>NC_053039.3:237014621-238264621 GCF_002575655.3 Aegilops tauschii subsp. strangulata | reverse complement strand
TGTGGCTGGTGTGTTTCCCCTCTTGGCCCATAAGGCCCATATCTTTTACCGGGGTGCTGATATGTCTCCAACATATCTATAATTTTTTATTGTTCCATGCTATTATATTATCTATTTTCGATGTTTTATATGCATTAATATGCTATTTTATATGATTTTTGGGACTAACCTATTAACCTAGAGCCCAGTGCCAGTTTCTGTTTTTTCCTTGTTTTAGAGTTTCGCAGAAAAGGAATACCAAATGGAGTCCAAACGGAATAAAACTTTCACGATGATTTTTCTTGGACCAGAAGACACCCAGGAGACTTGGAGTGCAAGTCAGAAGAGCCACGAGGCAGCCACAAGGGTGGAGGGCGCGCCCATGGGGGTAGGGTGTGCCCCCAACCTTGTGGGCCCCTCGGTGACCCCCTGACCTAGATCTTCCTCCTATATATTCTCATATACCCCAAAAACTTACAGGGGAGCCACGAAAGCACTTTTCCACCGTTGCGACCTTCTGTACCTATGGGATCCCATCTTGGGCCTTTTCCGGCATGCTGCCGGAGGGGGATTCGATCATGGAGGGCTTCTACATCAACACCATTGCCTCTCCGATGAAGCGTGAGTAGTTTACCTCAGACCTACGGGTCCATAGCTAGTAGCTAGATGGCTTCTTCTCTCTCGTTGATTCTCAATACAAAGTTCTACTTGATGTTCTTGGAGATCTATTCGATGTATTACTCTTTTGCGGTATGTTTGCCGAGATCCGATGAATTGTCGATTTACGATCAGCTTGTCTATGAATATTATTTGAATCTCCTCTGAATTCTTTTATGCATGATTTGATATCTTTGCAAGTCTCTTCGAACTATCGATTTGGTTTGGCCAACTAGATTGGTTTTTCTTGTAATGGGAGAAGTGCTTAGCTTTGGGTTCAATCTTGCGGTGTCCTTTCCCAGTGACAACAAGGGCAGCAAGGAACATATTGTATTGTTGCCATCGAGGGTAAAAAGATGGGGTTTTCCTCATATTGCTTGAGTTAATTCCTCTACATCATGTCATCTTGCTTAAGGCGTTACTCCATTCTTTATGAACTTAATACTCTAGGTGCATGCTGTATAGCGGTCGATGTGTGGAGTAAGAGTAGTAGATGCAGAATCATTTCGGTCTACTTGACACGGATGTGATGCCTATGTTCATGATCATTGCCTTAGATATTGTCATAACTTTGCGCTTTCCTATCAATTGCTCGGCAGTAATTTGTTCACCCACCATAATAATTTCTATCTTGAGAGAAGCCTCTAGTGAAACATATGGCCCCCGGGTCTATTTTCCATCATATAAGTTTCCGATCTACAATTTCCGTTTTCGATTTACTTTCTTTGCAATCTTTTACTTTCTGTTCCATAAACCAAAAATACCAAAAACATTACTTTACCGTTTATCCATCTCTATCAGATCTCACATTCCAAATAACCGTGAAGGGATTGACAACCCCTTTATCGCGTTGGGTGCAAGTTGGTGTTCGTTTGTGCAGGTATTCGGTGGCTTGTGTGTTGTCTCCTACTGGATTGATACCTTGGTTCTCAAAACCGAGGGAAATACTTACTCTACTTTGCTGCATCACCCTTTCCTCTTCAAGGGAAAAACCAACGCAAGCTCAAGAGGTAGCAGGAAGAATTTATGGCGCCGTTGCCGGGGAGATTTACGCCAAGTCAAGTCAAGATTTAATCTCCCGTCAACTTGCCAATTTCTGGCGCCGTTGCCGGGGAGATCTACGCCAAGCCAAGACATACCAAGCACCCATCATAAACTCTCATCCATCGCATTACATTATTTTCCATTCGCCTCTTGTTTTCCTCTCCCCGCCTTCTAAAACGATTTTTGAAAAGATTCGCCTTTTCTTCGCCCTTTTTCCGTTCGTCTCTTTCGTTCGCTTCTTGTGTGCTCGTGTGTTCGATTGCTTGCTTTGTCATGATGGCTAAAGATAATACCAAATTGTGTGACTTTTCCAATACCAACAACAATGATTTTATTAGTACTCTGATTGCTCTAGATGCTAGTGCGGAATCTTGTGAAATTAATACCGCTTTGCTGAGTCTTGTTATGAAAGATCAATTTTTCGGCCTTCCCAGTGAAGATGCCGCATCCCATCTTAATAATTTTGTTGATTTGTGCGATATGCAAAAGAAAAAACATGTGGAAAATGATATTGTTAAATTGAAGCTATTTCCGTTCTCGCTTAGGGATCACGCTAAAACTTGGTTTTCATCTTTACCTAAAAATAGTATTGATTCATGGAACAAGTGTAAAGATGTTTTTATTTCCAAGTATTTTCCTCCCGCTAAGATCATCTCCCTTAGGAACGATATTATAAATTTTAAGCAACTTGGTCATGAATATGTTGCACAATCTTGGGAGAGGATGAAATTAATGATTAGAAATTGCCCTACTCATGGTTTGAATTTGTGGATGATTATACAAATTTTTTATGCCGGATTGAATTTTGCTTCTAGAAATCTTTTAGACTCGGCCGTGGGAGGCACTTTTATGGAAATTACTTTAGGAGAAGCTACTAAACTCCTAGATAATATTATGGTTAATTATTCTCAATGGCATACCGAAAGATCTTCCGCTAGTAAAAAGGTGCATGCGATTGAAGAAATTAATGTTTTGAGCGGAAAGATGGATGAAATTATGAAATTATTTGCTAGCAAGAGTGCTCCTATCGATCCTAATGATATTCCTTTGTCTACTTTTATTGAAAACAATAATGAATCTATGGATGTGAATTTGGTTGGTAGGATTTTTTTTTGGTAATAACGCGTATAGAGGTAATTTTAATCCTAGGCCGTTTCCTAGTAATTCCTCTAATAATTATGGTAATTCCTACAACAATTCTCATGGAAATTATAATAATATGCCCTCTGATTTTGAGAATAGTGTTAAAGAATTTATAAGTTCGCAAAAGAATTTCAATGCTTTGATTGAAGAAAAGTTGCTTAAGATCGATGATTTGGCTAGGAACATGGATATAATTTCTCTTGATATTGATTCTATGAAACTTAGATGTATTCCACCTAAGCATGATATCAATAAGTCTCTCAAAGCCATGAGAATTTCCATTTATGAGTGCAAAGAAAGAACCGCTAAGATGCGTGCTAAGAAATATTGGTTTATAAAAGCGTGTTCTTCTAGTTTCCGTGAAAATAATGATGAAGATCTTAAAGTGATTGATATAACTCCTATTGAATCTTTGTTTTCGGCATTTACATAGCCATTCTGAGATACATTGCCATGCAATTTTCCACCATTCCGTTTATTATGACATACATCATCATTGTCATATTGCTTTGCATGATCATGTAGTTGACATCGTATTTGTGGCAAAGCCACCGTTCATCATTTTTTATACATGTCACTCTTCATTCATTGCACATCCCGGTACACCACCGAAGGCATTCACATAGAGTCATATTTTTGTTCTAGTATCGAGTTGTAAATTTTGAGTTGTAAGTAAATAGAAGTGTGATGATCTTCATTATTAGAGCATTGTCCCATGTGAGGAAATAAAAACAGGAGAGAAAGAACAAATAAAAAAAGGAGAAGGCCCAAAAAAAGAGAAAAAAAAGAAAGAAAAAAATGTGAGAAAAAAAGAGAAGGGACAATGTTCTATCCTTTTTGCCACACTTGTGCTTCAAAGTAGCACCATGATCTTCATGATAGAGAGTCTCCCATGATATCACTTTCATATACTAGTGGGAATTTTTCATTATAGAACTTGGCTTGTACATTCCAACGATGGGCTTCCTCAAAACGCCCTATGTCTTGATGAGCAAGCAAGTTGGATGAACACCCACTTAGTTTTCTTTTTCAGCTTTCATAAACTTATAGCTCTAGTGCATCCGTTGCATGGCAATCCCTCCTCACTCACATTGATATCTATTAATGGGCATCTCCATAGCCCGTTGATACGCCTAGTTGATGTGAGACTATCTCCTTCTTTTTGTCTTCTCCACAACCACCGTCTATTCCACCTATAGTGCTATGTCCATGGCTCACGCTCATGTATTGCGTGAAACTTGAAAAGGTTTGAGAATATCAAAAGTATGAAACAATTGTTTCGCTTGTCATCGGGGTTGTGCGTTATTTAAATGTTTTGTGTGACGAAGACAGAGCATAGCCAGACTAAATGATTTTGTAGGATAAGCTTTCTTTGGCCATATTATTTTGAGAAGACATAATTATTTTCTTAGTATGCTTGAAGTATTATTGTTTTTATGTCAATATTAAACTTTTGTTTCGAATCTTACAGATCTGAATAAAGAGAATTACATGGATACATATGTTAGGTAGCATTCCACATCAAAAATTCTGTTTTTATCATTTACCTACTCGAGGACGAGCAGGAATTAAGCTTGGGGATGCTTGATACGTCTCCAACGTATCTATAATTTTTGATTATTCCATGCTATTATATTACCTGTTTTGGACGTTTTATATGCATTAATATGCTATTTTATATGATTTTTGGGACTAACCTATTAACCTAGAGCCCAGTGCCAGTTTCTGTTTTTCCTTGTTTTAGAGTTTCGTAGAAAAGGAATACCAAACGGAGTCCAAATGGAATAAAACTTTTGCTATGATTTTTCTTGGACCAGAAGACACCCAAGAGACTTGGAGTGCAAGTCAGAAGAGCCACGAGGCGGCCACAAGGGTGGAGGGCGCGCCCCCCAACCTTGTGGGCCCCTCGGTGACACCCTGACCTAGATCTTCCTCCTATATATTCTCATATACCCCAAAAACTTCCAAGGGAGCCACGAAACCACTTTTCCACCGCCGCAACCTTATGTACCCGCGAGATCCCATCTTGGGGCCTTTTCCGGCATCCTGCCGGAGGGGGATTCGATCACGGAGGGCTTCTACATCAACACCATTGCCTCTCCGATGAAGCGTGAGTAGTTTACCTTAGACCTACGGGTGCATAGCTAGTAGCTATATGGCTTCTCTCTCTTTGATTCTCAATACAAAGTTCTCCTCAATGTTCTTGGAGATCTATTCGATGTAATACTCTTTTGCGGTGTGTTTGCCGAGATCCGATG
The DNA here is from genome assembly GCF_002575655.3 of Aegilops tauschii subsp. strangulata. Taxonomy (NCBI): domain Eukaryota; kingdom Viridiplantae; phylum Streptophyta; class Magnoliopsida; order Poales; family Poaceae; genus Aegilops; species Aegilops tauschii. The sequence continues at coordinate 238,259,540 of NC_053039.3, read as the reverse complement.
AATTGTGGATTTACGATCAGCTTATCTATGCATATTATTTGAATCTCCTCTGAATTCTTTTATGCATGATTTGATATCTTTGCAAGTCTCTTCGAACTATCGATTTGGTTTGGCCAACTAGATTGGTTTTTCTTGCAATGGGAGAAGTGCTTAGCTTTGGGTTCAATCTTGCGGTGTCCTTTCCCAGTGACAGCAGGGGCAGCAAGACACGTATTGTATTGTTTCCATCGAGGGTAAAAAGATGGGGTTTTCATCATATTGCTTGAGTTAATTCCTCTACATCATGTCATCTTGCTTAAGGCGTCACTCCGTTCTTTATGAACTTAATACTCTAGATGCATGCTGGATAGCGGTCGATGTGTGGAGTAATAGTAGTAGATGAAGAATCATTTTGGTCTACTTGACACGGACGTGATGCCTATGTTCATGATCATTGCCTTAGATATCGTCATAACTTTGCACTTTTCTATCAATTGCTCGGCTGTAATTTGTTCACCCACCGTAATAATTCTATCTTGAGAGGAGCCTATAGTGAAACCTATGGCCCCCGGGTCTATTTTCCATCATATAAGTTTCTGATCTACAATTTCCGTTTCCAATTTAGTTTCTTTGCAATCTTTTACTTTTTGTTCCATAAACCAAAAATACCAAAAACATTACTTTACCATTTATCCATCTCTATCAGATCTCATGTTGCAAATAACCGTGAAGGGATTGACAACCCCTTTATCGCGTTGGGTGCAAGTTGGTGTTTGCTTGTGCAGGTATTCGGTGGCTTGTGCGTTGTCTCCCACTGGATTGATACCTTGGTTCTCAAAACTGAGGGGAATAGTTACTCTACTTTGCTGCATCACCCTTTCCTCTCCAAGGGAAAAACCAACGCAAGCACAAGAGGTAGCAGGTGCCCGAAACCCCTTCCGGTGATCCGATATGTACCTGGTACTCTCGGGAACTCTTCCGGTGTCCGAATACCATTGTCCTATATATCAATCTTTACCTCTCGATCATTTCCAGACTCCTCGTCATGTCCGCGAATTCATCCGGGACTCCGAACAACATTCGGTCACCAAATCACATAACTCATATAATGCTATATCATCAACGAACGTTAAGCGTGCGGACCCTACGGGTTCGAGAGCTATGTAGGCATGACAGAGACACCTCTCCGGTCAATAACCAATAGCGAAACCTGGATGCTCATATTGGCTCCTACATATTCTACGAAGATCTTTATCGATCGAACCGTTATGACAACATACGCAATTCCCTTTGTCCATCGGCATGTTACTTGCCCGAGATTCGATCGTTGGTATCTTCATACCTAGTTCAATCTCGTTACCGGCAAGTCTCTTTACTCATTTTGTAATACATCACCTTGTGACTAACTCCTTAGTCATTTGCTTGCAAGCTTATGATGTGTATTACCGAGAGGGCCCAGAGATACCTCTCCGATACTCGGAGTGACAAATCCTAATCTCGATCTATGCCAACTCAACAAACACCTTCGGAGATACCTGTAGAGCATCTTTATAATCACCCAGTTATGTTGTGATGTTTGATAGCACACAAGGCATTCCTCCGGTATCCGGGAGTTGCATAATGTCATAGTCAAAGGAATATGTATTTGACATGAAGAAAGCAATAGCAATAAAACTGAACGATCATTATGCTAAGCTAACGAATGGGTCTTGTCCATCACATCATGCTCCTAATGATGTGATCCTGTTATCAAATGACTACTCATATCCATGGTTAGGAAATCTTAACCATCTTTGATCAACGAGCTAGTCAAGTAGAGGCTCACTAGGGACACGGTGTTTGTGTATGTATTCACACATGTATTTAGGTTCCCGATCAATACAATTCTAGCATGAATAATAAACTTTTATCATGAATAAGGAAATATAAAATAACAACTTTATTATTGCCTCTAGGGCATATTTCCTTCAGTTTATAGATTCGACACAAGGGGAGCCAACGAATATTTGCAAGTATTAGCAGTTGAGTTGTCAATTCAACCACACCTAGAGATTAAATATCTGCTGCAAAGTTACCAGCAGCACATGAAAGAGCAATCATGCCCTTACATCATGTTTTGACGTTGATGACAATATACATGCAGGGGACTAACAATGGTTGTCAAGTTAAATCTCAGGTGTTGGTCCCCGGTTCATCAAAGTGTGTGGATCAAGAGCATACGAAGTGGTTTCACTCAAGGATGAAGTATTAAAATGATTTTATATGTTGTTTCCTTGAGTATAGGATCCCGCACTATTAAGAGGGGATCGATTGGGTTAGTAAAAGACTTGCTCTTTCCATGATATCTCCTTTGCATAACTCATTTGATCTATCACTACTCTCTGATTTGTTCTGCCCCTGGGAGTGCCGGATGTCCGGGCCTCATGCCGGATGTCCGGGCTGCTCCCCGGATATCCGGCTCGTGCCCCGGATGTCCGGGCTTAGCCCTTTTCATATCCAGAAGGTTTCTGGTTCCATGCCGGATGTCCGAGTTTTCCCCGGATGTCCGGGACTTCCTGATACGCCGGATGTCCAGGCCCTATCCCGGATGTCCGGCCTCTACTACTCATGGAATAGCTGAGGTTCTGTAACTTTGGAGTGATTGTGGCGGATGTCCGGCCATCTGCCGGATGTCCGGGCCTTCCTGATACGCCGGATGTCCAGGCTTGGCCCCCGGATGTCCGGCCCCTCTGTTTTTCTGTTCTGTTTCTGCTTTGTTCCTCTCACCTTGCCAGGCCGGATGTCCGGCCCCTTGCCCGGATGTCCGGCCTGCCCATTCACTTACACTACAACAGCCATATTTGTTCTCACACTATATATAGCCCTTCTTCCCCACGGGAGAGGGCTGACCACTCACTTTGAACAAGCCCTAGAACACATTTCACTCTCTCTCTCACTCCTCCACACCAAATCTTAGATCCCCAAGGGATTTGAGAGCATTTGAGAGAAGTTGTCCGATCAAGTGATAGATCCACTCCTTCTTGGCACCAAAGGAATTCGTGATTTGAGCAAGTCTTGAGCTTTTCCCCATCGTTCTTGTTACTCTTGGAGGTTGGAGACTCCTAGGCGGTATGAGTCTTTCGGAGAGGAATCGACCTTCGTGATTACCCCCGGAAAAGTTTGTGAGGGTTTGGAGACCACCCCAAGGTCTACCACTAGTGGTTGAGAAACGCCTCCGTGGTGTTGTCTCAAAGGGAGAATAGGGTGAGCCTTCGTGGCGTTGGTGTGCCTTCGTGGTAACATCCACCTCTCTAACGGTGACGTAGCTTCCCTCCAAGGAAGTGAACATCGGCATACATCCTCGTCTCCCGGAGTTGCGGTTTTTCCTAACCCTAACTCTCTACTTGTGGTTACTTGTCTCTTAGCACTTACTTATATCATCTTGTGCTTGCTTACTTACATACATGTGTTACTTGCTTAGCACTTAGTACTACACTTGCAATTGTTAGGCTCACCTTCATATTCCGTATTATTGCCTAAAATTGCCAAGTAATAATTAAAATTGTAATTGTACCTATTCACCCCCCCCCCCTCTAGGTCCATCTCGATCCTTTCAGCACAGTAATATGATAGTTTTGATAGTAGTAGTAACAGCAATAGTAACGGTAACAGTGATAGCAATGATTTTGTAGCAGTTGTAACAATAACAACAACAGTAGTAACTTAGCAAAATAATATGTAGGAAATTCGTAGGCATTGGGTCGGTAGATTCTTTGGATGATATTCATCATATAACAGTCATAACCTAGGGCGATAGAAAACTAGCTTCGGTTCATAAATATAATGTAGGCATGTATGCCGTAAATAGTCATACGTGCTTATGGAAAGAACTTGCATGACATCTTTTGCCCTACCCTCCCATGGCAGCGGGGTGCATAAGGAAACTAAGGGGTATTAAGGCCTCCTTTTAATAGAGAACATGAACAAAGCGTGAATACATGAACTCCTAAAACTACGGTCATCACTGGAAAGTATCCCGATTATTGTCACCCAGGGTTTACGGATCATAACACGTAATAAGTGAATATGATTTGCAAGATCGGATCTAGAACATAGATATAATGGTGAAATCATAAACGGTTCAGCTCTGAAATCATGGCACCCGGGCCCAAAGTGACAAGCATTAAGCATGGCGATGTCATAACAACATCAACCTCAAAACATAATGGATACTAGGGATCAAGCCCTAACAAAACTAACTCGATTACATGATGAATCTCATACAACTCTTCACCGACCAGTGAGCCTACAAAGGAATTACTCACTCCCGGTGGGGAGCATCATGGAATTGGTGATGGGGAAGGGTTGGTGATGACGAAGATCGAAGATCCCCCTCTCCGGAGCCCAAAACGGACTCCAGATCTAGCCTCCCGATGAAGAGCAGGAGGTGGCGACGGCTCCGTATCGTGAAACACGATGAAACTTTCTCCCTGATTTTTTCTCCAAATATGGGATTTTATAGAGTCGGAATCAGGGTCTGTGGGGCCACCAGGTGGGCACAACCCACCTGGGCGCGCCCTGGTGGGTTGTGCTCACCCAGGAGCCCTGTCGGTGTCAAAACTGGCGGATCTCGGGTAGGGGTCCCGAGCTGTGGATCTAGGATCAATGGGGGAACAAGGGACGATGAACACAACGTTTACCCAGGTTCGGGCCCTCTCGAAGAGGTAAAACCCTACGTCCTGCTTCATTGTATTTAATGTATGATGTAGTTACAGAGTAGATATACCTTGAGATCAGGTGAGCTAAACCCTAAGTCGATGAGGTGATGGATGTAGCTCTAGCCCTAAAGACTAAAACCCTCCGGTTTATATAGGCACCGATAGGGTTAGGGTTACATGTGATCGGTTACAAGGAAGGAAAGATCCTGCCTAATCTTGGCTTGGAGGGCACTCCACGGCTTTGTCTTCATGGATCCGTGTCGCAGCATGGTCTTCATATCAACCCTTTAGTCCGGCCCACATGTATTGGCTCGGTATCCCATGGACCCCGTAGTCCATGACTCCCTCAGTAGCCCCCGAACTGGCCTCCAAAACCGACGATTACTATCAAACATCATGGGATCTTCGGCTTGCGAGGTGAGTTCTTCACCTATTTCTCACCTATTCGGAGTACCATTGTTATGCCGAACATTATTCGGAATTTGGACTCAAGCCAGACCGTATTCGACAACTTGGCGTCCAAGGACATCTTCAGATCAAGATGGGCCTGCCAGAGATTAATGCTTTCCTCGGGGCAAGGGTCAGCTTTGACCATCGCGCACCTTTCTGGAAGGCGGGCGACCCAATGCCACCTTTTCACGGGCCCGTCTCTTCGGTTTTAGGGTGGAACATTTATTTGTAGATTTCAAGGGCACAAAAGTTATTCAACCCGTCTCCTTTGCTCTCCAAGAAACTTCTGGACTCCATGGCCGACACCCCTGGTTCATCCTCGCGCCCTCACGGCCCCCTCCCAGGTGACTGGAAGAGCTGCTCCGTCTCGCGTCTCCAATTGTGCAGCTTGCAGACCCAGGGTTATCTTCCTGCGGCGGATCTAGTTCCTCTCCGCGCCGGATTAATCTCCGTTGACGGGCGATCCCTTGCTGAGAACTCCCCCTGCTCCAAGCCAGGGAGAGCGGGTATGTTTCGTGCCCTTCCTCCTAAGAGGCCTAGGCTTCCCAATTCACCCCTTCCTACGGGGTTTGTTAGAGTTCTACGGGATCCAACTCCACAACCTCACCCCGGGGTCTATACGGGATCCAACTCGTCGAGCTCGCGGTGTTCGAACGCTGGCGGCAGCCGGCTCCCATAGTTGAGCCACTTCCGCGCCCCGCTTGCGTGCGGTGTCGCAGATGCGGCGGCGGCGGCGCTCCGCGTCATCCTCACCACTTCCGTAGCCGTCCATGTGTCGGGAAGGGGCGCTAGGGCTTTTTTAGACTCGGCGGCGGCGAGAAATTGGGGCGGAGGGGGAGGGTAATCGCGGTGCAGGCGGATAGGGTTTGACCAGTATCCGAGCGGTGAAACCACATACATATCGATGGAGAGGGTCTTTTTCTGGGCCACGGTAAACTTTTTACGGGCCGGGCCCGGGATACGGAGTCTATTCTGACAAGAAAAACGGGCCAAACTCGTATACTTGCAGAAATTATACGGGTTCGGCCGTTTTACAAGGTCTGCGAGAGAGATGCTCTTATAATATGGACTTTTGTCTTTAGGAAAGAAAAAAGTCACAAAATGGACTTGGACTTCCCACTCTCCTCCGCCTCCGACGACGATGGCGGCGACACAACGACACCACCTGGTCGCGCCATCTGCCACGCCGGCTGCGGGCGCCCGTCCCGCGTCTGCCTCTGCCCGCACATGCCCCGCTCCCCGCTCCACACATCAACCACCGTCGTCGTACTCCACCACCCACACGCCGTCCACCGCAACCCGCTCTCCACCCTCCCCCTCCTCGCCCGCTGCCTCGCCAACCTCCACCTCCTCCCCGGACGCCGCCTCCGCCCCTCCTCCACCCCGCTCATCCCCCCTCCCTCCCCGAACCCCGTCCTCCTCCTCTTCCCCTCGCCCGCCGCCTCCGACCTCGCCTCCTGGTGCCGCTCCACGCCTCCCTCCGCGCGCTCCAACCCCATTCTCCTCATCCTCGATGGCACCTGGAAGCAGGCCAAGGAGATGCACGCCGCCAGCCTCCCGTTTCTCTCCTCGTTCGTCATCCCCGTCTCCCTGCCCGTAGACAGCGGCGTGGACGGGGACAGCATGTTCGAGTCGGAGCTCGTGGTGAAGAAGGAGCCGCATAAGGGGTGCGTGAGCACAATGGAGGCAGTCGCAAGGGCGCTGCGGCTGCTTGAGCCGGAGGGAAGCGGTGCGGAGGTCGAGGAGACGATGGTCAGGGTTCTCAGGGCGATGGTGGCCTTCCAGTCCCAGCATCTGCAGCACCGTGCCATGAAGCCGAGAGTGAAGCTGAGGAAGAAGAAAGATATCAAGAGGGAGGAGGAGATGAAGAGGAATGCCTGATTGTTGTGACTGAATTTCTGCGGATTTGCGTTCCTCTGTTGTTCAGAGGCCATCACTGTCAATCACCAAGGTCTGATCTCCTTTTTTCTAGCACAGTGCTGGTAGTTTATTTACTTAGCTTTGCACTGTTGGTTGTTTTGACCACTGACTAGATGTAAGAAAATTGAAGTGAGTTCGGTTATTTGATTTTGAAGGTTTTGGCACGGAACTTTGCTGCAACAGCATATGCCAAGATGTCTATGCTAGATCGGAGAATGATCCTTTTGTGTGTTCCCCCTAATCCAGGAAGTTTCAATTGTTCCTTAGTTGAAATATCCTGTCTAGTGAATAGAACACCATTAAATTCTCATTGTACTGTCGCCGAAAAAGTATCATTCCACTGAGTAAACTACACAGATTGATGATACCAGCACACTGCATGATCGATATTGGTACTGTTGCTATGAGAAACTAATGGTACCTAAAGAGCATTTACTTATCAAACTGGCTAAGACCAAGCTTGACAATAAAAACACAATGATGTGCCCTGTTCAGTAATTGAGAAACTGTGCTAGAGGCCTGCATTTTTGTCCACTCGGTGCCCATGCCATCTTTACCTCAGAAAGCATGTAATTGTTACCGTAAAATCCAAGTAGATTAACCCTCATGAGTGCACATAAACACCTTCTTCGTAGGCTTAGTGTTCTTTTATGCAATTCACAAATCAGTAGATATCATCAAACCCCATGAGTTTGCTTCATTCGGCTTGCATTAGTATCCAACTTCTATCTCTAGTTCTTGCCCACCTTAAAGGCTTTTTTTTTTGAGATAGCGAACCGCTCCAAGCGGTATAAAGGCTCAAATTTTCACTGCTTGGACTATCTTGTACTTTCTCGAGGACCTTAAATCTCATGGGGATTACGCATGTCACATTTTTGTCCTTCTCTACACGTCCAATACATCACACTTTTTTAATATTTTACGAGAAGGAATTTGATTTCATGGAGACAGACATGAACTAGAACTCAAGAAGGATGATATTTAAGGGCCTACCATGGAAAGGTATCATCTACCCAAAGGCACTTCTGAAGACCAGTGATAACTAAGGAACCTTTTACACTCTACAATGCAAGCTCTCCAAATGGCTTTGAGCGTCAGTGCTAGCATCTGCGGGTTATGGTGGGTAGAGGTGGGTTTTGAAAAGATAAATCTTTCTAGACATAGCAGTTATCTCCATAGGGCTGTGGCTCTGTCCTTGATCCAGACTGCACGCTCTCTCTGATGTCATGGATTGCATCTCTGCATCGTCCGGCATTCACCCTAGCCCCCATGATGTGATCCTGGGAAGTTTTGCTCCTTCCGCCACATTAAGAAATATAAGAGTGAGCCAGTCATATCTGTGGGGTGCTAGCGGTGAATTATGAGGAACTAAGGTAGTAAACATACAGTTGTTTTACTATTATGCGAATCCCATTTGGCTTCTCCATTGAAAAGGGTTAGCTGGTTGCTTTTATTGCCAAGTGTGTCTGCAAATTTGATCATCTGTACATCTGTGAAGCTTTAACATCAGAGGAACTACTGCTGGCTTGGCATGAACTTATTTTATATAGGAAGTGTTCCTTAGATGAGAACTTAGTACGTTGGCCTCCATAAAAATAAAGTAATTATTCAGAGGTTCAGACGAAAATTGCTAATAATAACAAGATAACCACCCTAGTATGTCTGTGTTGTGCAATGTTAAAAGTGATTTTGTTATAGATAGATAATCACATTTTGCAAAAAGAAATATATTAACCAGGTTGGAGAACTTGATCAGCAACAGTAATACACCTTGGTGTCCTGGGCAGCTTGTGCAATGAACTAGGAAACGTTGTTACAGTCTGGAGGGGAAGGCTGGAGACATCTGTGCTACGAATCAAATGTTTGATTTGTTCAGTGAACGGCTGAAAGGTGTCAAAAAGTCCATTCTTGCTGCTAGATTGATCTGGTATTTATGTACTGCTGGAGTCTTAGGGCCTGTAAACACCACCATTTCTTTAGATTTTAAGCCTGTTAGATTGCTCGGCACTGGATTTGTTTGCAATATGATTCACATTGTATTCTCCGAGGCTCCGACCCTCGATGACCTGCGCTTAAGATGAGATGAGCTGCGGCCCATCAGATTCATCATACTTATATGGGAGTAGAGGGATCACATTCTGTAGGCCAAATAGGGACATGGATGCCAGGTAGTAGTGTACTGTATTTCATTTCAGTTGGTTTTAGAGAAAAGGAATTACTCCCAGCTTTATTGTATTACAAAGCTCAGTTCTGTAGCTCCTGTTCTGGTGGCAACACAATTGGAGTCGCCACAGAAACCAAAATTGCACCCTCGGAAGGGGCATCCTATCCTACTGCTTGACTTGCATGTTGCACAGTGCGAAGGCCCAGACTGAGGTCAACGAGCTGGTCTTGGGGAGAACAAACGATGCCTTTTCCACCAAGGAAAATGACAGAACCGCCAGCACCGCCAGCATCGAAGCCCCCAGGACCCGAGAAGACACACTGCTGCTGATGCAGCGCTGCCTACAGGCTACAGCTACCTGCCCTTTTTGCGTCTTGCATCTTCTTGGAATTCGGCAGGGTAGGGCTGGCCTTCAAATTTGTCGTCAGACTCAGGCTCGGTTGACCGAACAATGTTGGGAGTAGCCTTGACTGAGTAAGCTTGACAAAGGAATTGCGGCCGGCAAACTTATAGGAGTACTCAGTTTCAGAACTATGTTGTCTTGTTGGAGATATCTTTTCCAAAAAAAGGCAGAATGCATACATTAAATAAAACCAGAATGTACCAGAACTTCCTTGCAGTGAAGTCATGAAGAAATCAACACAGTTATCCATCGGTGGCGCGTCATGGCCAAAGCTCGTTGTTGTTCTGGGCCTCCGGCTCACCGGAGCAACCTTGTTGAAACTCAGGAAAGTCGTCGATGCAGACAAAAGATGCTGCCAACCGCAAATTGGATGGGACAATGTGGATGGAAAGACGTCGGTGGGTGCGAATTGGATGTCATGATGCAGACAAAAAGACGCACGAATTGGATGGATAGTTATCCTGGAGAAGTCGGTGCCGAGAAGGGCCAAAAGACAATCCTAATCCCGACCCAATAAAGGAGGGGGACACAAACCTCATAAGTTCCTCAAGTGAGCCAGATCTGACTAAGCTTCATCAAGCGAAGATGGAACTAGAGAACGAAAAGACGATGCAATGTCATCCCTCTACATGACATTGTCGTCGTGAACAGACGCTAATCGCGTCAGACCAAGTGCCCATACATCCACTCCATCCTTCGACTCGTTGACACCGAGGAAGGACATCGACATGAGGAAAACCGATGAACCATTATTCTCATTCCACCCCCCGTCCCAACTTCACCAGCGACGGAGAGCTTGAAAACCGTATGTAACACGGATCTGGATACTCAGATCCTTCCCCCATCCTACTGCCATCGTAGAGTCCGGCGGAGGCCAGGGTAACCCGCAGCATTGGCATCGGGTTGAGGGGAAAAGTTGGCCGCTTCATGATTGCCTCCTCTCTGTTAAACCCTAGAATTGTGCCTTTTAGACTTCTGTATTGTTGGACGGGCGATACTCAACGTCGGTCGAGAGGTAAAAGCGCCAGATCGGTCGCCCTACCCAACGTTAGATGGCCTTGTAGGCAACTATTCGATCAAACTTGCTCGTGTCCTCTCGTCCTTAGCCCCACCCATCTGTCCCTTGCAGACCACATGTTCGCACCGCCCATCCCTATCCATGCACTCCGGTTGGATTTCAGCGCCATTCCGACGAGCTCGCAGCACATGCCGCCTCGATCACCGGTGAGGTCCTAACACACGTTGTCGTGATTGCCGGTCGTAGCACCATGGTTCGCCCGTCACAGCTCCAGTAGCCACTGGACGAAGCAAAGTGTCTCACCGGTTGTCGGCGTTATGGGAATGGGGTCTCCAGACTTGCCTGCCTGCGGCCCACGGCGTGGTTAAGCCAGCAGGTCGTACGGCCCATCTTCATCAACAAGGCATTCAAGACTCTCGCGAGGGTCCAAGCCTCGCGAGGCGGACGACGCAAGACCTCCTCAGGAGTGTCCTAGTCAGGCAGGCTCACGAGGAGCGGAGATATCAAGGCAGGGCAAACCTCACGAGGCTCTCGTGACGTGAGCCATGACGAACGACACCAGGCGGGCGCTAGCGCGCGCAGCGTCCTTGTTTCCTCTTTCGTCTAAGGAAGCAGGCGCAGGCGAGGAGTATCGAGGTATCAGGCAAAGATTGCTATATTGGTGCAACGAGACCAAGACCAGGAGGACGGCAAGGCGGAGGTCATCGTGGAGCCCAAGACGACGTCACCACCAGAGCCTTTCGCAGGATAGCTTGTACTAGTTGTCCCCCTTCAAATTTACCCGCCGTTGTTGGCTCCCTTCCCGCTCAATATTTGGGAAGAGGACCAGAGCCTATATAAGTAGAGCAAGCCACCACAGTAGGGGCATCGAGCAATTCACCCAGCTCTCACCCGCTAAGACACCAAGCACAAGAACACCTCAACCTCAGGAGGCTGTTCTTCCCTTGTACTGTTCATCATCAGCCCTAAAGGCAATCCACCACCACCACACTAGAGTAGGGTATTACACCACAACGGTGGCCCGAACCAGTATAAATCTCGTGTCTCTTTGTGTCCCGAGTACGTCGAGTTCGACCGCGAGATCTTAGCGAGCTAGGGCGTATATCGGTAGGAGGGAAAGACTTCGCGCGCACCCCAGTGTTCGAACCTTAAGGGTTTGCCGGAACCCCACATCCGACATTTGGCGCGCCAGGTAGGGGTGCGCCGGGGCTTCTTCTCCGCCAACCAGCTCGCCGACGCTCCGCAGCCACGATGTCCGGCGACTCAAGGGCCGGCTCCAACCGCTGGGCAGCCTGGCCAGCCCGGGCAGCGCCACCTGCCCATGAAGACCTCGACCCCGCGCTCCAGGCGGCGCGAGCGCCGCCAAACTCCGCCGGGCGCGGGCAGCGCGGCCAAGCGTCGTCCACCCTCACCCCGCGGCAAGTACGAGCCGCTGCAAGAGTAGCGAGTCATGCCGCAGCAACGGCGCCGCACTCACGGTGGGAGCAAGCAAACATGCGGGCGGCACTCACGGTGGCAAGGGAGCTGCTGCGATGCAGGCTGATGGAGAGCGGCCGGGATGCACTGCTGGAGCGTGTTGCCGAGCTGCTGGATGCGGCTGCGTCGGGGGCACCACCTTTCTGCTATCGACTTTCTCCTCAGGCCACTGCAGGGCCACCGGCGGGCCTCACCACAACCGCGCGCCGTCAGCAACGCCCGGGGGCTTCATCAACATCGGCACGGCCGGCAGCGTAGGGGGCTCCGCTGCCCCCATGCCGCCCGCAACAAGCATGGGCGCAAGCGCCGCCCCCCATGGTCCTGGCCGGATGCCACGCTACCATCCTCAGGACGCCACCCTGGGCCGAGCAACATGGAGCGTGGGGCACTACGGCGAGGTGTTCGGGGTGACGGCCCCGGAAGCCTACGTGCCCCGCATGATGGACCAAGAGTACGCACCGGAGGACGACCCCGGCTCATTCGTTGGAGAAGATTGGGGAGAGGGGGCGCTAGGAGCCGAAGCCTTCCAAGAACCAACGGAGAACCACGACGATCGCGTCGGCAACGGCAACTACAGGGTACCGCTAACCTCTCAGGAACAGGCTTATGCTAACCATGGGCTACAGATGAATCAGGTTGCAGCGTCGATCGACGACCCTGGCACGGCAGCACCCCTTCCAACAAGGGAAACACACTGGGGGCCACCAGGAAGGAGCCAGGAGCAAGGCCCCTCCCCGCGTCGCGCGACGTCTGGCGACACCCGGAGGTAGGCCCTCTACCGGGGAGGCCTCGACAACCCTTCCCCCGGCAGAGGACCTGTGGTCGCCGAGGGCACCGTTAGTGTCCTCTTTCCCTCTTTTGTGTCGTCCTGGTGACCGGTCGGCTCAAAGGAGGTCAAGGGTGGCGCAAGGCGGGGCCCTCGACTGGCGATATGAAGCAAGGCCAGTACCTGTGAAGAAGGCCCAGTGCCTGTGAAGCTCGCCGCCCGTGACACTCTCACGTAATAATGAGTTGGGGTTGTACACGCCCCGGAGTCTCAGGGGTGCCGGCCTCAGGCCCTGGGGCTCCCTTCCACGCCTAGTGGCAGCACTTAGCTCCGCGCTGGTGAGAAGATTTGAAGACCGAAAGACTAGACTAGGTGCCGGACGCGGCCTTTCGCTTTGGATCTCTCTTTCTGTAGCTTTGCTTTCTGGATCTGGATTTAAGTTGAAACCAAGTTTTTATCGTTGCGCGCGGGGGGTGCCTTTTCTCGCTCGAGCAATTTCTTGCCTTCTGGATCTCGTTTTGTCTGGGACTCATGTCCGTCGCCTTCCCCTCACGAGCTCCTCGCGAGCGGGACTGCGCGAAGCGCGCGCACGCCAAGTGCGCGCTAGCACTGCAGCTGGTGCTCACCTCTTGTGGGGCCCCTTCTGACAGGGCACAAGCTCCGCAAGATTCTCAGAAACTCGACGCCTCGTGACCCAGCTCAAAGCTGGCGCTGGCTAAGGTAAACCATGAAAGAAAACTCGCACCTGGATTCACGAGTTCACGATGACACAAACTCACATTGCATAGGAAAGTAAAAACTGCAATTTGCTTACATGAGGGGCTCCCCCTCCCAAAATGCTCTTACAAGTTTTCCAAGGGCCACGCCCGAGCTTTGTGCGCAGGATGAAACGACAGAAGAACATGGGATCAGCCAGAAATGTTGCTCGCTACATCACCCGCGGACGCGTCACTCGCGTCGCCATCGTCTTCATCGGCATCATCGCCGCCGTCGGCGACGCCCCCGACGCCGTCGTCAACCACGTCGCCTTCGTCTGCGGCGACCACCACCGCGTCATCTTCCGAAGTGAAGGCCCTGACCAACGCGTCCACATTGTCTTCAACCCAACGCGCCAGGTCACCCCGGACGGCCGTGGGAACGGGGGCGATGGCGGCGTCGAAATCAAAGTTGGGGTCGGCATTCAGAAGGTGGCTGAAGACACAGGAGAAAGCGATCTCAAGCAGGCCGCGCCCCCTTTCCTCCACGAGCTGGCGAGCTCTGGCAGATCGAGCCTCGAGGCGCGTCACCACCTCAGTGAAGAAGGTCAGGTGGCTGGCATAGTCGTTCGAGTGAGGGGCCGGCACCTCCACGTCGCAAATATGGCCCAGGGCGGTATTGGCCCTGTTCCGGAGATCCTGAAGCATAGGGGCATGCTCGCGCTCCAGCGTTCGTCGTTGGAGCACTTCCTCCTGTTGGGGAACGTAGTAATTTCAAAAAAAATCCTACGCACACGCAAGATCATGGTGATGCATACAACGAGAGGGGAGAGTGTTGTCCACGTACCCTCGTAGACCGAAAGCGGAAGCGTTAGCACAACGCGGTTGATGTAGTCGTACGTCTTCACGATCCGACCGATCAAGTACCGAATGCACGGCACCTCCGAGTTCAGCACACATTCAGCCCGATGACGTCCCTCGAACTCCGATCCAGCCGATTGTTGAGGGAGAGTTTCGTCAGCACGACGGTGTGGTGACGATGATGATGTTCTACCGACGCAGGGCTTCGCCTAAGCACCGCTACAGTATTATCGAGGTGGACTATGGTGGAGGGGGGCACCGCACACGGCTAAAAGATCAAACGATCAATTGTTGTGTCTCTAGGGTGCCCCTGCCCCCGTATATAAAGGAGCAAGGGGGAGGTGCGGCCGGCCAGGAGGGGGCGCGCCAGGAGGAGTCCTACTCCCACAGGGAGTAGGACTCCCTCCCTTTTCCTTGTTGGATTAAGAGTGGAGGGGGAAAGTGGTGGAGGAGAAGAAGGAAAGGGGGGCGCCGCCCCCCCCCCTCTCCTTGTCCTATTCGGACTAAGGGGGAGGGGCGCGCGGCCCTTGCCCTGGCCGCCTCTCCTCTTCTCCACTAAGGCCCACTATGGCCCATTAACACCCGGGGTGTTCCGGTAACCCCTCCGGTACTCCGGTAAAATTCCGATTTCACCCGGAACACTTCCGATATTCAAATATAGGCTTCCAATATATCAATCTTCATGTCTCGACCATTTCGAGACTCCTCGTCATGTCCGTGATCACATCCGGGACTCCGAACAACCTTCGGTACATGAAAACATATAAACTCATAATATAACTGTCATCGAAACGTTAAGCGTGCGGACCCTACGGGTTCAAGAACTATGTAGACATGACCGAGACACGTCTCCGGTCAATAACCCGGATGAAGCGGCCCGGGCCGACATTACGCGTACGCTTACGCGAGACTGGTTCTACCGACGTGCTTTGCACACAGGTGGCTGGCGGGTGTCAGTTTCTCCAACTTTAGTTGAACCGAGTGTGGCTATGCCCGGTCCTTGCGAAAGTTAAAACAGCACCAACTTGACAAACTATCATTGTGGTTTTGATGCGTAGGTAAGAACGGTTCTTGCTAAGCCCGTAGCAGCCACGTAAAATTTGCAACAACAAAGTAGAGGACGTCTAACTTGTTTTTGCAGGGCATGTTGTGATGTGATATGGTCAAGACATGATGCTAAATTTTATTGTATGAGATGATCATGTTTTGTAACCGCGTTATCGGCAACTGGCAGGAGCCATATGGTTGTCGCTTTATTGTATGCAATGCAATCGCCCTGTAATGCTTTAATTTATCACTAAGCGGTAGCGATAGTCGTAGAAGCATAAGATTGGCGAGACGACAACGATGCTACGATGAAGATCAAGGTGTCGCGCCGGTGACGATGGTGATCATGACGGTGCTTCGGAGATGGAGATCACAAGCACAAGATGATGATGGCCATATCATATCACTTATATTGATTGCATGTGATGTTTATCTTTTATGCATCATATCTTGCTTTGATTGACGGTAGCATTATAAGATGATCCCTCACTAAATTATCAAAGTATAAGTGTTCTCCCTGAGTATGCACCGTTGCGAAAGTTCTTCGTGCTGAGACACCACGTGATGATCGGGTGTGATAGGCTCTACGTTCAAATACAACGGGTGCAACACAGTTGCACACGCGGAATACTCAGGTTAAGCTTGACGAGCCTAGCATATAACAAATATGGCCTCGGAACACGGAGACCGAAAGGTCGAGCGTGAATCATATAGTAGATATGATCAACATAGTGATGTTCACCGTTGAAACTACTCCATCTCACGTGATGATCGGACATGGTTTAGTTGATATGGATCACGTGATCACTTAGAGGATTAGAGGGATGTCTATCTAAGTGGGAGTTCTTAAGTAATATGATTAATTGAACTTAAATTTATCATGAACTTAGTACCTGATAGTATCTTGCTTGTCTATGTTGATTGTAGATAGATGGCTCGTGCTGTTGTTCCGTTGAATTTTAATGTGTTCCTTGAGAAAGCAAAGTTGAAAGATGATGGTAGCAATTACATGGACTGGGTCCGTAACTTGAGGATTATCCTCATTGCTGCACAGAAGAATTACGTCCTGGAAGCACAGCTGGGTGCCAGGCCTACTGCAGATGCAACTGACGACGTTAAGAACGTCTGGCAAAGCAAAGCTGATGACTACTCGATAGTTCAGTGTGCCATGCTTTACGGCTTAGAACCGGGACTTCAACGACGTTTTGAACATCATGGAGCATATGAGATGTTCCAGGAGTTGAAGTTAATATTTCAAGCAAATGCCCGGATTGAGAGATATGAAGTCTCCAATAAGTTCTACAGCTGCAAGATGGAGGAGAATGGTTCTGTTAGTGAGCATATACTCAGAATGTCTGGGTATAACAATCACTTGATTCAACTGGGAGTTAATCTTCCATATGATAGCATCATTGACAGAATTCTCCAATCACTGCCACCAAGCTACAAGAGCTTCATGATGAACTATAACATGCAAGGGATGGATAAGACGATTCCCGAGCTCTTCGCAATGCTAAAGGCTGCGGAGGTAGAAATCAAAAAGGAGCATCAAGTGTTGATGGTCAATAAGACCACCAGTTTCAAGAAAAAGGGCAAAGGGAAGAAGAAGGGGAACTTCAAGAAGAACAGCAAGCAAGTTGTTGTTCAGGAGAAGAAACCCAAGTCTAGAGCTAAGCCTGAGACTGAGTGCTTCTACTGCAAGCAGACTGGTCACTGGAAGCGGAACTGCCCCAAGTATTTGGCGGATAAGAAGGATGGCAAGGTGAACAAAGGTATATGTGATATACATGTTATTGATGTGTACCTTACTAATGCTCACAGTAGCACCTGGGTATTTGATACTGGTTCTGTTGCTAATATTTGCAACTTGAAACAGGGTCTACGGATTAAGCGAAGATTGGCTAAGAACAAGGTGACGATGCGCGTGGGAAATGGTTCCAAAGTCGATGTGATCGCGGTCGGCACGCTACCTCTACATCTACCTTCGGGATTAGTTTTAGACCTAAATAATTGTTATTTGGTGCCAGCGTTAAGCATGAACATTATATCTAGATCTTGTTTGATGCGAGACGGTTATTCATTTAAATCAGAGAATAATGGTTGTTCTATTTATATGAATAATATCTTTTATGGTCATGCACCCTTGAAGAGTGGTCTATTTTTGTTGAATCTCGATAGTAGTGATACACATATTCATAATATTGAAGCCAAAAGATGCAGAGTTGATAATGATAGTGCAACTTATTTGTGGCACTGCCGTTTAGGTCATATCGGTGTAAAGCGCATGAAGAAACTCCATACTGATGGACTTTTGGAACCACTTGATTATGAATCACTTGGTACTTGCGAACCGTGCCTCATGGGCAAGATGACTAAAACGCCGTTCTCCAGAACTATGGAGAGAGCAACAGATTTGTTGGAAATCATTCATACAGATGTATGTGATCCGATGAATATTGAGGCTCGTGGCGGATATCGTTATTTTCTCACCTTCACAGATGATTTGAGCAGATATGGGTATATCTACTTAATGAAACATAAGTCTGAAACATTTGAAAAGTTCAAAGAATTTCAGAGTGAAGTTGAAAATCATCGTAACAAGAAATTAATTCTACGATCTGATCGTGGAGGAGAATATTTGAGTTATGAGTTTGGTCTTCATTTGAAACAATGCGGAATAGTTTCACAACTCACGCCACCCGGAACACCACAGCGTAATGGTGTGTCCGAACGTCGTAATCGTACTCTACTAGATATGGTGCGATCTATGATGTCTCTTACTGATTTACCGCTATCGTTTTGGGGTTATGCTTTAGAGACGGCCGCATTCACGTTAAATAGGGCACCATCAAAATCCGTTGAGACGACGCCTTATGAACTGTGGTTTGGCAAGAAACCAAAGTTGTCGTTTCTTAAAGTTTGGGGCTGCGATGCTTATGTGAAAAAGCTTCAACCTGATAAGCTCGAACCCAAATCGGAGAAATGTGTCTTCATAGGATACCCAAAGGAGACTGTTGGGTACACCTTATATCACAGATCCGAAGGCAAGACTTTTGTTGCTAAATTCGGAATCTTTCTGGAGAAGGAGTTTCTCTCGAAAGAAGTGAGTGGGAGGAAAGTAGAACTTGATGAGGTAATTGTACCTGCTCCCTTATTGGAAAGTAGTTCATCGCAGAAACCGGTTTCTGCGACGCCTACACCAATTAGTGAGGAAGTTAATGATGATGATCATGGAACTTCAGATCAAGTTGTTACTGAACCTCGTAGGTCAACCAGAGTAAGATCCGCACCAGAGTGGTACGGTAATCCTGTTCTGGAGGTTATGTTACTAGACCATGACGAACCTACGAACTATGAAGAAGCGATGGTGAGCCCAGATTCCGCGAAATGGCTTGAGGCCATGAAATCTGAGATGGGATCCATGTATGAGAACAAAGTGTGGACTTTGGTTGACTTGCCCGATGACCGGAAAGCAATTGAGAATAAATGGATCTTCAAGAAGAATACTGACGCTGACGGTAATGTTACTGTCTATAAAGCTCGACTTGTTGCAAAAGGTTTTCGACAAGTTCAAGAGGTTGACTACGATGAGACCTTCTCACCCATAGCGATGCTTAAGTCTGTCCGAATCATGTTAGCAATTGCCACATTTTTATGATTATGAAATTTGGCAAATGGATGTCAAAACTGCATTCCTGAATGTATTTCTGGAAGAAGAGTTGTATATGATGCAACCGGAAGGTTTTGTCGATCCAAAGGGAGCTAACAAAGTGTGCAAGCTCCAGCGATCTATTTATGGACTGGTGCAAGCCTCTCGGAGTTGGAATAAACGCTTTGATAGTGTGATCAAAGCATTTGGGTTTGTACAGACTTTTGGAGAAGTCTGTATTTACAAGAAAGTGAGTGGGAGCTCTGTAGCATTTCTAATATTATATGTGGATGACATATTGCTGATTGGAAATGATATAGAATTTCTGAATAGCATAAAGGGATACTTGAATAATAGTTTTTCAATGAAAGACCTCGGTGAAGCTGCGTATATATTGGGCATCAAGATCTATAGAGATAGATCAAGACGCTTAATTGGACTTTCACAAAGCACATACCTTGACAAAGTTTTGAAGAAGTTCAAAATGGATCAAGCAAAGAAAGGGTTCTTGCCTGTGTTACAAGGTGTGAAGTTGAGTAAGACTCAATGCCCGACCACTGCAGAAGATAGAGAGAAGATGAAAGATGTTCCCTATGCTACAGCCATAGGCTCTATCATGTATGCAATGCTGTGTACCAGACCTGATGTGTGCCTTGCTATAAGTTTAGCAGGGAGGTACCAAAGTAATCCAGGAGTGGATCACTGGACAGCGGTCAAGAACATCCTGAAATACCTAAAAAGGAGTAAGGATATGTTTCTCGTTTATGGAGGTGACAAAGAGCTCATCGTAAATGGTTACGTTGATGCAAGCTTTGACACTGATCCGGACGATTCTAAATCGCAAACCGGATACGTGTTTACATTGAACGGTGGAGCTGTCAGTTGGTGCAGTTCTAAACAAAGCGCCGTGGCGGGATCTACATGTGAAGCGGAGTACATAGCTGCTTCGGAAGCAGCAAATGAAGGAGTCTGGATGAAGGAGTTCATATCCGATCTAGGTGTCATACCTAGTGCATCGGGTCAAATGAAAATCTTTTGTGACAATACTGGTGCAATTGCCTTGGCGAAGGAATCCAGATTTCACAAGAGAACCAAGCACATCAAGAGACGCTTCAATTCCATCCGGGATTTAGTCCAGGTGGGGGACATAGAAATTTGCAAGATACATACGGATCTGAATGTTGCAGACCCGTTGACTAAGCCTCTTCCACGAGCAAAACATGATCAGCACCAAGGCTCCATGGATGTTAGAATCATTACTGTGTAATCTAGATTATTGACTCTAGTGCAAGTGGGAGACTGAAGGAAATATGCCCTAGAGGCAATAATAAAGTTATTATTTATTTCCTTATATCATGATAAATGTTTATTATTCATGCTAGAATTGTATTAACCGGAAACATAATACTTGTGTGAATACATAGACAAATAGAGTGTCACTAGTATGCCTCTACTTGACTAGCTCGTTGATCAAAGATGGTTATGTTTCCTAGCCATAGACATGAGTTGTCATTTGATTAACGGGATCACATCATTAGGAGAATGATGTGATTGACTTGACCCATTCCGTTAGCTTAGCACTCGATCGTTTAGTATGTTGCTATTGCTTTCTTCATGACTTATACATGTTCCTATGACTATGAGATTATGCAACTCCCGTTTACCGGAGGAACACTTTGTGTGCTACCAAACGTCACAACATAGCTGGGTGATTATAAAGGTGCTCTACAGGTGTCTCCGAAGGTACTTGTTGGGTTGACGTATTTCGAGATTAGGATTTGTCACTCCGATTGTCGGAGAGGTATCTCTGGGCCCTCTCGGTAATGCACATCACTTAAGCCTTGCAAGCATTGCAACTAATGAGTTAGTTGTGGGATGATATATTACGGAACGAGTAAAGAGACTTGCCGGTAACGAGATTGAACTAGGTATTGAGATACCGACGATCGAATCTCGGGCAAGTAACATACCGATGACAAAGGGAACAACGTATGTTGTTATGCGGTCTGACCGATAAAGATCTTCGTAGAATATGTGGGAGCCAATATGAGCATCCAGGTTCCGCTATTGGTTATTGACCGGAGAGGTGTCTCGGTCATGTCTACATAGTTCTCGAACCCGTAGGGTCCGCACGCTTAAAGTTACGATGACAGTTATATTATGAGTTTATATGTTTTGATGTACCGAAGGTTGTTCGGAGTCCCGGATGTGATCACGGACATGACGAGGAGTCTCGAAATGGTCGAGACATGAAGATTGATATATTGAAAGCCTATATTTGGATATCGGAAGTGTTCTGGCTGAAATCGGGATTTTACCGGAGTACCGGGGGTTACCGGAACCCCCCCAGGGGCTTAATGGGCCTACATGGGCCTTAGTGGAAATAGAGGGCAGCAAGGGGAGTGTGGGGCGCGCCCCCCAAGGCCCAAACCGAATTGGTTTAGGGCAAGGGGGCCGTCCCCCTCTTTCCTTCTCCTCCTCTCCCTTTCCTTCCCCCTCTCCTACTCCTCCTAGGAATAGGAGGAGTCCTACTCCTAGTGGGAGTAGGACTCCCCCGTGGCGCGCCTCTCCCTGGCCGGCCGCCTCCTCCCCTTGCTCCTTTATATACGGGGGCAGGGGGCACCCCATAGACACAACAATTGATCGCTTGATCTTTTAGCCGTGTGCGGTGCCCCCCTCCACCCTAGTCCACCTCGATAATACGGTAGCGGTGCTTAGGCGAAGCCCTGCGTCGGTAGAACATCATCATCGTCACCATGCCGTCGTGCTGACAAAACTCTCCCTCAACACTCGGCTGGATCGGAGTTCGAGGGACGTCGTCGGGCTGAACGTGTGCTGAACTCGGAGGTGCCGTGCGTTCAGTACTTGATCGGTCGGATCGTGAAGACGTACGACTACATCAACCGCATTGTGCTAACGCTTCCGCTTTCGGTCTACGAGGGTACGTGGACAACACTCTCCCCTCTCGTTGCTATGCATCACCATGATCTTGCGTGTGCGTAGGAAAAAAATTGAAATTACTACGTTCCCCAACAGGGGCGCGCCAGGAGGAGTCCTACTCCCACCGGGAGTAGGACTCCCTCCCTTTTCCTTGTTGGATTAGGAGTGGAGGGGGAAAGAGGTGGAGGAGAAGAAGGAAAGGGGGGCGCCATCCCCCTCTCCTTGTCCTATTCGGACTAGGGGGGAGGGGCGTGTGGCCCTTGCCCTGGCCGCCTCTCCTCTTCTCCACTAAGGCCCACTATGGCCCATTAACCCCCGGGGGGTTCCGGTAACCCCTCCGGTACTCCGGTAAAATCCCAATTTCACCCGGAACACTTCCGATATCCAAATATAGGCTTGCAATATATCAATCTTCATGTATCGACCATTTCGAGACTCCTCGTCATGTCCGTGATCACATCCGGGACTCCGAACAACCTTCGGCACATCAAAACATATAAACTCATAATATAACTGTCATCGAAACGTTAAGCGTGCGGACCCTACGGGTTCGAGAACTATGTAGACATGAGCGAGACACCTCTCCGGTCAATAACCAATAGCGGAACCCGGATGCTCATATTGGCTCCCACATATTCTACGAAGATCTTTATCGGTCAGACCGCATAACAACATACGTTGTTCCCTTTGTCATCGGTATGTTACTTGCCCGAGATTCGATCGTCGGTATCTCAATACCTAGTTCAATCTCGTCACCGACAAGTCTCTTTACTCGTTCCGTAATACATCATTCCGCAACTAACTCATTAGTTGCAATGCTTGCAAGGCTTAAGTGATGTGCATTACCGAGTGGGCCCAGAGATAACTCTCCGATAATCGGAGTGACAAATCCTAATCTCGAAATACGCCAACCCAACAAGTACCTTCGGAGACACCTGTAGAGCACCTTTATAATCACCCAGTTACATTGTGACGTTTGGTAGCACACAAAGTGTTCCTCCGGTAAACGGGAGTTACATAATCTCATAGTCATAGGAACATGTATAAGTCATGAAGAAAGCAATAGCAACATACTAAACGATCAAGTGCTAAGCTAACGGAATGGGTCAAGTCAATCACATCATTCTCCTAATGATGTGATCCCGTTAATCAAATGACAACTCATGTCTATGGCTAGGAAACTCAACCATCTTTGTGTAACGAGCTAGTCAAGTAGAGGCATACTAGTGACACTATGTTTGTCTATGTATTCACACATGTATCAAGTTTCCGGTTAATACAATTCTAGCATGAATAATAAACATTTATCATGAAATAAGGAAATAAATAATAACTTTATTATTGCCTCTAGGGCATATTTCCTCCACCTCCGTTTTCTGCCGTGCAACGGCCTCAGCGTCATCGACCCGCCTACGAAGGGAGCGCAGCTCGGCGCGGGCGGAGGCCAAGTCCGCCGCCTGCGCCGTAACCAGGGTGGCGGCTGTGGCCTCCGTGCGCCTCTCAGCCTCATCCAACCTGAGCCTGAGGACAACGGCCCTGCCCGCATCCTCCGTACCCGCGAGCTTCAGTTTCAGGTCGTACCTACCCTCCAGGTCCGCGTGAACCTCGGCCACCCGGCGATTCACCTCCTCCTCGACTCCGGCCTCACGAGCCCCGACAGCATCTTCTGCTTGAGCAACTTGACGCTCCCTCGTCTCCAGTTGCTCGAGCTCGAGGCTGCGCTCCACGGCTTCCAGGGCCAGCGCCTCACCGTGCTTCCGGACCTCCTCATCCTCCGTGGGCGTCCCCCTCAGCGATGCAAGAGCGGCCCTGTGCGCCTCCACCTGCTGCTCAAGGGACGCGCTCCAGGACTAGAGCTCCCACGCGCGTTCCTCCGCAGCCTCGCGACGGCGGTCAACCTCGCGAGCCTCTTCCAAGGCTCGCGAGCGGGCTTCATGGGCGATCTTGAGGACGCCTCGGCCTTCGCATTCTCAAGGTCGCGCTGATAGCGACCGAGGTTGGTGGCCACCCTCAGCTTGCGTCGCTCCTCCACTAGCCGGAGACTTTCAGCCTCAAGGCGCGAGTCGACACTCGCGAGCTCTTCACCAAGTCGGCTCATCGCTCCCATCGCCTCCTGGAAGGGCTCGTGGCGAACTACGCTCCGCCCACGCTCAAGCTCGAATGCTCGACCCACCTCGGGGGCTGCGTTGGCGTCCCGCCACCTCCCGGCAGGGGGCTGGGGGCTGACGCCGCACCCGACGCCAGCCCGTCCTCGCGAGGAGCCCAAGCCGATTGGGGCTCGCTGCTTGAAGAGGAACCGAAGATCGAAGCCAACCAGCTGCTGCCCATGAGCAAAGGAGGAGTCTTGGGCACGCCTGCCAAGCTCCACGCCAGACCGTGGGGGAGGGGTGGCCAAGCTGCGGGCTCAACGCGCCACGAAGGCAGAGATGCTCCCCCAACCGACCCTGCTCCAAGGGCGGTAGGCAGACCGGGAGCGCTCAAGGAAGATGGGGGAGTTGATGAAGGAGGAGGCCGCTTCTCGGGAGACGCAACAGCTTCAACAGAAGGAGCCCTGGAGAACTAACGTCAGGATAAGGGGACTACACGCAGGAAGCCGTGACAACAAGATACTTACGCATCAAAGGCGATGTACTTTCGCCGCTTCAACGGCCCGAAGATATTGCTGCCGCTAGGGGATCCTTTCCTCTTGCGGAGCTCCTCGAAGTCCACACAAAGACGACCGAAACGCTGGACGTGACGGCCGGTGCGCGGCGGGGCCGAAGAAGAGCCTGGAAGGATGTCTTCAGGGGTGCCCGGTTGCGGCAAACAGCCGGGCACCGTCTCACCACAACCTCCCGAGGCCCCTAGAGCCTTGGCCTCGGGAGCCGCATGCCGCGCCTCCTCAATAATCGACGCCTCAGGAGGGGGGTCGCAGGCCCCCGAGGACGACGCCCCAGGATCACCACTCAGCATGAGCTCCTCAGTACTCGAGCCACCGGCCCCCGTCGGAGCTCGCCCTCCCGCACCTTCACCTGGGGCGAGCTCGGCATCGGCGGCGAAGAAGGGAACCACGATGACGGGGTTCTCGCGAGGCCCCACCAGTCCGATCGGCCGCAGGCCCCATTCGTCAAAGGAAGGTATACTCGTTGCAAACTCGTCCTTGTTCTTGCAGCGATACAGCAGGCAATTCTTCCCAGGCATTTCGGCCGGCAAAGGGACACCCGTCAAGACCTTGAGCACTGTCTGCCGCGTCCCGAGAGGGAGCCCAGACTCCTGAAACCTCATGTGGTCCTGACTGTTGAGCAAGGTCCACATTGGGCGAGAGTGGCGCTGAAGCGGAGCAACCCGGCGTTTGACGAACTCCTTCACCACCATCGGCGCGGTCACGCCGCGGTCCTTCAGCAGCCTCAGCCTGGCCCAGACGAGAGCAAGGCGGGGGCTCGAGAGCTTCTGGTGGCCCCAGCCGGAGTTTGGAACAGCCGGCCCCGCCGAGAGACGAAGCAGGGGGCTGAGCACGCCGGCATCAATAAACACCCATCGCGTACGAAACTCGCTCGTGGATGAAGGGAGCTCGAAGTAGGGATGGCACCCGCAGGGTTTGGGTACGGGTGGAGTTACCCCATACCCTTACCCATCCCCCTTGAGCTTACCCATTACCCGTACCCATATCCGTCAATGGGTATAATTTTTTCCCATACCCATCACCCGGCAGGGTAAATGGGTATCCACGGGTAAAAATACCCATGTGTGCACACATCAACTTAAGTAAGAAATAATCATAAAGGACAACACACAATGCTCATATATACGTACATCATAACATGTCTACGTATTGTCTATATACAAAAAAATCGTACTCATCACAATAGCTATATACAACATGTATAGGCAGAAATTAATGCTTGTATGGATGGTGAGCACTGAAATCACGACGCGTATATATACATTGTAACATCACTACGTATCATGTATATACAAAAAGAAATCACATTCATCACATCTCCTATATACATCATACCATCACATCATCTATACATCTACGTACCATCTATGAATGCATCTCACCATCAATATAGAAAACAAAAACTACAAGATTAATGCTCATATTCATAAAATCATACACAAAAATGAAACTCACCAAGCCAAAATAGCCTTGCTCTTGCTCTTGGTGGTAGAAGAGGATCGACTAAGCGGGGTAGTGCAAGGTGGCCGGCTTGACGTGTTGTGACTGTGTTATGCCTTGGATGCCGAGGCAGGAGGTACATGTCCTTTACATTGGCCAGGGGCTTGGCCCTTTCCTAGCGGATGGAGACGGATGGCACCATCGAATGACGGTGTTGCGCGGCGGTGGTCGCCGCCATCCGACTTAGTCCGCATGAGAGTGAGCTGCATCCTCCTCCCCGTCACTGTCCACGCGAAAACTGTGGTCCTTATCCCCAAGGTCCTTGGCGTCCAAGCGGCTGGCGCTGGGGACGGCGAGGCAGTGAGCAGCTGGAGCGTTGGCGACGGCGACTAGCGTTCCTTGAGGAGGCAAGGAGATGAGGAGATGGGTAGGATATCAATCTCCGTTCTAAATATGGAACACGATCACATAATTATTATTTACCTAAGCGGCTAAGCCTAATCACGTTAATCACGCAGAGAAAGACAGAGACATGGGATTCCTTCTATCATTCCATCTATGTTTTTTTGAGCGAAAATCATTCCATCCACGTGCGTGTGTGAGCAAGTCATGTATCTCGTCGGCTACATAGAATGATTTACTGGCAAGTTAGATTAGATTAATGAATGGTGAAGGCCCACTTAACAGACTTTACGTGGGTATATGGGTACACGGGTATGGGTTATGCTGTCCCATATCCGTACCCACAATACCCAACGGGTTTAATATTTTCCTATTAATATACCCTTGGGTAATTTTTTATCCCATACCCTTACCCTAATAGGGTTTTTACCCGCCGGGTACATGGGTAATGGGTACCCATTGCCATCCCTAGCTCGAAGTCAATCCCCGCGCCCGCAGTCGCGGCTGCGGCCTGGAAGCTCACGCACCCCGAGCATTGCTGAGGGTCGGCCAGGTGCAGCGAGAAGAAATGACGGAGGAGGGCCACCGAAGGAGCGATACCCACCATGGCTTCGCACACGAAAGCGAAGACAGCAAGAAGAGTCACCGATTGGGGGTCAAGATGCAGCATGTGGATCTGGTAATGCTCTAGCACCGCGTTGAGAAAGGCGGAGAAGGGAGGAATCAGGCCAGCCCAGAGGGCATCTATGAAGATTGGGACCTCGGTGGCTGCCCGAGCCATGCGAGTGCGAGATGCAGGCCAAGCCACCGTCTCTCCCCACTCGTTGAAGCTGGAAGCAAGCATCGGACGCACCTTGTCCATGGCCTCGTCGTTGAGCACCCGGGATTGGCCTAGCGCCGGCTCGACAGCTGGAGGTGTGCCTGACGGAGACATTGGCTTCTTCCCCTTGTCCGCTTGTTTCGGCGCCATGGCAACGAAGCAGGGGGAGGGCAGATCAGATCGGAGAAGGGAAGCAGAATCTCGAGGAAGCAGAGAGATTGGGGAAGCGGGGCGCAGGCGACGGAGGAATAACTATGTAGGCCGCGGGGGCCGCATAGCTAGGCGGATTCAAAGGCGGCGTGGGGAAGCGGAGACGCCCACGTCCAATCAACCGCCACGCGTCAACCGAGGTCGCAGGCTTTTGGGGCCCGCGGTGCTCCGAACTTGACCCTTGGCTTCGCCGCGAAGCCAAGCCTGAGCTCACCTTGGGCCCGGGGGCTACTGTCGGCGTTCTGGGAACGGGGGTCCCCAGACTTGCCTGCCTGCGGCCCACGGCGTGGCTAAGCCAGCAGGCCGTACGGCCCATCTTCATCAACAAGGCATCCAAGACCCTCACGAGGGTCCAAGCCTCGCGAGGCGGACGATGCAAGACCTCCTCAGGAGTGGCCTAGTCAGGCAGGCTCACGAGGACCGGAGATATCAAGGCGGGGCAAACCTCACGAGGCTCTCGTGACGTGAGCCATGACGAACGACACCAGGCGGGCGCCAGCGCGCACAGCTTCCTTGTTTCCTCTTTGATGCTAAGGAAGCAAGCGCAGGCGAGGAGTACCGAGGCATTAGGCAAAGGTTGCTATATTGGTGCAACGAGACCAAGACCAGGAGGACGGCAAGCCGGAGGTCATCGTGGAGCCCAAGACGGCGTCACCACCAGAGCCTTTCGCAGGCGAAGACCACTTTTGTCAGGATAGCTTGTACTAGCTGTCCCCTTCAAATTTGCCTGCCGTTGTTGGCTCCCTTCCCGCTCAATATTTGAGAAGAGGACCAGGACCTATATAAGTAGAGCAAGCCACCACAGTAGGGGCATCGAGCAATTCACCCAGCTCTCACCCGCTAAGACACCAAGCATAAGAACACCTCAACCTCAGGAGGCTGTTCTTCCCTTGTACTGTTCATCATCAGCCCTAGAGGCAATCCACCACCACCACACTGGAGTAGGGTATTACACCACAACGGTGGCCCAAACCAGTATAAATCTCGTGTCTCTTTGTGTCCCGAGTTCGTCGAGTTCGTCCGCGAGATCTTAGCGAGCTAGGGCGTAGATCGGTAGGAGGGAAAGACTTCGCGTGCACCCCAGTGTTCGAACCTTAAGGGTTTGCCGGAACCCCACATCCGACACCGGTGTCAGCAAAAATGTGCGCCGGTCGCAACATCCTTGAGGCGTGCTCGGGCGTGTGGTGCTCGTCGTAGCTCCCTTTGTCGCCTCTTGCAGCACACCGTGCCCAGATCAAATCATAGAATACTCAGGGTTAGTCCATTGTAAACTTCCTTAGGCCTCATCGAGGATTTTCGTAGGAAAAGTATAGGAACAAGTATAAGGAAAATTTTCTATATATGCATTCGGTTTATAGGAAATACATACATGAATTTCGTAGGAATACTATTCATTTTCTGTGTTTCTGAAGGAAACTACATATCCACTCAAAACACATTTTACACGTAGGAACAAGGCAAGTCAATTTCTTAAAATGGCAAATGTCTATCCTATCAAATTCCTATATACTACTTCTAATTCCTACCTTGAGACCTTAGCAAGGTCAATGTTTTGACCCTCTGCACTGCACTGCTCCCCTATTGTTTATTGTTTAGCAGCAAAGACGGAGCAGAGCAGACAGCCTCCGCGCCGGGCGCGTCCTTCCAAATGTCGCGCCCCCGAGCTCGGCTCGGCACCGTCCCTCCCGCCCGACAACTCCTCCCAGCCCTCCCTGCCCACCCAAAACTCGCGACCCCATGCGACGGACTCGAGACCACGCAGCGTCGACGCCATGCACGCCCTCGTTCCACCTTCAGCTCCGGCTCCGTCCTTGTGATCGACCGCGCGCGGCCGCGTCCTGCACGCTCGCACCTAGCCTATAGCGCCAATGGCGTCGACGGGGAAGAAGATGAACCAGATCCCTGCGCCGGCCGGCCGCCTCTGGGAGGCCAGCATCCGCAAGCTCACCACCATCCGCCGCGGCGCTTCGGCCTTTCCGGCCGCCGTCGCCGGCGTCGATGGCCTGGTTGACCCTGCCGGAACCCTCGCCGTCACCTCCTCCAGCACCGCCTACCAGTACAGCGGCAGCGAGGACGCCGACGGTGCAGCCGCCGAGGAGGGCGAGGAGGAGGAGGCGGGGTCCTCGCTCGGCGAGCCCACCCACTCGGAGCAGCTGCTCGACAGCGGGGACTTCTACCAGGGCGACCTGCGCGGGAACCTCCCGCACGGCACCGGCAAGTTCCTCTGGACGGACGGCAGCATGTACGAGGGCGCCTGGCGCAGCGGCCGCGCAGCCGGCCGCGGCAAGTTCTCCTGGCCCTCGGGCGCTACCTACGAGGGCGACCTCGCCGGCGGCTACATGCACGGCCAGGGCACCTACATTGGCGAGTTCGGGGACACCTTCGCCGGGCTCTGGGCCAACAACCTCCGGCACGGCCGCGGCACGCAGGCCTACGCCAACGGCGACGTCTACGACGGCCACTGGCGCGACGGCCTGCAGGACGGCCACGGCCGGTACATCTGGCGCCACGGCCACGAGTACATCGGCACCTGGAAGGCCGGCGAGATGCATGGCTGCGGGACCGTGATATGGTCAGAGGGCGACCGCTACGACGGCTCCTGGGAGGACGCCAAGCCCATGGGCCAGGGCACGTTCCGGTGGGCCGACGGCGGCATGTACATCGGCACCTGGTGCCAGGAGTCCGGCGTCACGCACGCCAAGGGCGTCTACTACCCGCCGTCCGGAGGCCCCGCGGTGCCCGTGCCCCGGGAGCCCCGCGACGCCATCACCAAGTTGCTCGAGGAGCTGGAGGTCACCGAGGGGAAGACGGTGTCTCTGCTGCCATCGCAGAAGATACTGACATGGCCCGGGGTGGAGGCCGTGCTGAAGAAGCCTGTGTGGCGGCCGCCGGAGGTCAGCGCCGACCAAGGGAGGGTGTCGGTGTCGAGCGTGCGCCGGAGAAGCAGCGTGTCGGACCTCGACAGTCTCACTGCCGGGGAGGACGGCGGCGAGGATGCCAGCACCCGGGCAGACCGGGCATGGTCGCGGACGCTCTCGTGCATTCGCGCGCCGCCAAGGCCGGGGAAGAAGCAGGGGGAGACGATATCCAAGGGGCACAGGAACTACGAGCTCATGCTCAACTTGCAGCTCGGCATCAGGTCTCTTTCCTTTTCCTCTTCTCCTTGGCTACCACCATCACTGCACTGCATCCATTGCCATTTCCTCTCTGTTGTTGCTGGCTCATCCATTCATATCCATTTTGCCGCCGCCATTTCTGCGCACAGGCATGCTGTGGGAAGGCAGTCAGCGCCGACATCACTGGATCTCAAATCATCAGCGTTTGATCCCAAAGAGAAGGTGTGGACAAGGTTTCCTCCCGAAGGATCCAAGCACACGCCGCCTCACCAGTCGTGCGATTTCCGGTGGAAGGACTACTGCCCGTTGGTTTTCAGGTCTGCTGCATGCATGATGTCTCTCACTTGCTTCTCTTATGGAGTAGTCTCCAAACACGGCGCTATAATTTCTTCTTCTGTGATCCGACGCAGGACATTGCGCAAGCTCTTCGACGTCGACCCCGCGGATTACATGATCTCGATATGCGGGGACGATGCGCTCCTGGAGCTCTCATCACCCGGCAAAAGTGGAAGCTTCTTCTACCTCACCAACGACGACAAGTACATGATCAAAACAATGAAGAAAGCAGAGGTCAAGGTAGGTTCTTCTCTCCACCTTAGCTAGCCCACCCACACACAAGTTTTAATCATGTCTGAGATGGATCGCGGGTTTTGATCATCGACAGGTGCTTCTTAGGATGCTTCCGGCCTATTATAAACACGTCCGCAATTACGACAACACTCTAATAACAAAGTTCTTTGGCCTGCACTGTGTTAAAATCACAGGGGGCATCCAGAAAAAGGTTAGGATGCTTTCAGAAATTGGCCAGTGTATTGAGATTTTGTATATTATCACTATAGTAATATATAATACGGAATGCAGGTTCGGTTCGTGATAATGGGGAATCTTTTCTGCTCTCGCTATTCAATCCATCGGCGTTTTGACTTGAAAGGATCTTCGCTTGGGCGCATGACAGACAAGCCCCTTGATCAGATTGACGAAACCACCACGCTCAAGGATCTTGATCTCAATTTCATTTTCCGGTTAGCAGGATCCTGGTTCCAGGAATTCTGCAGGTACATCTCACATCTGCCGGATTGCACAGGATTCTGTTTCCTCTCATTTTGTTACTTACATGTGCTATAAATAATCTTATGTAAAAGAATCACAACTGTATTTGAGGAGACCTAAGTACCCACTATGCTCATGACTCTTTATATTTCTTACCAGGCAAGTGGACAGAGATTGCGAGTTGCTGGAGCAGGAGCGGATCATGGATTACAGTCTTTTGGTCGGCGTTCATTTCAAGGATCGGTGCAAAGATACGTTGCCCCCATGACTGCTTCTTAAAAATACATGCAATTAGAAAACTATTCGGTAGATACATTGGAAGCCACGAGCCTGATTTATTCTTCTTCTTTTTTTCCTTCTTACAGACAGCGGCAATGCTGACAATGGGACACCTACTACCACGGATGAAGATTCTGAGCAAAAAAGGTATCTACACCATACATTTTAGAAGCTTTGAAGAATCATAAGATGCTTTGCATTACATTTTTCCTTTACTCAGCTTAGGCTGCTCACTTCATACCAGCAACTTCTGAATTGCATTCATCTTGATATTGACAAACACTGACCTCGTTGGTGCAGAAAAGCACAACAAAAACTAGGCATTAGCATGCCCTCAAGGGTGGAGAACATAGTGAGAAATCCTGAAAGTGAATCCCTGCTCATCGGCGAGCCCACGGGCGAATTCCAGGACGTGATCCTCTTCTTCGGGATCATCGACATCCTGCAAGACTATGATATCAGCAAGAAGCTCGAGCACGCCTACAAATCCATGCAGTACGATCCCAACTCCATATCCGCGGTCGACCCGAAGCAGTACTGCAAGCGATTCCGAGACTTCATTTTCAGGGCTTTCGCGGAGGATGTACAGTAGCGACTCCATTGACAAACAGAAGATTTATACTCAAGAGAGCAGACCTTAACAGTTGGCTGGTGATTCTTCTTTGCCCACCATCCATTATTCTTTTGTAGGTAACATAATCTGTTCTTTCGGCTGTAGACGGCAGCACGTCGATATCACAGTGATTTCTTCTTCATGTATGTGTTCATAGATTTTGTACATCTACTGAATCTTCTCTGTGCTTATGTAATTAGATGTAGGGTGACTGTATTCATGCCTGTTGGTATGAAAATCATGTAGAACAGAGACTATTGTTTATGTAACCATTCCCTACTTGTTTTCTTCTTCTTCCAAAGAGCTATTCTTTGCGCATAGGGTCAATTCATCCATCACTATCAGTTTACCGCGCCAGGGACAAAAACCGAGCCAATGTGGACCGTGGCCGCCTAGTGTGTTTCCGCAACGCCCTAAACAATTGTGAGCTCAAGGAGATTCACATGCAAAACAGGAGATTTACTTGGAGCAACGAACAAAGTAACCCGATGATGAGCAAGCTAGATAGCTTCTTTTGCAATGAAGATTGGGATTTAGAGTTTCCCACCCACATTCTGCATGCCCTCTCCTCATCACTTTCGGATCACTGTCCCCTCCTGTTTGCTAATGATGTTGGCCTAAAGAAGCCTAAATCCTTCCAGTTTGAAAACTTCTTGAGAGAGATGCTGGGATTCCAACATGTTGTCAACGAGGCATGGAATGTGAATTCCGGTCATGTCGAGGCTTATCAACGGCTATTCCACAAGCTAAAGAGAACATGACAAAAGTTGCGCTCCTGGAGCAAGACCCTTTTCTCTAACTCCAGGGTCCAGTTGCACATGGCTCTCAAGATTATTCTTCGCCTTGACCTCGCTCAAGAACAAAGAGACCTAAGCCCGGAGGAAAGGGATCTTCGGACAAGTTTAAAACGAAGGATCGTTGGCTTGGCGGTGCTCGAAAAATCCAGAAAAAGGCAAAACTCGAGGATTACAAATCTTAAAGAAGGAAATGCCAACACCCGTTATTTCCACCTCCGCGTCAATCACAGGAGGAGAAAAAAAACCTTATTCATCGCCTCAAACACAACCAGGGTTGGGTCACCTCTCACGAAGACAAAGAGCAGATTGTGCACAACCACTTTAAGAATATAGCCAAAAAAGGCCCTACTCGTAGCATTGACGTCAATTGGGGTTTGACTCCAACCCCCAACTGTGATCTACAGGGCTTGGACGAGGCATTCACTGAGGAGGAGGTCAAAGTTGCGGTGCTCGAATTACCGGGTGACAAGGCGCCCGGACCGGATGGCTTCACGGGCACTTTCTTCAAGGCGTGTTGGAACACAATCAAGCCAGACATCATGCTTGCGGTCAACCATTTCTCCAACCTACAGACCGCCCACCTTCATTGGTTGAACTCAGCTGATGTTGCCCTCGTTCCGAAGAAGGATGGTGCCGAAGATATTTCTGACTTTCGCCCTATAAGCCTAATTCACGCCATCGCAAAGCTCATTGCGAAGATGATGTCCAAAAGGCCGGCACCCCACATGAATGATCTTGTCTCACAAGCTTAGAGTGCTTTCATCAAGAAGAGATGTATTCATGATAATTTCATGCACGTGCGCAACCTTGCTAGATGCTTACATCGCAACAATACCCCGGCTCTCCTGTTCAAGCTTGACATCAAGAAAGCGTTTGATTCGGTGTGTTGGGACTACCTCCTGGACTTGCTCAACCACCTTGGTTTCCCTCCCCTGTTTCGTGGCTGGGTGTCTGCTCTCCCGTCTACGACCTCATCGTGTGTTTTGCTCAATGGTGTGCCGGGCGTCCCCTTCAGGCTTGGGCGTGCGCTGAGACAAGGGGACCCCCTGTCTCCCCTTCTCTTTGTGCTGGCCACTGATCCATTACATCACATCCTCGGGAAGGCCACATCACAAGGTCACCTCCATCCCATTGGTGGACGTGCTATGCCGATCCGGGCTTCCCTAGACGCGGACGATGCTGCGGTTTTTATTGCTCCACTCAAGGCGGATGTCAGTTTCTTTGTCGACACCCTCAGGAACTTTGGAGATATTTCTGGATTGGTAACAAATTGCTCCAAGAGCTTGGTTGCCCCAATTAGATGTGACAATGTGGACCTTCCGGATATTCTACAATCTTTCCTGGCTCAACGAACCACCTTCCCGATGAAGTATCTTGGTTTACCACTGTCAGTGAAGCGCCTGAAAAGAATTCACTTCCAGCCTCTCGAGGACAAGATCGCGGCCCAGCTCACACCTTGGATGGGCAAGCACGTTGCTGCCCCTGGAAGGATGGTTCTTGTTAAGTCTGTCAACACAACCATCGCTATCTATTATATGACGGCTCTAAATCTTCCGGTGGAAGTTTTGAAAAAGATTGATGCCCTCCGACGTGCCTACCTCTGGGCTGGTTGTGACAAGGTCACAGGAGGGAAATGTAAGGTCAACTGGGCGCAAGTCTGCATGTTCAAGCTACATGGTGGCCTTGGGATTCTAAACCTTGGAAAGTTTGCGGCTGCACTTCGTCTTTGTTGGCTGTGGTTCAACTGGCAAGACCCGCTCAAGCCTTGGTCGGTTTGGGTACTCCTTGCGACAACAATGATCGAAACATATTCGCGTCGGCCTCCAAGGTGCTGGTGGGTGATGGTCTCCGCGCAACTTTCTGGGAGTCATCTTGGCTAGATGGCATAAGACCCAAAGACATTGCTCCCAAAATTTACGACATCTCCAACAAAAAGAATTGTTGAGTCCAGAAGGCATTGCTTAATGGCTACTGGATCTCCCAGGTGAAGGTTGCTTCGATCATCTCCTCTGAGCACATCGCCCAATTTGTTGCGCTTTGGGAAATACTCACCCACATCCAGCTAAACCTGGACATGCAGGACCCCATCACCTGGAAACTCACTGCTGATGGCCATTACTCCGCGGCCTCAGCATACAGGGCTCATTTTCTTGGATTGGTGGACACGGATATGAACCAAAATGTTTGGAAGAACTAGGCGCCCCCAAAGTGCAAATTTTTCGCGTGGCTTGTTATTAACAATAGGATTTGGACGACTGACAGACTCCACCGTCGCGGATGGCCGAACTTCAACATTTGTCCATTATGCCAACAAGTCCAGGAATCGGCTGCCCACCTTCCTTTTCAATGTCGATACCCCATTCGGGTTCGGGGCATGATCAAAACTTGGCTTGCACTCCACGATGTCCAGCCCAACGATTGTATTGGTATGGTTTCGGTTAAGGATTGGTGGAGTCAGAATGCCACGAAGCAAACTCCGTCGAGAAGGCCGCTTGTCTCCCTGATGATGCTTATCTCCTGCGAAATATAGAAGGAGCGAAACACTAGAGTTTTCCGCAACACAGCCACTCGAGTGGGAGTGTTGGTCGCCAAGATCAAAGAGGAATACTCTCTTTGGAGCCTTGCGGGAGCAAAACATTTGTGTAACATTATGTCACGAGAGTGATGTACTATATTTGGCCTTTGGCCATACATTGTTAACCTTCTCTCTTAACCAATGAAAATGGCAAATCTTTTGCCTAGTTTAAAAAAAAGCCTAGTTCCAAAAAAAAACATATGTCCTTTTACCTAAATTAACCATCAAAAACTTCTTTTACCAAAATTAACCATTAGAAGCTCACAAAACTTGCATTTTAGATCCCAAAAGAAGTTCAAAAAACTGATTTTGAATCCCAACAAAAGCTAGAAAACTACAGAGAGAATAGAAGTCCTAACAAGCATGCTAGAGATACTCCCTTGTCTAGGTTTATTGGATCTCCTCGTATTTAGGGTCACACTTTGACTATAAATTTAACTAATAAAAATAGAGACTATACTATCGAATATTGCCTTTGGAGGCCGAGCTCCATGGAGCTCGGTTTTAAAAATTTTGAATTTCGTTTCATATTTTCTATGTTTCAAAAAATTCTAAAAAACACAGATATACATGAAGGCATAGCACACATGTGTGTAAATTTTTAGGGCAAAATACGTTGAAATGAGGGTTGTGCAAAAAAGACAATCTGAGGCTTTTTAACACATGATACTATTTATTCTTCCAGGCCATGAATTTGTCTTTTTTGTACAGGTCGCATTTCAACATTTTTTATCCTGAAATTTTGCACACATACACATAACATCCACTTTTACTTGCATATTTTTTTCATATTTTTTTAAAACCAAAAACTTTGAATTTTGATTTTTTTTTTCAAAAAAAGGCCTCCATGGAGGCCGAGAGCCGAACATCCGTTCTCCTATACTATATGTTATAAAAATTATACCATGGTATTAGTCTTTCAAATAAACATTGAATATTGGCAAGTTTGAACACGCTCCTAATATCTCGGTTTGAGTTTATTAGTCCTTGTTGTAAATGTAAATGCATGTCACCAAAAATTGTATTGTTAGATTCGTATTTGAACGTAGTTTTTGATGATACTATGTTTTGCTACTTATAGTATTTATAGTTAAAGTCATGATTAAAATA
This sequence comes from Aegilops tauschii subsp. strangulata, assembly GCF_002575655.3. Lineage (NCBI taxonomy): Eukaryota > Viridiplantae > Streptophyta > Magnoliopsida > Poales > Poaceae > Aegilops > Aegilops tauschii. Next base: position 238,222,401 of record NC_053039.3, on the reverse strand, counting down.
TGATCCAAAACATGATCGGGACTTGTGAAACTGGACGGAGGTTACATCCGGGATCCCAACGGGAGCTCAGATTTTTTATTTTTCTTGATAAAGGAAGCTTAGAAATTACAGAGAGAACAAAAGTCCTAAACAATTAGGATGAAAAAACAAGGTCCTACCACATTTGGGATCCCAAGGGAAGTTCAGAAACTATAGAGAGAACAAAAGTCCTAAAACACTTACCTAAAATCTTAAAAGTGCACATGCATTATTTGGTCGAGCCGAGCGGCCGCACGGCGACCGCTCAATGCGTCGAATCCATCGGCCCGCAAGCGCAGGTGTTATCTGGCCGGAGGCTCAAAGCCCACACACTATCCTCCCTTCGCTACTTTCTCTCTGAGAAAAAAGCCTTTCCTTATCCTCTTTCCCTCGTCTAGATCGGATCTGGTGAAGCAGCGGCTAGGGAGGTCGAGGCGAGGCGGCGGACCGGACGAGCCTGGAGAGCAGATCAGCCGGCAAGCCGGACCAGCAGCGTCGCCGTCTCCTCCTTGCTCTTTCTATGAGCAGGAGCAGGGGTCGCCCAGCCGCCGCAGCCCCGACGGGAAAGGGCCGCCGCGGTCCTCCTCTCGGCTACGCGCTTGGCCGCCGCGCTCCTCTAGCCACCTCCCCGCGCCGCCCGCCGCGCCAAGTACACCCCGGCCGCCTCCTGCACTTGCCTACTCCTGGCGACGCGCGCCGCGCCTAGCACGCGCCCGGCCGTTCCCCTCCTGCTGTCTCCTCTTAGCGACGCACGCCGCGGTCGGGAGGGCCTGTTTCCCTAGGTCCCCAACTCCGACGGTCGATTACAGTGCCATGTAGGTGTTGTTGCTGCATACTTGGGTGGGAGATTGAACATATGTGCCAACTTTCTTCTGTCGGCAGAGGTATGTGCAGCTCCGATGAAATATGAGTTGTAGTATATGACCGTTCCGATAAAAATGTTTCCTCCCAGCAATGAATGTGCTGATATTTTTGGATTACTATCTTCTGAACTTGTAGTTTGTGACACACATTGACCGTTCAAAGAAGAAGTAGAAGTTTGGTTTTGGGATCACTGTAGGAGAGTAGATATGCTCATAGCAATTACCATGAGAGGACTACAGATGTCTCCTCGGTTCGTTATAAGTGCAGGTTTACCACATGGTCTAGGTTCAGTGTTCTGGACTATAGATGACTCCTCAAGCGTTCAGCCTCTTTGGGTGTACTTGTGGTTGTCTCATTTTCAGCTACTTTAGATAACATGGGCTTTTGGGCGTCCATGATTTACAAGCTGAAACGTTGTTGTGATAAAAATATGCATTGGCAGTCGAGCTTGCCGGTTGGGCGTCACGCCTCCGAGCTCCTACGCGGAGGACGACCTAGGCCCCAAATTTGGTGTTTCATGTCTGCAGCTGCAGTTTCCGGTGAGGTTCCGGTCGCCATGGCTGTGGTGGGTAGGTGGGACATAGGGATGGATTTCTTGCTTCGGTCCCAATGTATGTTGCGTCGGGACTACATGACGAGATGCTAGGTGGTGGTGCACCCACTCCCCTATGTATTTACTTGATAGATCTGGGTAGCTGCACAGAGAGCATTATGTAGTTGGCTAGTTAGATTATGTAGTTGCACAAGAATGGCAGGGAAGTTGACTACATTGCATAAAAGCTTGTTCATGCACTCTGGGGTGTTTTTGCGCACACACACATATATGCTTAGTTGGCCTGCAAATGTAATCTAGTTGCACACACATTTATTGTTTAGTTGGCAGGATTAGTTGCACACACATATGCTCAGTTGGCCTGCAATGTAATCTAGTTGCACACACATTGATATTTAGTTGGCAGGACTAGTTGCACACACACATGCTTAGTTGGCCTGCAATGTAGTCTAGTTGCACACACAATAATGTTTAGTCGCACACACACAATATGCTCAGCGGGCTGCTCAGTTGGCCTGCAATAGTGTAGGAGTTTGCAGATTTGTTTCCTTTTTTAGCCATTTTTGTGCAACCGGGCAGCCCCTTTGTGCAACTTGTTAGATAAAACTTACCAACATTATGATAAAAATAGCCAACTTAATTTTTCTTCTGATGGAGTATTGTGTTTTGGGTGGCACTTATTTTTTGTTCAACTAGGCAGCAAATCATGTGCAACTTTTCTTTTAATTCAAACTAGCCAACTTCATATATAAAAGTGGCCAACCCACCACATTTTCTCTCCCCTGTGCAACTTCTGTTAATTTGACTAATACATTGTTCGTATTTTTTTGCAAAGACCAAAATGGCTGGAGAAGGAGATGTGCCTGACAATGAAACAGAGGTTCCCATTTTTTTCTTTTTACCCTATTACCACTTTAATGTTTTGGGTTTTATCCTCTGACCATTTTTATTATGCCCTTTTCTTTTACCCTCTTAGCATCCCAATGTTTTTGTTCATTGTAGGGTTCTGCAAATCCGATCTCACGACGGAACTCAAAAAGGGCTGCTAAGCGGCAGCCGCGTGGCGATGATAAGGACGGGGATGGAGAGGGTGACGATGTGAGTGGAGAACAACAATCCTTTGGAATTTATTTTCCTTCATTTTTCTTTTGTCCTTTAGGTTTTTTATATGGCACACATACATGTTTAATTTTTTCTCAACCCCTTATGCTTGTTCATTTTTTTCTTACACAACTTTAGGGTGGCGAAAGATTCCTCTTAGTAAAATTGCAGAGAAGAAAGGTGCGCACGGAGGCAGTATCCAAAGGGGTAGATGCCACATCTTCTGCAGCAGCCGCTGAGGTAAAATAAAATTTCATGAGGAATATCTTTTACTCCACATATAGGCAGCCAAGTGTATTAATTTTCATACATAGTTGCAGAAGGACTAATTAAGCATTGGCATGCTCAACTTTCTTAGTTGCTCAACGTTGCCATCTTCAAGTTTTTTAGAATTGTCCCAAGAGTATGTAACGACTTGGCATCCTCAGGCTTTCTAGTTGCAGAATAGTATCTAATTAGTTGGCAACCTCAGTAATTCTAGTTGGACAACATTATACAACTAGTTGACATCCTCGGCTTCTCTAGTTGCACAAGAACTCAGATTAGTCTCATTTAAAAAAAATTGAGGATTGCCCAACAGTATCTAATGACTTGGCACCCTCAGGCTTTCTAGTTGCAGAAGAGTATCTATTTAGTTGGCACCCTCTGCAATTCTAGTTGGACAACATTATCCAAGTAGTTGACTTCCTCAGCCTCTCTAGTTGCACAAGAATATCTCATTAGTTGGCATCATCAGCATTTCTAGTCGCACAAGAATATCTCATTAGTTGTCATCACCAGCATTTCTAGTTGCAGAACAAACAGGATATCAAGTTGCCATCCTCAACTTTTTAATCTAGTTTTCCAGAGAACAAATATTTGTATGTAATGATAACTAATCACCTCTGCCTTTTTTTTGCGAACCCCAAGATATTTTCAAGGGAATGAGAGAAATGAAGCAGATAATGTTGACATCCTCAGCCTTTCTAGTTGCACAACATTATATAATTTAGTCCCATCTCCAAAAAAATTGAGGGTTGCCCAAGAGTATCTTTGGCACCCTCAGACTTTATACTTGCACAGTAGTATCCAATTAGTTGGCATCCTCAGCAATTCTAGTTGCACAATACTTTTCTAACTAGTTGACATACTCAAGACTTTTTCTAGTTGCACAAGAGTATGTATTTAGTTGGCATCCTTAGCATTTCTAGTTGCACAGAAAACAAAATACTGTGTTGGCATCCTCAACTTTTTTAATCCAGATTTCTGAAGAACAACAAAAAAATTATGCAGTGTTAACTAATCACCTTTTTTTACCTTCATGATATTGTGCAGGGGGTGAGGGTAATGAAGGAGATAATGCAGAACGGCAGTCACAAGCTGGTAGGATAAGGGCATCACCTGGGAGGTTGGTGAAGTTGAACAATATGTTGAGCCCATTACAAAAGTCCCCCCTCTGCCACAAGCTGTTTGGAGGCCTGGATTCATGTTGTAGTTGCACACATTTACAGTAAAAGTTGGCTTTAGATTCATGTTTAGTTGCACAAATATGTGTTTTTTTTGCACAGACTGCACACATCCATGTCTGTGTGTGTTGATTGCACACATTTACAGCAAAAGCTGGCTTTTGGATCCATAGTTAGTTTGCACATCTCTTTTCTAGTCTTGGCTGTTTGGTTGCACACAAAGAAGGAAAAGTTGGTTTTGGATCCATGTTTTAGTTGGCACAAATATAGGCTTCTATTTGCACACCTGGCATAAAAAGGTTTCTTTTGGAACCCATGCTTTTTTAGTTGCGCAAATATGTGCTTCTTTCTGCACAAACAGTACATCCAATCCATATTTTCTAGTATTTGGTTGTTTGGTTGCACACATTGCATAAAAAGTTGGCATTGTTGGAAATGTGATTAGTTGCACAAACAGGAACATCCGGTCCATGTTTCTAGTTTGGGCTATCTGCAAAACTACTCCCTAGTTTGTGTCTATTTGCACACATCCAGTCAAAAGTTGGTTTTACTACAGGGTCTAGTTGCACAGAGCGGCCGCAAAACAGTAGCCATGGTGTTAATTTTTCTAAATGCTAGTGGTGTCTTGTACCAAATTAGTTGTCTTATATTTGTCTAAAAAAATATACCTAACACTAAAATGTGTCTAAATACATCAATATCTTAGACAAATAATTACATGATGGCAGCAAATAGCATGTGGAGCTGCAGCGAAGGTCAAATCAACACACGCATGCAAAAAGGAATCAAAGCTATGGCAGCAAAGGGACCACACCCGTGTGTCAGGTCGGACATGGAAGAAAGGGCATGAAAAATCAGGGACCAAAGCGCACCCCACCACAAACAGGGTCTAGTGGTTGGCCTATCGAGCCAACGGAATTTACGAGGCCTTCCTTTCTAAGAATGGGGGACAAGAATTTTCCTTTTCTGACCGGCCGCTCGCTACCGCTAGCTGAGCCAACGGCCGCCAGCCAGACGCATCTATAACACTTATGCTACAAGCCTACAAACAAGGTCCGTGGGGCCAGAGCAGGCCACCCTGCAATTCTACAAAGTTCTCCTACATATCATGCACGGAGAAGCACCGCGTCACTTGCTCCGTCAGCCAGTCCATTGCGCTTCTCAGTCGCCCCGCTATGCCGATGGATGCCACGACGAGCACAGCAATGTACGCCGAGACCCCGACGACCAGCGCCAGGATGTAGGCCGACGTCCTCACCCTCCTGCAGCTCCCAGCGGCGTACGCACCCATGAGGCCAAACAGGTCCAGGATCATGGCGGCGTGCAGCGCCAAGAGCGCCGGCGGGGTGTCGCTCACCCTCTTGATCAGCAGGAGGACCATGATCACCAGGGACGCCATGAAGGACGTGGCGTTGCAGTAGAAGAAGGCCTTGTACCGGCGCGGGTAGTTGCTCGTGAGAACCGGATCGCCGGCGGTGTGGCCGGTGGTATCGCCCCAGAGGCCGCCCGGCGGGCTCATCGCGGCCTGGTACGTGACGGCGGCGGCGAGCGCGGCGAGCAGCAGCAGGTATTTGGGCAGCTTCTCGTCCCAGAGATCACGCGCCCCTCCGGCGGCGACGCCCGTGCCATGCCGCCCGTCGCCTCCGGCTTGGTCTTCGCCCGCGCCGAGCTTTGACAGGAGCCTCTTGGCAAGACCTCGCGCCGTCTCCGACAAGACCAGCGTGACCTGGAGAGCGATGCAGAGCAGAACTGCGAATGTCAGAACGAGGACGTAGATCGAGGTCGACACCTTCCGGCAGCTCCCGGCGGCGAAGGCGCCCATGAGGCCGACGAGGTCGAGGATCACGCACACCCGCAGTGCGTGAGACCGTATCTCTCTCGCCGAGAGCTTCCTGTTCACCAGCAGCATGATGACGGCAAGGGACGCGACGAAGGCCGTCGCGTTGCAGTAGAAGAAGGCCACGTAGCGGCGCGGGTAGTTGTCGTTGAGCACCGGGTCGCCGGCGACATGGCCGAGCTTGCTCTCTTGCCAGAAGCCGCCCGGCGGGCCCATGCCGGCTTGGTAGGTGAGGCTCGCCGCAAGGATCGCAAGAAGCAGCAGAAGCTTCCGCCTCTTCTCCAGTGTCCGTTCGACGTCCGCCGCCTCCTCCTCCCCCTGCTCGGGGTGCTCGAACAGCTCCTTGAGCCAGCTGGGGGCGCACTGCTCCATCTTCTCACTCAACGCTTGGATCCATGCCGGGCGAGCCGGCCACACTTCTAACATGAAGACCACGACATGGATGCCGACGTAGAGGAACACAGGAACGACGAGCAGCGAGACGTACACGGATTTGGACACTTGCCGGCAGCTCCCGGCGGCGTAGGCGCCGATCAGGCCAAACAGGTCCAGGATCATGGCGACCTGCAACGCGCAGTACTTGATCCCCTGGGTGCTGAGTATGTTGCTCAGCAGGAGTATGAGGATGACGAGCGACGCGACGAAGGCGGTGGCGTTGCAGTAGAAGAAGGCCAGGTATCGCCGGGGATACGTGATGTGGAGGATCGGGTCGCCGGCGAGGTAGTGGTGGCGACTGTCGGCGGCTGCATCGCCTTGCCAGAAGCCGCCCGGTGGGTTCAGTCCGGCTTGGTATGTCACGCTCGCCGCAAGAATCCCGAGGAGCAGCAGATACATCCGCGACTTCCTCAGAATCTGGTACGCGTCGTCATTGCCGTGCTCGGATGCTCTGCTTTGCTGCTGATTTTGCTGCTCCAAGTCCAATCTCTCAAATTTGTTGAGGTACCTGTCAAGTGCTTGTTGCCAGTCGTGGATCAAATTCTTCACGGGCTCGCACAAGAACACGAGTGCCTGAATGGCGATGTAGAGGAGAACGGCGGCCACCAGCGCGACGACGTACATGGAGGTCTTGAGGCTCCGGCAGCTCCCGGAGGCGAAGGCGCCCATGAGCCCCACCATGGCCGCGCCCGTGCACACCCAGAGTGCGCATGACCGGAACCCGTGCTGCGTCACGGTGTTGCTCATGAGCAGCATGACGACGACCAGCGACGCGACGAACGCGGTGGTGTTGGAGTAGAAGAAGACCATGAAGCGGGACGGGTGCTGGACGCGGAGCATGGGGTCGCCGGCCAGGTGGTCGCTGTCCTGGCTGCCCGGCCAGAACCCGCCCGGCGTGCTGACACCGGCCTGGTACGTGATGGTCGCCGCCAGCGTCGCGAAGATGAGCAGGTACTTGCGCGCGCGCTCCACTCTGTCGGCCGGCGTGACCTTGTCGCCGCGCGCTTTCGGGGCGAAGAGCACGAAGACGAGGACGTGGGCGGAGACGTAGCAGGCAACCAAGGCGACGAGAACGAAGACGTAGGCGGACATGGCCGCGTCCCTGCAGCTGCCCGCGGCGTAGGCCCCCATGAGACCGAACTGGTCGAGCAGCATGGCGGCCTGGAGCGCGCGCAGCCACCGCCGGCGGTGGCCGAGCGAGCGGACGAGCAGGAGGTTGACGATGACGAGGGAGGCGACGAAGGCGGTGGCGTTGCAGTAGAAGAAGGCCTTGTATCGGCGCGGGTAGGTGACGAGGAGCACCGGGTCGCCGGCGAGACGCGCGCCTCTGTCGGCGTCGTTGTCGGGCCAGAACCCGCCTGGCGGACTCAGCCCCGCGGAGTAGGTGACGGAGGCCGCGAGCGTGGCGAGGAGCAGCACGTACTTGCGCAGCTCCCAGAGGAACTCCGCCTCCGCGGTGGCACTGTCGACGCCGATGCCGGGTGGTGGAACGGCCGGTGCCGTAGCTACCCTCTCGAGGCTAACGTCAAGAGCAGCAGGCGCCGCCATCGCCGGCTCGGCTCCCGGCGTCTAGAAGATCGGAGCTCGTGGACGGACAGAGACGGACGCTCGCTCTCGCTTGTTGCGAAGCTCTGAATCTGAGCAGCTCAGTGGCGAACTGGGGGTGGTTTTATTGAGATTTGAGAGCGATGGTCCGTTGTCGCGAGGAATGTTCTTGGATGGCCGCGAGGGGATCGTGGAGATGTCATGCCAATTTCGTAGGAGCGAGGACGCGGTAAGAACGTCGGTCTTGTCACGGCGACGCGGCCGGGGACGGAGGACGGTGACTGCGAAGCTATTGACCGCGGTGGCGCACTCGTGGCTTTCGGTGGCATCGAAAATACACGGAAAAGCAAAGTCCGCGCTTACATGTACTCCCTCACTAGTGATCTAAACGCTTTTATATTAGTTTACAGAGGGAGTACTTTCTAATTCGATAAAGTGATCTATATGAACCTGAATATTTGATCAATAATATAACAACTTTTTTTTGAGTTCGAATATAACAACTAAAAAACTAAAATTGAAAATACATATAATTATTGAATATGATTAAGTAGCATAATATTACAATTGAAACATCTAAGCCTTTTGCAAGCATGGTTACAGGTTGAGGTGATCCTTTTCTCATGCATAATTACATGTTGAGTTAACATAGTTGCATGTTGAGATAAATATGCGGATTCCGCCAAGTGATCGATGTCTCGCGGGTATCTCTATCAAATCATTCGTCATTGGTTACAGAAGTTGCTAGCCGGAGTTCTTAGAGTAACTCTATAAGGGCAATCGCGCTATAAAGATTGGTCACATGATGTAGGAACTTAGATTCGTCATATCCCATTCCGCAAATTATTTTCTCGTTTTCTGATTCAAACGCTTTGGTTGTCTTCAAAATTAAACATTTATCATATCAAGCAATCATGCACATAATTCTTAACAGGTTGAATCATCAAAGGGATTTAATTGCATTCGCAAAAAAAAAAGCATTACACTCACACATGCAAACCACACATCCTCGGTGTGTGCACGGTCCCATTTCCCTCCTCTGAGGTGCGCGTCGTCCCATCCTCTGGAGTTTGTGACCCTAGAACGTATGATCACGATTCACATCTCCTCCGAAAATGCTCTGACCACTGGATCCATGGGCATTGGGATCCAACATGATGAACCGGTTCTCCTCGATGAACCGATCTTGCGACAATCGTGCCTCCTCAATTTGGAGCGTACGCGCCTCCATCTCTTCATGGCGCCGTCTGCTCCCTCGCATAAGATCCTACCTCACCCTCTTTTCATGGATCCTCTTCTCCTCCATCTTCAACTTTTTTTTTGCTTCCTCTTCTCGGTGTACTCGTTCCTTGATCTCATCAAGTCGTTGATTTTTTTCATCGCATCCGCCTCTCCTTGTCTCTTGAGCATCTCCTTCGCTCCCTTCTTCCCATCAACAGAACCCATGCTCGACGCAGGAGTGGGACTTCTAGGCACCCTTTCCTCTCCGTTACCTCCATGTTCTTCATCGTTGTCCATCTCCGAGAAGATGAATTGCTCCACTTCCCACTTTTTTGAGGAGCCTCATCATTTCTCGATTTCCACTTGTTGGTGCCTTCCAACATATTCCAACAATGTTGGAGGCCAAACTATTTACCCTTTGACTTGGCCATTTGTTGGTACCTCTCTTGGACTATATTATCCTAAAACATACAAATGACCAAACAAAATAGAATGCTCAAAGTGGCGCAAGTGAGGCACATTCAAAAAACAACAAGATTGCTTATATTGTGGTCAATAGTAAATCACTAGGAGGAGTGTGCTTCATTTGCTCCAAAGAACCCGCCCAACGGTTGCACATCTCTTGAGTCATACCCCCACCGGTTTGTGAGAGATTAGAGGGTATGATTCATAGACGCCCAAGGTGATGTATGAAATATTCCTCAATGTGCTTCCAATACTTTGCGCTCATTTGATCTTTCCATGTGACTGCATAAAGAGTGATCATAAAGAGTGATCTCATGCCATCCCCTCAAAAAGCAATATCCTCGCTTACGGTATAGTTTGGGGCCTGGATTGCTTTATCCTCGTTGAATTGGAGGGTTGGAATTGATCAAATTCGGTATCTTGACCGTTTGCATCTAGTTGATCAAAATGCGACAATGATGCATCGTCAAGATCAAAATCATTATTCTCGACGAAATCACCCATTACATTATGGAGAAATGATTCTTCATTGACTATTGCCCCTCCCCCCAAATTCGCAAAATCCCGACCTATAAATAACCATTGCACATTTGCCAACATTTTCCCACGGTCACATCGCATTTAATCGAACCAATCCAAATACAAGAGAAAGGATGACTTTTTACCTCACTGATGTTCCTAGTCCGGCATTAGACTGGGAAGGCACCTGAGTTTCACCCGTAGCCAGGACAAAGGGATGAGGAGCAAGGGTGCGACCTACCCCTGTCTTCATCCTCGGTCTCTTTTTTATGCGGTGTTGCGGCACAGGAAGGGGGGATGTCGGTGCCTGCTGGTGGTCGCATAGGGTTTTGTTACTTATGTGCATGAGTCGTCACTGGCAGGGTGCATGAGGTGCGAGCCTAAGTGGTGCTGGTGATGAGTGCTATTTTTACACTCATCTAACATGAGTTTAAACCGAGATATTCATTAAAATTGAGATATTCGCTCTGATATTGCTAGTAATGACTTATGAATGCAAAGGATTCCAAATATCCGATCTTCATTTTGTTTCCACGAGAAATGGGATATTTAAGGATGGAATTAAGCCAGTACATGGAAAGGAGTAAAGTGGAGATACACTGGTACGCGTCAGTCCTATACAAACGATTTTTAACCCCTTTTCGCGACGGCATTCGAAACCGTCGCCTAGTGAGTGACGGCGATAGGGGGGGTCCTTCCCACACGACCCAAAAACCGTCGGGGATAGGGACCCTACAGTACTCCTACTCGTTTCTGCTCGCATTGCCATCGCAGTTGGTATTCTGTGGTGCTACGTTTACGATGCGCGGCCCATCACAAACGGTTCACTGTTAAGAAGATTAGCTAATTGTCGTACGAGTGTCGGACAGTATTACGAAACGTCGGACCATCGTAACATCGTCGTACACGACAACTATCACACACGCTATTCTGTGGTGCAACATTTACGATGCATACTTCATCAGCAACAGTTCATGGTTGCGAATTGTGTACGATAAGGCAACTAACACAAACGTTTAGTTTGCCCGCACCGTTTGTGATATTGTCTGACATTGCACACGCTTTGCAAACGGCAACTGTGTGCATGCTTGCACAAGTTTCCTCTCTGTGAACCGTCTCAGATTATGGCGTATATCGCAAACGTTTGTGTTTTACCAACTGTGTGTGCCGTAACAACCTGGAGTGCGTAATTTCACCGTAATTTAATTGCTGTTATTTCAAATTGTACCGGATTTGAATTTGAATTTGAATGTATGCTACAGCTTTATTCATATCCATCAGGTTCAAACAACTAATGCATTATTCGATTCATAGGTACATATGTTCAAGAATTACATAAGAACCAAATAAAGAATGATGAACCACAGTTGTATACTTGTATTATTAAAGACGGTAAAGAAAGAGGCGAAATATATTCTGGTTGCTGAACAAGGTGAAGCGGAATGCCCATATTGTGCCCTCCTCCATGCAGAAGGCACGCACGACTCTAGTCCAACCCCTTGTGATAGCCGACCGCCCATCCTTCACAGTCTTCATGAAAACATCTAGATAATCATCGTGTTCTGGTAGAAATACTTTAACCTTTGCATGCCCACCAATCATGTAGTTTGAGTGGTAATCTTGAGTAAACTGCTTTGGCAACCACTGCAAAGGAAAAATATTCATACATTGTCATCTAACACAATCATCTAACACAACTCATTATGGGCAGTAAAAAGAAGGCTGCAGAGTTCTTACTTACCATCCTGCAGTTCGTTGTTGTCTTGGATAAAGTATAAACAAATAGTTTAATTGCCATCTTTGGACCCATTTTACTAACAGTCTTTATCAGCTTCCTCACTTGATGCTGGTTCATCGATATCTCATTGCCCCATACGCAGAAAGGGTCGAAGCGCGGATCTTTACCAATGACATATGTACCTAAAAGCACCAAGTTAATATTAGAAGCTAAACAACAATTGCACAATGATATAGTACAACACTCTTTTATAATATGTCTATATACATCCGTATGTGGTAGTCCATTTGAAATCTCTAAAAATACAAATATTTAGGAACGGAGGGAGTATCTTATAAAATTCAATATACTCACATATTAGATGAATTAACATCTTATATTATGGGCCGGAAGGAGTTTAGTGCATTCTTACAAATTATCGGTTGATTAACTGCTGCTGTATCCATGGGTTACAGTTAGTTTGAGCTAGTTCGGGCTCAAATAGCCCTAAAGTATATCTAAACATGAGGGCTAGTTTGAGCTAGTTGCATCTATAACCCACCCAAAAAAACTATCCAACCCAAGAGGTGCTAATTGAAGCTAGTTTTCCTAGTGCATTTATTGTCAATCTAATCCTGCCATCCAAACAACTCTTTGGATGGAGTTAGTTCACGGTTAGTCATGAGCTAGAAACTAACTCTAACCTCTAGCTAAGTTGAGTATCTAAACATGGCTGTGTTGTTATTGCTGCTGCTGCCGCTCTTCTACGTATATCTAGACATCATTAGAACATTAATGTAACACTCTTCCTTGTTGCTATGTAGCCTATGATTGCATATTTAGACATTAAGTACAGTGCATGTTGCTATGTAGCCTCAGATATATTACATATGGCCCTAGTTAACCTAACGATAAATGGGTTGCAGATATATTCAGTTAAAAGTCTGATTCATCGATTAGTCCCTTATCAGCCGCCGGTCTATATGGTACCAGCTACTGATATCCTGAACAGTGAGCAGATATAAGCCATGGGATGAAACTAACCTCGATGGAAAACAGCAGTCGTTCCCAAAATTGTCATGTGTAGGTACATCGAGAAGCATGTTAAGCACAACAGGCTAAACATCAACCAAAATTATCCATGACAGACAAAATAATGTCCAAAAGATAGCTTCAGTGTGCAGGTTTAAGCACGCTAGTAAAGCAAAACAAGTGGAAAGGTGTGCTAACTACAACATGCCTAACATTTAACAACAAGCAAACATAGTCATTCAAACTGGTATTGTGTCGGTCTAAGTACACTGGTTATTGTTAAATAAAAACGGAAAGGCGTGTTAACTACAAGATGCAGCAACCAAATGTAGTCATTCATAGTGGTATTGTTGAAACTGGTACTGATGTAATTGAACTGCACAGTTCATACTTGCACATATAGAACATCACGTTGTGAATAACTGGAATAAACAAGGCATACTACGAACAACCAAACATAGCATTTGAAACTGGACAGATGCTAACTACAAACAACCGAACAATCAAAAACTTTAAAAGAGGCATATGCTAGCTATAACAGGCTTAACAACAAGCAAATATATGCATTCCTATCGGTATGTTTAAAACTGGATTGATGAAATGTACTGCACAGTAAATAATTGCACATATAGAGCATCACATTGTGAACAACTGAAATAAACAAGGCATACTGCAAACAACCAGATATAGCAATTAAAACTGGACATATTCTCACTACACTACAAAAGGGACTCGACAAAACAAATCATGGGTTTCCCCTGTGAAGAGGCATGGCAAAACAAATCATGGGTTTCCTCACTTGTCACAGATGGGCTCGTTCCCGTGGGAAGAGCACGGACCCTGGATGCGCTCCATGTTGTCGCAGATGGGCTCCTTCCCCTTGGAAGAGCACGGCTGTAGGGTGCCCTCCCTGATGTCGCAGACGGGCGCTTTCCCCTTGGAAGAGCAGATGGACTCTTTCCCCTTGGAAGAGCCGGAGAGGGTGCCCTCCTCGTGGTCGCCGTCTATGAGGCCTGACTTGGAAGTTGTGGATCCGAAGCCAGCGGCGCAGAACGTGTCCTTCGGAAATGACAAAAGGGCCTCGATGGCGATGTAGAATGGCAAATTGTTGACAGCGAGCCAGAGGAGATCAGCGGCGGAGCCATGGATGAGATCGACGGCGGTTGAACCGAGGGGTTGGGGGTGGGCCACTTAACCTGTGACATAGCCCGCCTCAGGTCGTCACTGTCGATGAACTCAATGTCGTAGCCGGTGGCCGAGACATGCCCGCATACTCTAGCCCGCTGCTTGAGTGCCTGCCGTCGGGCGAAGAGACCGCTATACACCTCTTTTGGGTCAGTCGCTCCTCGAGCTCCATGGGAAGCGTAGCCGGACTTAGGCTGCGATGCTCTGGAGTGGGGGATGGGGATGGGGATCTGAGGGAAAGGGGACGTTTGGCAGGCGTCATCTAAGAAACTCAGGGCGGCCTGGTATGGAGATCGGTGGGTAAGCTGCACGGGCAAACCGGCAGATGTTGACAATGAAGGCCTTGCGGCGGCGGCGGGGACCGTGCTAGGGTGTCGAGCAAGGGAGGGGTGATCGCTCTCTGACTATAGCGCCAAGAAAGCTCCTGTCTGCTAGGACTACGTCGGTATTTTCCCAAAGAGGAAGGGATGATGCAGCACATCGACGGTAGGTATTTCCCTCAGTGAAGAAACCAAGGTTATCGAACCAGTAGGAGAACCAAGCAACACAACGTAAACAACACCTCCACACAAATAACAACACCTCGCAACATAACGTGTTAAAGGGGTTGTCAATCCCTTTCGGGTAACGATGCCATAAATTGGTAATAGATTGAAATAATAGATCGCAAATAAAATAAAGTGCAACAAAGTATTTTTGTATTTTTGGTTTAATTGATCTGAATGAAAATGCAAAGGAAAAGTAGATCACAAGCAAATATATGAGAAAGAAGACCCGGGGCCCGTAGGTTTCACTAGTGGCTTCTCTCGAGAAAATAGCAAACGGTGGGTAAACAAATTATTGTTGGGCAATTGATAGAACCTCAAATAATTATGACGATATCCAGGCAATGATCATTACATAGGCATCACGTCCAAGATTAGTAGACCGACTCCTGCCTGCATCTACTACTATTACTCCACACATCGACCGCTATCCAGCATGCATCTAGTGTATTAAGTTCATGGAAAAATGGACTAATGCAATAAGAACGATGACATGATGTAGACAAGATCCGTTTATCTATTGCATAGATATAGATCCCATCTTTTTATCCTTAGTAGCAACGATACATATGTGTCGATTCCCTTTCTGTCACTGGGATCAAGCACCGTAAGATCGAACCCACTACCGGGCACCTCTTCCCATTGCAATATAAATAGATCAAGTTGGCCAAACAAAACCCAAATATCGGAGAAGAAATACGAGGCTATAACAGATCATGCATATAAGAGATCAAAGAAACTCAAATAACTTTCATGGATATAAAAAGATATGACTGATCATAAACTCAAAGTTCATCAGATCCCAACAAACACACCGCAAAAAGAATTACATCATATGGATCTCCAAGAGATCATTGTATTGAGAATTCAGCGAGAGAGAGAAAGCCATCTAGCTACTAACTACAGACCCGAAGGTCTACAAAGAACTACTCAACCATCATCGGAGAGGCACCAATGGAGGTGGTGAACCCCATCCGAGATGGTGTCTAGATTTGATCTGGTGGTTCCGGACTCTGCGGCGGCTGGATGAATATTTCGTCGACTCCCCTAGGGTTCTGGTATTTTTGGGGTATTTATAGAGCAAAGAGGCGGTCCCGGGGGCACCCGAGGTGGGCACAACCCACCAGGGCGCGCCTGGGCCTCCCCCCTGGGCCTCCTGGTGCGCCCTGGTGGGTTGTCCCCTCCTCGGGACTCCCCCCAGGTGCAACCAAGGCCCATTGTGTTCCTTCTGGCCCATAAAAATTCTCCGTGGAGTTTCGTGGCATTTGGACTTCGTCTGATATTGATTTCCTGCGATGTAAAAAACATGAAAAAACAGCAACTGGCACTTGGCACTATGTCAATAGGTTAGTACCAAAAAATGATATAAAATGACTATAAAACGATTATAAAGCATCCAAGATTGATAATATAACAGCATGGAACAATAAAAAATTATAGATACGTTGGAGACGTATCAGCATCCCCAAGCTTAACTCCTGCTCGTCCTCGAGTAGGTAAGTGATAAAAACAGAATTTTTTATGTGGAGTGCTGTTTATCATGTCATATCATATTCTTTCTTTATAGCATTGACATTTGGACTTTTATGTGATTCAAAGCAATAGTCTAGTTTTGAGATAATAATTTAGATACTCAAGCATATCAAAAAGCAACCATGTCTTTCAAAATATCAATGCTAAAATAAGTTATCCCTAGCCCATCATGCTCAAACATTGACCCATTCATGAAACACACTCAAATATTAGCTATACCCAATACTTAAGTACGATCATATTGCCTCCTAGTTGGTGCTTCTTATGAGATAAGATGGAGACTCAAATTCAAAAAATAAAAATTGCATAAAGTAAAAGAAAGGCCCTTCGCAGAGGGAAGTAGGGATTTGTAGAGGTGCGAGAGCTCAAAGCGAAAAACTTAGAGATAAAAACATTTTGGGAGGTGTATCCATTCCACCAACAAAAACGACTTAAGAGTTCCCAACACTTTCCATGCTAGATATGCCATAGGCGGTTCCTAAACAGAAAATAAAGTTTATTCCTTTTTCCACCATACTTTCACTTTCCATGGCTAACCGTATCCACGGGTGCCTTCCATACCAACACTTTCCAAGGAATTTATTATTTGATAACATAAAGTAAATTCATTTTTTTTGCATTTCAGGACTGGGCATCCCTAAGACCTTTGCCTTACTCTCGTGCAATGACAAGTGAATAAACACTCATTGTGAGAATAACACATCCAACATGGAAAATATTAGCCACTCGTTACCGTTCCGCGAGCGAAACAAACACACAAAAGAGAAGTTTATTTTGAAAACTAGAGATGGCACATGCAAATTTGCTTAGAACGGCAAAAGAATACCGCATATGGGTAGATATAGTGGACTCATGTGGCAAAACTGGTTTAAAGGATTTTGGATTCACAAGTAGAGGTCATACTTGGTGCAAAATGAAGGCTAGCAAAAGATTGAGAAGCGACCAACCAAGAAACGAATAATCTCATAAGCAAGCATTAAGCATAATTAACACCGAATAATGCACCATAAGTAGGATATAATTTTCATTGCATGATTATTGACTTTCGTGCATGCATAGGGAATCACAAACCTTAACACCAATATTCTTACTAGAGCACAATTACTCATCAACATAACTCACATATCACATCATCATATCTCAAAACTATTACTAAGAATCAAGTTTATTTTGTCCAATGATCTTCATGAAATATTTTCTTTTTTTTCTTTATCCTTCTTGGATATCTATCACTTTGGGACTAATTTTCATGTGTTGCTTTTCATAAGCTCAAACAAATATAAGTGAAGATCATGAGCATAACACATTTTCTTTCTCTCGAAATAATTGAAGTGAAGCAAGAGAGAATTTCTTCAAAATTTTACTAACTCCCAAATAAATCTAAGTGAAGCAAGAGAGCATTTCTTTAAAAAGATAACAAAGCACACCGTGCTCAAAAAGATATAAGTGAAGCACTAGAGCAAGTCCTAGGTCATAAAAGATTTAAGTGAAGCATAGAGAGCAATTCTAACAAGTCATGATATAATTTTGGCTCTCTCAAATAGGTGTGTCCAGCAAGGATTGATGCCTTAAAATACAAAATAAAACAATCAAAGACTCATATCATACAAGACGCTCCAAGCAAAACACATATCATGTGATGAATAAAAATATAGCCTCGGGTAAAATACCGATGGTCGTTAGAAGAAAGAGGGGATGCCACTCGGGGGCATCCCCAAGCTTAGTTGGTTGCTCATTCTTGGATAATAGCTTGGGATGCCGGGGCATCCCCAAGCTTATGCTCTTCTATCCTTCTTTCATCCATCGTAAGATAACCCAAAACTTGAAAACTTCAATCACACAAAACTCAACAAAACCTTCGTGAGATCCGTTAGTGTAAGAAAAATAAATCACTACTATAAGTGCTGTATAAAACCAATTCTTATTTTGTTTTTGTATTATATCTACTGTATTCCAACTTTTCTATGGCAAAAACTCATCAAAGAAAAACATAGAGCCATCAAAATAAGCACACAACACAAAGAAAACATAATCTGTCAAAACAGAACAGTCTGTAGAAATCTGATTTGTTTGAATACTTATGGAACTCCAAAAATTCTTAAAAACTAGGACAACCTGTATAATTTGTATATTTATCTTCTGCAAAAATAATTGGCATTTTATCACGTTCTGGTATTTTTAAGAATTATTTTCGTGAGCACAAAGTTTCTGTCTTTTTCAGCAAGATCAAACAACTATCACCCAAGAAGATCCTATCGGTTCTACTTGGCACAAACACTAATTAAAACACAAAAAACACAATCATAATAGTAGCATAATTGTGCTAACACACAATAACAGAAAGCAAAAATAAATTGTATTCATTGGGTTGCCTCCCAACAAGCGCTATAGTTTTACGCCATTAGCTAGGCATAAAGCAATGATCTAAGTTTTGTCATCCTTGTCCCTTGGAAAGAAAAGGGAAAATTTCCTATCAATGGAATTTAATTTTCTATTTTGTGAAAGCACATGGCCATTGATAGCAGAAGATTAAGCACGTTGCAAAAATTCGTATCTAAACTAGCCTTCATCTCTTTAATTATTTCATTTTGATAAAAGCACATAAGTGTAGTTGATTCAACATTTTCTCCTTTGGGGTGCCCAAATATGGCTTTCATCTTCTCATAAGTTTCAACGGCATCCCCTTCAAGAAAACTGTTTTCAAATATAGAATCCAAAACTTGCTTGAGGGAAGAAGGTAAACCATCATAAAAACTTTTCAAGTATATTTCTATCTGATATTGGGGCACAAAGCTAGCTCGAATTCTCAACAACCTATCCCAAGCATCTTTCAAAGATTCATCAAGTAAATAACGAAAAATTACGGGATCATCTTCTTAACAAAGGTTAAGATTTTCCTTAACAACCCCGGTAGATCCTCCCATAGCATCATTGTTTATGACTTTGAAAGGACAGAGGGGCTATCTAAGGCATTAAGACTAGGGAGAAAACCCTTAGCTCTTTTGAGATCAGACATGGCGAGAAAACGACAAACGAAAAAAGAGAGGCGAATAAAACGACAAATTTTTGTGAAGTGGGGGAGAGGGGAAACGAGAGGCAAATGGCAAATAATGTAAATTGCGAGGAGATGAGATTTGTGATTAGGAACCTGGTTATGTCGAAGATCCTCCTCGACAACGGCGCCAGAAATTCCTTTTGATCGCTCTCTGACTATAGCGCCAGAAAAGCTCCTATCTGCTAGGACTACGTCCGTATTTCCCCAGAGAGGAAGGGATGATGCAGCACAGCGACGGTAGGTATTTCCCTCAGTGAAGAAACCAAGGTTATCGAACCAGTAGGAGAACCAAGCAACACAACGTAAACATCACCTGCACACAAATAACAACACCTTGCAACCCGACGTGTTAAAGGGGTTGTCAATCCCTTTCGGGTAACGATGCCAGAAATTGGTAATAGATTGAAATAATAGATCACAAATAAAATAAAGTGCAGCAAAGTATTTTTGTATTTTTGGTTTAATAGATCTGAATGAAAATGCAAAGGAAAAGTAGATCGCAAGCAAATATATGAGAAAGAAGACCCGGGGCCGTAGGTTTCACTAGTGGCTTCTCTCGAGAAAGATAGCAAACGGTGGGTAAACTAATTACTGTTGGGAAATTGATAGAACCTCAAATAATTATGATGATATCCAGGCAATGATCATTACATAGGCATCACGTCCAAGATTAGTAAACCGACTCCTGCCTGCATCTACTACTATTACTCCACACATCGACCGCTATCTAGCATGCATCTAGTGTATTAAGTTCATGGAAAAACGGAGTAATGTAATAAGAAAGATGAAATGATGTAGACAAGATCCGTTTATCTATTGCGTAGATATAGATCCCATCTTTTTATCCTTAGTAGCAATGATACATACGTGTCAGTTCCCTTTCTGTCACTGGGATCAAGCACCGTAAGATCGAACCCACTACCGGGCACCTCTTCCCATTGCAAGATAAACAGATCAAGTTGGACAAAGAAAACCCAAATATCAGAGAAGAAATACGAGGCTATAAGAGATCAAAGAAACTCAAATAACTTTCATGGATATAAAAAGATATGACTGATCATAAACTCAAAGTTCATCAGATCCCAACAAACACACCGCAAAAAGAGTTACATCATATGGATCTTCAAGAGACCATTGTATTGAGAATTCAACGAGAGAGAGAAAGCCATCTAGCTACTAACTACGGACCCAAAGGTCTACAAAGAACTACTCACGCATCATCGGAGAGGCACCAATGGAGATGGTGAACCCCATCCGAGATGGTGTCTACATTGGATCTAGTGGTTCTGGACTCTGAAGCGGCTGGATGAATATTTCGTCGACTCCCCTAGGGTTCTGGTATTTTTGGGTATTTATAGAGCAAAGAGGCGGTCCGGGGGGCACCCGAGGTGGGCACAACCCACCAGGGCACGCTTGGGCCTCCTGGCACGCCCTGGTGGGTTGTCCCCTCCTCGGGACTCCCCCAGGTGCAACCAGGGCCTGTTGTGTTCCTTCTGGCCCATAAAAATTCTCTGTGGAGTTTCGTGGCATTTGGACTTCGTCTGATATTGATTTCCTGCGATGTAAAAAACATGGAAAAAACAGCAAGTGGCACTTGGCACTATGTCAATATGTTAGTACCAAAAAATGATATAAAATGACTATAAAATGATTATAAAACATCCAAGATTAATAATATAACTGCATGGAACAATAAAAAATTATAGATACGTTGGAGACGTATCAAGGGTGTGTGTGTGTATGTGCACGCCCGAGGAGGTTTTGGTGTGTGTGTGTGTCGAGGGGGGCAGGGGTGTTTGAGGAAATGACGCGGGTACTGAAAATTTTACTATGCGGGAGTAAAACGCGGGAGTGAAATGCCGGGGCTATTGAAAATTTTGATGATAGTGCATCGCACACGGTCCGGAGATAACAACCGTGTGTTATGAAACAGAAAAACCCTCGAGGCGGGCAGATATTTTCTAGGGATGCAGGCGGGATTGGGAACAAGAAACATCACACATGGTCCAGAAATAACAACCGTGTGTCATGAAACAGAAAAACCCTCGAGGCGGGTAGATATTTTCTAGGGATGCAGGCGGGATTGGAAACAAGAAACATCCACTACAAAAAAATACACTTCCGTGATGATACGTGTTTGTCACAGTAGGTCACGTTTTCTGTCATGCATGTACATCCATGACAAATATATGACAGAATCAAGATAGTCATACCTGTGCTGTCGTAGAAGTGTTCCATGACATTACCAAAATTATCATCACGGAAGTGTCCACTTCCATGACGATAAATCGCGCGTCACAGAAGTGCTTTCGTCAAGGGTGACCGACACGTGGCATCCACCGTAACGGAACGCCGTTAAGCTATCAGGTCCGGTTTTGGATCCGATAACCCGTTAACAGCCCCGACCAATGGGGATTTTCCACGTGTAAAATCATCATTGGCTGGAGGAAACACGAGTCGGCTCACCGTTGGGACATATGTCATCCACTCATTGGACCCAAAGCGCCTATGATACGTCGACACGTGGCACGGCCCAACAAAGGCCCATATAGGTTAAAACGGCTGGCCCAGTCAAAGGCCCGTAGTACTTACTCAGGTACTAGTGGGCCAGCCCAATAACGGCCTGCTTAATAAAGGCCCATTTACGTCCCGAAGCCAGATCTGGCCCGTTAATTGTTCGCCGAATATTTGGGCCCATTTACGGCCCGAAGCCAGATCTGGCCCATTAATTGTTCACCGAGTATTTGGGCCCAATTACAGCCCAGTGACTTTCGGCCTGTTAGGGGCCCGATGTAGACATGGGCCCATTTCATCCCGGTGTGACTTTCGGCCTGGGAATGGCCCGTGCTGCCCATGGGCCATATATGGTCCGACAGGACATCGGGCCCACTAACGGCCCGTGATAAAGGTGGCAACAGTTAAGCCCAACGTGACTTTGGGCCTGTTAAAGGCCTGTCGCATAATTCGGCCCGTTGATGTCTGTACTAAGCTTTCGGCCTCTTAAAGGCCCATGATATCAGTGGGCCAACTAAGGCCCGAGATATGTTTCGGCCTGGTAACTGCCCGTGATATAACTGGGCCCAAAAAGGCCCGGTCTACATTTCAGCCTACTGAAGGCTCGTCGACGACTAGTGAAAATTGAGGCCCAATATGCATTTCGGCCTGCTAAAGGCCCATGGTTTCATCTGGGCCGTAACAGGCCAGTACAATATTCAGCCTATTAATGGCCGAATGCTACCTGGGCCAAACTAAGCGCTGGGTCCACAAAAGGCCCAACTAAAATATAGGCCGGTGTAAGTTGTGGGCCTCGCGCAAAGTGTGAAGGCCCCAATGATTCGGGCCCAAGAAAGATGCAGGCTGGCCCAATTTTGGCCCGCTAAACACCAGGCCCGTTAGAGGCGAATGTTTTGGCCCAGTCGACTACATCTGATTTTTTTTCAGATAGCGAATGATGGTAGTAACTAGTAGGAATTAAGAACAAACCTACTCTATACAATAAAGAAATTACGGCATAGTAACTAAGAATAAACCTACACTATACAATAAAGGATTTATGGTATATTACATCCACTGGGCATCGAAGTTCGCCACCAGGGATCATAACACGCAACGAAGAAGCAGATTACAAAAACTGGGCACCATTGCAACGTAACAAAATAATACTGAATCGAGACCACTTCCAAGACAGTTCAAGAAAGGTTAGCCATGCGCGGGAACTGCTGCGCAAGCTGCTGAGCAAGGCTGTGAGACCGGCCTAGCATGTTGGTCATAGCTTCCAGGTGTAGCTGTTTAGCGATGAGGTTCTCATTGGTGTTCTCTGCAATCTTTCTTAGAGATAGGACTTCAAGTCGAAGTTGAGTTGCAGAATGCCTTTCTGCTAGAACTTGGGACTAAAGAAGTCGAACTGATTTAGACAACGAATTCGGTGAGCTTGTCTGACTACTAGTCTCAAGTAACTTGAACACTGCATCAAGACAAGACTTTGGGGTTGTCTCGCTATCTTCAAGATGTTTTGCCTTCTTTGCTGCAATATATGTTGGGTTTGTCTCACAACCTTCAGCAGACTTGCGCATGCCAGGCATATCACCCTAAAACAAAGCAGAGAGATGACAGGTTTTGCACGTGTATAAACAAAGATGATAACTGTGCTGTCAATTCCATCCAATTTCAAATTAGAAAATAAAGAGTAAGTTCAAAATATCAATAGCATAATTTGGCATTGTTCATAATGCGGGGAGCTTCACCACACTACTGGATTACCATGTCAACATAACAAGCATAGATGAAGGGCAAAGAAAATCATTTATCTATTTTGGTTAATGTGCATGGCATGTTGTTCATATCATCAGCCACATCAGTAGGATAAAACAGGAGATGACAAGGTGCAAACGTGGGCTGCTTCACCACACACTAGATTATAGATCCACAAAAAAAGCATACATATAGGGAGTATTGAGTAATGTGCATGGTATGAATAAGGAATTTGGTTTTACAAGTAAAACTTAGAACTCACGGTTCTTGCGAACATGCATTTTGGTAGAAACAGCAAACTAAACAGCAGTAAACGATAGGGAGTATGAGCAAATTAAACAGCAGTTGAGGATAAAGGCTTTAGAAGGACTGACTTACATTAACAGTTAACACCGGCTTTATAATGCCCTTCTCCGTGTCAAGGGAAGGATAACTCAAGAATTTCAGCACATAATCTTCTTCATAAGCATTGCCTGTACTCTACATTTTGTAGAGAGTAATTATAGATATGATAATACTGGAAGGGATAGAGGATAATGAAGATAAGATGCAGATTGATGCTACATAATCAACTACCAATCCTTGGAAGTACAAGCATTACAGGACAAAATGTACTGACAAGAGCAATGGGCTACACTTCTGCACTGGCATTGTCTGTGTATTCTACTTTTTGGTAAGACTAAATATAGATCTGATCTTTTTTAGTAAATGGTGGGCGAGGGAGATAAGATGCAGAATGCTACACAATGAACCAATCCCTCTTCCCATAATACACGAGTGTTTTGAACACTGGTGTACTATACAAAACGTTCTTATATTATGGGACGGGGGGAGTAGCTGTTAATGTAAGTACAATGATAGACGACGTTCAGTCCTTACAAGAGGACTGCAGAGCTAAACCTCTTCAAAAGCATTGGGTTGATTCTAAATTTATGTAAGAGTCCATACGGATCTTATAATGTCCACCAAATGGACGATAACGAGGCTAACATGTGCAGTGATGCTACATAATCAAACAACTATGAAAGTAAGTATGGTCATACAGGGGAAGAGGTACTCACAAGAGCAATGCAGTGTGCAGTATAGTTGCGAGATTCTGTGGTCCCTTGAGAATGAATGTTCTTCTGCTAACAGTTTTCGTACAAGTGAGACGTTAAGGCAAATGCAGAAATGTAGTTCAAATTGTGATGTGATATCATAGATAGTACCTTACGCTGCAGCCGAGACCAATGTGTAACAAGATTATTCCAGTCACCATCGGATAAATGTAGCACCGGAGACTTTATAGAAATTTCGTTTAGAGGCTTGCCATCGAAGTGCGCTTGCCTCAGGTAGGAACGATACTTCATCAACAAGTGCTTGAAAAGCGCAACCAACCCTTGCTCGTCTTCACAATCCAGTTTGGTCCTCACCTATTTAAAAGAATGAAATCTTATGTCTTCTGTCAGCAAAAACATATGCAGCAATGACCATGAATAACATTAGTACATTACTTACACGTAAGTTGCGGAGGAAGACTGGAAATTGTTCTGTGTCTGCGGTATAATCTTTCCATGAAGGAAAGATGCGCACAAAGTTCCTGGCAACAATATAAGCTTTGTCTTCTAAACTGGGAAGAAATGGAACAGGGGTCCTATTTGCTGCAATTGGGGCTCTCTCTGGTTCGAAAAGGGATTTGGCAACTGGATTTGGTGTACTCTTTGCTGGAATGGGGGTTTTGCGTCGTAGAGCTGGTGCTATGTCAACTGGCATAATCATAATGTTTGCTGCAGTTGGGGTCTGCTGATTTGGGGCATCAGAAATGACCAGTGTAGTAGGGCTAGAGTCTGCTAGAGTTGGGGTGTTTTGTGGGTCAGGTGATATTGCAACTACACCTAATGGGCTATTTGATTTATCAGGTGCCACTACCTTTTCCAAATACTTTGCTTGTGCTCCTCCACGATCAACAATCGCCCTCTTCCTTTTGAACGTCTGATACCCAAGAACAGCATTTGAATGGATAAATATGGTATGATGACAGATGGAATATGTACTGAAAATGGATAAGCAGGGCGTATTCACATACACGATGTGTCAACTAAGCTAATGGCAGTTCAACAAAGTAGAAGCAATGCAAAGCATCAGTTGCAAGATATGTGCGACAAATATAACCTTGGAAAGTTAGAGCAAGCACCTTGATGGGTGAATAAGATAGGGCATCTTCCTCTGACTCCTCCACTAGGGAGCTACATTGACTTAGGTCTCCCTCTAGCTCAGAATCATTGTTAGGATCATATTCTGAGCATGAATCTGTAGGTGCAGAGCATTTGCATTGCATTGCATCCAGACTTGATTTCAGTCCCTTAATGCCAAGTTTGACAGCCATGGCATTGTTCTGCTTTATTCTTTTCATGCACGCAAGCTCATAATCATTATGATGCTGTTCAGAATCTGAGATTCATGAAAACATAAAAAGTAGTCAGATTATTTATGGAATGCATTGCGGATTCAACTCGAAGAGTGTCTCCCTATAAACCCCTGCATATGCAAAGATTACCCCCAACCGTGCTGACCAGACCACACACAGAAATACAAACCCCTTATGTCTCTATAACAGGCACACACACATTTCAAAACTGAAGTAGGAACATTAGAATCATATGAAATTCGTATTTGAACAAATAAACTAAGGAATTATGAGTGGCATAATGTTTAGCTTCAAGGGTGGAGTGTTGGTAGTGCGACACAAAGCAAGTAGGCAGATTGTATTCCATGTAAAAGATTGAAGCCTATGTAAAAGCTGGAAATGACACTTTCTTTCTATACAATGCAGTGTTCATTGCCCACACATGATGGAAGAGATCACATAGAGAAACACTATTCACTCATGTCTACGGTTGCAGTATTTAGAAACAGGGTGGTCCACCCTAAAAGAATATTGACAACAAATATGACAAGGCAAGCATAGATGTAGTGAATCAATCATTTACTTGTGAGCTTACTAGGACAAGTATGCAGAATTGTAACTGTAGTAAGAGACCGTCCAAAATCTGAATCAAGAAGTTTGTCTAGCACTTATTGTTTGCAACTAATCGACGTGAATAATTGTATATTATATCGAATGAGTAAGAAAGAGAAGTAAAATTGTCAACAAACCAGGCTTGCAGTAGTAATCTGGGTCAATGTCACTACGACCAACAATCCAAAATGACTAGTGTCTGTTCCTAGGGCCGGAATTTTGAAAACCATGTAAACTTTACAGGTACTAAAGATTACCGAGGTAGCACTGAGCACACAACAAACCCTAATGACAGTCCTGCCTAATGAGTAATGAATAAATTAGAAAATGGGTGATGAGGAGTGGCTGCTGAGTGTTGAGGACTTATCTCAGGATAAATCAGGTTGGCTTAGTGGGTGCTGCACGCCTGAGCCCTGAACGGACTGGGAAGGTAGGCACGGCGGCGCGCCCGGGCAGCGGTGACGCTGTTGGTTGAGCGACTCCTGACCTCCTGTTAGTCCGGCGTCTCCTCCTAGAGTCATGCCGTCCGGGGACGGCAAGTCGCCGGCGAGGCAGGCGGCTGGGGGCGAGTAGAGATCGGAAGCGCACAGCAGAATAGAGGGGAATCAGGGCCTGGGACGACCCAAAATCCCAGGGTGGGCCGGCCCACCGTGGGCACCCTGTAGAGATACACACCCGAGCGGCGAACATGCATTTTTGAAACTAATTTAGGAACATTTAGCTGACCAATTAAACGAATCTGTTTTAATAATATCAGATTCGTATTTGAACAACTAAGCTTGTTTAGCTTGATGGGTCGAGCAGTGCTATTATGACACGAGGCACGTATTCTGATCGTATAGTGATCATAAAAGGGGGAAACTGGAGAAATGATATTTAGCAACCCTTGTTTGCTTCGAACTAAGAACTAAATTCTAAGAGCTGGAAAGAAAGTAGAGTAACCAAGTTAAGATCTATTTTCTGGTTGAGATCAAAAAGTTGAGGAGATATGAAGTACCACCTCTCTTGCGGCGCCGTGTAGGCATCAGGGGTGCGATGGCTGTCGGTGGTGTTGAAGCAGATCTGCGACGGTAGACGGGTGCATCGGGGGATAAGTCCCGTTGCAGTGGAAGAGAAGGTCGTGTGAGCGGCCCCGGCAAAGAGGACGACAGCGCCGATGAAGCGAGAGGACGTGATGCAAGGCTCTTGGTCCGTCACCGGGGATGAGAAACGTCCATCTCTAGCAGTGGACGACGCGGTCTTGGTAGGCGCTCCGGCATGGTGGAGGACGGTGGCGATGGATGTGGTGGAGGATGGCAGCGATGGATGTGGTGGAGGACGGCGGCGATGGATGGGGTGGCGGACGGAGGCTGGTGTGGGGATGGTGTTCTAGCGCGGACGGTGTATGAATGGGAAAATGGAGGGAGAGGTAGGGGGAACCATGTTTTTGGGACGCGCCTGTCTGAAATATGGGAAAGTTATGAACTTAGCCCCCGTTTAAAATTTGGACGTCTCGTCGGTTGGGGATACGACGGTAATCTCGCATCTCGCCAATATTTGCCCAGAGCGATTTCGGGCGAGGAGAGGGTGGTTAGCGCCCATGGTTGGCACCCACGGTGTATGAACGGGGCTGACAGGTAGGGCGCTTGTGTCACATCTGAGTGAAGTTACAAACCTGCCCCTATTGAAAATATTTGCCTACATCGATTTTGGCCGAGTCGAGTTTGTTTTGCCGCCCACCGTGTATGAACGGGGAAATGGAGGGAGAAACAGAGGTCTTTCGGATGAGCTTGAATCAAATGTGTTTTGCCGCCCATGTTTGGTGCCCACCGTGTTGGAATGGGCTCAGAGGTGGTCGTGTCACGTCTAATTGAAGTTACTATCCTACCCCTATTTAGAGCAATGGAAATCGGGCCGATGGATTGTCCGTGTAATGGGTAGACAGTAATTTCCATCTCCCAAACACTTGGCTTCGGGCAGCCGACGTGGGAGTGGACATTTTGCCGCTTCTTTCGAATTTTGGGACAATAAGCATCCACGTTTACCCTGGCAACTAAATTCGAATCCATTTTGTATTCCTATACGAATCTTTATAAATCATTCTATATGTTTTTATATATCTTCAAAAGGACGACAAAGATGTATTCCACTGTCATATATGAATATGGTTTACAAATGCCGATACTCAAATTCAGAAGCTAGAATCCAGTTTAAGGTGAATTCGAATATTTGGAACACTTCATGTCCAACTCAAATGTCACACGCAACATAATGTGTACTCCCATTTAGATATGTACACAAGCGATGTATCAAGATTCAAATACCGAGTCAATCAACCAAGAATGTACAGAACTAACAGACATATAAACACTTACAGAGTATATGGATCAATAATATCAACTAACATACATAAGCCAGGCCGCTGTACTTTTCTTTGCTACAACATCATCCTTTTTTTAGCCAAGCTACTACAGCATCTTGGCCCTTTCCGATGCGTGCCACTTATGGTCCATCTATATTACTATTATTGCTGAATGCACATTCAGCCCGATTGGCATATTTGTAGGTCTGGCACAACAATCAAAATGAAATGTCTCCGAGTCTTATCAATTAATACAGACTTGTGCTCAAATAAAATTACAAACCAAAAAACAGAAAATAATTATTACATGATCTCTAAAACAAATGGTTTGATTGATTACATGAACAAACAACACAAAGGTTATTCAACAATGGAAAGAACATTTCACCTATGATTTACCAAGTGGGAATTTAATTTCCTTTTTTCCTTCAGGACCTTAACAATGTGGTCAGTCTCATCTTGCTTCGTTTTGAAATCCACGAAATATTTAATGGTTGTCTTGAGTACTGATACTGATTGTGTTGTTTGCTTCCTCAACATGTCAACTTCATATCTAAGTACAGAAGCAGAATCTCTTTCTACCACTAGTTTAGCCTCTAGAGCATCAACAGTTGGCAATTCATAATGCACGATTGGGCCGGTGCCACTGCTGTGGGATGATACAACGTCCATGGGGACCTCGCTCTTTGATCTTGGGCTAACCTGTTTTGCCATTAAAGTTCCGATTGGATTCAGAAAAGTTGAAGTTAGCAAAACATCTCAACTGGGAGTTATAACAGCAAACTAGTTAAACAAACAAGGAATTAAAGAGTTTCAATTTGATGCTGAAAAGTAGTTATTAACATCATTGTAACCCATTGTTGCAGCAGCAAAGCAGTTAAACAAACAAGTAGCTATTTAAGTTCAGGCAAACAGGTAATTCTTAACAGTAAGTATCAAACACATAGATAGGCGCAGTCTATAATAGGATTAACAGGCTGTGGCATTATGTAATCAGTAGCGAACTAAATTAAGCCAAGCAACGTAATTGAACAATTTTGCAATAAGTGGCTAACTAAAATTCCGAGAAGTAGGTAACTGAACTTACGCTAGTTCTTTGTACAGGCACACTGCAACTTCTTTTTTGCTTACAAGGTTGTACGAAGGAGTCCATGGCATCAATTGCTTGGATACACAATCCCAATACTTCTTTCTTCCCACACTGCATTGGTAAGTCAAATGGTTAATCTGGTAAGATGGTGCGTCCTTGATATGTTATATGAGGACGTGTAGTCAGACTAGTTGTAGCCACACACATCACACTGGCTTTTACTGTATATTTCATGCGATTACTTTTGGCATATCGAGATCTAAGCAATCTACAATAGGATGAAAAGACTGGCATCCTTTACATTATTGGCGAACTCAGTTCATAGAAACAAGCAATTCAACCATTCTGTGGGTAAATCAAAAGCGCCACTGGAATATTTTTCACTACCCCTATCATACACGCAAAAAGGGGCGACGCCACCATAGGGGCTGGTATGGGCGGCCGCCTCGGGTGGCTCGAAAGTGTGCACCTAGTTTGAGTCGTCCAGGTTGGCCCAGGCTAGTTTTGTTCGTCCCAACGCACGAGCAGGCAATGTAAAAATGAAGAAAAATGTTTCAATTTGGATAGGCCAATAACATAAGTGCAAGGCAGGCCCTATAGCAGGCTCGCGGCCCAAACGAGCGCCTCCCATATCGATCGACAGCAGGAAAAATCCCAATTCATCCGCTCCAGCCTCCAGTCTGGTTTGCTCCTAACCTAGCCGCCGCTGGACAGACCGACACAACACTTCCTCGCGCCCTCGTTGGAGGGCGGTCGCCGGGCTTCAAGCGAACGGAAGGACAAGAAGATGAAGATCCAACCCTGGGTGTAGCCTGTGTGGGAGGCAGCGGCGGCAGCACGGTCATGGCATCGAGCTTGCGCAAATGGACAGTCGCAGCTTGCAAGAGTAGCATGCGCAACGAGCAGGTACATCACATCCCTGATTATATCTAAGTCAACTCTTCAATTTCTGGCCAATAGTTAAACCTGACGGTGTTGTAAAACTGCTTGTATGTAGGGAATCTATGAGAAAATGAAACCAATTTCTACTTATTTTATAACTCCCCCAATCAATACTGAACTGACTGAATCTGAGAATCTAATCAAGTTTCTGGTGCAAACATCCAAGCTCATGTTGTTCTTGAGCCTGAAGTGTCTAATGAACAGACTACTAATGAAGGATTTGATGCAAACATTTTACATGCTCCTGGTGATGAACATATAGTGTCTAATGAGGCATCTAATGCAAGCATTTTGCAAGCTCCCATTGAAGGAGTTAGTGTCTAATGATGATCTGCTATGTTGAGAGAGACATAGAGATTTGCAGGCATTGATGACAAGCAAATTATAGTGCATTTTCATGGCTTGAGGAAACGTCGAGGCCATCTACCAGAAAGTCCCCGTATCATGACAACATAGCATAAATACTTTTCTAATCTGTTGTTTGAAACTATTGGCATACTTGTGCAGGATAGATATATTGATATGCAGTTTGCGCACTGGTTATAGGTGCAATTACACTTCGATATTTTCAGCCAGAGAACGAATAATTCAAGCAATAGACCATGTTTGTAGTCCTTGTACACCATGTTGCATTTTGTGTTTTTTGGTGCTTGCATCATTTAGTGTTTATAATTTGAACTACTTTGGATCATTAGCTGGTTTTCAAAGTGCATGTAGCTTCACATTTCTCAAGTTATGTTGATTTCCGGAGTGCAAGTGCCTTCGTATTTTTTAAGTTAAATGTTCGCCCCTGGTAACTTGAATTCGTGGATCCACCACTGCACACAAATCATACACGAATGCCAGTACGAATTAAATGAAATGCAAGGACTTACGCTAGCTCGTTGTACATGCTCACTGCAGCTCTGCTTGCGCTTGGGATGTTCCATGTACAAATCCATGTTACCACTTGCTTGGATGTGCAGGCACTGTGCTCCTTGCATCCCCCTCTGCATTTTTGACACGGCGAATGGCTAATCAAATAAGAGGAATCGACCTTGCCGTTGTACCGGAGGACAGATACTTACAAGGTTATACAGGTGTGCAGGATGTGTACCAGATCCCGTAGCGCCGTCATGCGTCGCTAAAAAATGGATTTGCTTGTTTCAGATGATATCTCCAGAAGAAATAAGAGTTAAAGTCAGAGTTGGATAGGCGTGTAAGCTAAGAGAGCAGTGAAAGGATATCCAAACATCGTCGGAACAGTGCACAAGGGAGCGATGTGTGGATACCTAGTTCGGGCCGGCGTTTGGGCATGCTCGCCTAGCTAGAGTGCGGGTCACTTCAGAGCCGTTGAGGGTGATGCGCTGGCATTGGCTGGCCGCGCACGGATGCAGATCTTGAGTGGCGGCGGAGCGCTACGATGCGGTGGACGAGACCGTTGGTGAAGCCCCAGCGGCCTCGAGGGGCGGAGGCGCGACCATGTGCTCGGTGAAGTAGCCCCGGTGAGCTGGGAGTCGACGTCGGTGAAGCGCACCTAATGCGGTGGAAGTCAGTGTATGAGGCACGTCGGTTGCGGCGGCCGACGTTGTCGGTGGACCACCCGGTGCGGTGGACGAGGGAGTAGATGAGGTAGCTCCGGTGCGGTGGTGAAGCGCGACCGTCGTCTTCGTTGTCGTCGTCCGGCACAGAGGTGGGGAAAGAGACGAGACGAGGGGTGATTCAAACTTTGCTTGGGTTGGCGGCGAATTAGGGATTTGAGCAATCTGGGCGCGGAAGGGGACGGTGGAGAAGGGAGATTTTGCAGGGCTGGAATTGGGGCCGCCAGATATTTCAATCCGAAACGTGGAAGCGCGAACTTATTTTGTCGTCGTCCTTTTGGATGGATTCAAACATATGACCTACAAAATAGCACAACAAATCGAGTCAATGTCAACTTTTCGAAACCTAGTATGGCACAAATTCGAAATAATTACCCATGTGCATGGTCCTCGGTTCAAATCTTACAATGCACACCGAATTGAAACATCGATATTAAGTCTCGTACTATCTACATTCAAATGTTGTTTTTAGCCCCCCCCTCCCCCGCACACACGCTACATACTTCCTGTATCAGTCAATCTTCCTCTCCTAACCACCTTAGGAAGCTATCGGTTTCCAACACACATCCATTCTTTCTCTACATGTTTCAATATCTAACTCTCTCAACTACACAACCCCCTTTTCCCACTCTGTTATGAAATGTATTTACCTCACACACCCGCCATTGCACCCCATGCGGAGCTCTCTCTCTCTCCCTCTCCCTCTCACCCTCTCACGCTAAATACATGCATTGCCTATCTAGCCCCCCAACCTCTCGTGCGCACGCACACACGTTGTCTATCTAGGTCACTCCCTCGAGACTGTCTCACTCTTTCTTCCGCACGGCGGGCCACACTCGCTCTCTTTATCTGAGTCTCGTTTAACCTCGTTTTCTTTCACACACAAATGATATATCTCCCTGTTCGGGGCTCAATCGACACACTCTACACTCTCTCACGCAGATTGTCTATCTAGGTCAGTCCATTGAAGCCGCCCCCACTCTTTCGACCTCATGGTGGGCCACGCTCTCTCTCTCTCCCTCTCTCTCTATCTCTCTTTGTATGTCTCGATTGACCTCGCTCTTTCTCAGACAAAAACGATATATCACCATGTTTGAGCCTAGTTCGACTTATTCACATTGTATACTCTCTCACGCACATTGTCTATCTATGTCACTCTCTCCAACCAGTCTCACTCTTTCGATCGCACGACGACCCTATGTGATCGATTGACCTTGCTTCCTCCCACGCACAAAATATATCTACACGTCTGTGACTGGATCATCTCTCAAGCTCTATCTTACAACCCCCACCTTGCCAAAAGCTCAATCGGACAATATCTCTCCAGAGCATATATATTTGTTCAATGAATGTCGGACCACACTCACTTTGTCTCTCTATCTATATGTCTCTCAATTGACCTCGCTTTCTCACGCCGTATCTTCCACACATTGAAGCTACCTCTCCATCCCTCGCAAAGCCGGAGCTATTTACATTGCGAGGGGCACTCCAACCTTGGATTAATTTGTGTAGGCATTTATTCCGGTCGGTTTAGATTATATTTTCGTAGCATTCGTCCCACAACTACTCGAAACACCGTTGCAACCCCCGCAACTCCCCTAGTTGATTTCCCTCTGGCTCGGTCATCGCTCTCTCGCACGTCCTTTCTCACCTTCAAGGTTGCACCATGGTATTATTGCAAAAAACTCTGTTGTTCTCTTTAATTATTATAAATAAGCTACAAAACTACACACCGATAGTCCACTTGGAATGGAACAAATTTCGACCTACAAATTAAAGTGCTACAAACTACACACCGAGGGGCCCACATGTCATGAAACAAATTTGGACCCATATACAAATTCAAAAATAAAGGACGAGGATCGAACATGCGACCAGGGCCTTTAAGCCGCACGTCAATAGGCAACATATGTAGAACATCAATGTTTGTTGTACCTCCCTTTGTTCACATAATATTTTTATATTACCACAACCTATTTAATTGATAACATGTAATATTATTTTTAGTACTATTCTCCTTCACTTACTGGGGGGGTTCCATGTGTGCTCTCTCTCTCTCCTCCCCTTCTGCGTTTAGACGCACGGGCAAACACGAAGAACTCGCGGACGATGTTGCCGTTGACCATATCTGGACGTGTTCACAAGTTACGGCACCAGTTTCACGTGCTAGCAGCACTAGTGAGTGTGTACGTGCAATGCACGTTAATTTGGAAGTATATTAAGTGCATGCGGATATTAAGTAGGATATTATTTGCGTGTTATTATGTGATTAGCACTATTTTTGGCATGAAATTAACTGCAAGCTAAACGTGTTGAGCGCTCGACATTGAAGCAGTCTAGGTCGTTGGATGACAAGGAATACATGTGGCTTGATGACGTTTTATATTTAATTTGATACGGCTCTAGCAGAACATTCAATCGATCAAACCATAGATTTCGTTCAGTTTGACTCCGACTTTAAATTATACGACCATCGATCTAAAATAAACGGAAATGATAAACATTTGGATTTTAAGCATGGCAATCCGAACGTTTTTCATGGCAAATTTAGATTACGTGGCGGCGGCGGGGGCGTCTTGCGGTGGGAAGCGGCTCCTCTGCCGTGCTCTGTGTGTCGTCGGGCCACTGACCGACAGCGACGGTGGCGCCTTGCGCCGTTGTTGGCGTACTCCTGGATGTTGGCCTAGCTTCAAGGAAGGCCAAAATGTTCTGGACTTCGGAGCGAGTCAACTGGCGGGAGGAGGCGACTAGCGTTGGTGCAAGGAAGCAGTCGACAGCGGCCATCCATGCCGCTGAGGGGGGCACTGGTACCCGCGCGGGGACAGGCGCTGTCGCACGGGCACCGGCATGGGCGCGCACGTCAGTGCACGCACAGGCGCATGCGCTGGCAGGTGCATGGGCACCGGCACGGGCGTGCGCGTAAGGGCATGCGCTGGCAGGTGCACGGGCGCGTGAAAGTCGGTGGGGACCTCATGGAACCCCGTGGCATCAAGCTCGGCGACAATGTGTGGCCCCAGCCCATCAATGCCACGGGGATAGGCGCTGGCACTGTCGGGGCGACGGGAGCCGGAACGGGAGCGGGGACAGGCGCGGCGTCTTCCCGCAAGGCCCGTTCAAGCTTGTCCCAAAGCACCTTATGTTCTTGAGACTCTGGCTGGGTGTCTTCCTCAGGAAACTGGAAGACTAAGGGCAGACCATCGTGATGCGGCATGGCGTACGTTTAGGTCAGGCTGGTTGGAGGTAGATGACAGGAGAATCGGAGAGGAAGAGAGAAGATTGTAGGGATACCGGGTAGTGCGGGGTTGATTTTAAACTGTGGCGCCGGCGACATTAAAAGTGGGAGCAGTTGGGACGAAGGTGGGCGGCGGAGCCTGGTCAAAGGGCTCGCCTCCCGGTGTGCCTACACAGCGGTCTGCTCGCACGCCTCCCTGTCAGCCGGCGCAGCGGTCTGCTCGCACGCCTCCCGTCGACTCACACACTTGCTCGGACGACACCTGCCGATGAGAAGCGGGACTCGTGGCGGCACGTAAATGCCCACGGTTTCAATAGTGAAAGCGTTCGCCTTCACGTGACAGGTCTTTGTTCCAAAATACCTTGGCTCTTCATTTGTGCAACTTTTCATAAGCAGCTTGTCTCAAATTGAAGAAAAAAATTACGAAGTAATATTTGTGCCATATCACGTGACCATGCTCAGTTTCAAGAATTTATGGTCACTTTTGGATTATCTGAAATTTAAGATCCAGGATTCGAAACAATATCATAACCTGCATCATGCAATAAATTTTCAAGCCATACATCTGTCTTGTTGTATTTTTCAAGAAAGGATTTGGTCAAACATTTTGCTTAGTTAGACTTCAGACAAGTTATATATGCAGAGCAAAAGGATAATCCCTCCGTACCAGTGCATTGCCTGATATATTAACTCAAGTACTAGGCACGAACAAACGGGCTCAATTCTGTGCTCATCCTGGTGTAGTAGTAGTAGTACTAGGCAATGCAGTTGACGGGTGACCTTGGCGAGCGGCGACCGAGGGAATTGAACCGTGCTCGGCACGGTAGGTAACGTTGTCTAGTTACTAAAGCATCCCTCCGTTGTTCATCGGTAGTCATTATGGACCGGCGACATGAGTGGAATTTCCTAGGGCTGGAATTCTGGCCGCCAGATATTTTGACTCGAAACGTGGAGGCTCAACTGGTTGGGGTTGCCTAATGTGCATACCACGCACGCCACCAGAAGGACACGAGCCCGGTTTTTTATTTTTTATTTTTTTAGGATCAACACGAGCCAAGGTCTGGCTGGTACGCCGTTGGGTCCTACCATTCGAGAATACGAAAGGAACCTTTTAAATTGCCGAACAAATCTATGTGTATTACAATGCCCGTATTTTCCTTGTGAATACTAATCTCAACGTGGTAATTGATTTATGACCAGTTGTTGAATTAGAGTGAGTTTGTGATATAGTGATCTCAACGTGGATTTCACATTTCATGGTATCCCTGGTAAGTTTTTCAATGCAAATTCATATTTAAAAGATGAACAATATGGAGGTGAGAAAACTTTGTATGTATCAAGCATATGACCACACACACACATACACATACACGCACACAGAGAGAGACCCACACACGAACACAACAACAATCCAATAAGTATAGTGCATCTATTTTTCCAAACCATGCATGTATGACACGAATTCAAAAATACTCCTTCTGTTCCTAAATATTAGTCTTTTAGAGATTTCAACAAGCGACTACATACGGAGCAAAATGAGTGAATCTACACTCTAAAATATGTCTATATACATCCGTATGTGCCAGTCCACTTGAAATCTCTAAAAAGACTAATATTTAGGAATGAAGGGAGTAAAACGTAAGACATGCATGGTCCTCAATTCAATATTTAAAACGAACATGAAACTGAAACATGAATATTAAGTCTAGTACTACAGTACATGCAAATGTTGTGTTTAATTAGGCGGAGCTATGATTGTCGGGGGTCACCCCCTCGACCTTAGATAAAATTGTGAAGCTCTGTTTAGGGTTGTTTAGATTATATTTGTCCCCACCCTCCCAACCACCGATTGGTTGTGCACCCCCACCCCTCCTCCCCGGGAGAATATCATGTGCCCCCATACCTTAGATGCTATATGCCGATACGAGTTGCTTGGAGCTTGTAGATCTGAGATATATCAGCTCACATGATGTCTTAATATTTTTACAGGAAACCTTGATGAGTTTGAGAATTGCACACAATTTGTA
This sequence comes from Aegilops tauschii subsp. strangulata, assembly GCF_002575655.3. Classification (NCBI taxonomy): domain Eukaryota; kingdom Viridiplantae; phylum Streptophyta; class Magnoliopsida; order Poales; family Poaceae; genus Aegilops; species Aegilops tauschii. Next base: position 238,184,870 of record NC_053039.3, on the reverse strand, counting down.
CAAAAACTACTCAGATGCCCTTGGATCCCGTATCCAACGACCTCGAAGCTCGTATCACCGTAGCATCTAAGATGAAGGAGGACATCATATTCTCCTGTATGTAAGAATATCATGTGCTACCACACCTTAGATGCTTTGGTGATACAAGCTCTTCGGAGCCGTTGGATTTGTGACCCAACACCTCCTCGGTGGTTCGAATGTTTTTTTGCAGAAAAGCCCCCAAAGAGTTCGGCCACTGCTTACAAGCACAAAGACTGCTCAGATGCCATTGGATCTCAGATCAAACGACCTCGAAGCTCGTTACACCGTAGCATCCAAGCTGCGAGAGCACCTTATGTTTTATCGCACGGGAGAATATGAGGTGCTCCCGCACCATAGATTCTATGGTGATACGAGTTCACGGAGATCTAACGGTCCACAGTAGGAGGTTTGAATGTTTTTGCAATATACGGCTGAGAGAGTTTGGGAATTGCGCAGAAAGTACAAGTACTAAACATGTGCCATCTGATCACTGATCATATGACCTAGATGCTCATATCACCGTAGCTGGTAATTAAGCTACGGGGAGCACCTAATATGAGCAACGGGGAGCCGTTGGATCCAAGATGCAACAGCACACACGAGGCCTGAATGTTTTATTTGCAAAAAAACCTTTGGAGAGTTTGGAAATTGCGCATAATTACAAAGACTACTCCCAAGCCATTGGATCTCACTTCCAACGGTGTAAAAACTCATATCACCATAGCATCTAAGCTGCGGGGTGGATGTGATATTCTATGCCGCTGTCATTTTTGTTCGTAAACTTGCAAAATACATGTAACTTGTGTCATTACTTGTCTAACCGCGCAAAGTGTTTGTTCAAAAAAACCATCCTACACTGAAATATCGGAACAACACACGGGAGTCCCAATCAAATTTGGACCTAAAACTAACAAATCTGGAAGACGAGATTCGAACTGGCAACCTGGACTACAAAGCGTAAGCCGATAGCCTGAAACAACAACGGTTGTTGGCTTTGTCCCATAACTTGATTTTATACAGTATTACGTTGAGTAGAGTAGAGGGAGTGCCTCGTCAACACGTGCATGACCGTTGACTCACTTACTGGTGGGTCACAGGTCTGCGATCTCTCTCTTCTCTCCATCGTCTAACCTTTGCATGGGCACACACGAAGAGCGGCGCTAGCTTGCCGTAGTGTTATTACAACTAAAAAAAAGCTTGGAAAATAGAAGAATCGCCTAGAACAAGAGACGTTGTGGCTGGTCGAGACGGAGCTAACCACACCTATCCTCCGTGCCATGTTAGCATGATGAAGCTGTGTGGCTAGTGGGGTGTTTTCGACCGACTGGCTGGGTCCCGAGGTCGAACCATAGGTACTACGTATGATACAGTAAATTTTTACACGCACATTTTTCCTCTGTGCCGAGACATGGCACACCCTACCGCGCGGTTTCGGGGTCCTCCCGGGTGGTGCACGCATATATTCTTCCTGACATGGGACGCCCTACCGCGCGTTTTCGCTGAAGCAAGTAAATGAGTCGTCAAATCACGAAAGACCACTTTTCCCGCCGAGTACATCAGTGAAGCACGGTGGCTAGCTAGTTGGGCTAGTTCGACCGATTAGCTAGGCCGCCGCCACATTTGTTTTTTCACCCCTTTTTTTATCTACTTGCCGGCAGGTAAATTTAAATATCCACCGCGACGTTGCTCTGGTGTTTGAGTGCGGCGGGATTTTTAATTTTTTGATTGACGGGAGCAGGCACGGCAGGATTTTTAATTTTTTTGAGTGACGGGAGCAGGCGCAGCAACAATTAGTCACGATGACTCCGCCTGTAAAACCCACTGCTCCCTGCTGTGAGAAGTCGTCGACTGGTGTTTTACCATGGTGAAAACCAAAAGATTCCCCGCTCCTCGGCTGGCTCCCTCCGCCTTCCCATAGATTGCATTGCCTTTCAGCCATTTCGCCCCCTGCATCACCAACGTCGTGCGCCTCGAGAAGCAGAGGGACTTCGGTGGTGTTTAGGCGCCCTCTGCATGGGCATGTCCATGTCTCGGCGCAACATGACCGTTGGATCAAACTCAGACGGTGCAGATCAGTCACTGTAGCACAAAGCGTGTGGGTGTGTTTGGTTGCATTCTCATCTCAATATACTCCTCTGTCTAGGTGTGTAAGTCACCTTACGAAAACCAAATAATCCCAAAGCACTTAGGCACGATACATTAACTCCCTCCCCGTTTCTTGTTTTGTGACATATCAACCAATAAGAGACATGGACCGTGCATGCTTTCAATGACTTGGGACTAATAAACATGACATGCAGTGGTTAGTTCATTGCATGCAATGCTATTAATTAGCAAAAGGACGTTAAGTTTTCTCGTTTTCCTCTCCGCCTTGGTCGCAGTGCACAACGTAAGATGACTTACACACCTAGACGGAGGGAGTAGTTGTTTCCTCTTCGTGTATTTGTCTTAACCTACTAGTGTGGACTCATGCACCCTTCATGAACTCTGCCAAACACCCAAAAGTGGGTCGAGAAGGGAACTTTTGCTCCCATCCCGTGCACCCTTCATACACCCTGCCTAACACTATTCGTGCTTCATATGGTTCATGTTTCGTGGAGTACTGTAGCACCGTACTCTCCGTGCGCTGTAGACCTAGTTCTGTTAACATTGATCTCACCGTTCATTCTCGACCGGACAGTCGAGAAAGTGGTACTATGTTACTACATTACTGTTCATATAGTTGACATGCGCACAACATCATTTGTTGTCGTCATATCTTACTACACTAGCAACAAGATTATGTAGTACTGACGTATGAACCACTGCACATGCCTAGTAGTAGGAGCACTGTGTATGTTCAAGTGGCTGTCGTGTTTCGCACTCCTCCGTCGTAAGAGTGGAAACGCTTGCTGTACTCATTTTTTATTCAGAAAAACAGTGGACACGCTCTACCGTGCGGATCCTCCTCCAGCCATGCACTAAATTACTCACTTTCGCCAACGTGTGGGACAGCCAGCATCGGGGTCCACCAGCCATGCACTAAATTACTCCGTAGTAGAGTGACGGTAGACTACCCCGATCGAAGAGCCGCAGTAATGCCCAATGAGCCGTCAAATCACAAAACCCCCTCCATTCCAGCAGTAAGTTGGACGGACGAAGCAACCATCATTTCACTCTTCTCTCTCAGCTTCCTCTCTACCCAACTCGCTTTTCCCTCATCTTGTTCCTCATTTCTTCAAGAAAAACCTGACCTGCTTCTGCCATTGTTCTTCTCTCCCAAAGAAGGAAAGGTGAGCTCATCAATGGTGTTGATTATGGCGAAGGCCCGGTCTTGCAACCCCAAGACCGATCCTATAACTCCCTCTCTTTTCTTCTTTTGGGTTTGTGATTATGGTTTCTTTTCTTTTATTTCTATTTGACAGTTTCTTGATGGACGCTGGAGCACCGGCCGAAGTGATGTCTATGGCTCTGGCCAAAACCGTCGAGGCTCATGGTACGAAGAAGCGCAAGCACCCCGCCGAGACTACTGCAGACAAGCTCAAAGCCATCGCCCTGTCCAAGCCCCCCTCTCCGTAAGCAAGTCCAGGTAATATCTCTTCTTGACGATATTTTCTCGATCTTGATCGTGTTTTTTCATCTAACACGCAGTACTAGTACTAGTAGTACATCTTTCTGGGTGATCTTGCATGCGATTTTTGTGTGCCAAATGACGGTTCTAAATTCCTCTTTTGACCAAAACATGCGAGAGGTTGACACTGATTTCTTATAGATTACTTTCAACTACTCCCTCTGTCCCAAATTTCTTGTCTTAGATTTGTCTAGATATGGATGTATCTAATACTAAAATGTGACTTGATACATCCGTATCTAGACAAATCTAAGACAAGAATTTTGGGACGGAGGGAGTACTTTATGAACATCAATGCTACCTTTGAAGAGGGTATATTTGCCTCAGTAACTTGTGTTATGGATATTGCAAGTAATCCCTCTGCTCTCATGCCTTTGAAGACATGTTCTAGTGTCTTTGTTCACTCATTTCTGTGCGTATATGTAGTCATATATGGAGTATAATATCGAAAATCATCTTATATTTCTGAACGGAGGTAGTAATAAAATATGGTTTCTGTTTGAATTAGAACCAGGTCCGCGGTGGAGATGAAGTTCTCAAAGTCATGCCGTGTGAACTGGAAGACCTGAGGATGAGTTCTACTGCTAAACTATCCAGTTGCTGTGTCCTTGTCGCCACGTGTCCTGAACTAGTGTTTTCCTGTAGCATTGTTGTCAGGCGTGTTCTCGAGGCTGTACTTGACCACAACAATTTCCTGACTGTGCCTTCAATTACGAAGGGTGTGGTTCTTGTAAAGCTTCCCAACAAATCTGATGCGGCCTGTCTTCATGATCATGTTTATGAGTGGAAAGACCACTCTGTTAGGTTCTCCAAGGTTGACGAGATGGTGATGGTGCATGTAGACATCTCTCACGAAGTCCATGGCCTAGTCAGTTATGCGGGGTTCATCCCATAGGTCGGTGGCAAGAAATAGTCTGCAGAGTTTAATTAGTGCAACTTTGCTTGGCTGTAGTAAGTACTATTGTTCAGTACTTGATTTGTGTTTGTGAACCCTGTATTGTTTATTAGTACTGCCGCTTTTGGTGTGTGGTCAGTCCTGAGAACGGTCTATGTTAATGTCTGTCCACTCAATTCAGTCTGTATATTTTGAAGTATCCAGATCATCTTTTTTGTGAGGACGGTTTATCAATTATGGTTACACTCCAATATCTGTATGCATTGCAGGGTTTATCGCACCCACCAGGATTTCCAGTCCCATGGATGTTCGGTCCATACGATTTGTCATGACCTTTGGACTGTCCTGCTTGTGGGAGTAGGCCGGGCCCCTGCATGCCACCCGTAGTTGGACGATCAATCTTCTGTTTAGTACTTCAACATAGTGATTTCCTGGTAAGGATTTACTCGTGTCACATCAAGTAAATCTTATTGATTTACTGTCTAAATCTTATTGATTTAATGTCATGTTTTGTTTCTTTTCCTGCAATTTTACGATGCAGGTTTTGCCATGTGACATTCATCACAGAATAAATCGTTTGGTTTGCTCTACGATGGCTATTTTTGCAGGTTTCACTTCTTATGTCGTGTCAGTAACGAAGGCACTGTCCATCACTTATATTACTGGAAAAAATTGGATCATTCTGTTGTCTGAGTACAAGCTAAATCCCTATGATGAACTGCAGTTTGGTTTAACAAAAACGCCACAATTAGTCCTTCTCGCGTTTAAAAGAAATGAAGAAAAAAAACTGGATCACAGTCACGAAGCCTAGTCAAGTTAGAAAGCTGATCATAGCAGACCAGACACGATCGCCGCTGTCTCGCACATCGTTACCACCTTCAGCAACGAATCGAGCACCGGCAGTTGCTCTAGCACTGACAGCGGCAGCAGCTCAGTCTGATCCAGCTAAGCATTGGGCACCGACCGCGTCAGCGGATCAGGCTGATCTACCGAAGGATCAGGCATCGACACCGGCACCTGCTCCGACACCGGCACCAGCTCTACAAGGAGCACCATCTCCGGCAGCAGCAGCGGCTTCGGCACCTGCACCAACACTTGCACTTGCATCTGCTCCGGCCCGTGCAGCGGCAACCGAACGAGCAGTTGCACCGGCAACAGACTGGGCTGTAGTTCGCACTTCATATACCAAAGTCCTTACAAAAACCGACATGTCCACCTTCTTGGTAAGCATTGGCCGCCCAAGTGTTTCGTTCTTTTTTCTTTCCATGTTGTTTCGCATGATTCATTGTGTTGATCTAACTGTTTGGGTATGTCTTCTTGTTTGCAAACAGAGAATTCCTAGAGCAACGAGGGAGTCGTTCAACAATCTGGGCGACAGCGGCCAAGTTTCTCTTACCATGCGCAGCCTTGGTGTGAATGAACCTACTCAATATACCGTAAGTACAAAGGATGGTCGCATGATGATTGATGCTAAAGGATGGTCAAGGTTCAAATCTAAATCATATCATGCGGTAGGGGATGATCTCAAAATCGAACTTTCTCGGCATGGAGAGCTGGTCCAAATCAACTTTGAAATTCTTCAGTAGCAGCACGCAACTGCCGAACTGATCTATCCTATGAGAGATTTTGATGTAATAATCTGGCATGGTGAAACAAGTGTCCTATGTGTATAAGTAATACGACAGTATTATTTATCACATGGTATATCGTTGATAGAATTGCAGCTCCCATTGCTGGTTAGGAACTGTCGTTCGATTTCATTCCAATAGCTGTCGTGCTTTATTCAATTTTGTGTATTCGCCTTGCGACAGCATCTAAAACTAGCGCCGTACCGATCGCTTGCAATATGAAAAGCGCTGAGGTAGAACACATGGGCCCCCAAACATGCAGGGTGGGCCTGCGGCCCAAAGTCCAGAACCGTGAGCCTGTCTGAGTATTGTATTCTCAGCTGAACCCCCATAATGCCCGTGCGTTGCACGTAACATCAAGATGCATTTGTATGAGTATTTTATCTTGTGAGAGAAAAGGATGAACGAGGGAAGGCCTTATTTGCAAATGTGGAGAGGTGTGTGCGTACCTTTTTGCAAAATTGCCATAGTTTCCTTCCTATCCGTCAGATATAAATCGGACGGCCTATATTGCAAGATGGCAGGCACACCATCATCACCAACTCGTCTATATTGTGTTAAGAACAACTCTGTTTTTATAATTATATATGTTATATATATTCCCCTTGATTTTTCTTATGTATAAAGTTGTGATATAAAAGATTTGTATATTTCTTTACAGAGGGAGTATCTCTCTGTCAAAAATATATTTTTGTGTAACTAGTTACTCCTGTCTTTCTACTTCCTTTCGCTGATATGTGGGGCATCCGGCAACGAGGTCCACGTGCCATATGCACAAATTAGAGTGCACAACTGCACGGTAGACACACCCCGGTCGTAGCGCCGCAGTAATGCCCAATGAGCCGTCAAATCACAACCCCCCTTTCCAGCTTTAGCAGTAAGCTGGACAGACGAAGTGGCAATATTTCACTGGCCTGAATCCCCTTCTCCCTCATCGGTTTTTTCAGAGAAACCCCCTCTCGACGATTGCATAGGGTTTTCTCATGGAGAACCAGGTACGAATTCTTCATCCATCCCTGATAAATCCAAGTCCCTTGGTCGTGGGTAATCCTAGGATGGCAGCCGCCGCCGTTGATGCATTTTTCTTCCTACTGAATCTAGTGTGTTTCATTTGCAGTGCCCAAAGTGCGAGGACCCTACAGGTTTCTGCGCCCTCGGCGAGACGCCACACTTGTTCCTTCTCATCCTAACACAGGATTTTAAAATGCGCACAGTATGTTCCTAGAATCCTCTTTTCTATCCCAGAGGGTGGGTTTTTTTTGAACATGTTGTCGACTAATTTGGAAATTTGGATTGCTATATTTGGATAAAAGGTACTACATTGTGTTCCTGACGTGAAGGAGGAAGTTATTTCTAGATTTGGATAGGGAATACATTGTGTTCTCATATTATTTTTTCCTGCAGTGCATTATTTGCTCTGCCAGAACACATGTACTCAAGATGCTCAGCCTTGCCATAACTGAATACACCAATTTAGTGGTCACAGTGAAGACAAGCCATGGATATAAGTTCCGAGTTGGGTTCATGAACCAAGAAGATCGCTACTTTTTTATGGCCAAACTTGGATAAACTTTCTCAAGTGTTACGGACAAAAAGTTGGCGCATGAATGTTGATGGAAATAGCAGAACCTGGTCTCATCTTCACTGCGATCTTCCACCCCGACGTCGTTCCAATTGTTCATCCATGTTAGTTTTGTATCTGGTTCTTGCTTGTTGCCTCGATTACTTCTCAATCCACCTATTCTGTCTAACTAATCACAATTTAACTTTAGAAGTAGCAACGAATCTCTCACGAAGATGCTACTTCTAACTAATATTTTCTTATATTTGGTGGCACGTGTAGGTTTTTTCAGAGTTAAGCAGGCTGCTCATTTGTTATTCTGTAACAACTCGGCTGTTACTGATGGCACTGAAGTTGACTGGGACGACATCCACAAGTTCCTACACTTTATTGATCGTCTTGAGGTCCTTGTGGGGCGTTTCAATGGTGGAAGGCCACGTGGGATATGTGTGCCACTGCTGCACTCGTTGAACAGGTCCAACTGTGTCGAGAAACTTATGGTACGAGCTGTTTTCTGTTATATATGTTGTTCATAAACTATTGCTTATACACAGTTTTACAGCTGTGATCTTCTTGAAACAGAAACTGCCCAGTTCTATTGTTCCTATACAGATGCCTGACCATGGTCGGGTCAGACTTGCGCTTGGTCACAACATGATGTTTATGTCGACCTACTCGATTCCCCTTGGAGGTGAAAAGATACTTATTCATGGGTGGTCTCAAATAATGAAGGCCCGTCCATCTTGGAGAATAGGACAGAAGATTATGTTCCTGCTTTTCCATGGCTCTAAAGCGAATATCCTGTTTATTGACCACATTGCGATATGAAGCCGCTTTCAGAAGGTTGTGGATGGGCGGGGTGGCGCCTGGGCCTTGTCCTGGGGCTTGGCGTCCTCACCCTTGGTTAACTGTAGGCAAAGTAGCACTGTTTGAGGCGTGGTTTGTACGGTTGAACCTGTATAAGTACTCATACTGCTTTCAGCTATGGTTGTTAAGTGCCCCTGCTGCTTTCAGTTAAGGTTGTTAAGTACTCCTGCCGCTTTTACAGTCTGTCGTGTTTCTTCAGTCCTGTCTTCCTCCAGCCGCCAAAACCAAACCAGCGCCGGTGGGGCCGCCTGCTTCTGCCTCCCATGGCTGGCTGCGCCTCAGCGCACGCATCACCGCCCCACCGTCTCCTAAATCGTTAACGCCGACGTCCGAGGCCTCGCCGTCGTCCTCCACGTGCTTTGGTGCGCTCGTCGCGGCGCCGCCCTCTCGCGTTGTCAACATGGTCAACAAACAACAGGAATCGGCAGAAGTACGTGGAGAGGATGACAGTACGGGCCCACCATGTCAGCGTATGGAAAAATAAAATGCTTCCTCCTAGTGTTTTCCTGACATCTGGGACCCACGACATTGTGAGCGTATATAGTCAATAGACAAGAGAACAACACAAGATCGGCTGACACCTGGGACGTAGCTGCTCGAGCAGTATTTTTTTTGTTATTGTTGAGACGGAGCAGGGTTTGAACCGGGCTGTGGCCCATCTAGCCCAGGCTTATATTTTATGTTCACCATGTGACCAGCCCAACTATTTTTTTCTTTGTGAAAATGAGCCCAGTTTATTTTTTCTGAAGAATACCCAATCCAGGCCTATTTATTTTTCTACGCCTTGATGGGCTGCAACTCTTTCAAGACGCATGCAAATCTTGAAAGTAATATGAATTTTTTCACATTTTCAGATTCCTATTTCACTGGGCATTAACCTAATTTAAATATATCTTCAAAGTACTTTAAATCTGGCTCGACATTTTGGTATTAAAAATAGTTTGGAACCCATAGAAATATGCGAAATGGGCCCTGGCCAACCAAAAAAACGGACTGCAATAAATTGCATAAGAAGTCGCAATGTGCTATATATAAATTATTTAAAAAAAGAGGGAATGGTCTGACTTATGGACCTATTAAGTTGACGCGTATGCAAGATTTTTTTAGTTATTATATACGTCAACAAACGATTCTAGCAAACGTAACCGTTGGATGTCAATCCAACGGCCGTCGTGTTTCTTCAATCTCTGATCTTCTTGCTCCAGCCGCCAAATCCAGCGCCGGCGGGACCGCCTGCTCCCGCCTCCCGTGCAGGCCTCACCGCCCCCTACTACTCCCACCGCTGGCCAGGGCATCCCTCTACTCACCCACACCCCCTGTTATTCTGCGGCAACGGCAGCCTCACACCGCAGCCGAACCAGTGAACCCTCGTACTCCTCTCCGCGTGGGCATCCACTGTCGCGTCTTCCCCGGCTCCGCGTCGTCCCCTTCCTAGGCCTCGCCGTCGTCCACCGCCCTGGTGCTCTCGACGCAGCGTGGTCAACGTGGTCAAGGAACGACTTCCATCAGAAGAGTATTGTCGTGGAGAGGCTGACAGCTGGGTCCACGGTAGCCGCAAGGAAGTGCCTCCTTATTACGCGGAAAATAATTATTCCTCCACCTGACAGCAGGGACCCATCGGACGGGCCACCGTATTTGGCGAAAAAAATGTCCCCCCCTGACTGTTGTGACCCACCGGACAAGCCACCGTATTTCGCAAAAAAAATGTTCCCCCCGCTGTCAGCTCGGACCCACCGGAAGTGCCTCCTTATTACGCACAAAAAAATGAATACTCCCCCTGCTGGTTGGGACCCACCTTGGTGGGAGGCTGACTTGTGGGCCTACTAAGTTGATGGGGACGGAGTGCTTTGTCAACTTAGTCAATATGAACGATTCTAGCTCCAGTGACCGTACGATGTCCATCCAACGACCATAGTGCTTATTCAACCTCTGGTCTTCCTACTCCAGCCGCCCAAAGCAGCGCCGGTCGTGCCGCATGCTCCTGCCTCCCGTGGCTGGCTGTGCTGCCGCGGAGGCCTCACCACCCCCTACTATTCCCACCGCTGGCCAGGCCATCCCTCTACTCACCCACACCCCCTGTTATTCTGCGGCAACGGCAGCCTCACACCGCAGCGAACCAGTGAACCGTCGTACTCCTCTACGCGTGGGCATCCACTACCGCGTCTTCCCCGGCTCCGCGTCGTCCCCTTCCTAGGCCTCGCCGTCGTCCACCGCCCTGGTGCTCTCGGCGCGGCGTGGTCAACATGGTCAAGGAACGGCTTCCATCGGACGTGGACTGTATGTGGAGAGGCTGACAGCTGGGTCCACAGCCGCAGCAAGGAAGTGCCTCCTTATTACATGCAAAATAATTATTCCTCCACCTGACAGTGGGGACCCACCGGACAGGCCACCGTATTTCGTGAAAAAAAAGTTTCCCCCTGACTGTTGGGACCCACCAGCTACATCTTCGCATGCAAGGAAGTGCGTCCGGGCAAAAAAAAAACGATTCGCCCCCCTGACTGCTGGGACCCACCAGCTACATCTTCGCACGCAAGGAACTGCGTGACAGTCGGGACCCACCTGGTCGAAGCATACGTAGCATTGTCGTTCTGATCGCGAACGTGTATGTACATACTAGTCGATGTAGAGGCGCACACGTGTGTAGCAGAGGCGCGCACGTAGCATGTACACATACGTATAGCGGCCAGGGTGCAAGAAAGTAAATACGGCCACATACGTACATACGGGCGGGGTCTCGAACGCCTACTCGCGCGTACATACGGCCAGGGCTCGTGTACATGGCTGGGTGGAAACGAAGAAACAACGTCGTCGTCGTGTTCATGAGGAGCCAACCGGCTGGGTCGGAACGGAATGCGTCGTCGTGTTCATCGGGAGGGCTTGGACGGAACAGCCGATGGAAACGAGGCCTGGCATACCGCAGAACGGAGGAAACGGCCTTGTGTTCGACATGCCACGTTCGAAACAGGATCCTGTTCATCGGGAGGGGTCTGGCGTACCGCAAAACAGAGGAAATGGACCTCCTACAGTCGAAACGGGGGTCCTGTTGATCGGGAGGGGTGTGGCGTACCGCAAAATGGAGGAAACGGACTTGTGTTGGAGCGCTACGGTCGAAACGGGGGTCCTGTTCATCGGGAGGGGTGTGGCGTACCGCAAAACGGGACTCCACGGGATACTGTTCATCTCCACCGTTGACCCCCTCCAGCCTCCACGGGCTACTGTTCATCCACCGTCGACCTCCTCCAGCCTCCACCTGCGACTGTTCATCCACGTGCTCCTATTCATCCAGCCTCCACCGCGCGCTACTCCACCGGCTACTGTTCAACCAGCCCTCTCCACGGGCTCCTGTTCAACCACCCCTCCACGGGCTACTGTTCATCCAGCCCTCCACCGTCTACTGTTCATCCAGCCCTCCACGGGGTGGTCCTGTTCATCCAGCCCTCCACGGGGTCCTATTCATCCAGCCCCAACCGGCTCAATCGATCGGGGTCCTGTTCATCCATAGGCAACACCACAGGGTCCTGTTCATCCACCCCCACCGGGAACTGTTCATCCAAACCCCCCAGCAACGCTCACTGTTCATCCAGAGGAAACACCACGGGGTCCTGTTCATCCACCCCACCGGGAACTGTTCATCCAAACCCCCAGCAACGCTCACTGTTCATCCAGAGGCAGCATCGATCGGCTTCAGTTAGCAGCAGTAGCGAAGGAATCGGTCGATCGGGTTCAGTTAACAGCCATCGATCGATCGCTCGGGTTCAGTAACGCGTAGCCTGCAGTGCAATCGCTCGGATTCAGTTAGATCCCAACGCCTCGCTCGGGTTCAGTTAGAGCCCAACGCCTCGCACCCACGCGCGTGCGTGTACGATAGAAACGTGCATCGCTCGGCCCCGACCACCCACCGTAACCGGGAACACCCCGATATTTTCCTCGCCCTCGCTTCTACCATGTTTTTTTGTCATGGACGGCCCAAAGAATGTCATGCAGCTGCGTCTCCGGCCCGCCCAGGACGAAAAGCCCATTTTCTGTCATGATTTTTTGTCATAGAAGTAGGACCCCACCACATCTATGATGATACCGTGTTTTGTCACAATTATTGGCATAGAAGTGTCATAAGTATGATAGAAAAAAATTCGTTCGGCCCAAAATGTCACGGATGTGTCTTTTTTTTGTAGTGATCGCAGACGATCCGGAGATAACAACCATGTGTTATGAAACAGAAAAGCCCTCGAGGCGGGCAGATATTTTTGATAGGGGGAGCCTCGTGGAGCCCAATGTACTGTGCGGATGTGTGCGTGACAGGGGCACCGACGTGGCACACGGTTAGTTTGAGTGAACCGTGTCCGTTGCATCATCAGACTTGTCTAATGTTAATAAATTTGGCAAAAAATGACGAGGGAGAGGGTCAGAACATGAACTCACTTGCATGTGGACCAAATTTATGTATGAAAATGGTGGTTTGATTTTCAAATACCAAATGCAACTTCGATGTGGCACCTCTCTCGCAAAGCGCACGGTATTGCTTGCCCCACCCCCCTCGTGTCGGCACGAAGGGAATACTAAGCTATGAATGCATGCCCCTCCTCCCCAACCGAGGTTCACCTAGCAAAGTGCGAACTAGCTAGCAGCCCCCCTCTTCCCTCGTGTTGGCACGAAGGGAATCCTAAGCTATGAATGCATGACCCCCCAACCGAGGTGCACCTAGCAAAGTGCGAAGTAGCTAGCAGCCCCCTCCTCCCTCGTGTCGGCACGAAGGGAATCCTAAGCTATGAATGCATGCCCCCCAACCGAGGTTCACCTAGCAAAGTGCGAAGTAGCTAGCAGCCCCCCTCCCTCGTGTCAGCACGAAGGGAATCCTAAGCTATGAATGCATGCCCCCCAACCGCGATTCACCCTAGCAAAGTGCAAAGTAGCTAGCAGCCCCCTCCCTCGTGTCGGCACGCAGGGAATCCTAAGCTATGAATGCATGCCCCCCAACCGAGGTTCACCTAGCAAAGTGCGAAGTAGCTAGCAGCCCCCTCCCTCGTGTTGGCACGAAGGGAATCCTAAGCTATGAATGCATGCCCCCCAACCGAGGTTCACCTAGCAAAGTGCGGAGTAGCTAGCAGCCCCCTCCCTCGTGTCGGCACGAAGGGAATCCTAAGCTATGAATGCATGCCCCCCAACCGAGGTTCACCTAGCAAAGTGTGAAGTAGCTAGCAGCTCCCCTCATGTCGCCACGAAGGGAATCCTAAGCTATGAATGCATGCCCCCCAACCGAGGTTCACCTAGAAAAGTGCGAAGTAGCACCCCCCCACACACTTTCAATCGGCGGGCCAGAGAGGCATATCTCACCAAGATGGATCGTAAAACGGACCAAGAATAATCCACCTTGGTCGTACAACCTCTTTCTTGTTGTTGGTCAAAGTGATGGCCGTCCATGCGACCCCGGAGATGGGCTAGCTAATACGTCTCCAACGTATCTATAACTTTTTATTGCTCCATGCTATTATATTATCTGTTTTGGAAGTTTAATGGGCTTTATTATACACTTTTATATTATTTTTGGGACTAACCTACTAACCAAAGGCATATCAAACGGAATCCAAACGGAATGAAACCTTCGGGAGAGTGATTTTTGGAACAAACGCAATCCAGGAGACTTGGAGTGGATGTCAAGAAAGAAACGAGGAGGCCACGAGGCAGGAGGGCGCGCCCAGGGGGGAAGGCGCGCCCCCACCCTCATGGGCCCCTCGTGGCTCCCCTGACCGACTTCTTTTGCCTATATATACTCATATACCCCAAAAACATTCGAGAGCACCATGAAACCCTATTTCCACCGCCGCAACCTTCTGTACCCGTGAGATCCCATCTTGGGGCCTTTTCCGGTGCTCCGCCGGAGGGGGAATCAATCATGGAGGGCTTCTACATCAACACCATAGCCTCTCCGATGATGTGTGAGTAGTTTACCACAGACCTTCGGGTCCATAGTGATTAGCTAGATGGCTTCTTCTCTCTCTTTGGATCTCAATACAAAGTTCTCCTCGATCTTCTTGGAGATCTATTCGATGTAATTCTTTTTGCGGTGTGTTTGTCGAGATCTGATGAATTGTGGGTTTATGACCAAGATTATCTATGAACAATATTTAAATCTCCTCTGAATTCTTTTATGTACGATTTGTTATCTTTGCAAGTCTCTTCGAATTATCAGTTTGGTTTGGCCTACTAGATTGATCTTTCTTGCAATGGGAGAAGTGCTTAGCTTTGGGTTCAATCTTGCGGTGTCCTTTCCTAGTGATAGCAGGGGCAGCAAGGCACGCATTGTATTGTTGCCATCGAGGATAAAAAGATGGGGTTTATATCATATTGCTTGAGTTTATCCCTCTACATCATGTCATCTTGCCTAACGCGTTACTCTGTTCTTATGAACTTAATACTCTAGATGCATGCTGGATAGCGGTCGATGTGTGGAGTAATAGTAGTAGATGCAGAATTTTTTCGGTCTACTTGTTGCGGACGTGATGCCTATATACATGATCATCCCTAGATATTCTCATAACTATGCACTTTCCTATCAATTGCTCGATAGTAAGTTGTTCACCCACCGTAATACTTATGCTATCTTCAGAGAAGCCACTACTGAAACCTATGGCCCCCGGGTCTATTTCCATCATATAAGTTTCCAATCTATTTTACTTTGCAATCTTTACTTTCAATCTATATCATAAAAAATACCAAAAATATTTATCTTATTATCTCTATCAGATCTCACTTTTGCAAGTGGCCGTGAAGGGATTGACAACCCCTTTATCACGTTGGTTGCAAGGTTCTTATTTGTTTGTGTAGGTACGAGGCGACTTGCGTGTAGTCTCCTATTGGCTTGATACCTTGGTTCTCAAAAACTGAGGGAAATAATTACGCTACTTTGCTGCATCACCCTTTCCTCTTCAAGGGAAAACCAACGCAATGCTCAAGAGGTAGCAAGAATGATTTCTGGCGCCGTTGCCGGGGAGATCTATGCCAAGTCAAGTCAAGTCAAGACATACCAAGTACCCATCACAAACTCTTATCCCTCGCATTACATCATTTGCCATTTGCCTCTCGTTTTCCTCTCCCCCACTTCACCTTTGCCGTTTTATTCGCCCTCTTTTTCCGTTCGCCTCTTTTTCGCTTGCTTCTTGTGTGCTTGTGTGTTTGATTGTTTGTCGCGATGGCTCTGCCAAAAAGCGTTGATCCTCACCTTAGAAGGTTGGAAGAAATTGAAAACAGCGTTAGAAGTTTTATGACCTTGCAATTTGAGCATAATAGTTTCTTCAGAAATGAGCTTAAAGAACAAAAAAGTTTTACGGAGTACATGAATAAAGAGCTCGATGATAATACTAAAGAATTTTATGGTTTAAAATCTCAGTTCGCTCATCTTGAAAATTAATAGCCCAAATTCCGGATAAGCAGGCTACCTTAGTTAATAAGATGGCCGCCAAACCGGAAGAGCTAGAGGGTAATAATGATGAAGATCTAAAAGTGATTGATGTGTCTCCTATTAAATCTTTGTTTTGCAATATGAATCTTGATAATGATGGGACTGGAGATGAGTCAACTTTATCTAAAAGGCGTCCCAATGATTCGGAGTTTTTAGATTTGATGCAAAAATTGGTAAAAGTGGGATTGAAGAGGTCAAAACTTTACATAGCAATGAACCCACTATTTTGGATTACAAGGAATTTAATTATGATAATTGTTCTTTAATAGATTGTGTTTCCTTGTTGCAATCGTGTTAAATTCTCCTAGTGCTTATAGTGAAAATAAAGCTTTTACCGAACATATCGTTGATGCTTTAATGCAATCTTATGAAGAAAAGCTTGAATTAGAAGTTTATATCCCTAGAAAACTTTATGATGAGTGGGAACCTACTATTAAAATTAAGATTAAATATCATGAATGCTATGCTTTATGTGATTTGGGTGCTAGTGTTTCCACGATTCCAAAAAGTTTGTGTGATGTGTTAGGTTTCCGTGAATTTGATGATTGTTCCTTAAACTTGCATCTTGCGGATTCCACCATTAAGAAACCTATGGGAAGGATTAATGATGTTCTTATTGTTGCAAATAGGAATTATGTGCCCGTAGATTTCATTGTTCTTGATATAGATTGCAATCCTACATGTCCTATTATTCTTGGTAGACCTTTCGTTAGAACGATTGGTGCAATTATTGATATGAAAGAAGGAAATATTAGATTCCAATTTCCGTTAAGGAAAGACATGGAACACTTTCCTAGAAATAAAATTAAATTACCTTATGAATCTATTATGAGAGCCACTCACGGATTGCATACCAAAGATGATAATACCTAGATCTATCCTTGCCTTTATGCTTAGCTAGGGGCGTTAAACTATAGCGCTTGTTGGGAGGCAACCCAATTTTATTTATGTTTCTTGCTTCTTGGTTCTGTTTAGTAATAAATAATTCATCTATCCTCTGTATAGATGTGGTTTTATGTTTTAAATTAGTGTTTGTGCCAAGTAGAACCTTTGGGAAGACTTGGGTGAAGTCTTTATGATCTTGCTGTAAAAAACAGAAACTTTAGTGCTCACGAGATTAGCTGCCATTTTTTACTGGAGAGTGCTTTTAGGTTGATTATTTTTGCAGATGATTAATAGATAAATTCCTACCGTACAAAAATTTATTTAAGAATTTTTGGAGTTACATAAGTATAAGTTTGATACAGATTACTACAGACTGTTCTGTTTTTGACAGATTCTGTTTTTCGTGTGTTGTTTGCTTATTTTGATGAATCTATGGCTAGTATCGGGGAATATGAACCATAGAGAAGTTGGAATACAGTAGGTTTAACACCAATATAAATAAAGAATGAGTTCATTACAGTACCTTGAAGTGGTGGTTTGTTTTCTTTCGCTAACGGAGCTCATGAGATTTTCTGTTGAGTTTTGTGTTGTGAAGTTTTCAAGTTTTGGGTAAAGATTTGATGGATTTTGGAATAAGGAGTGGCAAGAGCCTAAGCTTGGGGATGCCCAAGGCACCCCAAGGTAAAATTCAAGGGCAACTAAAAGCCTAAGCTTGGGGATGCCCCGGAAGGCATCCCCTCTTTCGTCTTCATCCATCGGTAACTTTACTTGATGCTATATTTTTATTCACCACATGATATGTGTTTTGCTTGGAGCGTCTTGTATGATTTGAGTCTTTGATTTTTAGTTTACCACAATCATCCTTGCTGTACACACCTTTTGGGAGAGACACACATGAATTGGAATTTATTAGAATACTCTATGTGCTTCACTTATATCTTTTGAGCTAGATAATTTTGCTCTAGTGCTTCACTTATATCTTTTAGAGCACGGTGGTGGTTTTATTTTATAAAAATTATTGATCTCTCATGCTTCACTTATATTATTTTGAGAGTCCTTTAGAACAGCATGGTAATTTGCTTTGGCTATAAAATTAGTCCTAATATGATAGGCATCCAAGATTGGTATAATAAAAACTTTCATAAAAAGTGCATTGAATACTATGAGAAGTTTGATAGTTGATGATTGTTTTGAGATACGAAGATAGTAATCTTAGAGTCGTGCTAGTTGAGTAGTTGTGAATTTGAGCAATACTTGTGTTGAAGTTTGCAAGTCCCGTAGCATGCACGTATGGTAGCCGTTTTGTTACAAATTTGAAGCATGAGGTGTTCTTTGATTGTCATCCTTATGAGTGGCGGTCGGGGATGAGCGATGGTCTTTTCCTACCAATCTATCCCCCTAGGAGCATGCGTGCAATGCTTGGTTTTTGATGACTTGTAGATTTTTGCAATAAGTATGTGAGTTCTTTATGACTAATGTTGAGTCCATGGATTATACGCACTCTCACCTCTCCATCATTGCTAGCCTCTTCGGTACCGTGCATTGCCCTTTCTCACCTTCAGAGTTGGTGCAAACTTCGCCGGTGCATCCAAACCCCGTGATATGATACGCTCTACCACACATAAACCTCCTTATATCTTCCTCAAAACAGCCACCATACCTACCTATTATGGAATTTCCATAGCCATTCCGAGATATATTGCCATGCAACTTTCCACCGTTTCATTTATAATGACACGCCTCATCATTGTCATATTGCCTTGCATGATCATGTAGTTGACATCGTATTTGTGGCAAAGCCACCATGCATAATTTATCATACATGTCACTCTTGATTCATTGCCCATCCTAGTACACCGCCGGAGGCATTCATATAGAGTCATATTTTGTTCTAGTATCGAGTTGTAATCATTGAGTTGTAAATCAATAGAAGTGTGATGATCATCATTAATAGAGAATTGTCCCGAATAAAAAAAGAGAAGAAAGGCCAAAAAAAGAAAGTCCCAAAAAAGAGAAAAGAAATAAAAAGGGACAATGCTACTATCCTTTTTTTCCACACTTGTGCTTCAAAGTAGCACCATGATCTTTATGATACAGAGTCTCTTGTTTTGTCACTTTCATATACTAGTGGGAATTTTTCATTATAGAACTTGTCTTGTATATTCCAACAATGGGCTTCCTCAAATGCCCTAGGTCTTCGTGAGCAAGCAAGTTGGATGCACACCCACTTAGTTTCTTTTGTTGAGCTTTCATACATTTATAGCTCTAGTGCATCCGTTGCATGGCAATCCCTACTCCTTGCATTGACATCAATTTATGGGCATCTCCCTAGCCCGTTGATTAGTCGCGTCAATGTGAGACTTTCTCCTTTTTTGTCTTCTCCACATAACCCCCATCATTATATTCTATTCCACCCATAGGGCTATATCCATGGCTCACGCTCATGTATTGCGTGAAAGTTGAAAAAAGTTTGAGATTACTAAAGTATGAAACAATTGCTTGGCTTGTCATCGGGGTTGTTCATGATGAGAGCATTCTTGTGTGATGAAAATGGAGCATGACCAAACTATATGATTTTGTAGGGATGAACTTTCTTTGGCCATGTTATTTTGGGAAGACATAATTGCTTAG
Source organism: Aegilops tauschii subsp. strangulata (assembly GCF_002575655.3). Taxonomy (NCBI): domain Eukaryota; kingdom Viridiplantae; phylum Streptophyta; class Magnoliopsida; order Poales; family Poaceae; genus Aegilops; species Aegilops tauschii. Next base: position 238,165,316 of record NC_053039.3, on the reverse strand, counting down.
TTAGTATGCTTGAAGTATTATTATTTTTATGTCAACATTAAACTTTTATCTTGAATCTTTCGGATCTGAACATTCATGCCACAATAAAGAAAATTACATAGAAAATTATGCTAGGTAGCATTCCACATCAAAAATTCTATTTTTATCATTTATCTACTCGAGGACGAGCAGGAATTAAGCTTGGGGATGCTTGATACGTCTCCAACGTATCTATAATTTTTGATTGTTCCATGCTATTATATTATCCATTTTGGATGTTTAATGGGCCTTATTATACACTTATTATTATTATTTTTGGGACTAACCTACTAACCAAAGGCCCAGTGCAAATTGCTGTTTTTCTGCCTATTTCAGTGTTTCGCAGAAAAGGAATATCAAACGGAATCCAAACGGAATGAAACCTTCGGGAGAGTGATTTTTGGAACAAACGCAATTTAGGAGACTTGGAGTGGACGTCAAGAAAGAAACGAGGAGGCCACAAGGCAGGAGGGCGCGCCCAGGGGGGTAGGCGCGCCCCCACCCTCATGGGCCCCTCGTGGCTCCCCTGACCGACTTCTCTCGCCTATATATACGCATATACCCCGAAAACATCCGAGAGCACCACAAAACCCTATTTCCACCGACGCAACCTTCTGTACCCGTGAGATCCCATCTTGGGGCCTTTTCTGGCGCTCCGCCGGAGGGGGAATCAATCACGGAGGGCTTCTACATCAACACCATAGCCTCTCCGATGATGTGTGAGTAGTTTACCACAGACCTTCAGGTCCATAGTTATTAGCTAGATGGCTTCTTCTCTCTCTTTGGATCTCAATACAAAGTTCTCGATCTTCTTGGAGATCTATTCGATGTAATTCTTTTTGCGGTGTGTTTGTCGACATCCGACGAATTGTGGGTTTATGATCAAGATTATCTATGAACAATATTTGAATCTCCTCTGAATTCTTTTATGTATGATTTGTTATTTTTGCAAGTCTCTTCGAATTATCAGTTTGGTTTGGCCTACTAGATTGATCTTTCTTGCAATGGGAGAAGTGCTTAGCTTTAGGTTCAATCTTGCGGTGTTCTTTCCTAGTGATAGCAGGGGCAGCAAGGCATGCATTTGTAACATCCAAAATTTTCAATTTGGAATGTTATACATAGGTCATTCATGCACAGCATATTTTATTTGCATTTCGTTTCGCGATCCTCGAAATTCTAAGCAACTCAAGGACCCTCGGAGAGAGTTGGGGATTTCACTGTTTTCATATTTGAATTTTATCAAATATTGAAACGAGGATTATTTATTTTAATTATTTTTATCTCCAAAAATATTTCATATTAAAATATATGAGAGGAGATAATATGACTTCTCCAAAATAAATGAAATATTGGAGGAAAAATATTAAAATCAAATAAATGTTTTATTTGGATTTTATTGCAATTTTATTTGCACTAGAAAAATTGCACGTTTTCAAAATTGCAGTTTAGGGCCACGAAAATGTTCATCTTGTTCTAAATATTTTATTTAGACGGTGAAAATTTGTTTTGGCATTTTTAGATTTTTATTTATTTTTCTAGGATTTATTTTCGGCGGAACGTTATTTAAAAAAAAGCCAGATCCCGACTGGGCGAAGCCCGGCCGAGCCGGCCGGCCCAACCCCGCGCCACTGCCTCCCTCGCGCGCCCCGTGCCCGCACCAAACTCCGCCGGAGTCCGGGAGACCGCCGCCGACTCGGGTTGCCCCTGCCCCAAGCCGACCCCGCCCCCTCCCCCTCTTAAATACCCGCCGCTGCCGCCCCACATCGCCACCCAAGCCGCAACAGCAGCAGCGCCCGCAGCCGCCACCGCCGAGCCGCCGCGCCGCCCTCCGCCGCACCGCGCCGCACCCCGCCATCGCCCGCGCCGCCGCCCGCTCGTCGGAAGCCGCCGGAGCCGCGCCGGAGTTCGCAGATCTCGCCGTTCGTTTTTTTTCGGTTTAGGTAAAAATCGTCGGTTTTTTTAAAACCCTAGTTACGTTTTTTAGATCGGTTCGTTGGTTTTCTCGGTTTAGAGTATTTAGCGGACGTTCGTCCGTACGTTCGTTTTAACGAACGGTTTTCGCTCGTTAGTCACAGACAACGAACGTTCGTTCGTTAGCCTGTTCGTCAGATTTTCTTTTTCCGGGTTTTTCGCGATTATTCTCGATCGCGATTTCTGATCCGATTTTCGTTTTAGTTTATCTTTTCGCTCGTTTACCGGAATCAGGCGATTCAAGTGCCTAGATCTTCGTTTCGAATCCCTCTTTCTTTTTAACCAACTTGAACAAGATTTTGGTACTGTAAAATTTGACTTTAGTCCAGATTAGTAAATGAATCTTGTTTCTTTCGCAGTTTGAGTTTCGTTGCTCCGTTTGATTTGATTCTTTTTGCAAACCTGAGTTCTTAAGTTGAACTTTCTGGTCAATTCTTCTTATTTGAGTTTTACCCGTGCATCTTTGCTTGATTGCTTATGTATTCTATTGTTTGTTTGCGATAGAATTCCCGGAGTGCGAAGCGTGCTACTACGAGTCCCTAGGTTTTGCGGATCGTCAGCAAGGCAAGTAACACATTGATCATACTCTTTTCATACCCAGTTTTTATGCATTAGCTCCAATCCTCGAACATTGCATGATTAGGAGGTGATTAACATGTGGGTATTGGGAAGTAGTTGATGAGGTAGCACCTATTGTCCTGTTATTATAAAACCCTTGGGAGTTACTTCTACGTAATTCTTATATTGCTATGCTATGCTCGTAGACGTGGTTTGGGTGAGTGAATCCATGACAAATGTGAGCTTGTTAATTAATGGTTCAACTTAAGGTGGCAACTTTAATACACATCTGGGTGGATTGCTTGTCGGGCACCTGGAGAATCCAGTGTTGTCCTAGGATATCCCGGAGTACCCGTGTGATAATCCTAAGGTCCGCCACCCAGGCTCAAAGGGAACTGAGATATTTCATGCTAGAAACTTCCGTGTCCAGCCACAAGCTATTATGGGCTCTAGCATAGTTAAGTAAGTTGCATGACCTTTTCCAGTGGTAGGCTAGCAGATGTAGAGGGATGTAGGTTGATACTGTCTACCCGGGGTTAGAGTTAATGCTTCTGAAAGACTGTGTCTCGGTCATCCGTTTCTCAAACACCATGTAGTGCGAGAAATCCAACCGAGGCGATCGAGTCTTATGGGGAAAAGTGCGCAAACCTCTGCAGAGTGTATAATCTAATCATAGTTAGCCGTGTCCCGGTTATGGATTATCATATGTATCTCATCACTCTAATTTAATATGTTGGGTTGATAATTACTTTAACTGGGATTGAGTTGGAGGAACCTTCTCAATGATGTTTCAACTACCATGATAGTTAAAATAAAACTCATTCCGTTGTTGTAGGGAAAAATTGGCTTTTCGCAAAACTATAACCATAGAGCTTTCCACCAGCCAAATATGCATGTAGTGATAACATTATTCTGTTCTTGCTCTACTGTGTTATATTGCCAGCATATTCCATGTGCTGACCCGTTTTCGGGCTGCAACGTATTATGTTGCAAACTTTTCAAACGAGGAGTAAGGTTCGTTAGGTCGTTGCCGTGCAGCTCAGCTATGTTGTTGGATTTGATGGACTCACTTTATCTTCCAAGCCTTCCGCTGTTATCGTATTAGATGGCCTTATGCCATATTTATTGTAATAAGTTCTCTTTTGAGACATTCGATGTAATAAGTGTGTGATTGCTACTCTGTTATAAATCCTTCGAGTACTGTGTGTGTCAGCATTACCGATCCAGGGATGACACTGAAGCACAAAGACTTGACCGTTTGAGGTCGGGTCGCTACTAGATGGTATCAGAGCACACGCTGAGTGTAGGACACGACCACTAAGATAAGCCATGGGTCACTCTTCTCTACTCATTTCTGACCCCTCTCCATTTTCTACTCTTAGGATGGCGGATTCGAGGAACAAGTTTGCACAACCGAATGAAGACACACCCTTTGGACGCCACTTGAAGGAATTCACTAGGTACCTGAACATCGGAATACCAAGCTTCACCGGGACCTCCAACGCCACTTTACAAGAAGAGGAGCGCTGGATGATTTGAGTTCAAGTTCCAGGAAGGACGTCCGCGCCAACCACTGAGCCCATAGAGTTTTCTTTTGAAGCACCAACCTGGAGTCTAGGCAAGAGCATGGCAGCTCACATTTCTATGGGACGTATTGGAGAAGTCTACAGCAAGGATCTCAAAGACACTATCTACCAAATATGTGGGCGCCGAGATGAGAAATGGGAGATGATCAGCACCAGGAAGGACAGATCCATTGCAACTTTCATCCAGGAGTTAAACCAGCACATTCGACGCCAGGAGAATCAGATGTGCGCATACATGATAGATTTGAAGAAGGCGAAGACAAGGATCACCGAGCTGGAAGAAGAACTCAAGTCTACACGCGATGGATATGAGGAGGAAATTGCAACACTATTGGAGAAGAATGACGACCTGATAAAGAAGATTGGAGTATTCATGGGAGACCCCGCGCCAGGAGGAGAGGACGACGATTCCACTTGCCCGGAGAACTACATCATCATCGACGACACCGACTCCGACCCCAGTGAAGATGACTTTGAAGACGAAGCTAGAGTAGACATCATGGAGTCTTCCACCGATCAAAATTTCCAGATGACCACCAAATGATTAGTAGTATTCCCCCATGTATACAGTAGTAGTTGAGCACGTTTAACGATAGTTCTAGACCATTTTGTATGCCTTGCTTGATTGATTGAGTGATTTGATTGTGTTTGTCTCATGTGCATATGGGTAGTGTTTTCTCACCAGACCCCTTTTCTATTCTAATCCCTCCCCTCTAAACCCATCAGATGCCTCCGAGACGTGACACCGGATTTGCCTTCCCGCCGGAGCTCACTCAGTTGATCCAGCAGCAGAATGCCTTGATGCAATTGTTAGTCCAGAACCAAGGCAACAACAACAACAAGAAGAACAACAACCCGCCTCTAGTTGACAACTTAGCTCGCTTTCTGAGGTTGCAGCCGCCGGTGTTTTCCAGTAGCACCGAGCCTATAGTTGCTGATGATTGGCAACGCCATATTGGAAGGGAATTCAACACCGCAGGTTGCACAGATGCTGAGAAGGTGCGCTTTGCCGCACATCAATTGGATGGACCAGCAGCCTCATGGTGGGAGAATTATACGGCCACTTTCCCCATAGCCAACGTCACGTGGGATCAGTTTCAGCAAGCTTTCCGCACAACCCATGTCTCAACTGGAGCTATGAACATGAAGAAGCGTGAGTCCCGCAACTTACGCCAGGGGAACCATACTGTAGCTCAGTACGTGGATGAGTTTAGCAAGTTATCTTGCTATGCCCCTGATGATGTGGCCACAGATGCCGCGAAGCAGGAGAAATTTATGGAAGGACTGAATGATGAGATGAGCATGCAGTTGATGGTGGCAACATTCAACAACTACCAGGAGTTGGTAGATTAGGCTCTTATGATTGAAGGGAAGCAGCAACAAATTGAGAGCCGTAAGAGGAAGTATGGACAAGGAAGATATAATTCTAGAGCTCAGCAGAAGCCTCGCCTAACCCCGAACTCGGGAGGACTTGTTCATAACCATGGAGGTCATAACCACAACTGAGGAAGTTCGCATAACCACAATGGTTCCAAGAATGGGACTAGGAACGGAACAAGCAACAATCAGAACCGCTCCAATCCAGCCACACCCGCCAAGAGAGACCTAAGTCACATTACTTGCTTCAAGTGCGGGAAGACTGGACACTATGCCACGGAGTGCCCTGAAGCGAAGAATGGAAATGGTAATGGGAGCACTGGGAAGAAGCCCAATCCATTCAACAAAGGACAAGTGAACCACGTTAACATGGAGGAGGTTTAAGAGCAGCCAGACGCGGTTATCGGTAAGTTTTTGGTTAAGTCTTTTACCGCCCTTGTTCTTTTTGATACTGGTGCATCACATTCATACATATCAAGGGGATTCATGGATAATTTTAAACTACCAACCCAAGCCCTTAGGACCCCTCTGTTAGTAAGTTCACCTGGGGCAGAGTATATGGCTAGCCGATGGTGCGACCGGATACCCTTAACCATTGGTAGCCATGTTTTTCCGTCCGACCTAATAATTTTGGAGTCACAAGGATTGGATGTGATATTAGGCATGGACTGGATGTCAAAGTATGGAGGAAGCATTGACTGTGCTAGTAAGTCGATTTATCTCACCACCCCGGAGGGAAAGAGGATCAAGTATGTATCTAGGCATGCGCCTAGGAGGAGCCAAGTAAATTCCCTCTCAGGAGTTGTTCAAGAAGAAGTGCCTGTTGTAAAGGATTACCCGGATGTATTTACAGAGGAGTTACCTGGCATGCCGCTAGATCGGGACATCGAGTTTTTGATAGAACTGTCGCCAGGCACCGGGCCTATATCTAAGAGACCATACCGGATGCCCGCAAATGAGCTGGAGGAGATTAAGAAGCAGATCAAGGAGTTATTGGAGAAAGGGTACATTCGACGAAGTTCATCACCGTGGGGAGCCCCAGTGCTCTTGGTTGAGAAGAAGGATGGATCATTAAGGATGGTTGTTGATTATCGGGCATTGAATTAGGTGACGATCAAGAACAAATACCCACCGCCGATGATCAATGATTTGTTTGACCAGCTGCAAGGAGCTAAGGTGTTTTCGAAGATCGATCTACGATCAGGATATCACCAACTGAAAATTCGAGAGAAGGATATACCAAAGACAGCATTCACCACAAGGTACGGGTTATATGAGTATACGGTCATGTCATTTGGACTGACTAACGCCCCTGCCTATTTCATGAGCATGATGAACAAGGTGTTCATGGAATATTTGGATAAGTTTGTTGTGGTGTTCATTGATGATATAATGGTATACTCGAAGAATGAAGAGAAGCGCAAGGAGCATTTGTGTTTAGTTCTTGAGAAACTCAGGGAACATCAGTTGTATGCCAAGTTCAGCAAATGTGAGTTTTGGTTGAAGGAAGTCGGATTCCTTGGACATGTTATATCAGGAGAAGGTATAGCAGTAGACCCCACCAAGGTTCAGTTAGTCACTGAATGGTTGGCACCCACTTCAGTTAGCGAGACCCGCAGTTTTCTTGGACTCGCAGGATACTATCGGAGATTCATTGAGAATTTTTCCAAGATTGCGAAGCCAATGACGGAATTATTGAAGAAGGATACCAAATTTAAATGGACGGAAGAATGTGAGGCGAGTTTTCAGGAGTAAAAGAAACGTTTGACTATAGCCCCAGTGCTGATTCTGCCGGATATACGCAAGGATTTCCAAGTGTATTGCGACGACTCTCGCCTAGGACTTGGAAGTGTACTTATGCAGGACGGAAGAGTTGTTTCGTATGCCTCACGACAACTAAAACCGCACGAATTGAACTACGCCACGCATGATTTGGAGTTAGCAGCTGTGGTGCATGCGCTCAAGACTTGGAGACATTACCTTATTGGAAACTGTTGTGATGTGTACACGGATCATAAGAGTTTGAAGTACATTTTCACATAGAAGGAGCTGGACCTTAGGCAGAGGAGATGGTTGGAGCTCCTAAAGGATTACGACATGAAGCTTCACTATCATCCAGGCAAGGCCAATGTCGTAGCAGACGCTTTGACCTGGAAGAGTTATGCTAACGCCCTCGTAAGCACAGGATTGCCAAAGGAGTTAGCAGAGGATCTCAGGGAACTTCGATTGGAGATTGTTCCTAGAGGTTTTGTTGCAGCAATGGAAGTTCAGTCTACATTGTTAGGAAAGATTCGAGAAGCTCAGAAGGATGACAAGGAAATTGCCGAGATAAAGGAGAAAATGAGCAAAGGAAAGGCCAAAGGTTTTTGTGAGGATGAGCATGACACCTTATGGTTTGAGGACCGTGTTTATGTGCCCAATAACACAGAGATCAGGAAGTTAATACTTCAGGAGGCCCATGACACCATACTCGATACACCCCGGAAACACCAAGATGTATTTGGATTTGAAGGAACGTTTCTGGTGGACTGGTATGAAGAAGGATATTGCCGAGTATGTAGCTGTATGTGATGTATGTCAGAGAGTGAAGGCGGAACATCAAAAGCCAGCAGGGTTGCTACAGCCTATGCCGATACCCGAATGGAAGTGGGATAAGCTTGGCATGGATTTCATCACCGGATTGCCAAGGACCAAATCAGGATATGATTCTATATGGGTAGTAGTTGATCTCTTGACCAAAGTGGCTTACTTTATCCCAGTGAAAAGCACCTATACAAGTGTGAAGTTGGCCAAGATATACATGACCAGGATCGTATGTCTGCATGGAGTTCCGAGGACCATCGTATCAGATAGAGGAACACAGTTTACCTCAAAGTTTTGGCATCAGTTGCACCAGACTTTGGGTACAAGGCTAGAGTTCAGTACAACATTCCATCCGCAGACAGATGGACAGACCGAGAGAGTCAACCAGATTCTGGAAGATATGTTGAGAGCTTGTGCACTAGATTATGGATCTAGTTGGGATGACAATTTTCCGTACGCGGAGTTCTCATACAACAATAGCTACTAAGCCAGTTTGAAGATGGCACCGTTCGAAGCCCTGTATGGATGAAGGTGCAGAACGCCGTTGATGTGGGATGAAGTTGGAGACCGACAGTTGTTTGGACCAGATCTGATCAAGGGGTCTGAAGAGAAGGTTCAGTTGATTCGAGATAGACTGAAGGTAGTTCAGTCCAGGCAGAAGAGTTATGCAGATTCAAAACGCAAGGAAGTAACCTATGAAATTGGAGACCGAGCATATCTGCGAGTATCACCTCTGCGAGGAGTGAAACGTTTTGGAGTTAAGGGAAAGTTAGCCCCGAGATTTGTAGGACCGTACCGAAGTTTGGAACGTATGGGAGAGGTTGCCTACAAGTTGGAGTTACCTGAAGGACTGTCAGGAGTGCATGATGTGTTTCATGTTTCACAGTTGAAGAAGTGTCATGCTGAGATGGCCGATATACCACTAATAGATACAGTGCCTCTAGAAGCAATTCAGTTGGACAGTGATCTGACCTATGAGGAGAAGCCAGTCAGGATTCGTGAATTTGCCAGTCGAGTCACCCGCAGCAAGGTTATCAAGTTTTGCAAAGTTCAGTGGAGCCACCATACCGAGGATGAAGCCACCTGGGAACGAGAGGATGATCTCCGCAAAGACCACCCACAACTATTTTCTAGCCAACCCGAATCTCGAGGGCGAGATTCATCTTAAGGGGGGTAGGTTTGTAACATCCCAAATTTTCAATTTGGAATGTTATACATAGGTCATTCATGCACAACATATTTTATTTGCATTTCGTTTCGCGATCCTTGAAATTCTAAGCAACTCAAGGACCCTCGGAGAGAGTTGGGGATTTCACTGTTTTCATATTTGAATTTTATCAAATATTGAAACGAGGATTATTTGTTTTAATTATTTTTCTCTTCGAAAATATTTCATGTTAAAATATATGAGAGGAGATAATATGACTTCTCCAAAATAAATGAAATATTGGAGGAAAAATATTAAAATCAAATGTTTTATTTGGATTTTATTGCAATTTTATTTGCACTAGAAAAGTGCACGTTTTCAAAATTGCATTTTAGGGCCAAGAAAATGTTCATCCTGTTCTAAATATTTTATTTAGACGACGAAAATTTGTTTTGGCATTTTTAGATTTTTATTTATTTTTCTAGGATTTATTTTCGGCAGAATGTTATTTAAAAAAAGTCAGCGCCCGACTGGGCCGAAGCCCAACCGAGCCGGCCGGCCCAACCCCGCGCCACCGCCTCCCTCGCGCGCCCAGTGCCAGCAGCGGACTCCACCGGAGTCCGGAGACCGCCGCCGCCTCGGGTTGCCCCTCCCCCAAGCCGACCCCGCCCCCTCCCCCTCTTAAATACCCGCCGCCGCCGCCCCACATCGCCACCCAAGCCGCAGCAGCAGCAGCGCCCGCAGCCGCCGCCGCCGAGCCGCCGCGCCGCCCTCCGCCGCCCCGCGCCGCACCCCGCCGTCGGCCGCGCCACCCCCTGCTCGTCGGAAGCCCCGGAGCCGCGCCGGAGTTCGCAGATCTCGCCGTTCGTTTTTTCAGTTTAGGTAAAAACCGTCGGTTTAAAAAAAAAACCCTAGTTACGTTTTTTAGATCGGTTCGTTGGTTTTCTCAGTTTAGAGTATTTAGCGGACGTTCGTTCGTACGTTCGTTTTAACGAACGGTTTTCGCTCGTTAGTCACAGACAACGGACGTTCGTTCGTTAGCCTGTTCGTCAGATTTTCTTTTTCTCGGGTTTTTCGTGATTATTCTCGATCGCGATTTCTGATCCGATTTTCGTTTTAGTTTATCTTTTTGCTCGTTTATCGGAATCAGGCGGTTCAAGCGCCCAGATCTTCGTCTCGAAGCCCTCTTTCTGTTTAACCAACTTGAACAAGATTTTGGTACTGTAAAACTTGAATTTAGTCCAGATTAGTGAACGAATCTTGTTTCTTTCGCAGTTTGAGTTTCGTTGCTCCGTTTGATTTGATTCTTTTTGCAAACCGGAGTTCTTAAGTTGAAGTTTCTGGTCAATTATTCTTATTTGAGTTTTACCCGTGCATCTTTGCTTGATTGCTTATGTATGCTATTGTTTGTTTGCGATTGAATTCCCGGAGTGCGAAGCGTGCTACTACGAGTCCCTATGTTTTGCGGATCGTCAGCAAGGCAAGTAACACATTGATCATACTCTTTTCATACCCAGTTTTTATGCATTAGCTCCAATCCTCAAACATTGCATGATTAGGAGGTGATTAACATGTGGGTATTGGGAAGTAGTTGATGAGGTAGCACCTATTGTCCTGTTATTATAAAACCCTTGGGAGTTACTTCTACGTAATGCTTATATTGCTATGCTATGCTCGTAGACGTGGTTTGGGTGAGTGAATCCATGACAGATGTGAGCTTGTTAATTAATGGTTCAACTTAAGGTGGCAACTTTAATACACATCTGGGTGGATTGCTTGTCGGGCACCTGGAGAATCCAGTGTTGTCCTAGGATATCCCGGAGTACCCGTGTGATAATCCTAAGGTCCGCCACCCAGGCTCAAAGGGAACTGAGATATTTCATGCTAGAAACTTCCATGTCCAGCCACAAGCTATTATGGGCTCTAGCATAGTTAAGTAAGTTGCATGACCTCTTCCAGTGGTAGGCTAGCAGATGTAGAGGGATGTAGGTTGATACTGTCTACCCGGGGTTAGAGTTAATGCTTCTGAAAGACTGTGTCTCGGTCATCCGTTTCTCAAACACCATGTAGTGCGAGAAATCCAACCGAGGCGATCAAGTCTTATGGGGAAAAGTGCGCAAACCTCTGCAGAGTGTATAATCTAATCATAGTTAGCCGTGTCCCGGTTATGGATTATCATATGTATCTCATCACTCTAATTTAATATGTTGGGTTGATAATTACTTTAACTGGGATTGAGTTGGAGGAACCTTCTCAATGATGTTTCAACTACCATGATAGTTAAAATAAAACTCATTCCGTTGTTGTAGGGAAAAATTGGCTTTTCACAAAACTATAACCATAGAGCTTTCCACCAGCCAAATATGCATGTAGTGATAACATTATTCTGTTCTTGCTCTACTGTGTTATATTGCCAGCATATTCCATGTGCTGACCCGTTTTCGGGCTGCAACGTATTATGTTGCAAACTTTTCAGACGAGGAGTAAGGTTCGTTAGGTCGTTGCCGTGCAGCTCAGCTATGTTGTTGGATTTGATGGACTCACTTTATCTTCCAAGCCTTCCACTGTTATCGTATTAGATGGCCTTATGCCATATTTATTGTAATAAGTTCTCTTTTGAGACATTCGATGTAATAAGTGTGTGATTGCTACTCTGTTATAAATCCTTCGAGTACTGTGTGTGTCAGCATTACCGATCCAGGGATGACACTGAAGCACAAAGACTTGACCGTTTGAGGTCGGGTCGCTACAGCATTGTATTGTTGCCATCGAGGATAAAAAGATGGGGTTTATATCATATTGCTTGAGTTTATCCCTCTACATCATGTCATCTTGCCGAATGCGTTACTCTGTTCTGATGAACTTAATACTCTAGATGCATGTTGGATAGCGGTCGATGTGTGGAGTAATAGTAGTAGATGCAGAATCGTTTCGGTCTACTTGTCGCGGACGTGATGCCTATATACATGATCATGCCTAGATATTCTCATAACTATGCACTTTTCTAGCAATTGCTCGACAGTAATTTGTTCACCCACCATAATACTTATGCTATCTTGAGAGAAGCCACTAGTGAAACCTATGGCCCCCGGGTCTATTTTCCATCATATAAGTTTCCAATGTATTTTACTTTGCAATCTTTACTTTCAATCTATATCATAAAAAATACGAAAAATATTTATCTTATTATCTCTATCAGATCTCACTTTTGCAAGTGGCCGTGAAGGGATTGACAACCCCTTTATCGCGTTGGTTGCAAGGTTCTTATTTGTTTGTGTAGGTACGAGGCGACTTGCGTGTAGTCTCCTACTGGATTGATACCTTGGTTCTCAAAACTGAGGGAAATACTTACGCTACTTTGCTGCATCACCCTTTCCTCTTCAAGGGAAAACCAACGCAGTGCTCAAGAGGTAGCACTAGCTCACCAATAATCACGCAAGTAGCTAGTCCCCGAAGACAACCATTGCATGCGTGTGGCCCAAACATATGTATGGAGAGGTGTGTTGTTGAGTAACAATGGAACAACTTTGATGTGGCACCGTGATTTCGAACTAGAAATCCCCACACCGAGTGAGGGGTAGGTTGAAGATGCATATGTATGTTACACCACACTTCAAGCCAACGTTGGGGATTCATGCATGCATGCGTGCATAGTATATGCGCTCAAACTTAAGGTCTGAATCTCACCATGACCTATACTATGATAACACGAACCAAATGAAGAATCCGCCATGGTAACCTATCTTGTTTTTGGTCAAGGTGATCATGGATGTCCACGCGGGCCCATGAATATATAGGCTTGTCACCGATAACCATGCGAGGGAGTGTACCGTTCGAAGGCAACCACTACATGCATATGTATGGAGGTGATGCGTGCATGCATGTTTGAATACAATTTCACAACATTGATGTGGCGCGTGCATAAAAAATCGTACACTAGCTCCGCACACAGAGCGAGATCGGTTCATGATGTGTCGTTGTACTAGCCACTTCGACTCGATGGGAGGGATTCATGCGTACACATGCATGTGTGTGTGCTCAAACTGTATCATGCACTAATGCATGATGGTCCAAACGCGACACTACGATCAGAGACCCTTCGACGAAACTGTGTGCGATGCCATAATCACAAACGATGGTGTAAAAAACCCGTCAAAAAAGGTGCAAAATGTTTGCGATGACAGATGCATCGAACACGGTTCAGAATTTAGTTGCGTGTGCGATGCAGGGCATACGGTTCAGCTCAATTAACTATTTGGGATGAGGAGGCACAAAAGAAACGGCCAGCCAGATGAAGGCGTGTACGATATACAGCATACAGTCCACTGGGATGAACTGCGTGTGATTAGGCAACACAATGGAAATGGTTCAACTGAACAAGATGTGTGTGATACGCGGCAAACAGGTCCATAATCTGAAATGTGTGCGTAAACCAATAATAACACAGGCGATTGTTGCTAATAAGCCGTGTGAATTGCTCTGTCTACAGTAGAATAACATGTATATATATATAACTGAAATAAACATCCAATTACATAAGTGACTATACAGATCATTCGCACACACCTCAATAAACAATTGCATGTATTCTAAAGTAGGAGAAACGATCATCTAGTCATCTACTTCTTGTGAAATCCCCCAAAATCCCAATGCTTACCGGCCTGCTATAAAAACCATCACGGCCGGCGAGTCCTGCATCACATTTTCCCCTCCATCCCTGTAGCTTATCTCGTTTGCTTCTCCCACATTCGCCAATGGCACCGGTCCGCCGTCCTTGCTCAGCCACTCTGTCGTCATTAGAGGACAGGGCCAGCTGGGAGGCTACACCGCGGCGGTGGCGCTGTCCCCGGCGTAGTGTAGTGCGCGTGGCATCCCTGTTGGGTGTGCGCGGAACACCCACCACACGCTCCGCCGCCGGTGCCCGTCGGCAGTTGTTGCCAGCCGTCGTTGCCGCCACACCACCGTCGAAAGCCAGAGCCATTGCCCGCTCCGCCGCCACGGCCCGAAGGCGGGAGGTGGCCGTCGTGGCCGCCACCCCACTGCCGGCCACTGTGGCCATCACCCGTTCCGCCACCACGGCCCGAAGGCGGGAGGTGGTGGTCGTGGCCGCCACCTGGTCGTCGGTCGCCATGGCCGCCAGCCCACCGTCGACCGCCGGGGTATTTGTAACGCCCCGAGAATCTCGCTACAGTAATCTCCCCCTAATGGTGGCCATGTCATCGTGATTACTATGCAAGTTTCCGCTTGTTTGAAAATCAAATTCAAATTCAAATTTAATTTGCAAGTGAAATTTAAAGTTTCACTGATATGGTTACAAAATAGTCCACCATTTAGCAACAAATCCATAACAAATAATTGTTAAGGAAAACTACATCACCACAATGCTAAATGGGCTATAGCAATTAAAACAATACCAATTCAGCCCATTTAATCACTTTTCCTATTATAAAAAAATTCAAATGAACTCCTATGTCTCCCAAACTTTTTGTGTCAGTACAAAAGACTGCAATATAATTAAATTCCCAAGCTCCATAATTTTGCAAAGTCATTTGATGGCTTATTTAATTGCAAATAGTGGTTGTTTCAAATGTCAGTAAAAGAAAAGAAAAGGCAAGGAGAGAAAAGAAGACCCCAAGCTCCCCATGGGCCTCGGCCCATCCCAGCCCACCCCGGCCGGCCCAGCCGCGCCTGCATAACCTCCCACCCCTGGAACCCTAGAGCCCACCGACACCACCACTTCCCCCCGCACGATCCCCTCGATCCCCCACCTCTTCCTCTCGTCCACCCGATCTGGATCGGGGCACCCGAGCCCGCAGCCCCGTCGCGACCCTCGACCACGCCTCTTCCCCGCCGGCAGTCAGCGCCCACGTCGCCGCGTCGCAGCTCGCCGTCGTTCGCGCCCCGTCGACCGTCGCCACCTCGCCGGACCACCGCGTCGCCGCCTCGTCCTCCACCTCCTCGATGGACGTCGTCCCCGACCTCCTCCCCAACAGTGCCCCGATGCCAACGCCGTCAACTATCGCCACCACCTCGCCATGCCGCCGATCTACCTCGCCGGACTTCCCCAGGCCTTGCCGCCCCGATCCCCGGTACCGGGGGTGAGCTCCCGCGCCCCGCTTCCTTTTTCCTCTATCCCAACGCCGTGCGCACTCACCCGCTCGACCCCTCGCGCCCGCCGTAGCTCCGCGCGCCTCGCAGCCCGCGACCTGCCGCGCTCCCGCCATCGCCTGGGCAGGCCCCTGACCTCTGCCCGCTCGACCCGCCCGCGTCGCGGCCGACCCCCGCTCGCCCCCAGCTGCTGCTGCCCTGCTGCTGTCTGCTCTGACCGCCGCCGCTGCCGCCTAGCGCTGTTGTGGCTCGCGCCCCACTCTCCCATGCCTCTGCGGCACCCACTGCGACGCCCTACTCCGGCCAGCCGCCGTGGCCGGCGCCCCCCTGGGGGCCTCGTACACCAAACGGGCGCCCACGCCCGGCGCCCGCAACCGCGCCCGCTGTCGCCCAGCACCGCTTTCCCAGGGCCACTGCCAAAGGGGCCCCACGCCCTTGTGTTAAAAGAATATGTATTAAAATGATTAATTAATTGGTTAATTAATTAATTAACTTTGTTTAATTAACCTAATGAACAATTTAGTCTAATTAAGTCTGTTTAATAAAACTGTGCCAATGACAGCGGGACCCACATGTAAGTTTGACTCAGTCAACTGCACTGTTGACTGCTGATGTCGTGATGATGTCATGCTGATGCAATAACTCCTTTTAGGTTTATTAATAACTTTAGAAAATCATTTAAAAATTTGAAAATTAATATAAAATAATCCGTAGCTCGGATTAAAATACTTTGTACATGAAAGTTGCTTAGAACGACGAGACGAATCCGAATACGCGGTCCGTTTACCTATCAGATGCCTCTAACTATCTGAACATGGAACATTCCCCCTCCGGTCATTTGTCTAACACAGGTTCGGAACCGGGAATTCCTTCCCGGTTGAATTCCCCCTTCACCTGTATCGTGCGGCACTACGATAGAAGACTGCTAGCTCCGCGTATTACCATGTTATGCATTATGATGCCTTGTTTGCTTTATATTTATTGTTTCTTCCCCCTCTTTTCTCCGGTAGACCCCGAGATAGATGCTGCCCTTGTGATCAACTACGTCGACGACGACCCCTCCTTGCCAGAGCAACCAGGCAAGCCCCCCTTTGATCATCCCGATATCGCCCATTCCATTCTCTCATGCTTGCATTAGATTTTGCTACTATTATTGTTTGCTCCTATTCTGATGCATAGCCTGCTTTTGTAACCTGCTCATTGTACCTTACCTGCTTATCCTAAACTGCTTAGTATAGGTTGGTTAGTGATCCATCAGTGACCCCCACCTTGTCCTTGTTGCCCCTGCTTCATCATCGAAGACCCGATCAACGGGATCGAAGACCAGGCCCCGGCACCACACATCACTTTCTCCTTAGTTGCTCGACACTACTGGGTTACTATCGAGTGCCGAGGGTGAGACCTCTACAGCACTTCTGATGTTAACCCTGTAGTGTAGCTATTCGGTCATGGTCATCGGGGGTGATTCCACCTTAACCACTTCCGATATGACTCTGTCGTGCAACCCCTCAAGTGTGAACCTTGGGGGTGGTTCCTCTTACGTTCACCTTGATGATTACATCGAGTGGAATTCATCGGGGGTGATTCCTCAGGTTTTTCCCTTGATGTTTGGACACACGAATACTTGGACTTTACACTGTTACTTGGAAAGGCGGGTCGACCCTGAGGGGTACCCGCGAGTGATGTGGAGACAGGTTGAATTGGAGGGTGCCCGCGAAATAATTACAAGGCGTGGCCGGGCATTCCTAGCCCTTGCCGCAAGTCCTCGAGACGGGGCAACGGGGTCACATCTTTCGTGAGTCTCTGCTTGTTACCACGTGCTCCTAATCCACTACGATTTGGATATTTGATCCGAGGGGCCTCTGGCCTGATAGCACTAACCATCACGTGGGCATAGTATGGGCGTTATGCGTCGTATGCATCAACTGAAGCTTAATAGACGTCAGCGACTGAGCGGCGCGCGCCGCGTTGGACTGGTAAGCACCTGCCTTTTTAAAGGAGGTAGCTAGGTCTGCTCACCGGCGACGTACGCAACGTGCAGGAGTTCCCGTGGCGATGGCCCATGACCCCTGGGGGCATAGGTTTAGTCCGGCGTGCTGACCTCTCTATTAAGCCTAGGTCGGGTTGCGGCGTATTGTTTGGCCGAGGCCGGGCATGACCCAGGAAAGTGTGTCCGACCGGAGTTAATCGAGCTGGTGGGTAAGTTGGTGCACCCCTGCAGGGAAGAAAACATCTATCGATAGCCTGTCCTACGGTAACGGACACTTGGAGTTGTATCCCGATCGATACAACTAGAACTCGATACTTGAGATGAGACTTGGATATGAGGTGATAAATGGATAGTATGGCTCTGGGATTGCTTTCTCGCAGGGAGTCGAGAAAGGATCTCTGGCCGAGGTTGATAACACTTCTACAACCTTACTTTATGCTACTCTACTCCCTCCTGGTGCTGCAAGATGGTGGTTTCCAAAAGATGCTAGTCTTCGATAGGCTAGGCTTTCCCCTTCTCTTCTGGCATTCTGCAGTCCAGTCCACAGATACAACCCTTTTCATTGATACCGATGCATATGTAGTGTAGATCCTTGCTTGCGAGTACTTTGGATGAGTACTCACGGTTGCTTTGCTCCCCCTTTTTCCCCCTTTTCCTTTCTTCTCGGATGTCGCAACCAGATGGTGGAGCCCAGGATCCATACGCCACCTTTGACGATGACTGCTACTACCCCGAGGGTGCCTACTACCACGTGGAGACCACCGACGGCCAGGAGTAGTTAGGAGGCTCCCAGGCAGGAGGCCTTGCCTTTTCGATCGATGTTGCTTTTGCGCTAGCCTTCTTAAGGCAGACTTGTCTAACTGATGTCTGTACTCAGATATTGTTGCTTTCACTGACTCTTGTGTTTTCGAGCTTATGTATTCGAGCCCTCGAGGCCCCTGGCTTGTAACATAAAGCTTGTATTAATTTAATTTGTGTCTAGAGTCGTGTTGTGATATCTTCCCGTGAGTCCTTGATCTTGATCGTACACATTTGCGTGTATGATTAGTGTATGATTGAATCGAGGGCGTCACAAGTTGGTATCAGAGCCGACTGCCTGTAGTAGCCCCTTTCCAACTCCTTGGCCGAAGTTGAGTCTAGTCACTAAAAAACTTTTACTAACATGGTTGTGTGTCTTACGGGCCCACATCGCCATTGGGTGGTATTAGGATCTTTTACTCCTCGTCTATACTCTGGGACTCCGATCTCTCGTCTATTCGGGTTAAACATTTTACTAACTCTGACATTAGGTTCTCGTACCCACTTCCTCCTGGAGAGCCCCGACATTATCGATGATCGCTTGCTTCGCCTGAAGATTCTGCGGATACTCCTCGATGTTTCTCGAGACCCTGTGCCAACTGCCTTGCAGTTCCTGACCACCGATAATCCCCCTGAATACATCCTTGCCGCTTGTACCTTCATCCCTAGTTGCTCCTGTTGTTACAAGATACCCCTAGCACTCTCCGTTGTTCCGAGAATCCTTTGTGCCTTCTGCTTTGCAGCTTCTTTTGCACTACGGATAATTCACTTAACCGGGGTCCGCTCATCCCCAGTTGTTCATATGCTTTTCAAAATATTTGGAAATACTATCCGATCTTTCGAGAATCCTCTTCAAACTATTGCTCTGCAAAACTTGTCTGCTTGCATTAGGGATGCTTCCCATATGTGTAGCAATATTCTTCGAAATTCTTTGTGATTGACATTCTGTTCCTATGGATTCAACGTGTGAGCGAATACTCGCAATCATCAATTAATCCTTGGAAATTTCCTTTCCGGCTCTGACATCGCTCCGGATATGAGCTGGTTCTTGCCCAATGAAGATTTGATCGGGTGCACCTCTAAGTCTATACAACTTACTCATCTTTTGATCAGAGCCTTTGCTTCTGATCCTTTGTCTTGAAATCATACTCCTTTGTACTCAAGCATCGAATTATTTAGATGTTTCCATAAACCGATTCCTTTGCATCCCTTCTTCTTCTTCTTCTGGTTGAGTACCGGTATTCACAATAGATCCTTTGCGGACCACCTGATCTTTTGGTGGATTACTATCCAGCAGCTCCTTCATATTTTAAATCATTGACGACTTCCCATGATACAAAATGCCTCTGGAGAATTGTATCATCTACTCCATATTGCCAGCCCTTTGCTTTCGAGCGTGTACCCGTCGCTCCTGTTACTGTGTTGTATAGCTTCGTGAAAATGTCCCGATGGGTTGAAATTATGCCTTCCATAATCCGTGTGAACCCAAGAGTTCTCATGAGTCTTACTCTTCTGGTACTTCACCAGATAAATCCTCTGCACTACAATTTCTTCAAAAAACAAGGAGTGAATGAAAGGTTATGCATTGAAGAAGTGGGGGTCGACCTTGAACTTTGTGTTCATGCCCATGGACCCGATGTGGCACTTATCATGGAAGCTTCTTGTGATAATAATAATCCCCTTGTTATAAGTTCATCTGGTATCTATGTTTGGTCCTTTGCGACCATGGTTCTGACCATGATTGTTCCCCTTTGACTCCATTTCTCGGACAAGTTCACGCACTTGTCTTCTGCAGATCAATGCAACTCCACAACCTCTATTTTGATCTTCCTTCAAGTATTACCCTCCGGTATCTCGAGAATATCAAATAACTGAGTTGCTTCCTATGAATATTCATCTAGTATTACTTCTCACCGATTTCAGATTTCCCCCCGGGTTCTGAGTTATCAGTCACTCGAGAACACCGATAAGAGAATCGATCCCGCACTCCGATTCAACAACTCTAAGTAATTTTTGTTGCTTACAAGTTTAATAATCCTTCAAGTCATTCCTAGCCTGCTCGGCTATATCATTATCGTGATAAATTTTAACTGTGCTACCTGATCCTTCTTCCCGGAGCACAATTTTTGACGATGAGCTAAGCCTACATCGACTTTCCTTGTCATATCATTTTGTCTTGAATAGCGAGCTTAATTTCGACTTTGTGTCATACCCGTGGTTCCAATAACCTTTCGCTTCATCATTCCTTTGACTTGATGTCATCGCCGATCGATTACATCTTCATGAAATCTCTCGACAAATGTGTCATGATCATCATCAACATTCTGAGCTCTTCCAGGATATCAATCGAATTCATGATGAGAAATACAATCCTTGCCCCTCGATGATTTAAGTTATCATCGACAACATTCTTGCCTTCCCCAACACAAACTTGTTCATATAATTTGGTAATACACCTTTTTGACATGTCAATGGATTGTTGCTGAGCCCGTCGGCCACACCCTCATCTTTTCCTTGCTGAAATCGTATGACTTATTTTCTAAGTTGTTTCCGATGGATCCTTTGTGTATCCGAAGTCTGACCTTTCCCTGACGACCATGTCAACACTATCTCGAAGCATGTGTGTGGTACTCCAATCATCAACAAGAACATTGGGAGCGCAATGCTAACGGTTCTCGATCAATTATCCAAACACCGTTGTATGGGTAATATCATGATTCTTCCCTCACGCCATTATCTAAATGCTTTTGAACTTTCTGTCCTGTCATGTATTTCCTGCTCCGCTTTTTCCCTTGGAAGGATATACTCCCAATTTTTGTGTGTAAACACATTTTCCTTCCCATTGATTAATTTGAATAATCAATTAATCATTTTTCCTTTCCTTTGTTTTGTTTAACCTTTCTTGTGATCTATATGATCTAAGCAGTAATAGTTC
This sequence comes from Aegilops tauschii subsp. strangulata, assembly GCF_002575655.3. Lineage (NCBI taxonomy): Eukaryota > Viridiplantae > Streptophyta > Magnoliopsida > Poales > Poaceae > Aegilops > Aegilops tauschii. The sequence continues at coordinate 238,144,245 of NC_053039.3, read as the reverse complement.
CCTGCTTATGAAAACACCTCGGTGTACAATTTGTCAGTAAGACCTTGTTATTATTGCTGTTGACCTTCCGGTAACCACCGATGGACGAGAACTTTGCCTATTAGTCCGCCTTGTTCAACGAGCAGGAAAATAGTTCTCTCCGTCCCTCGCCCTTGGTACCAACGTTGTTGACAACATAACTGACAGTCTATCATTTGACATGCCTTGCTATCGCCCCCCTTTCTACTTTTAACCCACATGGTGGGCCATAACCCACAGTTCCACAGGATCGGAACTTGACTCTCCTATATATCCTTTATTCCGAAGTATCATTTGCTGTTGGCTTTGTGTGTTGTCACGAGCCACCGTCCGAGAGATGATCTATTCCCGATGCTCTGAACCCCCCTTCTCACACTCTGTTCAGGTATCGATCGTTTGTCCATTCACTTGAAACTTCCTATTGTACCTTCATAATTTGCTCTCGATGTCTTCTTAAGTTTCAACTCGAGAGGTACATCTGCCACTTTCCCTGAATTGTTCACCAGATAATTAACCCTATAAGGGTCAGTTCTCCCAAAGTTACTCTTTACTTCCGCACTTAAATCTCGGGACGAGATTTCTTGTAGTGGAGGAGATTTGTAACGCCCCGAGAATCTTGCTACAGTAATCTCCCCCTAATGGTGGCCATGTCGTCATGATTACTATGCAAGTTTCTGCTTGTTTGAAAATCAAATTCAAATTCAAATTTAATTTGCAAGTGAAATTTAAGGTTTCACTGATATGGTTACAAAATAGTCCACCATTTAGCAACTAATCCATAACAAATAATTGTTAAGGAAAAATACATCACCACCAGATGGTGGAGCCCAGGATCCAGACGCCACCTTCGACGATGACTGCTACTCCCCCGAGGGTGCCTACTACCACGTCGAGACCGCCGACGACCAGGAGTAGTTAGGAGGCTCCCAGGCAGGAGGCCTTGCCTTTTCGATCGATGTTGCTTTTGCACTAGCCTTCTTAAGGCAGACTTGTCTAACTGATGTCTGTACTCAGATATTGTTGCTTTAGCTGACTCTTGTGTTTTCGAGCTTATGTATTCGAGCCCTCGAGGCCCCTGGCTTGTAACATAAAGCTTGTATTAATTTAATTTGTGTCTAGAGTTGTGTTGTGATATCTTCCCGTGAGTCCTTGATCTTGATCGTACACATTTGCGTGTATGATTAGTGTATGATTGAATCGAGGGCGTCACAGTCATCACCCGCTCTGCCACCGCCGCCCGAAGGCGGGAGGCGGAGGTGGATACTCGCACGTGCGACAGCGACCTTGCGCGCTACATCGAGTTCCTGCGGGAGGAGGAGGAGTGCCTTGTCGAGCATGCAAAGAGCCTTACCGCCGCAGTGGCCGCAGCACACGCTGCCTCAGAGGCAAGGAATCAGTAGATCTACGAGGAGAACCACCACTTCGAGAGGGGTCGTCTGGAGCGGCAGAGGGCGCTCGAGGTGAGCGTCGCTGAAGATGCATTAGCGGCAGGCACCGCATTGCGGTTGCCCAGCTCGTCGGTAGGCTCCACCTCCTCCGCCTCTTACTGAGCACGCTCGGCAGAGGAGAGGCAGCCAGAAGTAGTACAAAGCCCCTCCGCAGTAGTAGTAGTATTTAGGGGCTATTTTGTTCAGTTCATCTGACTATAGATGTGGTGGAACTATACAACGTACTTAAAATTAGCTAGTATATATAGTTGAACTAGCTATTTCAGTACGTGGTTGGTAACAATTGGGGAAAAGTTTGGTCCGTTCAACTGTTGAGTTGAACTATTTGTATAAATTAAGAATGATTGCTTAATCTATGTATGAAATCTATGCTTAATTACTGAATTTTAGTTGCAAAAATTAGATACTGCTAGTGATTTTTAGCTTCATATTTTGACAAATCGCAGTGTTACAAGGATTGACAAATCTTACCAAATTCTTTGTACATGGTTGCACATGGGTCATCCAAAACAACCGTTTGCGTTGAAGGGATGCACAAATCCTGCGCTGCTCTCACTTTGCATACGGGTGTTCTATCTAAAACGTTTGCGATCAAGAGCTGCAGAAATCCTGCTCGGCACATTTTCTCTTGGCTTCATGGGGAAGCTGTCGGTTTGCATACGGGTGTTCTAACTAAAACATTTGCGATGAGTGTTTTATATTTAAAAAGCGAATTAAACTGCGGCTTGGGCACCATTAATGGAGAGGATGTGAGCAAGGCGGGTGGCCATGGAAGTCAAAGGGCTCGCTTCCCAGTGAGCCTGCGCAGCGTACAGCTCGCGTGCTTCCTGGTGAGCCTGCGCACTCGAGGACAGCTTGCACGCCTCTCGGTCAGCCTGCACACCGGACGGTGCTCGCATGCGTCCCGTTCAGTCAAGGTCAAGCAGCTGTCCGTACGACACCTCATACAGCCATTAAAACCAAGACACGTGGCGTCACGTGAATGGTTAACCGAATTTTGGATTTACCAGAATTTAAAAACCACGCATCTCAATGTTTTGCCGGCAATCAACGGTGCCCTGGTGTTTGAAATTCATTCCCATTTCTTGCATGGGACCTAAGCATGCACCGAAGGACACGGATTTGATTTTTCAACCAATTTATATGCACTGGAGCATGTGCATGTAGTTCAAATTTGAATTATGCACATAAATGCATTGAAAACTCAGTTAATGCATAAAATGTCCAAACGAACCCCAAAAAATCACAAAAATTCACACAACACTCCTGTTGTTCTATGTTGACACGAGAAAAAAAATTGAAAGCGATAAGAGGCAATGGATATCGTTTCGTTCCCAAAGGTGGGACGTTCCCTACCGAAAACCATCATGCTTGTTGTGAGAAGCTCCAGTTTGTGAGAAGCATATAACCAAACCTGCCCCAAATGGGACAAAAAATTTACCACGGCATGTTGATGCCGCTCCATGATAGCATGCCAAGTTTCATGAATTTCAGACGAGTTTTGGATTTACTAGAATTTAAAAACCATGCATCTCAATGTTTTGCCGGCAATCAACGGTGCCCTAGTGTTTGAAATTCATTCCCATTTCTTGCATGTGACCTAAGCATGCACCCAAGGACACATATTTGAGTTTTCAACCAATTTATATGCACTGGAGCATGTGCATGTAGTTCAAATTTGAATTATGCACATAAATGCATTGAAAACTCAGTTAATGCATAAAAATGTCCAAATGAACCCCCAAAATCACAAAAATTCACACAACACTCCTGTTGTTCTATATTGACACGAGAAAAAAATTTGAAAGCAATAAGAGGCAATGGATATCGTTTCGTCCCCGAAGGTGGGACGTTCCGTACCGAAAACCATCATGCTTGTTGTGAGAAGCTCCGGTTTGTGAGAAGCATATACCCAAACCTGCCCCAAATGGGACAAAATTTGTACCACGGCATGTTGATGCCGCTCCATGATAGCATGCCAAGTTCCATGAATTTCAAACGAGTTTTGGATTTACTAGAATTTAAAAACCAGGCATCTCAATGTTTTGCCGGCAATCATCGGTGCCCCGGTGTTTGAAATTCATTCCCATTTCTTGCATCAGACCTAAGCATGCACCCAAGGACACATATTTGATTTTTCAACCAATTTATATGCACTAGAGCATGTGCGTGTAGTTCAAATTTGAATTATGCACATAAAATGCATTGAAAACTCAGTTAATGCATAAAAATGTCCAAACGAACCCCGAAAAATCACAAAAAATCACACAACACTCCTATTGTTCTATGTTGACACGAGAAAAAAATTTGAAAGCAATAAGAGGCAATGGATATCGTTTTGTCCCCAAAGGTGGGATGTTCCCTACCGAAAACCATCATGCTTGTTGTGAGAAGCTCCGGTTTTTTAGAAGCATATACCCAAATCTGCCCCAAATGGGACAAAATTTTAACCACGGCATGTTGATGCCGCTCCATGATAGCATGCCAAGTTTCATGAATTTTAGACGAGTTTTTGATTTACTAGAATTTAAAAACAAGGCATCTCAATTTTTTGCCAGCAAGCAACGGTGCCCTGGTGTTTGAAATTCATTCCCATTTCTTGCATGGGACCTAAGCATGCACCCAAGGACACAGATTTGTTTTTCAACCAATTTATATGCACTGGAGCATGTGCATGTAGTTCAAATTTGAATTGTTCACCTGAAATGGCTAGAAAACCAATTTAATGTATAAAATGTTCAAACGAACCCTGAATAATTCCAATTCTTTTACGACACATATAATTCCAATTCAAACACCGTCCATTGCCGCTGTGACCCCATTATGTAATTCAAATCTAGATGAAAAATCAAGTAGATCGCACACAGTTTATTATCAGCAACCGTGTGAGATGTAGTACAAAATATCTTGGAGCACCGCCGGTGTATAGTACGTATATGGCTTACGCGAGAAGGTGCGTCGGCTACAGTCCACAGCCGGCATCTCAAGCACACTAGCTTGCTCCCCAAATATCATTTCACTGTTCAATCGTCGCCGGTGAAAGATGGGCACGTGGACCCGCGTCATGAGGGCAACTTCGGTGGCCCACTCCGACGAGAGCGCGGCCGCAGCCGCTATGCGCATGCTAACAAGGTGTATGAGCACGGCCGGAATTTGCGACCGGGTGGCAAAGGCAGCCCAAACGGCCACTGTTGCTTCTCAGGTGGCGGCAGCAACATCTGCCTCAGGGATAGCAACTGGCGAGAGCGGCACAGCAGCTGTCCGTTCCGCAGCGGCGGCCTTAGCCCTGATGGAGGCCGCCCACGACATGTCGAGGCCGCCCACGCCCAGCTCCTGGCGGTCACCGCACAAATCGAATTAAGCTTCTCTGACAATGGTTGGCAACCCACGGCCGAAGAGCTGGCAATCGCCGAGAGCGTTCGAGCAACCGTCCGTTCCTCCGCCGCATACCTTGCAACGACGGAGCCCGGCCAAGCCCAGATCGCATCCGCCCACACCCAGCTCGTGGTGGCCTTTTCCAAAGAGATGGCGGACGCGGATGGTGAGATGCTTGCCGAGTATGGTGCGATGGATGCCATGGAGCCCCTTCCCCAGGAGACCGTCAGGCGCGAGCTGGACATGGAGGCGGCGGCGGAGATCGACAAGCACCAGCCGTAGTAGTACTCTTTGTTTTGTTTAATTAAGAGCGCTGGTCTTTAATTTGTTAGAGTAATGTTTAGGTCAACTAGCTCTATTTAATTGCTGAACTTGCTCGATTAAGAAGTGTGGGTGTGCTGTAGTCTCCTTTGTGTAACCAAATTATGCAATGACGTGGATGCCCACTGTAACCATGGAAATTCGAACCAAAACTTTTGACGTTCAAACTCATCACACACGGGTTAAGCTATCTGAATCGTTTGTGATGTCCACATATCGTACACAGTTCTGAATAAGGGACCATGTCTGATGACACTTTGCGCGCCAGTTTTTTGGCTGAAGCGATTCCAAATTTTCAGCCTCCATGGAAATTTCTACCTCCCCGCCCCCTCCCCCTTACCAAAAGCCACATTTCCCCTCTTTCCGCCTTCCTTTCCAAGTTGAAACCTTCACTCCTTTCTTGCAGCGCCGCCGCCTCCTAGCCGACGACCCTCCTTCACGCTGCTCGGCCTCCTCTATCCAGGCAGGTAATCCACACCCGACCCCATGCCCCGACCGCCGGCGCGAGCGTGACACCTTCCACCCAAATCACCGACCCCTCCACCAAAAAAGCGCCGGCCTAAGCCATGGTGCACGCAGTATAGCCAGGACCTCATGGAGCATTTGGCAGCGGAGAAGCAAATCACAGCCGCACGCGCGGATGAGGTCGCGATGGCTGCCATTCGTGCCGACGCCCAGATCTTGAAGGAGCACCTTGCCAATTTCTAGCTACGCCGGTTAAGCATGCTCCGTTTACCCGTTGCGTGTGCTGCTCCTGCCTTTCCTTCACAAATTCTAGTGAATTGTGCTATCTAATTTCACCATGCAATCTGTTGCTCTAGTGTATATGTTCTATATGTCGTGCAGTGTGGTGCTCACTTATTAACTGTTTTGTTAATTAGTTGTCGTCTTCAGTTAACTGTTTGGTTCAATTCTGCAAATGTGATGTTCAATTCTTCAGGCTGCAATTTTGTATTGTCTTCCATGTGAGAAATAAATCGAATTTATCTTTACAAAATTGTGGGTGCATTCTGTTATTGTATACCATGTGAGGAATAAATTGAATTTGGCTGTAGTAAATACATGAGAAACAAATACAATTGCTACAATGGGCTGTAGTTAACTGTTTGGTTAACTCTCTGATCTTCTATTAGGAGTATGTTATATTGTGCAATGTGGTGCTCAGTTAATGTTTGGTTCATTTGTTGTGGTGTTTAGTTAACTGCTTGGTTCAATTCTGCAATGCGATGTCCAATTGTCGTGGGTAGAATTTTTTATTGTTGTGCATGTGAGGAATAAACCGAATTTGGCTGCACTTAATACATGAGAAACATATACAAGTGCTATATTTCCTAGTTCTTAATCATGCTTGGTTTGGGTAAATGGGTTTTCCATGTGGCTTCAGTTAATCTGATGAATCTACAATGTGCTTATTTTTCATCAACATATTTTACTGATAGCATGCGAATCCTTACTTAACCTGATGACTAACTACCTTATATGTGTTGCAGGGAAACAATGGGAAGCACTAAGGTTTACAATTGAGGTTAGCACGTACATGGTCCGTTGTCTAATAGCACGTTATTGTGCAATTGCAGGAACCATTCTAATATTTTGGTTTTTAACAATTTGGTCTTGCACATGTAGGTCCTGTTGTCAGAGGTTTTGACCCACTGTTCGACCCTTTTTGCATATGGGGAAATGAGTTGTCCATGAATATCAATCAAATCAAGAAACTCAGGAAGATTGTTAGGATAAAGAAATTAGCGACAAAAAACAATAAGATCTTTGTCTGCACAATGAAGAAGACATCAGTTCACTACAAGATGGTACTAACTATTATACCTTGCCTTTTTTTATTCCCTTGCCCCATTTCCAATATAGAGAAGATATTTATGCACATCCTTGTTTTCAGGTCTTTCCAAAGCAGTTCACTGATGATTACCTCTCAAACCACCTCTATGGTCAGGAGGCGAGGAAGGTTTTCATACAATACCCACGGTTCAATATTGAAGTGTTCCTAAAGAGGACGAAGGACAGTCGGTCAATCATCCACAGGCACTGGCCTAAAGTGCAAAGACCTTCAACATGAATGAAGGCTCAATATTCGCCTTCCGCTTCAGCAGTTTTCCAGATGAGATGCATCTGTCTATATACCGTCTATGATGCTAATTTTGAAAGGTTCTACATGTTGCATGTGGAACTTGCTACTGGTGCAGTTGTGTACTGGGGCAGCTGAGTGATGAAGCTATATCATGTTGTACTCTGATGTATTTCAATTATGAAATTCTGCTTCCTTAATACGGAAATGAAATATATTGTCTGCTTAATATGAAATGTCAATTAGATTAATAAATGGATTATGAATAATCGGATAATTAGGCTGCTAATGGCGAATTAGCCTGCTAATTGTGTTTTGCTATTGCAAACGGTTGTTGAAAAAATACCGTGGGCGATGACCTCAGGCAACGCACACAGTTTCTAGGAATAAACCGTGTTGGATCAATGAACAATCACACATGACTTTCTCTTGAAAACTGTTTGCGTTAGGCCACCTTGCGCAAACGTTTACCACATAAAAACTGTGTGTGATGGATAACCTTTGCCACACAGTTTCTTCTACGAACCGTGTGTGATACATTCAATAACGCAAACGATTTAACGGGAAAAATTGTGTGTGATGTACCTGTGAACGGAAACGTTTTCCTTGGAGCGACTGTGTGGGATGTGCATACAAACGGAAATGTTTAGCGGGGACTGACTGTGTGGGATGTACTTGCGACCGGAAACAATTTCGCCGTATAATTGTATTTTTTAGCTCTACTGTACGTATTTCCGTATTTGAGTGCTCGTCGGTCGCACACGACCTCATTTTGTCGAACGTGTGTGCCACGAGGGCATATCCCTGACGGTTTCTGGGTCGTGTGGGAAGGACCCCCCTATCGCCCACACTCACTTGGCGACGGTTCCAAATGCCGTCGCGGAAAGGGGTTAAAAACCATTTGTTTAGGACCGACGCGTACCAGTGATGCATGTCATCCCAGAGCCAAAATAATAATCCCCTCCTAAGTCAAATTAACCTCTCTTGTTGTCAGGCAAAAAGTAGTGATGATATCGCTGATAACCGCTTAAGTGGGTGCGAGAGGACAACCACCACCACTTTGCATGTGGGCCAAACATATATATGTTGAGTACCCAAAATGCACAACTTTGATGTGCCACATGCCTCAAAAACCGTAAACCATGCACCCACACAGAGCGAGGTTCATGAAGCGTACTACATATGATGGTCCTACTGTAATATATGTACAACCCAAAAGAATCCTCATCGATGGTGAAATTAATTAACCTCTCCCGATGTAGGTCAAAGTGATGCATGCATGCATCGATGATGGCCTCATGGGCCCATAGATGGAAGCGTCACACGTGAGTGTCCTAGCTAGGATAACCACCGCGTGCATGCATGTGGCCCAAAAAGGTGTTGTGTGATGTTTGAATAGCCAATTTCACAATTTTGATGTGGCACGTGCCTCGGAAACCAAAAAGTCCCGACACTGAGTGAGGTGTACTTGTTCACGGACGCATACGTATAGGATATATGCTAGTCCCCTCCCACCTCTTCGACGCGTACTATATACCACCATAACACAAACAATAAAGATTCTACCTTGCTGGTCAAATTAACCTCACTGTCGGCTGTTCGTCAAAGTGATGGACGACGACCTCGCGGGCCCACAGAAAGCATCACACGCGAGTATCGAGTGTCTTGTAGGACAACCATCGACTGCATGTGGCCAAAACATGTATGTATGAAAGGGTTGTGTAATGTTTTAAATAACGATTTCACGACTCTGATGTGGCACCGACCTACCTAACAAAACGGCCAACCCACATGGTGGCTCACAACTCGTAGTGTACTACGAGCCACCCGCCACCCCCAGACGCACACACCCACACACACACCGTGAATCCACCACAACTACGATGCATGTTAAATTAATTATCCCACGGTGAACATATGTTACCAAAGGAGGGACGTTTTAATTTCAAAAAAATCACAGAGATCATTAAGACGTTTTAGTACATTAATTGATTGATTTTCTACGGGTATAATGTGCAAAAATCAAATTTGAGCTACATGCACACATGACAGTGCACCTAAATGGATTGCAAAAACACGTGTGTCTCACTAGGTGCATGTTTACTCCCCGCGCAACAAATTTCAAACATTGAGAATCTTGATTTTTTAAATTCTAGTACATCCAAAACGTATTTGAAGTTCATGAAACTTATCGTGTTGTCATATGGACACCAATACAAAGTGGCATTGTACTTTTTTTGTCAAATTTGAGACCAGTTTTGATGTAATCTTTATCTAGTTACAAACGGGAGATTATTAATAATTGGGAACCAATATCCCAAACGGATTATTTATTCGAACCGTGAGCATTAGACCAACAATGGATACGGGCCATGCTTCAGTTAAGCAATAAAGCAGCAACATTAATCATCCAAATAGAAAAACAATATACGTGCCGCCGCGCGACCCGTGCGAGCAGGCGTGAGTTGACGGGACGCATGCGAGCAGTCCGCCTCGCTGGCAGACGGGGAGGCGTGCTCGCTAAGCAGTGTCATCGAGAGGCGCGCGAGTAGCTATGTGAAACTTTGGTAGGCATGCCAGCAGTCCGGTGCGCAGGCTCACCGGGAGGCGAGCCATCGGTTTGACTGCCGCCTGCCTCTCTCCCACAATTCCCACTACTCCATATTAATTTTCCGCCCGAGCGGCCGCACCCCCATCCTCGCCCCCCCACACAATCCTCTCTCTTCGCTTGCATCCTCGACGCCGCTCTCAGTCCTCAAAGCCATCAGTGTATGAGGATGCCACCGAAGCGCCCCATCAGAGGGAGTGGCGACGCGAGGCTGCTAAAGCACCGGAGCACGGCGTGGAGATGGAGACAGAGGTTGCCGTCACCGCCGGCGAGTTATCGCTGCACCCTGATGTCGTCGACGACGTCAAGCTTCCACAGCCGGAGGCGGCCACACCAACTCTGGTGACGAACCCGGCGACGACTCTGACGACCACTCCGGCGATGACTCCGACGACGACCGACAACTGGTTAGTCATCTATACCCATTTATGTGTCAAATAGATCATAGGGTTTCTCTAGTTACTACTGCCTCCCCCTTTTTGGAATAGAAATCCTATGGTTATGTTCTCCCAATCCATGAAATCTGAGTAAGTGTCGTTAGATCCGTGCAGTGTATTGATTGTTTGAATGGTACAAGTGATAAGTGATTAGTTGTCTCATCTATGCAAATGATTTCTGCTAGTAATCCGACTAGGGATAGTGTTCGTGCTAATAATTCCTAGCGAGGACTTGACAATTGATTTTGAATGACCTACATATGTTTGTGCCATTATTTTCTTCAAGATTGGTCTATACATAGACGATTGTGCTTAAAAATCGAACCATAATCTCTGGATATGTATAAATAAATAGCCATAAATTCCTAATCCTACTTCACGGCATGTAATCATTGATTTGATGCCAAATTTGTTTTACTATTTGTATAGGTGTTGTCTGATGATGTGGACAGCGAGGATGAAGATGGCCAGAGGAGGTACAAGAGGCAAATCCTGAGGGAGATTTATGCGGGAATGCATAACAGGCGTATTAGGACCTGGAACGGCGGCTATCAATGCCCATTTTGCAACCAGAAGCTTCATGACGCGTATCTAAGTGTTCTGGTGCATGCAAGAGGACGGGCCGTTGGCTCCTTCAAGCAGAAGTATTCTCGCAGGGTGGCGCACGGCGCGTACGCCGAGTACCTGGAGAAGCTTCAGAATCGTGCCGGCATGTGAGATGAGATGTGGGATGGATCGAAGTATGTACGCTTGAGTATGCTTAATGACGGTTGAACTATGTACTTATGGTTGAACTATGCTTATGTACGTGTACGCTTATTATGTATGTCTGAGTATGTTAAATATTTGGTCAAAATTTGGTAAAAATTACAAAGGGGGGCCAATAAACAAGGACGGAGGTAATACGTCAATCACACGCGGTTCCCAAAATTTGAACCGTGTGCAATGACTTTCATCTACGTTGGAGAAGCTATATATCGAGGTGATGTTCCTTTCCTGTTAAATGTTAACCATAAGGGAGTTCAATTTGTGACACCTTTTTCCAAGTTTACAATGACAATGTACTACGATTTCTGAAGGTTCTTTTGGAGGATTTCAGTACATACATGCCCCCCATATTAGTTGCTTGATCCATATGGTTACAATCAATAAGCATTCCTCCTTTGGATTCATCTATACTAGTTTTCTTAGGGAACTTTTCATCCTCTTCAACCTCTTGTGAAGAAGGCTACATTTTTCTAGAATGTAATCACATGCCCATGTTAATCATTTCAGATCGAAGATGGCATGTTAGTGCATTTTACAAATCCAGCAAACCAAATAGGCCTGTAGTAATGTTCAAAACTGCATGTAGGCACTAACACATTTTCTTCTTTTGCAGATAAGATTAGGCCCAGTGGTGGATAATGTGATACAATATAACAATCACGTCGAATGCCTAGATCTGCATCTCTCAGAAATTACTTTGAACTCCTACCGAGGGACCTTACCGGAGATTATATTCGCCAGGTTCTTTGTTCTCAGAACAAGGGTGCTGAAGGAAATGAGGTTTGCCCTACATTTATTTCGCAAAAATGAATGGTTTGTTGATCAGCTCCGGCGCCTGTGGCAGAATGGAGTAGGCTCCAAAAAATGCTGAATTTCATTTTGGAACTTCAGATGACAGAGTAATCGGAAGTCATCGTGTCAACCCCATACATGACTTCTCAGTGGCTGACCCCTTTGTAAAAATTGTGAGGTCTCGAAACCAGACTTAGAAGCGGTGATATTACTTTGAACCTCTCTCTGATATCCATGTTCAGCGGATCAGCGCGAGCGTTTGTAGCTGATGAGCTGAATTTCATTTCTAATATTAGTTTGAATGTTGTAATCTTCGAATTTGAGCCATATAACTCTGGAATTTGAACCTTGTAATATTTCGAGCTTTTGTGGTACAATCGTTGAAATGGCATCGTATGAGACTCGTATATTGCTAGCACTATTTTGACCTTAATATGCAATGGTCTTAGATTTTATTAACCATTCTCGAATCTGTTTACCTTGTCAATCTCACAGCACACAATCTGTATAGCTAACTCGACTGCGATCTTCGACATTATTGCACACAGTTGGTTTCTTCCACTTTGTGCACTGTAGAGCGCAGAATTAATTATCGCACTCGAGTGTCCATCATCACCCTTCTGTCTAACTTTGACCTCATCACCCACGAGTAAACTTATGACCGAAGTCATTCCACACACTTTGTTTTTACAAAGCTTTTTGCCAATAAACGCCCACGATTTGTCCCTCTTCTAGCCGACGCGTGGCCAAACTAGCCGGGCGGGAAGCTTGCGCGGTAAACAGTGCGGTAGCGCGGGAACAGGCTCACTGACGATACATTTGGCGCCTCTTCGAGCCCATGCGTGCGGTACGGTGTTGTCAAGGGTGCACTGGAATCCTCCGCTATGAATGCCGTGACAAGACGTGACAATTACAGGCCGGCCGGCCCCCATTTATTACAACGGCCATTTAAACCTTGTGTCTCTTCAACCTGTCGATCACGCCCCACCATTGCAAGAAGCACACCGACCACGAGAAAATCTTAGAGGGTATCCTGCGCGGCTCTAATGGCGCTCCGAGCGGCTGCCGACGCCGAGCAGCAGTTCACCATGCGTGTCGTGGTGGACACTCACAGAAGGTTCATGGACCACTCGGTAGTGTACACCAACGACCCAGTCTGGGTGGAGCACTCCATCCACACCATGGAGCTTTTGCTTGCCGAGGAGAAGTACAAGGTAGTCGGGTTCGACCTCGAGTACACCCGCGCTCGTGTCGGGTCTCGTCCCAAGGTCGCCGTTGCCCAGATGTGCGTGCGCCACCACGTCCTCGTCTACCACTACTGCCTGGCCACAAGGCCCTGCGAGCGTTTTGCTAGGTTTGTCAACAGCCCCCACTACATGTTCGCTACGGTGGACGTCACCAACGATGTAAAGGCGCTCGAGAATTCGGGCATCGCCTACCAGAATCTTGTCGACATCCAGGGCCAATACAAGATCTGGGGCAGCAGGGAGCATGAGAAGGACTCACTGGTTCACCTCGCCGAGGCCATCATCGACCCCTACTACAGAGACATGAAGGATTCATGCAACAAGGACAAGCGTGCCTGGCACTCGGCCTGGACGGAGAAACTCGACAAAGCTCACGTCGTGTACGCGGCCAAGGAGGCTTACACGAGCTACGACATGTACAGGCGGATCGTTGACATGAGGAAGTGCCTCCTTCCCAAAAACGGCCAGGGATCCAGCCATAAGCAGAGCAATGGCAAGCATCGTCGCAACAATAAGTAGATGATTAGATCCTCATTTCTCCTACTTTAGTATGCATGTAATTGCTTACTTTGGTGTGTGGAAATGTTATGTGTGTAGTCACTTGTGTAATTGTATGCTTAATTTGGTTATGTAATGCTGTCTTTTTAAGTATATATGTTGATGCTCTCTAGAGAGAGCGTAGATGTTGTGCGGATAAACGAAATCACATCCCACACGGACTAAACAATGGAACCCATTGGTGATGTTTTCTTCAATCACTCACAATTGTATACCAGCAATCGTTTGCTCACAACACACACGGCTTGTTAGCAGTAATCGTCTGTGTTGTTATCGGTCTTCGCACACGTTTCCGATTACAGACCTATTTGCCGTGTATCACACACATCTTGTTAAGTTGAACCATTTCTGTTCTCATGTCTCAACGCAAATAGTTCATCCGAGTGAACCCCATGCCGTATATCGCACACACCTTGATCTGGCTAACCGTTTCTTTTGTGTTGCCTAATCACAAATAGTTCATCCGAGTGAACCGTATGTTGTACATTGCACACACCTTCATCTGGCTGCCCGTTTCTTTTGTTCCTCCTCCTCGCAAACAGTTAATTGAGCTGAACCGTACGCCCTGCATCGCACACACAACTAAAATCTGAACCGTATTTGATGCATCCTCCATCGCAAACGTTTTGCACCTTTTTGATGGTTTTTTGACACCACCTTTTGCGATTATGGCATCGACACAGTTTCTTCGAAGGGTCTCTGATCGTAGTGTCGCGTTAGCAGCATCCTACAGTAGTGATAGAGGAGATCAAGTGGGAGGCGCAGCTGAGGAACTAGTGCAAAAGACAGCATTCCATACGACCAACACCGTTCGTATGGATGGTCGTATGGCCTGCCAACGGAGCCGCCCGATCCACCTAAACAACGTTTATAAAAGGCCCAAGGACAAATGAGCAATAGAACATCACACACATCGCCTTCTTCGCAGCAGTCATCTCCATCAACCATAGCCACTGCCATTTCCCATCTACATCCACTGGTGCAGCGACGTCCTATACAAATGGTTTTTACCCCCTTTATGCGACATAGTTTTAAACCATCGCCTTGCTTATGTGTGCGATAGGGGGGTCCATCCCACACGACAGAGATGAATCATCTGCGATAGGGAGCAAGAATGCATATGTTTGGTAGAACTAAGAGTATGCGATGGCCTCGTCTATCCCAAACGTGAGTCGTCACCCAACTATTTTTGATATATAAAATTTCCCAAATTCTCCATCCTTGCTACTCATGAGGGATGGCATTACCATCACACATGCTATTCTATGGTGCAACTTTTGCGATGCGCGCCGCATCATAAACAATTAATGATTGTAAACTATGTACGATAAGTGGTCTACCACAACATTTAGTTCTGCAATATCGTATGTGATAGGATGTAAGAGTGCATATAAAACTAAGCAAAGCTTGAATCTATCCCGCACGCTGCTCTGCCGATAAAGGTTTGCGATATATAAAATGTCCCAAACGATTCATCTCGGGTAGGGGGTCCTGAGCTATGGATCTGGATCGATGGGTAATAGTAGACGAGGGACACAATGTTTATCTAGGTTTGGACACTCTTGAAGAGGTAAAACCCAACATCTTGCTTTGATTGTATTGATGATGAAGTATTGAGTACAAGATGATCCACCTCGAGATCATATGTTGTGTTCTAAACCCTAAGACTGGTAATTGTGTTTTTTTCTCTCTATAGACTAAAACCTCTGGCTTATATAGGCACCAGGGGTATCTAGGGTTACATATGGCCAGTTCCAACTAGGAATAATCACGCCATTAGTTGGAGTTGTCCTTGAAGTACACGCTAAGTCTTCTGTAGTGCCATCTTGATCACGTTTGTGTTCGAGGCTTCTGGAGTCCTTCCTTCTCGAGATCGGTGGGCCTTAAGCTTGGCCCATGGACTGTGGGCCAACTAGGTTGATACCCCTAGTCTAGGACACTGGCAGTGGCCCCTGAACTTGTCTTCGAAGCCAAGGACGTAAGATCCATTCGGACCAATGTTTCCAGTTTGTAGTCTTTGGCTTGGCAAGTGAGTTCTTTCTCCAACTGGCTTTCATTTAGATCCGAGATCTTCTTTATTCAAAGCAATTATCGAGCTTCCCTTTAACGGGATTGCCTGCCGACCACATGTTTTAAGGGCCGTACGTCGGCACCCGAAGTCCCGAGATGGCTTAGCCTCAAAGACCTGCCAGTGGGTGTGAACAGTGGTTTCTTACGTGACAATTTTTACCGAACTGCCAGCACCTATGGTGCTAAGTGATCCAGTTCTTGTAACTTGAATCACGACTCGAGGCAGCTTTGTTATTGGCACATCTCATCAATGCATTGATCATGCTCCATTTTTCGATGGATATCATCAACGAATTGTTTCACCCAATGTGCACATAACGACATGAGAGGTTGGAACGTGGCAATTCATACGGTGCAATAAGGGGACTCTTGGTCTTTTACTAACCTATAAAGCAAAGTATTTTGTCGGCGTTCTGGGAACGGGGGTCCCCAGACTTGCCTGCTTGCGGCCCACGGCGTGGCTAAGTCAGCAGACCCTGCGGCCCATCTTCATCAACAAGGCATCCAAGACCCTCGCGAGGGGCCAAGCCTCGCGAGGTGGGCGACGCAAGACCTCCTCAGGAGTGGCCTAGTCAGACAGGCTCACGAGGAGCGGAGATATCAAGGCGGGGCAAACCTCACGAGGCTCTCGTGACGTGAGCCATGACGATCGGCGCCAGGCGGGCGCCAGCACGCGCAGCGTCCTTGTTTCCTCTTTGGTGCTAAGGAGGCCAGCGCAGGCGAGGAGTACCGAGGCATCAGGCAAAGGTTGCTATATCAGTGCAACGAGACCAAGACCAGGAGGACGGCAAGACAGAGGTCATCGTGGATCCCAGGACGGCGTCACCACCAGAGCCTTTCATAGGCGAAGACCACTTTTGTCAGGATAGCTTGTACTAGCTGTCCCCCTTCAAATTTGCCCGCCGTTGTTGGCTCCCTTCCCGCTCAACATTTATGAAGAGGACCAGGGCCTATATAAGTAGAGCTAGCTACCACAGTAGGGGGATCGAGCAGTTCATCTAGCTCTCACCCGCTAAGCCACCAAGCACAAGAACACCTCAACCTCAGGAGGCTGTTCTTATCTCTGTATTGTTCATCATCAGCTCAAGAGGCAATCCATCCACCACCACACTGGAGTATGGTATTACACCACAACGGTGGCCCGAACCAGTATAAATCTCGTGTCTCTTTGTGTTGCGAGTTCATCAAGCTCGTCCGCGAGATCTTAGCGAGCTAGGGCGTAGATCGGTAGGAGGGAAAGACTTCGCGCGCACCCCAGTGTTCGAACCTTAAGGGTTTGCCGGAACCCCACATCTGACATTTGGCGCGCCAGGTAGGGGTGCACCGGAGCTTCTTCTCCGCCAATCGACTTGCCGATGCTCCGCGGCCACGATGTCCGACGACCCAAGAGCTGACTCCGACCGCTGGGCAGCCTGGCCAGCCCGGTCGGCGCGGCCCGCCCATGAAGACCTCAGCCCCGCGCTTCAGGCGACATGAGCGCCATCCAATCCTGCGGGGCGCGGGCGACGCGGCCAGGCGTCGTCTACCCTCACTCCACGGCAAGTGCGAGCCGCTGCCAGAGCAGCAAGACACGCCGCGGCGACGGCGCCGCACTCGTGGCGCGAGCAGGCAAACATGCGGGCAGCACTCACCGTGGCAAGGGAGATGCTGCGGTGCCGGCTGATGAAGAGCGGCCGGGACGCGCTGCTGGAACGCGTTGCCGAGCTGCTGGACGCGGCGGCCTCGGGAGCGCCGCCTTTCTGTCAGCAACTCCCTCCTCAGGCCGCTACAGGGATTCACGGCAGGCCCCGCCGCCACCATGCGCCGTCAGGTGCGCCAGGAGGCTTCGTCAACACCACCATGGCCGGCGGCGCCGGGGGCTCTGCCGCCCCCATACCACTCGCAACAAGCATGAGCACAAGCGTCGCCTCCCATGGCCCAAGTGGAATGCCGCGCTATCACCCTCAGGACGCCGCGCTGGGCCGGGCAACATGGAGTGTGGGGCACTACGGCGAGGTGTTCGGGGTAACAACCCCAGAAGCCTACGTGCCCCACATGATGGACCAGGAATACACACCAGAGGACGACCCCGACTCGTTCGTTGGAGAAGATTGGGAAGAAGGGGCGCTAGGGGTCGAAGCCTTCCAGGAGACGCCGGGAAACCAACACAACCGCGTGTGCAACGACCACTACAGGGTACCCCTAATCCCTCAGGAGCAAGCTTACGCTAACCATGAGTCGTAGGAGGAACAGATCACCACAACGGCCGATGGCCCCAGCTCGACGGCCGCCCTGCCGGCCGGAGGGTCGCGCTAGGGGCTGCAGGAGAGCGGCCGGGAGGCAGGCCCCTCCCCAAGGCGCACGAAGCCAGGGGACACCCGGAGGTAGGCCCTCTGTCGGGGAGGCTTCGACGACCCTTCCCCCGGCAGAGGACCTGTGGTCGCCGAGGGCACCGCTGGCGTCCCCTTTCCCTCTTTTGTGTCGTCTTGGTAACCGGTCGGCTCAAGGGAGGTCTAAGGTGGCGCAAGGCGGGGCCCTCGTCTGGCGATATGAAGCAAGGCCGGTACCTATGAAGAAGGCCCAGTGCCTGTGAAGCTCGCCGCCCGTGACACTCTCACGTAATAATGAGTTGGGGCTGTACACGCCCCGGAGTCTCAGGAGCGCCGGCCTCAGGCCCTGGGGCTCCCTTCCATTCCTAGTGGCAGCACTTAGCTCCGCGCTGGTGAGAAGACTTGAAGACCGGAAGACTAGACTAGGTGCCGGACGCGGCCTTTTGCTTTGGATCTCTCTTTTTGTAGCTTTGCTTTCTGGATCTGGATTTCAGTTGAAGCCAAATTTCTATCGATGCGCGCGGGGGAACCTTTTCTCGTTCGAGCAATTTCTTGCCTTCTGGATCTCGTTTTGCCTGGGACTCATGTCCGTCGTCTTTCCCTCACAAGCTCTGTTAGAAGGGAGAGACAGGGATTGTTGTAGAATATGATGGAATAGTTCGTTGTATTGCTTGAGCCTCATGGGCATATAAATAGGAGTACAAAGACCAACTTGGAGTACAAGACAAGGCAGGACCAAATCCTACTCTATCCTATACTTTCTAATAATCCTTATACTCAACACTTCTCGCGAGCTGGACCGCCCGAAGCGCACGCTCGTCAAGCGCACGCCAGCGCTGCGGCTGGTGCTCACCCCTTGCGGGGCCCCTTCAGACGGGGCAATAAGCTCCGCATGATTCTCAGAAACTCGCCGCTTAACGACCCGGCTCGAAGCTGGCGCAGACTAAGGTAAACCACGACGGAAAGCTCGCCCCTGGATTCGCGGGCTCATGAGGACACATACTCGCATCGCGTAGAAAAGTAAAAACTGCAATTTTCTTACATGAGGGGCTCCCCCTCTCAAAATGCTCTTACAAGTTTTCCAAGGGCCACGCCCGAGTTTTGTGTGCAGGGTGAAACGACAGGAGAGCGTAGGATCAGCCAGAAATGTCACCCGCTACATCACCCGCGGACGTGTCACTCGCATCATCATCATCTTCGTCGGCATCATCGCCGTCGTCGGTGATGCCCCCTTCGCCGTCGTCAACCACGTCGCCTTCGTCTGCGACGACCACCACCGCGTCATCCTCCAAGGTGAAGGCCTTGACCAACGCGTCCATATTGTCCTCGACCCAACGCGCCAGGTTGCCTCGGACGGCCGTGGGTACGGGGGCGATGGCGGCGTCGAAATCGAAGTTGGGGTCAGCATTTAGAAGGTGGCTGAAGACGCTGGAGAAAGCGCGTTCAAGCAGGCCACGACCCCTTTCCTCCACAAGCTGGCAAGCTCTGGCGGACCGAGCCTCCAGGCGCGTCACCACCTCGGTGAAGAAGGTCAGGTGGCTGGCGTAGTCATTCGAGTGAGGGGCCGGTGCATCCACGTCGCAAATATGTCCCAGAGCGGTATTGGCCCTGTTCTGGAGATCTTGAAGCATAGGGGCATGATCGCGCTCCAGCGTTCGTCGTTGGAGCACTTCCTCCGTGTTTTGTCGTGCGACGGCCTCAGCGTCATCAACCCGCCTCCGAAGAGAACGCAGCTCGGCGCGGGCGGAGGCCAAGTCCGCCTACGCCGTAACCAGGGCGGCGACCGTGGCTTCCGCACGCCTCTCAGCCTCATCCAACCTGGGCCTCAGGGCAGCGGCCCTACCTGCATCCTCCGCACCTGCGAGCTTTAGCTTCAGGATGTACCTACCCTCCAGGTCTGCGCGAACCTCGGCCACCCGACGATTGACCTCCTCCTCGACACTGGCCTCGCGGGCCCCGACGGCATCTTCTGCTTGAGAAACTTGACGCTCCCTCGTCTCCAGTTGCTCGAGCTCGAGGCTGTGCTCCACGGCTTCCAGGGCCAGTGCCTCATCGCGCTTTCGGACCTCCTCTTCCTCCGTGGGCGTCCCCCTCAGCGATGCAAGAGCAGCCCTGCGCGCCTCCACCTGCTGCTCAAGGGACGCGCTCCAGGCCTAGAGCTCCCACGCGCGCTCATCCGCAGCCTCGCGAGCCTCTTCCAAGGCTCGCGAGCAGGCTTCATGGGCGATCTTGAGGGACGCCTCGGCCTTCGCATTCTCAAGGTCGCGCTGATAGCGACCAAGGTTGACGGCCACCTTCAGCTTGTGCCGCTCCTCCACCAGCCGGAGACCTTCAGCCTCAAGGCGCGAGTCAACACCAGCGAGCTCTTCACCCAGTCGACTCATCCCGCTCATCGCCTCCTGGAAGAGCTCGTGACGAACTACGCTCCGCCCGCGCTTGAGCTCGAACGCTTGGCCCACCTCGTCCTCCACCTCTGGGGCAGCGGGCGGGGCGCCAAGTGGCACGCCACCTCCCGGCAGGGGGCTGGGGGCTGACGCCGCACCCGACGTCAGCCAGTCCTCACGAGAAGTCCGAGCCGATCGAGGCTCGCTGCTTGAAGAGGAGCTGAAGATAGAGGCCAACCAGCTGCTGTCCATGAGCAAAGGAGGAGTCTTGGGCATGCCCGTCAAACTCCACGCCAGACCGTGGGGGAGGGGTGGCCAAGCCGCGGGCTCAGCGCACCACGAGGGCAGGGATGCTCCCCCATCCGACCCTGCTCAAGAGGCGGCAGGCAGACCAGGAATGCTCAAGGCCGCTTCTCAGAGGATGCAACAGCTTCAGCGGAAGGAGCCCTGAAGGACTGATGTCAGGATAAGAAGGTTACATACAAGGAGCCATGATAATAAGATACTCACGCGTCAATGGCAATGTACTTTCCTCGCTTCAACGATCCAAAGATATTGCTGCCGCTGGGGGATCCCTTCCTCTTGCGGAGCTCCTCGAAGTCCACACAAAGACGACCGAAGCGCTGGATGTGACGGCCGGTGCGCGGCGGGGACGAAGAAGAGCTTGGAAGGATGTCTTCAGGGGCGCCCGGCTGCGGCGAACAGCCGGGCACCGTCTCACCACAACCTACCGAGGCTCCTGGAGCCTTGGCCTTGGGAGCCGCATGCCGTGTCTCCTCAGTGACCGACGCCTCAGGAGGGGGGTCACAGGCCCCCGAGGAAGACGCCTCAGGATCACCACTCGGCATGTGCTCCTCAGCACTCGAGTCACCGGCCCCCGTCGGAGCTCGCTCTCCCGCACCGTCACCTGGGGCGAGCTCGGCACCGGTGGCGAAGAAGGGAACCACGATGACGGGGTTCTCGCGGGATCCCACCAGGCCAATTGGGCGCAGCCCCCACTCGTCAAAGGAAGGCATGCTTGCGGCAAAGGCGGCTTTGTTCTCGCAGCGGTACAATAGGCAGCTATTCCGGGGCATCTCATCCGGCAGAGGGACACCTGACAGGACCATGAGCACTGTTTGTCGCGTCGCAAGAGGAAGCCCCTTCTCCTGAAACCTCATGCGGTCCTGGCTACGGAGCAAGTCCCACATCGGGCGGGAGTGGCGCTGAAGTGGAGCGACTCGACGCTTCATGAACTCCTTCACCACCATGGGCGCAGTCACGCCGAGGTCCTTCAACCACCTCAGCCTAGCCCCGACGGGGGCAAGGCGGGGGCTCGTGAGCTTCTGATGGCCCCAGCCGGAGTTTGGAACAGCGTGCCCCGCCGAAACTTGGAGCAGAGGGTTGAGCACGCCGGCGTCAACAAACACCCACCGTATGCGGAACTCGCTCGTGGACGAAGGAAGCTCGAAGTCAATCCCCTCGCCCGCTGTCGCGGCCACGGCTTGGAAGCCCACGCACCCCGAGCTCTGCCAGGGACCGGTCAGATGCAACGAGAAGAAATGGCGGAGGAGGGCCACGGAAGGAGCGATGCCCACCATGGCCTCGCACAAGAAGGTGAAGACGGCCAGAAGGGTCACAGATTGAGGGTCGAGATGAAGCATGTGGATCTGGTAATTCTCGAGCACCGCGTTGAAGAAGGCGGAGAAGAGGAATCAGGCCAGCCCAGAGGGCCTCTATGAAGATCGGGACCTCAATGGCTGCCCGAGCCATGCGAGTGTGGGACGCGGGCCAAGCCGCCGTCTCTCCCCACTCATTGAAACTGGAGGCAAGCATGGGGCGCGCCTTGTCCATGGCCTCGTCGTTGAGCACCCGAGGCCGGCCGAGCGCCGGCTCAAAAGACGGAGGCGCAGTTGGCAACGACAGGGGTTTCTTCCCCTTTTCAGCTTGTTTCGCCGCCATGGCGATGAAGCAGGCGGAGCGCAAGCCGGATTGGCAG
This sequence comes from Aegilops tauschii subsp. strangulata, assembly GCF_002575655.3. Lineage (NCBI taxonomy): Eukaryota > Viridiplantae > Streptophyta > Magnoliopsida > Poales > Poaceae > Aegilops > Aegilops tauschii. The sequence goes on along the minus strand of NC_053039.3, from coordinate 238,121,852 downwards.
GGCAGAATAGGGCCACGAGGAAGCAGGGAGATTGGAAAAGCTAGGCGAGGGCGAAGGAAGAATAACTGTGTGGGATGCGGGGGCCACATAGCCAGGCGGATTCAAGGGCAGCATGGGAAAGCGGAGACGCCCACGTCCAATCAACCGGCATGCGTCAACCGAGGCCGCAGGCTTTTGGGGCCCGCGGTGCTCTGTACTTGACCCTTGGCTTCGCCACGAAGCCAAGCCCGAGTGCACCTTGGGCCGGGGGCTACTGTCGGCGTTCTAGGAACAGGGGTCCCCAGACTTGCCTGCCTGCGGCCCACGGCGTGGCTAAGTCAGCAGGCCCTGCGGCCCATCTTCATCAACAAGGCATCCAAGACCCTCGAGAGGGGCCAAGCCTCACTAGGAGGGCGACGCAAGACCTCCTCAAGAGTCGCCTAGTCAGGCAGGCTCACAAGGAGCGGAGATATCAAGGCAGGGCAAACCTCGCGAGGCTCTCGTGACGTGAGCCATGACGATCGGCACCAGGCGGGCGCCAGCGCGCGCAGCGTCCTTGTTTCCTCTTTGGTGCTAAGGAGGCCAGCGCAGGCGAGGAGTACCGAGGCATCAGGCAAAGGTTGCTATATAAGTGCAACGAGACCAAGACCAGGAGGACGGCAAGACGGAGGTCATCGTGGAGCCCAGGACGGTGTCACCACCAGAGCCTTTCGCAGGCGAAGAGCACTTTTTTCAGGATAGCTTGTACTAGCTGTCCCCCTTCAAATTTGCCCGCCATTGTTGGCTCCCTTCCCGCTCAACATTTGGGAAGAGGACCAGGGCCTATATAAGTAGAGCTAGCCACCACAGTAGGGGGATCGAGCAGTTCATCCAGCTCTCACCCGCTAAGCCACCAAGCACAAGAACACCTCAACCTCAGGAGGTTGTTCTTCTCTCTGTATTGTTCATCATCAGCCCAAGAGGCAATCCATCCACCACCACACTGGAGTAGGGTATTACACTACAACGGTGGCCCGGACCAGTATAAATCTCGTGTCTCTTTGTGTTGCGAGTTCGTCAAGTTCGTCCGCGAGATCTTAGCGAGCTAGGGCGTAGATCGGTAGGAGGGAAAGACTTCGCGCGCACCCCAGTGTTTTAACCTTAAGGGTTTGCCGGAACCCCACATCCGACATATTTCCATCCCACTTTCCCCCACGCTTCCATCTCCTCGCCATTGCCTACAGCCTTTGGAGTTCTAGCGCCCCGGATCCATTCCCAAACCTTAAGTTCCTCCAAGCATTCACCCTCCTCTAGTTATGGTCGACGCAGAGTTTAAGGGAAAGTGGGTGCCTTCCATCATCATGGAGGGCACCATCGACGAGCTCTGAGTCGCGAGTTACATACCCGCCGGACCCGCCTGTCAGATGCCGGAGCCCGGCCAACCCATCCCTACTCCCAAGCTAGGGGAGAGGGTGGTCTTCGTCCCCCACCTTATCCGAGGTCTGGGGTTCCCCCTCCATCCCTTTGTGAGGGGGCTGATGTTCTTCTACGGGCTATACTTCCACCACCTAGCCCCAAATTTCATTCTTCACATTGCAGCGTTCATCACCATCTGTGAAGCTTTCCTCTGCATCGAGCCGCACTTCGGCCTATGGCTGAAGACATTCTGCATCAAACCGAAGAGTAGCGGCGCCCAACTTGCCGAATGTGGCGGGGCAATGATAAGTAAACTCCAGAAGGTGATCTGGCCACAAGGCATCTTCGTGGAGACGATTAAGGTGTGGCAGCGGGAGTGGTTCTATATCACCGAGCTGCCCGCCGAAGGCCAATTGGGGATCCCCGCCTTCACGGCCGAGCACCGAGGAGATTGGTATCCTGGATGAGGAAAGGCCTCGATTGGGGAAACCCAAGCAAGGTGGAAGCACTCCAGAAGAGGATCAATTCACAGATTGGGCACGACATCAAGCTGGTGGACGTGATTCACGTCATGCTCCAGCGCCGCAATCTTCCCCTCCAACTCTGGGCCAGCCTGATGTGGATGTACAAGCCTGAAGACATGGGACGGTGCAGAACTTCTTCCGCACCAATCTGGACGGCATGTGGACGACGTTGTTCAAGCCGTCCAAAAACAAGGTCCCCAAGAAAGGAGAAGACTGTGGCCTTGATGCCGACCATGGCCCATCTGAGGTAAAAGTAGTTCATTCATAGCTTTTTACCATTTTCGCATCTTATGTCTCTTTAATAGAGCAATCATGTTTTATTTCTCTGAAATCAGGCTTGGTGCAACAAGGCAGAGAAGATTAACCGTTGGGCGCCATTGCCCAAAGAGGCCCACACTCCTCAGCTCGAAGCTCTGCTGGCCGAGCAACCATATGTGGTTCCGGCTAAGGAGAAGAAAGAGCCGAAGAGGAACAGGGAGGGACTGTGGATCCGAGAACCGGGCGTCCGAGGACACGTGCGTCTCCTCTGCTCGCGAGGATGAGGAAGAGAAGGGTGAGGAAGAAGAGGATGAGGGGGAGAGGGATGATGATTGTAATCTGCGTTGGTAATTCCACGAAGAGGAGAGGATGATGCAACACAACAGAGGTAAGTATTTCCTCAGTTATGAAACCAAGGTTTTCAATCCAGTAGTAGAACCAAGCAACACTATGTAAACATCACCTGCACACAAACTACAAATACTTGCAACCCAACGCGTAAAGGGGCTGTCAATCCCTCAACGGTATTGACATAGAATAAATTGTATGATATTTGATAAATAAATCTTACTAAAACACAAAATATAAAAGAAAATTGCAGCAAGGTATTTTTGGGTTTAATATATGACATGAAATAGACTCGGGGGCCATAGTTTTCACTAGACTCTTCTCTCGAGAAAATAGCATGCGTTGGGTAAACAAATTACTATTGGGCAATTGATAGAAAAGCAAATAATTATGACGATATCCAAGGCAATGGTCATGTATATAGGCATCACGTCCAAGATTAGTAGATCGAAATGATTATGCATCTACTACTATTACTCCACACATCGACCGCTATCCAGCATGTCTCTAGTATATTAAGTTCATGAAAAAACGAAGTAATGCATTAGACAAGATAAACTCACTTATGAATAAACCCCATCTTTTTACCCTTAATAGCAGTGATATATGCGTTTCGTGTCTCTTTGTGTCACTGAGATTGAGCACCGCAAGATCGAACCCATCACAAAGCACCTCTTCCCATGGCAAGATAAATCAATCTAGTTGGCCAAACCAAACCAATAAATCAGAGAAGAAATACGAAGCTATAACAATCATGCATAAAAGAATTCAAACAAGACTCAAATAATATTCATGGATAGATCTGATCATAAACTCACAACTCATCGGATCCCAACAAACACACCGCAAAAAATAGTTACATCAAATAGATCTCCATGAACATCGAGGAGAACATTGTATTGAAGATCAAAAAGACAGAAGAAGCCATCTAGCTACTAACTAGGTGAAGGAAATATGCCCTAGAGGCAATAATAAAGTTGTTATTTTATATTTCCTTATTCATGATAAAGGTTTATTATTCATGCTAGAATTGTATTGATCGGAAACTTAAATATATGCGTGAATACATAAACAAATATCGTGTCCCTAGTAAGCCTCTACTAGACTAGCTCATTGATCAAAGATGGTTAAGGTTTCCTAAACATAGACATGTGTTGTCATTTGATAACGGGATCACATCATTAGGAGAATGATGTGATGGACAAGACCCATCCATTAGCTTAGCATAATGATTGTTCAGTTTATCGCTATTGCTTTCTTCATGTCAAATACATATTCCTTCGACTATGAGATTATGCAACTCCCGGATACCGGAGGAATACCTTGTGTGCTATCAAACGTCACAACGTAACTGGGTGATCATAAAGATGCACTACAGGTATCTCCGAAGGTGTTTGTTGAGTTGGCATAGATCGAGATTATGATTTGTCACTCCGAGTATCGGAGAGGTATCTCTGGGCCCTCTAGGTAATACACATCATAACCTTGCAAGCAAATGACTAAGGATTTGGTCACAAGGTGATGTATTATGGAACGAGTAAAGAGACTTGCCGGTAACGAGGTTGAACTAGGTATGAAGATACCGACGATCGAATCTCGGGCAAGTAACATACCGATGGACAAAGGGAATTATGTATGTTGTCATAACGGTTCGACCGATAAAGATCTTCGTAGAATATGTAGGAGCCAATATGGGCATCCAGGTTCCGCTATTGGTTATTGACTGGAGAGGTGTCTCGGTCATGTCTACATAGTACCCAAACCCGTAGGGTCCGCACGCTTAACGTTCCTTGACGATATAGTGTTATATGAGTAATATGTTTTGTGACCGAATGTTGTTCGGAGTCCCGGATGAGATCACGGACATGACGAGGAGTCTCAAAATGGTCGAGAGGTAAAGATTGATATAAAGGGCGATGGTATTTGGACACCGGAAGTGCTTCGGGACGTACCGGGAAGGAATCGGGTCACCCGAAGGGGTTTCGGGCACCCCCCCGGCAAGGTATGGGCCTTATGGGACAAAGGAGGGGACAGACCAGCCCACAAGGGGGCTGGTGCACCCCCTCCCTTGTTAGGCCAGCCCTAGGGAAGGAAAAGGGGGAGGGCTAGCCCCACCTGCCTTTCCCTCTCATAGGAGAAAGGAAAAAGGGGGGGCGCCACCCTCCCCTGCCTTTCCCCGCACTCCAAATAAGGAAATGGGGGCGTGGCTTGGGAGGGACCCCAAGTAGGATTCCTCGTACTTGGGCGTCTCCTTTGGCTGCTCCTCTGTAACGCCCGGATAATTAAGCTACGGTAATCCCACGCTAATGATGCCACATCACCACGGTTACTATTGTTAACCTCGCGATGATTCGAAACCGTTTCAAAATTTAAATTCAAATTAATGTCAATAATAAAAGTTTTCAAAAATTTAAACAAAAATGTTCGGTGGGTGCCAGATATTGCACTGATAATTATTGTGGAGAAAACATATTTTTAGAAAATGCCTAACTATTTTAAAATGATGTAAAACAGAAAAGAAAATAAATAAAAAGAAAAGAAAATGCAAAAGAGAAAACAGACAAAAAAAGAAGAAAGGAGGAACCCCCCCTCCCCCCACTGGACCCTGGCCCAACAGCCCCCCCTGCTGGACCGCGGCCCCGCTGGCCATCGGGCCAACCAGGCCGGCCCAGGTCGGCCCCCACTCCTCTCCCTTATCCACTCCTCCCCCCACTCCCCACCGACAGCCCTCCCACTCCCCCCGAAATATCCCCCTCTCCCCCGATCGGGATCGAGGAGGAGGCGCTCGACCCCGCCGCCCCTGGTCCTCTCCGCCGCCGCCAGGAGCCCGCGCCGCCTCGCCCTCGCCGGAGCTTCCCCACCGGCCTGCTGCCACGTCGCCGTCGTCCCCGTCGACCCCCTCAACCCCCGCTGCCCCGTCCCTACACCCCCCGGTGAGGCCACGGCCTCCACGCCCCTCTTCTCCTTCCCTCGCCCCGCCGCGCGGCCCGCGCCGTTGCCTCGCGCCCGTGGCTGCGCGCGAGCTCGCGCTCCCGCAGCCCCACCCCCCCTCGTGCACCGCCCGCGCCCGCCCTGAGCTCGCATCGTCCGTGCGCCGACCCCGTCGTCGGGCCCCTGCCCGTCACCGCCTCCCATCGCCACAGCCGCCCGCCCGCGGTGGCCTCGCACGCCATCCGTTCGCCCCGCACCCTCGCCCCCGCACGCGCCCGTGGCCGCCGCTCCCCGTGCCCCGCTCCGGTGCCGTCCGCGCCGCCGCGGATGCGCCGCACCGGCCGCGTCCCGCGCCCGCTGGCCTTCGCCGCGCCTGACTCCGACCGCCCCTGGCCACTGGCACCCCCCTCCCCTTGCTCCGGCGCCCTGCTGTGGCCGCCGGCGCCCAGTCGGGTGCGCCCCTGCCGGCCACGCCCGCAGCGCCCATTCGGGCTATGCCCGACGCCCGACCCGCCATGGCCCTGGGCCACTGCCAAACGGGGCCCGCGCCCCCCCACAGAACGTTTACAAAAAAAAGGAAAATGAAATGAAAATAATAATAATAATAAATAATAAAAATAAAAATAATAAACTAGTTAATAAATAAATAAATAAAAATAAAATTAATAATAAAACAAATAATAAAAATAAATTTAATTAATTAATTAATTAATTAACTAAATTAATTAACTTAATTAATCCTGTTTAAATTAATCTAATTAGATAATTAATTTAATTAAACAGTAATTATTTAGCTAAACCCTAATTAACCTAAACAGAGAATGACAGGTGGGTCCCACTGGACCCACATGTCAGTTTGACTTAGTCAACCCCAGTTGACTGCTGATGTCAGCATGACATCATGCTGATGTCATAAATCCATTTTCGAATTAATTTAAATAATTAATTAAATTCCAGAAATTAATAAAATCTTTAGAAAATCATATCTTTTAATCCGTAACTCGGATTAAAATATTTTCAACATGAAAGTTGCTCAGAACGACGAGACGAATCCGGATACGCAGCCCGTTCGTCCACCACACCTCCCTAACCTATCGAACTCGCAACTTTTCCCCTCTGGTCCATCTGTCCAAAAACGCAAAACATCGGGAATACTTCCCGGATGTTCCCCCCTTCGCCGGTACCACCTACTGTCGCGGTAGGACACACCTAGCACTGCTCATTGTCATGTCACGCATCGTCATGCTTATGTTTGCATTGTATTTACTGTTTCTTCCCCCCTCTTCTCTCCGGTAGACTACGAGACCGACACTGCTGCTGCCCAGTTCGACTACGGAGTTGACGACCCCTCCTACTTGCCAGAGCAACCAGGCAAGCCCCCCCTTGATCACCAGATATCGCCTATTCTTCTCTATACTGCTTGCATTAGAGTAGTGTAGCATGTTACTGCTTTCCGATATCCTATCCTGATGCCTATCCTTGCTACTACTGTTGTTACCTTTACCTGCAATCCTACATGCTTAGTATAGGATGCTAGTTTTCCATCAGTGGCCCTACATTCTTGTCCGTCTGCTGTGCTATACTATCGGGCCGTGATCACCTGGGCGGTGATCACGGGTATATACTTATATACTATATACATGACACATGTGATGACTAAAGTCGGGTCGGCTCGTAGGAGTACCCGCAAGTGGATCTTTGTGGCGGAGCGACAGGGCAGGTTGAGACCGCCTAGGTGAGAGGTGGGCCTGGCCCTGGTCGGCGTTCGCGGATACTTAACACGCTTAACGAGATCTTGGTATTTGATCTGAGTCTGGCCATTTGGTCTATACGCACTAACCATCTACGCGGGAGTAGTTATGGGTATCCCGGCGTCGTGGTATCAGCCGAAGCCTTCGTGACGTCAGCGACTGAGTGGCGCGCGCCGTGTTGGACCGCTTTGACGTAACCGCCGTGATCGTGTGGGTTGCTAGGTCTGCTCGCGGCCGCGTTCGCAACGTGCAGGTGTGCATAGGGCGATGGGCCCAGACCCCTGCGCGCTTAGGATTAGACCGGCGTGCTGACCTCTCTGTTGTTCTTAGGTGGGGCTGCGACGCGTTGATCTTACGAGGCCGTGCATGACCCAGAAAAGTGTGTCCGGCCAAATGGGATCGAGCGTGTTGGGTTATGTGGTGCACCCCTGCAGGGAAGTTTATCTATTCGAATAGCCGTGTCCCTCGGTAAAAGGACGACCCGGCGTTGTACCTTGACCTTATGACAACTAGAACTGGATACTGAATAAAATACACCCTTCCAAGTGCCAGATACAACCCGGTGATCGCTCTCTAACAGGGCGACGAGGAGGGGATCGCCGGGTAGGATTATGCTATGCGATGCTACTTGGAGGACTTCAATCTACTCTCTTCTACATGCTGCAAGATGGAGATGACCAGAAGCGTAGTCTTCGACAGGACTAGCTATCCCCCTTTTATTCTGGCATTCTGCAGTTCAGTCCACTAATATGCCCCTTTACACATATACCCATGCATATGTAGTGTAGCTCCTTGCTTGCGAGTACTTTGGATGAGTACTCACGGTTGCTTCTCTCCCTCTTTTCTCCTTTTCCTTTCTATCTGGTTGTCGCAACCAGATGCTGGAGTCCAGGAGCCAGACGCCACCATCGACGACGACACCTACGACACTGGAGGTGCCTACTACTACGTGCAGGCCGCTGACGACGACCAGGAGTAGTTAGGAGGATCCCAGGCAGGAGGCCTGCGCCTCGTTCGATCTGTATCCCAGTTTGTGCTAGCCTTCTTAAGGCAAACTTGTTTAACTTATGTCTGTACTCAGATATTGTTGCTTCCGCTGACTCGTCTATGATCAAGCACTTGTATTCGAGCCCTCGAGGCCCCTGGCTTGTATTATGATGCTTGTATGACTTATTTATGTTGTAGAGTTGTGTTGTGATATCTTCCCGTGAGTCCCTGATCTTGATCGTACATATTTGCGTGCATGATTAGTGTACGGTCAAATCGGGGGCGTCACAAGTTGGTATCAGAGCCGACTGCCTGTAGGAACCCCCTTTCCACACTCCTTGGCCGAAGTCGAGTCTAGACGTTACAAAATTTTTACTAACATGGTTGTGTGTCTTACGGGCCCACGTCGCCATTGGGTGGTACTAGGATCTTTTACTCCTCGACCTTTACTCTGGGACTCTGAACTCTCTTCTATTCGGGTTAAACGAATTTACTAACTCTAACACTAGGATCCCGTGACCGCATTCACCCCAAAGTTGGATAAGCCATAGTTGTTTCTTAGAATAGTATTTTGAATAATTCACGCACTGTCATTTGACTCCTTTGAAACGTCTTTGCTTTCAGATGGAACCCACGAGGCAGGTCGTGCGCCACACGACGGCCATTGGTGCCTCGGGATCACCGGCTGTGCTAGCTGAGATGATGACCTATCTGGGTTATCGCTGGCACCCTGAGTACACCGTCTACGAGGAGTACCAGGACTTTAACCAGGAGCAGTACCGTGCCATCGTCCACCTCTACTCGCGGCAGTATGACTCCACTACTGTGCTGCACACCGCACATGGTGTTGGTGTGACCATCGATATGGCTGTCCACGATGCTGCCTATGCTGCTCTGACACGTCTTCGTGGAGAGTATCGGGAGTTGGACACCTCCCCTTTCAGGCACATTGCTATCGCATCTGATGTTGGTGCGGAGGGATACTATACTGCTGCCTACTCCACTGTCACCCGAGAGCCCTTCTACCATCAGAACCTGGTTCTGCATGCTGATGGGCTGGATCGAGCTAACCGAGCTCTTCGCCACGAGATGTACACCACCCGTCAGCACCTTTACCGTGCTCTGACGCTGCTGCACCCCTTTGTCCGATCTGGACAGGTACCGCGTACTGCAATCTACCCAGCCAGGACCGTGATGCCCCACGGTGTCGGTTGGCCAGAGGTGGGAGGCTACTCTCCCGCACTTGGTCCTCTTCTGCCACCTGAGCGTCGGGCTCTACACCTGAGTATCCGCGGCCCCCAGTCTGCTGACGTGGAGGGCTATCCGTTGCCTCACTACCAGCTATCGGGCTACGATTACCTCCACAGTACCTCTGGGGACTGATGTAGGCTTGCTTGTAGTGTTAGATGCATTCGCCGCGAGCCTGTGTGCCGCCTATGATGTTTTAGTCTATGTACTAAACTCTATGTACTGAACCCTATGCATGACCCCTTTTGTAAGTTATGCCGACTACTATGTAGAGCTATCGTGCTCCTTTCATTATTCATGTTTCATCATGATTGATTCTTGTCTTTGCAAATTTCTCAATGCTGAACTACCCCTGTTATATATTAGCAGGATGGTTAGACCAGGTGGTCGTGGTCATGGTGGCAATGCCCCACCACCACCTGAGTACATGGCTGGTATGATCCAACAGTTCGAACTGAAACGCCAATTCATGGAAAATATGATGGCTCAGTTTCCTCGCCCCAATATGGACCAGCAACCAACCCCAGTAACTCTGCAGGATTTCATGCGCCTGAACCCAACTGTGTACCGCAGCTCAACTCAGCCTCTGGATGCTGATGACTGGCTCCGTGACATCACCTATGAGATGGAGTCTGCCGATGTAGCCCTTGCCAGCTATGTCAACTTTGCTTCCTTCTTTCTAAAGGGACCCGCAGCTCAATGGTGGGACAGCCACAGGCGTACTCTGCCAGCTGGGACAATCATCACCTGGCCAGACTTCCAAGCTGCTTTTCATGCCCGCTTCATTCCTCAAGGAGCCATGGACCGGAAGAAGCGTGAGTTCCGCAACCTCACCCAAGGCAACAAAACTGTTGAAGCTTATCAACGGGAGTTTCTGGACTTGTCTCGCTATGCTGAAGAGGACATTGCAACTGATGCACGCAGACATGTGAAGTTCCGTGATGGCCTTCAAGCTGACATCAAGCTCGCACTTCTAGTGCATGACTTTGCTGATTTCGCCACCTTGGTGAACAAGGCCATCAATGTCGAAACTGGTCTGCAGAAATACCAGAGCTCTCAGAGGCGCAACCGTGACACGGGCTCATCTTCGGGCCCGCCCTCGCAGAAGCGAAAGATATGGATCCCGAACAGCATGTACCGTCCAAGTGCACCTGCTCCAAGGAAATCTTATGCTGCACCGCGTCTGCCTCCTCCACCATCTAGGCAGTCAAAGCTACTAGCTCCCCCACCTGGGGCTCCTGTTCCCAATCCCGATAATGGTCTGTGCTTCAAGTGTGGTCAACCGGGTCACTTTGCCAGGAACTGCTATCAGAACCAGAATCAACTGGCCCTTCCAGCAGCTGGCCGTGGTAACAACCAGCCCCGCAACAACAATGCTAAGTCTTATGGTCGTGCTCATGCCAACCACGTTGATCTCAACGAAGCTCAAGACCAGCCTGCTACTGTGATGGGTACACTCCTCGTAAATTCAGTACCAACATCCGTTTTATTTGATACAGGAGCATCCCATTCATTCATATCAGCAGAATTTGCATTCCTGCATGGCATTAAATACGAAGAGATGAACACTCCGCTAGTGGTACACACCCCTGTGGGCCAATGTCAAACCTCTATGGTTAGTCACGACGTTCCTGTTGAAATTGAAGGACTGGAATTTCTTGTCTCTCCCATCGTACTGAAGTCCTGTAGCATCGATCTCATTCTGGGAATGAATTGGTTAAAAGCGCATACTGCTTCAATCATTTGCACCACTAAGACCGTCCATCTGCTACACCCTTCAGATGAGATAGTTACTTACCAAGCCCATTTGGTGCAAAATGCCGAGGCAAGGCTCTATGCATTGAATGCATTGAACGCTGCACCACTCGAGGGCATTGAAAACGTTCCCGTCGTGCGTGAATTCCTCGACGTCTTTCCTGAAGAACTTCCAGGGATTTCCCTTGCTAGAGCTGTCGAATTCATCATCGACTTGAAACCAGGCACCACTCCTATAGCCAAGAGACCCTACAAAATGCCGCCGCATGAACTCCTTAAGCTTAAGGAGGAAATCGACAAATCTCTTCGCAAAGGATTCATTCGCCCAAGTTGCTCTCCTTGGGGAGCACCTTCTCTCTTTGTCAAGAAGAAGGATGGGACTAACCGATTGGTTCAAGACTACCGTCCTATAAACCAAGCTACCATTCAGAATAAATACCGTCTTCCTCGGTTCAATGATCTGTATGATCAACTGGCGGGTTCGTCAGTGTTCTCTAAGCTCGACTTGAGGTTGGGTTACCACCAGATCCGTGTTCGCGAAGAGGATATCCCAAAGACCTCCTTCGTGACTCGCTATGGTTCATACGAGTACACCGTCATGTCTTTCGGTTTAACCAATGCTCCAGCCACCTTCTCTCGTCTGATGAACTATATATTCATGGATTACCTCGACAAGTTCGTCGTGGTTTATCTGGATGATATCCTGGTATTTTCCAAGAATGAAGAAGAACATGCTGAACATCTTCGACTTGTGCTGGAAAAGCTACGAGAGCATCAACTATATGCCAAGTTCTCCAAATGTGAATTCTGGCTACCGGAAGTAACCTATCTTGGGCATGTCATCTCAAAGGATGGTATTGCCGTCAACCCTGAACGAGTCCAGGCTATTCTTGATTGGACTCCTCCCAAGAACGTTAAGCAAGTCAGAAGTTTTCTCGGTCTCGCCAGCTATTGCCGTCGATTCGTCGAGAACTTCTCCAAGATCGCCAGGCCTCTGACTAACCTGTTACATAAGGGCGTCAAGTTCCAATGGACAGACAAATGTCAGGAGAGTTTCCAGGCACTCAAAGACAAGTTGACTTCTGCCCTAGTTCTAGCTCCTCCTGATACTAAGAAGGACTTTGTCATTTACTGCGACGCTTCCCGTCAAGGATTAGGCTGTGTCCTAATGCAAGACCGCAAAGTGATTGCTTATGCCTCTCGGCAATTGCGCCCTCACGAAGAGAACTACCCAGTTCACGACCTCGAACTTGCTGCTGTCATTCATGCGCTGAAGCAGTGGCGACATTACCTTCTTGGTAATCGTTGCGAGATCTTCACTGACCACCAAAGTCTGAAGTATCTGTTTACTCAGCCAGACCTGAACCTCCGTCAGCAGAGATGGATGGAGCTTGTTGCAGACTTTGACTTGGGTATTTCCTATACGCCAGGCAAGGCTAATGTAATGGCTGATGCCTTGAGCCGCAAGTCTTACTACAACCACCTCCAGGTTCACAAAGTTCAGCCCTCGCTTGTTGAAGAATTCAGGAAGCTGAACCTCCATATTGTTCCTCCGGGTGCACTCGCTCCCCCTCCTAAGGAGTTTGGCAAGGTGAACCTCCACGTTGTTACCCAGGGTTCCCTCAATACCCTAGTTGCTAAACCAGATCTCGTGGACAGCATCAAAAGCCTACAGAAGTATGACTCTGAAACCCACAAGATTAAGCGCTACCTCGCAGAGGGAAAGCCGTCATTCTTCACTATTGCTGAAGATGGCACCTTATACTTCAAGGGGCGCCTAGTGGTGCCATGTGCAGAGAAAAACCTGGATATGACACATGAAGTTATGAAAGAAGCTCATGATACGCCTCTATGTATCCACCCTGGTAGTACAAAGATGTACCAAGACATCCGTCAGAGATTCTGGTGGTCTAATATGAAGCAAGACATTGCTCGTTATGTTGCTGAGTGTGACGTTTGCCGTCGTATCAAAGCAGAACATCAAAGGCCTGCTGGAACTCTGCAACCTATCTCTATTCCTGAATGGAAATGGGACCATGTTGAGATGGACTTCGTCACTGGATTTCCCAAGTCACAGAAAGGTAATGATGCTATTCTTGTCGTCATTGACCGGCTTTCCAAAGTTGCACATTTCCTGGCGGTCAAGGAAACGATCACTGCTAGTCAACTGGCAACACTCTATATGTCCAGGATTGTTTCACTCCACGGTATTCCATTGGTTATCAGTTCAGACCGTGGCAGCTTATTCACTTCAAGATTCTGGGCAAGTTTCCAAGAAGCTATGGGAACTCATCTGTCATTCAGTACCGCGTTTCATCCTCAATCGCAAGGGCAAGTTGAACGCGTTAACCAAGTTCTCGAAGGCATGCTTCGAGCTTGTGTTATTTCCTTCGGCAAGAAATGGGAGGAATCTCTCCCGTATGCTGAGTTCTCTTATAATAATAGCTATCAAGCTAGTCTGAAGATGGCCCCCTTCGAAGTGTTATATGGACGAAAGTGCCGAACCCCTCTGAACTGGTCAGAAACTGGGGAACGTCCACTCTTCGGTCCGGATATTATCCAAGATGCCGAAGAACAAGTCCGCATTATCCGTGAGAATCTCAAGACTGCTCAGTCACGTCAGAAGAGTCAGTATGACCGTCATCATAAAGACATGGTCTATCAACCTGGCGAAAAGGCTTATCTTCGAGTCACACCTATGAAGGGTGCTCACCGTTTCGGGATCAAGGGCAAGCTAGCTCCTCGATATATTGGCCCATTCACTATTCTCGAAAGGCGTGGAAAAGTGGCATACCAACTGGAGCTACCGCCGAACCTTTCTCAGGTTCACGATGTGTTCCATGTGTCACAGCTCCACCGTTGCTTCAAGGACCCAATCCGAGCAGTGGATCATGAAGTGCTCGAATTGCAGCAGGACCTCTCCTATAAGGAGCATCTGGTCCGCATTCTCGACCAAGCTGAACGCCGCACACGTCAGAAGGCGATCAAGTTTCTCAAAGTCCAGTGGTCGCACCATTCTGAAGATGAGGCCACTTGGGAACGAGAGGATCGTCTGCGCGAAGAATACCCCGCACTGTTTCCTTCTACCTCCTAAATCTCGGGACGAGATTTCTTGTAGTGGAGGAGATTTGTAACGCCCGGATAATTAAGCTACGGTAATCCCACGCTAATGATGCCACGTCACTACGGTTACTGTTGTTAACCTCGCGATGATTCGAAACCGTTTCAAAATTTAAATTCAAATTAATGTCAATAATAAAAGTTTTCAAAAATTTAAACAAAAATGTTCGGTGGGTGCCAGATATTGCACTGATAATTATTGTGGAGAAAACATATTTTTAGAAAATGCCTAACTATTTTAAAATGATGTAAAACACAAAAGAAAAAAAATAAAAAGAAAAGAAAATGCAACAGAGAAAACAGACAAAAAAAAGAAGAAAGGAGGAACCCCCCTCCCCCCACTGGACCCTGGCCCAACAGCCCCCCCTGCTGGACCGCGGCCCAGCTGGCCATCGGGCCAACCAGGCCGGCCAAGGTCGGCCCCCACTCCTCTCCCTTATCAACTCCTCCCCCACTCCCCACCGACAGCCCCCCACTCCCCCCGAAATATCCCCCTCTCCCCCGATCGGGATCGAGGAGGAGGCGCTCGACCCCGCCGCCCCTGGTCCTCTCCGCCGCCGCCAGGAGCCCGCGCCGCCTCGCCCTCGCCGGAGCTTCCCCACCGGCCTGCTCCCACGTCGCCGTCGTCCCCGTCGACCCCCTCAACCCCCGCTGCCCCGTCCCTACACCCCCCGGTGAGGCCACGGCCTCCACGCCCCTCCTCTCCTTCCCTCGCCCCGCCGCGCGGCCCGCGCCGTTGCCTCGCGCCCGTGGCTGCGCGCGAGCTCGCGCTCCCGCAGCACCACCCCCTCGTCGTGCACCGCCCGCGCCCGCCCTGAGCTCGCATCGTCCGTGCGCCGACCCCGTCGTCGGGCCCCTGCCCATCACCGCCTCCCATCGCCACAGCCGCCCGCCCGCGGTGGCCTCCCACGCCGTCCGTTCGCCCCGCACCCTCGCCCCCGCACGCGCCCGTGGCCGCGCGTGGCCGCCGCTCCCCGTGCCCCGTTCCGGTGCCGTCAGCGCCGCCGCGGATGTGCCGCACCGGCCGCGTCCCGCGCCCGCTGGCCTTCGCCGCGCCTGACTCCGGCCGCCCCTGGCCACTGGCACCCCCCTCCCCTTGCTCCGGCGCCCTGCTGTGGCCGTCGGCGCCCAGTCGGGTGCGCCCCTGCCGGCCACGCCCGCAGCGCCCATTCGGGCTATGCCCGACGCCCGACCCGCTATGGCCCTGGGCCACTGCCAAACGGGGCCCGCGCCCCCCCACAGAACGTTTACAAAAAAAAAGGAAAATGAAATGAAAATAATAATAATAATAAATAATAATAAAAATAATAAACTAGTTAATAAATAAATAAATAAAAATAAAATTAATAATAAAACAAATATTAAAAATAACTTTAATTAATTAACTAAATTAATTAATCCTGTTTAAATTAATCTAATTAGATAATTAATTTAATTAAATAGTAATTATTTAGATAAACCCTAATTAACCTAAACAGAGAATGACAGGTGGGTCCCACTGGACCCACATGTCAGTTTGACTTAGTCAACGCCAGTTGACTGCTGATGTCAGCATGACATCATGCTGATGTCATAAATCCATTTTCGAATTAATTTAAATAATTAATTAAATTCCAGAAATTAATAAAATCTTTAGAAAATCATATCTTTTAATCCGTAACTCGGATTAAAATATTTTCAACATGAAAGTTGCTCAGAACGACGAGACGAATCCAGATACGCAACCCGTTCGTCGACCACACCTCCCTAACCTATCGAACTCGCAACTTTTCCCCTCCGGTCCATCTGTCCGAAAACGCAAAACATCGGGAATACTTCCCGGATGTTCCCCCCTTCGCCGGTACCACCTACTGTCGCGTTAGGACACACCTAGCACTGCTCATTGTCATGTCACGCATCGTCATGCTTATGTTTGCATTGTATTTACTGTTTCTTCCCCCCTCTTCTCTCCGGTAGACTACGAGACCGACACTGCTGCTGCCCAGTTCGACTACGGAGTTGACGACCCCTCCTACTTGCCAGAGCAACCAGGCAAGCCCCCCCCCCTTGATCACCAGATATCGCCTATTCTTCTCTATACTGCTTGCATTAGAGTAGTGTAGCATGTTACTGCTTTCCGATATCCTATCCTGATGCCTATCCTTGCTACTACTGTTGTTACCTTTACCTGCAATCCTACATGCTTAGTATAGGATGCTAGTTTTCCATCAGTGGCCCTACATTCTTATCCGTCTGCTGTGCTATACTATCGGGCCGTGATCACTTGGGCGGTGATCACGGGTATATACTTATATACTATATACATGACACATGTGATGACTAAAGTCGGGTCGGCTCGTAGGAGTACCCGCAAGTGGATCTTTGTGGCGGAGCGACAGGGCAGGTTGAGACCACCTAGGTGAGAGGTGGGCCTGGCCCTGGTCGGCGTTCGCGGATACTTAACATGCTTAACGAGATCTTGGTATTTGATCTGAGTCTGGCCATTTGGTCTATACGCACTAACCATCTACGCGGGAGTAGTTATGGGTATCCCGGCGTCGTGGTATCAGCCGAAGCCTTCGTGACGTCAGCGACTGAGTGGCGCGCACCGTGTTGGACTGCTTTGACGTAACCGCCGTGATCGTGTGGGTTGCTAGGTCTGCTCGCGGCCGCGTTCGCAACGTGCAGGTGTGCATAGGGCGATGGGCCCAGACCCCTGCGCGCTTAGGATTAGACCGGCGTGCTGACCTCTCTGTTGTGCTTCGGTGGGGCTGCGACGCGTTGATCTTACGAGGCCGGGCATGACCCAGAAAAGTGTGTCCGGCCAAATGGGATCGAGCGTGTTGGGTTATGTGGTGCACCCCTGCAGGGAAGTTTATCTATTCGAATAGCCGTGTCCCTCGGTAAAAGGACGACCCGGAGTTGTACCTTGACCTTATGACAACTAGAACTGGATACTGAATAAAATACACCCTTCCAAGTGCCAGATGCAACCCGGTGATCGCTCTCTAACAGGGCGACGAGGAGGGGATCGCCGGGTAGGATTATGCTATGCGATGCTACTTGGAGGACTTCAATCTACTCTCTTCTACATGCTGCAAGATGGAGATGACCAGAAGCGTAGTCTTCGACAGGACTAGCTATCCCCCTTTTATTCTGGCATTCTACAGTTCAGTCCACTGATATGCCCCTTTACACATATACCCATGCATATGTAGTGTAGCTCCTTGCTTGCGAGTACTTTGGATGAGTACTCACGGTTGCTTCTCTCCCTCTTTTCTCCTTTTCCTTTCTATCTGGTTGTCGCAACCAGATGCTGGAGTCCAGGAGCCAGACGCCACCATCGACGACGACACCTACGACACTGGAGGTGCCTACTACTACGTGCAGGCCGCTGACGACGACCAGGAGTAGTTAGGAGGATCCCAGGCAGGAGGCCTGCGCCTCGTTCGATCTGTATCCCAGTTTGTGCTAGCCTTCTTAAGGCAAACTTGTTTAACTTATGTCTGTACTCAGATATTGTTGCTTCCGCTGACTCGTCTATGATCGAGCACTTGTATTCGAGCCCTCGAGGCCCCTGGCTTGTATTATGATGCTTGTATGACTTATTTATGTTGTAGAGTTGTGTTGTGATATCTTCCCGTGAGTCCCTGATCTTGATCGTACACATTTGCGTGCACGATTATTGTATGGTCAAATCGGGGGCGTCACATCCTCCCTCCCTCCGACCTATATATATATGTGGGAGGGGGCGCCTAGCACATAACAGACAATTGCCAAGCCGTGTTCGGCGCCCCCTCCACCGTTTACACCCTCGGTCATATTTTCGTAGTGCTTAGGCGAAGCCATGTAGAGATCACTTCACCATCACCGTCACCACGCTGTCGTGCTGCCGGAACTCATCTACTACCTTGCCGTCTTGCTGGATCAAGAAGGCGGAGGACGTCACCGAGCTGAAAGTGTGCAAAACGCGAAGGTGTCGTACATTCGGTACTTGATCGGTTGGAGCACGAAGAAGTTTGACTACATCAACCGTGTTGTTAAAAGCTTCCGCTTACGGTCTACGAGGGTACGTAGACATACTCTCCCCCTCGTTGCTATGCATCTCCATGGATATATCATTGCGTCTGTGTAGATTTTTTTGTTTTCCATGGAACGTTTCCCAACAATGGCATCCGAGCTAGGTCTATGCGTAGATGATATGAACGAGTAGAACACAAAGAGTTGTGGGCAGTGATAGTCATACTTCTTACCACCAACGTCTTCTTTTGATTCGGCGGTATTGTGGGAGGAAGCGGCCCGGACCAACCTTACATGTCCACGCACATGAGACCGGTTCCACCGACTGACATGCAACTAGTTTTGCATAAAGGTGGCTAGCGGGTGTCTGTTTCTCCTACTTTAGTTGAATCGAATTTGACTACGGCCGGTCCTTGAAGAAGGTTAAAACAACAAACTTGATGAATCACCGTTGTGGTTTTATGCGTAGGTAAGAACGGTTCTTGCTAGAAGCCCATAGCAGCCACGTAAAACTTGCAACAACAAAGTGGAGGACGTCTAACTTGTTTTTGCAGGGCATGTTGTGATGTGATATGGTAAAGATATGATGTGATATGTGTTGATGTATGAGATGATCATGTTTTTTAGTATCGACAACCGGCACGAGCCTTAGGGTTGTCTCTTTATTGTACGAAGTGCAAACGCCATGTAATTGCTTTACTTTATCACCATGCGTTAGCAATAATTGTAGAAGCAATAGTTGGCGTGACAACCTCGATGCAACGACGCTACGATGGAGATCAAGGTGTCAAGCCGGTGACGATGGAGATCTTGACATTGCTTTGGAGATGGAGATCAAAATCACAAGATGATGATGGCCATATCATGTCACGTATTTTGATTGCATGTGATGTTTATCTTTTATGCATCTTATTTTGCTTAGAACGGCGGTAGCATTATAAGATGACCCCTTCACTTAATTTCAAGATAAAAGTGTTCTCCCTGAGTATGCACCATTGCTACAGTTCATCGTTTCGAGACACCACGTGATGATCGGGTGTGATAGATGATGATGGCCATATCATGTCACATATTTTGATTGCATGTGATGTTTATCTTTTATGCATCTTATTTTGCTTAGAACGGCGGTAGTATTATAAGATGACCCCTTCACTTAATTTCAAGATAAAAGTGTTCTCCCTGTGTATGCACCGTTGCTACAGTTTGTCATTTTGATTAGCGAGCTAGTCTAGTAGATGCTTACTAGGGACACGGTGTTTTGTCTATGTATCCACACATGTATCAAGTTTCCGGTTAATACAATTCTTGTATGAATAATAAACATTTATCATTATATAAGGAAATATAAAATAACAACTTTATTATTGCCTCTAGGGAATATTTCCTTCAGTCTCCCACTTGCACTACAGTCAATAATCTAGTTCACATCGCCATGTGATTTAACACCAATAGTTCACATCACTATGTCATTAACACCCATAGTTCACATCGCCATGTGACCAACACCCAAAGGGTTTACTAGAGTCAATAATCTAGTTCACAACGCCATGTGATTAACACCCAAAGAGTACTAAGGTGTGATCATGTTTTGCTTGTGAGAGAAGTTTAGTCAACGGGTCTGCCACATTCAGATCCGTATGTGTATTTTGCAAATTTCTATGTCTACAATGCTCTGCATGGAGCTACTCTAGCTAATTGCTCCCACTTTCAATATGTATCCATATTGAGACCTAGAGTCATCCAGATCGGTGTTAAAGCTTGCATCAACGTAACTCTTTACGATGAAATCTTTATCACCTCCATAACCAAGAAATATTTCCTTAGTCCTCTAAGGATAATTTTGACCGATCTCGAGTGATCTACTCCTGGATCACTATTGTACCCCATTGCCAAACTCATGGCAAGCTACACAATAGGTCTTGTATACAACATGGCATACTTTATAGAACTTATGGTTGAGGCAGAGGGAATGACTTTCATTCTCTCTCTATCTTCCGCCATGGTTGGATTTTGAGTCTTACTCAACTTCATACCTTACAACTTAGGCAAGAACTCCTTCTTTGACTGATCCATTTTGAACTCCTTCAAAATCTTATCAAGGTATGTATTCATCGAAAGTCTTATCAAGCGCCTTGATCTATCTTTATAGATCTTGATGCCCAATATGTAACTCGCTTCACCGAGGTCTTTCTTTGAAAAACTCCTTTCAAACACTCCTTTAGGCTTTCCAGAAAATTCTACATCATTTCCGATAAACAATATGTCATTCACATATACTTATCAGAAAGGCTGTAGTGCTCCCACTCACTTTCTTCTAAATACAAGCTTCACCGCAAGTCCGTATAAAACTATATGCTTTTATAAACTCATCAAAGCGTATGTTCCAACTCCGAGATGCTTGCACCAGTCCATAGATGGATTGCTGGAGCTTGCACACTTTGTTAGCACATTTAGGATTGAGAAAACCTTCTTCTTGCATCATATATAGCTCTTCTTTAACAAATCCATTAAGGAATGCAGTTTTGACATCCATTTGCCAGATTTCATAAAATGCGGCAATTGCTAACATGATTCGGACAGACTTTAAGCATCGATACGAGTGAGAAAATCTCAGCGTAGTCAACGCCTTGAACTTGTCGAAAACCTTTTGCGACAATTCCAGCTTTGTAGATAGTAACACTACTATCAGCATCTGTCTTCCTCTAGAAGATCCATTTATTCTCAATGGCTCGCCGATCATCGGGCAAGTCAATCAAAGTCCATACTTTGTTCTCATACATGGATCCTATCTCAGATTTCATGGCCTCAAGCCATTTATCAGAATCTGGGCTCATCATCGCTTCCTGCTTCCTCTTGAGCATGCATTGGTTTTCCCTTGAAGAGGAAAGGGTGATGTAGCAAAGTAGCGTAAGTATTTCCCTCAGTTTTTTAGAACCAAGGTATCAATCCAGTAGGAGATAACACGCAAGTCGCCTAATACCTACACAAACAATCAAGAACCTTGCAACCAACGCGATAAAGGGGTTGTCAATCCCTTCACGGCCACTCGCAAAAGTGAGATTAAATAAAGATAATAAGATAAATATTTTTGGTATTTTTTTGTATAGATTGGAAAGTAAAGATTGCAAAATAGTAAAGCGAGATGTGATGTAAATAAAAGAGATGCAATATAATAAGAAAGAGACCCGGGGGCCATAGGTTTCA
The DNA here is from genome assembly GCF_002575655.3 of Aegilops tauschii subsp. strangulata. Lineage (NCBI taxonomy): Eukaryota > Viridiplantae > Streptophyta > Magnoliopsida > Poales > Poaceae > Aegilops > Aegilops tauschii. Next base: position 238,100,353 of record NC_053039.3, on the reverse strand, counting down.
CTAGTGGTTTCTCTCAAGATAGCATATATTACGGTGGGTGAACAAATTATTGCCGAGCAATTGATAGAAAAGCGCATAGTTATGAGAATATCTAGGCATGATCATGAATATAGGCATCACGCCCGTGTCAAGTAGACCGAAAAGATTCTGCATCTACTACTATTACTCCACACATCGACCGCTATCCAGCATGCATCTAGAGTATTAAGTTCATAAGAATAGAGTAACACATTAAGCAAGATGACATGATGTAGAGGGATAAACTCAAGCAATATGATATAAACCCCATCTTTTTATCCTCGATGGCAACAATACAATACGTGCCTTTCTGCCCCTACTGTCACTAGAAAAGGACACCGCAAGATTGAACCCAAAGCTAAGCACTTCTCCCATTGCAAGAAAGATCAATCTAGTAGGCCAAACTAAACCGATAATTCGAAGAGACTTGCAAAGATATCAAATCATGCATATAAGAATTCAGAGAAGAACCAAATATTATTCATAGATAAACTTGATCATAAATCCACAATTCGTCGAATCTCGGCAAACACACCGCAAAAGAGTATTGCATCGAATAGATCTCCAAGAACATTGAGGAGAACTTTGTATTGAGAATCAAAGAGAGAGAAGAAGCCATCTAGCTAATAGCTATGGACCCGAAGGTCTGTGGTAAACTACTCACACCTCATCGGAGAGACTATGGTGTTGATGTAGAAGCCCTCCGTGATCGATTCCCCCTCCGGAAGATCGCTGGAAAAGGCCCCAAGATGGGATCTCACGGGTCTAGAAGGTTACGGTGGTGAAAAGGTGGTTTTCGTGGCTCCCCCTGATGTTTTTAGGGTATAAGAGTATATATAGGCGAAAGAAGTACGTCGGTGGAGCTCCGTGGGGCCCACGAGGGTGGGGGGCACGCCTACCCCCCCGGGCGCGCCCTCCTGCCTCGTGGCCGCCTCGGGGAGTTCCAGACTTCAACTCCAAGTCTTCTGGATTGCGTTTGTTCCAAGAAAGATCATCGCGAAGGTTTCATTCCGTTTGGTATTCCTTTTCTGCAAAACACTGAAATAGGCAAAAAAACAGAAACTGACACTGGGCCTTCGGTTAATAGGTTAGTCCCAAAAATAATATAAAAGAGCATATTAAAGCCCATTAAACATCCAAAACAGATAATATAATAGCATGCAACAATCAAAAATTATAGATACGTTGGAGACGTATCAAGCATCCCCAAGCTTAATTCCTGCTCGTCCTCGAGTAGGTAAATGATAAAAACAGAATTTTTGATGTGGAATGCTACCTAACATAATTTTCAATGTAATTTTCTTTATTGTGTCATGAATGCTCAGATCCGAAAGATTCAAGACAAAAGTTTAATATTGACATAAAAATAATAATACTTCAAGCATACTAACCAAGCAATTATGTCTTCTCAAAATAACATAGCCAAAGAAAGCTCATCCCTACAAAATCATATAGTTTGGCCATGCTCCATCTTTGTCACACAAAATGCTCCAATCATGCACAACCCCGATGACAAGCCAAGCAATTGTTTCATACTTTAGTATTCTCAAACTTTTTCAACTTTCACGCAATACATGAGCGCGAGCCATGGACATAGCACTATAGGTGGAATAGAATGGTGGTTGTGGAGAAGACAAAAAAGAGGAAGATGGTATCATATCAACTAGGCGTATTAATGGGCTATGGAGATGCCCATCAATAGATATCAATGTGAGTGAGTAGGGATTGCCATGCAACGGTTGCACTAGAGCTATAAATGTATGAAAGCTCAACAAAAGAAACTAAGTGGGTGCACATCCAACTTGCTTGCTCACGAAGACCTAGGGCATCTGAGGAGGTCCATTGTTGGAATATACAAGCCAAGTTCTATAACGAAAATTCCACTAGTATATGAAAGTGACAAAATAAGAGACTCTCTATCATGAAGATCATGGTGATACTTTGAAGCACAAGTGTGGAAAAAGGATAGTAACATTGCCCCTTCTCTCTTTTTCTCTCATTTTTTTGGGCCTTCTCTTTTTTTGGCCTTTTTTTTATTTCCTCACACAGGACAATGCTCTAATAATGATGATCATCACACTTCTATTTATTTACAACTCAAGGATTACAACTCGAGACTAGAACAAAATATGACTCTATATGAGTGCCTTCGGCGGTGTACCGGGATGGGCAATGAATCAAGAGTGACATGTATGAAAAATTGTGAATGGTGGCCTTGCCACAAATACGATGTCAACTACATGATCATGCAAAGAAATATGACTATGATGAAGCGTGTCATAATAAACGAAACGGTGGAAAGTTGCATGGCAATATATCTCAGAATGGCTATGGAAATGCCATAATAGGTAGGTATGGTGGCTTTTTTGAGGAAGGTATTTTGGTGGGTTTATGGTACCAACGAAAGTTGTGCGGTACTAGAGAGGCTAGCAATGATGGAAGGATGAGAGTGCGTATAATCCATGGACTCGACATTAGTCATAAAGAACTCAGATACTTATTGCAAAAATCTACAAGTCATCAAAACCAAGCACTACGCGCATGATCCTAGGGGGGTAGATTGGTAGGAAAAGGCCATCGCTCCTCCCCGACCGCCACTCATAAGGAGGACAATCAAAGAAACACCTCATGCTTCAAATTTGTTACACAAGGGTTACCATACGTGCATGCTACGGGACTTGCAAACCTCAACACAAGTATTTCTCAAATTCACAATTACTCAACTAGCACGACTCTAATATCACCATCTTCATATCTCAAAACAATCATCAAGTATCAAACTTCTCATAGTATTCAATGCACTCTATATGAGAGTTTTTATTATACCCATCTTGAATGCCCATCATATTAGGACTAATTTTATAACCAAAGCAAATTACAATGCTGTTCTAAAAGACTCTCAAAATAATATAGGTGAAGCATGAGAGATCAATAATTTCTATAAAATAAAACCACCACCGTGCTCTAAAAAAGATATAAGTGAAGCAATAGAGCAAAATTATCTAGCTCAAAAGATATAAGTGAAGCACATAAAGTATTCTAATAAATTCTGATTCATGTGTGTGTCTCTCCCAAAAGGTGTGTACAGCAAGGATGATTGTGGTAAACTAAAAAGCAAAGACTCAAATCATACAAGACGCTCCAAGCAAAACACATATCATGTGGTGAATAAAAATATAGCCTCAAGTAAAGTTACCAATAGACGAAGACGCAAGAGGGGATGCCTTCCGGGGCATCCCCAAGCTTAGGCTTTTGGTTGACCTTGAATTTTACCTTGGGGTGCCTTGGGCATCCCCAAGCTTAGGCTCTTGCCACTCCTTATTCCAAAATCCATCAAATCTTTACCCAAAAACTTGAAAACTTCACAACACAAAACTTAACAGAAAATCTCATGAGCTCCGTTAGTATAAGAAAACAAACCACCACTTTAAGGTACTATAATGAACTCATTATTTATTTATATTGGTGTTAACCCTACTGTATTACAACTTCTCTATGGTTCATACCCCCGATACTACCCATAGATTTATTAAAATAAGCAAACAACACACGAAAAACAGAATCTGTCAAAGCAGAACAGCCTGTAGCAATCTGATTCATACACATACTTCTGGAACTCCAAAAATTCTGAAATAAATTGGTGGACGTGAGGAATTTGTGTATTAATCATCTTCAAAAAGAATCAACCTAAAAGCACTCTCCAGTAAAAAAATGGCATATAATCTCGTGAGTGCAAAAGTTTTTATTTTTTACAGCAAGATTGCAAAGACTTCACCCATGTCTTCCCAAAGGTTCTACTTGGCACAAACACTAATTAAAACATAAAACCATATCTAAACAGAGTCTAGACGAATTATTTAGGGATAATTAGATTTATGCCCCTAGTTGTGTCCCACTCGTCTGTTTTACCCCTAATTTCCAAAAGTCACCGGTTCTGTCCAAGTCACTTTGCGCCTCTTACGCTTTTGCCCTTTGACCGTTTGACCATCAGTTTGAAAACTTCATAACTAATTCATACTAAATCAGAAAAATGCAAATAAGGTACCAAAATGTTCAGAAAAACATCACCTATATGTCAGTGTCATTTGCATTCATGAAAAAAGTGTTGGAAAGTGCACATCCAAGTTTTAGCTCTTTTGACACCACCATGAATAGTAAAATCTAAAAAAATTCAAAAAAACTCAAAAAAAATATGGTGGCTAAGAACGACAAATGTTGTAAGTGCTTGTCAAGTTTCATCAGGGAACGACATTCGTGGAAGTCGTGGCAAAAAAAAAATCTATTTTGGAGTGCTGATTGTTTTTTTGCTGAGGCACCCACAAAGCTCATTCCCTCATGAAACTTGGCAAGCGCTTCAAACATTTGTCATTCTTTGCCACCAAATTTGTTTTTGAATTTTTTGAATTTTCTAGATTTTACTATTGATGGTGGTAGCATAAGAGCTAAAACTCGGATGGGCACTTTCAAACACTTTTTTTCATGAATGCAAATGACACTGACATATAGGTGATGTTTTTCCAAACATTTTGGTATCTTATTTGCATTTTTCTGATTTAGTATGAATTAGTTATGAAGTTTTCAAACTGACAGTCAAAATAAAATTGGGTTGCCTCCCAACAAGCGCTATCGTTTAACGCCCCTAGCTAGGCATAAAGCAAGAATAGATCTAGGTATTATCATCTTTGGTATGCAATCCATATGTGGCTCTCATAATAGATTCATAAGGTAATTTAATTTTATTTCCAGGAAAGTGTTCCATGCCTTTCCTTAACGGAAATTGGAATCTAATATTTCCTTCTTTCATGTCAATAATTGCACCAATCGTTCTAAGGAAAGGTCTACCAAGAATAATAGGGCATGTAGGATTGCAATCTATATCAAGAACAATGAAATCTACGGGCACATAATTCCTATTTGCAACAATAAGAACATCATTAATCCTTCTCATCGGTGTCTTAATGGTGGAATCCGCAAGGTGCAAATTTAAAGAACAATCATCAAATTCACGGAAACCTAACACATCACACAAAGTTTTTGGAATCGGGGAAACACTAGCACCCAAATCACACGAAGCATAGCATTCATAATCTTTAATCTTAATTTTAATAGTAGGTTCCCACTCATCATAAAGTTTTCTAGGGATAGAAACTTCTAGTTAGAGTTTTTCTTCATAGGATTGCATTAAAGCATTAACGGTATGTTTAGTAAAAGCTTTATTTTGATTATAAGCATGAGGAGAATTTAATACGGATTGCAACAAGGAAATACAATCTATCAAAGAGCAATTATCATAATTAAATTCCTTGAAATCCAAAATATTGGGTTCATTGCTATGTAAAGTTTTGACCTCTTCAATCCCACTTTTATTAATTTTAGCATCAAGATCTAAAAACTCTGAATCATTGGGACGCCTTTTAACTAAAGTTGACTCATCTCCAGTCCCATATTTATCAAGATTCATATTGGAAAACAAATATTTAATAGGAGTCACATCAATCACTTTTAAATCTTCATCATTATTATTATGATAACTAGAAGAACACACTTTCACAAAGCAATCTTTTTTAGCACGCATCCTAGCGGTTCTTTCTTTGCACTCATCAATGGAAATTCTCATGTCTTTGAGAGACTCATTGATGTCATGCTTAGGTGGAATAGATCTAAGTTTCAAAGAATCAACATCAAGAGAAATTCTATCCATGTTCCTAGCCAACTCATAAATCTTAGGCAATTTTTCTTCAAGCAAAGCATTGAAATTCTTTTGCGAAATCATAAATTATTTAAGACTAGTCTCAAAATGAGAGGGCATCTTATTAAAATTTACATAAGAGTTGTTGTAGGAATTACCATAATTATTAGAGGAATTAATAGGAAACGGCCTAGAATTAAAGTTTCCTGTATACACGTTGTTACCAAAATTGTTCCTACCAACGAAATTCACATCCATAGATTCATTATTGTTCTCAATCAAAGTGGAGAAAGGCATATCATTAGAATCAGAAGAAACACTCTTATTAGCAAACAATTTCATAAGTTCATCCATCTTTCCACTCAAAACATTAATCTCTTCCATCGCATGAACTTTTTTAGTAGTGGATCTTTCGGTGTGCCATTGAGAATAATTAACCATAATATTATCTAGGAGTTTAGAAGCTTCTCCTAAAGTGATATCCATAAAAGTGCCCCCCGCGGCCAAATCTAAAAGATTTCTAGAAGCAAAATTCAATCCGGCATAAAATTTTTGTATAATCATCCATAAATTCAAACCATGTGTAGGGCAATTACGTATCATTAATTTCATCTAAAGGAAATATGCCCTAGAGGCAATAATAAAGTTGTTATTTATATTTCCTTATATCATGATAAATGTTTATTATTCATGCTAGAATTGTATTAACCGGAAACTTAGTACATGTGTGAATACATAGACAAACAGAGTGTCACTAGTATGCCTCTACTTGACTAGCTCGTTGAATCAAACATGGTTAACTTTCCTAGCCATAAACATGAGTTGTCATTTGATTAACGGGATCACATCATTAGAGAATGATGTGATTGACTTGACCCATTCCATTAGCTTAGCACTTGATCGTTTAGTATATTGTTATTGCTTTATTCATGACTTATACATGTTCCTATGACTATGAGATTATGCAACTCCCGAATACCGGAGGAACACTTTATGTGCTACCAAACACCACAACGTAACTAGGTGATTATAAAGGTGCTCTACAGGTGTCTCCGATGGTACTTGTTGAGTTGGCATAGATCAAGATTAGGATTTGTCACTCCGATTGTCGGAGAGGTATCTCTGGGCCCTCTCGGTAATGCACATCACTATAGGCCTTGCAAGCAATGTGACTAATGAGTTAGTTGCGGGATGATGCATTACGGAACGAGTAAAGAGACTTGTCGGTAACGAGATTGAACTAGGTATTGAGATACCGACGATCGAATCTCGGGCAAGTAACATACCGATGACAAAGGGAACAACGTATGTTATTATGCGGTTTGACCGATAAAGATCTTCGTATAATATATGGGCACCAATATGAACATCCAGGTTCTGCTATTGGTTATTGACCGGACACGTGTCTCGGTCATGTCTACATAGTTCTCGAACCCGTAGGGTCCGCACGCTTAATGTTCGGTGACAATCGGTATTATGAGTTTATGTGTTTTGATGTACCGAAGATAGTTCGGAGTCTCGGATGTGATCACGGACATGACGAGGAATCTCAAAATGGTAGAGACATAAAGATTGATATATTGGATGACTATATTCGTACACCGGATGAGTTCCGAGGGTCACCGGATAATTATCGGAGTGCCGGGGGGTTGTCGGAACCCCCGGGGGGACTATTGGGCCTACATGCGCCATAGGGAAGAGGGGAGGCAGCCCACAAGGGGCAGTTGCGCCCCCTCCCTGTAGGGAGTCCGAATTGGACTAGGGAGGGGGGCGCGCCCCCCTTTCCTTCTCCTCTCCCTCTCCTTCCTTCCCCCTTCGTCCTCCTAGTTGAACTAGGAAAGGGGGAGTCCTACTCCTACTAGGAGGAGGACTCCTCCCCCTCCTTAGCGCGCCCCAAGGCTGGCCGGCCTCCCCTTGCTCCTTTATATATGGGGGTAAGGGGCACCCTAGAACACACAAGTTGCTTGTTTCCAGCCATGTGCGGTGCCCCCCCTCCACCATAATCCACCTCGGTCATATCGTCGTAGTGCTTAGGCGAAGCCCTGCGCCGGTAGCTTCATCATCACCGTCATCATGCCGTCGTGCTGATGAAGCTCTTCCTTGACACTCTGCTGGATCGTGAGTTCGTGGGACGTTACTGAGCTGAACGTGTGCAGATCGCGGAGGTGCTGTACTTTCGGTACTAGGATCGGTCGGATCGTGAAGACGTACGACTACATCAACCGCGTTGTCATAACGCTTCCGCTTTCGGTCTACGTGGGTACGTGGACAATACTCTCCCCTCTCGTTGCTACGCATCACCATGATCTTGCGTGTGCGTAGGATTTTTTTAAAATTACTACGTTCCCCAACAGTGGTATCAGAGCCAGGTCTATGCGTAGATGTTATTTGCACGAGTAGAACACAAGTGAGTTGTGGGCGATAATAGTCATACTACTTACCAGCATGTCATACTTTGATTCAGCGGTATTGTTGGATGAAGCAGTCCGGACCGACATTACGCGTACGCTTACGCGAGACTGGTTCTACCGACGTGCTTTGCACACAGGTGGCTGGTGGGTGTCAGTTTCTCCAACTTTAGTTGAATCGAGTGTGGCTACGCCCGGTCGTTGTGGTTTTGATGCATAGGTAAGAACGGTTCTTGCTCAGCCCGTAGCAGCCACGTAAAACTTGCAACAACAAAGTAGAGGACGTCTAACTTGTTTTTCAGGGCATGTTGTGATGTGATATGGTCAAGACATGACGCTAAATTTTATTGTATGAGATGATCATGTTTTGTAACGGAATTATCGGCAACTGGCAGAAGCCATATGGTTGTCGCTTTATTGTATGAAATGCAGTCGCCATGTAATTGCTTTACTTTATCACTAAGCAGTAGCGATAGTCGTAGAAGCAATAGTTGGCGAGACGACAATGATGCTACGATGGAGATCAAGGTGTCGCGTCGGTGACAATGGTGATCATGACGGTGCTTTGTAGATGGAGATCAAAGGCACAAGATGATGATGGCCATATCATATCACTTATATTGATTGCATGTGATGTTTATCCTTTATGCATCTTATTTTGCTTAGTTCGACGGTAGCATTATAAGATGATCTCTCACTAAATTTCAAGGTACAAGTGTTCTCCCTGAGTATGCACCGTTGCGAAATTTTATCGTGCCGAGACACCACGCGATGATCGGGTGTGATAAGCTCTACGTTCACATACAATGGGTGCAAGCCAGTTTTGCACACGCGGAATACTCGGGTTAAACTTGACGAGCCTAGCATGTGCAGATATGGCCTCGGAACACTGAGACCGAAAGGTCGAGCGTAAATCATATAGTAGATATGATCAACATAGTGATGTTCACCATTGAAAACTACTCCATCTCACGTGATGATCGGACACGGTTTAGTTGATTTGGATCACGTGATCACTTAGATGATTAGAGGGATATCTATCTAAGTGGGAGTTCTTAAGTAATTTGATTAATTGAACTTTAATTTATCATGAACTTAGTCCTGATAGTATTTGCATATCTATGTTGTAGATCAATAGCTCGCGATGTAGTTTCCCGTTTATTTTTGATATGTTCCTAGAGAAAAATAAGTTGAAAAATGTTAGTAGCAATGATGCGGATTAGCTCCGTGATCTGAGGATTATCCTCATTGCTGCATAGAAGTATTATGTCCTTGATGCACTGCTAGGTGACAGACCTATTGCAGGAGCAGATACAGACGTTATGAACGTTTGACAATGCTCAATATAATGACGACTTGATAGTTTAGTGCAGCATGCTTTACGGCTTAGAACCGGGACTTCAAAAATGTTTTGAACGACATGGAGCATATGAGATGTTCCAAGAGTTGAAATTGGTATTTCATACTCATGCCCGTGTCGAGAGGTATGAGACCTCTGACAGTACTTTGCCTACAAGATGGAGGAGACTAGCTCAACTAGTGAGCATGTGCTCAGATTGTCTGGGTACTACAATTGCTTGAATCAAGTGAGAGTTAATCTTCCAGATAAGATAGTAATTGAAAAAGTTATCTAGTCACTATCACCAAGTTAGTAGTACTTCATGATGAACTATAAATATGCAAGGGATGACGAAAGTAATTCCCGAGCTCTTCGCAATGCTGAAATTGGCGAAGGGAGAAATCAAGAAAGAGCATCAAGTGTTGATGGTTAACAAGACCACTAGTTTCAAGAAAAGGGCAAAGGGATAGAAAGGGAACTTCAATAAGAATGACAAGCAAGTTGTCACTTCCATGAAGAAGCCCAAAGCTAGACCAAAGCCTGAAACTGAGTGCTTCTACTGCAAAGGAAATGGTCACTGGAAGTGGAACTGCCCTAGATACTTGGCGGATAAGAAGGATGGCAAAGTAAACAAAGGTATATTGGATATACATGTTATTGATGTGTACTTTACTAGTGTTTATAACAACCCCTTGGTATTTGATACTGGTTCAGTTGCTAAGAGTAGTAACTCGAAACGGGAGTTGCAAAATAAACAGAGACTAGTTAAAGACGAGGTGATGATGTGTGTTGGAAGTGATTCCAAGGTTGATAAGATCACCATCGCACACTCCCTTTACCCTCGGGATTAATGTTGAACCTAAAATAAATGTTATTTGGTGTTTGCGTTGAGCATAAAATGATTGGATCATGTTATAGCAATACGGTTATTCATTTAAGTCAAAGAATAATTGTTATTCTGTTTACGTGAATAAAACCTTTTGTGGTCATACACCCAGGTGAATGGTTTATTGAATCTCGATCATAGTGATACACATATTCATAATATTGAAGCCAAAAGATGCAAAGTTAATAATGATAGTGCAACTTATTTGTGGCACTGCCGTTTAGGTCATATAGGTGTAAAGCGCATGAAGAAAATCCATGCTGATGGGCTTTTGGAATCACTTGATTATGAATCAGTTGATGCTTGCAAACCATGCCTCATGGGCAAGATGACTAAGACTCCGTTCTCCGGAACAATGGAGCGAGCAACAGACTTGCTGGAAATAATATATACCGATGTATGCGGTCCAATGAGTGTTGAGACTCACGACGGGTATCATTGTTTTCTGACCTTCACAGATGATTTGAGCAGATATGTGTATATCTACTTGATGAAACACAAGTTTGAAACACTTGAAAAGTTCAAAGATTTCCAGAGTGAAGTAGAGAATCATCATAACAAGAAAACAAAGTTTCTACGATCTGATCGTAGAGGCAAATATTTGAGTTACGAGTTTGGCCTTCAATTAAAACAATGTGGAATAGTTTCACAAACTCATGCCACCTGGAACACCACGGCATAATGGTGTATCCGAACGTCATAACCATACTTTATTGGATATAGTGCAATCCATGATGTCTCTTACCGACTTACCACTATCGTTTTAGGGTTACGCATTAGAGACAACTGCATTCACGTTAAATAGGGCACCATCTAAATCCGTTGAGACGACACCTTATGAACTGTGGTTTGGCAAGAAACCCAAGTTGTCGTTTCTTAAAGTTTGAGGATGCGATGCTTATGTGAAAAAGCTTCAACCTGATAAGCTCGAACACAAATCGGAGAAATGTGTCTTCATAGGATACCCAAAAGAGACTGTTGGGTACACCTTCTATCACAGATCCGAAGGCAAGATCTTTGTTGCTAAGAATGGATCCTTTCTAGAGAAGGAGTTTCTCTCGAAAGAAGTGAGTGGGAGGAAGGTAGAACTTGATGAGGTAATTGTACCTTCTCCCGAATTGGAAAGTATTTCTTCACTAAAATCAGTTCAAGTGATGCTTACACCAATTAGTGAGGAACTTAATGATGATCATGAAGCTTCGGATCAAGTTATTACCGAACCTCGTAGGTCAACCAGAGTACGTTCCACACCAGAGTGGTAGGGTAATCCTATTCTGGAGTTCATGTTACTTGACCATGACGAACCTACGAACTATGAGGAAGCAATGATGAGCCCAGATTCCGCGAAATGGCTTGAGGCCATGAAATCTGAGATAGGGTCCATGTATGAGAACAAAGTGTGGACTTTGGTTAACTTGCCCGATGATCGGCAAGCCATAGAAAATAAATGGATCTTCAAGAGGAAGACAGACGCTAAAAGTAGTGTTACTATCTACAAAGCTAGACTTGTCGAAAAAGGTTTTTGACAAAGTTCAAGGTGTTGACTACGATGAGATTTTCTCACTCATAGCGATGCTTAAGTTTGTCCGAATCATGTTAGCAAATTACCACATTTTATGAAATATGGCAAATGGATGTCAAAACTACATTCCTTAATGGATTTCTTAAAGAAGAGTTGTATATGATGCAACCAAAAGGTTTTGTCGATCCTAAAGGTGCTATCAAAATGTGCAAGCTCCAGCGATCCATCCATGGACTGGTGCAAAGCATCTCAGAGTTGGAATATACGCTTTGATGAGTTGATCAAAGCACATAGTTTTATACAGACTTGCGATGAAGCCTGTATTTACAAGAAAGTGAGTGGGAGCACTACAACCTTTCTGATAAGTATATGTGAATGACATATTGTTGATCGGAAATGATGTAGAATTTTCAGGAAAGCATAAAAGGAGTGTTTGAAAGGAGTTTTTCAAAGAAAGACCTCGATGAAGCTACTTACATATTGAGCATCAAGATCTATAGAGATAGATCAAGACGCTTGATAAGTTTTTTCAATGAGTACATACCTTGACAAATTTTTGAAGTAGTTCAAAATGGAACAGTCAAAGAAGGAGTTCTTGCCTGTATTGCAAGCTGTGAAATTGAGTAAGACTCAAAGCCCGACCACGGCAGAAGATAGAAAGAGGATGAAAGTCATTCCCTATGCCTCAGCCATAGGTTCTATAAAGTATGCCATGCTGTGTACCAGATCTATTGTATACCCTAGATTGAGTTTGGCAAGGGAGTACAATAGTGATCTAGGAGTAGATCACTGGACATCGGTCAAAATTATCCTTAGTGGAATAAGGATATGTTTCTCGATTATGGAGGTGACAAAAGGTTCGTCGTAAAGGGTTACGTCGATGCAAGTTTTGACACTGATCCAGATGACTCTAAGTCTCAATATGGATACATATTGAAAGTGGGAGCAATTAGCTAGAGTAGCTTCGTGCAGAGCATTGTTGACATAGAAATTTGCAAAATACATATGGATCTGAATATGGCAGACCCGTTGACTAAACTTCTCTCACAAGCAAAACATTATCACACCTCAGTACTCTTTGGGTGTTAATCACATGGCGATGTGAACTAAGATTACTGACTCTAGTAAACCCTTTGAGTGTTGGTTACATGGCGATGTGAACTATGGGTGTTAATCACATGGTGATGTGAACTATTGGTGTTAAATCACATGGCAATGTGAACTAGATTATTGACTCTAGTGCAAGTGGGAGACTGAAGGGAATATGCCCTAGAGGCAATAATAAAGTTGTTAGTTATATTTCCTTATATCATGATAAATGTTTATTATTCATGCTAGAATTGTATTAACCGGAAACTTAGTACATGTGTGAATACATAGACAAACAGAGTGTCACTAGTATGCCTCTACTTGACTAGCTCGTTAAATCAAAGATGGTTAACTTTCCTAGCCATAGACATGAGTTGTCATTTGATTAACGGGATCACATCATTAGAGAATGATGTGATTGACTTGACCCATTCCGTTAGCTTAGCACTTGATCGTTTAGTATATTGCTATTGCTTTCTTCATGACTTATACATGTTCCTATGACTATGAGATTATGCAACTCCCGAATACCGGAGGAACACTTTGTGTGCTACCAAACATCACAGCGTAACTAGGTGATTATAAAGGTGCTCGACAGGTGTCTCCGATGGTACTTGTTGAGTTGAATAGATCAAGATTAGGATTTGTCACTCCGATTGTCGGAGTGGTATCTCTGGGCCCTCTCGGTAATGCACATCACTATAAGCCTTGCAAGCAATGTGACTAATGAGTTAGTTGCGGGATGATGCATTACGGAACGAGTAAAGAGACTTGCCGGTAACGAGATTGAACTAGGTATTGAGATACCGACGATCGAATCTCGGGCAAGTAACATACCGATGACAAAGGGAACAACGTATGTTGTTTTGCGGTTTGACCGATAAAGATCTTCATAGAATATGTGGGCACCAATATGAACATCCAGGTTCCGCTATTGGTTATTGACCGGAGACGTGTCTCGGTCATGTCTACATAGTTCTCGAACCCGTAGGGTCTGCACGCTTAACGTTTGGTGACGATCGGTATTATGAGTTTATGTGTTTTGATGTATCGAAGATAGTTCGGAGTCTCGGATGTGATCACGGACATGACGAGGAATCTCGAAATGGTAGAGACATAAAGATTGATATGTTGGATGACTATGTTCGGACACCGGATGAGTTCCGGGGGTCACCGGATAATTATCGGAGTGCCGGGGGGTTATCGGAACCCCTGGGGGGCTATTGGGCCTACATGCACCATAGGGAAGAGGGGAGGCAGCCCACAAGGGGCAGCCGCGCCCCTCCCTATAGGGAGTCCGAATTGGACTAGGGAGGGGGGCGCGCCCCCCTTTCCTTCTCATCTCCCTCTCCTTCCTTCCCCTTTCCTCCTCCTAGTTGGACTAGGAAAGGGGGAGTCCTACTCCTACTAGGAGGAGGACTCATCCCCCTCCTTGGCGCGCCCCAAGGCCGGCCGGCCTCCCCCTTGCTCCTTTATATACAGGGGCAGGGGGCACCCTAGAACACACGAGTTGATTGTTTCCAGCCGTGTGCGGTGCCCCCTCCACCATAATCCACCTCGGTCATATCGTCGTAGTGCTTAGGCGAAGCCCTGCGCCGGTAACTTCATCATCACCGTCATCACGCCGTCGTGCTGACGAAGCTCTCCCTTGACACTCTGCTAGATCATGAGTTCGTGGGACATCACCGAGCTGCACGTGTGCAGATCGCAGAGGTGCCATACTTTCGGTACTAGGATCGGTTGGATCGTGAAGACGTATGACTACATCAACCGCGTTGTCATAACGCTTCCGCTTTCGGTCTACGAAGGTATGTGGACAATACTGTCCCCTCTCGTTGCTATGCATCACAATGGTCTTGCGTGTGCGTAGGATTTTTTTTTGAAATTACTACGTTCCCCAACATCATCCTCTCCCAAGCTTGTGCAACATGCTCATGATCAAGTTGGTTAAAATTCATAATATCGTTTCTAAGAGAGATGATCTTAGCGGGAGGAAAATACTTAGAGATAAAAGCATCTTTGCACTTATTCCATGAATCAATACTATTTTTAGGCAAAGAAGAGAACCAAGTTTTAGCACGATCTCTAAGAGAAAACGGAAATAGCTTCAATTTAACGATACCATTATCCACATCTTTCTTCTTTTGCATATCACACAAATCAACAAAGTTGTTTACATGGGTAGCGGCATCTTCACTACGAAGGCCAGAAAATTGACCTTTCATGACAAGATTCAACAAAGCAGCATTAATTTCACAAGATTCAGCATTGGTAATAGGAGCAATCGGAGTGCTAATAAAATCATTGTTGTTGGTATTGGAAAAGTCACATAATTTAGTATTATCTTGAGCCATCGTGACAAACAATCAATCCAACACACAAGCACACAAGAAGCAAGCGAAAAGAGGCGAACGGAAAAGAGGCGAAGAAAAGGCAAAGGTTTTTGAAAATCCTTTTAGAAGTGGGGGAGAGGAAAACGAGAGGCGAATGGCAAATAATATAATGCGAGGGAGAAGAGTTTGTGATGGGTACTTGGTATGTCTTGACTTGAGCGTAGATCTCCCCGGCAATGGCGCCAGAAATCCTTCTTGCCACCTCTTGAGCATGCGATGGTTTTCCCTTGAAGAGGAAATGGTGATGCAACAAAGTAGCGTAAGTATTTCGCTTAGTTTTTGAGAACCAAGGTATCAATCCAGTAGGACATAACACACAAGTCACCTAGTACCTGCACAAACAATCAATAACCTTGCAACCAACGCGATAAAGGGGTTGTCAATCCCTTCACGGCCACTCGCAAAAGTGAGATCTAATAAAGATAATAAGATAAATATTTTTGGTATTCTTGTTGTTTAGATTGGAAAATAAAGATTGGAAAATAGTAAAACGATATGGGATGTAAATAAAAGAGATGCAATATAATAAGAAAGAGACCCGGGGGCCATAGGTTTCACTAGTGGCTTCTCTCAAGATAGCATATATTACGGTGGGTGAACAAATTACTGCCGAGCAATTGATAGAAAAGAGCATAGTTATGAGAATATCTAGGCATGATCATGAATATAGGCATCACGTCCGTGTCAAGTAGACCGAAACGATTCTGCATCTACTACTATTACTCCACACATCGACTGCTATCCAGCATGCATCTAGAGTATTAAGTTCCTAAGAACAGAGTAACGCATTAAGCAAGATGACATGATGTAGAGGGATAAACTCAAGCAATATGATATAAACCCCATCTTTTTATCCTCGATGGCAACAATACAATACGTGCCTTGCTGCCCCTACTTTCACTAGGAAAGGACACCGCAAGATTGAACCCAAAGCTAAGCACTTCTCCCATTGCAAGAAAGATCAATCTAGTAGGCCAAACTAAACCGATAATTTGAAGAGACTTGCAAAGATATCAAGTCATGCATATAAGAATTTAGAGAAGAACCAAATATTATTCATGGATAAACTTGATCATAAATCCACAATTCATTGGATCTCGGCAAACACACCGCAAAAGAGTATTACATCGAATAGATCTCCAAGAACATCGAGGAGAACTTTGTATTGAGAATCAAAGAGAGAGAAGAAGCCATCTAGCTAATAACTATGGACCCGGAGGTCTGTGGTAAACTACTCACACATCATCGGAGAGGCTATGGTGTTGATGTAGAATCCCTCCATGATCGATTCCCCCTTCGGCAGATCGCCGGAAAAGGCCCCAAGATGGGATCTCACGGGTACAGAAGGTTGCGGCGGTGGAAAAGTGGTTTCGTGGCTCCCCCTAATGTTTTTAGGGTATAAGAGTATATATAGGCGAAAGAAGTGCGTCGGTGGAGCTCCATGGGGCCCACGGGTGGGGCGCACCTACCCCCCTGGGCGCGTCCTCCTGCCTCGTGGCCGCCTCCCGGAGTTCCAGACTTCAACTCCAAGTCTTCTGGATTGCGTTTGTTCCAACAAAGATCATCGCAAAGGTTTCATTCCGTTTGGTATTCCTTTTCTGCAAAACACTGAAATAGGCAAAAAGACAGAAACTGGCACTGGGCCTTCGGTTAATAGGTTAGTCCCAAAAATAATATAAAAGAGCATATTAAAGCCCATTAAACATCCAAAACATATAATATAATAGCATGGAACAATAAAAAATTATAGATACGTTGGAGACATATCACTTCCTCATGGTTCGTAGGTTCGTCATGGTCTAGTAACTTGACTTCTAGAATAGGATTACCGTACCACTCTGGTGCAAAACGTGCTCTGGTTGACCTACGAGGTTTGGTAGTAACTTGATCTGAGATTTCATGATCATTATCATTAGCTTCCGCACTAGTTGGTGCAGGCATCACGGGAACGGTTTTCTGTGATGAGCTACTTTCCAATTCGAGAGAAGGTACAATTACCTCATCAAGTTCTACTTTCCTCCCACTCACTTCTTTCGAGGGAAGCTCCTTCTCTAGAAAGGATCCATTTTTAGCAACAAATATCTTGCCTTCGGATCTGTGATAGAAGGTGTACCCAACAGATTCTTTTGGGTATCCTATGAAGACACACTTCTCCGATTTTGTTCGAGCTTACCAGGCTGAAGCTTTTTCACATAAGCATCGCAACCCCAAACTTTAAGAAATGACATCTTAGGTTTCTTGCCAAACCACAGTTCATACGGTGTCGTCTCAACGGATTTAGATGGTGCCCTATTTAACGTGAATGCAGCTGTCTCTAATGCATAACCCTAAAACGATAGTGGTAAATCGGTAAGAGACATAATAGATCGCACCATATCTAATAAAGTACGGTTACGATGTTCGGACACACCATTACGCTTGGTGTTCCAAGTGGCGTGAGTTGTGAAACTATTCCACATTGTTCTAAATGAAGGCCAAACACGTAACTCAAATATTCGCCTCCGCGATTAGATCGTAGAAACTTTTATTTTCTTGTTACGATGGTTCTCCACTTCACTCTGAAATTCTTTGAACTTTTCAAATGTTTCAGACTTGTGTTTCATCAAGTAGATATACCCATATCTGCTCAAATCAGCTGTGAATGTCAGAAAATAACGATACCCGCCGCGAGCCTCAACACTCATCGGACTGCATACATCGGTATGTATTCTTTCCAATAAGTCAGTGGCTCGCTCCATTGTTTCGGAGAACGGAGTTTTACTCATCTTGCCCATGAGGCATGGTTCGCAAGCATCAAATGATTCATTATCAAGTGATTCCAAAAGTACATCCGCATGGAGTTTCTTCATGCGCTTTACACCAATATGACCTAAACAGCAGTGCCACAAATATGTTGCACTATCATTATCAACTTTGCGTCTTTTGGCATCAATATTATGAATATGTGTATCGCTATGATCAAGATTCAATAAACCATTTATATTGAGTGTATGACCATAGAAGGTTTTATTCATGTAAACAAAATAACAATTATTCTTTGACTTAAATGAATAACCGTATTGCAATAAACATGATCCAATCATATTCATGCTCAACGCGAACACCGAATAACATTTATTTTAGGTTCAAATCTAATCCCGAAGGTAAATGGAGTGTGCGATGGTGATCTTATCAACCTTGGAATCACTTCCAACACACATCGTCACCTCGCCCTTAACTAGTATCTGTTCATTTTGCAACTCCTGTTTCGAGTTACAAATCTTAGCAACTGGACCTGTATCAAATACCCAGGGGCTACTATGAACACTAGTAAAGTACACATCAATAAAATGTATATCAAATATACCTTGTTCACTTTGCCATCCTTCTTATCCGCCAAGTTTTTTGGGGCAGTTCCGCTTCCAGTGACCATTTCCTTTGCAGTAGAAGCACTCAGTTTCAGGTTTGGGTCTAGCTTTGGGCTTCTTCATGGGAGTGGAAACTTGCTTGCCATTCTTCTTGAAGTTCCCTTTCAGTGTTCTTGTTTAACCATCAACACTTGATGCTATTTCTTGATTTATACCTTCGCCGATTTGAGCATCGCGAAGAGCTTGGGAATTGTTTTCGTTATGCCTTGCATATTATAATTCATCACGAAGTTCTAGTAACTTGGTGATAGTGACTAGAGAACTCTGTCAATCACTACCTTATATGGAAGATTAGCTCCACTTGATTCAAGCGGTTGTAGTACCCAGACATTCTGAGCACATGCTCACTAGCTGAGCTATTCTCCTCCATCTTGTAGGCAAAGTACTAGTCAGAGGTCTCATACCTCTTAACACGGGCATGAGTCTTAAATAACATTTTCAGCTCTTGGAACATCTCATATGCTCCATGGCGTTCAAAACATTTTTGACGTCCCGGTTCTAAGCCGTATAGCATGGTGCACTAAACTATCAAGTAGTCATCATACCGAGCTTGTCAAACGTTCATAACGTCTGCATCTGCTCCTGCAATAGGTCTGTCACCTAGCGGTGCATCAAGGACATAATTCTTCTATGCAGCAATGAGGATAATCCTCAGATCATAGACCCAGTCCGCATTATTTCTACTATCATCTTTCAACTTAGTTTTATCTAGGAACATATCAAAAATAAAACAGGGGAGCTATACGCGAGCTATTGATCTACAACATAGATATGCAAATACTATCAGGACTAAGTTCATGATAAATTAAGTTCAATTAATCAAATTACTTAAGAACTCCCACTTAGATAGACATCCCTCGAGTCATCTAAATGATTACGTGATCCATATCAACTAAACCATGTCCGATCATCACGTGAGATGGAGTAGTTTTCAATGGTGAACATATCTATGTTGATCATATTTACTATATGATTCACATTCGACCTTTCGGTCTCCTGTGTTCTGAGGCCATGTCTGTACATGCTAGTCTCGTCAAGTTTAACCTGAGTATTCCGCATGAGCAAAACTGTCTTGCACCCATTGTATGTGAACGTAGAGCTTATCACACCCGATCATCACGTGGTGTCTCGGCATGACGAACTGTCGCAACGGTGCATACTCAGGGAGAACACTTATACCTTGAAATTTTAGTGAGGGATCATCTTATAATGCTACCGTCGTACTAAGCAAAATAGGATGCATAAAAGATAAACAACACATGGACTCAAAATATGTGACATGATATGGCCATCATCATCTTGTGCCTTTGATCTCCATCTCCAAAGCACCGTCATGATTTCCATCGTCACCGGCTTGACACCTTGATCTCCATCGTAACATTGTTGTCGTCTCGCCAACTATTGCTTCTACAACTATCGCTAACGCATAGTGATAAAGTAAAGCAATTACATGGCGTTTCCATTTCATACAATAAAGCGACAACCATAAGGCTCTTGCCAGTTGCCGGTAACTTTTACAAAACATGATAATCTCATACAACAACGTATATCACATCATGTCTTGACCATATCACATCACAACATGCCCTGCAAAAATAAGTTAGACATCCTCTACTTTGTTGCTGCAAGTTTTACGTGGCTGCTACGGGCTACTAGTAAGAACTGTTCTTACCTACGCATCAAAACCATAACGGTGTTTCGTCAAGTTTGCTATTTTAACCTTTAAAAAGGACGGGCCGTAGTCAAATTCGATTCAACTAAAGTTGGAGAAACAGACACCCGCCAGCCACCTTTATGCAAAACTAGTTGCATGTCTATCGGTGGAACCGGTCTCATGAACGTGGTCATGTAAGATTGGTCCGCAGTATGACTATCACCGCCCACGACTCTTTGTGTTCTACTCATGCATATCATCTACGCATAGACCTGGCTCGGATGCCACTGTTGGGTAACGTAGCATGCAATTTAAAAAAAATTACTACCCTCACGGAAGATCTATCTAGGAGATGCATAGCAACGAGAGGGGGAGAGTGTGTCCACATACCCTCGTAGACCGAAAGCGGAAGTGTTTGACAACGCGGTTGATGTAGTCGAACTTCTTCTCGTTCCAACCGATCAAGCACCAAACACACGGCACCTCCGAGTTCTGCACACGTTCAGCTCGATGATGTTCCTCGAACTCCTGATCCAACAAAGTGTCGAGGGAGAGTTCCGTCAGCACGACGGCATGGTGACAGTGATGGTGAAGTGATCCGCGCAGGGCTTCGCCTAAGCACTACGTGAATATGACCGGAGGCGTAAACTGTGGAGGGGGGCGCCGCACACGGCTAACAATATTTGTTGTGTGTTCTAGCGGTGCCCCTCCCACATATATATAGGTTGGAGGGGAGGAGAGGCAGCCAAGGGGGCGCCCCAAGTAGGAGGAATCCTACTTGGGGTCCTCCCAATTCGGCCTCCCCCCTTTCCTATTCCTATTTGGAGTAGGAAGGCAAGAGGAGGAAGGGGGAATCCTATTACCTTTTTCCTTTCCTTCTCCAATTTGGCCAGCCCATATGGGGGGCACACCAGCCCCTTAGTGGCTGGTGTGTTTCCCCTATTGGCCCATTAGGCCCATATAGCTTGCCGGGGGTTGCCCGGAACCCCTTCCGGTGACCCGATACAAACCTGGTACCCCCAGAACACTTCCGGTGTCCGAATACTATCATCCTATATATGAATCTTTACCTCTCGACTATTTCGAGACTCCTCATCATGTCTGTGATCTCATCCGGGACTCCGAACAACGTTCGGTCACCAAATCACATAACTCATATAATACAAAATCGTCATCGAACGTTAAGCGTGCGGACCCTACGAGTTCGAGAAATATGTAGACATGACCGAGACACCTCTCCGGTCAATAACCAACATCGGAACCTGGATGCTCATATTGGTTCCTACATATTCTACGAAGATCTTTATCGGTCAAACCGTAATGACAACATACGTTATTCCCTTTGTCATCGGTATGTTACTTGCCAGAGATTCGATCATCGATATCTTCATACCTAGTTCAATCTCGTTACCGGCAAGTCTCTTTACTCATTATGTAATGCATCATCACGCAACTAACTCATTAGTCACATTGCTTGCAAGGCTTATTATGATGTGCATTACCGAGAGGGCCCAGAGATACCTCTCCGATACTCGGAGTGACAAATCCTGATCTCGATCTATGCCAACCCAACAAACACCTTCGGAGATACCTGTAGAGCATCTTTATAATCACCCAGTTACGTTGTGACGTTTGATAGAACACAAGGTATTCCTCCGGTATTTGGGAGTTGCATAATCTCATAGTCAAAGGAATATGTATAAGTCATGAAGAAAGCAATAGCAATAAAACTTAACAATCATTATGCTAAGCTAACGGATGGGTCTTGTCCATTACATCATTCTCCTAATGATGTGATCTCGTTCATCAAATGACAACACATGTCTATGGTTTGGAAACTTAACCATCTTTGATTAGCGAGCTAGTCTAGTAGAGGCTTACTAGGGACACGGTGTTTTGTCTATGTATCCACAGATGTATCAAGTTTCTGGTTAATACAATTCTAGCATGAATAATAAACATTTATCATGATATAAGGAAATATAAAATAACAACTTTATTATTGCCTCTAGGGCATATTTCCTTCAGATACAACTAGAAGTTTTTGTCCATCCTAAAGGTGCTAACAAAGTGTGCAAGCTCCAGCGATCCATCTATGGACTGGTGTAAGCATCTCGGAGTTGGAATATACGCTTGGATGAGGTGATCAAAGCATATGGTTCTATACAAACTTTTGGTGAAGCCTGTATTTACAAGAAAGTGAGTGGGAGCTCTGTAGCATTTCTAATATTATATGTGGATGACATATTATTGATTGGAAATGATATAGAATTTCTGAATAGCATAAAAGGATACTTGAATAAGAATTTTTCAATGAAAGACCTCGGTGAAGCTACTTATATATTGGGCATTAAGATCCATAGGGATAGATCGAGACGCTTAATAGGACTTTCACAAAGCACATACCTTGACAAGATTTTGAAGAAGTTCAAAATGAATCTGTCGGCGTTCTGGGAATGGGGGTCCCCAGACTTGCCTGCCTGCGGCCCGCGGCGTGGCTGTGCTAGCAGGCCTGTACGGCCCATCTTCTTCAACAAGGCATTCAAGACCCTCGCGAGGAGCCAAGCTTCGCAAGGCGGACGAAGCAAGACCTCCTCAGGAGCGGCCTCACCAGGTTGCCTCGCGAGGAGCGGAGAGATAAAGGCAGGGCAAACCTCGCGAGGCTCTCGTGACGTGAGCCATGACGATCAAGATCAGGCGGGCGCCAGCGCGCGCAACGTCCTTGTTTCCTCTCTGGTGCTAAGGAGGCAAGCGCAGGCGCAGAGTATCGAGGCATCAAGCAAAGGTTTCTGTATCAGTGCAACGAGACCAAGACCAGCAGGACGGCAAGATGGAGGTCACCATGGAGCCCAAGGCGGCGTCACCCCTAGAGACTGTTGCGGGCGAAGACCGCTTTTGTCAGGATAAGCTATACTAGCTGTCCCCTTTCAAATTGGCCGTTGTTGGCTCCCTTCCCGCTCAATATTTTGGAAGAGGACCAGGGCCTATATAAGTAGAACTAGCCATCGTAGTAAGGGGATCGATTCCATCTTCCATCCTCACCCCCACAAGTTCACTAAGCACAAGAACACCTCAACCTCAGGAGGCTGTTCTTCCCCTTGTACTGTTCATCATCAGCCCAAGAGGCAATCCACCACCACCACACTGGATTAGGGTATTACACCACAACGGTGGCCCGAACCAGAATAAATCTTGTGTCTTTTGTGTTGTGAGTTCATCGAGTTCGTGCTTGAGATCTTAGCAAACCTAGGGCGTGGATCGGTAGGAGGGAAAGAACTTTGCGCGCACCCCAGTGTTTGAACCTTGAGGGTTTTGCCGGAACCCATGATCCGAAATTTGGCGTGCCAGGTAGGGGTGCGTCGAAGCTTCCCTTCCGTCGCTCCGCGTCGCCTCGCTCCGTCATCTCCATGGCGGACGCTCGCCGTGCTCACGCTGAGCGCAGGGCCGCCCTCGCCACCTGCGTCGCTCAGACGGCTCCCGTCGGCGGGCCACCTCGTCGTTCTCCGTCGCCTGCCGCCAACGCCGCCACCGGCCCGGCGGGGAACGAGCAGCAAACGTCCTCGGTGCACCCCTCGGTGCGGTGGGACGGCCGCACCGCCACTCCATCGCCGACTCCCGCTGGTTCGTCGTCCCACGCTCGTTGCGCTCCCATGGACGCACGGGCCGCGCTCCTCATGGCACACGAGCTCCTGCGCTACCGCCCGGTCAACGACCTCTACGAGGACTGGCTCGACCGCATCGCCGAGCTTGTCCGCGCCGCAGGGGGCTCCCCTGCGCCATCCCTCTCTCCGCCTCGCCCTCCGTCAGCTACATGCAACGTAGCTCACGGAGCGCCTCCACCACCTCTGCCCCAAGACGGTGCCCTGGCGCCAAGGCGCGCGCCTCCAGGGCGCGACCCACCGCGTCCGGCGCCCGCACGTGAAGAAAGAAGCTGCCAAGAAGTTCCTCGACCGCAAGAGAACGCTCCGCCACTCCTCGCACCGCCGCGCTAGGATCGTCTGCCGCGGCAGGGCCCCACGCCGCTTGCTGTGGCGGCACGTGGGCGTCAAGACCAAGCTCCGCCTCCAAGACGGGCCCCGGCAACCACAGCCGGCTTCCGCGCCTTCACACCCGAGCTGTGTAGCGTCGCCTGGCTGGGCAAGTTCAAGCCGGATCTGCCCCCTCGCTACGACGGCACCCCCGACCCCGCGGAGTTCCTGCAGCTCTACGAGCAGAGCATGGAGGCGGCCAACGGCGACGAGAAAGTCATGGCGAACTTGTTCTCCATGGCGCTCAAAGACGGCACCCGTTCGTGGCCCCTGAACCTGCCTCTGGGCTCGATCTCCTCCTGGGACGAGATGCGCGACCGCTTCGTCGCCAACTTCCAGGGCACTCGCGAGCGCCCACCGGCCGCAGGAGACCTGTGTCGCTTCGAGCAACAACCAGGAGAGACCCTCGAGAAGTACATCCAGCGCTTCAACAACGTTCGTCCCAAGATCCCCAAGGTGACGGACGAGGCCATCATCTCCGCATTCTCTGATGGCGTCCGCGACGTCAAGATGAAGGAGGAGCTCGCTATCCACGAGCAGCTGTGCACATCTCAGGAGATGTTCAACCTGGCGACCAAGTGCGCAAGAGCTGAGGAAGGGCGCCTCTCCCTCCTTGAGCTGCTGGCTGTGGACACGGAGGAGAAGAAAGCCAAGGCCAAGGACGCGAACAGCCGTGCTCGCGGCGGAGCCGGACACCAAGCGTGGCAGAGATCAGCCCGAATCATCTAAGAGTAGCCGACCGTTCTGCACCTTCCATAACCTGTACACCCATAACACCAGCGACTGTCAAGAGCTCAGAGCCATTAGAGAAGGACGCTTCGGTCGACGCCCCGAGCGCAACGACCGGGGCTACGGCCGGGGAGGAGGACCTGGTGGCGGACGCTGGGACGACCGTGGCTCGCGCCAGGAGTGGCGCGACCGACCTCGTGAGGACCGCTGGCAGGATCAGCCTCGCGAGGCCGCCTGGAGGGACCAACCTCGTGAGGATCGTCCTTAGGGCAACGCCGGTCTTCCCCCACTACCGCCACCACCAAGAAGGAATGAAGACCACCATCAAGACGAGGGGGCTGGGGGCTTCCAGGAGCCACGTGTTATCGCCTGCATCTTAGGCAGAGCTCAGGCCCCAGTCTCGCAGCGTATCTTCAAACAGTTTGCTCGTGAAGTGAATGTGGTCCTCCCCAAGCTTGAGGCCACACGCCTGCTCAGGTGGTCCCAGTGCGCTATCACCTTCAGTTCGACGGGTCAGGTCAAGTGCGCGGCCATCGCAGGTGCCCTCCCGATGCTCTGCTCCCCAGTCATCAGCAACGTGCAAGTTACCAAGACCCTCATCGACGGCGGCGCAGGGCTCAACGTCCTGTCCGTCGACATGTTCCACAACCTCCAAGTGCCGTATGATCAGCTTCAGCCTACCAAGCCTTTCTCAGGAGTGACCGACGGCTCCACCACACTGATAGGGAAGGTCCGCCTCCCTGTCACCTTCGGAGAACGCAAGAACTACCGCACCGAGCTCATCGACTGCGATGTCGCGCACATCCGTCTGCCATACAACGCCAACATCGGGTATCCAGCCCTGGCCAAGTTCATGGCGGTGACCCATCACGGCTACAATGTCCTCAAGATGTCGGGAAGCGGCGGAATCATCATGGTCCCGTGCAAGGAAAGAGACGCGGTGTGCTCCCTCGAGCATGCCTTTCAAGCTGCAGCAATCGGCGACCCTGACAGCAAGGGCGAGGGCCCTCCAGGGGCCATCCCCAAGAAGAAGAAGCAGTTGCGCTATGCCGGACCTCAGGAGGGTGGTGTCGCAGCTGGAACCTCGTCAGGATCAGCGCCCGTTCCAGGCACGCCTCCCTCCATCGCATAGGAAGGCGCGCCTGGCGCCCTTCTCGGGCAGGGCTCGGGGGCTCTCTTCCGGAGGGCCTCAGACCCTGCCAACATCACGAGGGAGGCGCTCGGGCACCACTTGGAGGCGTGCTTCACGGCACGTTTCCCTCAGGAGGACACAGGGCGAGGAGCGCCCACCGCTCAGGAATTCATCTTCAAGACCACTCAGGAACTGCAAGACGCAAGGGCCATGCGCGGCGACCGCCGCTCACCGGGCGCAGCTCCCCATCTAGGCGAGGATGCTGGGCTGCGCGTCTGCATCGACGTCCCAGGGCTCAACAGGGCCGCACGTCAGGAGCTCTTCTGGCCTTCGCGCGTGGGACGCTGTGAGGGCCCACCGCATAGCTACGTTCGCATGCCTTTCGGCCCGCCGAGCGTGTCGTAAGCCTATCAGCGCAACTTGCGGCGCATCCTGGCGGCTTGGGAGGCCATGCACCACGCTGTGTTGACGGAGATCGAGACGGTCCTCAAGGAACCACCTGGACCCCCAGAGCCTCCCGAGGCTCAGGGCCCCGGTGGCTCATGAGGAGCGACCGCTTCGCCGCGTACCTTCAGCTACCCCAACATCCCTTCATCAACGGAACCAGGTGACATTTTCCAAGTTTATTTAGCGGGGAGCGCCCCTCGGGCTGCATCATTCCCTGGCCGCGTGGGTCCGTCCTTGTCGCATGTATCCCTTTTTTCTTCATGTCTTTAGCTTACCTTGCTGGGGGCGCCCCTTGGGCTGCATCATCCCCAAGCCGCTCGGGCCTGACCCGGTGGCGTGTATCTTCCCGCATTTACTTGAGCCACTATGCTTTCCATGCTTAACCTATCTATGACTATTACCCGCTCGATCGTCACCCATCATGGGAGCCGCGCGCCGGCCGTCTTTCTTCAGGATCCTTCGCATGAGTAGGCTAGGCACGGCGTCTGTGCTCGGGCCCGTCCCTGCAGCGTCGATAAATCCAACGGCTGAGCTCTGTCTGGCGGGCCGGCCCCGTTCACGTCACCTCCTGGGGCCGTTGGTGCTCGGCCCTCTCACGCGATAACATCAGGAGATTTGTTCGGCACAGGTTGTCTGACCACCTCGCAAGACCAGCACAGCGAACAAGAACCAAGACCAGGCGCAACCCGCCTTGAGGTAGGGCCTCGTGAGTCCCGTGCTGGCTCACGAGTGCCCAGATACACCTCGTCTAGCCCTGCCATGCAAGGCACGTGTCAGGGCGGGGCTGCACACACCCCGGGGCCTCTCCTCAGAGGGAGCCCCCCTCCCACGCACAAGTGGAAGCACCATGCTCCGCGCTGGCCGTCGACACTGCCGAGGAGCGGCTATGCCCGTGCACAAGCGGAAGCGCTATGCTCTGCGCTGGTGATAAACAACTGAGACCGGCCTCACAGCCGTACCAACCTCAGGGAGCCCCAGAGCTCAGTGTCCGGCCTCACCGCAACGCCTCCCCTAGGGAGAGCCGCGCGAGGGGGATGGGCACGGGGGATGCGCTCGGGTCAGGCCCAAGCGTACGCCACCCAACCAGGTCTCCCGGACCTGGCCGTCGCGCGCCCCTCCCGAGCCGGGCCTCGGCGAGGGCAATGGTATGGAGATTGTTTGCACGTCAAGGGGGACTCCTGAGCATCGCGACTCAGGAGCCTAACTGGTCATGTAGCCCCTCACTCCTTGGTCCGTCCTGGTCTCCGGTCGGCCCAACGGCGGTTGAGGTATGCGCGGGGGGCCCTGCCGACGTAGAGCATTAACCTATCCTCGCGTATCCTCCCTATAAGCTGTTTGCGCGTCAAGGAGGACTCCTGAGCATCGCGACTCAGGAGCCTAACTGGTCACGTAGCCCCTCACTCCTTGGTCCATCCTGGTCTCCGATCGGCCCAACGGCGGTTGAGGTCTGCGCGGGGCCAGGCTCTGCCGACGCAGAACACGAAGCAAATAGGAAGCAAAATCGCAAAATCTCGAAGCAAATATTATAAGACATATTGCTTTCACAATATCAAACGAAAGTTTAACGCCTCCACGAGGCCTGATGCATGCTACAGGAATGAAACAGGAAAACAGCCGCAAGTCACCCCTGGACACCGCCATCACCCACAAGAGGTACCCCTTCCTTGGTAGCATCGCCTTCACCTGCACCATCAGCCAAAGGCGCGAGAGAGAAGCCGCGGAACTTCTTCAGCAAGGCCTCCACCTGGCCCTTCACGGCGGCGGCAGCAGCGGCACAACGCTCCTCATCTACAGGCTCTAGCAGCTCGTCAAGGCGGGCAGAGGGATCTCGAAGGTAAAGGTGGCACCAACGCCGCCACCGGCCCGGCGGGGAACGAGCAGCAAGCGTCCTCGCTGCACCCCATGGTGCGGCGGGACGGCCGCACCGCCACTCCATTGCCGACTCCCGTTGGTTCATCGTCCCACGCTCGTCGCGCTCCCATGGACGCATGGGCCGCGCTCCTAATGGCGCACGAGCTCCTGCGCTACCGCCCGGTCGACGACCTCTACGAGGACTGGCTCGACCGCATCGCCGAGCTTGTCCGCGCCGCAGAGGGCTCCCCTGCGCCATCCCTCTCTCCACCTCACCCTCCACCAGCTACAGGCGACGTAGCTCACGGAGCACCTTCGCCACCTCTGCCCCAAGACGGCACCCTGGCGCCAAGGCGTGCGCCTCCACGGCGCGACCCGCCGCGTCCAGCGCCAGAGCGTGAAGAAAGAAGCTATCAAGAAGTTCCTCGACCGCAAGAGAATGCTCCGCACTCCTCGCACCGCCGTGCCAGGATCATATGCCACGGCAGGGCCCCGCACCGCTTGCTGTGGCAGCATGTGGGCGTCAAGACCAAGCTCCGCCTCCAAGACGGGCCCCGGCAACATGGCCGGCTGCCGCGCCTTCACACCCGAGCTGAGTAGCGTCGCCTGGCCGGGCAAGTTCAAGCCGGATCTGCCCCCTCGCTACGACGGCACCCCCGACCCCGCGGAGTTCCTGCAGCTCTACGAGCTGAGCATCGAGGAGGCCAACAGCAACGAGAAAGTCATGGCGAACTGGTTCCCCATGGTGCTCAAAGACGGTGCCCGTTCGTGGCTCCTGAACCTGCCTCCAGGCTCGATCTCCTCCTGGGACGAGATGCGCGACCGCTTCGTCGCCAACTTCCAGGGCACTCAAGACCGCCCACCGGCCGCGGGAGACCTGCGTCACGTCAAGCAACAACCAGGAGAGACCCTCCAGAAATACATCCAGCGCTTCAACAACGTTCATCTCAAGATCCCCAAGGTGACGGACGAGGCCATCATCTCCGCGTTCTCTGATGGCGTCCACGACGTCAAGATGAAGGAGGAGCTCGCTATCCACGAGGAGCTGTGCACATCTCAGGAGCTGTTCAACCTGGCGACCAAGTGCGCAAGAGCTGAGGAAGGGCGCCTCTCCCTCCTTGAGCTCCCGGCTGCGGACACAGACGAGAAGAAAGACAAGGCCAAGGACGTGAAGCGCAAGGGAGCAGCCGTGCTCGCGGCGGAGCCGGACACCAAGAGCGGCAGAGATTAGCCCGAATCATCCAAGAGCAGCCAACCGTTCTGCGCCTTCCATAACCTGCACACCCACAAGACCAGCGACTGTCAATAGCTCAGAGCCATTCGAGAAGGACGCTTCGGTCGACGCCCCGAGCGCAACGACCGGGGCTACGGTCGGGGAGGAGGACATGGTGGCAGACGCTTGGACAACCGTGGCCCGCGCCAGGAGTGGCGCGACCGACCTCGTGAGAACCGCTGGCAGGATTCGCCTCGCGAGGACGCCTGGAGGGACCAGGCTCGTGAGGATCGTCCTCAGGGCAACGCCGGTCTTCCCCCACTACCGCCACCACCAAGAAGGAATGAAGACCATCATCAAGACGAGGGGGCTGGGGGCTTCAAGGAGCCACATGCTATCGCCTGCATCTTAGGCGGAGCTCAGGCCCCAGCCTCGCAGCGTATCCTCAACCAGTTTGCTCGTGAAGTGAATGTGGTCCTCCCCAAGCTTGAGGCCACACGCCCGCTCAGGTGGTCCTAGTGCGCTATCACCTTCAGTTAGACGGATCAACTCAAGTGCGCGGCCACCGCAGGCGCCCTCCCGATGCTCTGCTCCCCAGTCATCAGCAACGTGCAAGTTACCAAGACCCTCATCGACGGCGGCGCAGGGCTCAACGTCATGTCTGTCGACACGTTCGACAACCTCCAAGTGTCGTATGATCAGCTTCAGCCTACCAAGCTTTTCTCAGGAGTGACCGACGGCTCCACCACACCGATAGGGCAGGTCCGCCTCCCTGTCACCTTCGGAGAACGCAAGAACTACCGCGCCGAGCTCATCGACTTCGACGTCGCGCACATCCGTCCGCCATACAACGCCATCCTCGGGTATCCAGCCCTGGCCAAGTTCATGGCGGTGAACCATCACGGCTACAATGTCCTCAAGATGTCGGGAAGCGGCGGAATCATCACGGTCCTGTGCGAGGAAAGAGACACGGTGTGCTCCCTCGAGCGTGCCTTTCAAGCTGCAGCAATCGACAACCCCGACAGCAAGGGCGAGGGCCCTCCAGAGGCCATCCCCAAGAAGAAGAAGCAGCTGCGCCGTGTCGGACCTCAGGAGGGTGGCGTCGCAGCTGGAACCTCGTCAGGATCAGCGCCCGTTCCTGGGGCGCCTCCCTCCATCGCATAGGAAGGCGCCCCCGGCGCCCTTCTCGGGCAGGGCTCGGGGGCTCTCTTCTGGAGGGCCTCAGGCCTTGCCAACATCACGAGGGAGGCGCTTGGGCACCACTTGGAGGTGTGCTTCATGGCACGTTTCCCTCAGGAGGACACAGGGCGAGGAGCGCCCACCGCTCAGGAATTCATCATCAAGACCACTCAGGAACTGCAAGACACAAGGGCCATGCGCGGCGACCGCCTCTCACCAGGCGCAGCTCCCCATCCAGGCGAGGATGCTGGGATGCGCGTCTGCATCGACGTACCAGGGCTCAACAGGGACGCATCTCAGGAGCTCTTCTGGCCTTCGCGCGTGGGATGCTGCGAGGGCCCACCGCACAGCTACGTTCGCATGCCTTTCGGCCTGCCGAGCGTGTCGTCAGCCTATCAGCGCAACTTGCAGCACATCCCGGCGGCTTAGGAGGCCAGGCACCACGCTGTGTTGACGGAGATGGAGACGGTCCTCAAGGAACCGCCTAGACCCCCAGAGCCTCCCGGGGTTCAGGGACCCGGTGGCTCATGAGGAGCGACCGCTTCGCCGCGTACCTTCAGCTGCCCCAACACCCCTTCATCAACAGAACCAGGTGACATTTTCCAAGTTTATTTAGCGGGGAGAGCCCCTCGGGCTGCATCATTACCAGGACGCGTGGGTCCGTCCCTGTGGCATGTATCCCTTTTTCTTCATGTCTTTAGCTTACCTTGCTGGGGGTGCCCCTCGGGCTGCATCATCCCCAAGCCGCTCGGGCCTGACCCGGTGGCGTGTATTTTCCCGCATTTACTTGAGCCACTATGCTTTCCATGCTTAACCTATCTATGACTATTACCCGCTCGATCGTCACCCATCATGGGTGCCGCGCGCCGGCCGTCTTTCTTCAGGATCCTTCGCGTGAGTAGGCTAGGCACGGCGTCTGTGCTCGTGTCCGTCCCTGCAGCGTCGATAAATCCAACGGCTGAGCTCTATCTGGTGGGCCGGCCCCGTTCACGCCACCTCCTAGGGCCGTTGGTGCTCGGCCCTCTCACGCGATAACCTCAGGAGATTTTTCGGCGCAGGTTGTCTGACCACCTCGCAGGACCAGCACAACGAACAAGAACTAAGACCAGGCGCAACCCGCCTTAAGGTAGGGCCTCTTGAGTCCCGCGCTGGCTCATGAGTGCCCAGATACACCTCGTCTAGCCCTTCCGTGCAAGCCACGTGTCAGGGCGGGGCTGTACACGCCCCGGGGGCTCTCCTCAGAGGGAGCCCCCCTCCCACGCACAAGTGGAAGCACCATGCTCCGCGCTGGCCGTCGACACTGCCGAGGAGCGGCTATGCCCGTGCACAAGCGGAAGCGCTATGCTCCGCACTGGTGATAAACAACTGAGGGCGGCCTCACGACCATACCAACCTCAGGGAGCCCCAGAGCTCAGTGTCCGGCCTCACCGCAACGCCTCCCCTCGGAAGAGCCGCGCGAGGGGGCTGGGCACGGGGGCTGCGCTCGGGTCACGCCCAAGCGTACGCCACCCAACCAGGTCTCCCGGACCTGGCCGTCGCGTGCCCCCCCCCCCCGAGCCAGGCCTCGGCGAGGGCAAAGGTATGGAGATTGTTTGCACATCAAGGGGGACTCCTGAGCATCGCGACTCAGGAGCCTAACTGGTCACGTAGCCCCTCATTCCATGGTCCGTCCTGGTCTCCGGTTGGCCAAACAGCGGTTGAGGTATGCGCGGGGTCGGGCCCTGCCGACGTAGAACATTAACCTATCCTCGCGTATCCTCCCTATAAGTTGTTTGCGCGTTAAGGGGGACTCCTGAGCATCGCGACTCAGGAGCCTAACTGGTCACGTAGCCCCTCACTCCTTGGTCCGTCCTGGTCTCTGGTCGGCCCAACGGCGGTTGAGGTATGCGCGGGGCCGGGCTCTGCCGACGCAGAACACGAAGCAAATAGGAAGAAAAATCACAGAATCTCGAAGCAAATATTACGAGACATATTGTTTTCACAATATAAAACAAAAGTTTAACGCCTCCACGAGGCCTGATGCATGCTGCAGGAATGAAACAGGAAAACAGCCGCAGGTCACCCCTGGACACCGCCATCACCCACAAGAGGTGCCCCTTCCTTGGTAGCATCACCTTCACTTGCACCGTCGGCCAAAGGCGCGAGAGCGAAGTCGCGGAACTTCTTCAGCAGGGCCTCCACCTGGCCCTTCACGGCGGCGGTAGCAGCCGCACAACGCTACAGGCTCCAGTAGCTCGTCTCCATCTACGAGGACTGGCTCGACCGCATCGCCGAGCTTGTCCGTGCCACAGGGGGCTCCCCTGCGCCATCCCTCTCTCCACCTCGCCCTCCGCTAGCTACAGGCGACGTAGCTCACGGAGCACCTCCGCCACCTCTGCCCCAAGAAGGCGCTGAAAGTGCGTTATATCGACTAGAGGGGGGTGAATAGGTGATTTTTATGAATTTTTCACAGAGGAATTTGCGGGTGAGGAAATTCCTTAGCAAAGAACTACTTGCTGCGGAATAAGTACTCAAAAGTAAACATTACAGAACACAAGCATGGTCATCATGATGAAATGAAGACAAGCACAGAGTACAGAAAGCGTAAACACAGGATAACACAGGATGAAGCCAAACAGACTGAAGAAATTGAACTGAGGAAATTGAGAAAGTCTTCAGTCAAAGTCTTCAAACTGATATGAACAAGCACACAACAACTGTAATGAGGAAATGAAAGAGTTGAGGAAATAGAACCAGTAAGCTTGGTGAAGACAATGATTTGGTAGACCAGTTCCAACTGCTGTCTCAGTTGTATGTCTGGTTGGAGCGGCTAGGTATTTAAACCTGAGGACACACAGTCCTCATTGTATTCTCCTTGAGCTAAGGTCACACGGACCTCGCCCAATCACTCGTGGTAAGTCTTCAGGTGACTTCTGAACCTTCACAAACTCGGTCACTCGGCGATCCACAATTCCTCTTGGATGCTCTAGACCATGACGCCTAACCGTCTGGAAGAAGCACAGTCTTCAAATGTTAGAATTTTCGGATCTACGCAAGATCAATCTCTTCAGTGATGCTCAATCACTTTGGGTTTGTAGGTGTTTGGGTTTGGGTTTTCCTCACTAGATGATTTTCGCTCAAAGTCCTCGGAGGATGGGATGCTCTCAAATGACAAGTGTCAGTTTCTCTCGGAGCAGCCAACCAGCTAGTGGTTGTAGGGGGCGGCTATGTATAGCCTAGGGAGCAGCCCGACATGATAAGACATAAATGCCCTTCAATGAAATGACCGTTAGGTGGGTAGATATTTTGGGACAGCTGGCGCGTAGCATAGCAACGGTCGGAAATTTGAGTATCAAATACCTCAGGGCTCTCATGTTCCTCACTGTGTAGGCAATCCACACTGGCGAATTCCTAACTCCTTAGTCAGAACAAATTCCTCGGATACCAGAAGAACTTCGTCAATGTCACTGAAGAATATGACTAAACTGTATGAGATTTCCAATGGCTTCACTCGAAGGGATTGGTAGGTGTAGGATTTTGAGTCGAGCATCACATGGAAATTTTTCCTTAGTATTTCCTCGACCCCCTTTAACAGTACGGTGTTTCCTATGTCTCAAGAAAGAGAAAATGAAACTACTAAAACAAGAGTCTTCACGCTTCATGTTCCTCGAATGGATACCAAGTCTTCAAGGTCACACCAATTTCTTCACTTTCAAAGTCTTCAGAAAGTCTTCAGAAATCCAAAGTCTTCAGTCGAAGAACTTCATTTTTAGGGGTCGACTTTTTCTGTAAATATCAAACTCCTCATAGACCTATAGACCTGTGTACACTCATAAACAGATTAGTCCCTTAACCTATAAGTCTTCAATACACCAAAATCACTAAGGGGCACTAGATGCACTTACAATCTCCCCCTTTTTGGTGATTGATGACAATATAGGTTAAGTTTTCAACGGGGATAAACATATGAAGTGTAAATACTGATATAGAGGAATTTCATTGCAAGATATAGAAGAACTCCCCTGAAGATGTGCATACTGAGGAATTTGCTTTTGAAGCAATGCACACTTGAAGAGTAGAATCATGGAGATCTCCCCCTATATCTTGTAATTCATACACGCATTTGACATATAATATGAAGAATTTGAAATGCATGACGAAATATGGTAACTGATGTAATTCAGCATGCGTACATTAACATTAATGAGGAATAAGCATGCAGAAAAACACAGCAAAAATATCAGGCCACCATAGAGTTTAAGTTTACAACTCGATCCAGCAAAGTCATCAGAAGAACGAGAGTTGTAACTTTGCAAAAAAACGCCCATATAAGATAGACCCGCCTTGAAGACTAACTCAAATCCCCCCCTTTGTCATCGAATGACCAAAAGGGTTGAAAATGAGAACTAACTCCCCTGAAGAATATCATGTTGATGGAGGAGCGCCAGCGTTGTTGGGGTCGTTTGTCGTAGTAGGGCCTGCCGTAGTGTCGTCGAAGTCTTCATGCTCGTCGGTTTCGCGCGATGAAGAATATGAGTTGGCCACCAAGGAAGGAACCTTGACCTTCTTGTATTTCTTCGGTGGAGGTGCAGACCAGTCAAATTCCTCCTTGAGACCCATTTGCTTCAGATCTTCTTCACCATATACATGTGACAGAATAGCCCAGGTGCGACCGAAGACTTCATGGAGGTAGTAATGGTTTTTCTTCACTGCATTATGTGTAGCAGTCATGTTGTGAAGAATAGAACCAAACTGACGCTTAACCCATTTGTGGTTTCGATCCACCTTCTGGTGAAGACTAAGTAGAAGCTCACGGTCAGTCATCACACGAGGAGCAGTGGCTTGAGGATTTGGCTTGGATGCATTAGCAGCAGAATCATGAGTGGCAGAGTCATCATTGGTGGAATAAGATGCAACTTTGCGAAACTATCCATCCAATGGACGAATGCCTTCATCAATGACAGTTGGTGCCTTGCCCTTTTCATCAGCTGAGGAATATGTCCGCTTGCGAAGCTGAGCTGATTCTGAAAATCAGCCTTCTAGTTGAGTGAACACCTTGTTCTGAGGAATCTCATAATCCATGGTGCATAAGGCTTCAGCTCAAATGGAGAAAGTGCAACATTTGCTAGAGTCCTCGTGAAGAAATCATGATAGTTGACAGGAATGCCATGTATGACGTTGAATAGAAGATTCTTCATAATGCCAACAATTTCCTCATCAGACGAGTCGTGGCCTTTGATTGGACTCATAGTCTTCGTTAGAATGCGATAGACTGTTCTTGGCACATAGAGCAATTCCTTCACGAGGAATTTGGTCCTTGGGGCTTGACCAGGCTTCAGAGGCTTCATAAGAACTTGCATACAGTGGGCAGTTAGTTCAGGCTCTTGGTAGAGAGAACGAGCTCCTTCAGGTGGAGGACTGATTGGCAGGGCATGAAGTAATTCAGATGCCAGTGCCTTATAGTGAGTGTTTTCGATCATCCAGTCCAAAATCCAGGTGTTGATGTTATCAGCATCACCTGTGATGTGCAGGGTTGCATAGAACTGAAGAATAAGTTCTTCATTCCAATCAACAATATCTGTGCAAAAGTTGAGGAGGCCTGCGTCATGAAGCACACTGAGGATAGGGGTGAAGCAAGGCAGTGATTCCATGTCCACATGAGGAATATGCTCGTGGTCGAAGACTTTATCCTTGTTGAAGAGCAGTGAAGAATAGAAATTGGCCTCGCTGGCAGTCCAGAAGCGTTTCCTTCTAAGAGGAGCAGAATCATATGGATTATAGTCAGTGAAGAACACGTGCTCGCCGAAGAAGTCATCAGCTTTGAATTTCTGCTTCTTTGAGAATGGATCCTTTGGCTTGGGCTAAGGAGTATCAGTCAAATGCATAATTACCTCAGGAATCGCAATCTCAGGTTCCATAGGCTGAGGAATTTCAGCTTCTTCTTCAGTGGCAGCCTGGGTCTTCAATTCTTCATTTACATTTTCTTCAGCATTAGTGGCTGGAATCTCTTCATGGACAGACGGTGTGGCATGTGGTTCATCATATCCCATTTGAACTGTAGTTACTGGGGACTGAGGAATTTGTTGCAACGGTGTGAACAGTGGAGAGTTGGGGTGCTGACTTTCCCAGAAGTCATCATTCAGCACGGGTGTGGTACAGCCAATGTCCATATCTTCTTCTTCTTGTTGTTATTCAACGCCGGCCTCTTCAGCAGTGAACTGAGGCATAGGTGAGGAGACAATTGGTGTTGAAGGGATTGCATCCGCTTCAATTTCTTCATCCAACTGCTCTAACGAAGCAGCAAAAGGAATCTCTTCATCAGATTCACTTGGAATCACATAATCTTCATCAAAAGGAACAAGGTCCTTTGATGGCATGGTTGAGATAGGAACAACATCAATTGGGTTGTCAATGGCTTCATCTTCTTCTGAGCTGAAGAATCTGATGAAGTTGATGCTTTCCTTTTCTTCACCGCTGCATGCTCTGCGGCATTGGTCTTCTTCACATCTGATGCAGATGGAAGGATTGGAGCTGGTGTAGGCACAGGAGGAGCAGAGGAATTTGGTTGAATTTCCTTAGGCACAACTGATGCAGTTGCCCTGACTTCTTCATTTTCTTCAGGCGCACCACTAGTGGATGCCCTGGCAATTTCATCAGCGGCTGGAATGCAGTCATCAACCCTGGTACTCTGAGTTTCTTCAGCAGCCTGATTGTCATCAGCGGTGCTGGCATTTTCTTCAGTCGGCTGAGCAGATGCTTCAGCCTGAGGATTTTCTTGTTGCCACCGTAGTCCTTGAGAGTTTGCTTCATCCACAGCAATTGAGCACAGCAAGAACCAGCAGCAATGTACTCAGCTTCAGCAGTAGACAGTGATACGCAGTGCTGTTTCTTCGAGGACCAACAGACCAAAGATCGTCCGAGGAAATGGCATGTGCCAGATGTTGACTTGCGGTCCACACGATCACCAGCATAGTCAGAGTCGGAATATCCAATGAGATCAAAAGCCGAGCCCTTGGGGTACCATAATCCAAGTGTTGGTGTGTGACCTAGATATCGAAGAATATGCTTCACAGCCTTATGGTGTGATTCCTTCGGTGTAGCTTGAAATCGGGCACACATGCAAACACTAAGCATAATATCTGGCCTAGATGCACATAAGTACAATAAAGAGCCAATCATGGAGCAGTATACCTTTTGATCGAAGTCAATACCATTTTCATCAGTGCATAGGTGGACATTTGTGGGCATTGGAATTTTGACCCCTTTGCAATCTTGCATGCCGAATTTCCTCAGTACATCCTTGAGGTATTTCTCCTGAGATATGAATATGCCATTGCGCTGTTAACGAATTTGAAGACCTAAGAAGAATTTCAATTCTCCCATCATAGACATTTGATATTCTTCACTCATCATATAGGCAAATTCATCACTGTAATGTTGGTCAGTACAGCCAAAGATAATATCATCAACATAAATTTGGCACACAAACAATTCACCATCATAAGATTTAGTGAAAAGAGTAGGGTCGAGTGAACCGGTCTTGAAGCCTTTCTTCATGAGGAATTCCTTCAAAGTATCATACCACGCCCGAGGGGCCTGCTTGAGGCCATAGAGGGCCTTATTGAGTCTGAAGACTTTGTCAGGATGCTTTGGATCTTCAAAACCTGGGGGTTGAGCAACATATACTTCTTCCTCAAGCTTACCATTGAGGAATGCACTTTTCACATCCATTTGATATAAAGTGATATCATGATGGTTAGCATAAGCAAGTAATATGCGAATAGCCTCAACTCTAGCAACAGGCGCAAAAGTTTCATCGAAATCAATTCCTTCAACCTGTGTGTAGCCTTGAGCTACAAGTCGTGCCTTATTCCTCACCACAAGGCCATTTTCATCTTGCTTGTTGCGGTAGATCCACTTTGTGCCAATGATATTGTGCTTGCGAGGATCTGGACGTTTGACTAGTTCCCAGACGTTGTTGAGCTCGAATTGATGTAATTCTTCTTGCATAGCTTGAATCCACTCAGGCTCCAGAACTGCTTCATCTACCTTAGTGGGCTCTGTAATAGAGACGAAAGCAAAGTGCCCACAAAAGTTAGATAAATGTGAAGCTTTTGAGCGTGTGAGAGGACCTGGTGCTTCAATGTCATCAATGATTCTCTCAATTTGCACTTCATTTCCAACGCGAGGATGAGCGGGTTGTCGTCGAGGAATTTGATCAGCATTTTCTTCAGCACCATTTTCTTCAGCACCATTTTCTTCAGGTGCATTAGCTCGACGTTCTTCACGTTCTGGAATGAATTCTTCAGCAGATTCTTGGTAGGAATGACATCCTCAGTAGCCTTGAACTTGATAGTTTCCTCAGGTGCTGGTTCATCTATCACAGAAGGAAGGTGCTCTCTTTGCGAGCCATTAGTTTCATCGAATCGCACTGTCGGATCTTGGGTTCCGGCAAAACCCTTAAGGTTCGAACTCTGGGGTGCGCGCGAAGTTCTTTCCCTCCTACCGGTCCACGCCCTAGCTTGCTAAGATCTCGCGGATGACCTCGACGAACTCGCAACACAGAAAGACACGAGATTTATACTGGTTCGGGCCACCGTTGTGGTGTAATACCCTACTCCAGTGTGTGGTCGTGCATTGCCTCTTGGGCTGATGAAGAACAGTACAAGGGGAAGAACAGCCTCCTGAGGTTGAGGTGTTCTTGTGCTTGTCTAACTTGTGGGGGTGAGGACTCGATGCCCTCTAGTGTGGTGGCTAGTTCTACTTATATAGGCCCTGGTCCTCTCCCCAAATATTGAGCGGGAAGGGAGCCAACAACGGTGGCCAATTTGAAAGGGGACAACTCGTACAAGCTATCCTGACAAAAGTGGTCTTCGCCTGCGAAAGGCTCTGGTGGTGACGCCGTCTTGGGCTCCATGGTGACCTCCATCCTGCTGGCCTACTGGTCTTGGTCTCGTTGCACCGATAAGGAAACCTTTGCTTGATGCCTCGGTACTCCGCGCCTGCGCCTGCTCCCTTGGCACCAAAGAGGAAACAAGGACGCTGCGTGCTCTGGCGCCCGTCTGATCCAGGTCGTCATGGCTCACGTCACGAGTACCTCGTGAGGTTTGCCCCGCCTTGATATCTCCGCTCCTCGCAAGGCAGCCTGGTGAGGCCGCTCCTGAGGTGGTCCTGCGTCGTCCGCCTCGCGAGGCTTGGCCCCTCGCGAGGGTCTTGTATGCCTTGTCGATGAAGATGGGTCGTACAGGCCCGCTAGCAAAGCCATGTCGTGGCCGCAGGCAGGCAAGTCTGGGGACCCCCGTTCCCAGAACGCCGACAGTAGCGTCCGGGCCCAAGGCGCGCTCGGGCTTGGCTTCAGGGCGAAGCCAAAGGTCAAGTACGGAGCGCCACGGGCCCCAAAAGCCTGCGGCCTTGGTCGATGCATGGCGGTTGATTGGACGTGGGTGTCTCCGCTTCCCCACGTTGCCTCGGCAACTGCTCGACTTGACAAGTCCCTGCGACATGCAAGGAAAACCATCATTACCTGTGATCGTGGGAGGCGCCAGTTGGCCTTCTTTCGCTATAAATGGGGAGGGGGGCGGAGCCCCCGTCGCCCATCTCTTCCTTGCTCGCTTGCTTCTTCCTCCTTGCTCCACCGCTAGCAGTAATGGCG
Source organism: Aegilops tauschii subsp. strangulata (assembly GCF_002575655.3). Classification (NCBI taxonomy): domain Eukaryota; kingdom Viridiplantae; phylum Streptophyta; class Magnoliopsida; order Poales; family Poaceae; genus Aegilops; species Aegilops tauschii. The sequence goes on along the minus strand of NC_053039.3, from coordinate 238,059,738 downwards.
CCGCCGAAGAGGTTCTCCGCCGCGGAGAAGGGCAAAGCCCCTCGGGAGGGGCCCGGCTCCCCGGCACCCAAGCGAGGACATGGCCGTCCTCGCAAGCATGCTGCGACCCCCGCCGTGGCCCCCGGCTCTCGGGGCGGCGCCGCAGTGCACGGCAGGGGTCGCTCCAGTCACGGCAGTCCTGTCGACGAGAGGAGGCGTGCCGTGGTTGCGCGACCTCCCCGGCCGCGGTTCCATGCATGCTGCCGGAGTTCGTTGCTTGGTCGGAGGATCCGGCCGGCAGTTGGCTCCAGCTTCCCCGCTTCTTTGCCGATGAGCTGCCGGCCTTCGATCCAGGCGGGCTCTGGCTGCAGGCAGACGGCTGCTATAGCCGGGCTTCTTGGTTCGCGGTCGAGGTATCCGTCGCGGGCAACATAGCTCGGGCCCGCGGTTGGCAGACGTTCGCCCGCGCGCGCGGCCTGGGCAGGCGGTGCACCCTCCACTTCAAGTTCGACGGCGACGCGACCCTCTTCGTGAGGGTGTTCGGGGAATACGGTCGCCGCGCCGGATGCTGCCCCGAGGTGAACGACGGCGAGGAGGTGCTCGGCCTTGGCGATGGCCGGGACGAGGAGGAGGACGAGCCCGCCGGCCGCGCCTCGTCTGGCTATGGTGGCTCCTCCCTTGGCGTTAGTTCCACCAGCGGCGGCCTTGATCAGCCACCATGCCGCCGCGCCCGCTTCGAAGGTGGTAGTGGGTCGTCTCGTCGCCGCGCATCGGTGAAGCGCGAGGAGGGGTCCGACTAGACCCTGGACATCGTCAAGGCCCTGCCCCCGTCGGCTGCCGCAGGGGCGATCGCCGCTTTTGTTATGTTCCCCTTTTCCTTCCTGCATCGAAATGAAACCAGCACGGGCCCGAATGGGCGTGTATCGAACCATAACTTATTAATCATTATGCTACGCTTGTTGTTTCAGTGTTGTGTGGCTATTTTACGCAAAGATAACTTAGCCTGGTGCATTCGGGGCACCCTCCTCCTTACGAGGCGTTTATTTCCTTGTGTCCATCTTAACCTTGTGGTCTGCGATTGCTCAGGAACTGCAAGAAATTTGTTAGGGAGTTTGCCAGGAGACTTGTCGTTCACCCAAGCCTTGACCCGACGCTTTGTATCGCGGTACCCGTGGGGCACGGATTAGGAGAGGTGCGCCAGCTTTGAGGCTCGAACGAGGGTGGCTCGCAAGAACGAGAAGGCAGAGAGAATAAAAACGCTCGCGAGGGCGCCTGCCTAGCCCCCCTCGCGAGGTATGCGAGAGAGAAAACACGAGCGAACCATAGCCGGAAAATGCGGTAAGAGGCGAGGGAATCGAATCAGCAAGGAACACCAAAGGCAAACTTCGATTTAAGAAAAAATGAGCCAACTACGGAAAGCAAATGAAAAGCCGCGTCCGGCACCTAATCTAGTCTTCAAGTCTTCTCCCCAGCGCGGAGGTAAGTGTTGCCACTAGGCGTGGGAGGGAGCCCCAGGGCCTGAGGCCGACATTCCTGAGACTCCGGGGCGGGTACAACCCCACTCACTATTACGTGAGAGTGTCACGGGCGGCGATTCTTCACAGGCACCGGGCCTTCTTCACAGGCTTTGGGCCTTTCTTCACAGGCTCAGGGCCTTGCTTCATGTGTAGAACTTCTGGTGGTGCTGGATGTTCCAGGCGTTCTGGATAGGTATCCCGTCCTGCGTCTCCAGGCGCGCGGCGCCAGGCCTGGAGACATTGACGACCCTGAACGGGCCCTCCCACATGGGCGAAAGCTTGTGCAGCCCTTCCCTGGAGAGGACCCGCCTCAGGACGAGGTCGCCCACTTCGAGCGTCCTGGAGTGATGCTGCGGCAGTGGTATCGCCGCAGCGCCTGCTGGTACCTTGCCGCCCTCAATGCAGCTTCGCGACGACGCTCCTCCCCCAGCACGAGGTCCATCCCCCGCGTTGTTGGGGAACGTAGTAATTTCAAAAAAATTCTTATGCACACGCAAGATCATGGTGATGCATAGCTACGAGAGGGGAGAGTGTTTTCCACGTACCCTCGTAGACCGAAAGCGGAAGCGTTAACACAACGCGGTTGATGTAGTCGTACGTCTTCACGATCCGACCGATCAAGTACCGAACGCACGGCACCTCCGAGTTCAGCACACGTTCAGCTCGATGACGTCCCTCGAACTCCGATCCAGCCGAGTGTTGAGGGAGAGTTTCGTCAGCACGACGGCGTGGTGACAATGATGATGTTCTACCGACGCAGGGCTTCGCCTAAGCACCGCTACGATATTAACGAGGTGTAATATGGTGGAGGGGGCACCGCACACGGCTAAGAGATCAATGATCAATTGTGTCTAGAGGTGCCCCCCTGCCCCCGTATATAAAGGAGCAAGGGGGGTTCGGCCGGCCAAGGGGAGAGGCGCGCCAGGAGGAGTCCTACTCCTACCGGGAGTGGGACTCACCCCCTTTTCCATGTTGGACTAGGAGAGAGAGGGGGAAGAGGTGGAGGGGAGGAAGGAAAGGGGGGGCGCCGCCCCCCCCCTCCTTGTCCTATTCGGACTGGGGGGAGGGGCGTGCGGCCCTGCCCTGGCCTCCTCTCCTCTCTTCCACCTAGGCCCACCAAGGCCCATTAAGTTACCGGGGGGTTCCAGTAACCTCCCGGTACTCCGAAAAAATCCCGATTTCACCCGGAACACTTCCGATATCCAAACATAGGCTTCCAATATATCAATCTTTATGTCTCGACCATTTCGAGACTCCTCGTTATGTCCGTGATCACATCCTGGACTCCGAACAACCTTCGGTACATCAAAACATATAAACTCATAATATAATTGTCATCGTAACGTTAAGCGTGCGGACCCCACGGGTTCGAGAACTATGTAGACATGACCGAGACACCTCTCCGGTCAATAACCAATAGCGGAACCTGGATGCTCATATTGGCTCCCACATATTCTACGAAGATGTTTATCGGTCAGACCGCATAACAACATACGTTGTTCCCTTTGTCATCGGTATGTTACTTGCCTGAGATTTGATCGTCGGTATCTCGATACCTAGTTCAATCTCGTTACTGGCAAGTCTCTTTAATCGTTCCGTAATACATCATCCCGCAACTAACTCATTAGTTACAACGCTTGCAAGGCTTATAGTGATGTGTATTACTGAGTGGGCCCAGAGATACCTCTTAGACAATCGGAGTGACAAATCCTAATCTCGAAATACGCCAACCCAACAAGTACCTTTGGAGACACCTGTAGAGCACCTTTATAATCACCCAGTTACGTTGTGACGTTTGGTAGCACACAAAGTGTTCCTCCGGTAAACGGGAGTTGTATAATCTCATAGTCATAGGAACATGTATAAGTCATGAAGAAAGCAATAGCAACATACTAAACGATCGAGTGCTAAGCTAACGGAATGGGTCAAGTCAATCACATCATTCTCCTAATGATGTGATCCCGTTAATCAAATGACAACTCATGTCTATGGCTAGGAAACATAACCATCTTTGATCAACGAGCTAGTCAAGTAGAGGCATACTAGTGACACTCTGTTTGTCTATGTATTCACACAAGTATTATGTTTCCGGTTAATACAATTCTAGCATGAATAATAAACACTTATCATGATATAAGGAAATAAATAATAACTTTATTATTGCCTCTAGGGCATATTTCCTTCAGTCTCCCACTTGCACTAGAGTCAATAATCTGGATTACACGGTAATGATTCTTACACTAATGGAGTCTTGGTGCTGATCATGTTTTGCTCGTGGAAGAGGCTTAGTCAACGGGTCTGCAACATTCAGATCCGTATGTATCTTGCAAATTTCTATGTCTCCCACCTGGAGTAAATCCCCGATGGAATTGAAGCGTCTTTTGATGTGCTTGGTTCTCTTGTGAAATCTGGATTCCTTTGCTAAGGCAATTGCACCAGTATTGTCACAAAAGATTTTCATTGGACCCGATGCACTAGGTATGACACCTAGATCGGATATGAACTCCTTCATCCAGACTCCTTCATTTGCTGCTTCCGAAGCAGCTATGTACTTCGCTTCACATGTAGATCCCGCCATGACACTTTGCTTAGAACTGCACCAACTGACAGCTCCACCGTTCAATGTAAACACGTATCCGGTTTGCGATTTAGAATCGTCCGGATCAGTGTCAAAGCTTGCATCAAGGTAACCATTTACGATGAGCTCTTTGTCACCTCCATAAACGAGAAACATATCCTTAGTCCTTTTCAGGTATTTCAGGATGTTCTTGACCGCTGTCCAGTGATCCACTCCTGGATTACTTTGGTACCTCCCTGCTAAACTTATAGCAAGGCACACATCAGGTCTGGTACACAGCATTGCATACATGATAGAGCCTATGGCTGAAGCATAGGGAACATCTTTCATCTTCTCTCTATCTTCTGCAGTGGTCGGGCATTGAGTCTTACTCAATCTCACACCTTGTAATGCAGGCAAGAACCCTTTCTTTGCTTGATCCATTTTGAACTTCTTCAAAACTTTGTCAAGGTATGTGCTTTGTGAAAGTCCAATTAAGCGTCTTGATCTATCTCTATAGATCTTGATGCCCAATATATATGCAGCTTCACCGAGGTCTTTCATTGAAAAACTCTTATTCAAGTATCCCTTTATGCTATCCAGAAATTCTATATCATTTCCAATTAGCAATATGTCATCCACATATAATATTAGAAATGCTACTGAGCTCCCACTCACTTTCTTGTGAATACAGGCTTCTCCAAAAGTCTGTATAAAACCAAATGCTTTGATCACACTATGAAAGCGTTTATTCCAACTCCGAGAGGCTTGCACCAGTCCATAAATGGATTGCTGGAGCTTGCACACTTTGTTAGCTCCCTTTGGATCGACAAAACCTTCCGGTTGCGTCATATACAACTCTTCTTCCAGAAATCCATTCAGGAATGCAGTTTTGACATCCATTTGCCAAATTTCATAATCATAAAATGCGGCAATTGCTAACATGATTCAGATAGACTTGAGCATCGCTACGGGTGAGAAGGTCTCATCGTAGTCAATCCCTTGAACTTGTCGAAAACCTTTCGCAACAAGTCGAGCTTTATAGACAGTAACATTACCGTCAGTGTCAGTCTTCTTCTTGAAGATCCATTTATTTTCAATGGCTTGCCGATCATCGGGCAAGTCAACCAAAGTCCATACTTTGTTCTCATACATGGATCCCATCTCGGATTTCATGGCCTCAAGCCATTTTGCGGAATCTGGGCTCACCATCGCTTCTTCATAGTTCGTAGGTTCGTCATGGTCTAGTAACATAACCTCTAGAACAGGATTACCGTACCACTCTGGTGCGGATCTTAATCTGGTTGACCTACGAGGTTAAGTAATAACTTGATCTGAAGTTTCATGATCATTATCATTAACTTCCTCACTAATTGGTGTAGGTGTCGCAGAAACTGGTTTCTGTGATGATCTACTTTCCAATAAGGGAGCAGGTACAGTTACCTCATCAAGTTCTACTTTCCTCCCACTCACTTCTTTCGAGAGAAACTCCTTCTCTAGAAAGGATCCATTCTTAGCAACGAATGTCTTGCCTTCAGATCTGTGATAGAAGGTGTACCCAACAGTCTCCTTTGGGTATCCTATGAAGACATATTTCTCCGATTTAGGTTCGAGCTTATCAGGTTGAAGTTTCTTCACATAAGCATCGCAACCCCAAACTTTAAGAAACAACAACTTTGGTTTCTTGCCAAACCATAGTTCATAAGGCGTTGTCTCAACGGATTTCGATGGTGCCCTATTTAGAGTGAATGCAGCCGTCTCTAAAGCATAACCCCAAAACGATAGCGGTAAATCAGTAAGAGACATCATAGATCGCACCATATCTAGTAAAGTACGATTACGACGTTAGGACACACCATTACGTTGTGGTGTTCCGGGTGGCATGAGTTGCGAAACTATTCCGCATTGTTTTCAAATGTAGGCCAAACTCGTAACTCAAATATTCTCCTCCACGATCTGATCGTAGAAACTTTATTTTCTTGTTACGATGATTTTCAACTTCGCTCTGAAATTCTTTGAACTTTTCAAATGTTTCAGACTTATGTTTCATTAAGTAGATATACCCATATCTGCTCAAATCATCTGTGAAGGTGAGAAAATAACGATATCCGCCACGAGCCTCAATATTCATCGGACCACATACATCTGTATGTATGATTTCCAACAAATTAGTTGCTCTCTCCATAGTTCCAGAGAACGGTGTTTTAGTCATCTTGCCCATGAGACACGGTTCGCAAGTACCAAGTGATTCATAATCAAGTGATTCCAAAAGTCCATCATTATGGAGTTTCTTCATGCGCTTTACACCGATATGACCTAAACGGCAGTGCCACAAATAAGTTGCACTATCATTATCAACTCTGCATCTTTTGGCTTCGACATTATGAATATGTGTGTCACTACTACCGAGATTCATTAAAAATAGACCACTCTTCAAGGGTGCATGACCATAAAAGATATTACTCATATAAATAGAACAACCATTATTCTCTGATTTAAATGAATAACCGTCTCGCATCAAACAAGATCCAGATATAATGTTCATGCTCAACGCTGGCACCAAATAACAATTATTTAGGTCTAATACTAATCCCGAAGGTAGATGTAGAGGTAGCGTGCCGACGGCGATCACATCGACTTTGGAACCGTTTCCCACGCGCATCGTCACCTCGTCCTTGGCCAGTGTTCGCTTAATCCGTAGTCCCTGTTTCGAGTTGCAAATATTAGCAACAGAACCAGTATCAAATACCCAGGTGCTACTGCGAGCTCTGGTAAGGTACACATCAATAACATGTATATCACATATACCTTTGTTCACCTTGCCATCCTTCTTATCCGCCTAATACTTGGGGCAGTTCCGCTTCCAGTGACCAGTCTGCTTGCAGTAGAAGCACTCAGTCTCAAGCTTAGGTCCAGATTTGGGTTTCTTCTCCTGAACAGCAACTTGCTTGCTGTTCTTCTTGAAGTTCCCCTTCTTCTTCCCTTTGCCCTTTTTCTTGAAACTAGTGGTCTTATTGACCATCAACACTTGATGCTCCTTTTTGATTTCTATCTCCGCTGCCTTTAGCATTGCGAAGAGCTCGGGAATTGTCTTATTCATCCCTTGCATGTTATAGTTCATCACGAAGCTCTTGTAGCTTGGTGGTAGTGATTGAAGAATTCTGTTAATGACGCTATCATCCGGAAGATTAACTCCCAGTTGAATCAAGTGATTGTTATACCCAGACATTTTGAGTATATGCTCACTGACAGAACTATTCTCTTCCATCTTGCAGCTGTAGAACTTATTGGAGACTTCATATCTCTCAATCCGGGCATTTGCTTGAAATATTAACTTCAACTCCTGGAACACCTCATATGCTCCATGACGTTCAAAACGTCGTTGAAGACCCGGTTCTAAGCCGTAAAGCATGGCACACTGAACTATCGAGTAGTCATCAGCTTTGCTCTGCCAGACGTTCATAACCTCTGGTGTTGCTCTTGCAGCAGGCCTGGCACCCAGCGGTGCTTCCAGGACGTAATTCTTCTGTGCAGCAATGAGGATAATCCTCAAGTTACGGACCCAGTCCGTGTAATTGCTACCATCATCTTTCAACTTTGCTTTCTCAAGGAACGCATTAAAATTCAACGGAACAACAGCACGTGCCATCTATCTACAATTAACATAGACAAGCAAGATACTATCAGGTACTAAGTTCATGATAAATTTAAGTTCTATTAATCATATTACTTAAGAACTCCCACTTAGATAGACATCCCTCTAATCATCTAAGTGATTACGTCATCCAAATCAACTAAACCATAACTGATCATCACGTGAAATGGAGTAGTTTTCAATGGTGAACATCACTATGTTGATCATATCTACTATATGATTCACGCTCGACCTTTCGGTCTTAGTGTTCCGAGGCCATATCTGCATATGCTAGGCTCGTCAAGTTTAACCTGAGTATTCTGCGTGTGCAAAACTAGCTTGCACCCGTTGTAGATGGACGTAGAGCTTATCACCCGATCATCACGTGGTGTCTGGGCACGACGAACTTTGGCAACGGTGCATACTCAGGGAGAACACTTTTATCTTGAAATTTAGTCAGAGATCATCTTATAATGCTACCGTCAATCAAAGCAAGATAAGATGCATAAAAGATAAACATCACATGCAATCAATATAAGTGATATGATATGTCCATCATCATCTTGTGCTTGTGATCTCCATCTCCGAAGCACCGTCATGATCACCATCATCACCGGCGCGACACCTTGATCTCCATCGTAGCATCGTTGTCGTCTCGCCAACTATTGCTTTTACGACTATCGCTACCGCTTAGTGATAAAGTAAAACAATTACATGGCGATTGCATTGCATACAATAAAGCGACAACCATATGGCTCCTGCCAGTTGCCGATAACTCGGTTACAAAACATGATCATCTCATACAATAAAATTCAGCATCATGTCTTGACCATATCACATCACAACATGCCCTGCAAAAACAAGTTAGACGTCCTCTACTTTGTTATTGCAAGTTTTACGTGGCTGCTACGGGCTTAGCAAGAACCGTTCTTACCTACGCATCAAAACCACAACGATAGTTTGTCAAGTTGGTGCTGTTTTAACCTTCGCAAGGACCGGGCATAGCCACACTCGGTTCAACTAAAGTGAGAGAGACAGACACCCGCCAGTCACCTTTAAGCAACGAGTGCTCGCAACGGTGAAACCAGTCTCGCGTAAGCGTACGCGTAATGTCGGTCCGGGCCGCTTCATCTCACAATACCGCTGAACCAAAATATGACATGCTGGTAAGCAGTATGACTTATATCGCCCACAACTCACTTGTGTTCTACTCGTGCATATAACATCAACGCATAAAACCAGGCTCGGATGCCACTGTTGGGGAACGTAGTAATTTCAAAAAAATTCCTACGCACACGCAAGATCATGGTGATGCATAGCAACGAGAGGGGAGAGTGTTGTCCACGTACCCTCGTAGACCGAAAGCGGAAGCGTTAACACAACGCGGTTGATGTAGTCGTACGTCTTCACGATCCGACCGATCAAGTACCGAACGCACGGCACCTCCGAGTTCAGCACACGTTTAGCTTGATGACGTCCCTTGAACTCCGATCCAGCCGAGTGTTGAGGGAGAGTTTCGTCAGCACGATGGCGTGGTGACAATGATGATGTTCTACCGACGCAGGGCTTCGCCTAAGCACCGCTATGATATTATTGAGGTGTAATATGGTGGAGGGGGGCACCGCACACGGCTAAGAGATCAATGATCAATTGTGTCTAGAGGTGCCCCCCTGCCCCCGTATATAAAGGAGCAAGGGGGGTTCGGCCGGCCAAGGGGAGAGGCGCGCCAGGAGGAGTCCTACTCCTACTGGGAGTAGGACTCCCCCCCTTTTCCATGTTGGACTAGGAGAGAGAGGGGGAAGAGGTGGAGGGGAGGAAGGAAAGGGGGGTGCCGCCCCCTCTCCTTGTCCTATTCGGTCTGGGGGGAGGGGCGTGCGGCCCTGCCCTGGCCTCCTCTCTTCTTTTCCACCTAGGCCCACTAAGGCCCATTAAGTTACCGGGGGTTCCGGTAACCTCCCGGTACTCCGGAAAAATCCCGATTTCACCCGGAACACTTCTGATATCCAAACATAGGCTTCCAATATATCAATCTTTATGTCTCGACCATTTCGAGACTCCTCGTTATGTCCGTGATCACATCCGGGACTCCGAACAACCTTCGGTACATCAAAACATATAAACTCATAATATAACTGTCATCGTAACGTTAAGCGTGCGGACCCCACGGGTTTGAGAACTATGTAGACATGACCGAGACACCTCTCCGGTCAATAACCAATAGCGGAACCTGGATGCTTATATTGGCTCCCACATATTCTACGAAGATCTTTATCGGTCAGACCGCATGACAACATACGTTGTTCCCTTTGTCATCGGTATGTTACTTGCCCGAGATTCGATCGTCGGTATCTCGATACCTAGTTCAATCTCGTTACCGGCAAGTCTCTTTACTCGTTCCATAATACATCATCCCGCAACTAACTCATTAGTTACAATGCTTGCAAGGCTTATAGTGATTCGTATTACTGAGTGGGCCCAGAGATACCTCTCAGACAATCGGAGTGACAAATCCTAATCTCGAAATACGCCAACCCAACAAGTACCTTTGGAGACACCTGTAGAGCACCTTTATAATCACCCAGTTACGTTGTGACGTTTGGTAGCACACAGAGTGTTCCTCCGGTAAACGGGAGTTGCATAATCTCATAGTCATAGGAACATGTATAAGTCATGAAGAAAGCAATAACAACATACTAAACGATTGAGTGCTAAGCTAACGGAATGGGTCAAGTCAATCACATCATTCTCCTAATGATGTGATCCCGTTAATCAAATGACAACTCATGTCTATGGCTAGGAAACATAACCATCTTTGATCAACGAGCTAGTCAAGTAGAGGCATACTAGTGACACTCTGTTTGTCTATGTATTCACACAAGTATTATGTTTCCAGTTAATACAATTCTAGCATGAATAATAAACATTTATCATGATATAAGGAAATAAATAATAACTTTATTATTGCCTCTAGGGCATATTTCCTTCACGCGTGGCGTCCTGCTGTGTTTCATCGAACGCCCCCGTGCGGAGCGATGTTTAACCTCGTGAGGAAGGACTGCTTCAGCTCTGTAGATGAGGAAGAATGGGGTCTCGCCCGTTGGTTTGGTGGCGGTGGTGCGGATAGACCATAGCACAGACTAGAGCTCGTCGTGGCAGCCCCTGCCACAGGCCTCGAGCTTCTTCTTGAAGGTCCTGGTCTTGAGGCCCCTCAGGACCTCCGCGTTGGCGCGTTCGGCCTAACCATTGATCCTGGGGTGCGCCACCGAAGCATAGCAGATCTGCATTCCAAGGTTAGCACAATAGGTTTTGAAGAGGTTACTAGTGAACTGCGAGCCGTTATATGTGATGATGCGGTTGGGGACCCCGAAGCGGCTCACGAGGCCCTTGATGAACTTGACGGCAGAGCCAGCGGGGATGGTACGGACGGCTTCCACTTCCACCCACTTGTTGAACTTGTCGATGGCGACGTAGAGGTAGCGGTAGCCCCCAGGCGCTCGAGGGAACGGCCCAAGATGTCCAGCCCCCAGACCACGAACGGCCATGTGAGCGGAATGGTCTGGAGGCCCTGAGCCGGCTGATGAATCCACTTGGCGTGGAACTGGCAGGCTTCACAGGACCTCACCAGCTCAGCTGCGTCGTTGAGCGCAGTGGGCCTGTAGAACCCACTGCAGAATACTTTGCCGACGAGGGTCCGGGATGACGAGTGGTGCCCGCAGTCCCCACTGTGTATGTCAGTTAGCAGCTCCTTCCCCTGGTCCCTGGAAATACAGCGTAGGGAGACGTCGTTTGGCCGCTTCCTGTACAACTCACCATCCTGGATGCAGTACGCCGTGGCTTGTCGAACCACACGCTCTGCATCCTCCTCTTTGTCTGGCAGCGCCCCTTGCATCAGATATTCTTCAAATTCCTTGGTCCAGCATCCCTCCTGAGGTTCGAGCGCCAAGAGCAAGCGAGCTCCTGAGGTCGGGCCACAGGCCGAGGCTCCTGAGGTAGGAGGCTGTGGGAGTTCCTCCCGAGGCTGAGCCGTGATTGAAAGTGGTGGTGTCGCCGATGGCTTGAAGAGCCGTTCCTCAAAGACACCGGGCTCTTGTGGCTGCCGCTTGGATGCTCTCCTGGCGATGTCTTCGGCCTCCTTGTTGGTGCCCCAGGGCACGTGCTGCAGCTCCAGGCCCAAGAACTGCTTCTCCATCTTGCGCACCTCCGTGAGGTATGCCTCCATATGCTCGTCCATCGACTCGTATACTTTGTTGGAGAAGTTGACAAGGAGCTGCGAGTCGCCTCTAATGGTAAGGCGCTTCACTCGCAGAGCTGATGTGGCCTTCAGGCCAGCTATGAGGCCTTCGTATTCTGCGATGTTGTTGGAGACCTTCTCACCACGCTGAAAGCAGAGCTACACGGCGTAGTAGAGCTTGTCCTGAGTGGGCGAGATGAGTACTGCTCCAGCCCTTGCGCCTTGGTGCGCGAAGGCGCCATCGAAGTACATGACCCAACCGTCTGGTGCTTCACTTCCTAGCGAGGTGGACCGGTCTTCGCCTACTTCAAGCGCCGGGACGTCCGTCCATTCGGCGACAAAATCAGCGAGCGCGGCTCCCTTGATGACCCTGGTAGTGCTGAACTCTAACTGGAATGCTTGCAACTCGATGTTCCACTGGGCGACCTTTCCAGCAGAATTGGGGCTCCTGAGCACCCTCTCCAATGGATAGGCTGAGACGACCTTGATGGGGTGGCCCTGGAAGTAATGCCGCAGCTTGCGCGAGGCCACCAAGAGTGCTAGCACGAGCTTCTGAGGCATGGGATATCGTGCCCTTGTGTCCCGCAACACCGTGCTGACAAAATACACCGGGTGCTCGACGAGGGCTGGCGCGCTGGCGAGGCTCGTGTTTTGCGGGGGCCCAGGCATCTCCTGAGGTGGTGGAACTCCTAGCACCTGGTCGCTTGCGGGGGTTTCTGTGACATCGTCCTGCCGAGCTTGGTCTTCCGTTGACGCCACTGTGACCCCCGCGGCGCCTTCCTGATCTTGCGTCATTTTAGCTGTAGCTTGGCGCAGCGCGCCCTTGGCTTGGTGCTCCTCCCGAACCGCCACCAATGCTGCGCTGGCGGAGTACAGGGTAGCGGCGAGGTAGAACACTAGGGGCTCGAGGGGTCGTGGTGCCACCATCACCAGAGGGCTGGTCAGGTACCTCTTGAGGTCTTGAAAAGCTTGGTCGGCCTCCTGGGTCCACTCTAATGGGCCCTTCTTCGTCATCAGCTTGAAGAAGGGTAGGGCGCGTTCCCCTAGCTTGGAGATGAAGCGTCCCAACGCAGTTACCCGACCAGCCAGCTTCTGCATCTCCTTCAGGGTCTGCGGCGGGCTCATGTCCTCGATGGCCTTGATCTTCTCTGGATTGGCCTCGATCCCTCTGTGGGACACGAGAAAGCCCAGCAGCTTACCGGAAGGGACGCCGAACACGCACTTCTCCGGGTTGAGCCGCAAGTTCACGTGGCGCAGGCTCTCGAAGGTTTCTTCCAGGTCTTGGATCAGGGTCCTCGCCTCCTGATATTTCACCACGATGTCGTCGACGTAGGCCTCTGTGTTTCTTCCGAGCTGTCGCCCTAAGGCGATGTGCATCAGTCGCTGAAAGGTTGCGCCCGCGTTGCGCAATCCAAAGGGCATGCAGGTGTAGCAGTACACCCCACACGGGGTCAGGAAGGCTGTCTTCTCCACATCTTCTACCGCCATCTTGATCTGGTGATATCCTGAGAATGCATCCAGGAAGCACAGCAGGTCGCACTCGGCGGTGGAGTCGACGATCTAATCGATGCATGGGAGCGGGAACGGATCTTGGGGGCAGGCTTTGTTAAGGTTGGTGAAGTCGATGCACATCTGTTCCTTCCCGCCTTACTTCGTCACCACGACGGGGTTCGCCAGCCATTCGGGATACCGAACCTCGTGAATGGCACCCGCCGCTTCTAGCTTGCGGGTCTCTTGGACAATGAAGGCATGCTTCTCAGTGGACTGCCTTCTCGCCCGCTGCTTTACGGGGCGTACATTGGGGCATACCCTTAAATGATGCTGAATCACCTCTCTCGGGACTCCTACCAGTTGATTGGGCTCCCACACGAATATATCCTTGTTTGCGCGCAAGAACTTCACTAAAGCTTCCTCTTGGACTTGGTCGAGGCTGGCACCTATGGTAAAGGTGGCTCCTGAGGGCGCATCCTCGTTGACCGGCACCTGCTTGGTTTCCGCCGTGTCTTGTGTGAACAACTGCTTCTTTTTGCTCGGTATGGCCCCCTTGGGCTTGGAGGTGCCCGCGTCGGCAGGCTACGCCGCCGCGGCGGTTTTGAGGGCGAGTTTGAGCACCGTCACGGCCTCCTTGGTGTCCCCCTTGATGGTGAGGACGCCTTTGCTCCCAGGCATTTCATGAGGTTGTAGGCCGGATGAGTCACCGCCATGAACTGGGCGAGAGCTGGGTACCCGAGGATGGCGTTGTATGGGCGGCCGATGCAGGCGATGTCGAAGTCGACCAGCTCGGTGCGGTAGTTGTCGCATGTGCCGAAGGTGATGGGGAGGCGGACCTATCCCAGAGAGCGGGCAGTGCCGCCACCAACTCCTGAGAAGGGCTTGCTGAGACTGAGCCGCTCGAGTGGCACGTGAAGAAGGCTAAAGGCCTCTACGGAGAGCAAGTTGAGGCCCGCTCCGCCGTCGATGAGGGTCTTGGTAACAGCCACGTTGCAGAGCATTGGGAGCTTGACCGAGCCGACAGTAAAGTTGGGGTGGTCTTCTGAGCCAAAGGTGAGGTCGGCCTCGGGCGCAGCCCAACCCGGCGGAGCCCCCGGGCGCTTGGAAGTGGCACCGATCTGACGGAGGAATGGCTTGACGTGGCGATCCGAAGGCGGTGCTTGAGAGCCGCCCAGCAGGGCTGCGACTGCGTGGTGCGCCGGCACCGCGTAGCGTGTAGTGAAGAGGTCGCGGAGTTCCCCCAGGATGCCGCCATGGATCCAGGGAGGTTGAGCAGCCAGGCGCGTGGCTCGCCTGCAAGGGCCATGGGGAGCCAGTTGGCCATGACCTTGTTGTCGCCCCCGGCCTCGAGGGCAGCCTCCTCGTATGCCAGCAGGAACGCCCACGGGTCCGCCGCGCCGTCGTAGCGCGGCGGCATCTCCGGCCGGAACTTGGGTGGCCATCGCACCTGCCGAAGGGCGAGGGCCAGGGCTCGGAGCCCCCTGGCACCATCGTCAGCACCGGCCGCCGGAGCCGGTGGCGGGGCGCCTGCCATGAGGGCGAAGCGCAGATCGACGAAGGAGAAGCTACGGTGCACCCCTACCTGGCGCGCCAAATGTCGGATCTTGGGTTCCGGTAAAACCCTTAAGGTTCGAACTCTGGGTTACGCGTGAAGTTCTTTCCCTCCTACCGATCCACGCCCTAGCTTGCTAAGATCTCGCAGACGAACTCGACGAACTCGCAACACAGAAAGACACGAGATTTATACTGGTTCGGGCCACCGTTGTGGTGTAATACCCTACTCCAGTGTGTGGTCGTGGATTGCCTCTTGGGCTGATGAAGAACAGTTGTCGGAGTAAATGGCCACGGGTAGCCTAACCGACTCCCCCTGGCTCTCTGAGAAATTATCAGGCCATTCAAGCCTTCAAGCACACAAAGCATAGGGCCACCTTCCTCCGGCCGGCTATCCCCAGGGCCGACTCCCCGAAGGCGACCCAGTCCCAGAAAACCTCCCCCAAGAAAGATACGAGATAGCCGACTCCAGGAAGCCGGCCCCAAGAGGACCGACTCCCAGAAGCCGGCCATGAAGAAGGCCGACTCCCAGAAGCCGGCCAAGACTGCACCCACTAAGACTATACCCGCATAACGGTGATAGGAGGGGGCGTGGCCGCAGTACAGCCCACTACCCCCGAATCCCGGAACAGGCATGGCCACAGGGCGCCGTACGGGCCAGCCATCCCCCGTCCGGCACGGCACTGTAGCCATGTTGGCCCCGACGTCACCCACGACATGTGCCAGATCGGCCTACGGGCGGCGGGCCCCCTTTGCCAGGGAGACATCTGGAGACGGCCCGGCCTCCTCTAGTCGGCCAGGGATGTGGCCGGCTCCCAACAGCCGGCTACCTCCCTCCCTCGAAGCATGCGCCCTATTAAGGAGACAAGACGAGGTAAGGCTACGGTGAGAGCTCGCCAAGGCGGCGACACTGTAGCCATGCTTACCTCGACAAAGCCCTCGTCATCATAGGCGAGGCAACAGTAACCAGCCGCCGACAAAGCCCCCATGCGGTGGAGCCGGCGTGCCGGCCAAGAAGCCGGCAGCCGGCGGGACCCACCAGTCGGCGGGCCCCAATGACCGGTGGAGAAGCCAGCAAGCATAGACACTGATGGCTGGGACCCGCGCCTAGCCGGATTACCATTGTACCCTTGGGGGGTAGGCCTATATAAACCCCCCAGGACACCCATGCAAAGGGTTGGTCTCATAGAATTACACACACCACATAGAGAGAAAAGGAGAGCTAGCCTTGCCCTTCTTCTCCCTCTAACCCGATAGCTCAAGGAGCACTTGTAGCTACTTGTCTTGATCTAGTGATCATGCAGAGACCCTGCAGAGCAGGACTAGGGGTGTTATCTCCACGGAGAGCCCCGAACCTGGGTAAGATTCGTCGGCGTGCATGTCTTCGCCTCATCCCATTTCCAGGCACCGGCGACGTCTTACTGGCTCCCACAATGATAAGCCACCCATTGGCATATGTCGCACCTACCACCCGACAACAGTACAAGGGGAAGAACAGCCTCCTGAGGTTGAGGTGTTCTTGTGCTTGTCTAACTTGTGGGGATGAGGACTGGATGCCCTCTACTGTGGTGGCTAGTTCTACTTATATAGGCCCTGGTCCTCTCCCCAAATATTGAGCGGGAAGGGAGCCAACAACAGTGGCCAATTTGAAAGGGGACAGCTAGTACAAGCTATCCTGACAAAAGTGGTCTTCGCCTGCGAAAGGCTCTGGTGGTGACGCCATCTTGGGCTCCATGGTGACCTCCGTCCTGCTGGCCTACTGGTCTTGGTCTCGTTGCACCGATAAGGAAACCTTTGCTTGATGCCTCGGTACTCCGCGCCTGCGCCTGCTCCCTTGGCACCAAAGAGGAAACAAGGACGCTGCGCGCTCTAGCGCCCGCCTAGCGCCCGTCTGATCCAGGTCGTCATGGCTCACGTCACGAGTACCTCGTGAGGTTTGCCCCGCCTTGATATCTTCGCTCCTCGCGAGGCAGCCTGGTGAGGCTGCTCCTGAGGAGGTCTTGCGTCGTCCGCCTTGCGAGGTTTGGCCCCTCACGAGGGTCTTGTATGCCTTGTCGATGAAGATGGGCCGTACAGGCCCGCTCAAAGCCACGTCGTGGCCGCAGGCAGGCAAGTCTAGGGACCCCCGTTCCCAGAACGCCGACACGCACATCTACAGTTTCAACAACTTTGTGGTGCACGTTGTTGAAGACTCTGTAGGTGTGCGAGTCCTTTCCATAACCAAGCATAAAACCCTCATGTGCTTTCGGTGCAAATTTAGAGTTGTGATGAGGATCTCTAATCCAACATTTAGCACCGAAGACTTTGAAATAACTCACATTGGGTTTCTTGTCAGTGAGGAGTTCATAGGCAGTCTTCTTGAAGAATTTGTGAAGATATACTCTATTGATGATGTGGCACATAGTATAAATTGCCTCAATCCAGAAGTGTCGAGGCGTCTTGTACTCATCAAGCATAGTGCGAGCCATCTCAACAAGAGTCCTGTTTTTGCGCTCCACGACGCCATTCTGCTGAGGAGTGTAAGGAGCAGATAACTCATGAGTAATACCAAGTTCATCAAGATAGTCATCAAGACCAGAGTTCTTGAACTCAGTTCCGACACGGCATCGCTCGACGCCTACCCCTCTGACGTGGTAGTCTTCGACGACCCTCTCCCTCGAGCCGACAGCGGCAACAACGCTGTCACTGAGGTGCTGGTCATCAGCCACGTCGCCAACTCGGGCAAGAACGCCCACGACGTCCTGCAAGCGGTGATGCATGACTTATCCGTCCCCATCCCGGCCGACGCCGACGCCGAGACCCTGGAAGCACGCCGCCTCGCCCTCATCGCGGAAGGCCAAAAGATAGCCTCCATGGGACGCCTCACCGAGGCTCACCAGCGCGAAGTCGACCGCGCCGCCTTTGGCACGCCGCCTCATGGCGGCCGAGCCGAGCCGGCCTCGTCAAGAAGCGCGGCGCGGCCATCGCCAGCATGCTGGGGGCAGACCGCCCCTTCTACGCCACCCCGCTCGAGAATCTGCGAGCCGCTCAGGCGGCCGCTGAAGAGCTAAATGGGCTGGGAGCCGATGAGCTCCCCTACATGACAAGGCGAATCCAGCAGCTGATCGACGCGGCCGCAGAACGGCACGAAGCCGGTGCCCGCGCTGAGAGTCCTCCCCCGCGCCGAGAGCACGCCGCGACATCCTAGTCGCCGACTACGAGCGGCGCCCGCGCAAGGAAAGACAAGGAGCCGGCTGCTAGCCGCAGCCGGACTCGGATCACCATCGAGCGCGACGCGGAAGGCTGCCCTTGAGCAGTGGAGCGCCAAGGAAATCCGCCTCCTCCGCCGCCTCGAGGGGAGAGGTATCCCACCCCGCCACCTGTCATGCATCCGACTCTTGGTGGCCGACTAGGCCACCGCGAAGGAGTCGACGAGAACGACGCCCGCCACCGGATCGACCGCCTAGCCCGATCCCTGGCGCTAGAAGAAGAAGACGATGTCGGCCCGCCATGCTTTGGCCCGCGCATCCGCGACGAGCCCTTCCCCAAAGGGTTCTCGCTCCCCAGAGACACGCCCAAGTACAACGGCTCTGTGAAGCCGGAAGATTGGCTCATCGACTACTCTACTGCTGTCAGCATAGCGAACGGCAACCGGCGCGTAGCCGTGAAGTACGTCCCCCTCATGCTGCAAGGCACGGCACGCACCTGGCTCAACAACCTCAAGCCCTACAGCGTCAACAGCTGGCTGGACTTCACGGAAGTCTTTGTCCGCAACTTCACCAGCATGTACAAGCGACCTCCCAAGCCCCGCAAGCTCTCCCTGTGCGTCCAAGGGCCCAACGAGTCGACCCGCGACTACCTCACGCGGTGGGCCGAGCTCCGCAACTCCTGCGAGGGGGTGCATGAGGTTCAGGCCATCGAATACTTCACCGCCGGATGCCGAGAGGGCACCCTCCTCAAGCACCGACTCCTCTACGACGAGCCAGCTACCCTCGACGAGCTGCTGATCATCGCGGACAAGTACGCCACAGCCGACTCCTCGATGAAGACCGAGCTCCGAGTGGGCGCCTCTGGGAAGGTGCTCGCTCCGGATCCCAAGATGCCGGCTGGCGACCCCAATAGGCGCCCCTACCAGAACGACCACAAGCGCAAGGCCCCTATGCCGCCTTCCGCCAGTCGGCAGGTGGCCACAGTCGAAGATGAGCAGCCCGAAGAACGGCCCGCTCCCAAGAAGAAGGGCGGCAGGCCGGCTTGGCAGCCGGCCTTCTCCTACGAGCAGACTCTCGATGCCCCCTGCAAGTTCCACAGCGGCGCGAAGCCGTCCAACCACACGACTCGAAAGTGCCACTGGCTCACACGGATCTCCAAGGGCGAGGGGCTGGTGCCGCCTCCGCCTCCCGGCCCGCCGCCTCCAGCCCCCCAGCAGCCGGCTGCTCGACCAGCAGTCGGAGCCATTCAAGATGAGTTCCCTGAAGAGCACGCCGCCTACGTCGTCTTCACGAGCCAGGTTGAAGACAAGCGCAGCCGGCGCCGACAGCACCAAGAGGTCAACGCAGTCGCCTCCAGCGACCCCGAGTTCATGCATTGGTCCGAGAAGCCTATCAACTGGAGCCGGGCCGACCACCCAGAGGTGATACCGTCCCCTGGCTCCTACGCATTAGTATTGGATGTCACCCTCGCAACGGAGAGGCGAGCTGCCTGATTCTCCCGCGTTCTGATAGATGGCGGAAGTAGTATCAACATACTGTACCGCGATACCATGGAGAAGCTGAAGCTCAAGGCAAAGCAGCTCATGCCAAGCCGGACCGTGTTCCATGGCATCGTACCCGGCCTGTCCTGTTCCCCGATCGGCAAGATCAAGATGGATGTTCTCTTCGGAGACAAGGATCACTTTCGCCGAGAAGCAATCTGGTTCGAGGTAGTAGATCTGGAGAGCCCTTACCACGCCTTGCTTGGCCGACCTGCTCTGGCCAAGTTCATGGCTGTGCCCCACTACGCCTACCTAAAGATGAAGATGCCGAGCTCGAAGGGGATCATCACTGTAGCCGGCGACTACAAGAAGTCCATCGAGTGCGCCGCAGCCAGCAGTCGACTGGCCGAGTCCCTCGTAGTGGCAGAAGAGAAGAAGATGCTGGAGCGAGTTATGGCCATGGCCGGCAAGCAGCCGGCCTTGTCTCCCAACCCCAAGGATTATGATGTGCAGGGCTCCTTCCAGCCGGCCAAGGAGACGAAGAAGATACCTCTGGACCCGGAGAACCCGGAAAGGTTTGCAGTCATTGGTGGAAACCTGGACAGTAAATAGGAAGGCGAGCTCGTCGACTTCCTCCGTGAGAATCGAGACATCTTTGCATGGTCCCCAAAGGACATGCCGGGTGTTCCGAAGGATTTCGCCGAGCACAAATTACACGTCCGAGCCAACACGAAGCCGGTCAAGCAGCCCCTCCGCAGACTGTCAGAAGAAAAGCGAAGAATCGTAGGAGAAGAGATAGCCCGGCTCCTCGCCGCCAGCTTTATTATGGAAGTATTTTTCCCAGAGTGGCTTGCCAACCCAGTCTTGGTGTTGAAGAAAAACAACAAATGGCGTATGTGTATAGACTACACCAGCCTCAACAAGGCCTGCCCCAAAGATCCGTTTGCTTTGCCACGGATTGATCAAGTGATAGACTCCACGGCTGGATGCGAGCTGTTGAGTTTTTTGGATGCCTACTCAGGATACCACCAGATCAAGTTGGACCCAGCAGACCGCCTGAAGAATTCCTTCATCACACCATTCGGAGCTTTCTGTTACCTGACTATGACATTCGGCTTGAGGAATGCCGGTGCCACTTTTCAGCGTTGCATGCAGAAATGCCTCCTCAAGCAACTCGGCAGAAATGCCCACGTCTATGTAGACGATATTGTGGTGAAGACAGAGAAGCGCGGCACCCTGCTGGAGGACCTGAAAGAAACATTTGCCAACTTGCGCCGATTCCAGATCAAGCTCAACCCCGAGAAATGCGTGTTCGGAGTACCAGCCGGCCAACTTCTAGGTTTTCTGGTCTCCGAACGCGGCATTGAGTGCAACCCTGTGAAGATCATGGCCATTGAGAGAATGGAGATTCCCACCAAGTTGCAGGACGTGCAGAAGTTCACTGGGTGCCTGGCCTCCTTAAACCGCTTTATCAGCCGGCTAGGAGAGAAGGCTCTCCCCCTGTACCGACTCATGAAGAAATCCACTCATTTCGAGTGGAATGACCAAGCAGACCAAGCCTTCCATGACTTGAAGAAGATGCTGACTACTCCACCTGTCCTGGCAGCGCCGACTGAGAAGGAGCCCATGCTCCTTTACATTGCCGCGACTAGCTGAGTGGTCAGTACAGTTGTCGTGGTCCAGCGCCCGGAAGAAGGCCGAGCCCAGCTAGTCCAGAGGCCGGTGTATTATCTAAGCGAAGTACTATCCAGCTCAAAGCAAAACTACCCGCACTACCGGAAGATGTGCTATGGAGTGTACTTCGCCGCCAAGAAGCTGAAGCCCTACTTTTAAGAGCATCCCATCACGGTCATGTGCACCGCCCCGCTTGCCGAGATCATAGGCAGCCGGGATGCATCCGGCCGGGTGGCTAAATGGGCCATTGCGCTGGCACCTTACACAATCTTCTACCAGCCCCGCACCGCCATCAAGTCCCAAGCATTGGCCGACTTCCTCGTCGACTGGGCCAAGACCCAGTACCTACTGCCGGCTCTCGACTCTACCCATTGGCGGATCCACTTCGCCGCCTCCAACAACGTGGCCGAGTACGAGGCACTCATACACGGGCTCCGGCTAGCCAAAGAGCTCGGCATACGCCAGATCCTGTGTTATGGCGACTAAGACTTGGTGGTCCAGCAGTCATCTGGCGACTGGGACGCCAAGGATGCAAACATGGCGAGCTCTCGATTCCTCGTCCAGCAGATTAGTGGGTACTTCGAAGGGTGTGAGTTCCTTCACGTGCCACGGGCCGACAACGACCAAGCAGATGCCCTGGCGTGGATCGGCTCTACCCGACAGGCTATACCGACCGGTGTCTCTCTCCAGCGCCTCCTCAAACCGTCCATCAAGCCGTCTCCAGAGTCGGACTCTATCTTCGTACCGCCTGCCACCGATGTAGCCGGATCCGACTGGAGGAACCCAGCAGGCGGCTCAGGGACTTCGACAACCGGCCCGGGGACTGCCGTAGTCGCACCCGGCTCGGGGACTTCAGAACCTGGCCCGGGGACTGCAGCAGTCGGCCCGGGGACTGCAGCGTCACAAGAAGCGGTGGCCGACTCCAACTCCCCACCACCCAACCCGCCCACCCGAGTCACAGTGGCCGTACTGACAGTAGAAGAAGTCACAGCTCCATCATGGGCCCAGTCCATCCTCAACTTCCTAGTCAATAGAAAGTTGCCGGCTGATGAGATCTCGGCAAGACTAGTGCAACGTCGAGCCGGAGCATATGCAATAATAAACAGAGAACTTGTCAAGCGCAGTGTCACTGGAGGCTTCCAGCGCTGCGTCGAGCCAGAGAAAGGTGTGGCAATCCTCAAGGATATCCATCAAGGCGAATGCGGCCACCACGCAGCCTCAAGATCACTTGTGGCCAAAGCTTTCCGCCACGGTTTCTTTTGGCCGACTGCTTTGGAAGATGCCAAAGAGATAGTCAAAAGCTGCAAAGGATGCCAAGTCTTCAGTTCCAAGCAACACCTGCCGGCTTCTGCACTCAAGACCATCCCCCTCACCTGGCCCTTTGCCGTCTGGGGACTGGACATGGTGGGCCCATTCAAGACAGCCCGCGGCGGCCTGACACATCTGCTTGTTGCCGTGGACAAATTTACCAAGTGGATCGAAGCAAAGCCGATCAAGAAGCTGAACGGGCCGACTGCCGTGACGTTCATTGCCGACATCACTACTCGGTACGGTGTGCCGCACAGCATCATCACCGACAATGGCACAAACTTTGCCAAAGGAGCGCTGGCACGTTTCTGCGCGACGCAGGGTATCCGACTGGACTTAGCGTCCGTTGCCCACCCGCAGTCAAACGGCCAGGTCGAGCGAGCAAATGGACTCATCCTCTCCGGCATCAAGCCCCGACTGGTCGTACCACTGGAGCGATCGGCCGGCTGCTGGCTCGATGAGCTGCCGGCTGTCCTCTGGAGTCTGCATACTACCCCTAACAAGTCAACCGGCTTCACTCCGTTCTTCCTTGTATATGGTGCCGAGGCCGTCATCCCAACCGACATCGAGTTCGACTCGCCTCGGGTCACCATGTACACGGAGGCGGAGGCCAAGGAAGCGCGAGAAGACAGTGTCGACCTGCTGGAAGAAGGCCGGCTGTTAGCACTCAGCCGGTCCGCCATCTACTAGCAGGGTTTGCGCCGTTACCACAACCGCAAGGTCAAGCCAAGATCTTTCCAAGAGGGCGACCTTGTGCTTCGGCTGATCCAGCAAACAGCCGGCCAGCACAAGCTCTCGGCCCCTTGGGAAGGCCCTTTCGTCATCAGCAAGGCGCTAGGCAACGACTCCTACTACCTGATCGACGCACAAAAACCAAGAGCACGCAAGAGGGATGATTCCGGCAAGGAGTCGGAGCGACCATGGAACGCGAACCTCCTGAGAAGATTTTACAGTTGAAAGCAGTATGTATCATGCTACCTTTTTGTATTAAGTACGAAACAATGGGCCCCCCGAGGAGCACTCGGGGACTGCCCTCCTTTATCTATGAATGACGAGTGTCATATTCATGAATGTATTATTACATTTGATTTTCTGTCTGGCACCGGGTTCGACTAGTCGGCCCGGGGACTGGCCGCCTTAAGTTATATTAAAGTTCTACCTGAAGTCAGACAAGTAGTGTGCCGGCACCCGAGCCCTCTCTTGTTGAAAGTCGCAGCTCGAAGAACCGACTGTCCGACTAGCAAGAGCCAAAGGCAGAAAGGATGCCCACATGAAAAACGGCTAAGGACTAACGAACTTGTATAACGAAAAGACGGCCTCCAACCACGCTTGCCGGCTGTCAAAACAGCCGGCTGGCTGGCCTCCCAATCACTTCGCTATAATCCAACAAAGCTAGAGTACTTGCCCTCCCAACTGGCCAAGCACTCCTCCAGCCACAGATTGCAGAGCAACTGTCCGACTGCGGAGGCGGCAACCAAGGGAGGGCGGCAAAGGAAACAGCAGAAGGATGAAAAGCAAAGAACAAGGGAAAGCCAAATGCATGCATAATCATATTTACCCATAAGGCCCCCAACAGGCCGGTAATCAATATAGTTCGAATACACCCCCAGTGGGTGGAATTGTGCAAACCTAACAAAATACTGTTCCAAGAGTGGTAAAACAGGAAAATAGAGGCAGCAGACTAGACTAAGGGCGCGGTGTGGGAGCTGGGTTGGTCGGTGGAGACGGCGCCACCTGCTGGAGGAGTGGCCGGCTGGCGGGTCTCGGCTTGATCATCGCCGGCTGCAGGTGGTGCACCCGCGCGTGCCTTGTTGCTGGAGGCACGGTCAAGCTAAGGCTGACCGGCCGCTCCACTATCTGGCCCGACGTCTTCACCCTCCTCCTCCTCCTCTTCGCCCTCATCGCTGGAGTCGATCTCCTCCGCCGAGTCCTCGCCCTCTGCCGGGTTCAGCCCGAACCACTCCTCCGGCTGGGCAACACCGTTCCGTCCACCTCAGGAGCGAAGGCGCTGGTGTCGGTGTAGTCGGCGATCGCCGAAGCCCGCTGGATGATAGCCGGCCGCGCCGGCTCCAGCTCCGTGTTGGCCTCCTGCCGCCAGGTGGCCAGCTGGTCCAGACTCAGCTCGGGATACCAGGCCTTGGCGAACTCCAGCGCCCGCCTGGCGCCGGACCGAGCCACCGAAGCCTTCCAGGCCTCGAAGCGGCCGACCGCCACCTCCAGCCAGTCGGCAGTCCGACTGGGGGTGCGGGGAATCACTTCACCAGGCCAGAGAGCGGCCAACACCTGCGCCCCAACACGCTGAAGCCGGCGGAGCAGACGATGAGCCGGCTGGAGGCGGGCCTGGATCGCCAAGAGCTGCTCCTCCAGCGACCGATGAGCGTTTGGTGTGATTTCGGCGCCAGCCTACCTTTGTGCCTCGCAGTGGGCCTCCACGACCTGGTTGGCGGCGGTAGAGTAGCCAGGAAAGTACTCTGCGCAAGGAAGAAAGAGAAAGAAGATAAAAACACCAAGTCAGAAAACGAGCTAAAACGGCAAGCGGCAAGCAAGGACGAAGAGGAAGGCGGCCTACCGTCAACCAAGTCTTTGATCTGGCCATAGCCGTTGATTAGC
Source organism: Aegilops tauschii subsp. strangulata (assembly GCF_002575655.3). Taxonomy (NCBI): domain Eukaryota; kingdom Viridiplantae; phylum Streptophyta; class Magnoliopsida; order Poales; family Poaceae; genus Aegilops; species Aegilops tauschii. The sequence continues at coordinate 238,034,517 of NC_053039.3, read as the reverse complement.
GTCTGCTTCGCTTCGGCCCAGCTGGCCGCCTCTGTCTCATACTCGGCTTGGAGGGCGGCCTCGCTGTCCCGCACCGCCTTCAGGGCCGCCTTGTGGCTCTCCTCCTGGTCGGCCAGCCTCTTGGCCAGGCGGTCACGCTCCTATGCCAAGGCGGCAAACTCGGCCTCCTTAGCGCGGAGGGCGGCCTGAGTCCCGCCCAGCTGCTCCCCTAGACCGGCGTTGGCCGCTGCAGGGATGGCAGAAAAGAAAGAAGCAATAAGGTGAAGTCGTCAAGGAAGATCCGACCCGACTGCTCAGTAGTCGGCCCGAATCTCGGGGACTACACCCAGTGGGTGCGCTGACGCGCCCCCACGTGGGATAAAAGATGAAGCACTTACCCCGGCTCTCAGATAGGTCAGCAGTCTTCTGGATCAGCTCCCGAGCCTGGGAGTTGAAGGCAGCCGCGCGGAGGTTGTGCTAGTCCTGCAAGTCAGGCAGAGGAGCGAATGAGAACAAGAATAGCAAAACAAGGCCCGCTAGGAAGTTCCAAGCCGTCTGCTCAGCAGCCGACTCGGAACTCAGGGACTACACCCAGTGGGTGCGTTGACGCGCCCCCACGGAAGAAACCAAGATCAAAAAAGCAAAGACAAGAAGACTAACCCGAATGGCCGTCCGCATCGCAAGGAACTCGTCATTATATTTCCTCAGCGCCGCAGCCTGGGCTTGATGCCGGTTCCGGACGTCCTGCGCGGCCACGTTCACCACAGCCGTCCCTCCACCCAGCGTCCACCCCGAGCTGGCGCTGGCCGCCTCCATGTCCTGGGCCGACGAGCTGGAGCCCGCGGCCGTCTGCGGCTCCGATGCAGCCTTCCCCGCGCGCTGGCGCGACGGCGTCTGGACCACCAGATCAGTCCTCGCAGCCGGCTCGCCCTCGGCCGATTGTGCAGGCCGCAAGTTAGGCCGGCCGCCTTGGGTCGCCCCAGTCGGCGGGGCCGGTGCTGCCTCCCTCTCCGGGACGACGACGTCGTCCTCCCTCTCCAGTCCCGGCTGGTCACCGCCGGCTTCTTCTGGCGGGGGCTCTGGGGCCTCAGGCGCCGCGACGCGCAGAGGGGTGACTAGCAAGGCCCCCTCCGCCATTGCCGCGGCCGCAGCCTCCGCTTGGGCCTTGGCCACTGCATCGGCGCGCGCCTTCGCCGCCTCCTCCTCCTGCGCCGCCTTGGCGGCGCCCGCCCTCAACTCCTCCGCCTCCCGCTCCTCCCGCGCCTCCCGCGCATTTTGCTCCGTCGCCGCCTGAAGCTTGGCACGGGGGTCTACGCGGCGAGTGGTGCTCCCGGATCCTCCCGGCGATCCAACGACGGAGGCGGCAGCAACCCGCTCGAGTGACAGTGGAGCCCTGATTTTTTGAGAAAGGACAAGGATTCAGGAACTACTAGAGAAAAGAAGAAAGAATACACGAAGGAGTATACACTTACGCCGACACCGTCTGCGGCTGCTTCACCGCCTTGCGGAAGCGGGCCGCCTTCGCGGCCGCCTCTTCCCGCCTGGTTGCCGCTGCCCCGCCCTTGGGCTTCTTCGGCCAACTTCCGAACAAGCCCGACGTGGCACGACGCTTCTGCCCGCCGCCCCGAGCAGGTGGCGCGGCGGAGGAACCGCGCCGTGGCCAGACGCCGGTTGGCGGCATGGGACGACTTCCGCCTCGTCGTCATCCGGCCAGTCGTCGAAGCTGACTCCAAGCCCGGAGCCGCCTGCCTCGCCGCCGGCTTGGCTGCCACCCGCTTCGGTGTTGTCATCGCCCCCAAGTCGGGGTCCTCCAGGTCATGCTCCGTCCGGTCGGGGAGGAATCGGCGCTCCGCCCCCGACCCGCCTGCAGGCCGAAGGAGAGGGCTCTGCCGAGACGTGCCGACTAGTCAGAGTCGGCCAAAAGGAACTCGGTGACAAAATTAAGAGAAGAAAGGGAAAAAGAGAACATACCGTGGGCGGCGGATGTGCCCGGGAATATGGCTCCTTGCCAAACTGCCACTCTGCGGAGAGCTTGTAGTTCGCAAGGTAATTCACCATATGGGCCACCTCGTCGTGCAGCATGTCCTTGGTGCACATCCGACTCGGATCGAGCTGGCCGGTCATCTGACAGATCAGGTGAGGGTGGCTCTGAAGCGGAAGCACCCGGCGCGCGACGAAGGCGGCCAGCAAGTCGGGCCCAGTCAGGCCCTCCGACTGGATCATCACCCGCAGTCGGGCGACGGCCGCGGCTCCAGCCGGCGTCAGCGTCACGGCCCGATAGGACCACTGGGGCCGCCTACCCGCCGGCGGGCCGGCTACATAAGCCGGCAAATTGACGTAGTCGCCTTGCGGGGCAACGTTCTTCACGTGGAAGTATGACTTCTGCCAGAGCTTCACCGACTGGATTAGCGTGATGACGGGGAAGGGGTTGTCGGGTGCCACCCTCCGCATCGCGATGAAGGCGCCACTCTGAGCCGGCACGCCCTGCATACGCGTGCCTAGCTTGGACTGGAAGAACTCTCCCCAGAGCTCGAGGGTGGGGAGAACGCCAAGATAGCCTTCGCACAAGGTGATGAAGGCGGACAGCGGCACCACCGTGTTCGGGGTGAGGTGGTGCGGCTGGAGTTGATAGAATTCAAGGAAGGAACGGAAGAAAGCACTCGCTTGCAAGCCGATGCCGCGCAAGAAATGCGAGTGGAAGACCACCCGCTCGCCTTCCTCCGGCTCCGGCGTGATCTCCTTCTCAGGCGCGAGACGGACCCACACCTTATCTGCGCCGGGCAGCCGCCGTGTCTTGCGGAGGAACTCGACGTGGTCCTCATGGACGTTGGAGCCGTCCCAGTCCCCGCTGTACTACATGGCAGCGTGAGGCTGGCAAGGATGAGCGCGGAGACAGGGAAAAGAATGGTGGGACGGCGCGGCGGCGAGACGCTGCAGTTAGGGAAAGCAGGAGGAAGAAGATGGCGGAGAGGAGACGAGCGTGCGAGCATCTCCCGCTTCCCCTCTTCCCCCTACTTATAGCCTCGTGCGGTGAAGCCGAGGAGGCGAGGCGTGGGGTGGGACGTGGGATTAACTGCACCCATTCCCCCACGTCCCGCGATTACTGCGCCCTGAAGACGTGCCGAAACCGCCGCAGGAAGACGTGCGGACGACTTTGGGCCGCAGAAAATCCGCGCCTGGGCCTGGGCGTAGGAGTGGTGGGCCCCCGACCTGCGGCGATGTCTTGTCGCGCGCGTGGGCTGGCAGGCCCTTTTCAGCAAAGGGATGCCACGTGGTTCGCAGGCGGCGAGCGGCCGACCCGCAGCCCGGCGCGCGCGCGCCAACAGACTCCCGCCCTCCGACTTTAAAAAATTTCGCCAAGACGGCGCGCCCAACCGAAGCCGGCTCCCAGCTGCCGGCTCGTCAAGATAAGAAGCTGCCCGAGCTTCTCGACCTCCACCCAACCTCGAAGCCCGATCAGCTTCGGGGACTACTATTGGAGTAAATGGCCATGGGTAGCCTAACCGACTCCCCTGGCTCTTTGAGAAATTATCAGGCCATTCAAGCCTTCAAGCGCACAAAGCATAGGGCCGCCTTCCTCCAGCCGGCTATCCCCAGGGCCGACTCCCCGAAGGCGGCCCAGTCCCAGAAAACCTCCCCCAAGAAAGATACGAGATAGCCGACTCCAGGAAGCCGGCCCCAAGAGGACCGACTCCCAGAAGCCGGCCATGAAGAAGGCCGACTCCCAGAAGCCGGCCAAGACTGCACCCACTAAGACTGTACCCGCATAATGGTGATAGGAGGGGGCGTGGCCGCAGTACAGCCCACTACCCCCGAATCCCGGAACAGGCATGGCCACAGGGCGTCGTACGAGCCAGCCATCCCCCGTCCGGCGCGGCACTGTAGCCATGTTGGCCCCGACGTCACCCACGACATGTGCCAGATCGGCCCGCGGGCGGCGGGCCCCCTTTGCCAGGGAGACATCTGGAGACGGCCCGGCCTGCTCTAGTCAGCCAGGGATGTGGCCGGCTCCCAACAGCCGGCTACCTCCCTCCCTCGAAGCATGCGCCCTATTAAGGAGACAAGACGAGGTAAGGCTACAATGAGAGCTCGCCAAGGCGGCGCACTGTAGCCATGCTTACCTCGACAAAGCCCTCGTCATCAGAGGCGAGGCAACAGTAACCAGCCACCGACAAATCCCCCATGCGGTGGGGCCGGCGTGCCGGCCAAGAAGCCGGCAGCCGGCGGGACCCCGACAGCAAGGGCGAGGGCCCTCCAGAGGCCATCCCCAAGAAGAAGAAGAAGTTGCGCCGTGCCGAACCTCAGGAGGGTGGCGTCGCGGCTGGAACCTCGTCAGGATCAGCGCCCGCTCCAGGGGCGCCTCCCTCCATCGCATAGGAAGGCACGCCTGGCGCCCTTCTCGGGCAGGGCTCGGGGGCTCTCTTCTGGAGGGCCTCAGAGCTTGCCAACATCACGAGGGAGGCGCTCGGGCACCACTTGGAGGCGTGCTTCACAACACGTTTCCCTCTGAAGGACACAGGGCGAGGAGCGCCCACCGCTCAGGAATTCATCACCAAGACCACTCAGGAACTGCAAGACGCAAGGGCCATGCGCGGCGACCACCGCTCACCAGGCGCAGCTCCCCACCCAGGCGAGGATGCTGGGCTGCGCATCTACATCGACATCCCAGGGCTCAACAGGGCCGCATCTCAGGAGCTCTTCTGGCCATCGCGCGTGGGATGCTGCGAGGGCCCACCGCACAGCTACGTTCGCATGCCTTTCGGCCTGCCGAGCGTGTCGTCAGCCTATCAGCACAACTTGCAGCACATCCTGGCGGCTCAGGAGGCCAGGCACCACGCTGTGTTGATGGAGATGGAGACGGTCCTCAAGGAACCGCCTAGACCCCCAAAGCCTCCCGAGGTTCAGGGCCCCGATGGCTCATGAGGAGCGACCGGTTCGCCGCGTACCTTCAGCTGCCCCAACACCCCTTCATCAACAGAACCATGTGACATTTTCCAAGTTTATTTAGCTGGGAGCGCCCCTCGGGCTGCATCATTCCTAGGCCGCGTGGGTCCGTCCCTGTGGCATGTATCCCTTTTTCTTCATGTCTTTAGCTTACCTTGCTGGGGATTCCCCTCGGGCTGCATCATCCCCAAGCCCCTCGGGCCTGACCCGGTGGCGTGTATCATCCCCGCGTTTACTTGAGCCAGTATGCTTTCCATGCTTAACCCATCTATGACTATTACCCGCTTGATCGTCACCCATCATGGGAGCCGCGCGCCGGCCGTCTTTCTTCAGGATCCTTCGCGTGAGTAGGCTAGGCACGACGTCTGTGCTTGGGCCCGTCCCTGCAGCGTCGATAAATCCAACGGTTGAGCTCTGCCTAGCAGCCCGGCCATGTTCACGTCACCTCATGGGTCCGTTGGTGCTCGGCCCTCTCATGCGATAACCTCAGGAGATTCATTCAGCACAGGTTGTCTGACCACCTCGCAGGATTAGCACAGCGAACAAGAACCAAGACCAGGCGCAACCCGCCTTGAGGTAGGGCCTCGTGAGTCCCGCGCTGGCTCACGAGTGCCCAGATACACCTCGTCTAGCCCTGTCGTGCAAGCCACGTGTCAGGGCGGGGCTGTACATGCCCCAGGGGCTCTCCTCAAAGGGAGCCCCCCACCCACGCACAAGTGGAAGCACCATGCTCCGTGCTGGCCGTCGACACTGCCGAGGAGCTGCTATGCCCGTGCACAAGCGGAAGCGCTATGCTCCGCGCTGGTGATAAACAACTGAGGGCGGCCTCACTGCCGTACCAACCTCAGGGAGCCCCATAGCTCAGTGTCCGGCCTCACCGCAACGCCTCCCCTCGGGAGAGCCGCGCGAGGGGGCTGGGCACGGGGGCTGCGCTCGGGTCACGCCCAAGCGTACGCCACCCAACCAGGTCTCCTGGACCTGGCCGTCGCGCGCCCCTCCCGAGCCGGGCCTCGGCGAGGGCAAAGGTATGGAGATTGTTTGCACGTCAAGGGGGACTCCTGAGCATCGTGACTCAGGAGCCTAACTGGTCACGTAGCCCCTCACTCCTTGGTCCGTCCTGGTCTCAGGTAGGCCCAACAGCAGTTGAGGTATGCGCGGGGTCGGGCCCTGCCAACGTAGAACATTAACCTATCCTCGCGTATCCTCCCTATAAGTTGTTTGCGCGTCAAGGGGTCTCCTGAGCATCGCGACTCAGGCGCCTAACTGGTCACGTAGACCCTCACTCCTTGGTCCGTCCTGGTCTCCGGTCGGCCCAACGGCGGTTGAGGTATGCACGGGGCCGGGCTCTGCCGACGCAGAACACGAAGCAAATAGGAAGAAAAATCGCAAAATCTCGAAGCAAATATTACAAGACATATTGTTTTCACAATATCAAACGAAAGTTTAATGCCTCCACGAGGCCTGATGCATGCTGCAGGAATGAAACAGGAAAACAGCCGCAGGTCACCCCTAGACACCGCCATCACCCACTAGAGGTGCCCCTTCCTTGGTAGCATCGCCTTCACCTGCACCGTCGGCCAAAGGTGCGAGAGCGAAGCCGCGGAACTTCTTCAGCAGGGCCTCCGACTGGCCCTTCACGGCGGCGGCAGCAGCCGCACAACGCTCCTCATCTATAGGCTCCAGCAGCTCGTCATGGTGGGCGGAGGGATTGCGAAGGTAAAGGTGGCTGAAGACCCGCATAAGCGCGGCCGAGGAAAGGACGCGTGCCTCGTCCTTTGCCATGGGGCCGATGCCGGCCACGACCTCCTCAAGCGCGTCGACCAAGTAGGGAAGAAGCTTGGCGGGGCCGTCCTCGTCGGTGGACAGTGGCCTCTCCAAGCCCTTCTCGTAGAGCGCCTTCAGTGCCACGCGAGACCTCTTCTCGAGAAGCGTGAAGGCCTCGCGGTCTTCAGCCAGGACCTTCGCCTTGGCGTCAAGGTCGACCTCCTTCGCCTTCACCTTCCGCTCCAGCTCCTCCAGCCGGTCGCGTCCGCGGCCTGCGCCTTCGCCAGCCCCCAGCTTGGTGTCGCGGTCCCTGACGGCGTCCTCCCGGGCCCTCATCTCCTCCTCCTTCACCTGGCGGCCCCGGGTTTCTTCGGCGTGCTGGTCACGCAGACTCTTCAACTCGTCCTCCAGCACCCGGCAGCGGTCGCGAGCGGCCTTGGCGTCCTTCAGCGCCGCCTCATGATCGGCCGCAGCTTGTGCGATGGCCCGTTTCTCCTCCTCGGAGGTCGTCGTGGCCTGGTCCAGTGCCGCTCGGACCACCGCATCAGAATGAAGCCAGCCGGAGGCCAGCTCTAGGTGCCCGGCTACCAGGCGCGGGTCCGCGCCCAGGAGATCTTCCCGCAGCTGGGCCATCTCTGAAAGAACGCGCTCCAAGGCGGCGGAGGAAGCAGAAGAGCCTGGGAGTAGCAGCACAGCAAAAGGAGGAATCGACGTCGTCACCAGAGCTTGGGAAACCATGGGCTCCTGAGCTTTCAGGGCCTCATCAGCCGAGCCAAGCACCGGCATTTCCGGAGCCAGCGGGGCCACGGGGGCTGACTCCTCCCGATGATGTTCCTCTTGGCCTCGCGAGGGCGACCGGGCTGGGGAGGTGCGAGTGCTGTCGTCTCCTTTCTCCGCAGAAGGGGCCACAGCCGCTGCATCCTCCTTCCTTTTCTTCGCTGAAGGCATCGGCCTGATCAACCAAAGGTGAACGTCAGAAAATAGCAAGTACAAGCAGGAACAAGGCGGAGCTCGAAGCACTTACTGATCCACCGCGACATAGTCCACCTTCCGCTTGGGGAGCCTGAAACCCAAAAGCTTCGGACCCTGAGAAGTAGGCACGCGGGCTCCGGGAGCAGAAGACGGCGCAGCAGAAGGGCTGGAGGTGGCTCCAGGTGGTTCCAAGGTGGAGGCAGCATCTCGAGAGACTAGCGACGATCTGCCCCTTGTGGGGATGAGGGGCAGCTCTCCCTCCTCCTGGCGGGCATTGATCTCAGCGTCGTCTGGCAGGGCGTGGAGGATGTCGGCCTTACTCAAGGGGGAGGTTTCTCCCATCTCCTCGAGGGTCTCCACCGAGTCCACCTCCTCTTCCCCTTTCCCGCGGGACTCGTCAGAAGACAGCTCCACCAGCTTCGGCGTGGCAGAGGCCCCGGTGGACGCCGGCGGCACCAGCCTGCGCGCGTCAAAGGTGGGCCTAGATGCCACGATTGGCTCCCAGTCCTTGCGGTGGAACAAAGGAACGAAGGCGCTCGGCGGGTACTCCTGGTTGTCCCCAACGAGGAGGCGCAGGACAACAGTCAGCTCATCGTCGGGCATGGCCTCTGGCCTCAGGCGAATCTTGTCTTCTTCATCTCCAAGCCTCCACAAAGGGCACGCGCGCGCCAGAAGTGGAGCAACGCGCAGCGTCAAGAATTCCCTCAGGAGCATAGCCCCGGTCACTTTGGATGCCTTCGCGTTGCCCGGCTTCAAGTCGGTCTTCATCTGCTCCAACACCGACGACGCCCGCTCGTCAGTGAGCTCTGCACGAGGCCACCCCTTGTTAGACTGGGGCGCCTCTGTCGACAATGCCAAGTGCAGGTGGACACACTTGACGTCCATCATGACCCATTTGGCCCGGATGTTGTCAGCTCTCTTCCCGGTGTTCGAGATCGAATTGGCCTTGCCGGATGCGATGAAATTGGCGCACCCGGAGACGTCGCCCTCGCTGACACGAAGGAAGAAGAAGTGGCGCAGAAGAGCCACAGACGGCATCACACCCAGATACGCCTCGCAATAGTAGGCGAAGATGGACAGGAGGAGGATGGAGTTGGGATGAAGATGCAGCACCTGCAGCCCGTAGTGGTCGAGGACCTCATAGAAGAAGTCAGAGAAGGGGGAAACCAACCCGGCGGCGATGCTGCTCGTGAACAAGGGGAAGAAGGTGCTTCCCTCAGGCTCCGTCACGTCGGAGGCAAGCCGGAGCTCAGTCTTCCCCCTCTCGTTGCTCTCCCCCGAGGCTAGGCTCTTCTCCGTGACGTTGGGCGCTTCAAGAGCTGGCTCGTACCAAGCCGGCGCCGAGGAGGCCTTAACCTTGCGCGGCGCCATCGGTCACAGATGCGGAGCAAGGTTGGAGCAGATCTGGAGGTTACGGCAGCGAGGAGCGAGAAAGGGGATCTGGAGCAAGGCGAAGGGGAGCAATGAAGGCAAGCGCTGTCCGCGCCAGCCTTTTGTCAAGTCGGGCAGTTGCCGAGGCAGCGTGGGGAAGCGGAGACGCCCACATCCAATCAACCGCCACGCGTCGACCAAGTCTGTAGGCTTTGGGGGCCCGCGGCGCTCCGCACTTGACCTTTGGCTTCGCCTTCAAGCCAAGCCCGAGCGCGCCTTTGGCCCGGGGGCTACTACCGGCGTTCCGGGAACGGGGGTCCCCAGACTTGCCTACCTGCGGCCCGTGGCGTGGCTGTGCTAGCAGGCCTGTACGGCCCATCTTCTTCAACAAGGCATTCAAGACCCTTGCGAGGAGCCAAGCCTCGCGAGGCGGACGACGCAAGACCTCCTTAGGAGCGGCCTCACCAGGTTGCCTCGCGAGGAGTGGAGAGATCAAGGCAGGGCAAACCTCGCGAGGCTCTCGTGACGTGAGCCATGACGATTAAGATCAGGCGGGCGCCAGGCGGGCGCCATGCGCAGCGTCCTTGTTTCCTGTCTGGTGCTATGGAGGCAAGCGCAGGCGCAGAGTATCGAGGCATCAAGAAAAGGTTTCCATATCAGTGCAATGAGACCAAGACCAGCAGGACGGCAAGACGGAGGTCACCATGGAGCCCAAGGCGGCGTCACCACCAGAGCCTTTTGCAGGTGAAGACTGCTTTTGTCAGGATAAGCTGTACTAGCTGTCCCCTTTCAAATTGGCCGTTGTTGGCTCCCTTCGCGCTCAATATTTGGGAAGAGGACCAGGGCCTATATAAGTGGAACTAGCCACCGTAGTAAGGGGATCGATTCCCTCTTCCATCCTCACACCCACAAGTTCACTAAGCACAAGAACACCTCAACCTCAGGAGGCTGTTCTTCCCCTTATACTGTTCATCATCAGCCCAAGAGGCAATCCACCACCACCACCACACTGGAGTAGGGTATTACACCACAACGGTGGCCCGAACCAGTATAAATCTTGTGTCTTTTGTGTTGTGAGTTCGTCGAGTTCGTGCTTGAGATCTTAGCAAACCTAGGGCGTGGATCGATAGGAGGGAAAGAACTTCGCGCGCACCCCAGAGTTCGAACCTTGAGGGTTTTGCCGGAACCCGTGATCCGACAGAATCAGTCAAAGAAAGGTTCTTGCCTGTGTTGCAAGGTGTGAAGTTGAGTAAGACTCAAAACCCGACCACGGCAGAAGATAGAGAGAGAATGAAAGTCATTCCCTATGCCTCAGCCATAGGTTCTATAAAGAATGTCGTGCTGTGTACCAAACCTATTGTGTACCTTGCCATTAGTTTGGCAAGGGGGTACAATAGTGATCCAGAAGTAGATCACTGGACAGCGGTCAAATTTATCCGTAGTTACCTAAAAGGACTAAGGAGATATTTCTCGATTATGGAGGTAATAAAGAGTTCGTCGTAAAGGGTTACGTCGATGCAAGCTTTGCCACCGATTCGGAAGGCTCCGAGTCTCAATTTGGATACATATTGAAAGTGGGAGCAATTAGCTAGATTAGCTCCATACAGAGCTTTGTAGACATAGAAATTTGCAAAAATACGTACGGATTTGAATGTGACAAACCCATCGACTAAACTTCTCTCACAAGCAAAACATGATCACTCCTTAATACTCTTTGGGTGTTAATCACATGGCTATGTGAACTAGATTATTGACTCTAGTAAACTCTTTGGGTGTTGGTCACATGGCGATGTGAACTATGGGTGTTAAATCACATGGTGATGTGAACTAGATTAATGACTCTAGTGCAAGTGGGAGACTGAAGGAAATATGCCCTAGAGGCAATAATAAAGTTGTTATTTATATTTCCTTATTCATGATAAAGGTTTATTATTCAAGCTAGAATTGTATTGATCGGAAACTTAAATACATGTGTGAATACATAAACAAATACCGTGTCCCTAGTAAGCCTCTACTAGACTAGCTCGTTGATCAAAGATCGTTAAGGTTTCCTAACCATAGACATGTTGTCATTTGATAACGGGATCACATAATTAGGAGAATGATGTGATGGACAAGACCCGTCTGTTAGCTTAGCATAATGATCGTTCAGTTTATTGCTATTGCTTTCTTCATATCAAATACATATTCCTTCGACTATGAGAATATGCAACTTCTAGATACCGGAGGAATACCTTCTGTGCTATCAAACGTCACAACGTAACTGGGTGATCATAAAGATGCTCTACAGGTATCTTCGAAGGTGTTTGTTGAGTTGGCATAGACCGAGATTAGGATTTGTCACTCCGAGTATCGGAGAGGTATCTCTGGGCCCTCTCAGTAATACACATCATAAGCTTGCAAGCAAATGACTACAGAGTTGGTCACAAGGTGATGTATTAATGAACGAGTAAAGAGACTTGCCGGTAACGAGATTGAACTAGGTATGAAGATACCGACAATCGAATCTCGGGCAAGTAACATACCGATGGACAAAGGGAATTACGTATGTTGTCATAACGGTTCGACCGATAAAGATCTTCATAGAATATGTAGGAGCCAATATGGGCATCTAGGTTCCGCGATTGGTTATTGACCAGAGAGGTTTCTCGGTCATGTCTACATAGTTCTCGAACGCTTAATATTCGTTGACGATATAGTGTTATATGAGTTATATGTTTTGGTGACCGACTGTTGTTCGGAGTCCTGGATGACATCACGGACATGACGAGGAGTCTCAAAATGGTCGAGAGGTAAAAATTGATATATAGGACGATGGTATTTGGACACCGCAAGTGTTTCGGGATGTACCGGGAAGGAATCGGGTCACTGGAAGGGGTTCCGGGCACCCTCCCAGCAAGTTATGGGCCTTATGGGCCAAAGGAGGGGACAGACCAGCCCACAAGGGGGCTGGTGCGCCCCCTCCCTTCTTTGGCCAGCCCTCGGGGAGGAAAAGGGGGAGGGCTAGCCCCTCCTGCCTTTCCCTCTCATGGGAGAAAGGAAAAGGGGGGCGCCACCCTCCCCTGCCTTTCCCCGCACTCCAAGTAAGGATAGGGGGGCGCGGCTTGGGAGGGACCCCAAGTAGGATTCCTCGTACTTGGGCGCCTCCTTCGGCTGCTCCTCCCTCCCTCCCACCTATATATATGTGGGAGGGGGCGCCTAGCACATAACAGACAATTGCCTAGCCGTGTGCGGCGCCCCTTCCATCGTTTACACCCCCGGTCATATTTTCGTAGTGCTTACGCGAAGCCCTGTGGAGATCACTTCACCATCACCGTCACCACGCCGTCGTGCTGCTGGAATTCATCTACTACCTCGCCATCTTGCTGGATCAAGAAGGTGGAGGACGTCACCGAGCTGAACGTGTGTAGAACGCGGAGGTGCCGTACGTTCGGTACTTGATCGGTTGGAGCGCAAAGAAGTTCGACTACATCAACCGCGTTGTTAAATGCTTCCGCTTACGGTCTACGAGGGTACGTAGACATACTCTCCCCCTCGTTGCTATGCATCTCCATGGATAGATCATTGCGTGTGCGTAGAATTTTTTTGTTTTCCATGCAATGTTTCCCAACACTATGGACCTGTAGGTCTGTGGTAAACTACTCACGCATCATCGGAGGGGCAGCAAGGATGATGAAGAACCCCTCCATGATCATTGCCCCCTCCGGCAGAGTGACCAAAAAGGCCTCTAGATTGGATCTCGTGGTTCTGGAACTTGCCACGGCGGAATTTATAGAGGCGGAGGTAGGTCAAGGGGGTGCCTGTGGGTCTCTCTACCCGTCAGGGCGCGCCAGAGGCCCCTGGCGTGCCCTGGTGTCTAGTGGGCCCCACAGGTCTCCTCTTGTGTGCCCCAAAAGCTTCCAAGGTCTCTTATCACCCAGAAAAAATCTCCAAAAGGTTCCGTGGCAATTGGACTTTGTTTGGTATTGATATTCTACAAAGTAAAAAACAAGCAAAAACAACAATTGGTATTGGGCACTAGGTTAATAGGTTAGTCCCAAAAATGATATGAAGTTGCTAGTAAATGTATATAAAACATCCATGATTGTATTTTCATAGCAAGGAACAATGAAAAATTATAGATACGTTGGAGACATATCAAGCATCCCCAAGCTTAATTCCTGCTCGTCCTCGAGTAGGTAAATGATAAAAACAGAACTTTTTTGATGTGGAATGCTACCTATCATATTCATCACATATTCTTTTCTTTTGTAGCATGGACATTTGGACTTTAAGTGATTCAAAGCAATAGTCTATAATTTGACACGAGGACATCAATACTCAAGCATATCAACAAGCAACCATGTCTTTCAAAATATTAATGCTAAAGAAAGCTATCCCTAGCCTATTATGCTCAATCATTGATCCATTCATAAAACACACTCAAATATTAGCTACATCCAATGCACAAGTATGAAAATAGTGTTCCCTAGTTGGTGCTTTATAAGAGAAGATGGAGACTCAATTTTTTTGCATAATAGTAAATAGATAGGCCCTTTGCAGAGGGAAGCAGAGATTTGTAGAGGTGCTAGAACTCATGGCTTAAATTGAGAGATAAAATTGTTTTGAGAGGCATGCTTTTCCTGTCAACGAAAATGACCGATAATTCCCAATATCTTCCATGCTAGGTAAATCATAGGAGGTTCCCAAACATAAAATAAAGTTTATTTCCTTTTCCACCATTCTTTCACAATCCATGGCTAGCTGTATCCACGGGTACCTTCCATACCAACACTTCCCAAGGAATTTATTATGAACAACATATATAATTTTTTTTTCATTTCGGGACTGGGCACCCCTATTACCTGCCACACTCTCATGCAATGACAAGTAAATGAACACTCATCTTGAAAATAACCTCTGGTACATCGAGGTGCTATACAAACGATTTTTAACCCCTTTCTGCGATGGCATTCTGAACCATCGCCGAGTGAGTGTGTGCGATAGGGGGGGTCCTTCCCACATGACCCAGAAACCGTCGGGGATAGGCCCTCCGGTCACACACACTCGGCAAAATAAGCTCGTGTGTGACAGGCGAGCAATCAAATACGATTATACGTACAGTTGTGCTAAAAAATACAATTATACAGGCCAAATCGTTTCCAGTCATAAGGACATCCCACACAGTCAGTCCCGGCTAAACGTTTCCGTTCGTATGTATATTCCACACAGTCAATCCAAGGAATACGTTTCTGTTAGTATGTACATCCCACACAGTTAATCCAAGAAGTACGTTTCCATTTGTATATACATCCCACACAGTCACTCCAAGTAAAATGTTTCTGTTCGCAGGTACATCACACACAATTTTCCCCATTAAATCGTTTGTGATAACATTGTCATTGCAGACGATATTAACAATTTTATCATTTGCGTTATTGAATGCATCACACACGGTGTGTAGAAGAAACTGTGTGGCATAGGTTTTCCATCACACACACTTTTTATGTGGTAAACGTTTGCGCAAGGTGGCCTAACGCAAACAGTTTTCAAGAGGAAGTCATGTCTAATTGTTCATTGATCTAACATGTTTTATTCCTAGAAACTGTATGCGTTGTCTGAGGTCATCGCCCACGGTGTTTTCTCAATAACCGTTGCAATAGAAAAACCCCAATTAGCAGGCTAATTTATTAGTAATCCATTTATTAATTGACATTTCATATTAAGCACACAATATATTTTATTTTCATATTAAGGAAGCACAATTTCATAACTGAAATACATCAGAGTACAACATCATATTGTTGGGAAATGTATCATGCAATTTCAAAAAAATTCCGACGCTCACGCAAGATCTATCTAGGAGATGCATAGCAACGAGAGGGGGAGAGTGTGTCCACGTACCCTCGTAGACCGAAAGCAGAAGCGTTTGACAACGTGGTTGATGTAGTCGAACTTCTTCTCGTTCCGACCGATCAAGCACCAAACGTACGGCACCTCCAATTTCTGCACACGTTCAGCTCGATCACGTCCCTTGAACTCTTGATCCAGCAAAGTGTCGAGGGAGAGTTCCGTCAGCACGATAGCGTGGTGACGATGATGGTGAAGTAATCCGCGCAGGGCTTCACCTAAGCACTACGTGAATATGACCGGAGGCGTAAACTGTGGAGGGGGCGCCGCACACGGCTAGGAATCAATATTCTGTGTTCTAGGGGTGCACCCCACATATGTATAGGTTGGAGGGGAGGAGAGGCAGCCAAGGGGGCGCCCAAAGTAGGAGGAATCCTACTTGGGCGCCTCCCAATTCGGCCTCCCCCCTTCCATATTCATCCGGAGGGGGAAGGAAGGACGAGGGAGGAGAGAAGGAAGGGGGAGGCCAAATCCCTCCCCTCCTTTCTCTCTTCTCCTCTTTCCTTCCCCCTTATTTCGGCCTACATGGGGCGCACCAGCCCCTTAGGGGCTGGTCTACCCCTTCTTGGCCCATTAGGCCCATGTAGTTGCCGAGGGATGCCCGGAACCCCTTCCGGTGACCCGATATGTACCCGGTACCCCAAGAACACTTCCGGTGTCCGAATATCATCATACTATATATGAATCTTCACCTCTCGACCATTTCGAGACTCCTCGTTATGTACGTGATCTCATTCGGGACTCCGAACAACATTCGCTCACCAAATCACATAACTCATATAATACAAAATCGTCATTGAACGTTAAGCGTGCGGACCCTACGGGTTCGAGAACTATGTAGACATGACCGAGACACCTCTCTGCCCAATAATCAACAGCGGAACCTAGATGTTCATATTGGTTCCCACATATTCTACGAAGATCTTTATCGGTCGCACCGTAATGACAACATACGTTATTCCCTTTGTCATCGGTATGTTACTTGCCCAAGATTCGATCGTCGGTATCTTCATACCTAGTTCAATCTTGTTATCGGCAAGTCTCTTTACTCGTTCCGTAATGCATCATCCCGCAACTAACTCATTAGTCACATTCCTTGCAAGGCTTATTATGATGTGCATTACCGAGAGGGCCCAGAGATACCTCTCCGATACTCGGAGTGACAAATCCTAATCTCGATCTATGCCAACCCAACAAACACCTTCAGAGAAACCTATAGAGCATCTTTATAATCACCCAGTTACGTTGTGATGTTTGATAGCACACAAGGTATCCCCCTGGTATCCGGGAGTTGCATAATCTCATAGTCGAAGGAATATGTATTTGACATGAAGAAAGCAATAGCAATAAAACTGAACGATCATTATGCTAAGCTAACAGATGGGTCTTGTCCATCACATCATTCTCCTAATGATGTTATCCTGTTCATCAAATGACAACACATGTCTATGGTTAGGAAACTTAACCATCTTTGATTAACGAGCTAGTCTAGAAGAGGCTTACTAGGGACACGGTGTTTTTTCTATGTATCCACACATGTATCAAGTTTCCGGTTAATACAATTCTAGCATGAATAAAAAATATTAATCATGGTATAAGGAAATATAAAGCAACAACTTTATTATTTCCTCTAGGGCATATTTCCTTCAGTCTCCCACTTGCACTAGAGTCAATAATCTAGTTCACATCGCCATGTGATTAACACCCAAAGAGTACTAAGGTATGATCATGTTTTGCTTGTGAGAGACGTTTAGTCAACGGGTCTGCCATATTCAGATCCATATGTATTTTGCAAATTTCTATATATACAATGCTCCATATGGAGCTACTCTAGCTAATTGCTCCCACGTTCAATACGTATCTAGATTGAGACTTAGAGTCATCTAGATCAGTGTCAAAGCTTGCATCAACGTAACTCTTTACGACGAACTCTTTATCACCTCCATAACTGAGAAACATTTCCTTAGTCCTCTTTAAGGTAACTAAGGATAATTTTGACCGTTGTCCAGTGATCTACTCCCGGATCACTATTGTACCCCCTTGCCAAACTCATGGTAAGGTATACAATAGGTCTGGTACACAGCATGGCATACTTTATAGAACATATGGCTGAGGCATAGGGAATGATTTTCATTCTCTCTCTATCTTTTGCCATGGTTGGGCTTTGAGTCTTACTCAACTTCACACCTTGCAACACAGGCAAGAACCCTTTCATTGGCAGATCCATTTTGAACTTCTTCAAAATCTTGTCAAGGTATGTGCTTTGTGAAAGTCCTATTAAGCGTCTTGATCCATCCCTATAGATCTTGATGCCCAATATATAAGTAGCTTCACTGAGGTCTTTCATTGAAAAATTCTTATTCAAGTATCCTTTTATGCTATCCAGAAATTCTATATCATTTCCAATCAACAATATGTCATCCACATATAATATCAGAAATGCTATAGAGCCCCCACTCACTTTCTTGTAAATACAGGCTTCACCATAAGTCTATATAAAACCATATGCTTTGATCACCTTATCAAAGCATATATTCCAACTCCGAGATGCTTGCACCAGTCCATAGATGGATTGCTGGAGTTTGCACACTTTGTTAGCACCTTTAGGATCGACAAAACCTTATGGTTGCATCATATACAACTCTTCTTTAAGAAATCCATTAAGGAATGCATTTTTGACATCCATTCGCTAGATTTCATAAAATGTGGCAATTGCTAACATGATTCGGACAGACTTAAGCATTGCTACGATTGAGAAAATCTCATCGTAGTCAACACGTTGAACTTGTCGAAAACCTTTTGCGACAAGTCGAGCTTTCTACATAGTAACACTACCATTAGCGTCCGTCTTCCTCTTGAAGATACATTTATTCTCAATGGCTTGCCAATCATCGGGCAAGTCCACCAAATTCCACACTTTGTTCTCATACATGGATCCTAACTCAGATTTCATGGCCTCAAGCCATTTATCAGAATCTGGACTCATCATCGCTTCCTCATAGTTTGTAGGTTCGTCATGGTCTAGTAAAATGACTTCCAGAACAGGATTACCGTACCACTTTGGTGCGGAACATGCTCTGGTTGACCTACGAGGTTCGGTAGTAACTTGATCTGAAGTTTCATGATCATTATCATTAGCTTCCTCTCTAGTTGGTGTAGGCATGACGGGAATGGTTTTCTGTGATGAGCTACTATCCAATTCGAGAGACGGTACAGTTACCTCATCAAGTTCTACTTTCCTCCCACTCACTTCCTTCGAGAGAAACTCCTTCTCTAGAAAGGATCCATTCTTAGCAACAAATATCTTGCCTTCGGAGCTATGATATAAGGTGTACCCAACAGTTTCTTTTGGGTATCCTATGAAGACACACTTCTCCGACTTGGGTTCGAGCTTATCAGGCTGAAGCTTTTTCACATAAGCATCGCAACCCCAAATTTTAAGAAACGATAGCTTAGGTTTCTTGCCAAACCACAGTTCATATGGTGTCGTCTCAACAGATTTAGACGGTGCCCTATTTAACGTGAATATAGCTGTCTCTAATGCATAATCCCAAAATGATAGTGGTAAATCAGTAAGAGACATCATAGATCGCACCATATCTAATAAAGTATGGTTACGACGTTCGGACACACCATTACGCTGTGGTGTTCCAGGTGGCGTTAGTTGTGAAACTATTCCACGTTGTTTTAAATGAAGGCCAAACTCATAACTCAAATATTCGCCTCCGCGATCAGATCGTAGAAACTTTATTTTCTTGTTACGATGATTCTCCACTTCACTCTGAAATTCTTTGAAATTTTCAAATGTTTCAGACTTGTGTTTCATTAAGTAGCCATACCCATATCTGCTCAAATCATTTGTGAAGGTCAGAAAATAACGATACCGCCGCGTGCCTCAATACTCATCGAACCGCGTACATCGGTATGTATTACTTCCAATAAGTCATTAGCTCGCTCCATTGTTCCAGAGAACGGAATTTTACTCATCTTTCCCATGAGGCATGGTTCGCAAGTATCAAATGATTCATAATCAAGTGATTCTAAAAGCCCATCTGCATGGAGTTTCTTCATGCGCTTTACACCAATATGACCTAAACGGCAGTGCCACAAGTATGGTGCACTATCATTATCAACTTTGCATCTTTTAGCATCAATATTATGAATATGCATATCACTACGACCGAGATTCAATAATCCATTTATATTGAGTGTATGACCATAGAAGGTTTTATTCATGTAAACAGAACAACAATTATTCTTTGACTTAAATGAATAACCGTATTGCAATAAACATGATCAAATGATATTTATGCTCAACGCAAACACCAAATAACATTTATTTTAGGTTCAACACTAATCCCGAAAGTAAAGGGAGTGTGCAATGGTGATCTTATCAACCTTGGAATCACTTCCAACACACATCGTCACCTCGCCCTTCACTAGTATCTATTCATTTTGCAACTCCTGTTGCGAGTTATGAATCTTAGCAACTGAACTGGTGAACTATAGGGTGTTAATCACATGACGATGTGAACTATAGGGTGTACGGTAGGTCACCGCTGCTCGGGTCCCATGAAGGCCACCGCTCCTCCCCTCCCGTTGAAGACAAGCTTGGTGGGTTGAACATTGTCGGCTGATTAGCCGCTTGGCGGCGATGTTGAGGCGGATAACTTCACTTTTCGGGGCTCTGGTAGCGGAGCTGGAGAGCGCCGAGGGGGAACTGGAGAAGCCAAAGCTTCAGTTCTCGGGGCTGCTACCTCTTGAGCTTGCGTTGGTTTTTCCTTTGAAAAGGAAAGGGTGATGCAACAAAGTAGAGTAAGCATTTGCCTCAGTTTTGATAACCAAGGTATCAATCCAGTAGGAGACAACGTGCAAGCCACCGAATACCTGCACAAACAAACACCAACTTGCACCCAACGTGATAAAGGGGTTGTCAATCCCTTCATGGTTATTTGCAACGTGAGATCTGATAGAGATGGATAAACAGTAAAGTAGTATTTTTGGTATTTTTGGTTTATGGAACGGAAAGTAAAAGATTGCAAAGTAAGGGAACGGCGACAGAAATTGGCAAGTTGACGGGAAACTAATATGTTGTAAAATAGACCCGGGGGCCATAGGTTTCACTAGAGGTTTCTCTCAAGATATAAATTATTACGGTGGGTGAACAAATTACTGTTGAGCAATTGATAGAAAAGCGCAAAGTTATGACGATATCTAAGGCAATGATCATGAATATAGGCATCACATCCATGTCAAGTAGACTGAAACGATTCTGCATCTAGTACTATTACTCCACACATCGACCGCTATCCAGCATGCATCTAGAGTATTAAGTTCATAAAGAATGGAGTAACGCCTTAAGCAAGATGACATGATGTAGAGGAATTAACTCAAGCAATATGATGAAAACCCCATCTTTTTATCCTCGATGGCAACAATACAATACGTGCCTTTTTGCCCCTACTGTCACTGGAAAAGGACACCGCAAGATTGAACCCAAAGCTAAGCATTTCTCCGATTGCAAGAAAACAATCTAGTTGGCCAAACCAAATCGATAGTTCAAAGAGACTTGCAAAGATATCAAATTGTGCATATAAGAATTTAGAGAAGATTCGAATAATATTCATAGATAAGCAGATCATAAATACACAAATCATCGGATCTCGGCAAACACACCGCAAAACTGTATTACATCGAATAGATCTCCTAGAACAACGAGGAGAACTTTGTATTGAGAATCAAAGAGAGAGAAAAAGCCATCTAGTTACTTGCTATGGACCCGTAGGTCTGTGGTAAACTACTCACGCTTCATCGGAGAGGCAATGGTGTTGATGTAGAAGCCCTCCGTGATCGAATCCCCCTCCGGCAGGATGCCGAAAAAGGCCCCAAGATGGGATCTCATGGGTACAATAGGTTGGGGCAGTGGAAAAGTGGTTTCGTGGCTCCCATGGAAGTTTTTGGGGTATAAGAGTATATATATGAGGAAGATCTAGGTCAGGAGGTCACCAAGGGGCCCACAAGGTTGGGGGCATGCCCCACCCTCTGGGCGCGCCCTCCAACCTCGTGGCCGCCTTGTGGCTCTTCTAACTTGCACTCCAAGTCTCCTGGGTGTCTTCTGGTCCAAGAAAAATCATCGCGAAAGTTTTATTCCGTTTGGATTCCGTTTGGTATTCCTTTTCTGCGAAACCCTAAAACAAGGAAAAAAACAGGAACTAGCACTAGGCTCTAGGTTAATAGGTTAGTCCCAAAAATCATATAAAATAGCATATAATGCACATAAAACATCCAAAACAGATAATATAATAGCATGGAACAATAAAAAATTATAGATACGTTGGAGACGTATCAGGAGCTCATGGCTAGACACGGGGAACGGGCGCCAACGATCAGTTAGATTAGGTAAATTAATTATATCTCCACAACCGGATGAGCTTAGTTGAAATATGTTCAAAATATAATGAAATTCGTCATGTTTATATGAAATCCATCATGTTTATATGAAATCCGGTTGTGTTTGCATAAATTTCGTGTGGTTAGTTCAAATAGTAGTTCAAATGTATGCCAGCAACATTGGATGACGACCTCCGACGTTAGTGTCCGTGGACTGGTCTCCCTGTCCACGGACGGGAGGAAATTATAGGTCGGTGTTGGAGATGCCCTTGGTAGTGTAGCCGAACAGAACCCTTAATTAAAACCGTAAATTTTGAAACAAATCATTCCCGTGTGAAATGAAGAACGCATACTACATTCATAGTTTGACCATCGCTACATTCCGAAAGTTACTTTACATCGCGATGCCACCCTACCCTAAACTAGCCAAAATCGGAGCTCTCCAGGTGCTGCAGCGACACTGCGGCGGCGGCGACGCTCACTCGTCGTCGGAGGAGACAAGATTGATGTACATCTTGTCTTGCTCCTTGGCTTCGTGGCGCCACCCCGCTTGCTTGGCGTCGAACTCGCGCGTGGCGGCGAGCGCCTAATTGTAGAGGAGGTCACTGAGCTCCTCGTCCCGCTGGTGACGTGCCTCCTCCTCCTCCCGCTCGTGTGCAGTGCGCTCGGTGAGCGCCGCTTCGAAGGCATCCACATCAGGCCCAACGAGGTAGTCCTCCTGGTCGATGACGCCATGGCCGCGCGGGCGCTCCTCCCCCGACTACCTCTTGACGGCGCAGAGCGGAGGAAGCTCGCCGGGCTCCCTCTTCACCGGAAGCAGCGGCGCGCCTGAAGTGCTCCCCGCGCCGGAAGAGCTCCCCGTGTCGAAGCGTCGCGCATGGCGATGGTCGTACTCTTCCATCTCGCGGCGGAGGAGGGACGCCGACACCGGGAGCCCGTGGTTGGTGTACCGTTTGGCCGAGCGCTTGCGCGGCGCGTCGGCGATGACGCAATGCTTGCGCTCTGCGTCTTTGCCGCCACTGTGCCGACCAGAACTCTACATCATCGCAAATCGATTGGCGGGGGCGGTGGATTTAGCTCACCTGCGCGGTGAGAAATTAGATAGGGGATTGGGAAATCGCGGCGGTGAGGGGATAGGGTTTTGCCCTATATACTGATGTCTACTATGCAACTTTATTCTTGTAGACTCGTGTTGGGCCTCCAAGCGCAGAGTTTTGTAGGACAGTATTAATTTTCCCTCAAGTGGATGACCTAAGGTTTATCAATCCGTGGGAGGTGCAGGATGAAGATGGTCTCTCTCAAACAACCCTGCAACCAAATACAAGAAATCCCTTGTGTCCCCAACACACCCAATACAATGGCAAATTGTATAGGTGCACTAGTTCGGTGAAGAGATGGTGATAAAAGTGTAATATTAATGGTAGAAATATATTTTTATAATCTGAATAAATAAAAACAGCAAGGTAGCAAATAGTAAACGGGCACAAAAATGGTATTGCAATGCTTGAAAATGAGGCCTAGGGTCCGTACTTTCGCTAGTGAAATCTCTCAACAGTGCTAATATAATTGGATCGTATAACCACACCTCAAAGTGCGATGAAGAAATCACTCCAAAGTTCCTATCTAGCAGAGAACATAAGAGAAAATTGTTTATAGGGTACGAAACCACCTCAAAGCTATTCTTTCCGATCAATCTATCCTAGAGTTCTTACTAAAATAACACCAAGCTATTATTTCCGATCGATCTAACCAAGAGTTCGTACTAAAATAACACCAAAGCAAATTCAGATTCATAATATTCAATCCAACACAAAGAACTTCAAAGAGTGCCCCAAGATTTCTACCGGAGAAACAAAGACAAGAACGTGCATCAACCCCTATGCATAGATTACCCCAATGTCACCTCAGGAATCCACGAGTTGAGTGCCAAAACATATATCAAGTGAATCAATACGATACCCCATTGTCACCACGAGTATTCAATTGCAAGACATATATCAAGTGTTCTCAAATCCGTAAAAGTATTCAATCCGATAACAACGAAATCTCAAAGGGAAAACTCAATTCATCACAACAAGATAGAGAGGGGAAAACACCATATGATTCGACTATATTAACAAAGCCTGTGATACATCAAGATCGTGACATCTCAAGAACACGAGAGAGAGAGAGAGAGAGATTAAACACATAGCTACTGGTACAAACCCTCAGCCCCCGAGGGTGGACTACTCCCTCCTCATCGTGGTGGCCGCCGGGATGATGAAGATGGCCACCGGAGATGATTCCCCCCTCTGGTTGGGTGCCGGAACGGGTCTAGATTGGTTCATCGTGGCTACAGAGCCTTACGGCGGCGGAACTTCTGATCTAGGTTAACCCCTGGGGTTTCTGGAATTTTTGGGAATTTATAGGGTAAAGAGGGGGTGCGGGAGGCCACCGAGGTGGGCACAACCCACCTGGGCACGCCCTGGTGGGTTGTGCCCCCTCGGGGCACCCCCCAGGTGCTTGTCTGGCCCATCCTGGGTGTTCTAGTCCATAAAAAATCTCCAAAAAGTTTCACGGTGTTTGGACTCTGTTTGATATTGATTTCCTGCGATGTAAAAAACAAGCAAAAAATAGCAACTGGCACTGGCACTGGGTCAATAGGTTAGTCCCAAAAAATGATATAAAGTTGCTATAAAATGATTGTAAAACATCCAAGAATGATAAAATAACAGCATGAATACTTCATAAATTATAGATACGTTGGAGACGTATCAGCATCCCCAAACTTAATTCCTACTCGTCCTCGAGTAGGTAAATGATAAAAGAAATAATTTATGAAGTGTAAATGCTAGCAAAGTGCATAAGTTTGATCAATGATAATTTCAATCACTTTTCCTAGCATCATAACAGCAATTCTTTCTTATAAAATTTCTTATGTTAAAGTAGCAACCATTTCACATGTAAGGTTCAAACAATGAATTCTCTTGAAACTCAACAACCTATGTTCTTAGTCACCAAGCAATTGCAATTCAACTTATTCAACAGAGTTTAAGTAAGAGCTCCACATACTCAACCATCATATAGTCTTCTATGATTGCTAACACTCACCGCGTACACATGAGCAAAACGTTTCGACCGGACACATAGAAAGATAGGGGCTTATTGTGCCTCCCACCGTATTCACCTCAAGGGTGATGTCAACAATAATAACTCATGCTACCCATATCCAACTGGATATATGTGCCTAGATCTTTCCTCACCACATGATGCTTGCCAAAGGAGAAAAATAAAAAGGAATAGAGAGAATAACTTTGACTCTTTGCATAAAAGTAAATACATAAAATTAAAGGATAGGCCCATCGCAGAGGGAAGCAGAGGTTGCCGTGCGCATATTTGTTTGTATGCTCAACCCCTTAGTGCAAAAGAACGTCATGTTATATTGCCCCTTATGATAGCAACCTTTATTATGCAGTCTATCGCTTTTATTCTTTGCCATCACAAGTTCATACAACACTCGATTTTCTCTTACACTAAATGATCTAACATTTTTAGAAGCAATTGTTATTGCCTTATTGCACCGATGACAACTTACTTGAAGCATCTTGCTCAATCCTTGGGTAGGTATGGTGGACTCTTGAAAATAAGATTAGAGTTTACGGGTTTTTGAATGCACAAGTAGTATCTCTACTTAGTGCGGAATTTTTGGCTAACAAAGATGGGGGGCAAGCACCACATGTTGAAGGATCTATGACAATATAACTTCTATGTGAATATGAACAAACATAAACCATTACGTTGTCTTCCTTGTCCAACGTCAACAATTTTGGCATATAATATTTTGATGGGGGCTCACAATCACAAAAGATTTTCAAGATAGTGAATTTGCATGTGAAGGTTCTCTTCCTTATACTAATTATTCGTGAATTGCTTGTATGACCAATATTGTGATTGTCAAGCCTCAAAAGATTTCACTTTCTAAATCCAATGTGAAGCTACCACTAGGCATGATACGATTTCAACTTCATGACATTCAATTTATTCAACAATTTACTCATAGGATATAAGTGAAGCACAAGAGTAAATCCATAGAAAAGAGCTTCGTTGATGGGGTGCGAGTGCCGCTTACTTAGCCTCCCTAACAACTATTTGAGGACTCTATTTTATTTAAAAACTTTTAGATCTAAGTATTTTTTATTAAAACAACAAGCAAAATGAAAATAAAATGACATTCTAAGAATAGCACAACTCATGTGGAGAAGCAAAAACTTAGGCTCAATCGATACTAATCGATAATTGTTGAAGAGGAAAGGTGGGATGCCTATCGGGGCATCCCCAATCTTAGATGCTTGAGACTTCTTGAAATATTATCTTGGGGTGCCTTGGGCATCCCCAAGCTTGAGCTTTTGTGTCTCCTTAATTCTTCTCATATCACGGTTTTCCTAAATCTCAAAAGCTTCATCCACACAAAACTCAACAAGAACTCGTGAGATAAGTTAGTATAAACCAATGCAAAAACCTTATCATTCTCTACTATAGAAAGTCACTAAAATTATTATTCAACATTGCATACTAAATGCCTCTGCATTTTTAATACTCCTACCCTCAAATAGAATCATTAAACAAGCAAACATATGTAAACATAACAGCAATCTGCCAAAACAGTACAGTCTGTAAAGAATGCAAGAGTATCAATACTTATTCAACTCCAAAAATTATTAAAATTTACCACATTGTAGAAAAAATATCAGATCTTATTTTGCAAAAAGTTTCAACATTTTATCACATTCTGACTTTTCTAGGGAATTTTTGCAACAGCGCTAAACTTTCTGTTTTCAAACAGCAACATGTAGACTTGTAAAATAAGCATAGTAAAGGCTACCATTGCCACTTTTACTGAAATAAAGGATACAAAACATTATTCTAAATAACAGCAAGCAAATCCTAACAAAATAAAATGACGCTCCAAGTAAAACCCATATCATGTGATGAATGAAAACATAGCTCCAAGTGAGGTTACCGATAATGTTGGAGACGAAAGAGGGGATGCCTTCCGGGGCATCCCCAAGCTTAGTTGCTTGGATCTTCCTTGAATATTACCTTGGGGTGCCTTGTGCATCCCCAAGCTTAGGGTCTTGTCACTCCTTATTCTCCTCATATCGACATCTCACCCAAAACTTGAAAACTTCAATCACACAAAACTTAACGGAACTTTGTGAGATAGGTTAGTATGATAAAGAGCAAACCATTTCACTTCTGGTACTGTCAAAGACAAGATTCATAATTGTTCCCACACAATGCCTACGGTACCTCATCATTTCCACAATTTATATTGAGCAATGTAAGCTATAGAAACTATAAAACAAGCAAACTATGCATTGAAAACAAAATGTGTCAAAAATAGAACAGTCTGTAGTAATCTATACTCCAAAAATTCTGAAAAATTAGGAAAACCTGGGCAATTTGTCTATTAATCTTCTGCAGAAAGAATCAGCATTTTATCACGCTTCTGTTAAAAATGAGAAATATTTTCCTTAGCACAAAAGTTTATATTTTTCAGCAAGATCAAATCAACTATCACCATAGACCATCGCAAAGGTCTTACTTGTCACTTTATTGAAACAAAAGCAGTAAAACATGATTACTACAGTATCCTAATCATGTGAACACACAAAAACAGTAGGGGTAAATGTTGGGTTGTCTCCCAACAAGCGCTTTTCTTTAATGCCTTTTATCTAGGCATGATAATTTCAATGATGCTCACATAAAAGATAAGAATTGAAACATAAAGAGAGCATCATGAAACACATGGCAAGCAAATTTAAGCCTAACCCACTTCCTATGCATAGGGATTTTGTGACCAAACAACTTATAGGAATAAGAATCAACTAGCATAGGAAGGCAAAACAAGCATAACTTCAAAACTTTCATCACATAGAGAGGAAACTTGATATTATTGCATTTCCTACAAGCATAAGTTCCTCCCTCATAATATTTTTCAGTAGAATCATGAATGAATTCAACAATATAACTATCACATAAAGCATTATTTTCATGACCCACAAGCATAGAAATTTTACTACTCTCCACATAAGCAAATTTATTCTCATGAATAGTAGTGGGAGCAAACTCAACAAAGTAACTATCATGGGATTGAAAATTAAAGTCGATGAAAAGTTTCATGGTTATCATTATTCTTTATAGCATACATGTCATCACCATAATCATCATAGATAGCAACTTTGTTCTCATAATAATCAATTGAAACCTCTTCCGAAATAGCGGATTCGTCACTAAATAAAGTCATGACCTCTCCAAATCCACTTCCATAATTATTACAATAAGATTCAACACTCTCCAAAATAGTGGGATCATTAGTACCTAGAGTGGACACTCTTCCAAACCCACTTTCATCAATATAATCATCATAAATAGGAGGCATGCTTTCATCATAATAAATTTTCTCATCAAAACTTGGGGGAGTAAAAATATCATCTTCATCAAATATAACATCCCCAAGCCTGTAACTTTGCATATCATTAGCATCATGGGTATTCAAAGAATTCATTCTAACAACATTGCAATCATGCTCATAATTTATACCAAACATTCTATTCAATTCTTCTTCAATCAGTTGAGCACAATTTTCCGATCCATCATTTTCAAGAAAGATATTATAAAGATGATCAATAATATGATGCAACCTCAATTCCATTTTTTTGTAGTTTTCTTTTATAAACCAAACTAGTGATAAAACAAGAAACTAAAATATTTGATTGCAAGATCTAAAGATATACCTTCATGCACTCACCTCCCCGGCAACGGCGCTAGAAAAGAGCTTGATGTCTACTACGCAACTTTATTCTTGTAGACTCGTGTTGGGCCTCCAAGCGTAGAGTTTTGTAGGACAGTAGCAATTTTCCGTCAAGTGGATGACCTAAGGTTTATCTGTCTGTGGGAGATGTAGGATGAAGATGGTCTCTCTCAAACAACCCTGCAACCAAATACAAGAAATCCCTTGTGTCCCCAACACACCCAATACAATGGCAAATTGTATAGGTGCACTAGTTCGGCGAAGAGATGGTGATAAAAGTGTAATATTGATGGTAGAAATATATTTTTATAATCTGAATAAATAAAAACAGCAAGGTAGCAAATAGTAAACGGGCACAAAAACGGTATTGCAATGCTTGAAAATGAGGCCTAGGGTCCGTACTTTCGCTAGTGCAATCTCTCAATAGTGCTAATATAATTGGGTCATATAACCACACCTCAAAGTGCGATGAAGAAATCACTCCAAAGTTCCTATCTAGCGGAGAACATAAGACGGAATTGTTTGTAGGGTACGAAACCACCTCAAAGCTATTCTTTCCGATCAATCTATCCTAGAGTTCGTACTAAAATAACACCAAGCTATTCTTTCCGATCGATCTAACCAAGAGTTCGTACTAAAATAACACCAAAGCAAATTCAGATTCGTAATATTCAATCCAACACAAAGAACTTCAAAGAGTGTCCCAAGATTTCTACCGGAGAAACAAAGACAAGAACGTGCATCAACCCGTATGCATAGATTACCCCAATGTCACCTCCGGAATCCGCGAGTTGAGTGCCAAGACATATATCAAGTGAATCAATACGATGCCCCATTGTCACCATGAGTATTCAATTGCAAGACATATATCAAGTGTTCTCAAATCCATAAAAGTATTCAATCCGATAACAACGAAATCTCAAAGGGAAAACTCAATTCATCACAACAAGATAGAGAGGGGAAAACACCATATGATCCGACTATATTAACAAAGCCCGCGATACATCAAGATCGTGACATCTCAAGAACACGAGATAGAGAGAGAGATTAAACACATAGCTACTGGTACAAACCCTCAGCCTCCGCGATACATCAAGATCGTGACATCTCAAGAACACGGGAGAGAGAGAGAGATTAAACACATAGCTACTGGTACAATGTAGCGACCCGACCTCAAATGCTCAAGTCTCTGTGCTTCAGTGTCATCCCTGGATCGGTAATGCTGACACACATAGTACTCGAAGGATTTATAACAGAGTAGCAATCACACACTTATTACATTGAATGTCTCAAAAGAGAACTTATTACAATAAATATGGCATAAGGCCATCTAATACGATAACAGCGGAAGGCTTGGAAGATAAAGTGAGTCCATCAACTCCAACGGCATAGCTGAGCTGCACGGCAAAGGCCTAACGGACGTTACTCCTCGTCTGAAAAGTCTGCAACATAATACGTTGCAGCCCGAAAACGGGTCAGCACATGGAATATGCTGGCAATATAACAAAGTAGAGCAAGAACAGAATAATGCTATCACTACATGCATATTTGGCTGGTGGAAAGCTCTATGGTTATAGTTTTGCGAAAAGCCAATTTTTTCCTACAACAACGGAATGAGTTTTATTTTAACTATCACGGTAGTTGAAACATCATTGAGAAGGTTCCTCCAACTCAATCCCAATTAAATTAATTATCAACCCAACATATTAAATTAGAGTGATGAGATACATATGATAATCCAAGTACTAGATACTCAAGATGTCCATAACCGGGGACACGGCTAACCATGATTAGATTGTACACTCTGTAGAGGTTTGCGCACTTTTCCCCACAAGACTCGATCGCCTCCGTTGGATTTCTCGCACTACATGGTGTTTGAGAAACGGATGACCGAGACACAGTCTTTCAGAAGCATTAACTCTAACCCCGGGTAGACAGTACCAACCTACATCCCTCTACATCTGCTAGCCTACCACTGGAAGAGGTCATGCAACTTACTTAACTATGCTAGAGCCCATAATAGCTTGTGGCTGCACACGGAAGTTTCTAGCATGAAATATCTCAGTTCCCTTTGAGCCTGGGTGGCGGACCTTAGGATTATCACACGGGTACTCCGGGATATCCTAGGACAACACTGGATTCTCCAGGTGCCCGACAAGCAATCCACCCAGATGTGTATTAAAGTTGCCACCTTAAGTTGAACCGTTAATTAACAAGCTCACATCTGTCATGGATTCACTCACCCAAACCACGTCTACGAGCATAGCATAGCAATATAAGCATTACGTAGAAGTAACTCCCAAGGGTTTTATAATAACAGGACAATAGGTGCTACCTCATCAACTACTTCCCAATACCCACATGTTAATCACCTCCTAATCATGCAATGTTTGAGGATTGGAGCTAATGCATAAAAACTGGGTATGAAAAGAGTATGATCAATGTGTTACTTGCCTTGCTGACGATCCGCAAAACCTAGGGACTCGTAGTAGCACGCTTCGCACTCCGGGAATTCAATCGCAAACAAACAATAGCATACATAAGCAATCAAGCAAAGATGCACGGGTAAAACTCAAATAAGAAGAATTGACCAGAAAGTTCAACTTAAGAACTCCGGTTTGCAAAAAGAATCAAATCAAACGGAGCAACGAAACTCAAACTGCGAAAGAAACAAGATTCATTTACTAATCTGGACTAAAGTCAAATTTTACAGTACCAAAATCTTGTTCAAGTTGGTTAAACAGAAAGAGGGCTTCGAGACGAAGATCTAGGCGCTTGAATCGCCTGATTCCGATAAACGAGCGAAAAGATAAACTAAAACGAAAATCGGATCAGAAATCTTGATCGAAAATAATCGCGAAAAACCCGAGAAAAAGAAAATCTGACGAACAGGCGAACGAACGAACATTCGTTGTCTGTGACTAACGAGCGAAAACCGTTCGTTAAAACGAACGTACGGACGAACGTCCGCTAAATACTCTAAACCGAGAAAACCAACGAACCGATCTAAAAAACGTAACTAGGGTTTTTTTTAAACCGACGGTTTTTACCTAAACCGAAAAAAACGAACGGCGAGATCTGCGAACTCCGGCGCGGCTCCAGCGGCTTCCGGCGAGCGGGCGGCGGCGTGGGCGAAGGCGGGGTGCGGCAAGGGGCGGCGGAGGGCGGCTCGGCGGCAGCGGCTGCGGGCGCTGCTGCTGCGGCTGCGGCTTGGGTGGCGATGTGGGGCGGCGGCGGCGGGTATTTAAGAGGGGGAGGGGGCGGGGTCGGCTTGTGGGAGGGGCAGCCCGAGGCGGCGGCGGTCTCCTGGAGTCCGGTGCGGGCACGGGGCGCGCGAGGGAGGCGGTGGCGCGGGGTTGGGCCGGCCGGCTCGGCTGGGCTTCGGCCCAGTCGGGCGCTGATTTTTTTTAAATAATGTTCCTCCGAAAATAAATCCTAAAAAAATAAATAAAAATCTAAAAATGCCAAAACAAAATTTCAATACCTAAATAAAATATTTAGAACAAGATGAACATTTTCTTGGCCCTAAAATGCAATTTTGAAAACGTGCAATTTTTCTAGTGCAAATAAAATTGCAATAAAATCCAAATAAAACATTTATTTGATTTTAATATTTTTCCTCCAATATTTCATTTATTTTGGAGAAGTCATATTATCTCCTCTCATATATTTTAATATGAAATATTTTTAGAGAGAAAATAATTAAAATAAATAATCCTCGTTTCAATATTTGATAAAATTCAAATATGAAAACAGTGAAATCCCCAACTCTCTCCGAGGGTCCTTGAGTTGCTTAGAATTTCGAGGATCGCGAAAGAAATGCAAATAAAATATGTTGTGCATGATTGACCTATGTATAACACTCCAAATTGAAAATTTGGGATGTTACATACAAACCCTCAGCCCCCGAGGGTGGACTACTCCCTCCTCATCGTGGTGGCCGCCGGGATGATGAAGATGGCCACCGAAGATGATTCCTCCCTCCGGCAGGGTGCCGGAACAGGTCTAGATTGGTTTCTCGTGGCTACAGAGCCTTGCGGCGGCGGAACTTCTGATCTAGGTTAACCCCCAGGGTTTCTGGAATTTTTGGGAATTTATAGGGTAAATAGGGGGTGCGGGAGGCCCCAGGCGCGCCCTGGTGGTTGTGCCCACCTCGGTGGCCTCCCGCACCCCCTCTTTACACTATAAATTCCCAAAAATTCTAGAAACCCTGGGGGTTGACCTACATCAGAAGTTCCGCCGTTGTGCCCCCTTCGGGGCACCCCCAGGTGCTTCTCTAGCCCATCCTGGGTGTTCTGGTCGAAATCTCCAAAAAGTTTCGCGGTGTTTGGACTCCGTTTGATATTGATTTCCTGCGATGTAAAAAACAAGCAAAAAACAGCAACTGGCACTGGGCACTGGGTCAATAGGTTAGTCCCAAAAAATGATATAAAGTTGCTATAAAATAATTGTAAAACATCCAAGAATGATAAAATAACAGCATGAATACTTCATAAATTATAGATACGTTGGAGACGTATCATATACTCACCGCAAACCCGTAGATATACAGGGGGGTTGCGGTATGGTAGAGACGCTCTAGCGCAGAAAACTTCACACGGAATCCACACCGTAGCACTCTAGTAGCAGCGAAAAGAGAAAAATTCACTACAGGGCCTATTACTTGCGTTGGTGCCCAGTTTAGTCCCTGTGATTACAAATACACGAAATACAGTCACCAAACTTGCACTTTGCGATTATCTACGGTCCATTATACGGTTTTGTGTACGTATGTGCTGAGCTGGCGCTAGTCAACCGCTGCCAAGTGTGCATTGACTGCCACATGTGCCCAGCTCACTAGAATACGCATGCACGTAGGGTTTTTTTTGCAAAACTGCCAGAACAAAAGATCTGCCCCCCACCCACCTGGTCGCACACCTGGTCGGACCGAGCCGCACCTGCTCCAACCGAGCCCACCCGCTGCCCTCTCCGAACCCTACCTCGCAAACTCCATTGTCGCCGCCGCCCTCCGCCACGTCGCCACCGCCGCCCTCTCTCCGTTGCTGCAACCATTGTCGTCGCCCTCTCTCCTCATGTCATCTTCGAGCTCTATTCGATCTGGGCTACGTGGCTGCTCCGCTGTAATTCCATTGATCCCGTGCCCGGATTGTGGCGAGCAGGTCAAGTTCTACCGCTCTGGCACCGACGAGAACGAGGGGTGGGTCTTATACAGGTGCACCAAACACCAGGTCAAGTTCCTCTGCCTTCTATTGGTTGGTGATCTATACATGCTCCATATTGCTTCACTGGTTCTGCATCAGATTGATCTATAAGACTTCATAAGGGTTTTGGGTCAGATTAGGGTACTGCAATTGGTTGGTGCTCCGTGATTTATGGTGGATGCTGCTGAATATGATGTGTTTACTCTGTTTTATAGTTAACTGAATATGCCCTAATAGTTAATTGAACTTTATAGTTAACTGAACTTTTTCAGTTAACTGAATATGCTGTGTTTCCTCTGTTTTATAGATCACCTGTGATTTCTGGCGTTGGGAGCTTGAATTTGTGCAGCATCTTGTTGAACATAGGGTTCTTTTTGGTGATGTTGTTGTGGATGCAATAGGAGTGGCTGGGGATAAAAGGGAGAAGCTTGAGAGGAAGAGGACTGAAGCAATGAACACAAGAAGCATAGCTGGAAGGGGCATGGCTGGGAGAGGTGCTGGCAGAGTTGATTTTGGGTCTTTTGGCACCCCTAGTGAGAAGAACTTTGCTACCGAGTAGCAAGTTGTTATGTTGCTTAGATTAGGTAGAGAAATCCTAGTGTTGTTGAAGCTGGTGATGCCTGCTGTTATGGTGCTTTGTGTGTTGTGTTTCATAGTAGTTATGAAGAAGTGAGATGTAGTGAAATTAGTGAGCACACTAAGTAGATTAAGTAATATGATAATGGTTGTATGCATGCTTTGTTTTGGGTTTGGATGCATGCTTTGATGGTTGTAATGGTTGCATTCTGTGATGGTTGTAATGGATAACTGATCAAGTAATATGAAGACTGGAGTTATGTACCAATGTTGTTATGTTATCTTGGAATGTTGAATATTGATACGTCTCCAACGTATCTACTTTTCCAAACACTTTTGCCCTTGTTTTGGACTTTAACTTGCATGATTTGAATGGAACTAACCCGGACTGACGTTGTTTTCAGCAGAACTGCCATGGTGTTATTTTTGTGCAGAAATAAAAGTTCTTGGAATGACCAGAAAATTCACGGAGACACGTTTTGGAATTAATAAAAAATACTAGTGAAAGAATCAGCATCAGGGGGTCCACACCCTGTCCATGAGGGTGCAGGGCCCCCCTGGGATGCGCCCCCTGCCTCGTGGGCCCCCTGGGACTCCACCGACCTCAACTCCAACTCCATATATTCACGTTAGGGGAGAAAAAGTCAGAGAGAAGGATTCATCGCGTTTTACGATACAGAGCCGCTGCCAAGCCCTAATCTTCCTCGGGTGGGCTAATCTGGAGTCCGTTCGGGGTTCCGGAAAGGGGAATATGGTGTCGTCGTTATCATCAACCATCCTCCATCACCAATTTCATGATGCTCACCGTCGTGCATGAGTAATCTCATCGTAGGCTTGCTGGACGGTGATGTGTTGGATGAGATTTACCATGTAATCGAGTTAGTTTTGTTAGGGTTTGATCCCTAGTATCCATTATGTTCTAAGATTGATGTT
The DNA here is from genome assembly GCF_002575655.3 of Aegilops tauschii subsp. strangulata. Taxonomy (NCBI): domain Eukaryota; kingdom Viridiplantae; phylum Streptophyta; class Magnoliopsida; order Poales; family Poaceae; genus Aegilops; species Aegilops tauschii. Next base: position 237,999,705 of record NC_053039.3, on the reverse strand, counting down.
GCTATGACTTTGCTATGCTTAATGCTTGTCACTAGGGCCCGAGTGCCATGATTTCAGATCTGAACCTATTATGTTTTCATGAATATATGTGAGTTCTTGATCCTATCTTGAAAGTCAATAGTCACCTACTATGTGTTATGATTTGGCAACCCCGAAGTGACAATAATCGGGACCACTCCCGGTGATGACCATAGTTTGAGGAGTTCATGTATTCACTAAGTGTTAATGCTTTGGTCCGGTACTCTATTAAAAGGAGGCCTTAATACCCTTAGTTTCCAATAGGACCCCGCTGCCAGGGGAGGGTAGGACAAAAGATGTCATGCAAGTTCTTTTCCATAAGCACGTATGACTATATTCGGAATACATGCCTACATTACATTGATGAACTGGAGCTAGTTCTATGTCACCCTATGTTATAACTGTTGCATGAGGAATCGCATCCGACATAATTATCCATCATTGATCCATTGCCTACGATTTTTTCATATATTGATCTTTGCTTAGTTACTTTTCCGTTGCCACTGTTACGATTGCTACAAAAACTGTGACTGTTACTTTGGCCACCGTTACTGTTACTTCCATACTACTTTGCTACTAAATACTTTGTTGCAGATATTAAGTCTTTCAGGTGTGGTTGAATTGACAAATCAATTGCTAATACTTGAGAATATTCTTTGGCTCCCCTTGAGTCGAATCAATAATTTTGGGTTCAATACTCTGCCCACAAAAACTGTCGCGATCCCCTATACTTGTGGGTTATCAAGACTATTTTCTGGCGCCGTTGCCGGGGAGCATAGCTCTATTCTTTGAGTCACTTTGTCGGTGTACAAAAGTAGGGGTCGTATTTTATACCCCTTTACTTGTGCACGGGCAGTTAGAGCCGCGCCTGCGGCCACAGATAGCGGGGCAGAGGAAGGGAGCAAAGCCACAAGACAACCAGAGCAACGCCAAGCCAGGGACACGGAGAGCAGAAGGGCGAGGTGAACTCCCCCGGCAAGGGCCTTGCCGGGGCAGCCTCCATAGCCCCGGCAAGAACCTTGCCGAGGCAACTTGCCCAACGCCAGCAGGGCTGCCACCCTTGAGCCTAAGAGTTCCGACGCCCTCAACCACATTGGAACCAAAGCTCGGGAGGCGCCTCCGTTGTGGCATGCAGATCTTTGTGAAGACCAAGAACATACAAGACTAGATGAGAATCAGAAGACGGAGATCCCCGGCAAGATCCTTGCTGAGGATACCCACGAGAAACCCCCAGCAAGACCCTTGTCGGGGACGCCCACGACGCCGCGGCAAGACCCTTGCCGGGGCCCCGGCAAGACTCTTGCCGAAGACATCCGCAGGGCCACAGCCAAGCCCCCACCAGCCAAGACTCCACCGCCGTTTCCACACAGCTGCCAGCCCACCAACTAGGCGAGCACCTGCATGGCGACGTGCGGCCTCCAGGCCAACTCAGCAGGCACCTGCGTGGTGGCATGCAGACCATCGTGAAGACTCTGCCACCGCACCAACTCAGCAGCCAGCCAGCTAGCGTGGCACTACATGCCTCGTCAGCTCGGACGCGCGTCGAAGCCAGGCGAGGCGGCGACAGCTGGGACGAGCTTCCTTGCCGTCCCCGATAAAGCAAGAAGGGCACGTCGGAACACATTAAATGCGTTTGTCCTATGGTGCCAGGAGATAGACTCGACTACTGTACAACTTTCCACCTCCTGTCTGCCATTGTGGCAGCCCCTTTGGACTATAAAAGGAGGCCGCGGCGTACTGAGGAAGGATTCGGACTTTTTAGACCCTGCACGCTTTGTAGCTAGTCCAAGAACACCATATAAACATAAACCAGCAGGAGTAGGGTGAGGGAGTCCTGGATTAAGGGGTCCTCGGGCGTCTGGGCTCTTAGCCATGGGCCGGACTGATGAGTTGTCAAGATACGAAGACCGAAGACTGCACCCGTGTCCGAATGGGACTCTCCTTGGTGTGGAAGGCAAGCTTGGCGACCAAATATGTAGATTCATTTCCTTTGTAACCGACCTTGTGTTACCCTAGATCCTCCCGATGCCTATATAAACTGGAGGACTTAGTCCAGAAACAGAGATACTCATTACCATAGTCATACAGGCTAGACTTCTAGGGTTTAGCCACTACGATCTCGTGGTAGATCAACTCTTGTAATACTCATATTCATCAAGATCAATCAAGCAGGAAGTAGGGTATTACCTCCATAGAGAGGGCCCGAACCTAGGTAAACATCGTGTCCCTTCTCTCCTGTTACCATCGACCTTAGACGCACAGTTCGGGACCCCCTACCCGAGATCCGCCAGTTTTGACACCGACATTGGTGCTTTCATTGAGAGTTCCACTGTGCCGTCGATGACAGGGTCGATGACTCGCCTCGTCCTTAAAGAAAATATCACCACCGGAGGAGAATTGGCCCCAGGCCAAACCCTCCAGCTGGGCGGCTTCACTATGACCGCCCGTTCGGCCATTAAGCCGATGATGACCTCTCAGGCCATCGAAAATCCCCTTCATATCGACCCCAAACACTCCAAGCAGATGGATCCGGCAGAGTTTTCGTCTTTAAACGAGCTCCTTGATCGCATCGCCGCCCTGGGAATCGCCACCGATTACGATCGGATCGGGCTTAAACCCGACCAAAGAGAAATAAAATCTCCACCGGTCACCCACCAGATAGCGGTAGTCGAGGAGCAAGACGGCAAATCTTCCCCTATACTAAAGACGGACTATGTTCGGGTCGCTCACCCTGCAGAGCCGGATACCCACCAGCGAAAGGACGTGATCAACCTTCCGAACATAGAATCGGATGGCGGGCATAAGCAATTCGAAGATACTCCGGAGTCCGGACTGTTACGTCTGGAAAATCTTCAGGCTCCGGATCATCGATCGGGTCAGGGTCCGGATTCGATTCCACCCACCCACCCAAACGTAAGCGCTCTCATGAGCATAAAACAGCAGTCTCAGGAAATGGTCCATCACTTCTGGGCCAGATTCCTCCTTGTCAAGAACAAGGTCAAAGATTGCCGCGACGAGGACGTGATATCCGCGTTCTGCAACAATTGCACGGACGAAGGAATCCTCAACGCCATTAATCGCCTTCGTATACTACACTTCGCGGACTTGGCAACTATCATACAGAAGTACAGCACAATGGAAAATGCCTGGAAAGATCAGGCAGCTTGTTGGGAGCCATCGATCCCAACTCGACCGCTCGTCCAGGCGAAAAGGGCGCATCCTCGTGACACGCCCAGTCAAATATCCAAGAAATATAAGTCCATTACGGGGCGCGGAACCGTTCTGGAAGGATGGCTCGATGGGCCATGCAAAATACACGCAACGCCGGACACCATACTGATGTCTACTACACAACCTTCTTCTTGTAGACGTTGTTGGGCCTCCAAGTGCAGAGGTTTGTAGGACAGTAGCAAATTTCCCTCAAGTGGATGACCTAAGGTTTATCAATCCGTGGGAGGCGTAGGATGAAGATGGTCTCTCTCGAGCAACCCTGCAACCAAATAACAAAGAGTCTCTTGTGTCCCCAACACACCCAATACAATGGTAAATTGTATAGGTGCACTAGTTCGGCGAAGAGATGGTGATACAAGTGCAATATGGATGGTAGATATAGGTATTTGCAATCTGAAAATATAAAAACAGCAAGGTAACTAATGATAAAAGTGAGCGTAAACGGTATTGCAATGCTAGGAAACAAGGCCTAGGGTTCATACTTTCACTAGTGCAAGTTCTCTCAACAATAATAACATAATTGGATCATATAACTATCCCTCAACATGCAACAAAGAGTCACTCAAAAGTCACTAATAGCGGAGAACAAATGAAGAGATTATGGTAGGGTATGAAACCACCTCAAAGTTATTCTTTCCAATCAATTCGTTGGGCTATTCCTATAAGTGTCACAAACAGCCCTAGAGTTCGTACTAGAATAACACCTTAAGACACACATCAACCAAAACCCTAATGTCACCTAGATACTCCAATGTCACCTCAAGTATCCGTGGGTATGATTATAAGATATGCATCACACAATCTCAAATTCATCTATTCAACCAACACATAGAACCTCAAAGAGTGCCCCAAAGTTTCTACCGGAGAATCAAGACGAAAACGTGTTCCAACCCCTATGCATAGGTTCATGGGTGGAACCCGCAAGTTGATCACCAAAACATACATCAAATGAGTCACGTGATATCCCATTGTCACCACAGATACGCACGGCAAGACATACATCAAGTGTTCTCAAATCCTTAAAGACTCAATCTGATAAGATAACTTCAAAGGGAAAACTCAATCCATTACAAGAGAGTAGAGGGGGAGAAACATCATAAGATCCAACGATAATAGCAAAGCTCGCGATACATCAAGATCGTATCAAATCAAGAACATGAGAGAGAGAGGTCAAACAAATAGCTACTGGTACATACCCTCAGCCCCGAGGGTGAACTACTCCCTCCTCGTCATGGAGAGCGCCGGGATGATGAAGATGGCCACCAGTGAGGGTTTCCCCCTCTGGCAGGGTGCCGGAACGGGCTCCCGAGAGGTTTTTGGTGGCTACAGAGGCTTACGGCGGCGGAACTCCCGATCTATCCTGTTCCCCGAAGGTTTTAGGGTATATGGATATATATAGGTGGAAAAAATACGTCAGGGGAGCCACGAGGGGCCCACGAGGGTGGAGGGCGCGCCCATGGGGGTGGGCGCGCCCCCCTGCCTCGTGCCTTCCTCGTTGGTTTCTTGACGTGGACTCCAAGTCTCCCGGGTTGCTTTCTTTCCAAAAATAATTTCTCCAGAAGGTTTCATTCCGTTTCGACTCCGTTTGATATTCTTTTTCTTCGAAACACTGAAACAAGGGAAAAAACAGGAACTGGCACTGGGCTCTGGGTCAATAGGTTACTCCCAAAAATCATATAAAAGTACATAGTAAAGCCCATAAAACATCCAAGATGGATAATATAATAGCATGAATACTTCATAAATTATAGATACGTTGGAGACGTATCAGCATCCCCAAGCTTAATTCCTGCTCGTCCTCGAGTAGGTAAATGATAAAAGAAATAATTTATGAAGTGTGAATGCTAGCAGGTGCATAAGTTTGATCAATGATAATTTCAATCACCTTTTCTAGCATCATTATATGTCATAATAGTAGCTCAACTCATAGAACTTTGCATGATCAAGTAACAAACTATTCACATGTTAAAGTATAGATCATAAACTTTCTTGAAAACTAACAAACCGTGTTATTAGTCATCAAACAATTACAATTCATCTTATTTTCAGGAAGAGTCTATGTCAGAGCTTTGATTCAGCAAACTTCACATACTCAACTATCTTTTAGTCTTCCATGATTGCTACCACTCAAAGCATATTTTTAGAACAAATAGTATTCATCGAGCACAGAGAAAGATAGGGGCTTAATGTTTCGCCTCCCAACCTTTTACCTCAAGGGTAATGTCAACAATAATAATTCATGCTCAAATATATTTGAATGGCCATATATGCTTAGATCTTTCCATCACATGATGCTTGCCAACTAAAGAGTAGGTTGGAATGAGAAGGAATACTAATGACTCTTGCATAAAAGTAAAAGATAGGCCCTTCGTAAAGGGAAGCAGGGATTTGCAGAGGTGCCAGAGCTCGGAGCAAAAACAGAGATGAAAATAATTTTGAGAGGTATGCTTTCATTGTCAACATAACGACCAAGAGTTCCCAATATCTTCCATACTACATACATTATAGGCGGTTCCCAAACAGAAAGGTAAATATTTTTACTCCCCCTCCACCAACATTCATCAACCCATGGCTTGCCCGAAACAACGGGTGCCTCCAACTAACATCAAACCTGGGGGAGTTCTGTTTGCAATTATTTTTTATTTTATTTCGATCTTTTGATCATGGGACTGGGCATCCCAGTTACCAGCCATTTTCTCGTGAATGATGAGCGGAGTCCACTCATCGTGAGAATAACCCACCTAGCATGGAAGATACTGCTAGCCCCTAGTCGCTACATGAGCGATTCGGGCATACAAAACAGATTATTATTTGAAGGTTTAGAGTTTGGCACATGCAAATTTACTTGGAACGGCAGGTAAATACCGCATATAGGTAGATATGGTGGACACTCATGGAAGAAACTTGGTTCATGGAATTTGGATGCACAAGCAGTATTCCCGCTTAGTATAGATATTTTGGCTAGCAAAGGATTCTAAATAGCAAGCACCACATGTTAGAGGATCCATAACAATATAACTTCTATACAAATATACCCAAGCATAACTCATTATGTTGTCTTCCTTGTCCAACTTCAACTAATTTGCTCAGGTTTGAAAATAATTAATGGGGCTCACAATCATAGAAGATGTCTAAGATAGTATATTTATATGTGAAATCTCTCTTCCTTCAATATTCTTTCATGAATTGTTCAAGTGACCAATACAATGTTTGCTAACCTTCAATAAATTTACCACCTCTACTTCTTATATGTGAAGGCATTACTCCCCATAGGAAAAGCGTATGAAACATATATAATTTCAGATTTATGACATTCAAATCATTCAAATCAAGATCGTATCAAATCAAGAACACGAGAGAGAGAGGTCAAACACATAGCTACTGGTACATACCCTCAGCCCCGAGGGTGAACTACTCCCTCCTCGTCATGGAGAGCGCCGGGATGATGAAGATGGCCACCGGTGAGGGTTCCCCCCTCCGGCAGGGTGCCGGAACGGGCTCCCGAGAGGTTTTTGGTGGCTACAGAGGCTTGCGGCGGCGGAACTCCCGATCTCTCCTGTTCCCCGAAGGTTTTAGGGTATATGGATATATATAGGCGGAAGAAATACGTCAGGGGAGCCACGAGGGGCCCACGAGGGTGGAGGGCGCGCCCAGGGGGGTGGGCGCCCCCCCTGCCTCGTGCCTTCCTCGTTGCTTTCTTGACGTGGACTCCAAGTCTCCCGGGTTGCTATCTTTCCAAAAATAACTTCTCCAGAAGGTTTCATTCAGTTTCGACTCCGTTTGATATTATTTTTCTTCGAAACACTGAAACAAGGGAAAAAACAGGAACTGGCACTGGGCTCTGGGTCAATAGGTTAGTCCCAAAAATCATATAAAAGTCCATAGTAAAGCCCATAAAACATCCAAGATGGATAATATAATAGCATGAATACTTCATAAATTATAGATACGTTGGAGACGTATCACATACCAACACACAGCCTTAGAGCATGTTGGATACTCTGGCAAGTGGCAAAGAGTGGTGAGAATATCCTCACCAAGAATATCCCAGAACAACACCCCCGGGAAGACGACGACCCCAGAGTACTGACGATCTTCGAGACATTCGCCTCAAAAAATAAGCGCAAAAGGGCACTCCGCGACCTCGCCGAAGTCTATCAAATCGCCACAGTAAACCCTTGGAACAACACAGCCATAACCTTTAATGCCGGCGACGAACCAAAATTCAGGACAGTCCGAGCACCAGTCGCTTTAGTCCTCAGTCCCATCATGGACGGCTTTCGACTCACCAAGGTCCTCATGGACGGTGGCAGCGGACTAAACCTCATCTATGAGGATACACTCCACAAAATGGAAATAGATAGGAGCCGCATCAAGCAAAGCAGCACGACCTTCCAAGGAATCATTCCCAGTCGGGAGGCGCGGTGTGCGGGAAAAATCACACTTGACGTGGTATTCGGCACCCCAGGGAATTATCGGTCTGAAGAAATAACTTTCCAAGTGGCTCCTTTCAATAGCGGATACCACGCACTGTTGGGGCGGGACGCTTTTACACGCTTCCAAGCTATACCTCATTACGGGTATATGAAGCTCAAAATGCCCGGACCAAACGGCATAATCACTCTTGTCAGTGATCCGGACATAGCACTCCGCGCCGAAAACAAAACCGCATCCCTGGCCCTTGAGGCATTATCCGAAGCCCTCGCGGCCGAAGAATTAACCGCACTACGCTCCACGGTGGATAGGGACGATGTGATCTTAGACAAATGACCCAAATCCACCTCCTTCAAACCGACAGAAGAAATAGTCAAATTCCAGGTCCACCCAACGGACCCCAAGAAAACAACATCTATCGGAGCACAACCAGACCCAACGGTCGATGCCGCACTAAGGGATTTCCTTCACGAAAACTGGGATATATTCGCCTAGCACCCTTCTGACATGCCTGGAATCCCACGTGAGCTGGCCGAACATAGCCTTAATATCTTAAAGGGATAGAAACCAATCAAACAAGCACTGTGGCGCTTTTCCGAGCCCAAACGCCAAGCTATGAGGGAGGAGCTGTCCAAGCTAATTGAGGCCGGATTCATCAAAGAAATAGAACATCCGGACTGGCTGGCAAACCTGGTGATGGTACCAAAAAAGGACAAATCCTGGCGGTTGTGCGTCGATTTTAAAGACCTCAATAAGGCTTGCCCTAAGGATCCCTTCCCCCTCCCCCGCATCGATCAAATTATTGATGCTACCGCAGCACACGACTCACTGTGCTTCCTTGATGCATATTCCGGATACCATCAAATCAAAATGAAGGAGTCCGATCAAGCTGCAACAGCATTCATTACCCCATATGGGGCATTTTGCTTCAACACCATGCCCTTCGGGCTCAAGAACGCCGGCGCCACATACCAACGCATGATTCAAACATGCTTGGAGAAATAGATCGGCAAGATAGTTGAAGCTTATGTGGACAATGTCGTCATCAAAACTAGGCGCATCGAAACAATAATAGACGATTTACGTCTCACATTTGATAACCTCCGCGCGTATGACATTAAGCTCAATCCGGAAAAGTGCGTTTTCGGCGTCCCCGCTGGAAAACTACTGGGCTTCATCGTTTCCAACAGAGGAATTGAAGCAAATCCAGCCAAAATCCGAGCTCTGTCACAATTGGCTATGCCAACAGACCTTAAACAAGTCCAAAAGCTCGCGGGTTGCGTGGCAGCTCTAAGCCGCTTTATCTCCAGATTGGAAGAAAAGGCACTGCCACTCTATCGCCTTCTACGGCGAACCGATCACTTCGAGTGGACGGACGCGGCAACAACCGGACTGGAGGAAATAAAAACCCTTCTTGCGAGCAACCCAATCTTGTCTGCGCCAAACGTCGGTGAGCCGATGTTATTATACATATCGGCAACACATCAGGTGGTGAGCGCCGTGCTCGTCGTTGAACGAGAACAGGACGGACACAAATTCCCGCTTCAAAAGCCAGTATACTACATATCTACTGTCCTTACACCATGCAAATCCCGGTACCCCCATTATCAAAAGATAGCATACGTGGTCTTCATGGCATCCCGAAAGCTCCATCACTACTTCCAGGAGTGTTCGATCACGGTGGCTTCCGAAGTACCACTCAATGACATTATAAACAACCGCGATGCCACGGGCCGGATTGCCAAATGGGCCATTGAGATCCTTCCATTTGATATTACATACAAACCACGTCGAGCTATTAAATCCCAAGTACTGGCTGACTTCGTCGCCGAATGGACAGAGGCCGAACTCCCTAAAGAGTACGGCGCATTGATAACCCACAAGTATAGGGGATCAATTGTAACCTCTTTCGATAAGTAAGAGTGTCGAACCCAGCGAGGAGCTAAAGGTAGAACAAATATTCCCTCAAGTTCTATCGACCACCGATACAACTCTACGCACGCTTGACGTTCGCTTTACCTAAAACAAGTATGAAACTAGAAGTACTTTGTAGGTGTTGTTGGATAAGTTTGCAAGAAAGTAAAGAGCGCGTAAATAAAAGCTAGGGACTGTTTAGATAAAGACACAACTAAATTAGTTTTAGTAGAGAGCTTTTTGTTACGAGAAAGTTATTTGTCCCTAGGCAATCGGTAACTAGACCGGTAATCATTTCTGCAATTTTATTTGAGGGAGAGGCATAAGCTAACATAGTTTCTCTACTTGGATCATATGCACTTATGATTGGAACTCTAGCAAGCATCCGCAACTACTAAATATCATTAAGGTAAAACCCAACCATAGCATTAAAGTATCAAGTCCCCTTTATCCCATACGCAAACAACCTACTTACTCGGGTTTGTGCTTCTGTCACTCACGCCACCCACCATAAGCAAATCATGAACATATTGCAAACCCTACAGCGAGGATCCCTCACGCTTGCGCAACACGGAGAGCACCATAGGATAGCACCAATAATAAAACATGCAACTCAAACCAATCATGATCATCAATTAGCCCATAGGACAAAACGGATCTACTCAAACATCATAGGATAGCCATACATCATTGGGAAATAATATATAGCGTTGAGCACCATGTTTAAGTAGAGAGTACAGCGGGTAAGAGAGAGGTTACACCGCTGCATAGAGGGGGAAGAGTTGGTGATGATGGCGGTGAAGTTGTTGGTGAAGATTGCGGTGATGATGATGGCTCCGGCGACGTTCCGGCGCCACCGGAAGAGAAGGGGAGAGGGGACCCCTTTGTCTTCTTCTTCCTTGACCTCCTCCCTAGATGGGATAAGGGTTTCCCCTCTGGTCCTTGGCCTCCATGGCGTGGGAGGGGCGAGAGCCCCTCCGAGATTGGATCTGTCTCTCTGTTTCTACGCTCTCCTCTGCTGCCCTTTCACCGTTTCTTTTATATCCGGAGATCCGTAACTCCGATTGGGTTGAATCTTTCGCCCAGATTTTTCTCATAAAATTAGCTTTCTTGCAGCAAAAGAAGGGAATCAACCGCCTTACGGGGGGCCCACGAGGGGGGCAGGCGCGCCCCCTGCCTCGTGGCCACCTCGGGCACCGTCTCGCGTTGATTCTTCTTCCCACATTCTCCAAATATTCCAAAAATATTCTCCGTCCGTTTTTATCCCTTTTGGATTCCGTTTGATATGGGGTTTCTGCGAAACATAAAACATGCAACAAACAGGAACTGGCACCAGGCACTGGATCAATATGTTAGTCCCAAAAATAGTATAGAAAGTTGCCAAAAGTAAATGAAAGTTGAATAATATTGGCATGGAACAATCAAAAATTATAGATACGACGGAGATGTATCAGCATCCCCAAGCTTAATTCCTGCTCGTCCTCGAGTAGGTAAATGATAAAAAAAGATATTTTTTTATGTGGAATGCTACCTAGCATAATCTTGATCACATATCTAATCATGGCATGAATATTAAGATACGAGTGATTCAAAGCAATAGTCTATCATTTGACATAAAAACAATAATACTTCAAGCCTACTAATAAAGCAATCATGTCTTTTCAAAATAACATGGCCAAAGAAAGTTATCCCTACAAAATCATATAGTCTGGCTATGCTCCATCTTCACCACACAAAATATTCACATCATGCACAACCCCGATGACAAGCCGAGCAATTGGTTCATACTTTTTAACGCGCTTCAGCTTTTCCAACCCTCACGCAATACATGAGCGCAAGCCATGGATATACCACTATAGGTGGAATAGAATATGATGATGGGGGTTATGTGGAGAAGACAAAAAAGGAGAAAATCTCACATCGACGCGGCTAATCAACGGGCTATGGAGATGCCCACCAATTGATGTCAATGTGAGGAGTAGGGATTGCCATGCAACGGATGCACTAGAGCTATAAGTATATGAAAGCTCAAACTGAAACTAAGTGGGTGTGCATCCAACTTGCTTGCTCATGAAGACCTAGGGCATTTGAGGAAGCCCATCGTTGGAATATACAAGCCAAGTTCTATAATGAAAATTCCCACTAGTATATGAAAGTGATAACTCAAGAGACTCTCTATATGAAGAACATGGTGCTACTTTGAAGCACAAGTGTGGTAAAAGGATAGTAACATTGCCCCATTTTTTTGCAGGCTTCTTTGGCCCCATTTTTTATTTAGGCTTCTCTGGCCTCTCTTTTGGGGGGGGGGCAATGCTCTAATAATGATGATCATCACACTTTTATTTACTTACAACTCAATATTACAACTCGATATTAAAACAAAGATATGACTCTATATGAATGCCTCCGGCGGTGTACCGGGATGTGCAATGATCTAGCGTAGCAATGACATCAAAAAATGGACAAGCCATGAAAACACCATGCTAGCTATCTTACGATCATGCAAAGCAATATGACAATAAATGCTCAAGTCATGCATATGATGATGATGGAAGTTGCATGGCAATATATCTCGGAATGGCTATGGAAATGCCATAATAGGTAGGTATGGTGGCTATTTTGAGGAAGATATAATGAGGTTTATGTGTGATAGAGTGTATCGTATCACGGGGTTTGGATGCACCGGCGATGTTTGCACCAACTCTCGAGGTGAGAAAGGGCAATGCACGGTACCGAAGAGGCTAGCAATGATGGAAGGGTGAGAGTGCGTATAATCCATGGACTCACATTAGTCATAAAGAACTCATATACTTTTTGCAAAAGTTTATTAGCCTTCGAAGCAAAGTACTACTACGCATGCCCCTAGGGGGATAGATTGGTAGGAAAAGACCATCGCTCGTCCCCGAACGCCACTCATAAGGAAGACAATCAATAAATAAATCATGCTCCGACTTTGTTACATAACGGTTCACCATACGCGCATGCTACGGGAATTACAAACCTCAACACAAGTATTTCTACTAATCCACAACTACCCACTAGCATGACTCTAATATCACCATATTTATATCACAAAACTATTGCAAGGAATCAAACATATCATATTCAGTGATCTACAAGTTTTATGTAGGATTTTATGACTAACCATGTGAATGACCAGTTCCTGTCATCTCTCTAAATAGATATAAGTGAATCAAGAGAGTTTAATTCTTTCTACAAAAGATATTCCCACGCTCTAACAAATATAAGTGAAGCAAAAGAGCATTCTACAAATGGCGGTTTTCTATGTGAAGAGAAACACGCAATCCAAACTTCAAATGATATAGGTGAAGCACATGAAGCATTCTATAAAGCCATACTCAAAAGATATAAGTGAAGTGCAATGAGCATTCTATAAATCAACCAAGGACTATCTCATACCAGCATGGTGCATAAAAGAAAAGTGAAAACTAAATGCAAAAGACGCTCCAAGACTTGCACATATTGCATGAACGAAACGAATCCAAAAACATACCGATACTTGTTGAAGAAAGAGGGGATGCCTTCCGGGGCATCCCCAAGCTTAGACACTTGAGTCTCCTTGAATATTTACTTGGGGTGCCTTGGGCATCCCCAAGCTTGAGCTCTTGCCTCTCCTTCTTCTCCTCACATCCAGACCTTCTCGATCATCGAACACTTCATCCACACAAAACTTCAACAGAAAACTCGGTAAGATCCGTTAGTATAATAAAGCAAATCACTACTATAAGTACTATTGCAAACCAATTCATATTTTGTTTTGGCATTGTATCTACTGTAATATAACTTTTCCATGGCTTAATCCACTGATATAAATTGATAGTTTCATCAAAACAAGCAAACTATGCATCAAAAACAGAATCTGTCTAAAACAGAACAGTCTGTAATAATCTGAACATTCACCATACTTATGATACTTAAACAATTCTGCCAAAATTAGGAAAACTAAACAATTTGTATATAAAGACAGTGCAAAAAGAATCAGAACCATTTGACGTTCCAGTAAAAAATGTAAAATCATGCACTACAGCCAAAGTTTCTGTCCTGCACCGTACAAACCAACAAGCATTGTAAACATCCTAAAGGCAAACCTTGGCACATTATTTTTACTTCTAAACTTTATAAAAGCACACAACAGAAATAAATGACTTTCTAAAACTTCCGGGTTGTCTCCCTGGCAGCGCTTTCTTAAAGCCATTAAGCTAGGAATATAGTGCTCAAGTAGTGAATCCACCCGGATCCCAAGGTATATCAAAGCCAATTTTAATTAGCGATGATTTGGCATTTAGTAGTGAGCACAAGGAAACATATATCATGCAACAACGAAGTCTAACTCTCTTCCTATGCATCGGCATGTCATAAAAGAACAATTCATGCACACAAAGTAAAGGCCAATGCATAGTATAAACAGTTTCTTGCAATTTTATCATATTGGAAACATAGAGAGGTGAAGATATAGTTCCTCTGTCATAATAATTGCAAGTAGGAGCAGAAATCACATGCATATTATATTCATCAAAATCATCATGTGTAATAGTAAAAGGCAACCCATCAATATAATCCTTAATAAGAGCAAACTTCTCCGATATAGTATAATCGGGAGAACTCAAAAAGATAATAGGACTATCATGCGTGGGTGCAATAGCAACAATTTCATGTTTAGCATAAGGAACTATAGCAAGTTCATCTCCATAAGCATCATTCATATTGGCATCATGGCCACAAGCATAGCAAGCATCAAGTTCATCAAAAAGGGATATTTCAAACAAATTCAAGGGATCATAGCAATCATCATGGCATTCATCCTTCGGTAAGCACGAAGGAAAATTAAACAATGTATGAGTTGAAGAGTTACTCTCATTAGAAGGTGGGCACGGGTAGCTAATCCGCTCTTCCTCCTTTTGTTCTTCGCTCTCCTCGTCATCTTTTTCATCCAATGAGCTCACAGTTTCATCAACTTCTTCTTCCATAGGCTCCTGCAAAATATTATTCTCTTCTTGGACAGCGGAGACTTTCTCAATAAGCGCATCAATATAGGAATTATATTCATAATTATCATAGCAATATTTCAATATAGCAAAATTTTCAGGCCTATAAACATCATCATCAAAAGCTTCATACTTTTCAAACAAAGATTCAATTTCATAAGCACCCTTAAAAGCAACAAATTCTTCTATTTGTTCCACATCATAGTAATCATATATACCATTAGCATAAGAAGCCAAGGTTTTATCATCATTAAATTTGCATGAAAAGGGAAGGTGTGGAGCCTTCATCCTAGAGCAACAAGTATAATCATATCTCAAGCATGGTTGCCTAGCATACCACTTCAACATATAAATTTGATCCCATAATAGTTTCGTCGGTGTACAAAAGAAGGGGCGTGCCTTTGTACCCTTTTACCTGTGCACGGGCAGTCGGAGCCACGCCCACGGTCACACCAAGCAGAACAGGGGAGGTGAACCGAGGTGAAACCGAAGCTCAAGATAGCCAAAGCAACGCCAAGACCAAGACCACAAAGAGCAGAGGGGCGGGGCAGTTTTCCCCCGGCAAGACCCTGTTGGAAATATGCCCTAGAGGCAATAATAAAATGGTTATTATTATATTTCCTTGTTCATGATAATTATCTATTGTTCAAACTATAATTGTGTTATCCGGAAATCATAATATATGTGTGAACACATAGACCATAACATGTCCCTAGTGAGCCTCTAGTTGACTAGCTCGTTGATCAATAGATGGTTACGGTTTCCTGACCATGGACATTGGATGTCCTTGATAACGGGATCACATCATTAGGAGAATGATGTGATGGACAAGACCCAATCCTAAGCATAGCTCTAGATCGTGTAGTTCGTTTGCTAAAGCTTTTCTAATGTCAAGTATCATTTCCTTAGACCATGAGATCGTGCAACTCCCGGATACCGTAAGGATGCTTTGGGTGTACCAAACGTCACAACGTAACTGGGTGACTATAAAGGTGCACTACAGGTATCTCCGAAAGTGTCTGTTGGGTTGGCACGGATCGAGACTGGGATTTGTCACTCCGTATGACGGAGAGGTATCTTTGGGCCCACTCGGTAATGCATCATCATAATGAGCTCAATGTGACTAAGTAGTTAGTCACGGGATCATGCATTATGGAACGAGTAAAGTGACTTGCCGGTAACGAGATTGAACGAGGTATTGGGATACCGACGATCGAATCTCGGGCAAGTAACATACCGATTGACAAAGGGAATTGTATACGGGATTGATTGAATCCTCGACATCGTGGTTCATCTGATGAGATTATCGTGGAGCATGTGGGAGCCAACATGGGTATCCAGATCCCGCTGTTGGTTATTGACCGGAGAGTTGTCTCGGTCATGTCTACGTGTCTCCCGAACCCGTAGGGTCTACACACTTAAGGTTCGGTGACGCTAGAGTTGTAGAGATATTAGTATGCGGTTAACCGAAAGTTGTTCGGAGTCCCGGATGAGATCCCGGACATCACGAGGAGTTCCGGAATGGTCCGGAGGTAAAGATTTATATATAGGAAGTCCAGTTTCGGCCACCGGGAGAGTTTCGGGGGTCACCGGTATTGTACCGGGACCACCGGAAGGGTCCCGGGGTTCCACCGGGTGGGGCCACCTATCCCGGAGGGCCCCATGGGCTGAAGTGGCGTGGTAACCAGCCCCTGGTGGGCTGGTGCACCCCACCCAAGGGCCGAAGGCGCCTAGGGTTGGAAACCCTAGGGGGCCGTTACCCCCCGAGGGGGCATGCGCCCCCCTGGTTGGAAACCCTAAGGGGGCGTTGCCCCCCGAGGGGCCGCCGCCCCGGGCCCCCCCCTCTCTAGATGGGATCTCCAAGGGGGGCATGCCCCCCTAGCCCCTATATATAGTGGAGGGGAGGGAGGGCAGCCGCACCCTAAGCCCTGGCGCCTCCCTCTCCCTCCCGTGACACCTCTTCCTCCTCCAGTAGCGCTTGGCGAAGCCCTGCTGGAATCCCGCTGCTTCCACCACCACGCCGTCGTGCTGCTGGATCTCCATCAACTTCTCCTTCCCCCTTGCTGGATCAAGAAGTAGGAGACGTCTCCGCTCCGTACGTGTGTTGAACGCGGAGGTGCCGTCCGTTCAGCGCTAGGATCATCGGTGATTTGGATCACGATGAGTACGACTCCATCAACCCCGTTCTCTTGAACGCTTCCGCTCGCAATCTACAAGGGTATGTAGATGCACTCCTCTCTCTCTCTCTCGTTGCTAGATGACTCCATAGATTGATCTTGGTGATGCGTAGAAATTTTTTAATTTCTGCTACGATCCCCAACAGTGGTATTAGAGCCAGGTTTATGCGTAGTTTCTATGCACGAGTAGAACACAAGTTGTTGTGGCGTTGATTTTGTCAATTTACTTGCCGTTACTAGTCTTATCTTAATTCGGCGGCATCGTGGGATGAAGCGGCCCGGACCGACCTTACACGTACGCTTACGTGAGACAGGTTCCACCGACTGACATGCACTAGTTGCATAAGGTGGCTAGCGGGTGTCTGTCTCTCCCACTTTAGTCGGATCGGATTCGATGAAAAGGGTCCTTATGAAGGGTAAATAGAAATTGGCATATCACGTTGTGGTTTTGGCGTAGGTAAGAAACGTTCTTGCTAGAAACCTATAGCAGCCACGTAAAAATTTGCAACAACAATTAGAGGACGTCTAACTTGTTTTTGTAGCATGTGTCATGTGATGTGATATGGCCAGAAGAATGTGATGAATGATATATGTGATGTATGAGCTTGATCATGTTCTTGTAATAGGAATCACGACTTGCATGTCGATGAGTATGACAACCGGCAGGAGCCATAGGAGTTGTCTTAATTTATTTATGACCTGCGTGTCAACTGAAACGTCATGTAATTACTTTACTTTATTGCTAACCGTTAGCCATAGTAGTAGAAGTAATAGTTGGCGAGACAACTTCATGAAGACACGATGATGGAGATCATGGTGTCATGCCGGTGACGATGATGAACATGGCGCCCCGGAGATGGAGATCAAAAGGAGCAAAATGATATTGGCCATATCATGTCACTATTTGATTGCATGTGATGTTTATCATGTTTTACATCTTATTTGCTTAGAACGACGGTAGCATAAATAAGATGATCCCTCGCTAAAATTTCAAGAAAGTGTTCCCCCTAACTGTGCACCGTTGCGAAGGTTCGTTGTTCCGAAGCACCACATGATGATCGGGTGTGATAGGTTCTAACGTTCGCATACAACGTGTGTAAGCCAGATTTACACATGCAATACACTTAGGTTGACTTGACGAGCCTAGCATGTATAGACATGGCCTCGGAACACAAGAGACCGAAAGGTCGAACATGAGTCGTATAGCAGATACGATCAACATGAAGATGTTCACCGATGATGACTAGTCCGTCTCACGTGATGATCGGACACGGCCTAGTTGACTCTGATCTTGTATCACTTAGATGACTAGAGGGATGTCTGTCTGAGTGGGAGTTCATTAATAATTTGATTAGATGAACTTAATTATCATGAACTTAGTCTAAAATCTTTACAATATGTCTTGTAGATCAAATGGCCCACGCTAATGTCAACCTCAACTTCAATGCGTTCCTAGAGAAAACCAAGCTGAAAGACGATGGTGGCAACTATACGGACTGGGTCCGGAACTTGAGGATCATCCTCATAGCTGCCAAGAAAGCATATGTCCTTGAAGCACCGTTAGGTGAAGCACCCGTCCCAGCAAACCAAGACGTTATGAACGCCTGGCAAACACGTGTTGATGATTACTCCCTGGTTCAGTGCGGCATGCTTTACAGCTTAGAACCGGGGCTCCAAGAGCATTTCGAGCAGCATAGAGCATATGAGATGTTCCAAGAGCTGAAAATGGTTTTCCAAGATCATGCCCGGGTCGAGAGATATGAAGTCTCTGACAAGTTCTACAGTTGTAAGATGGAGGAGAATAGTTCTGTCAGCGAGAACATACTCAAAATGTCTGGGTTGCACAACCGCTTATCTCAGCTGGGAGTTAATCTCCCGGATGATGCGGTCGTTGACAGAATCCTTCAGTCACTTCCACCTAGCTACAAGAGCTTCGTGATGAACTTCAATATGCAGGGGATGGAAAAGACCATTCCTGAGGTATATTCAATGCTGAAATCAACGGAGGTGGAGATCAAAAAGGAACATCAAGTGTTGATGGTGAATAAAACCACTAAGTTCAAGAAGGGCAAGGGTAAGAAGAACTTCAAGAAGGACGGCAAGGGAGTTGCCGCGCCCGGTAAACCAGTTACTGGGAAGAAGTCAAGGAATGGACCCAAGCCCGAGACTGAGTGCTTTTATTGCAAGGGAAGTGGTCACTGGAAGCGGAACTGCCCCAAATACTTAGCGGACAAGAAGAAGGCCGGCAACACCAAAGGTATATGTGATATACATGTAATTGATGTGTACCTTACCAGTACTCGTAGTAGCTCCTGGGTATTTGATACCGGTGCGGTTGCTCATATTTGTAACTCAAAACAGGAACTACGGAATAAACGGAGACTGGCGAAGGACGAGGTGACGATGCGCGTCGGGAATGGTTCCAAGGTCGATGTGATCGCCGTCGGCACGCTACCTCTACATTTACCTATGGGATTAGTTTTAAACCTCAATAATTGTTATTTAGTGCCAGCTTTGAGCATGAACATTGTATCTGGATCTCGTTTGGTGCGAGATGGCTACTCGTTTAAATCCGAGAATAATGGTTGTTCTATTTATATGAGAGATATGTTTTATGGTCATGCCCCGCTGGTCAATGGTTTATTCTTAATGAATCTCGAACGTGATGTTACACATATTCATAGTGTGAATGCCAAGAAATGTAAGGTTGATAATGATAGTCCCACATACTTGTGCACTGCCGCCTTGGTCACATTGGTGTCAAACGCATGAAGAAACTCCATGCAGATGGACTTTTGTAGTCTCCTGATTATGAATCATTTTACACGTGCGAACCATGCCTCATGGGCAAAATGACCAAGACTCCGTTCTCCACAACAATGGAGCGAGCAACCAACTTATTGGAAATCATACATACTGATGTGTGCGGTCCAATGAGCGTTGAGGCTCGCGGTGGCTATCGTTATGTTCTCACCGTCATTGATGACTTTAGTAGATATGGGTATGTCTACTTAATGGAACACAAGTCTGAGACCTTTGAAAAGTTCAAGGAATTTCAGAGTGAGGTTGAGAATCAAGGTGACAGGAAAATAAAGTTCTTATGATCAGATCATGGAGGGGAATATTTGAGTCACGAATTTGGCACACACTTAAGGAAATGTGGAATTGTTTCACAACTCACGCCGCCTGGAACACCTCAGCGTAATGGTGTGTCCGAACGTCGTAATCGCACTCTATTGGATATGGTGCGATCTATGATGTCTCTTACCGATCTACCGCTATCATTTTGGGGTTATGCTTTAGAGACTGCCGCATTCACTTTAAATAGGGCTCCGTCGAAATTCGTTGAGACGACACCGTATGAATTATGGTTTGGAAAAAACCTAAGCTGTCGTTTCTTAAAGTTCGGGATGCGATGCTTATGTCAAGAAACTTCAACCTGAAAAGCTCGAACCCAAGTCGGAAAAATTCTTCTTCATAGGATACCCTAAGGAAACCATTGGGTATACTTTCTACCTCAGATCCGAAGGCAAGATCTTCGTTTCCAAGAACGGGTCCTTTCTGGAGAAAGAGTTTCTCTCGAAAGAAGTAAGTGGGAGGAAAGTGGAACTTGATGAGATGACCCCTCTCGAACCAGAAAGTAGCGCGGCACAAGAAAATGTTTCTGTGGTGCCTGCACCGACTAGAGAGGAAGTTAATGATGACGATCATGATCAAGTTACCACTGAACTTCGTAGGTCCACAAGGACACGTTCCGCACCAGAGTGGTACGGCAACCCTGTCCTGGAAATCATGTTGTTGGACAATGGTGAACCTTCGAACTATGAAGAAGCAATGGCGGGCCCAGATTCCAACAAATGGCTTGAAGCCATGCAATCCGAGATAGGACCCATGTATGAAAACAAAGTATGGACTTTGACAGACTTTCCCGATGATCGGCGAGCGATAGAAAAATAAATGGATCTTTAAAAAGAAGACGGGCGCGGATGGAAATGTTACCATCTATAAAGCTCGGCTTGTCGCTAAGGGTTATCGACAAGTTCAAGGAGTTGACTATGATGAGACCTTCTCACCCGTAGCGAAGCTGAAGTCCGTCCGAATCATGTTAGCAATTGCCGCATTCTATGATTATGAAATATGGCACATGGATGTCAAAACGGCATTCCTTAACGGCTTCCTTAAGGAAGAATTGTATATGATGCAGCCGGAAGGTTTTGTCGATCCTAAGAATGCTGACAAAGTATGCAAGCTCTAGCGCTCAATCTATGGGCAGGTGCAGGCATCTCGGAGTTGGAACATTCGCTTTGATGAGATGATCAAAGCATTTGGGTTTACACAGACTTATGGAGAAGCCTGTGTTTACAAGAAAGTGAGTGGGAGCTCTGTAGCATTTCTCATATTATATGTGGATGACATACTATTGATGGGAAATGATGTAGAATTCTTGGAAAGCATAAAGGCCTACTTGAATAAGTGTTTTTTCAATGAAGGACCTTGGAGAAGCTGCTTACATATTAGGCATCAAGATCTATGGAGATACATCGAGACGCCTCATAGGTCTTTCACAAAGCACATACCTTGACAAGATATTGAAGAAGTTCAATATGGATCAGTCCGAGAAGGGGTTCTTGCCTGTATTGCAAGGTGTGAAATTGAGCACGGCTCAATGCCCGACCACGGCAGAAGATAGAGAAAAGATGAGTGTCGTCCCCTATGCCTCGGCCATAGGGTCTATTATGTATGCCATGCTGTGTACCAGACCTGATGTAAACCTTGCTGTAAGTTTGGTAGGAAGGTACCAAAGTAATCCCGGCATGGAACACTGGACAGCGGTCAAGAACATCCTGAAGTACCTGAAAAGGACTAAGGATATGTTTCTCGTTTATGGAGGTGACGAAGAGCTCGTCGTAAAGGGTTACGTCGATGCTAGCTTCGACACAGATCTGGATGACTCTAAGTCACAAACCGGATACGTGTATATTTTGAATGGTGGGGCAGTCAGCTGGTGCAGTTGCAAGCAAAGCGTCGTGGCGGGATCTACATGTGAAGCGGAGTACATGGCAGCCTCGGAGGCAGCACATGAAGCAATCTGGATGGAGTTCATTGCCGACCTAGGAGTTATTCCCAATGCATCGGGGCCGATGACTCTCTTCGGTGACAACACTGGAGCTATTGCCCTTGCCAAGGAGCCCAGGTTTCACAAGAAGACTAGGCACATCAAGCGTCGCTTCAACTCCATTCGTGAAAATGTTCAAAATGGAGACATAGATATTTATAAAGTGCATACGGATTTGAATGTCGCAGATCCGTTGACTAAACCTCTTCCACGGGAAAAACATGATCAACACCAGAACTCTATGGGTGTACGCTTCATCACAATGTAACTAGATTATTGACTCTAGTGCAAGTGGGAGACTGTTGGAAATATGCCCTAGAGGCAATAATAAAATGGTTATTATTATATTTCCTTGTTCATGATAATTATCTATTGTTCATACTATAATTGTGTTATCCGGAAATCGTAATACATGTGTGAACACATAGACCATAACATGTCCCTAGTGAGCCTCTAGTTGACTAGCTTGTTGATCAATAGATGGTTACGGTTTCCTGACCATGGACATTGGATGTCATTGATAACGGGATCACATCATTAGGAGAATGATGTGATGGACAAGACCCAATCCTAAGCATAGCTCTAGATCGTGTAGTTCGTTTGCTAAAGCTTTTCTAATGTCAAGTATCATTTCCTTAGACCATGAGATCGTGCAACTCCCGGATACCATAAGGATGCTTTGGGTGTACCAAACGTCACAACGTAACTGGGTGACTATAAAGGTGCACTACAGGTATCTCCGAAAGTGTCTGTTGGGTTGGCACGGATCGAGACTGGGATTTGTCACTCCGTATGACGGAGAGGTATCTCTGGGCCCACTCGGTAATGCATCATCATAATTAGCTCAATGTGACTAAGTAGTTAGTCATGGGATCATGCATTACGGAACGAGTAAAGTGACTTGCCGGTAACGAGATTGAATGAGGTATTGGGATACCGACGATCGAATCTCGGGCAAGTAACGTACCGATTGACAAAGGAAATTGTATACGGGATTGATTGAATCCTCGACATCGTGGTTCATCTGATGAGATTATCGTGGAGCATGTGGGAGCCAACATGGGTATCCAGATCCCGTTGTTGGTTATTGACCGGAGAGTTGTCTCGGTCATGTCTACGTGTCTCCCGAACCCGTAGGGTCTACACACTTAAGGTTCGGTGACGCTAGAGTTGTAGAGATATTAGTATGCGGTTAACCGGAAGTTGTTCGGAGTATCGGATGAGATCCCGGACGTCACGAGGAGTTCCGAAATGGTCCGGAGGTAAAGATTTATATATAGGAAGTCCAGTTTCGGCCATCGGGAGAGTTTCAGGGGTCACCGGTATTGTACCGGGACCACCGGAAGGGTCCCGGGGGTCCACCGGGTGGGGCCACCTATCCCGGAGGGCCCCATGGGCTGAAGTGGCGTGGGAACCAGCCCCTGGTGGGCTGGTGCACCCCACCCAAGGGCCGAAGGCGCCTAGGGTTGGAAACCCTAGGGGGCCGTTGCCCCCCGAGGGGGCATGCGCCCCCCTGGTTGGAAACCCTAAGGGGGCTGTTGCCCCCCGAGGGACCGCCCCCCCTCTCTAGATGGGATCTCCAAGGGGGGCATGCGCCCCCCTAGCCGCTATATATAGTGGAGGGGAGGGAGGGCAGCCGCACCCTAAGCCCTGGCGCCTCCCTCTCCCTCCCGTGACACCTCTTCCTCCTCGAGTAGCGCTTGGCGAAGCCCTGCTGGAATCCCGCTGCTTCCACCACCACGCCGTCGTGCTGCTGGATCTCCATCAACTTCTCCTTCCCCCTTGCTGGATCAAGAAGGAGGAGACATCTCCGCTCCGTACGTGTGTTGAACGCGGAGGTGCCGTCCGTTCGGCGCTAGGATCATCGGTGATTTGGATCACGACGAGTACGACTCCATCAACCCCATTCTCTTGAACGCTTCCGCTCGCGATCTAGAAGGGTATGTAGATGCACTCCTCTCTCTCTCGTTGCTAGATGACTCCATAGATTGATCTTGGTGATGCGTAGAAATTTTTTAAGTTCTGCTACGATCCCCAACAGACCCTTGCCGGGGCAGCACGCCCAAACACCAACGGAGCGAGCCACCCTTGAGCCCACGTCCCCCAACGCCATCAACCACGTTGGGCCAGGGCTCGGGAGGCACCCCTGTGGTGGCATGAAGATCTTTGTGAAGACAAGGAATATTCAAGATCAGATGAGGATTAGAAGACGACGATCTCGGCAACATCCTTGCCGAGGAAGACCACCAGACCCCCGGCAAGATCCTTGCCGGGGACGACAGCGCGCCACGGCAAGACCCTTGCCGGGCCACCCGGCAAGGCCCTCGCCAAGGACGCCAGCAGGGCCACTACCAGGCCCGTACCAACCAAGTCTCCACCGCCGTTCGCATGCAGTTGCCAGATCAACCAGCTGAGCAGGCACCTGCGTGGCAACATGCAGCTCCCGGGCCAACTCATCAAGGGCCCACGTGGCGGCATGCAGATCTTCGTAGAGGCTCCACCACCGCGCCACCTCAACTGCCTGCCTGCCTACATGGCGCCGCACGCATCGCTGGCCAGGGCGCGTGTCAAAGTGAGGAAGAGCGGCGACGGACAGGACGGGCCTCGCCCCCGTCCCCGATAAAGCTAGGGGACACCTCAGTGGCGCATTAAATGCGTCTTGTCCTGTAATACGAGCGATAAGCTCGCAACACTGTGCGCCTTTTCACCTCCTGTATGCCACTGTGGCAGCCCCTTTCGACTATAAAAGGAGGCCCATGGCATACTGGAAGAGGATTCGGCTTTTTGGGACCACGCACCCCGCCATAGCTAGTTTGAGAGCTCAAGAACTCTCCGAAATACACCCACCAAAGCAGGACTAGGGTTTTATGCATCCTCGCGGCCTGAACCTGGGTAAACGATCCTTGTGCTGGTTACTAATACTGCTCTTCCCGCAACCCTGCGCCCGGCAACCGTACTAGAGATTCTTGTGAACCCATAGGTGTCGTTCCACACCGACATCTTTGGCGCGCCAGGTAGGGGGCGCAATTGTGAGAATCTGGTCTAGTAGCTGGCCTAGCGTTTCTTCATCGCCATGGCTCCCAAGAAGAAGACGGCCACGGCGATCGGCTTGTCGGGGGCCGAACGACCCGTGCCAGTACGGGCGGGCAGCGGCCCGGTCGCGGACAGGACCCGGGCCGCGGTCCGCGACCACCAGCGTCGCCCTGGCAGTCAGAGCCTGGCGAGCGGCGTCGTTCGCGCGCCAGACGACCGGCAGCACGTCGCCAGATCCAAAGACGGAGCTGGGCCCCCCGCAGGCGGCGCGAGGCCCTCCAGGAGTGTCGTTGTGCCACCCCCGGGCGGCGCGGCGACCTCCAAGACGCCCACGCCGGTGACCACTGCGCGCTCTTCCCATGGTGTGCGCGACGAGCAGCGTCACCACGCCAGTGACCCTGGGCGCCGCCGCGGGAAGAGCCCCGTGCGTCATCCGCGGGGTGAAGGAGTTCAGCATGCCCGCCGAAGTGCCGGCAAAAATGGCGCGCAGCCGTTGGGTCGTGACGGAGCTCCTTCTAACGTGGTTAGAAGTCGAAGCGCGCCGCGATCCACGCAGCTGTCGTCGCCGCCCACGCCAGCAGAAGCTTTGGCGCACGCGCAACTACTCCTCGACTTCCCTCCTGCTGCAGAGAAGCTCGACGAGTGGAGGGCCACCATCCGGAGCCTCGTCGTCATCGCCAACAAAGACGATCCGCGGCCGGCGGGGCCCTCGGGTTTGCGCTCCACCGAGCCACCACATGCTGGCACTGGGAGGACCGGCGGAGCTGCGGCCACGGTGCACTCTCCTCCTCCTCGCCAGCCGCCGCGGGCGTCTGCCCGTCGAGACGACGTTTGTGATAACATCTCTATAGCGTGGTCCGACCCGCGGACCCACTGCGACCAGCGCCAAGTTCTTCGAGAACAAGCTCACGAAGATGCTCGGACCACTATTGAGTGTCGGCGTGATACACGCCACCAGTCGGACAAGCGGGCGGGACCCGCTATGGACCACCCAGCACCGGTGGGCTCCGGCGGCCTACCTTACGAGGTGGGTTGCCCGGCCTTTATCTGTGAGCTGCGGCAGTTCCAGTGGCCGTCCCACCACACGTTCAAGCCCGACGTCGGCGAGAAATACACTGGCAAGACCCATCCGTCCGAGTTCCTCAGCATCTACACCATCACGATGCAGGCGGCCGGAGCTCGCGACGACAAGGTGCTTGCCAATTATTTCCCACTGGCACTGAAGCCCAATGTTATGTCTTGGTTGATGCACTTGCCGGCGGATTCCATTTCTTCTTGGTCAGATCTGTGCCATGAGTTCGTTGGCGCCTTCACAGGAGGCCACCAAGCTCATGGCCAGGCCAGTGATCTGCATATCATTCCTCGGAAGGAAGGGGAAACCCTGCGCAAGTACATCCAGAGATTCAGCCGGGTGCAGTACAACATCCCCGACGTTCATCCCGTCACTGTGATCAGCACGTTCCATCAGAACGTGTGTAACCGCAAGATGCGCGAAGAGCTGGCGATGACCAAGGTTAAGGATGTGGCCGAGCTCTACGTTCTGGCCGATAGATGCGCCCGGGCTGAAGAGGGAAGGAAGTACCCCGGCGAAGATGCCGGTGCGGAAACCGACTCTACCGACGAAGACGCCGCCACCCCGACGAAGAAGGGCCGGCGTCGCAACAGGAAACGCAAGGGCAAAGCCGTACTTGCCGTCGAGGGGCTGATGACACCGGCGCTGCCAAGAAGGTCAAGGTAGACAGCCCCGGCAAGGAGATTGCCGGGTGCTCCGCCTGCCGGGCCTTAGCAGCTGCTGACAAGCCAGGGGGCTCCGGCAAGCAGTATTGCAAGATCCACCGCACCAAGGGCCACGACCTCCAGAACTGCCGACAAGTCGAGCTGCTTGCTGAAAAGCAAAAGGCCGAGTATGAAAGGCGGGACAAGGAGAAAGGTTAGGACAACGCCGAGGGATCCGGCAAGAAGCGTGGCGGCCAAGGAAGTCGCCCAGCAAGGACAACCAGCAGGAGAGGCCCGCCCGGGGTCGTGACAAGAAACAAGAAGACGATGATCACGACGAGGACGACGAGTCCGGTGAGCAAGAGTTCCAGAAGGCTACGGAGGCCATGTGCGTCGATGGTGGCGCCTCGCTGCATACTTCTCACCGCCAGCTCAAGCAGTGGGCGCGTGAGATTACAGCAGCGGAGCCGTCGTTCGACGCTCATAAGCCACTGAAGTGGTGCAGCATGCCCCTCATCTTTGACGCCGAGGACCACCCTGACCGCAAAACTGCGGTCGGGTGTTTGCCATTGTTGGTGTCACCAACGATACGCAACCTCAAGGTGAACAAGATGTTGGTTGACGGTGGGGCCGGCCTGAATTTGATCTCGCCCGTCATGATCAAAAGGCTGCAAATTCCCGATGGAGACCTCAAAGAAACAGGCACGTTTCAAGGGGTCAATCCGGGGAGGAGCCAACCGAAGGGGAAGGTCACGCTGCCCGTGACGTTTGGAGGAGAGTTGAACCACAGGACGGAGAGGATCATCTTTGATGTGGTCGAGATCCCTTTGCCCTACAACGGGATCCTCGGCCGCCCGGCACTAGCCAAGTTCATGGCGGCGTCACACTACGCCTACAACATGCTGAAGATGCCCGGGCCGTTGACCATCATCTCCGTCCCCTCCGACAAGGACACGCTGATTTGCGCCGACCAACTCTACCGGGAAGCAGTTGCAGCAGCTGCCATCAAGGCACCTGCTCCTGCTGCTGAAGGCCCGGGAGGGAAGAAGAAGCCCGGAAAGACCTCTCGCACCCACTCCGGCAAGCACACCTCTTCGGAGTGCTGCGCTACCGTCGAGGATGTGCCAGAGAGCTCTACCGGCAAGAGCAAGAAATCTAGAGCCGAGCCGCCGGAGACCAAGAAGGTGTCCGCCAGGGAGGATGGCACGGGAGGGGCCTTCACCATAGGCTCCACCCTCAATAGCAAATAGGAAGGCGCGCTCGTCACCTTCCTGCGGGCGAATGTCGATGTGTTTGCGTGGCAAGCATCCGACATCCCCGGCATTCCCAGGGAGGTGATTGAGCACCACCTAGCAGTCTGCCCTCATGCACGGGCCGTCAAGCAGAAGGTTAGGAAGCAGGCTCTGGAGAGGCAGGAGTTCATCACAGAGGAGATCAGGAAGTTGGAAGCGGCAAGTTTGGTGAGAGGAGTGCTCCACCCGACGTGGTTGGCCAATCCGGTAGTGGTGCGCAAGGCAAATGGGAAGTGGAGGCTGTGTATCGACTACACAGATATCAATAAGGCTTGTCCTAAAGACCCCTTCCCGTTGCCGCGCATCGACCAGATTGTTGACTCCACGGCCGGGTGTGACCTTTTGTCATTCCTCGACGCCTACTCAGGCTACCACCAAATCTTCATGACGAGAGAGGACGAAGAGAAGACAGCATTCATCACCCCATGTGGTACGTATTGCTTTTTACGGATGCCTTTCGGGTTGAAGAGTGCTGGCTCGACGTTTGCAAGAGCAGTCCAAATTGGTTTTGAACCCCAGCTCCATAGAAATATGGAGGCTTACATGGATGACATAGTGGTCAAAACCAAGGACGGGCCAACTCTTGTGCAAGATCTGGAAGAGACATTTGCCAACCTGCGCAAGATCAACCTTAAGCTGAACCCTGAGAAGTGTGTCTTCGGCGTTCCGTCCGGCAAGCTTCTCAGATTCTTTGTGTCGCAGCACGGGATCGAGGCAAACCCAGACAAAATCAAAGCTATTGAGCAGATTGAGGCGCCCAAGTGGATTAAAGATGTGCGCCGGCTCACTGGCTGCGTCGCCGCCATGAGCCGATTCATCTCCAAGTCCGCCGAGCGTGCCCTTCCCTTATTCAAAATCTTGAAAAAGGCAGGCCCAATGGAGTGTACCCCAGAAGCCGAGGCGGCATTGAAGGGTCTGAAGAAATACCTTTCCTCCACACCAACGCTGGTTGCGCCTAAACCACAAGAGCCGTTGCTGCTGTATCTAGCGGCGACGAATCAAGTGGTCAGCGCCGCACTGGTGGCACAGAGGGAGGTCGACGATGAGGCAGTGGCGATAGCAGAACCAATGGATGGCAAGCCAAAGATTCCCCCGGCAGGGCCTGATGCCGGCAAGGCGAGGCCCCCGGCAGAGTCTGATGCCACCGAGCCAGTGCCTGCGTAGCCGGTTGAGGTGGTACAGAAGAAGAGGATGATGCAGCACCCGGTTTACTTTGACCTCCCTCTTGCAGGGGGCTAGGTCGAGGTACTCCGGTGTGCAAAAATTGCTCTTCGGCCTCCTTATGGCCTCGAGGAAGTCGCGTCATTACTTCCAAGCCCACGAGATCATTGTCGTCACCTGCCTCCCATTGCAACGGATACTGCATAACCCAGATGCAATTGGAAGGATTGTGGGATGGGCCTTGGAGTCGTCAAGTTTTGTTTTGAAGTTCGAAAGTACCTCGACAATCCAGAGCAGAGTCTTGGCGGAGTTCATTGCAGAATGGACCTCAACGCCCGACAAAGAAATCTAGGAGACCGCTCTCCTCGGGAAAGGAGCAGACCGCGACTGGATCATGTACTTTGATGGGGCTTTCTCGCTGCAAGGCGCTGGTGCCGGTGTGCTGCTTGTCGCACCCACCGGAGAGCACCTCAAGTACGTGGTCCAGATGCACTTTCCCAGGGAGATGTCCACCAACAACACCGCGGAGTACGAGGGGCTGCTTGCCGGTCTCAGGATCGCGGCAGACCTCGGGGTTAAGAAGCTCATCGTCAGGGGTGACTCGCAGATCGTTGTCAGACAGGTCAACAAGGATTACCAGAGCCCATTGATGGAGGCTTATTAGATGAGGTGAGGAAACTGGAGGAGCGCTTCGACGGTATCCAAGCGGAGCACGTCCCCCGGACAGAGAATGACGTCGCCGATTACCTGTCGAAGCGTGATGCATTCAAGCTACCTGTGGAACCAGGTACCTTCTTGCTCCGGTTAACTCAACCATCCGTCGAACCATCAGTAGGGCAGAACAAGTGGAGGAAGTCAGGTCCCGGCAAGTACTTTCCTACCGAGCCCCCTGGGGCTGCCGGCAAGGGTGCTGCCGTGGACGCTGAGCCTGCCAAAAGGCAACTGGCTCCGGCAGGGCCTCAAGCCCTGGCCGTGGAGACAGTCGCTCCCATGGCTGAGGAAATGCCTTTGGTCCTTGTCGTCGAGCCTCAGGCTCCGGCATGGGTGCATCATACTGTCCGATTCCTCCAAACCGGGGAACTTCCTGAGGAGCAGGAAGAAGCGAAAAAAGTAGCCCGTCGGTCCGCCCTGTACCAGTTCGTCGACGACGTCCTGTAGAGGAGAAGGCCGAACGGTGTGAAATTGAAGTGCATCCCCTGGGAGGAAGGACTGGAGTTGTTGGCAGAGATACATGGAGGCATATGTGGCTCCCACATAGGGTCGAGGGCCCTTGCCGGAAAGGCGTTCCGGCAAGGTTTCTTCTTGCCCACCGCCCTCCAGGATGCGACGACACTAGTAACCAAGTGTGAAGCGTGTCAGTTCCATTCAAAAAAGCTTCATCAACCAGCTCAAGCCCTTCAAACGATCCCTCTCTCCTGGCCATTCTCGGTCTGGGGGCTCGACATACTGGGTCCTTTCCCCCGTGCTGTCGGGGGCTTTGAGTACTTGTACGTTGCAATCGACAAGTTCACAAAGTGGCCAGAGGTAGAACCAGTGAGGAAGGTGACAGCACAGTCAGCCGTCAAGTTCTTCAAGGGACTAGTCTGCCGTTTTGGTCTGCCAAACAGAGTCATCACCGATAACGGCACGCAGTTCACAAGCCACACCTTCATGCAGTACATTCAAGACCTCGGCAGCAAGGTCTGTTTTGCTTCCGTGGCACACCCCCGGAGCAACGACCAAGCAGAGAGGGCGAATGCTGAAGTGTTGCGAGGCCTGAGAACGAAGACCTTTGACACGCTGCATAAGAGCGGAAGGCGCTGGATTGATGAATTGCCGGCGGTTCTTTGGTCGATCAGAACAACGCCAAATCGAGCCACCGGCCAGACACCGTTCGCCCTAGTATATGGGGCGGAGGCAGTTCTCCCCACGGAACTCATATACGGGTCACCTCGAGTGCTCGCTTATGATGAGCTTGAGCAAGAGCAGTCGCGGCAAGATGACGCGACGCTCCTTGAGGAAGATCGTCTTCGGGCGGCTGTGAGAGCAGCACGCTACCAGCAAGCCTTGCGCCGCTATCATAGCCGCAAGGTTCATGCCCGAAGCTTTGAGGAAGGCGACCTTGTTCTTCGGTGCGTTCAGTCGGCCAAGAATTCCAACAAGTTGACGCCAAAGTGGGAAGGCCCTTATCGGGTAATACGAGTCACCAGGCCTGGCGCAGTCTGCCTGGAGACCGAAGATGCTATCCCAGTGAGCAACTCCTGGAACATCGAGCATCTTCGCAAGTTTACCCATAAGGCGCGGCTTGCCGGGCCTCCCGGCAAGCCACCTTTTGTACGAGCTTTGCCGGCAAGGCATGTAACCCTTTGTACAAAGCCAGGCGCAGACCCTGAGCATAAATAAATGAAGCGCTGGCGCCCTAAGTTATAGCATGCATGCTAGGTCGAGTCTCTTCCTTGGTTAGGGTTGATAGTGCTTAGCGGCGACTAACCCCTAGCCTAGAGGTCGAGTGCGCGTCTCTCTGTTTCTTTTCTGTCCTCTTTTGGTTCGCAGGGCACATGAGCACTTCTGCTGAGCTACTTGGAAGAAAGGGCACGGACCGGCGTCCCAACCCCGGCAAACCAAAGTTGCCGGGGGCTGCAAGTACAAGGATCCAACCGCGGCGAGATGAAATCGCCAGGGGCTATAGATCCAGATAAGTCTTTTATCCTCTGTCATGCATTTCGTTATGAAACTGGGATATGTGAAACCTCGTTTTATTTCTAGGCCACCATGCTCCCCTTTTCTATACCCGAGGATTATCTCCTGGGCCCGGATTTGGTTGTAGTCGCGGCGGCAAGGAAATAGAACGAGGAGCCTAAACCCGCTTCATCCCTGCCTCCGCCAAGGGCGCAAGAATGGTCGAGCAAAGCGGGGGGACGGCAAGGCCTTTTGCCGGGCGGAAAACATTTATCTTAAATAGTAACAAGGATTCGTTCCTTGTCATGGGTTCCATCCATGAACGAAAACCCCCGGCAAACACACCTTTTTCATTAAAAAACATCCCGTGCAAGTACAGTTCATACGAAATGAAAAACATGAACAAGGGGATTACAAGCTTTAAATTTAACAAGGCCCGAAGGCTTACAGATTAAAAAAGAGATGAGATGCCTGTAATCCCTTTCTTGTCCCTCTCCTCAGGAGGTAGGTCGAGGAGGAGAAAGGGCAAAAGGGGCGCCTAGGCGAGCTACGAGCAGCAGAAAACACCAAGAGAACACCTCGGTGGCCGCCCACGGATGGGCCGGTGATGACGGTGCCGGGAAAGGAGCTGGAAGACCAGGCGGCAGGACCGACAATACGTGATGAAGGTGTCGGTGCCCGCGTACTCCGAGTTGACGGCCTTGCCGCCCGCCCTCTTCCTCTTCCGCAGCCTCCCGACGCCAGCCGCCCAAGGAGACGGCCCCGAGAAGTTCAAGGAGCTGGCCCCTCCCCCGGCAAAACTCTGCCAGGGGAACGGCCAGGTGCAGATGTTGCTGTTGCCGCACCCGCCCAGGCGCGGGGCGTCCGACGCCTAGTCGGACTCGTCCCCGTCATCTGCCCCGCTGTCCTCCTCATCACTTTCGCTCGAGGAAGTGCTTCCATCGTCGGAATCTCCGTCAAAGGAGCTCTCCACGCAGCACTTCAGGCGAGTCCCGAAGTCTCTGAAGACCTTGACAGAGAGCAGGCCATCCTCCATTAATTTGAAGTAGAGGACGAGCCCCGCCGTCAGGCTGTGGATGCGAGCGAACGTCTTCCATCCACGACGGAGGTACATGACCCGAGGAGCTGGGAAGTCGATGTCAACCCGCGTACCCCCATTCCCACAGTCCCTCATGTGCAATCTGAGGGATTCGGGCGGGTCACGCTCCATCTCCCGGGCAAACGGGGCGGGAAGGCAAAGACGGCGACGCGGAGGCCGGCGCAGCCTGATGAAGAACTCGCGGGGCTGGTCTCCAACATGGCCTTCCATCGGAAAAGGCATCATTGGCGGGGGCGAAGCCGGCGCGTCGCCCCGTCCTCCTCTTCCCCGAGTACCATGCTACCTCTTGAGCACTGCGTTGGTTTTCCCTTGAAGAGGAAAGGGTGATGCAGCAAAGTAGCGTAAGTATTTCCCTCAGTTTTTGAGAACCAAGGTATCAATCCAGTAGGAGGCCACGCACGAGTCCCTCGTACCTACACAAATAAATAATCCTTGCAACCAACGCGATAAGGGGTTGTCAAGCCCTACACAGTCACTTACGAGAGTGAGATCTGATAGATATGATAAGATAATATTTTTGGTATTTTTTATGATAAAGATGCAAAGTAAAATAAAAGGCAATAAAAATAACGAAGTGTTGGAAGATTAATATGATGGAAAATAGACCCGGGGCCATAGGTTTCACTAGTGGCTTCTCTCAAGAGCATAAGTATTTATGGTGGGTGAACAAATTACTGTTGAGCAATTGACAGAATTGAGCATATTTATGAGAATATCTAGGTATGATCATGTATATAGGCATCACGTCCGAGACAAGTAGACCGACTCCTGCCTGCATCTACTACTATTACTCCACACATCGAGCGCTATCCAGCATGCATCTAGAGTATTAAGTTCATAAGAACAGAGTAACGCCTTAAGAAAGATGACATGATGTAGAGGGATAAACTCATGCAATATGATATAAACCCCATCTTGTTATCCTTGATGGCAACAATACAATACGTGCCTTGCTGCCCCTACTGTCACTGGGAAAGGACACCGCAAGATTGAACCCAAAGCTAAGCACTTCTCCCATTGCAAGAAAGACCAATCTAGTAGGCCAAACCAAACTGATAATTCGAAGAGACTTGCAAAGATAACCAATCATACATAAAAGAATTCAGAGAATATTCAAATATTGTTCATAGATAAACTTGATCATAAACCCACAATTCATCGGTCTCAACAAACACACCGCAAAACAAGATTACATTGAATAGATCTTCACGAGAGAGGGGGAGAAAATTGTATTGAGATCCAAAAAGAGAGAAGAAGCCATCTAGCTAATAACTATGGACCCGAAGGTCTGAGGTAAACTACTCACACATCATCGGAGAGGCTATGGTGTTGATGTAGAAGCCCTCCGTGATCGATGCCCCCTCCGGCGGAGCTCCGAAATAGGCCCCAAGATGGGATCTCACGGGTACAGAAGGTTGCGGCGGTGGGATTAGGTTTTTGGCTCCGTATCTGGTAGTTTGGGGGTACGTAGGTATATATAGGAGGAAGGAGTACCTCGGTGGAGCAACAGGGGGCCCACGAGGGTGGAGGGCGCGCCCAGGGGGGTAGGCGTGCCCCCCTACCTCGTGGCCTCCTTGTTGTTGTCTTGACGTAGGGTCCAAGTCCTCTAGATCACGTTCCCGAAGGTTTCATTCCGTTTGGACTCCGTTTGATATTCTTTTTCTGCGAAACTCTGAAATAGGCAAAAAAACAGCAATTCTAGGCTGGGACTCCGGTTAATAGGTTAGTCCCAAAAATAATATAAAAGTGTATAATAAAGCCCAACAATGTCCAAAACAGAATATAATATAGCATGGAACAATCAAAAATTATAGATACGTTGGAGACGTATCAAGCATCCCCAAGCTTAATTCCTGCTCGTCCTCGAGTAGGTAAATGATAAAAACAGAATTTTTGATGTGGAATGCTACATAGCATAATTTCAAGGTAATTCTTCTTAATTGTGGTATGAATATTCAGATCCGAAAGATTCAAGATAAAAGTTCAATATTGACATAAAAATAATAATACTTCAAGCATACTAACTAAGCAATTATGTCCTCTCAAAATAACATGGCCAAAGAAAGTTCATCCCTACAAAATCATATAGTTTAGTCATGCTCCATTTTCGTCACACAAGAATGCTCTCATCATGCACAACCCCGATGACAAGCCAAGCAATTGTTTCATACTTTATTAATCTCAAACTTTTTCAACCTACAGGCAATACATGAGCGTGAGCCATGGATATAGCACTATGGGTGGAATAGAATATAATGATGGGGGTTATGTGGAGAAGACAAAAAAGGGAGAAAGTCTCACATCAACGAGGCTAATCAATGAGCTATGGAGATGCCCATCAATTGATATTAATGCAAGGAGTAGGGATTGCCATGCAACGGATGCACTAGAGCTATAAATATATGAAAGCTCAACAAAAGAAACTAAGTGGGTGTGCATCCAACTTGCTTGCTCACGAAGACCTAGGGCATTTGAGGAAGCCCATTGTTGGGATATACAAGCCAAGTTCTATAATGAAAGGTTCCCACTAGTATATGAAAGTGACAAAACAAAAGACTCTCTATCATGAAGATTATGGTGCTACTTTGAAGCACAAGTGTGGTAAAAAGGATAGTAACATTGTCCCTTTTCTCTTTTTCTCTCTTCTTTCGGGCCCTCTCCTTTTTTATGGCCTTTCACTTTTTTATTTTTTTATTTTTCCTCACTTGGGACAATGCTCTAGAAAATGATGATCATCACACTTCTATTTATTTACAACTCAATGATTACAACTCGATACTAGAACAAAGTATGACTCTATATGAATGCCTCCGGCGGTGTACCGAGATACGCAATGAACCAAGAGTGACATGTATGAAAGGATTATGAATGGTGGCTTTGCCACAAATACTATGTCAACTACATGATCATGCAAAGCAATATGACAATGATGAACGTGTCATGATAAATGGAACGGTGGAAAGTTGCATGGCAATATATCTCGGAATGGTTATGGGAATGCCATAATAGGTAGGTATGGTGGCTGTTTTGAGGAAGATATAAGGAGGTTTATGTGTGAAAGAGTGTATCCTATCATGGGGTTTGGATGCACCGGCGAAGTTTGCACCAACTCTCAATGTGAGAAAGGGCAATGCACGGTACCGAAGAGGCTAGCAATGATGGAAAGGTGAGAGTGCGTATAATCCATGGACTCAACATTAGTCATAAAGAACTCACATACTTATTGCAAAAATCTACAAGTCATCAAAAAGTAAGCACTACGCGCATGCTCCTAGGGGGATAGATTGGTAGGAAAAGACCATCGCTCGTCCCCGACCGCCACTCATATGGAGGACAATCAAGGAACACCTCATGTTTCAAATTTGTTACATAACGTTTACCATACGTGCATGCTACGGGACTTGCAAACTTCAACACAAGTATTTTTCAAATTCACAACTACTCAACTAGCACATCTTTGATATCACTACCTCCATGTCTCAAAACAATCATCAAGCATCAAACTTCTCTTAGTATTCAACACACTCAAAAGAAAGTTTTTACTAGTCTTGAATACCTAGCATATTAGGATTATTTAAGCAAATTACCATGTTGTTTAAGACTCTCAAAATAATCTAAGTGAAGCATGAGAGAATAATAGTTTCTATAAAACAAAACCACCACCGTGCTCTAAAAGATATAAGTGAAGTACTAGAGCAAAAACTATATAACTCAAAAGATATAAGTGAAGCACATTCAGTATTCTAATAATTTCCGAATCATGTGTGTCTCTCTCAAAAGGTGTGTACAGCAACGATGATTGTGGTAAACTAAAAAGCAAAGACTCAAATCATACAAGACGCTCCAAGCAAAACAGATATCATGTGGTGAATAAAAATATGGCTCCAAGTAAAGTTACCGATGGAAGTAGACGAAAGAGGGGATGCCTTCCGGGGCATCCCCAAGCTTTGGCTTTTAGGTGTCCTTAGATTATCTTGGGGTGCCATGTAAATCCCCAAGCTTAGGCTCTTGCCACTCCTTGTTCCATAATCCATCAAATCTTTCACCCAAAACTTGAAAACTTCACAACACAAAACTTAACAGAAAATCTCGTGAGCTCCGTTAGCAAAAGAAAACAAAACACCACTTCAAGGTACTGTAATGAACTCATACTTTATTTATATTGGTGTTAAACCTACTGTATTCCAACTTCTCTATGGTTTATAAACTATTTTACTAGCCATAGATTCATCAAAATAAGCAAACAACACACGAAAAACAGAATCTGTCAAAAACAGAACAGTCTGTAGTAATCTATAACTAACGCAAACTTATGGAACTCCAAAAATTCAGCCAAAATAGGAGACCTAGACAATTTGTTTATCGATCATCAGAAATTGGAACCAATATTTCATCACGTTCTGGTGATTTTTAACAATTATTTTCGTGAACAGAAAGTTTCTGGAATTTTCAGCAAGATCAAATAACTATCAGCCAAGAAGATCCTATAGGTTTAACTTGGCACAAACACTAATTAAAACATAAAAAGACATATAACCAGAGGCTAGATCAAAGATTTATTCCTAAACAGAAGCAAAAAGCAAAAAACTAAAAATAAAATTGGGTTGCCTCCCAACAAGCGCTATCATTTAACGCCCCTAGCTAGGCATAAAAAGCAAGGATAGATCTAGGTATTGCCATCTTTGGCTTTCAATTTTAGCAGAATCAAGCTCGAATCCGGGAGGTTATTTACATTTCCCTTCATATTCGGAAATTTTTAGATCTAAAGAATCCAACCGCTTGTTGCAAAGGGTAATCAACATATTCATGCGGTGAATATTTCCGCTAACACTCTTAAGAGGTTCAAGAGACTTTTGTAAAATCTTAGTTACTTCGCAAAAAAATTCAAAAACTTGTGTCTCTTCCTGGGTATGTTGTGGCCCCTTTTGTTGAGGTAGTGTTCCCACTACCCCCTCTATGATTTCATGCGCAACACTGGGATCAATTTGAATAAAATTTCCTTTGGCAACACAATCCAAGAGTTGTCTATGGGACATATTTAGTCCAACGTAAAAACTGCGAAGCAAAATTCTAAAACTCACCTCTAAGGTGCAATTACGATAAGATTCCATCATCCTATACCAAGCATATTTTAAATTTTTCTCCTTGCCTTTGTTTAAAGTGAAGAACGTCAAACTCCGGGGACAAAGGAACAGATAGGGGACTAGCCATAACGACAAGCAAACAAAAAAGAGGCGAACGGAAAAGAGAGGGCGAATAAAACGGCAAGGGTGAAGTGGGGGACAGGAAAACGAGAGGCAAATGACAAATAATGTAATGCGGGAGATAAGAGTTTGTGATGGGTACTTGGTATGTTGAATTTTGCGTAGACCTCCCCGGCAACGGCGCCAGAAATCCTTCTTGCTACCTCTTGAGCACTGCGTTGGTTTTCCCTTGAAGAGGAAAGGGTGATGCAGCAAAGTAGCGTAAGTATTTCCCTCAGTTTTTGAGAACCAAGGTATCAATCCAGTAGGAGGCCACACACGAGTCCCTCGCACCTACACAAACAAATAAATCCTCGCAACCAATGCGATAAGGGGTTGTCAATCCCTACACGGTCACTTACGAGAGTGAGATCTGATAGATATGATAAGATAATATTTTTGGTATTTTTTATGATAAAGATGCAAAGTAAAATAAAAGGCAATAAAAATAACTAAGTGTTAGAAGATTAATATGATGGAAAATATACCCAGGGAACATAGGTTTCACTAGTGGCTTCTCTCAAGAGCATAAGTATTT
Organism: Aegilops tauschii subsp. strangulata; assembly: GCF_002575655.3. Lineage (NCBI taxonomy): Eukaryota > Viridiplantae > Streptophyta > Magnoliopsida > Poales > Poaceae > Aegilops > Aegilops tauschii. The sequence continues at coordinate 237,961,069 of NC_053039.3, read as the reverse complement.
ACGGTGGGTGAACAAATTACTGTTGAGCAATTGACAGAATTAAGCATAGTTATGAGAATATCTAGGTATGATCATGTATATAGGCATCACGTCCGAGACAAGTAGACCGACTCCTGCCTGCATCTACTACTATTACTCCACACATCGACCGCTATCCAACATGCATCTAGAGTATTAAGTTCATAAGAACAGAGTAACGCCTTAAGCAGGATGACATGATGTAGAGGGATAAACTCATGCAATATGATATAAACCCCATCTTGTTATCCTCGATGGCAACAATACAATATGTGCCTTGCTGCCCCTACTGTCGCTGGGAAAGGACACCGCAAGATTGAACCCAAAGCTAAGCACTTCTCCCATTGCAAGAAAGACCAATCTAGTAGGCCAAACCAAACTGATAATTCGAAGAGACTTGCAAAGATAACCAATCATACATAAAAGAATTCAGATAAGATTCAACTATTGTTCATAGATAAACTTGATCATAAACCCACAATTCATCGGTCTCAACAAACACACCGCAAAAGAAGATTACATCGAATAGATCTCCACGAGAGAGGGGGAGATCATTGTATTGAGATCCAAAAAGAGAGAAGAAGCCATCTAGCTAATAACTATGGACCCGAAGGTCTGAGGTAAACTACTCACACATCATCGGAGAGGCTATGGTGTTGATGTAGAAGCCCTCCGTGATCGATGCCCCCTCCGGCGGAGCTCCGGAACAGGCCCCAAGATGGGATCTCACGGGTACAGAAGGTTGCGGCGGTGGAATTAGGTTTTGGCTCCGTATCTGGTAGTTTGGGGGTACGTAGGTATATATAAGAGGAAGGAGTATGTCGCTGGAGCAACAGGGGGCCCACGAGGGTGGAGGGCGCGCCCAGGGGGGTAGGCACGCCCCCCTACCTCGTGGCCTCCTGGTTGATGTCTTGACGTAGGGTCCAAGTCCTCTAGATCACGTTCGTTCCGAAAATCACGTTCCCGAAGGTTTCATTCCGTTTGGACTCCGTTTGATATTCTTTTTCTGCGAAACTCTGAAATAGGCAAAAAACAGCAATTCTGGGTTGGGCCTCCGGTTAATAGGTTAGTCCCAAAAATAATATAGAAGTGTATAATAAAGCCCAATAATGTCCAAAACAGAATATAATATAGCATGGAACAATCAAAAATTATAGATACGTTGGAGACGTATCATACCACGACCTCTGCCCTGGCCTCGCCCACGGCCTCGCCCCCTCCCCCTTCCCCTTGGGGCCGGCTCCACCACCGTGGGCTCAGGAGGAGGAGGGACGCGCTGTCGAGCGGCGACCCTCGCCGCCACCGTCGAGGGACCGGGATTCCCTTTCTCCATGGCGAAGTGAAAGGAAGAAGCAGAAGCAGGAGGAGATAGATGGCAGGAGAGTGCGGGATGCCATCCCCCCTTCCCCCTCCTTATAAAGGGGCGGGGTCGGGGCTCAGCCGCCCCACCCGGCCAATCCAGCTAACAGAGGCACAGGGAATCGAGACCGACCCGCTGCCCCAATCAGCGACGGCCCGGTTTCCCGCCTCCACCGCTTGCCACCTCAAGCGCATGGAGGACGCGTGGCGAACGTGTAGAATCGAGGGGACGGGTGAAGCGACCTCTCCCCACCCCGTGACCGTGGGGTGTGGACGCCTTGAAGACCGTGACCCGGGCCCACGCGGTAAATGAGCCGCGCCTCCACGCCTCCCTCTTTTTATGGGAAAGGCGCGAGCCGCCTCTTTACTACGATGTGACGCATGCGTGCGGGAACCGCCCCACGCATGCCGCCCACGTCACGTGCACCCCTCCACGCCGTGCCACGCCGCGCGCAGGTCGTGGGAAGCGCAGCGCGCGAAAAGTTTTATCGCGGTAAAAACCGCCCCGCCTGCCTGCGCACCGTTTTTGGGCCTGGCCCAACAACGTGTCGCGCTTATGTGTGGCCCAGGCCCGGGGGCTCCTGTCGGTGTACAAAAGAAGGGGCACGCCTTTGTACCCCTTTACCTATGCACGGGCAGTCGGAGCCACGCCCACGGTCACACCAAGCAGAGCAGGGGAGGTGAACCGAGGTGAAACCGAAGCTCAAGACAGCAAAGCAACGCCAAGACCAAGACCACAAAGAGCAGAGGGGCGGAGCAGTTTTCCCCCGGCAAGACCCTTGCCGGGGCAGCACGCCCAAACACCAACGGAGCGAGCCACCCTTGAGCCCACGTCCCCCAACGCCATAAACCACGTTGGGCCAGGGCTCGGGAGGCACCCCTGTGGTGGCATGCGGATCTTTATGAAGACAAGGAATATTCAAGATCAGATGAGGATTAGAAGACGACGATCCTCGGCAAGATCCTTGCCGAGGAAGGCCACCAGACCCCCGGCAAGATCCTTGTCGGGGACGACAGCGCGCCACGGCAAGACCCTTGCCGGGCCACCCGGCAAGGCCCTCGCAAAGGACGCCAGCAGGGCCACTACCAGGCCCGCACCAACCAAGTCTCCACCGCCGTTCGCATGCAGTTGCCAGCTCAACCAGCTGAGCAGGCACCTGCGTGGAAACTTTCAGCTCCCGGGCCAACTCATCAAGCGCCCGCGTGGCGGCATGCAGATCTTCGTAGAGGCTCCACCACCGCGCCACCTCAGCTGCCTGCCTGCCTACATGGCGCCGCACGCATCGCTAGCCAGGGCGCGTGTCAAAGCGAGGAAGAGCAGCGACGGACGGGACGGGCCTCGCCCCCGTCCCCGATAAAGCTAGGGGACACCTCAGCGGCGCATTAAATGCGTCTTGTCCTGTAATACGAGCGATAAGCTCGCAACACTGTGCGCCTTTCCACCTCTTGTATGCCACTGTGGCAGCCCCTTTCGACTATAAAAGGAGGCCCATGGCATACTGGAAGAGGATTCAGCTTTTTGGGACCACGCACCCTGCCATAGCTAGTTTGAGAGCTCAAGAACTCTCCGAAATACACCCACCAAAGCAGGACTAGGGTTTTACGCATCCTCGCGGCCCGAGCCTGGGTAAACGATTCTTGTGCTGGTTACTAATCCTGCTCTTCCCGCAACCCTGCGCCCCGGCAACCGTAGTAGGGATTCCTGTGATCCCATAGGTGTCGTTCCACACGGACAAGTTTCCCTTTTTGAGTCAAGCGATAATCCCTAAAGTATTCACGTTGATCCAACGTGTCTCCCATTACCAGGTTGAATGGGGTTTTCTCTGGATTATCAATGTAGTACATAATATCTTTCACATAATGAGCATCGAGGGTTTTAGGAGGTTCCCCATCTCCATGAGCAGCAAGTACACCTAAATTTTTTGGCATTTCGTGTTCCATATCCATAACTAAAGATAGAGAACAACTTAGAACAGCAAATAAAATCTACTTAGTGATAAAGCAAACAAGCACACACGAGAATATTCACCCCACGCTATTGCTCCCCGGCAACGGCGCCAGAAAAAGGTCTTGATAACCCACAAGTATAGGGGATCAATTGTAGCCTCTTTCGATAAGTAAGAGTGTCGAACCCAACGAGGAGCTAAAGGTAGAACAAATATTCCCTCAAGTTCTATCGACCACCGATACAACTCTACGCACGCTTGGCGTTCGCTTTACCCAAAACAAGTATGAAACTAGAAGTACTTTGTAGGTGTTGTTGGATAAGTTTGCAAGAAAGTAAAGAGCGCGTAAATAAAAGCTAGGGACTGTTTAGATAAAGACACAACTAAATTAGTTTTAGTAGAGAGCTTTTTATTACGAGAAAGTTATTTGTCCCTAGGAAATCGATAACTAGACCGGTAATCATTACTGCAATTTTATTTGAGGGAGAGGCATAAGCTAACATACTTCCTCTACTTGGATCATATGCACTTATGATTGGAACTCTAGCAAGCATCCGCAACTACTAAAGATCATTAAGGTAAAACCCAACCATAGCATTAAAGTATCAAGTCCCCTTTATCCCATACGCAAACAAGCTACTTACTCGGGTCTGTGCTTTTGTCACTCACGCCACCCACCATAAGCAAATCATGAACATATTGCAAACCCTATAGCAAGGATACCTCACGCTTGCGCGACACGGAGAGCACCATAGGACAGCACCAATAATAAAACATGCTACTCAAACCAATCACGATCATCAATTAGCCCATAGGACAAAACGGATCTACTCAAACATCATAGGATAGCCATACATCATTGAGAAATAATATATAGCGTTGAGCACCATGTTTAAGTAGAGAGTACAGCGGGTAAGAGAGAGGTTACACCGCTGCATAGAGGGGGAAGAGTTGGTGATGATGGCGGTGAAGTTGTTGGTGAAGAATGCGGTGATGATGATGGCTTCGGCGACGTTCCGGCGCCACCGGAAGAGAAGGGGAGAGGGGACCCCTTCGTCTTCTTCTTCCTTGACCTCCTCCCTAGATGGGAGAAGGGTTTTCCCTCTGGTCCTTGGCCTCCATGGCATGGGAGGGGCGAGAGCCCCTCCGAGATTGGATCTGCCTCTCTGTCTCTCTCTGTTTCTGCGCTCTCCTCTGTTGCCCTTTCACCGTTTCTTTTATATCCGGAGATCCGTAACTCCGATTGGGTTGAATCTTTCGCCCAGATTTTTCTCATAAAATTAGCTTTCTTGCGGCAAAAGAAGGGCATCAACCGCCTTACGGGGGGCCCACGAGGGGGGCAGGCGCGCCCCTGCCTCGTGGCCACCACGGGCACCGTCTCGCGTTGATTCTTCTTCCCACCTTCTCCAAATATTCCAAAAATATTCTCCGTCCGTTTTTATACCGTTTGGATTCCATTTGATATGGGGTTTCTGCGAAATATAAAACATGCAACAAACATGAACTGGCACTGGGCACTGGATCAATATGTTAGTCCCAAAAATAGTATAAAAAGTTGCCAAAAGTAAATGGAAGTTGAATAATATTGGCATGGAACAATCAAAAATTATAGATACGATGGAGACGTATCACGCATATTCCAATTGGGTTATGTATTTCGATGGCTCCAAAATGCTGGCAGGGCTAGGGGCGGGCGTCGTTTTAACGTCACCTACTGGAGACGTCGTTCAGTACATACTCCAAATACTATACACAGACTCCAACAATGCAGCCGAATACGAGGCCTTATTGCATGGTCTCTGGATGGCTGTCTCCGTGGGCATACAACACCTAGAAGTGCGTGGGGATTCAAACCTTGCAATATCTCAAATAAATAGAGACTTTGACGCCAAAGATCCGAAGATGGCAGCTTATCGTAATGCCGTCATAAAAATGTCGGCCCGGTTCGAGGGGCTCGAGTTCCATCATGTGGCTCGAGAAAGTAATCAAGCGGCGGACATTCTTGCTCGTATCGGCGCTAAGCGCGACCCCGTCCCACCTAATATCTTTTTGGATAGGCTTTTTAAGCCATCCGTGGTGTGGCAGGGGGAAAACGGCAACACTAGTCCGGATCCGAACACAACCCCAGATTCCGAAAACACCGACATCATCGGAGGCCCAGCCACCGAAATAACACCGTCGGCGCATCTCATCATGGCAGTCATTGCCCCATGGACCAAACCCTTCCTGGCCTACCTTAATAGGAAGGAACTTCCTGAGGACCAGAATGAGGCCCGCCGCATTGTCCGCCGTTCGAAGGCCTACAAGGTTCACGACGGAGAGCTTTATAAGAAAAGCGTTACCGTAGTCCTTCAAAGATGTATCTCCGAGGAGGAGGGGCGGCAGCTCCTGGCTGAGATTCATGCCGGTCTCGACGTGCACCATGCCACAGCTCGGGCCCTTGTTAGCAAGGCCTTCCGTACAGGGTTTTATTGGCCGACGGCCCGAGCGGATGCACAGGACCTTGTCCAACGTTGCGTTGGATGCCAACTCTTCGCCAACCAAAGCCATATGCCCCCCACTGCCCTACAAACAATCCCCATCACTTGGCCTTTTGCGGTCTGGGGACTGGATATGGTTGGACCCCTTAAAGGAGGAAGCCATAAGAAAAAATATTTGCTAGTCATGGTGGATAAATTCACCAAGTGGATAGAGGCCAAACCAGTTAAAACGGCCGAGTCCGGACTAGTAATAGACTTTATATCCGGCGTCGTACACCGTTATGGTGTTCCGCACAGCATCATCACTGATAACGGCTCCAATTTCATAGCCGATGAAGTGAAAACCTGGTGTGCTAACCTGGGCATCAAGCTCGATTACGCCTCTGTCTATCATCCACAGACAAACGGCCAAGTCGAATGAGCCAATGGTCTTATTATGAGCGGCATTAAACCCAGACTAGTGCGGTCTTTGAAAGAATCAAACAAGCACTGGGTTGAGGAGCTCGACTCCGTACTCTGGGGGCTGGGGACCACGCCCAATTGCACTACTGGATTCACACCCTTTTTCATGGTGTATAGTGCAGAGGCAGTATTACCCTGCGACATTATTCATGACTCACCTAGAGTGCGCATGTACGATGAGAGAGAGGTCGAACTTGATCGGCCAGACAGCCTAGATGCCCTGGAGGAGGAGCGCGACATCGCAAAAGCCCGTTCTGCATTTTATCAACAGCATGCTTGCAGGTATCAAAGCAGAGAAGTGCCGGCCAAAACTTACAACGTTGGCGAACTCGTTCTACGCCTGCTGGAGAAGAAAAATGACAAACTCAAGCCCAAGTAGGAGGGTCCCTTCATCATCGACGAAGTTCTCCCGGAGGAGCGTACCGCTTGCGTGATGCGTCAGACAATCGACTAGAGCTGAATCCCTGGAACGCGGCCAGACTCTAAGATTCTATTCCTAGCGCCGAACTCTTTGTTCGTCTCCTTCCTCTTATTGTCTTCATTATTTTCTCTCTCTTTTCGTTTTTTCTCTTTAGCCTTAAAGGCTTTCGTGCCGTCAGACCGTGCACCCCCGACGCATACATCTTCAAGTATGCACGTCTATCATACCTGGGGGCTTCTTGGACAGAAGCTTGCTATTTCCATTTTCTGAGCATAAAGCTCATAACATATGTGTTTTCTCCCTTATGTACCTTTTCTTTGCCATTATATGCATCGATATGACTTAAGTTTTGGCCAAGCTGGGTTGCCTGGCTCCTGTGCTTATGCCCTACGTTCCCGTTAGTTCGGCTAGGGCATAAAGGGAGCACCTCTGTGATTGTTACTACTGGGTCATCCGGATGTGTACCTCAGACTGGGTGAAGCCAAAAGCTAGCGTTCTTCAGGGAATATTCGATCGGTGAACTAAAGATGTTTTTGCACTCGCTCCATTATGAACCCCCAGAAGTTACACGTACTGTGAGTTTTTCCATCACAGTCCGGACATGCACGTAGATGCATGCACACCCAGGGAAAGGAACCCTTAACGGAACTATTCTCTCTGGAAGATGTTTCTTACAATCTTAAATGTAATATAACATAACTAGCCGGATACTTGTCTGTTCAAGCAACTATGACCCCCTACGCCTGGTTTCCATGCATACCCAATCTACTCGGCCGTTCTGGTATTCGGAAACACTCTGCACCTTCGAGTCGAGAGGTTGAAGCGAAAAGGTCCGCCATGACAAGCGTTTTACAATTCACCTAGAGTTACAGATGCAAATAAAAGTACATAGTCACTTGGACTCAAAAACTTCCTCCTCTATGCCGTCCAGCAGGCTGTCTAACTTGCAATCCTGCTGGGAATACTTGGCGGCTACTTCTACTTGGCCATATACTAAGCTAATGGGAATTTCCTCCCCATTTGACCCTAGCAGTCCGACCCGGGCCATGTGATTCGGATCCAGCTTGGTATATCGTGTTTTTACCATGGCCCAGGCCTCTCGCGCACCCTCTCGACAGGCCGATATCTTCCATAGTCGGATACGCCGCCGCGCTCCCTTGAACAACTCTACAAGCTTCTCCATACTCCCTGGAGGGGAGTCGGATGGCCATACGGCCTTGGCTACACTCCGCATTGCCCGTCGAGCTTGCTCGTGCAACTGCGACAGCCCTTGCAGAAGATCACTTGATGATCCGGGCACCTCCTCTTCGGGACTGCCCATGAGCATACCTGCAACCATAGCTATATCAACTACTTTTACCTCCAAACCATTATAAGGTCAATTCGGCCACGTACTGAATATGCCGCCTCGCAGCCTTTTGTTCTCCTTCACAGAGTCGGCTAGCTGGGCTCGGACATCTTTCAGTTCTTCGCCCAGTTTGGTGTTTGAATCTTGGAGTTTGTTTTTCTCCTCCCAGACTTTGGTCAGGACGCGCTCGCATGCAGCATGTTGTCTCTTCGCCTCTCTTTCGCTCGTCTGCGCGGCCCTCAGTTTCACTTCCAGTTGGTCCGATGACCCTATTAGGAGACAAGTAGCAGTTTTAATATAGCTGGCGTATCATTTTTTGTTTCTCGATGGAGGGAAATATTACCAGAGGACGCCTTCTTCGACTTCTCCAGTTCAGCGGTCACTGCGTTTAACTGCGTCCGGCACTTTTCTAGCTCTTGGGCTAGCACGTCGTTTTTCTCCGACAGAGCCTGGTCATGCAGCGATCCTCAAATCAGTTGTCCCAACTACTTTAAGTCTCGGGGGCTACTGGCATACGGTTATCATACTGGGACACAGTAAACTTACCTGCACATCTTTTAAATGTTGCTTTGTGGCTCTGCTAAGCCCATCTCGAGCAGCTCGTATGTATGCATCAGCCAAGCTGAAGGCATTAATCGCCTCTTCTGAAAAGCGGGGGTCTCGTAAAATAGCCCTCTGGCGCCAATGATTCATGGCGCTCTCCACTTCCGAGTTGGTAACGGACATATTTTCCTAGCCCTCGGTCGGAGGACAGTCCGGCGTCACTCCCATATCGGCCCCCGTCCCCTCGGCTGAGACTGGATCCTGGCTATTGGGAGTATTACTGACCGGACCCACGCACACAGTCCGGCGGATTCTTTTCCTGATACAGGACGGACATGAAAGTCATGGTTGGACGCGACTATTAAAACGTATTTGCAAACCCATACCTCTTTGACGAGGGCCCGACCGTGTCTTCGTTTGCCTTCCTCTTCGGAGGCTTACCCGGTGTAGGAGCCGCTCTCTTCGGAGTCGCTCTTGGAGTAGCACGGTATGTACAACGCCTCCCCTTCAAAGCACGAGACAGTGCGGTGGGTGAGGCGGAACGAGGGAACCCTTTCGGGGGAGATGTCTCCTGACTACTTACGTGCGAAGCGGGGAGAAGACCAGGATAATCGGCGATGATGGGCACTTCGGTGCCGTCATAGCTCGCCTGATAAAACACGCCATTCTCGAGCACCACGGATATATCTGGATCCTCTTCGAATCCAGGGTCAAGGTACCGATTGTGGCCCTCGGGCTGCGGAGCGGGGCTGTAAAGCCCCACGGAAGTCTTTCGCCGGTGCTGTTACAAATGGACGGATTAATATTTCAGTAAATGAAGCGCAGGGAGTGGAATGGATGGAGCAAAGAAAAATTGGGAACTCACCCAGCTAGGAGGATTGTACATGGAATATCCTTTTCTGTGCGTGATGCGCAGGAACTCCTCTTCCTCACCCTTGAACAGTTCGGCAAATATTTTGGCTAAGGCGGCAGGGGTGTCCGGACCTTTCCTGCCGCAGCGAGAGGCGTCATCTTCTCCATTATAATTCCACATGGGAAATCCTCTGTATTGGAGTGGCTGAACTCCCCGTACTATGTAGGTCGCCATCACTTCGACTATCCTGTACCCGGATTGGGCAAGCGTCCTGATCTTGCTCAGGAGTTGCGAACTTCCGCACTATCTTCCTCCTCGAGGCTCCGAGGACGCCAGCTATGGCGTTTCTTCAGAGGAACACTCGCAAACTCAGGGAGACCTCTCCAGACTAGATCTGGAAGTACGACATCATCAATGTAGAACCACTCAGAGGTCCACTCTTCGGAAGCTTTCTTCGGTGTGCCGGATAGGTATTCGGTCTCAGCAATACGCCATATTTTGGCCCCGCCCACTTCAAATATCGATCCCTCGTGGTTGCGCGGGACAAGGCAAAACAACTTTCTCCACAGATCAAAATGGGCCTCACAACCCAGGAATAGTTCGCATAAAGCGACATAACCCACAGTGTGCAGCTGGAGGCCATAATACTCCAGAAGCCCTCGGAGGAATGGGTGAATTGGAAATCCCCCGCCCCACAGCAAATAGGGGACGAAGCACACTCGTTCTCCCGCAGACGGATTGGGGAAATCCTCTGCCTGGGTTTTGCCGTTGAAAGGGGCCAATCCTGCTCGAATAGGGACCAGATCTGCAGGAGGGAGGAATCCCTGCGTTTGCAGCTTCTCCAATTGGCTGTGGGATACAGAGCACCTCTCCCACTCGCCTCTCTCTAGGTTGGAACGGGAAGAGGAGCAGGGAATGTTGGTCATGTTGGAATGGTCTCTCCTGGCGGTCTCTGAGGATTTTCTCTGCGTGGTGCCGAATGGATCTGAGATCCAATCTCTTTAAATAGACGCTCTTTCTTGCATGGCTAGGGTGTTATTTGCAAAAAATACCCTGACCGTCCGCATTCGCCCGACACGTGGAAGCTGAAGTCATGGATGCACAGAAGCCGAGGGGTGCGGCATCGAATTATAAGCCGAATACATTACTTGGAAGCCGTCGGAGGAGGAACCTGCCTTGCAATGCCGAAGACAATCTGCGCGCCGAACATCTTGTCATTGAAGCCTGGTTCGGGGGCTACTGAGGGTGTCCTGGATTAAGGGGTCCTCGGGCGTCCGGCCTGTTAGCCATGGGCCGGACTGATGGGCTGTGAAGATACGAAGACCGAAGACTGCACCCGTGTCCGGATGGGACTCTCCTTGGCGTGGAAGGCAGGCTTGGCAACTGAATATGTAGATTCCTTTCCTTTGTAACCGACCTTGTGTAACCCTAGATCCTCCCGGTGCCAATATAAACCGGAGGACTTAGTCCGGAAACAAAGATACTCATTACCATAGTCATACAGGCTAGACTTCTAGGGTTTAGCCACTACGATCTCGTGGTAGATCAACTCTTGTAATACTCATATTCATCAAGATCAATCAAGTAGGAAGTAGGGTATTACCTCCATAGAGAGGGCCCGAACCTGGGTAAACATCGTGTCCCCTGTCTCCTGTTACCATCGACCTTAGACGCATAGTTCGGGACCCCCTACCCGAGATCCACCGGTTTTGACACCGACATAGGGTATTACGCATCACTTGCGGCCCGAACCTGGATAATCCCCCTGTGTTGATCTTTCAAACCCGCTCTTTCCACAGCCTCGCGCCCGCCAACCGTAGCAAAAGGGATTCTTTGTGATCCCGTAGGTGTCGTTTCCCCCGACATCTTTGGCGCGCCAGGTAGGGGGCGCAAGCCGTGGAAATCTGGTTTTGGAGCCGACACGTCGACTCTTTCATGAGGATGGCTCGAAGGGAGAGGGCGATGTCGATCAGCCGCCCTCTGGTGACGTCTACAGCTTCGACAGCCATCCGCGTGGCCCCGAAAAGCTAAGTCATGCAAAATTTTGGCTAATTTCATTTATATAAGTCTGTCTTCCTCGAAAGATCTCATTCCTTGTATGGGAAACCTGCACGCAGTGGGACCCTTCTGCTATTGGCAACACCCTTGTCTCTGTCTCGAGTCCGCTCGACAGTTCATGCGGTCGCGCTGAGAACGGCAAGGTGGCCTACCCGCTACTAGCAGCGCTCTTGTCCTGTTGTGAGTCCGCTCGACGGTTCAAGCGACCGCACTGGGAGTGGCAAGGTGGCTTGCCCGGCAGCAAGCGCCCCCTGGCAGGCTGCTAAGGATCCGTCCTCAAAGCACCCCGGCATGGGTTTATGCGTCGGCAGCCTTATCCAACCAAGCGTAGGGTGCGAACATACAAAGAAAGATCTAATAGGAAGATAGCATGCTCGATCTTAAAGTACTGTAAAGTTATATTACATCAAGTAATCGCTGCGGTTCTAACTTAAGATAAAATTGTCTTGGTCTTGAACTCGCAGCGGCGACGAGAAACGGGGTGCCTAGTCCCGGCGCTGGCCCTCCACCCTCTCAACTCCATCGACGCAGTCGATGATGGGCTTGATACGCTCCTTGAGCACCGCGAGGTCCGCCTCCTCCGGCAAGCTCTCCAACATGTTGGCAAAGTTGACGGTGGGGTTCCAGAACGCCACCTTGGTAAGCACCTTGGTCAGGGTGCCCCGGCAGAGCCTCCGGGACTCGTTGGCCAGATAAGTTGCCCGGTTGGAGCGGAGCTGCTCCAGGGCTCCAGGAACGCCCTCGAAGAACAGGGTCAGTTTGGCATTGGGACTCACGTTCGGCTCCGGGGAGTACCTCACATTCGGCATCCCCATGGCAGCAGCTTCGTGGTGATCCTGTCGGCAACGTCGGCGAGGCGGCTGACCCAACGGTTTATGCCCTCCACGTACTCCTTGTGTTCGGCGGCATCATTCCTCCACAGCTGGCTCTCCTCCTCGAGGTCCTTGGTCAGGGTCTCTTCCCGGGCCCTGACCTCCGAAAGCGTCCCCTCAAGGCCCTCCAGCTTCAGCTTCAGGTCATTGACGAAGTCGTTGGCCTTGGAGAGCAGCTCGGCCTTGCCGAGGACTGCGGCCTACGCCTCCACCAAAGTGTCGTTGATCGTGTCCTTCTCCTTCGCCAGCTCCAGGACCTGTTTCTTCAGCCCATCCCACTCCACCTCCAGCTCCTTCACCTTGCCAGCATGGACCAGGGCTTGAGCATTGAGTGCCTCCTTGTGCCTCTGCTCCAGCTCCTGGGTCTGCTGCGCGGCGAGCTTCTCGACCTCCTCATCCTTGTCGCGGAGTGTGGCGGCGAGTGCCTCCTCACGACCGGCAAGGTCCTCCTCCTGGGAGTTCAGCTCGTCCTGGTGCTGGTGCCGAGCGGCCTCGTCCTTGGCGGCTTGTTCCTTCGCCGCCTTCTGGGCTTTCTCGACATCGGCCTGCTTCAGGATGAGCTCCTGTTTGCGCTCAGCCAGCAGATCCTGGGCAACCTTCAGTTCTTCGTGCGCCTTGCGGAACCAGGCCTACGTCTCGGCGACACGCTCCTCAAGATCCGTCTCCGCCTTGTCCACCGCCGCCATCCTGGATTCTGCCTTGTCCAGGCGGGCACGATGGAGCGCATGGAGCTTTTGGAAGTTGACGCTCATGGCCCGAAGGAGCTTCTCCTCTTGGCAACCGCCGCCACCGGCGCTCGGTTCGTCAACAACCTCAAGCCCGGCGGCGGCGAGCGCCTCGTCGTCGAACACCTCCCCCTCGGTTGGCGCCCTGGTGCTCGCCATTCCCGGGAGGTGGACGATTAGGTCGTCGGCCACCTTCAAGTACTTGCCCGAGCCAGAGGTAGTAGAGGAGGAAGGTTGGTCGTCAACCACCCCTGCCTCGGCAGCGGCCTTGCCGGCCTCCCCGGCAGGCCCCTTGGCGGCATCCTCAGCGACGGCCTTGGCGGCCTCCTCGACGGCGATCTTGTCGGCCTCGGCCTCAACATCCCTGGCGACCTCCTCGATGACAGTGTCAATGTCCTCCCGGTCCACCGAAGAAGGGTCTGGATACCAAGAACGGGAATGAGGCAGAGCCAAGGTCGAGGTTCAAAAAGAAGAAGAAAGAACAGGGACGGGAAACAAACGACTTACCCACACCAGGCTGGGAAGAAATGGTGCCCTCCCTGCCAGCATTCGTTGCCGGGGCAGAACCCCCGGCACCCAAGTTCGCCTCCTCCTCCATATGCGTGGGCTCGATGGTGGATGCCCTTGCTGGGATGCCCCTCGGGGCGGCGTAGTCGAGGGGGGCGGCGTGTTGGGGGTGGCCCTCGGCGGCTCCTCCTGTTGCCGTTCTTCTCCTGCAAACCCGGCAAGGTCAACATCAAGGATTCACACCCCAATGTTCATCAGTGAAGGAGTGAGTGATGAGCTTACGCTGGGGACTGAAGCGGGGGATACGCTGGGGGCTGCTGTCCGGGCTGCTCTCCACCAGCAACGGCATACGCGAAGTACCCGCCGGGGGCTTGTTGCCCGTCAAGGCCTTGGCCCTCTTCGCCACCCTCTGGGCCAGTGTCTCCACGTCCCCGTGAAGATAACATCAAATCAAAGGAGGCTAACACAGGATTAAAGTCAGGAGATGATGTGGGGGGCGAAATACTTACTCTTCCTCCACCTCCTCCTCCACTAACTTCCTCTTCCTCGCCGGGCTAAAAGATTCGAGGTCGAACTCGGACTCCAAGGTGCTGTCCGAAGGAGAAGGGGAAGGAGATGGGGTCCGGTGCCGCTTGGACGAGAAGGAAGCAGTCCTTGTCCTCTTCGCCACCGCGGCCTTCGCCACCTTCTTTGCTGCCCCGGCCTTCATCGCCCTTGTCTCGCGCACGAGCTGCTCCTGGGCCGGTTGGCGCTGCGTGGTCCTACCGGGCCAGACCGGCTCACCAGAGCTGGCCCGCCGTAGGACACGCTGCCTCCCCACGACCGGGGGGTCGTTCACCTCGACCTCCTCTTCGGATGACTCGTCGCCCGCGTCTTCAACAAGGGGGGCATCAGCGCCGGCGCCGCTGGCCTCCCCGGCAGACTCCGCCCACTAGGCGAGCTCCTTCTCCTCCGTGGCCTCATCCTCTACAGCGCCAACGCTGTCGGCCTCCCTGGCGAGCGCCGCCTCCGCTGCCCTGGCGGCGATGTAGTCCAGCTCCGCCTTGGTGGTGTCTTGGATGAGCAGCGGCTCATCATGGACATAGCTCTCCGACAAAGTGTCGAAGGACTCCTGCACCTTCTCTGCTGGCAGCTAGGCCCAAGCCGGGTCAAGGCCATGCACATTGAAGTCCAGCATCATGGCGATGATGACAGACTGGCGAGAGTTGTTGCTCAGCGGGACCACTCCTGCCGGCAACCCAAACAGGGGCCCCTTGATGGCCTCGCTGGCCTTCGCGGCCCTGCCGGTCCTCTCAGCCCTGCCGTCGCTGTCCACGTCGAGCTGAAAGAGCCTTTGGCAGAAGTGGGCGTGCCCCATCACCATGAAATTGTGCTTCAGGCTAGGGCGGAGCCTCATGACGTCGGCCGCGTTCCTGAAATCCTAGGTCGGCCTCCCCTTGTTGTGTAGCGGGGCGATTTTGCACCGGATGAAGTCGGCCCCGATCATCTCGAGGGTGAGTCCGGCCATGGTGAGGCGATGGATCCTGGTGGTGGCGACCGTGAGCTTTTCGTCGTTGGCGTCGAGGTCGCTCCAATCCCTGCGGCGGGTCAGCGGGCTCTGACGAACTCGGCAGAACTCCTGCAGGTCCTTCTCCTCGATCCAGCACCACCGGCCCCGCCACTCCTCCCACCTCTCCTTCTGGGCACCCTCCGGATTCATGCCCTTCTCCTAGGTCCTAGGGATCCAGGTGGTGCAGCCAGAGATGGCGCCCCCTGGTTGGAGGCGAGGGGAGAAGTAGTGGCGGAAGAGCACTGTGCTGGGGAGCACCCCGGTAAAGCCCTCGCAGAGGTGGGCAAAGAGAGCCATGCACACCACGGCATTCGGCGTGAGATCCAGAAGATGGAAGCCGTAGGTGTGCATCACATCGTTGAAGAAGTCGGAGAAAGGGGGGCAGAGCCCGCTGTCGGTGTCAAAACCGACGAATCTCGGGTAGGGGGTCCCGAACTGTGCGTCTAAGGCGGATGGTAACAGGAGGCGGGGAACGCGATGTTTACCCAGGTTCGGGCCCTCTCGATGGAGGTAATACCCTACTTCCTGCTTGATTGATCTTGATGATATGAGTATTACAAGAGTTGATCTACCACGAGATCGTAGAGGCTAAACCCTAGAAGCTAGCCTATGGTATGATTGTTGTTGTCCTATGGACTAAACCCTCCGTTTTATATAGACACCGGAGGGGGCTAGGGTTACACAAAGTCGGTTACAAGGGAGGAGATCTACATATCCGTATTGCCAAGCTTGCCTTCCACCCTAAGGAGAGTCCCATCCGGACAAGGGACGAAGTCTTCAATCTTGTATCTTCATAGTCCAACAGTCCGGCTGTCCGAGGACCCCCTAATCCAGGACTCCCTCAGTACCCCCTGAACCAGGCTTCAATGGCGATGAGTCCGGCGCGCAGATTGTCTTCGGCATTGCAAGGCGGGTTCCTCCTCCGAATACTCCGTAGAAGATTTTGAACACAAGGATAGTGTCCGGCTCTGCAAAACAAATTCCACATACCATTGTAGAGAGAATAATATTTCCACAAATCTAACCTGCTGACACATTCGGCAGCATGACATCACACCACGGCCCGGTCATTATTCGAACCATTTTTCTCAACCAGCCACTGCACATATTGCGAGGCGGTTTTCTTGGCACGTCTTGTCGAAGCGGAGATCGTGTCCCCTTATCACGGGATTCTCATCAATACGGGTGTGGGTAACCCAACCACGCCATCAATTACGGCGCTTGGGGAATAAGAGGTTTTACTAGGCAAGTGGGGAGGCGCAGAATCCCTGCTGCCTTTATAAGGGGATAAGGACTCCCTTTCGCACCCACGCTTTCTCCTTCCCGATCCATTCCCCTCCGCTCAAGCTCCAGCGCCCAAGCGTTCATCTTCTGTGCCCACAAAGGCCTTCCGAAAATGTCCGGATCCGGAGCAGGAGGCAAATGGATGGCCTCTACCGTCCGGGAGAAGGATATCAAAAAGCTTCGGGAGGCCGGGTATCTATCCAAGAAGATCAGCCATCGTCTCCCGACGGCGGGACAGATCGTCCCTACCCCGGAACCCCACGAGAGGGTTGTATTCCTCCCTCACTTTGTCCGCGGGCTAGGGTTTCCCCTCCACCAGTTTATTCGCGGCATCATGTATTATTATGGGATCGATATGCACGATCTGTCCCCTAATTCCTTCCTCAACATCTCGACATTCATTGTTGTGTGCGAGGCCTTTCTCCGCATCTCGCCACATTTTGGCTTATGGCTGAAGATTTTTAATGTGAAGCCCAAGGTAGTGGGCGGCGAGCACTCTGAGTGCGGGGGCGCTATGGTGAGCAAGATGCCCAACGTTATATGGCCAACAGGCACCTTTAACGATTCCTTCAAGGAGTGGCAACAACAGTGGTTTTACATCACCGAGCCGTGTGGCACAGAATGGGCCGCTACTCCCGAGTTTCGATCCGGTGCCCCCCTGCGGCTCACATCCTGGGTCAAGAAGGGCCTGAACTGGTCCTCGTCCGACGAATTGTTGATGCTCCAGATGCGTGTTAGGGATACGGGAACCAGGAACATTGAACTTGTCAATGTGGTCCAGGTGATGTTAGTTCGCCGGATCCTGCCTTGTCAACACCGGACTTGCAATCTATGGGAATTCGATCCGGCCAAGCACCAAACCTTGCGGGAGCTTTTCGGCTCCTCGCACAAGGACATCTGGAAGGTGCTTTTCAAGTCCAGCAAATCATGGCCGGACTCCGCCGAAGACCGTGGGTACCAACTGTCCCGCCCTGCAAGTTCAGTGAGTAATCGTACTTTTTGCCCACATAACCCAAGGGAAGCGCTTAATGTGCTTTCCATAATTCTCCTAGGGCTGGACGAAGAAGGTGGAGCGGATCCATTGTCCGGCCCCGCTGCCCAAAGAACCGGCCGTCCCACTTCTGACGAAGATGCTGGTCCCGGCGCCTTACAAGGTGCCGAAGAAGACGACCGAGAACGAGGCCAAAAAGACCCTGGGCGGCCTTCGTCACCGCGGCACTTCAGACACAATATCCGAAGGCTCTGATGCCCGTTCCACCTCCGAAGAGGACGAGGAGGAGGAAGAAGATGAATCCCCTGCGGGGGGGAAGAAAGAAAAGGACGGCCTCCACACACTTGGAGGCCGAGTCGGCCAAAAGAGGAAAAGCTCCTCTTCCGGAGGAGTCCGCTGCCGCCACCGACAGCGGCCTGGCGTGGGACCCCAGGGCCCAGCCCCTGGTGAACTCGTGAGTATATACAGTCCGAACATGCTTACGCGTCCAGACTCATCATGGCGTAATATTTTAACCTGAGCCATATGTTTTGTAGTCCGGCGAGGTCCCGTACCGAACAATCCTCATCAGAGGATTCGCTGATCTTGGATGCTATGGAAAGCGGGACGCCCTCGAAGGCCCCTTCCTTCGAACAGGTGAATACCACCGAGGCTTCGTCTCAGAGGGACTCTGGCCCAGGAGGAGAGGGAAAGACCGTGAAGGCAGCGCGTGGAGGTCAAACTTCAGGGGCCGAACACATGGGGGAGCAGATTCCCATGGGAGCTGACGGCGGGGGCCATCTTGAATTCGGCTCCCAGTCGGATGCAGTTCCGGAGACCAATACGGCTCCAGAATCAAGCAGGCAGCCTCTCTCAGCTGGAGGGGGTATACCGGCAACCTCTGTCCCACCAGAGGCGTCGGATGCTTTGTTGGTGGCGCTGAAGGGTGCCTCCATCGTCGATGAACACCGTGCCCTTATGGGTGCGGTGATTGAGAAGATTCGGTCTGCTAAGATTGGACTGAATGGAGCTTGTATCAGCCTTATAAAAGGTTTTGAGGTATGTTTTTCGAAGAGTGTCATAGTATGGATAGTAGCCCCTGAGACACTGTTCGGTGAAAGAAGAAACCGGACAGAGGATCAAATTTATGTTCGCAGGAAGACTCATTGAATGACATCTATTTCTCTTCTGTTATAAGCAGGCGTCTGTAGCGGCTGCTGCCTCCCATACGGCGGAAGTCTTCGGACTGAATCAAAGTCTGGAGCGGGCCGAAGAAGAACTTGGCCAGTTGAAAATGCAGTTGGGAGATAAACAGGGTATGCACAAGTCTTGTTCGCGTTTAGTGCGATCAAATTTTCAGTATTATAGAATATGTTCCCTCATTTTCTCTAGGGATGATGACCGAAGTCGAGGCTCTTAAGAAGGTTGTGGCCAAGGCCAAGGAAAAGGCAGCCGCAGTGTAACGCCCACGATGCGGCTATATCTCCCACGTGTCGAGGCACGACTTGGAGGCATAACCGCATGGTGGTTTTGTCGCAAGAAGGGTCATCTTCACACAATCCCATGTAATGAACAAGAATGGGATAAAGAGTTGGCTTACAACACTACTGGAATTTGCTTATTTGCCGTCTGCCTATTCTTTGTCGTCTGCTGGCGGACGGCAAAGAAAGTCTTTGCCGTCAGCTTGCAAAAAACGGACAGCAAAGAACTGGCTGATGGCAAAGAATGTCTTTGCTGTCTGCTAGCGGACTAACGGCGAATTTATTGCCGTCGGCTTTCTTTGCCGTCAGTCGCTGATGGCAAAGGCCCCTTTGTCGTCCGCTTCAAAAAGCAGACGGCAAAGAAGCTCTTTACCGAAGCCTACTTTGCCGGAGCCTTTTGCCGTCCGCGGCAGACGGCAAAGGCCTTTGCCTTCTTCCGTGGCAGACGGCAAAGTAGCTGATTCCAGTAGTGCAATCGCCACTTCACACAATACATAAATTAAACATGCATCATTCAGAGTACAATCAAGGTCCGAGTACGGAACCAAAATAAAAGAAGACAACCCCAAATGCTAGATCCCCGATCGTCCCAACTGGGCTCCACTACTGATCATCAGGAAATGAAACATAGTAACAACCAAGGTCCTCGTCGAACTCCCACTTGAGCTCGGTTGCATCACCTGCACTGGTATCCTCGGCACCTGCAACTGTTTTGGTAGAATCTGTGAGTCACGAGGACTCAGCAATCTCACACCCGCGAGATCAAGACTATTTAAGCTTATGGGTAGGAAAGGGGGTAATGTGGTGGAGCTGCAGCAAGCACTAAGCAAATATGGTGGCTAACATACGCAAATAAGCGCGAGCAGAGAAGCAACGCAACGGTCGAGAAGCTAGAAGTGATCAAGAAGTGATCCTGAAACTACTTACGTTCAAGCATAACACAAGACCGTGTTCACTTCCCGGACTCCGCCGAAAAGAGACCATCACGGCTACACACGCGGTTGATGCATTTTAATTAAGTCAAGTGTCAAGTTCTCTACAACCAGACATTAACAAATTCCCATCTGCCACATAACCACGGGCACGGCTCTCGAAAGTTTATACCCTGCAGGGGTGTCCCAACTTAGCCCATCACAAGCTCTCATGGTCAACGAAGGATATTCCTTCTCCTGGGAAGACCCGATCAGACTCGGAATCCCGGTTACAAGATGTTTCGACAATGGTAAAACAAGACCAGCAAGACCACCCAACTGTGCCGACAAATCCCAATAGGAGCTGCACATATCTCGTTCTCAGGGCACACCGGATGAGCGAAGCGTACAGGTACCAACGTAACCCAAGTTGCCAAGGGACGGTCCCGCACGGTGCTCTAGTTTGGACCAACACTCAGAGGAGAACTGGCCCGGGGGGGTAAAATAAAGATGACCCTCGGGAGCGTGACTCCCCAGGGAAAAAGGCTTAGGTGGCAAATGTTAAAACCAAGGTTGGGCCTTGCTGGAGGAGTTTTATTCAAAGCGAACTATCAAGGGGTTCCCATAACACCCAACCGCGTAAGGAACACAAAATCAAGGAACATAACACCGGTATGACAGAAACTAGGGCGGCAAGAGTGGAACAAAACACCAGGCATAAGGCCGAGCCTTCCACCCTTTACCCAGTATATAGATGCATTAATTAAAATAAGAGATATTGTGATATCCCAACATATCCATGTTCCAACATGGAACAAACTTCATCTTCACCTGCAACTAGCAACGCTATAAGAAGGGCTGAGCAAAAGCGGTAACTTAGTCAAACAATGGTTTGCTAGGAAAGGATGGTTAGAGGCTTGACATGGCAATATGGGAGGCATGATATAGCAAGTGGTAGGTAGCGCGGCATAGCAATAGAGCGAACAACTAGCAAGCAAAGATAGAAGTGATTTCAAGGGTATGTCATCTTGCCTGAGATCCCGCAAGGAAGAAGAACGAGTCCATGAAGAACACAAATGGACATAGTCGAACGAACCCTCACAACTCCGGAATGAAACTGAAGCTAACGAGAGAAGCAAACCGGAAAGAAGCAAACAACATGGTAAACATCCATCACATACACATGGCATGATGCACAAACAAGTATGATGCATGTCCATATAAAGAGGCATGGCATGGCAAGGTGCACAAACAATACTACAAATTAAGTGGAGCTCAATATGCAATGAGTTGCATATTGACAAAACACCACATCAAATATTTAGTTCTCTCTCGTTTATGTACCCAACAAAATTAACTGTGGTTAAGCATGGCAAGAGGTGAAGCATAATAACACTATCTATTTAGTCAAGTTTAAATGAGGCCGGAAATAATAAATAACAATTGCGGAAGATCCCCATATGTCATTTAGCAATTTAAATCAAAAAACAATTTTAAACGTTTTAAATGTTATTATCATGATGCGGATGACATGTGCAAGTTTTAAGCAATTTTATGGAAATGTTGACATGAGCATGATACGAGGCATTTGTCGCCATGGCGGAAGGAAAAGGGTGCCACGGTGATGAGGACATGACTACCTTGGATACGACCAAAAATATTGCATACATGCATATTTGTCAGGTGATTTCTAGTGCAAACTATTCAATAATCTATTTATGTTATCCAGAACAAAAATACTTCACACACTATTGTGTTTTGTCTAATTGCAGGTGTATGGGACATTTGTACAATCCACATATGAAGATAGGGGAAAAGGAGAAGTTTAGGTTCTGTTCAAAAAGTCCTCTCACGTCACTTTTGGGCCAAGAGAAGATAGAGTCCAAGTCTCTCACGTTCTGGATTCAGATTCGGACTGCACAGACATACCTGACTCAAAACGCCAACAACTTTTTCATACGGAATCCGAATTGGGTGATTCGTTTTTTGTTGGAAAGTACATTTCGTCCTCTTTCCAACCCAATTGGATTCACCTTTAAATTCGTCCGGAGCGTTGAGATATGCACGAAACAATCTGACAGTGCAGCAGAATCCGAGTCAAACAACAAGTCCAAAGGTGTTGCATCACCTCCACTTGGGCCCATGAGCCTTGTACGACCTAGTGTTGGTTTTAGGCTGCCTTGGGACGTCCTCCCACCTCCTTGGCCGCCACCCCTTGCTCCTATATAAGTAGATCCATCTAGTAGCTTTTTCCTTGGAATTTGTTTACTTAAAAGTTAGCCATTGCAACTTCGTGTACTTCGTTTGTGTCCAACGACCAGACCAAGACCGCTTACGGATCCCCACCTTCATCGATACTTCATCTATTTCGCAATATTCAGATTGCATTATCATATTCTTGTTTGTTCTTCGATTGCGTGCAGGAATAGACCTTCGTGGTCAGGCTGATCGTGCTTCCGGCATCGTCAGTAACCTCAGGAGATTGGTTTAGCGATTGCTATGGCGGAACGTCGAGCACGTTTGTAGTCGGATCGTCAAAGTCGACTCCGCCAAATCGATAGTTATCATCTCATCGAAAGATCGGGACACCCTCGCCTCTATCAAGTGGTATCAGAGCCAGGTTGCTCGGTGCGAATTTCCAGTTTCCCCTAGATTAGATTTATTTTTCTTACCTATTGTCCAAAAAAGCCACAAAAAAGTTAGATCTATTCATCATTTTGTCCAAGCCAGTCTGAGCCTTTGCAATATTCTTTTCATTGTTTGCATTATTGAATTATCGGTTGCATCGTTGTGTCGAGTTGCTGGCCTTAGGGTCTAGTTCGTTTAGAGTTTCGAGTTTTGTTCACATTAGTCACGTCGCCGCTGCATCATTATCCCTTCCGCTGTCCACCACACCATCCATCAATTTCCACCACGTGCTACCCATAGTTCATTGTCACAATCATAGTTGAGGTCGTTCACATCTTCGCTTGATCCAATCTGCATCTTATCTAGTTTGTCTTGGAAAGAGGGAGAGAAAAAAGACAGAGAAAAAAAAGAAGTCGGAGAAAAAAGAGAGAAAGAAAAAAAAAGTGTGAGGAAAAAAAAGAGAGAAAAAAAACATAATTCGGATCTATCTAGACTCAATCTCGTAGTTGAATTCGGATTGGAATCTGTTTTGTGCACTGTTCAGTAAAACAGGCATAACTTCCTCATACGAAGTCCGTTTTGGCTCCGCGAGTACTCACATGAAAGCTAGCGACGATCCGCATCTAAATAGTTTCAGAGACTAGTTCAATATTTGACACCTCAAAATCGTCTTCTATATAGGTCTTTTTGCCCTCCGAAGTTCGCGGACACAGCTTATTCCAGTTTTTCAAGCCAGTTTCAGAATTCTTTGACTCCTCATATCAACTCGGAATTGAGTGATTCTTTTTGCATTGGAAAGCTTGAGTTAGTAGCATTCTTTGAAAAAAATTATCAGAAAATTGGCTCAAACTTTTCAAGAGGAAAGTTGGAGAGAGAGTTGTTGTATATCCTGCTTGGCAGTTGTTTTTCATCATTATCTTTACTGCCGTTGTGATCTTCACTTATATCTTGCTGTCCAGAGCTACTTAGTATCCTTCATTGATGCTAGTTGTGCTACGCCGTGACCTCATTAGTGTTCTAGGCTCGCGTCTCTAGTCCGGTGTAGCCTAGGACCAGCACAGTACCGTCGTTGAGCGTTTATTCAACATTGCATCTCTGAATTGATTATTGCTAATATTTTGCTACCATATATAGCCAACCCAGCTCCACATATTTCTGCACCGTGTATACGTACGTTCCCCTGGCAATCGCTTTACACAACCTTCAGAGTTATTTGACACCGCTGGTTGCCTGTCACTACCTGCTGCTTGGTAAGAACTTGTAAGATATTGATATTTGCTTTACTGTGAGCACTTTACAACCACATCCTAGTAGTTCATAGGAACATTATTCTCGAATTTTGTTTCTTGTTTCTACTAATCATAACAGGTTTCGGAGATAGACGTTCTTGGACGACGGACACATCTTCACCATCACGAGAGTTGGGACAACACACACAAGCACATGGTCAGGTTATCTCTTTACCGTCATTTGAGGGTAGATTTAATCCTGCTATTTATCTAGCTTGGGAGCTTGAAATAGAACAAGTTTTTAGTCACCATGACTTTTCCGAACTTGAGCGAGTACAAGTTACCACTAGAGCATTTACTGGTTTTGCTTCTATTTGGTGGAGTGTGCATTGTAAGAAAACCATTGATAACCAACCCACAACTTGGAAAGATTTGAAAGATGTAATGAGACAACAATTTTTCCCTCCTTACTATCGTCATGAATTGCTTCATAAATTTGAACAATTTAAACAAGTTAACAACACTGTTCATGCTTACTACCAAGAGTTCAAATCTTATATGCATCAGTGTGACATAGAAGAATCTGAGGATGATACAATGAATAGATTTTTTGGTGGTTTGAACCATGATATTCAGGCAAGATTTCAGTATATTCCTCATTGCATTACTGGTATGTATGTTCGCGCTTGTACCTTTGAGAGGCAGATACAGGAGGATGCATTGGGTGACTACAACAACTACTATTCCAGTTCATGCTCACCACCGCCGGCCGGTTCCTCCACCGTTGCACCTACTAGAGCAGCCCCACCTCAGATTGTGAGTGCGACATCATCTCAAGAGTATGGTACATTTTCAACGTCCGTACCTACATCAGCTACGTCTTTGCGACAAGGTAACAGTAAAGGTATTGATGATATAACTTCACATGATAATGATGCATGCCTAGTTAACTTGAATGCATCATGTGTTGAGTTACCTATTGATTTGAGCACACCACCTATTTTAGAGAATCTTGTTACTGTCATGAATGCGTCATGTGATCAAACAACTGAAATATCAACAATTTTGAGTGCACCCATTGAATTAACTGTTGATGCAAAAGAACCAATGTTTAATCATTTTGGTGATGCTGGTGCCACGGCAACATCCCGGTTCCGGCAACTCGATTGAGATGCTGGTGCAAAGGAAGAAGTGTGGGTGCGCGAAACGTGCAAGAGTGACGGGGAGTGATCCCGGATACCAGGTGTCCCACATGTCGGTGGCATGGCTTACGGTGAACGTGCAAGGAACAATTCGGACACGGTCCAAACATACGGTGCATCTCATACAGCAAACATGCATTCGTTCACGACGGTCGTCTCGGTGGTTATACCTTCGATGCGTGCAATCAGGACGGGACGAGTTCGACGCAGTGTAGATGGAAGTAGACGTTCTCGCAACGATAGTGGAAGTAGTGGTTCACGAGTCGAAGAGGAAGTAGTCGTTCATGTTCCGTAGATGTTTCGGGGTTGCCGGTAGTTGTACACAGTCGTTGTTGGACTTGACGGATCCGAGGTCTCCGGGCGTAGTGGTACTTGGCGATTTCGGAGACGGCGGAAGACGAACTTGGCGGTCCTCGTTGACCTGGTACTTGGCGTATCCAGTCTCCGGGATCGTCGCGGTTCTTGGTGTCTCGTGTAACTGGCATCCTTTCGACCTTGAGAGAGAAGAAACAGAACGGCCACAGTGCACGATGGGAAGGGTCCTGCAGCAACAGGAGGTCGATGGCGGAGCAGCAGCAAGACGAAGTGGGCCGACGTCGGCCTTAGCGTGGAGCAAGGGAAGCAGAGCTTCTGGAGGCTGGAGAGGCCATGGACGTCGGGCGCGCGATGCCACAGGGAGGAGGCAAGACCTCTGTGGCGCGTGGAGAGGGTCATGGTCAGGCTCGACCATGTTGAGGAGGCCGTGGCGGAGCGAGCGGGAGGCGCTGGACGCGGTCACACACGCGCCCAGCGGGGCACGCGGGAGGCAGGAGGCGAGGCAAGGCGTCGGAGGAAGCTTGCGAGGGGCCATGGCGAGGAGGCAGAGGCGCTGCGAACTGCATTGGCGGGCGTGATCTTGGAGAACCCCAGCCGGAGGACGAGGCAGGGACATACCCAGGCGACGGGGATGGACAGCGTCGGTGGAGATGCAGGGCAACAGGCCAGTGGCGGGGCTTGACGGGTCCAGGCGAGGTCCGGCGACCGGGCGACGGGGCGCGCTGGCGATGATGGGGATCGGGCGCGGGGCTCCTGCGTGCGGGATCGAGCGAGAGGCTCTCACTCCTCTTTGGCGGCGCGAGCAGGGGAAGGAGATGGGGTCGAGGAGAGAAGGGGATCGGACCAGGGTTAGGGTTATAGGCGCGGCTGGGCCTTGGGCCAAATGGACTGCGGGGAAGCAGGCCGGCTTGGCTGTTGGGCTCTCTTCTCTCTCTCACTCTAAAGAAAATAAAAACAAAACAGAGATAAGAAAGAAAAGAAAGAGAGGTCAGGGGAAGAAGTTTGGACACGCGGATAATTTTTTCGGACTCACAAAAATGTGCTTGTTCCGAGAAAATAGAAGAGGCCATGATTGAAAGATTTAAATTCAAACTCATTTGATTTAAATTCAAATGATTTGAATAGGAAGTGAGGGTTGGGAAGGTCCAAAAATGTTCGGATTTTTGGTGGAGCTCCGGAATATGATGAAAGAATATATGGCAAGGTTGGAGACCAAGAATTAAGATAACAAAGGCATTGGGATAATTTACAAGTGTGTTATGGTGATTTCCAAATTAAAGAAATATTTAATATAGCTCCCTAATATTGGGAGGATATGTTATAAAGAGAAGTCACCCTTCCCTCGATTTAAATAGATCAACCATCTATGCAATTTATTAGTTGAGTTGAGATGCAAAGATTAATGACATGATGGCATGATGACATGATGCAATGCAAAAATAAAAGAGCAAGCACAAAAGAAACACACGGAGATCACGAAAATATGGAAGTCTTCTGAAGCATCGGTCTTGGGGCGTCACACGCAGAGCAGGCCCTCCGTGAGAAGTACGAAGCCAGGGTGATTAAAGCTGAGCAGGAGCTGCAACAGGCCGTGAAGAAATGCGAGACCTTGGAGCAGAGTTTAACGGAGAAGGAATCCGAACTCACCAAGGTGCATCAGGCCGCGAGCGATGCCCGGGGGGAAACCCAAAGCACCCTGCAGGGGATCCAAGAGGCGAGGAAGATCGCGGCGGGTAAGGCTTTCTCCTTGTAAAGCAAGTTTTTGAGGAGAAAATTATGTTTCTGATTTTGAATTCGGATTTCTCCAGGGGTGTTTGCGGAGCTGCCCCGCAGCATAGCGGATGCCGCCCAATTCTACCGGGCCGAAGAAAGGAACACTGCGGATAAGCTCTTCTGGTCGCAGTATTTGGCACCGAATTATCTGGTGCCTTTTGCCGATCAACTGAAACAGCTGATCGAACTGCATAAGGCGGCGAAACTGGCCATCAAGGATTTGATTATCCGGATATGGCCCGCCGAGCCGATTCCAAGCAGCTACTTTGGGCTCGTGAAGCGGCTTGTAATCGCTTGCCCCCGACTTGATGTCATCAAGCGGTCGGTCTGCATAGAGGGTGCGCGAATGGCCTTCGCCCGCGCAAAGGTGCACTGGGGGAAGATGGATGCGGAGAAGCTGATGACCGAAGGGCCGCCAGAGGGGAAGGAGCACCGCAAGCCCGAATTATATTATGAAAATGTCCTTAAAGGATCCTACCTTGCAGCGGAGTTATGTACCAAGGACATTATATTTCCATGAATGCAAATCATGTCGTCCTTTGTAAATGTCTGAACAGGGTCATTTATACTATTTATTTCCTGTTATATAAAAGTTTACCCTCCTGTGCGGCCGTTTTATATGTTAAACCTGAGAGTTGGCCAGTCGTCGGCTTCTGCCCCCACGTAAGAAGTACGGGGGTGTTCGGGATAAACCTGAGCGCTCTTTATCCCAGTTTTGGGTCCTTCGAAGGAGGTGCTCAGTGCAACGAACCAGGCAATCGGACTATAGGGCTTTATCACTCTCACTTAGCCATAGGAGCTTTAGTAAGGTAGGCGCAGCCCCTGGTGTTCGGAATACCGTACTAGGGGCTCTATAAGCACTTGATCGGAGAAAAAAAACCGATCCATCGCACGCTGCATTGGTTATGGCATTATGCAGGAGAAATCCTTAAAGATTTTATGACCTCTCAAACAGCTGACCAGCTCTCGCCGTATCATGACAGTCAGTTTTCGGCTTTCTCTACTGAGGTGTTCGTCCGGAAGAACCGGGACACAATCGCAGTAGTTCTCCCAGTGCTACCTTAGCCGATATAGCGGAACGTAAGGTACCAAAACATGGGAGCCGGGCAAACCCAACTATTGACCCAAGACATGATTCGGAGCTGATGCATATAATGCTATAGGTTCGGTGTGCCGAACTTCCCCGAAGGTGTTCGGACTTTATTGCCGTGCTGTGGGTAAAACAAAGCCCCTGGCACGTTTAAAGGCATATCGTGGTGTACGGATGCCACTCGATAAAAGAGCTTTAATAAGAAATGACAGCAGAAAAGTGACATACAAATCCACATATTTTATTTGAATAGTACGTCGATGCGTATAAAACAGGTAATAATGGAAAAGAAATATGACTGTGGCACCTGCTGAGACCAGGGAAGACGAAGCTGCGTGCGGATCCGGAGTATAGTCGGATGGTCATCGCGGGGAACATCTAAGGATTCCTTTGCGCGTTCGGGCTGCCTCCATATTGCCCGTCCTGGTCGACGCAAAGGTGTGCCTGCAAATGAAATGTAAGAAATGTTTGTGTGCCGGAGAGCGGTTGAGCCGCTGTATGCGGCATATCTTGGCCTTTGCCGGAGTGTTTAATTGAGCTCTGGACGAGCCGGGCTATGCTGCCGCGAAGTAGTGCGGAGTCCTTCAGCGGTATCCAGGAGCCTGGCCGTCGACTCGAGGTTCGGCTGCAAGGTGTTGCTCATTGCTTTTGCTGTTAAGGCAGCGGTGTGCTTGTTGCTGCCGGAGGAAAGGTCGGCCTTGCTCTTAACCGTGATGACGCCGCGCGGACCGGGCATCTTGAGCTTACGGTAGGCGTAGTGTGGTACCGCGTTAAATCGAGCGAACGTGGTTCGTCCGAGCAGTGTCTGATAATCACTGCGGAAGGGGACGATTTCGAAGGTTAACTCTTCGGTGCGGTAATTGTCTGGTGATCCGAAGACTACCTCAAGGGCAATGGAGCTTGTACAACTGGCTTCCACACCTGGTATAATGCCTTTGAAAGTGGCTGTAGTGGGTTTGATCATCGAATGATCGATGCCCATCTTTGCGCACTATGTCCTGATAAAGCAGGTTTAAGCTGCTGCCTCCATCCATAAGGACTCGTGTGAGGCGGAACCCGTTAATTATTGGGTCAAGGACTAGTGCGGTTGGATTGCCCTGATTGGCGTTGACCGGACGATCTGTGTGGTTGAAGGTGACCGACCCTAGTTTATATTGTGGGACGGTTGGTTCCGTTAAGTCGGCATCCCTAGGGGTGCGTGTCGGGTCCGGTCTGGGGATTTGGGTGGTGTTTACCACGTTCACCGTTTGAATTTGCAGGGGAAATTTCTTTTGCCCTCCTGTGTTCGGTGATCTGGGCTCTTCGTCGCCATCATCGCTTTGAGACCCCCCTTTATTGTTTTTGGCGCCTGTCCTGCCGGCTTGTTTGAAGACCCAGCATTCTCTGTCAGTATGGGTGGCTGGCGTCCCTGGGGTGCCATGAATTTGGCATTGACGATCGAGTATGCGGTCCAGACTGGATGGACCCGAATTGTTATTTTCGAGGGGCCCTTTTCGCTGACCGGACTTTGAGCCACTAAACCCGGCATTAACTGACGTATCTTCGGCATTTTCACCATGTTTGCGGCGCTTGTGTTTGTTGCGTCACGGTTTGCCGTTGCCATCCCTTGCCTCTGATGAGCTAGGTTTGCTTGCTGTGTTGTTACTACGAGCCAACCAGCTATCTTCGCCCGCACAAAAGCGGGTCATAAGTGTTGTGAGGGCTGCCATGGATTTTGGCTTCTCTTGACCGAGTTGCTGGGCGAGCCACTCGTCACAGATGTTATGCTTAATGCCGCTAAGGCCTCTGCATCCGGACAGTCAACAATTTGGTTCTTCTTAGTTAGGAACCGGGTCCAGAATTTCCTGGCCGATTCCCCTGGCTGCTGAGTTATATGACTTAAATCGTCAGCATCCGGCGGTCGCACATAAGTGCCCTGGAAATTGTCCAGGAATGCATCTGCCAGGCTCTCCCAACTTCCGATGGAGTTTGCCGGCAAGCTATTCAGCCAATGCCGAGCCGGCCCTTTGAGTTTTAGCGGGAGGTACTTGATGGCGTGTAGATCGTCCCCGCGGGCCATATGAATGTGGAGGAAGAAATCTTCTATCCATACCGCGGGGTCTATAGTACCATCATATGATTCAACGTTCACGGGTTTAAACCCTTTTGGGAATTCATGATCCATTACTTCATCAGTGAAGCATAGGGGGTGTGTGGCGCCTCTGTGCCGGGCTATGTCACGATGCAATTCATACAAGTCTTGTCTGCTGTATTCGGCCCGGCCGGACTTGCTTTTAGTGTATCCGGCGTGATGATCACCGTCACGCATTAGGGCGCGACCCCGTGATCCGTAGATCGATCTTGTATGCCCTGCTTTGTTTTTAATACGTCTCGCAGGTCCCGCGTGTTGCCCCGGGCCTTGGTGTTTTTGTTTGCCTGGCGACGTGGTGCTGGCTGGGCTTCGGGCTGATATGCCTCTCTGTCTCGGCCACGAGGTGGTCGATCAGCCGCATCATACGCTGGTAATGTAGGTTTTAATGCTTCCTCCTCGAGTTGGGGTAGCAACCTGTGTTTTGGGTAACTCTTGGTTGGGCGTTCGAGTTCGTATTCCTCGGCCGCCAGGACTTCAGTCCATCTGTCCGCTAGCAGATCTTGATCAGCTTGAAGTTGTTGTTGCTTTTTCAGGCTGTTTGCTGTGGCTACAAGCTGGCGCTTGAAGCGCTCCTGCTCGACGGGATCCTCAGGCACGATAAATCCTTCGTCGTCGAGGCTCACCTCGTCTTCGGAGAGAGGCATGTAATTGTCATCCTCTGATTCTCCGTCTGCTGCCTGTCCCGGAGGACTAGCTTGTTCGTCCTCCCGCTCGAATTCTGGCTGGAGGGGATTATCATCGTCTTCGGCACTATCCGGGGCGTTATTGTCTCTCGTGCCGGTATCGCTGCTTTTGCTATGGCGGGACTTAGAGTGGCGCCGCTGACGTCGGTGCTTGGATTGCTTCTTGGAGGGGTTATCCTCCGCTGTCTTATCGCCATCGCCTTCTTTGGGAGTGTCCACCATGTATATGTCATACGATGAGGTGGCAGTCCAGCGCCCTGTGGGCGGTGGTTCTTGTTCGTCTCCTGCATCGTCGTCCATACCGTCGATGTCTTCGGAGCCGAATTCGAGCATGTTGGTTAAATCATCGACAGTGGCTACTAAGTGGGTGGTGGGTGGGGAGCGAATTTCTTCGTCGTCCGCATCCCAATCTAGCCGGACATAGTTCGTCCAAGGGTCTCCTGACAGGGAGAGAGACCTTAACGAGTTTAGCACGTCGCCAAAGGGCGAGTGCTGAAAGATATCCGCGAAGGTAAACTCCATGATCGATGCCCAATCGGATTCGACAGGCACGGACGCAAGCGGCTCGGAGCCCGTGGCCGGGGACGAATCCAACGGTTCGGCAACGCGGCTCTCGTAGGAGGTGAGGTCAATATTCGGCTCTATCGCCACTAAGAGTGCGGCCTCCGTGGCGGGGTCTATCCACCCGTCCTCAGATGGCGCAATTTGTTCCGGATCGAGGGCCGGAGTAGTTGCAGGTGCGATCTCCTGAACACTGTCCGACGGCATAGCTAAGTCATGCTCGTCGTGACTGTGCAGCGCACTTGACATGGGCTCGAATCCGTCGAAGATCAAGTCTCCGCGGATGTCGGCAGTGTAATTTAAGTTTCCAAACCAGACCTGATGGCCAGGGGCGTAGCTCTCGATCTGCTCCAGATGGCCAAGTGAGTTGGCCCGCAGTGCGAAGCCGCCGAACACGAAGATCTGTTCGGGGAGGAAAACCTCACCCTGGATCGTATCATTGCCGATGATTGAAGGGGCCATCAAACCTTATGGTGACGACACAGTGGAACTCTCCATGAAAGCACCAATGTCGGTGTCAAAACCGGCGGATCTCGGGTAGGGGGTCCCGAACTGTGCGTCTAAGGCGGATGGTAACAGGAGGCGGGGGACACGATGTTTACCCAGGTTTGGGCCCTCTCGATGGAGGTAATACCCTACTTCCTGCTTGATTGATCTTGATGATATGAGTATTACAAGAGTTGATCTACCACGAGATCGTAGAGGCTAAACCCTAGAAGCTAGCCTATGGTATGATTGTTGTTGTCCTACGGACTAAACCCTCCGGTTTATATAGACATCGGAGGGGGCTAGGGTTACACAGAGTCGGTTACAAGGGAGCAGATGTACATATCCGTATTGCCAAGCTTGCCTTCCACGCCAAGGAGAGTCCCATCCGGACACGGGACGAAGTCTTCAATCTTGTATCTTCATAGTCCAACAGTCCGGCTAAAGGATATAGTCCGGCTGTCCGAGGACCCCCTCATCCAGGACTCCCTCACCCGCAAGAGAAGAAATCGACGAAGAAGGGGTACCGATGTGGGCCGGCCTTGGCGAAACCAGCGGGGACGACGCGTGTGGCAGGGTGCCCCGTCGTCTTCCTCCCCCACAGGGGCAAGAAGTTCTTGAGGTGGACCGCGTCGACCGTCGAAGGGAAGTAGGTGAGTTGCGTCCGCCGCACCACCAACTCGCTCTCCAGCGCCTCCTTCTCCCCGGCGTCCTTGGCTGCTGCCTTGCCCTTGCTGATTTTGGGTGCCATGACGGTTGGGAGAAGGCGAAGGGTCAAGAGCAATGGGGGCGCAACGGCAGCAAGCAGAGGCAAGAGCTTCGAATCTTTTGCCCGAGGAAGAAGAGGGGAACGGTGGTTCCGAGATTGGAAGAGGCGCAGAGGGTAAATGAGCAGCGCGCCTGCGGTTTTTCCTTTTTATGGGGAAGGCGCGGGCCGCCTCTTTACCATTTATCACGATGTGATGCATGAGGGAAGCAACTGCCCCACGCATGACCCCCACGTCATGCACGACCCCCACGTCGCGCATTCAAAGCGGGTCGTGGGGAAGCGCAACTGACGAGGGGAGTTACTGCAGTAAAACTCGGCCCCGCACACCCGCGCACCATTTTGGTCCTAGCCCAACAAAGCGTCGCGCTTATGTGTGGCCCAGGCCCGGGGGCTCCTGTCGATGTACAAAAGTAGGGGTCCTATTTTATACCCCTTTACTTGTGCACGGGCAGTTAGAGCCGCGCCTGCGGCCACACTTAGCGGGTCAGAGGAAGAGAACAAAGCCACAAGACAACCAGAGCAACGCCAAGCCAGGGACACGAAGAGCAGAAGGGCGAGGTGAACTCCCCGGCAAGGCCCTTGCCGGGGCGGCCTCCACAGCCCCGACAAGAACCTTGCCGGGGCAACTTGCCCAACGCCAGCAGGGCTGCCACCCTTGAGCCTAAGAGTTCTGACGCCCTCAACCACATTGGAACCAAAGCTCGGGAGGCGCCTCCGTGGTGGCATGCAAATCTTTGTGAAGACCAAGAACATACAAGACTAGATGAGAATCAGAAGACGGAGATCCTCGGCAAGATCCTTGCCGAGGATACCCACGAGACCCCCCCCCCCCCCGGCAAGACCCTTGCCGGGGACGCCCACGACGCCGTGGCAAGACCCTTGCCGGGGCCCCGGCAAGACTCTTGCCGAAGACATCCGCGGGGCGACAGCCAGGCCCCCCCCCCCCCCCAGCCAAGACTCCACCGCCGTTTCCACACAGCTGCCAGCCCACCAACTAGGCGAGCACCTGCATAGCAACGTGCGGCCTCCAGGCCAACTCAGCAAGCACCTGCGTGGTGGCATGCAGATCTTCGTGAAGACTCTGCCACCGCACCAACTCAGCAGCCAGCCAGCTAGCGTGGCACTACACGCCTCATCAGCTCGGACGCGCGTCGAAGCCAGGCGGGGTGGCGACAGCTGGGACGAGCTTCCTTGCCATCCCCGATAAAGCAAGAAGGGACGTCGGTAGCGCATTAAATGCGTTTGTCCTACGGTGCCAGGAGATAGACTCGACTACTGTACAACTTTCCACCTCCTGTGTGCCACTATGGCAGCCCCTTTGGACTATAAAAGGAGGCCCGCGGTGTACTGAGGAAGGATTCGGACTTTTTGGACCCTGCACGCTTTGTAGCTAGTCCAAGAACACCAGATAAACATAAACCAGCAGGAGTAGGCTATTACGCATCACTTGCGGCCCGAACCTAGATAATCCCCCTGCGTTGATCTTTCAAACCCGCTCTTCCACACCCCGGCGCCCGCCAACCGTAGCAAAAGGGATTCTTCGTGATCCCGTAGGTGTCGTTTCCCCCGACACACTTGGGATTTATATCTATTAATCACTATGAGGAACTTGAAAGATGAAAGAACCAAGATTTATCCCTCAACTACGAGGGGAGGTAAGGAACTGCCATCTAGCTCTGCACTTGATTCACCTTCTGTTTTGAGTAAACTTGCGACACCTACACCTGTTATTGATATGTCGCATGTTATTGATGATGCCACTTCTGCTATGCATGATGCTTATGATGAAACTACTTCTATGCTTGATAATACTGTGCCATTAGGTGAATTTCTTGAGGAACAACTTGCTAGGGTTAGAGAGAATGAAATTATTGAAACGGATAATATTGATGAAAGTGATGATGAAGATTCTCCTCCTAGATATGAACTGCCTGATGTGCCTGAGGGTTATGTTATGGATGAAGAAACTGCTAGAGACCTTTTTGCTTGCAAAGATAGATATGATCTTAAGAAACTGTTAGCTAAGTTGAAAGAAAATTCTTTGAATGCTAGAATGAAATATGACCCTGCTTTGGCTACTTCACCTATCTGTATTTCTGGTAAGGATTATGATTTCTTTGTCGATCCTGAGTTAATTACTTTGGTTGAATTTGATCCTTTTTATGGCTATGAATCTAAAACTGTTGTGGCACATCTTACTAAATTGAATGACATAGCCACCCTATTCACTCATGAGGAAAAAATTCGTTACTACTATATCCTTAAGTTATTTCCGTTCTCATTAAAGGGTGGTGCTAAAACATGGTTTAATTCTCTTGCTCCTGGTTGTGTGCCTAGTCCCCAGGATATGATTTATTACTTCTCTGCTAAATATTTCCCCGCTCATAAGAAACAAGTTGCCTTAAGGGAAATATATAATTTTGTGCAAATTCAAGAAGAGAGTCTCCCACAAGCTTGGGGGAGGCTTCTCCGATTACTTAATGCTTTGCCTGATCATCTTCTCAAGAAAAATGAAATACTTGATATCTTTTATAATGGACTAACCGATGCTTCCAGAAACCACCTGGATAGTTGTGTTGGTTGTGTTTTCAGGGAAAGAACTGTTGAGCAAGATGGATTGCTATTGAATAATATATTGAGTAATGATAATGATTGGACACGTCCTGGACCAACTCCTAAGCCAACTCCGAAGAAAAGGGGTATTCTATTTCTCAGTCCTGAGGATATGCAAGAGGCAAAGAAATCTATGAAAGAAACGGGTATTAAAGCTGAAGATGTTAAGAATTTACCACCTATTGAAGAAATACATGGTCTTGATAACCCGACACGGGTAGTAAAGGTAAATTCACTCTATAGATTTGATGAAGGGGATATTCCTCTTAATAAGTCTGCTAGCCAATGCTTGGATGAGTTTGGTAGTTTTATTGTTAAACAAGAAAACTTCAATGCTTATGTTGGTAGACAATTGAAACATAATGCTTATATGATTGAACACTTGAGTGATCATATGTCTAGAGTTAAAGGTGACCTTAAACTTATTAGTAAACACGCTTCTATGGTTACCACTCAAGTAGAACAAGTGCTTAAAGCACAAGATGACTTGCTCAATGAATTAAATAATAAGAAAAATGATAATGTTGTTAGAGTTGTGACTAGAGGGGGTAGAATGACTCAGGAACCTTTGTATCCTGAGGGACACCCTAAGAGAGTTGAGCAAGATTCTCAGAGAACTAATGTTGATACATCCAGTCCTTCTAAAAATAAGCAAAAGAAAAATGATAGGACTTTGCATGCTTCTAGTGAACCTTTTGTTGACACACTTGAGATCCCAATGATATTTCTATTTCTGATGCTGAAACACAATCTGGTAATGAACATGAACCTAGTGATAATATTAATGATGATGTTCATATTGATGCTCAACCTAGCAATAACAATGATGTAGAGATTGAACCTGCTGTTGATCTTGATAACCCACAATCAAAGAATCAACGTTATGATAAGAGAGACTTCGTTGCTAAGAAGCACGGTAAAGAAAGAGAACCATGGGTTCAGAAACCCATGCCTTTTCCTCCTAAACCATCCAAGAAAAAGGATGCTGAGGATTTTGAGCGCTTTGCTGAAATGATTAGACCTATCTTCTTGCGTATGCGTTTGACTGATATGCTTAAAATGAATCCTAATGCTAAGTATATGAAGATATTGTTACAAATAAAAGAAAGATACCGGAAGCTGAAATTTCCACCATGCTTGCCAATTATACTTTTAAAGGTGGAATACCTAAGAAACTAGGAGATCCAGGAGTACCAACTATACCATGCTCCATTAAAAGGAACTATGTTAAAACTGCTTTATGTGATCTTGGAGCCGGTGTTAGTGTTATGCCTCTCTCTTTATATCGTAGACTTGATTTGAATAAGTTGACACCTACTAAAATATCTTTGCAAATGGCCGATAAATCAACTGCTATACATGTCGGTATTTGTGAGGATGTGCCTGTTGTGGTTGCAAACGTTACTATTTTAACGGACTTTGTTATTCTTGATATTCCTGAGGACGATAGTATGTCTATTATCCTTGGTAGACCCTTTTTGAATACTGCAGGGGCTGTTATTGATTGCAACAAAGGCAATTTCACTTTTCATGTTAATGGTAATGAGCATATGATACACTTTCCGAGGAAACAATCTCAAGTCCATAGTATCAATTCTATTGGAAAATTTTCAACGATTACTATCGGAGGTTTTGAATTCCCTCTCCCCACTGTCAAGAAGAAATATGATATTCTTATTGTTGGGGACATGCATATCTCCGTTGAGGTAACCTAGTGTTATTCGAAAATTCTCCGGTTTTATGCGATTCGGAAAGAGTTTGTTAACAAGACTTGATCAACCTTGTTAGTGGATTCCTTTTGATGAGCACGAGATGGATGAAGTTAGAAAGCACAACTCTCTGTACCCTCCTTTTACTTTCTGTTATTTAGATTAAATAAAGAAAAAATAGTATTTTCTGTCTGTTTTCTGAATTATCCTTGCAATAAAAAATACCACGAAAATAAAAGTTCTCCAAATGTCCTGAAAATGAAAAATGAATTTTTGTAGAATATTTAAGAATATCTGGCACTGAGAACACACCAGGTGGACCCACCATCTGGCCACGAGGGCACAGGGCACGCCCACCCCCTGGGGGGCGCCCCCTGCCTCGTGGACCCCACATGGACCCCCTCCACTTATTCCAGCACCCACTCACTTCGTCTTCCTCCAGAAAAAATCCTCCCATAGCTCAAACCCGTGTTCTAGCTCATCTTGCTGCCATTTTCGATCTCTTTTCTCAAAGCTCCATTCACAAAACTGTTTGGGGAGATTGTTCTTCGGTATGTGACTCCTCCAATGGTTCAATTAGTTTTTGTTCTAGTGCTTTATTTATTGCAAATTTTTGCTGCTAAGGTGACCCTGTTCTTGAGCTTGCATGTCAAATTTATATGGTCCAAAGTAGTTTTAATGCATGATATAGCCTCTAGGCACTTGTGGGAGTAGTTGCTATCAATCTTGTTGAGTTTGGTTCACTTTTATTTTGAGTCACTAAAAATTCCAGAAATTTTCAGAGGGAGAAAATGTAGAAGAGATTGTTGAGAGGCTCTTCGAGCCGAAGCTCGAAGGATAAGCAGAAAGAGGAAAAGTTGCTGCCCCCTGTTTTTCTAGATTATAAGAGCACGTACCTCATCTTGCCAGAGGCCATTTATGCATACTGGAGGCTGACACAAGTCCCAGAGCCTGAGCCTGAGCCACCACTTGACCCTTATCGACAGTCTGTTTATCAGTGGGATCCGAAGGAGATCGCCAACCAGTGGCACCCTGAGGACCCTCCTCAGTACACCGGAGAGAGTAGTTTCGATCCGTGGGCATAGACCAACTTAGGTCAAAAGCCTAAGCTTGGGGGAGTATGTATTTCTCACCGACATTACATTCATGTTCACACACTAATGCCAGTTGTCGGTGCTCATAATTTTTCATTGTACTATCCATGATAGTTTATTTTCTATTTTAAGCCTTCTTCTTGTGTGTTTGAAAAACCTTAAGAAAAACCAAAAAAAATTAGTTGTAGCTTTTAGCTAGTTTACTTTCCATGCCTGTAGTAGTAGTAATTAAAAGAAAACCCAAAAAGATTTCTCGTTCTTCTTTTGCTTGTTGGGAGCTTTCCCATGTAAATAGTTTTATTTCTTTTCTTTTCTTTGGGGGTCGAGAGGACAAGACCATGATGAAAATGTTGAGTGGCTCTCATATGCATTATTGTTGATTTAACCAAGAGCCTATATTACCTTGTCTTCTCCCTTGTATTGAATGCTTGCAGATTCCAGCTCAGTCCAATGCACGTGCACTATTATTATTATTATCCACACCGTTCGGTCGTGCGGGTGAAAGGCAATAATGACAATATATGATGGACTGATTGAGATGAGAGAAGCTGGTATGAACTCGACCTATCTTGTTTTTGTAAATATGATTAGTTCATCGTTCCTGATTCAGCCTATTATGGATGAAACATGTTTGCGATGACAATTAGAGATTATAGTTGCTCATGCCATGCTTAATTAGCTAGGAGTTTATAATGGTTTACCTTGCGTGCCAACATGCTATTAAAATGGTTGTGATGTGGTGTGATAGGGTGGTATCCTCCTTTGAACGATTCGAGTGGCTTGACTTGGCACATGTTCATGCATGTAGTTGAAACAAAATCAACATAGCCTCCACGATATTTATGTTCATGGTGATTTATATCCTACTCATGCTTGCACTCATTGTTTATTAATCTTAATGCATGTTCATGATTGTTGTCGCTCCCTAGTTGGTCGCTTCCCAGTCTCTTTCTAGCCTTCACTTGTACTAAGCGGGAATACTACTTGTGCATCCACTTTCATAAACCCCAAAGTTATTCCATATGAGTCCACCATACCTTCCTATATGCGGTATTTACCTGCCATTCCAAGTAAATTTGTATGTGCCAAACTCTAAACCTTCAAATGAAATTCTGTTTTGTATGCTCGAATAGCTCATGTATCAACTAGGGCTGTCTATATCTTCCATGCTAGGTGGGTTATTCTCATGATGAGTGGACTCCGCTCCTCATTCACGAGAAAATGGCCGGTAACCGGGATGCCCAGTCCCATGCTCAAATCAAATCAAAATAATTGCAAACAAAACTCCCCCAGGATTGTTGTTAGTTGGAGGCACCCGTTGTTTCAGACAAGTCATGGATTGATGTTTGTTGGTGGTGGGGAGTATAAACTTTACCATTCTGTTTGGGAACCGCCTATAATGTGTGTAGCATGGAAGATATCGAGACCTCTTGGTTGTTATGTTGACAATGAAAGTATGCCACTCAAAATATTATTTATCTTTGTTTCAAAACTCGAGCTCTGGCACCTCTACAAATCCCTGCTTCCCTCTGTGAAGGGCCTGTCTATTTACTTTTATGTAGAGTCATCATCCTCTTATTAAAAAGCACCAGTTGGAGAGCACCGCTGTCATTCCCATGCATTGCTATTAATTTACACCGAGTATGACTGTGAATGGATCTCTTTTACCATGAATTACAATGTCTAGTTAGTCCTTGATCTTCAGGGGTGCTCTGCATTTTTGTTTTGCGGTCTCAGAAAGGGCTAGCGAGATACCATCTTGTTATATCATGTTAAGATTGTTTTGAGAAGGTGTTGTCATCCAAGATTTATTATTATTGCTCGCCTAGTTGATTATGCCATTGATATGAGTAAATATGAGACCTAAATGTTATTGTGAATATGGTTAGTTCATAATCTTTGCTGAAAACTTGAATGCTGGCTTTACATATTTGCAACAACAAGATCAAACAGAGTTTGTAAAAGTTTTTCTTTATCACTTTCAGTTTGTCAACTAAATTGCTTGAGGACAAGCAAAGGTTTAAGCTTTGGGGAGTTGATACGTCTCCAACGTATCTACTTTTCCAAACACTTTTGCCCTTGTTTTGGACTCTAACTTGCATGATTTCAATGGAACTAACACGGACTGACGTTGTTTTCAGCAGAACTGCCATGGTGTTATTTTTGTGCGGAAATAAAAGTTCTCGAAATGACCTGAAAATCCACGGAGACACGTGTTGGAATTAATAAAAAAATATTAGCGAAAGAATCAGCATCAGGGGGCCCATACCCTGTCCACGAGGGTGCAGGGCGCCCCCCAGGGCACGCCCCCTGCCTCGTGGGCCCCCTGGGACTCCACCGACCTCAACTCCAACTCCATATATTCACGTTCGGGGAGAAAAAAATCAGAGAGAAGGATTCATCGCGTTTTACGATATGGAGCCCCCGCCAAGCCCTAATCTTCCTCGGGAGGGCTGATCTGGAGTCCGTTCGGGGCTCCCGAGAGGGGAATCCGTCGCCATCATCATCACCCATCCTCCATCACCAATTTCATGATGCTCACCGCTGTGCGTGAGTAATCTCATCGTAGGCTTGCTGGACGGTGATGGGTTGGATGAGATTTACCATGTAATCGAGTTAGTTTTGTTAGGGTTTGATCCCTAGTATCCATTATGTTCTAAGATTGATGTTGCTATGACTTTGCTATGCTTAAAGCTTGTCACTAGGGCCCGAGTGCCATGATTTCATCTGAACCTATTATGTTTTCATGAATATATGTGAGTTCTTGATCCTATCTTGCAAGTCAATAGTCACCTACTATGTGTTATGATCCGGCAACCCCGAAGTGACAATAATCGGGACCACTCCCGGTGATGACCATAGTTTGAGGAGTTCATGTATTCACTAAGTGTTAATGCTTTGGTCCGGTACTCTATTAAAAGGAGGCCTTAATATCCCTTGGTTTCCAATAGGACCCCACTGCCACGGGAGGGTAGGACAAAAGATGACATGCAAGTTCTTTTCCATAAGCACGTATGACTATATTCGGAATACATGCCTATATTACATTGATGAACTGGAGCTAGTTCTATGTCACCCTATGTTGTAACTGTTGCATGAGGAATCACATCCGACATAATTATCCATCATTGATCCATTGCCTACGAGCTTTTCACATATTGATCTTTGCTTAGTTACTTTTCCGTTGCCACTGTTACGATTGCTACAAAAACTGCTACTGTTACTTTTGCCACCGTTACTGCTACTTCCATACTACTTTGCTACTAAATACTTTGCTGCAGATATTAAGTCTTTCAGGTGTGGTTGAATTGACAACTCAACTGCTAATACTTGAGAATATTCTTTGGCTCCCCTTGAGTCGAATCAATAAATTTGGGTTGAATACTCTACCCTTGAAAACTGTTGCGATCCCCTATACTTGTGGGTTATCAAATATGTACCAATGTTGTTAGGTTACTTCTTTATTTAAACAGCAACACAGCATGTCGATTCAATTCTAATCATTTCACAACATATTACATTGAGAACCAAATCCGATGCACTTAACATTCAGTTCACAGGCAAGATAAATTCAGTTGACAACCAAATCCATTTCACAACATACTTAGACAAATTCAGTTTACACAGGGACAAGAACAAGATAAGTTCAGTCAAAACCATTCAGCATCTCCTTAAGCTTCCTTATCTTCTCCTTGGTCTCCTCTTTGTGTTTGAATAAGTCACCAATCATGTACTCAAGCTTTCTCTTCTCTTGCTTCAATTGATCCCTCTCCTGCATGACTTGGTCCCTCTCTTTCTCTGCCTTAGCCCTGAATACCTGATGAATGTTTGTTATTGATTTTTTAGTGCTCTTCTTCTTCTCAAGCTCTTCCTTCAGATCAGCCAGAGCAATTTGTGTGTTGCCTAATTGGCTCATTGCCTGCTCCTTTTCAGCCACCATCTTGGCAAAAGCAAGCTTGAAATGTCTCAGCTCATTCTCCATTTTGTCTTCTCTTCCATGATCTTCAAGTTCTCTTCAAAACTCAACACATTTTGTGTTAGCCTTTGTTTTGTCTCCTCTTCATACATGCTCCATATGGTAGATAGGCTCATCTTCAATGCTTCAGGCCACTCAGGGTCTATCTGTTCCACATAGGTGCATTTAGGTACTTCCTATCATCCAAACAAAGATTCCATTAAGTGACATTATTTAGTTATCTGTAAATCTTCAGATAAAAGCCACCCTGCCACTGTCAAATGATGAAATGAAATTAAAATGGCACTATTATCTGGATTTTTACAAACCTTGTGTGCACAAGCCAGGAATCTTCTTCCACTGTCAACTGATTGAAAAGCCACATGCTTCTCACACAAAGATCCATGCTCACATGTAAAGCTAGGCAGATCTGTGGCCGGGCCAGTCCATTCTTTACAGAAAATTGTGGCAGGAGGCTAAAAAAATAAAAATTTGCATTTGTTAAGTATAACCCTAGAAGCTGTTTAACCCTAGTTGCGGGGAGGGGAGGACATGACTAACCTTGCTGGTCACCGAGTCATCTTCAGAAGAGGTTGGGAGATCATCCCAGGACACCATGGTTGCTGCTGGAGACCAGGGGAATAGGAGCAGAGGAAGGTCAAATAGAGGAGGAAAATGGAGGATGAAGATGAAGATCTGGTGGAAGAGGAGGAAAAAGAAGGGGATCTGGTGGTTGCTCTGGTGGTGTTGGTGGACCAAAGGTGCATGCATAATGCAAGTTGCAGGGTGTGCAAGTACAAACTTGAACCAGTTGGTGGACCAAATGTGCATGCATAAGGCAAAGCTGTTGAGCAAGTTAACTGAATTTGCTGACAAAATTCAGTTAACTTCAGTAGCATCAACAGACAAAATTCAGTTAACTTATTTTGGATTGTTGCCTTATATAGCAACAACACACTTTTGGATTGTTGCCTTATATAGCAACAAGACAGCATCAACAAGACAGCATCAATAGCATAAACTACACTATTTTATAGCACTTCATCATTGCCACTTACTTAGTTCAACTTAATTAGTTCAGCAAGACAGCATCAACAGCCTTATATAGCAACTAGACAGTAGCATCAACAGCCTTATATAGCAACTGGGATTGATCATCAACATCAACAGAGAACATAAAACATAAAACAGCAGGAGATCTCAAACTGCATCAACAGCATAGTTCGACTACCACTTAGTTCAACAGCACATAGTTCAACAACCAGCCAACACATAGTACTTCAACATTGGCAACAAAAATTAGAAATAACTTATGTGCTTAATATACAAGCACACCTAACAAAACTACACTATTTTATAACTTATATGCTGAAAATTTGTATATTTCAGCATACCTAACTAACAGCAACTGCGTCTTCTTCATGTTGGCAACTGCCATCTTCTTCATCTTCTGCAGGCGCTCCGAGCGGCGAACCTCCATGGCAACTGTCACCTTCCTCTTCTTCTTCCTCTCTGGCTGTGCTGCAACGTCAACCTGTGCTTCCAGGCCCAAGACCACCTCCACCTCCTACTTGACGATGTCAGGAACATCTGGAAGCAGCTCAACGTCGATGGGGCGATGCTTGTCACCCTCCCTGGCGACGGGCACCACCACCTGGTCCTCCGGCTCGGGGACGACGGGCGCTGCCACCTTGACCTCCGGCTCGTCGTCAGAGAGGATAATCACCTCCGGCTCCTCCCCGCCAGCCGACTAGGACGAGTCGGTGTCGTAGCCAGAGGTGTCGTCGGAGTCGTACTCTGAGTCGAACGAGTCGGCGTTGGAGACGTCATCGCACACCAGCAGCTCGGGCTGGAAGCGGTCCCAGTACGTCGTGTTGATAGGTGCGGGGACGACCACTTCGACATCCTTGACGCGCTCCATCCTGGAGGAAACGCGATGCGGATCGAGCTACCGCGGGGTGGTGGCGGACCGATACATCCACTACCGCGCGCGCTACCGCGGGTCATCGGAGCGAGTCTCCTGCATCCCGAAACAGAGGACCGACACCGAGAGATACCTTTGGGGTCGGTGATGGCGCGGTCCAGCTCATCCTCGGTCATGACCTTGAGGAGGCCACGCGTGTGGTGATGCATCATTCTGATGCTGGGGAACCACTGCCCGATCTCCTTCAGGTCGGCGAGCATGGCCTTGTC
Source organism: Aegilops tauschii subsp. strangulata (assembly GCF_002575655.3). NCBI lineage: Eukaryota > Viridiplantae > Streptophyta > Magnoliopsida > Poales > Poaceae > Aegilops > Aegilops tauschii. The sequence goes on along the minus strand of NC_053039.3, from coordinate 237,916,851 downwards.
GTCGTCTGCCAGGTCGTCAATGAGCCTCTGCCAGGCGAGGCTGTTGTCCACGGCGTCGAGCCGTCGACGGCAGTGTGGTGCTTGGAGGCAGGGGATTTCTTGACGGCGGAGTGGGAGTTTGGTAGCAGGGTAACCGAGGCGACGTGGGTGGACTGTGGACTGGAGGTGAGTGGAGAGTGGAGCGGTGGGTGGGTGGGCTTAAAGAGCAAAGAAGGAAACCGAATCGGCATGGGCCATTGGGCCACTAGCAACCACTAAATAGTTAGTTTAGTACCTGCCCTTGATCAAAGCACTAGTACTACCCCACTGGCATTGCCCCCAACGTTCAATACCACAGGTCCTGGGTTCGAGACCCAGGCAAAACTTTTTTGCTTGATTTTTTTTTCTTTAATCAAAATTTGGTACATATGTTCAGTTTGCATCAAATTCAGCAATACAAATTCAGTCATAAAAATTGAATGTGCATGAAATTCAGCAAAAATGGGCAGAGAAGCAAAAATTCCGTGTGCATCAAGTTCAGTTTGCATCAAATTACTTAATGTTAGTGGATAGAGAAGCATCAAATTACTCAATGAACCACTTATGTGTGGTACATTTGAAATGAGACACTGAATGAACTACATTTGAGCTCTAGTAGTTTCAAACACTCAGATTTAAGTTTCTGCCAAAAAATCACTGAAATACAAGTGCAACAGCACTGCTTCATCTGAACTCATCAAACATGTTGACTCTTTTCTTCTTGGGCACATGTCCACTTGGCCCTCCTGCTTGCTTCTTCTCTTTAGCTCTTCTTCTCTTGGCCTCTTCTTGCCGTTTCTTCTTTGCTTCTTGATCTTGTTTTTTCTTCAGTGCTGCAATAGCTCTCTTTGCTTCTTTCTCTTCTCTTTATTGCTGCCTCTGCCTTAGCTGCAATTGCATCAATTGCCCTGGCCTCCTTCTCTTCTTGTAGTGATGCTTTTCTTGCTGCTGAAGCTTCCAGCTTTGCTGTTGTTTCCTCAGCCTTCTTCTCTTTTGCCGCTCTTCTTCTTCTGGCTGCCTTCTCTGCTTTCCTGATAGCAATTTCATGCCTCTTTGCTTCAGCCTACTCTTCTCTCCTCTCTGCCATCTCATTCATTGCCTCTAGTGCTTCATCTCTTCTGGCTATCATCTGCCTTTCTTTATCTCTTTTCATCTTCAGCAACTTCATGGTCAGGTTGCCACCATTTTGTAGTAGTTGTTGTATGTGCTGAAGCTTGAGAACTGGATGCCTGTAATATGATTGATGAATCTGGCAGAGTGCCTTCAGTTTCTTCTCTAGGTACAGGCCTAGACTGCTGCATCTTTGAAGCATTGTACATCCAAAGTCTTGCACCTGTACACAGCCAATCATCACATGCTACCATCACTGGTGTATCATATTAAATACAACCTAAAAGAAATGGACAAAAAGGATTAGAATTTACCTGAAAGACAACTGGTGTATCATATTCATCCTCTTGTTGCTGCACTGGGCAACATTCTGTGTGGCATTGACATCCTCCTGTGTAAGTTGGCCATCATCTTGTGTGACATGAACCTCCTCCTGTGTGACTTGCCCACCATCTTGTGTGACATGAACCTCCTCTTGTGTGACATGGCCATCTTCCTGTTGTGCCATAACTGGTTCATCATCAGGCACATCCTCAGGAATAGCCCTTGCCCCCCTTCTCACTGGTAGTTTTGGCAAAATGCCAGCTTTTCTAGTATTACATCCTTTGATGTTGTGGCCCTATTCATGGCAGTATGAACATGTTATTCTGCCTCCATGTCTGGTCAGTACCTTTGTGCCATCTTTCTTTTCAATCTCATAAGGCTGCTTTCTCCTACTCTTGTTTGAAGGCCTCCTTACTTTCTTTTCATAGACAGGTGGTTTGATTTCACAACCATTCATCTTCTGCCACTCACTCCTATCTTTGCAAGGCTTGATAATTGGTTTGTATGCTAACTTGAATGCTTCAATACTGTAGCAGGAGTGCACCAAACTCTCTGGGTCAATTCTCTCATGTCTGCAGCATGCAATTGCATGGTGGCATGGAACTCCACTAAGATCCCACCTTTTGCATGTACAACTCTCTTCCTTGAGGTTAACAATGTATGTCTTGCTCCTGTTGTCAACCTGGAAAATGCCATCACCAGCCCCTGAAACCATGCATGTAGCTGCCAGCTCTATATTCCTTTCAATTCTTTTTCTTATTTTTGAGCATACAGAACCAGGCCAGATCTCTACCTCTTTTCTTTTGTTGTAGAATCTGACCATTAGCTGGGTTTTGATCTTCTCAATCATTGATCTGAGATGCATCTCCCTGGCCTTAAGAATATATTTGTTGAAAACCTCACAGTTGTTGTTCAGAAAGATATCACACTTGACCAATTCTCTTTGGAAGCCCCTAATCCAAGTGTTGGGTGGTAGTTTCTCAAGCCATTTGTATGCTTCTAGGCTGATGACCTTCATTTCCTCCATGCTTGCAGCCCACAGTTCTGGTGTTGTGCTCCTTGCACACTTCCATAACTGGTTCTTAAGAACATCTCCTTTGTGTGTTTGCTGAAAATTCTGCCATATATGCCTAACACAGTGTCTGTGCTCTGGATTAGAAAAGTGCGGCCTCACTCCCTTGATCAGCCCCTTTTGCTTGTCTGATATTATAGACTATGGCTCTGTGTTCAGAATTTGCAAGTCACTCTTCAGATTTGACAGAAACCATTTCCATGTGTCAGCGTTCTCTACCTCAACAACTGCAAAAGCTAGAGGGTAAATGCAATCATTAGGATCCATGCCAATAGCACACAACATAACACCTCCATACTTTGTCTTCAAGTGGCATCCATCCAAACAAATGACAGGCCTACAGGCTTGCATGAAACCCCTTTTGCAGGCATCCAGAGAGAAATAACAACTCCCAAATATGCCATCATGGACACCTACTGTAACGCCCGGATAATTAGGCTATAGTAAAACTCTCCTAATGATGCCATGTCATCTCTGTTACTATTGCTAATCAAGTGTTAGTTCAAAACATTTCAAATTCAAAAATGAATTAGTGACAAACACCCAAAGTTTTCAAAAGTTGAAACAAAAATGTTCGGACAGTGCCAAATATGGCATAAGTAATTATGGTGTAGAAGACACATTTTATAAAATACTTAAAAGCCCTAAATTAAATAAAATAGAAAAGGAAAATGAAATAAAGAAAAAGAATAAAACCAGAAACAAACAAATACAAAAAATAAAAGGCAGCCAACCCCGCCCCCACTGGACCAGGCGGCCCAGCTCACAGCCAGGCCGGCCCACTTGGCCCATCCGGCCGACCCAGCCCACTCCCCCGTTCCCCCGGTCGCTCTCTCCCCTTCCCTGTTCCCCGACCAGGGTCGGAACAGGGGCGCGTCCCCGCCCAACCGCCTCACCGGCACCGACGCCAGGAGGGGATAAGGCCGCCACACCCCCGCCTCCTCGGTTCCTTATCCCACTCACCCCCGCTCTCCCTCTCGGTCCCTGCGCCTCCCCTCCCCTCAGATCCACCTCGCCGCTCCTTGCTCTCCGCCATGGCCAAGCGCCTTCCTCGCCGCTGCTCGCAGTAGACGCGACCACCGTCACCCGTTCACCTCTCCGACGAGTCCAACAGCTCCGCCTCGCTCCTCTGCTTCGACTACACGCGTGGATCGAGCCCCGCAACGCCCACGCCGCCGCCGTCTTCCTCCTCTGCTCCCACGAGCTTCGCCGTTGCTCTTCACCAACTCCGGCGACGCCCTCTGCTGCTACTAAACCCCCAAGGGATACCGTGTGTGCCGCTCGGTGAGCCACCGCTTCCTCCCCTCTCTCGCGCGCATCCTAGCTAGCTGTCGCCGTAGCACCCGAACGCTCCGCCGCAGATCTCGTCGCCGGCGAGACTCCGGTGACCAAATGGTCACGGGCATGTTTCCGTTGAACTCGCCGCGTCGAGTAGGGCCCGACTAGCCCTTCCGTTTGCCCAATAGCGGGCCGCATCGCCGTTGTCGTTGCTCGCCCAAAACACACCACCGCCGGCGACGTCGTACTGCTCGTCTCCGGCCACCGCAGCCCGCGAAACCACCACCAACCGACGTGTCATTGTCTTGTCGTTCTAACGCGCCCGGCTGCGACCAAAATGATGCCCTGTGGGCGATTTCCGACGATGCCCGAGGACGCGCCGCCGCGAACAATCTTGCTGGCGTGATTCCGACGAGTCGCCGGCCGTCGCTGAGCTGGCCTGACGCGTGGGCCCCCTTGTGTCGCTGACGGGTGGGCCCGGTTGACCCATTGACTCGGTCAGCGCTGATGTGGCTCCCCTGTGTCAATGACATGCGGGCCCCACGCCATAAACGAATAAAAATAAATAGATAAATTGCTAATTAATTAAATTAGTTAATTAAAACCTTAATCTTTCACTGACTACTGGGCCCCACCCGCTAATTAACCCATTTAGTTAGTCTAAACCCCCTGTTAGTGCCCCTCACAATGACATGTGGGTCCCATTGGACCCACCTGTCTAGTTTGACTGGTCAACCGACCCGTTGACCTGTTGATGTCACCCTGATGTCATGCTTACGTCATCATTTACTATTCTGGATAATTCGAATTTAAATAAATAATTAAAATCAGAAAATGATTAAAACTTTAGAAAATCATATAAAATAATCCGTAACTCGGATGAAAATACTTTGTACATGAAAGTTGCTCAGAACGACGAGACGAATCTGAATACCCAGCCTGTTCGTCCGCCACACATCCCTAGTATAGCAAACTCGCAACTTTCCCCCTCCGGTTCATCTGTCCAAAAACGCGAAACACCGGGAATACTTTCCCGGATGTTTTCCCCCTTCGCCTGTATCACCTACTACCGCACTAGGGCACATCTAGCACCACTCATTGACATGTCATGCATCGTCATGCTTATGTTTGCATTGTATTTACTGTTTCTTCCCCCTCTTCTCTCCGATAGACTACGATACCGACGCTGTTGTTGCCCCGTTCGACTACGGTGTTGACGACCCCTCCTTCTCGGCCGAGCTTCCAGGCAAGCCCCCTCCCCCCTTGATCACCAGATATCGCCTATTCTTCTCTCTACTGCTTGCATTAGAGTAGTGTAGCATGTTACCGCTTTCCGCTAATCCTATCCTGATGCATAGCCTGTCCTTGCTACTACTGTTGTTACCTTTACCTGCAATCCTACATGCTTAGTTTAGGATGCTAGTATTCCATATGTGGCGCTACATTCTTGTCCGTGTGCCATGCTATGCTATCGGGCCATGATCACTCGGGAGGTGATCACGGGTATATACTTATATACATAATATATGATACCTGTGGTGACTAAAGTCGGGTCGGCTCGTAGAGTACCCGCGAGTGGATCTTTGTGGCGGAGCAACAGGGGAGGTTGAGACCACCTAGGCGAGAGGTGGGCCTAGCCCTGGTCGGCGTTCTCGGTTACTTTAAAATAACACGTTTAACGAGTTCTTGGTATTTGATCTGAGTCTGGCCACTGGCCTATACGCACTAACCAACTACGCGGGAACAGTTACGGGCACTCGTCGTCGTGGTATCAGCCGAAGCCTTCTTGACGTCAGCGACTGAGCGGCGCGCGCCCGGGTTGGACCGTAAGCCTGCGCTTGTATTAAGGGGGCTAGGTCTGCTTCCGGCCGCGTTCGCAACGTGCAGGTGTGCAATGGGTGTCGGTGTCAAAACCGGCGGATCTCGGGTAGGGGGTCCCGAACTGTGCGTCTAAGGCGGATGGTAATAGGAGGCGGGGGACACGATGTTTACCCAGGTTCGGGCCCTCTCGATGGAGGTAATGCCCTACTTCCTGCTTGATTGATCTTGATGATATGAGTATTACAAGAGTTGATCTACCACGAGATCGTAGAGGCTAAACCCTAGAAGCTAGCCTATGGTATGATTGGTGTTGTCCTACGGACTAAACCCTCCGGTTTATATAGACACCGGAGGGGGCTAGGGTTACACAGAGTCGGTTACAAGGGAGGAGATCTACATATCCGTATTGCCAAGCTTGCCTTCCACGCCAAGGAGAGTCCCATCCGGACACGGGGCGAAGTCTTCAATCTTGTATCTTCATAGTCCGACAGTCCGGCTAAAGGATATAGTCCGGCTGTCCGAGGACCCCCTAATCCAGGACTCCCTCAGTAGCCCCTGAACCAGGCTTCAATGACGATGAGTCCGGCGTGCAAATTGTCTTCGGCATTGCAAGGCGGGTTCATCCTCCGAATACTCCGTAGAAGATTTTGAACACAAGGATAGTGTCCGGCTCTGCAAAACAAATTCCACATACCATCGTAGAGAGAATAATATTTCCACAAATCTAATCTGCTGACAACTTTTCATAACGTGACATCACACCATGGCCTGGTCATTATTCGAACCGTTTTTCTCAACCAGCTACTGCACATATTGCGAGGCGGTTTTCTTGGCACGTCTTGTCAAAGCAGAGATCGTGTCCCCTTATCACGGGATTCTCATCACTACGGGTGTGGGTAACCCAACCGCGCCATCAATTACGGCGCTTGGGGAATAAGCGAGTTTTACCAGGCAGGTGGGGAGGCGTATAGTTTCTTCCGCCTTCATAAAGGGACAAGGATTCTTCTTTTTCACCCACGCCTTCTTCCTCCTTGCTCATCCATTCTCGCGCACTCGAGCTCCAACACCCAAGTTCGCATTTTCTCCTCAAACCACTCCAAGCATGTTCGGAGCGGGAGGCAAGTGGATGGTCTCCTCCGTTACGGAGGAGGACATCACAAAGCTATGGAGAGTCGGATATCGCACACCGGCTGCCAGATGCGGGGCAGATCGTCCCTACTCCAAAACCCCATGAGAGGGTGGTTTTTCTTACCCACTTCGTCCGCGGATTGGGATTTCCTCTCCACTCGTTTGTCCGCGGGCTCATGTTCTACTACGGGCTGGACTTCCACGATCTGGCCCCCAATTTCATCCTCAATATCTCGGCGTTCATCGTCGTGTGCGAGGCCTTCCTCCGCATCAAGCCCCACTTCGGCCTGTGGCTGAAGACCTTCAATGTTAAACCGAAGGTGGTGGTCGGCCAGCAAGCGGAGTGCAGAGGCGCCATGGTGGGCAAAATGCCCAACGTCACCTGGCTCGAAGGCTCCTACGTGGAGACCATAAAGGGGTGGCAATCGGGGTGGTTCTACATCACTGAGCCGCGCGACACCAACCAGGCGGCGGCCCCCGAATTTCGATCCGGAATCCCCATGGGGCTCACCTCCTGGAAAGAGAAGGGCCTATCCTGGGGTTCCTCGGTAGAGCTGACCGGACTCCAGACCTGCGTCAAAAACATGATGAGCAAGAAAATTAAGCTCGTCAACGTGGTCCAAGTCATGCTCTTCCGCCGGATCCTCCCGTGTCAAAGACAGGCATTCAATTTGTGGGAGTTTGACCCGGCCGAGCACCAGACGCTGCGAGAGCTCTTCGACACGATGCACAAGGACGTCTGGAAGGTGCTGTTCAAGGGCGCCGAGGTACCTCCTCCCCTTACCGAGGACCGCGGACTCAGCGCAAAGCGCTCTGCCAATCCGGTAAGTCTTTTATATCTCATAAGATGTTCATTTTCCCCAGTTTAACCATGCGCGGGATCTAAGCCTCCACGCCATTTAACAGGACTGGGTAGAGACAGTGGAGTAGATCGATTACCCAGCCCCCCTGCCCGAAGATCCAGCAGATGCTCTCCTAACGGAGATGCTGGTTCCGGCGCCTCACGTGGTGCCGGTGAAGAAGGCCAAGAAGAAGGCCACGGGGACCCGGAAGGGTCTCTGGCGCAAGGTTATATGGGACTCATCGTTCGAAAACACCGAGGCATGCTCCTCCCACGAAAACGAGGAGGAAGAAGAGGAAAGTTCTCCCCCACCTACCGGGGGAGACAATAAAAGGAAGGCCGCCCCATCCAAGGAGGCCGAAGGGTCCAAGAAGGGAAGAACCCTCCTCCCAGACTGCTCTACGACGGCCGCCTATAGTGACGACGAATGGTTGCCCAGGGACAAGCCCCTGGCGAAGTCGTAAGTATCCGGATACCATAATAATCCTTGATATGTTTTATTGCACTGCTTCTCATCACGCCGAACATGATTATGCAGTCCGTCCCGAGCCCATATCGACGTATCTTCGTTGGATGGTTCTTTGGATCCGTCGGATCTGAATAGCGATTCACTTTCGACCGCTTCCTCCCCTCGCCCTACGGACAACGTCGAGGTGTTGTCTCAAAGGGCACTGAGCCGAGGGGAGGTAGTCCTGGAGGCGCCTCAAGGTGACATTCCAGACACTGGGCGCAAGGGGAGCAAGACTCCCATGGGCTCCGATGACGGGGGCAGCAAATTCGGCCCCCAGCCGAATACTACGCCGGAACCTCCAGTGGTTCCGGACTCTGTCAGGCAACCCCTCGCTAAGAGGGGCAAGCCGCCTGTGCCGATGGCCTCTGTCCATCCAGAGGCATCGGACAACTTGTTGGAAGCGCTTCAAGGCGCTTCCATCGATGAAGAGCACCGCACTATTATGAGTGCGGTGATCGAGAAGGTTCAGTCCGCCAAAAGCGGACTGACTGAAGCCTGTGCCAGCCTCCTAACAGGCTTTGAGGTAAGTAACCAAATTATAAGAAAATGTTACAGCATAGACAGTAGCCCCTGATGCTCTGTTTGGCGTTTGCAAAGAAAGGCCGAATAGAGGATCAAATAATAACCGCAGGAGTCTAATCGGAATATGTCTATGTGCATATACAGGCTTCAGTGCTAGCCGCTGCCGCACGTATTGCAGAGGTCACTGCACTGAAGTAGGACCTTGAGCGGTCCAAGGAAGAGCTCGGCCTTACCAAGAGGCAGCTCGAAGAGAACAAAGGTAAGCGATACCCCGTCTGTATATTGAAAATTTTGGTTTTAGAATAATAAGATTGTCATGAATTTTGCTAGGGCCCACGACCGAAGTGGCGGCCCTGAAGAAGGCGCTATCCAAGGCCGAAGACAAAGCGGCCAAGGAGCGCACCGAGCGCGAAAAACAAGAGGCCCGAGTTGGCGAGGTGCAGCAAGAGCTCTAGGCTCTTGCCAAAAAACACGAGTCCTTGGAGCTTGACTCTAAGATGCAAGAGTCCGAGCTTGCGAAGGCCCTCGAAAGCGCACAACATGCCAAGGCCGAAGCCCAAAAGGCCCTCCAGGAAATTGAGGCGGTTAAGAAGATAGCAGCGGGTAAGGCATTCATTATGCAAAGCAAGCATGTGAAGGAAACTTTCCTTTTACTTACCCGAGTTCGGAGCTCTCCAGGAGCGTTTGCAGATCTTCCCCACAGTGTGTCAGATGCCGCGGAGTTCGACCGGGCTGAGGAGGGGAGCTCGAAGGAGAAGTTGTTCTGGTCTCAGTATACTAGGACCGAACACCCGATGCCCTTGAGCGACCAGCTGAAGCAACTAATCGAGCTCCACAAGGCGGCCGAACTGGCCATGAAGGGTCTTATAGTCTGGATGTGGCCTGGCGAGCCCCTGCCTGATAGCTACTTCGGTCTGGTGAGGCAGCTTGTGAATGCCTGCCCACGGCTCGAAGTCATAAAGCGGTCCGTCTGCATCGAGGGTGCGTGCAGGGCTTTTGCCCGGGCGAAGGTGCACTGGGCGAAGCTGGTGAAGGAGGGGCCGCCGGAAGGCAAGGAGCATCGCCACCCCGAAATGTATTATGACAGTGTCCTGAAGGGTGCTCGCCTTGTGGCGGAGGAATGTGCTAAGGATGTAATATTCGAGTGAATGTACTCATGTGATCCTGTAATATGAAACGAGTTCATTTGCGCTATACCACGCTTGTTAATTTAAAATATTACCTTCTGTGCGGCCGTTTATAAAATCTAAGAGTTGGCCAGTCGTCGGCTTCTGCCCTCATGTAACTAGTACTGGGGTGTTCGGGATAAACCTGAGCACTCTTTATCCCAATTTTGGGTCCTTCGAAGGAGGTGTTCAGCACAGCGAACCAGGCAATCAGACTATAAAGCTTTATCACTCTCACTTAGCAATAGAAGTCTACAATTTTAAATTTTGGCGAAGCCCCTAGTATTCGGAAGGCCGAATTTGGGGCGCTATATACGCCTAAGTCGGTCAAGGCCGACTCCTCGCCCGAAGCGGAAAAAGTCTTTAAGGACTTGAGACCTCTCGAACAGCGACCAGCTCTCGCCTCATCATGACAGTCAGTTTTCGGCTTTCTCTACTGAGGTGCTCGTCCGGAAGAACCGGGACACAATCGCAGTAGTTCTCCCAGCGCTACCTTAGCCGATATTGCGGAACGTAAGGTACCAAAACATGGGAGTCGGGCAAACCCAACTATTGACCCAAGACATGATTCGGAGCTGATGCATATAATGCTATAAGTTCGGGGTGCCGCACTGTCGAAAGTGTTCGGACTTCTCATGCCGTATTATGGGGTATTCTGAAGCACCTGGCGTACTAGTCGTACTAGAATGTACGGGTGCAATCTGTCGTAATTAAGCAGACAAGAGAGAAAAAAAGAAAGGGTAATGCAATAATAGACTAACCCTACGCATTGTTATTAAATAGTACGTCAAAGCGTACGGATACAAGTAGTGCAATAAGCAAAAAATAGGGCCATTTGACATGTCCTATCCAAGGGCAAGTTGCGTGCGGGTATGTAAAACAGGTATTTTGATCGTTATCAGAGACCACCTGGGGATTCCCTTGTACGTCAGACTGTCTTGCTTCCTTGGTATTTCCTTACTGCGATGAGTCCAACAATTAGACTGCCGGAAAGGGCTTCCAGAGAGTAAGGTCCTGAAAGAGAGAAAATGATAAAGGTATACAGCCCCCGGGGTGGTTGAGCCGCATTGTGGGACGTGTCGTATTGGTGCCTCCGCCTATGCCCATGGTATCTTGAGTGCGTAGTTATGTACGCGTGGCACAGATTTCGCCACTTGACTGGGACTAGGACGGAGGCCGAATTGCTAGTCGAGCCGCAAACGTGCCTGCCGATCCGCCTGCGGGGTACTCCGGACTCGCTTGAAGGTGTCCGGGGTCTTTTTTGCTGAATTGTCAGCTTGCCTAATAAGGATGCTTTGCGCTTCTGCTGCGAGAGCCGCAGTGTGCTCCTCCGTGCGGAGCGAGCACTCTGTGTTTCCATTAACTGTTATAACCCCGCGTGGTCCTGGCATTTTGAGTTTGAGGTATGCATAATGTGGTACCGCATTGAATCTGGCAAATGCGGTTCGTCCGAGCAGTGCGTGATAGCCGTTGCGAAAGGGGACGATATCGAAGATTAACTCCTCGCTTCGAAAGTTATCCGGAGACCCGAAGACCACTTCCAGTGTGATTGAGCCCGTGCAACAGGCCTCTACACCTGGGATTACCCCTTTAAAGGTGGTTTTTGTGGGTTTGATCCTCGAGGGATCTATGCCCATTTTGTGCACTGTATCCTGATAGAGCAGGTTCAGGCTGCTGCCACCGTCCATAAGGACTCGAGTGAGGTGAAATCCGTCAATGATGGGGTCAAGGACCAATGCGGCAGATCCGCCATGACGGATACTAGTGGGGTGATCCCTGCGATTAAAGGTGATTGGACAAGAGGACCATGGGTTGAACTTTGGGGCGACTGGCTCCATCGCATAGACGTCCCTTAGTGCACGCTTCCGCTCCCTCTTGGGAATATGTGTTGCGTATATCATGTTCACCGTTTTCACTTGTGGAGGGAACCTCTTTTGTCCTCCTGTGTTCGGCGGCCGAGGCTCTTCCTCGTCGTTGCTATGCAGCCCCTTGTCCTTGTTTTCGGCATTCAATTTGCCGACCTGCTTGAACACCCAGCATTCTCTGTTGGTGTGATTGGCTGGCTTATCGGGGGTGCCGTGAATTTGACACGAGCGATCGAGTATACGGTCCAAACTGGACGGGCCCGGATTGCTTCTTTTGAATGGATTTTTCCGCTAACCGGATTTAGAGCCACTGAATCCGGCATTGACTGCCGTGTCTTCGGCGTTATCGTCGTTGTTGCGGCACTTGTGTCTGTTATGACGTGGTCTGCCGTTAGTATCTTTGGCATCTGAAGTGCCAGGGTTCCTTGATGTGTTGTTGCTGCGCGCCAGCCAGCTATCCTCGCCCGTGCAAAAGCGGGTCATGAGTGTCGTGAGGGCTGCCATGGACTTCGGCTTCTCTTCGCCGAGGTGTCGGGCGAGCCACTCGTCACGGAAGTTATGCTTAAATGCCGCTAAGGCCTCTACATCTGGACAGTCGACAATTTGTTCTTAGTTAGGAGCCGGGTCCAGAATTTCCTGGCCGATTCCCTTGGCTGCTGAGTTATATGGCTTAAGTCATCAGCATCCGGTGGTCGCACATAAGTGCCCTGGAAGTTGTCAAGGAATGCATCTTCCAAATCCTCCCAACTGCCAATGGAGTCTGCTGGCAAGCTATTCAGCCAATGCCGAGCTGGTCCTTTGAGTTTTAGTGGGAGGTACTTGATGGCATGTAGATCATCACCGCGAGCCATGTGGATGTGGAGGAGGAAATCCTCGATCCATACCGCGGGGTCTGTTGTACCATCATATGATTCAATGTTTACGGGTTTAAAACCCTCTGGGAATTCGTGATCCATTACTTCATCAATGAAGCATAGGGGGTGTGCGGCGCCTCTGTGCCGGGCTATATCACGACACAGTTCATACGAGTCTTGTCTCCTGTATTCGGCCCGGCCGGATTTGCTTTTAGTGTATCCGGCATGACGATCATCGTCACACGTTGGGGCGTGACCCCCTGATCCGCAGATTGATCTTGTATGCCCTGCTTTGTTTTCCAATATGTCTCGCAGGTCCCGCGTGTTGCCCCGGGACTTGGTGTTTTTGGTTGTCTAGCGACGGGGTGCGGGCTGGACTTCGGGCAGATATGCCCCTCTGTCTCGGTCACGAGGTGGCCGATCCACTGCATCATGCGCTGGTGATGTAGGTTTTAATGCTTCCTCCTAGTTGGGGTAGCAACCTGCGTTTTGGCTAACTCTTGGTTGGGCGTTCGAGTTCGTATTCCTCGGCCGCTAGGACTTCAGTCCATCTGTCCGCTAGCAGATCTTGATCGGCTCGAAGTTGTTGTTGCTTTTTCTTCAGGCTGTTTGTTGTGGCTATAAGCCTGCGCTTGAAGCGCTCCTGCTCGATGGGATCCTCCGGCACGATAAATTCTTCGTCACCGAGGCTCACCTCGTCTTCGGAGAGAGGCATGTAATTGTCATCCTCCGTTTCTCCGTCTGCTGCCTGTTCTGGAGGGCTAGCTTGTTCATCCTCCCGCTCTAAATCTGGCTGGAGGGGATTGTCGTCGTCTTCGGCACTATCCGGAGTGTTATTGTCTCTTGTGCCGGTATCGCTACTTTTGCTATGGCGGGACTTAGAGCAGCGCCGCTGACGTCGGTGCTTGGATTGCTTCTTGGAGGGGTTATCCTCCGCTGTCTTATCGCCATCGCCTTCTTTGGGAGTGTCCACCATGTATATGTCATACGATGAGGTGGCAGTCCAGCGCCCTGTGGGCGGTGGTTCTTGTTCGTCTTCGGCATCGTCGTCCATACTGTCGATGTCTTCGGAGCCGAATTCGAGCATGTCGGTTAAATCGTCGACAGTGGCTACTAAGTGGGTGGTGGGTGGGGAGCGAATTTCTTCGTCGTCCGCATCCCATTCTAGCCGGACATAGTTCGGCCAAGGGTCTCCTGACAGGGAGAGAGACCTCAACGAGTTTAGTACGTCGCCAAAGGGCGAGTGCTGAAAGATATCCGCGGAGGTAAAATCCATGATCGGTGCCCAATCGGATTCGACAGGCACGGACGCAAGCGGCTCGGAGCCCGTGGCCGGGGACGAATCCAACGGTTCGGCAACGCGGCTCTCGTAGGAGGTGAAGTCAGTATTCGGCTCTATCGCCACTAAGAGTGCGGCCTCCGTGGCGGGGTCTATCCACCCGTCCTCAGATGGCGCAATTTGTTCCGGATCGAGGGCCGGAGTAGTTGCAGGTGCGATCTCCTGAACACTGTCCGACGGCATAGCTAAGTCATGCTCGTCGTGACTGTGCAGCGCACTTGACATGGGCTCGAATCCGTCGAAGATCAAGTCTCCGCGGATGTCGGCAGTGTAATTTAAGTTTCCAAACCAGACCTGATGGCCAGGGGCGTAGCTCTCGATCTGCTCCAGATGGCCAAGCGAGTTGGCCCACAGTGCGAAGCCGCCGAACACGAAGATCTGTTCGGGGAGGAAAACCTCACCCTGGATCGTATCGTTGCCGATGATCGAAGGGGCCATCAAACCTTATGGTGACGGCACAGTGGAACTCTCAATGAAAGCACCAATGTCGGTGTCAAAACCGGCGGATCTCGGGTAGGGGGTCCCGAACTGTGCGTCTAAGGCGGATGGTAACACGAGGCGGGGGACACGATGTTTACCCAGGTTCGGGCCCTCTCGATGGAGGTAATACCCTACTTCCTGCTTGATTGATCTTGATGATATGAGTATTACAAGAGTTGATCTACCACGAGATCGTAGAGGCTAAACCCTAGAAGCTAGCCTATGGTATGATTGTTGTTGTCCTACGGACTAAACCCTCCGATTTATATAGACACCGGAGGGGGCTAGGGTTACACAGAGTCGGTTACAAGGGAGGAGATCTACATATCCGTATTGCCAAGCTTGCCTTCCACGCCAAGGAGAGTCCCATCCGGACACGAGATGAAGTCTTAAATCTTGTATCTTCATAGTCCGACAGTCCGGCTAAAGGATATAGTCCGGTTGTCCGAGGACCCCCTAATCCAGGACTCCCTCAATGGGCGATGGGCCCAGACCCCTGCATGCATAGGATTTAGACCGGTGTGCTGACCTCTCTGTTGTGCTTAGGTGGGGCTACAACGTGTTGATCTTTCGAGGCCGGGCATGACCCAGGAAAGTGTGTCCGGCCAAATGGGATCGAGCGTGTTGGGTAATGTGGTGCACCCTACAGGGAAGTTTATCTATTCGAATAGCCGTGATCTTCGGTAACAGGATGACTTGGAGTTGTACCTTGACCTTATGACAACTAGAACCGGATACTTAACAAAACACACCCTTCCAAGTGCCAGATACAACCCGGTGATCGCTCTCTAACAGGGCGACGAGGAGAGGGTCGTCGGGTAGGATTATGCTATGCGATGCTACTTGGTGAACTTACCATCTACTCTCTTCTACATGCTGCAAGATGGAGGCTGCCAGAAGCGTAGTCTTCGATAGGATTAGCTATCCCCCTCTTATTCTGGCATTCTGCAGTTCAGTCCACCGATATTGCCCCTTTACACAGATACCCATGCATAAGTAGTGTAGATCCTTGCTTGCAAGTACTTTGGATGAGTACTCATGGTTGCTTTTCTCCCCCTTTTTCCCCATTTCCTTTCTTCCTGGTTGTCGCAACCAGTTGCTGGAGCCCAGGAGCCAGACGCTACCGTCGACGGCGACTCCTACTACACCGGAGGTGCCTACTGCTACGTGCAGGCCGCTGACGACGACCATGAGTAGTTTAGGAGGATCCCAGGCAGGAGGCCTGCGCCTCTTTCGATCTGTATCCTAGTTTGTGCTAGCCTTTTAAGGCAAACTTGTTTACTTATGTCTGTACTCAGATATTGTTGCTTCCGCTGACTCGTCTATTATCGAGCACTTGTATTCGAGCCCTCGAGGAACCTGGCTTGTATTATGATGCATGTATGACTTATTTATGTTTTAGAGTTGTGTTGTGATATCTTCCCGTGAGTCCCTGATCTTGATCGTACACGTTTACGTGCATGATTAGTGTACGATTGAATCGGGGGCATCACAAGTTGGTATCAGAGCTGACTCCCTATAGGAATCCCCCTTCCACACTCCTTGGCCGAAGTCGAGTCTAGACATTGCAAAAAAATTACTAACATGGTTGTGTGTCTTACGGGCCCACGTCGCCATTTGGGTGGTATTAGTATCTTTTACTCCTCGACCTTTACTCCGGGACTCTGAACTCTCTTCTACTCGGGCTAAACGAATTTACTAACTTTAACATTAGGATCCCGTGACCACATTCACCCCAAAGTTGGATAAGCCATAGCCTTAGAATAGTATTTTGAACAATACCCACACTGTCATTTGACTCCTTTGAAACATCTTTGCTTTCAGATGGAACCCACGAGGCAGGTCGTGCGCCACACGACAGCCATTGGTGCCTCGGGATCACCTGCTGTGCTAGCTGAGATGATGACCTATCTGGGTTATCGCTGGCACCCTGAGTACACCGTCTACGAGGAGTACCAGGACTTTAACCAGGAGCAGTATCGTGCCATCGTCCACCTTTACTCTCGGGAGTATGACTCCACTACAGTGTTGCACACCGCCCATGGTGTTGGAGTGACCATCGATATGGCAGTCCACGATGTTGCTTATGCTGCTCTGACATGTCTTCGTGGAGAGTATCAGGCATTGGACACTTCCCCTTTCAGGCACATTGCTATCGCATCCGACGTTGGTGCGGAGGGATACTACACTGCTGCCTACTCCACCGTCACCCGAGAGCCCTTTCACCATCAGAACCTGGTTCTGCATGCTAATGGGCTGGATCGAGCTAACCGAGCTCTTCGCCACGAGTTGTACACCACCCGTCAGCACCTTTACAGTGCTCTGATCCTGTTGCACCCCCTTGTCCGATCTGATGATCTGTCGCGTTCTGCGATCTACCCAGCCAGGACCGTGATGCCCCACGGTGTCGGTTGGCCAGATGTGGGAGGCTACTCTCCCGCACTTGGTCCTCTTCTGCCACCTGGGCGTCGGGTTCTGCACCAGAGTATCCGCGGACCCCAGGTTGCCGACGTGGAGTTACTACCAGCTTTCAGGCTACACCTACCTCCACAGTTCCTCTTGGGACTGATGTAGTCTTGTTTATTAGTGTTAGACGCATTCACCGCGAGCCTGCGTGCCGCCTATGATGTCTTTAGTCTATGTACCGAACTCTATGCATGATCCCTTTTGTAAGATATGACGACTACTATGTAGTATCCATCGTGCTCCTTTTATTACGCATGTTTCATCATGAATGATTCTGGTCTTTGCAAATTTTCCCAATGCTGAACTACCCCTGTTATATATTAGCAGGATGGTTAGACCAGGTGGTCGTGGTCATGGTGGCAACGCCCCACCACCGCCTGAGTACATGCCTGGTATGATCCAACAGCTTGAGATGAATCGCCAGTTCATGGAGAATATGATGGCTCAGTTCCCTCGCCCCAATATGAACCAGCAGCCAGCCCAAGTGACTCTGTAGGATTTCATGCGCCTCAACCCAACCATCTACCGCAGCTCAAGTCAGCCTCTGGATGCTGATGACGGGCTCCATGACATCACCTATGAGACGGAGTCTGCTGATGTAGCCCCTGCCCGCTATGTCACCTTTGCTTCCTTCTTTCTGAAGGGGCCTGCAGCTCAATGGTGGGACAGCCACAGGCGTACTCTGCCAGCTGGAACAATCATCACCTGGCCAGACTTCCAAGCTGCTTTCCGTGCCCGCTTCATTCCTCAGGGAGTCATGGACCGGAAGAAGCGTGAGTTCTGCAACCACACCCAGGGCAACAAAACTGTGGAAGCTTATCAGCGGGAGTTTCTGGACTTGTCCCGCTATGCTGAAGAAGACGTTGCAACTGATGCTCGCAAACAGGAGAAGTTCCGTGATGGACTACAAGCAGACATCAAGCTCGCACTGCTAGTGCATGACTTCGCCGACTTCGCCACCTTGGTGAACAAGGCCATCAATGTCGAAACTGGTCTGCAGGAACACCAGAGCTCTCACAGGTGCAACCGTGACATGGGCTCATCTTCGGGCCCGCCCTCGCAGAAGCGTAAGATATGGATCCTGAATAGCATGTACCGGCCAAATGCACCTGCCCCAAGGCGGACCTATGTTGCACCTCATCTGCCTCCTCCACCATCTAGGCAACCAAGGCTTCCAGCTCCACCACCCCAAGCTCCTGTTCCCACTCACAATAATGGCATGTGCTAGAAGTGTGGTCAACCAAGTCACCGTGCCAGGGACTACAATCAGAATCAGAATCAACTGGCCCTTCCCGCAGTTGGCCGTGGAAACAACCAGCCCCGCAACAACAATGCCAAGTCTTATGGTCGTGTTCATGCCAACCACGTTGATCTCAACGAAGCTCAAGACCAGCCTACTACCGTGATGGGTACTCTTCTCGTAAATTCAGTACCAACATCCATTTTATTTGATACAGGAGCATTGCATTCATTCATATCAGCAGAATTTGCATTCATGCATGGCATTAAATACGAAGAGATGAACACTCCGCTAGTGCTACACACCCCTGCGGGCCAATGTCAAACCTCTATGGTTAGTCACGACGTTCCCGTTGAAATTGAAGGACTGCAGTTCCTTGTCTCTCCCATCGTACTGAAGTCCTGTAGCATTGATCTCATTCTGGGAATGGATTGGTTGAAAGCGCATACTGCTTCTATAGTTTGCGCCACTAAGACCGTCCATCTGCTACACCCTTCCGACGAAATAATAAGCTACAATGCTCGTCTGGTTCAGAATGCCGAGGCAAGGCTTTATGCGTTGAATGCATTGAACGCTGCACTACTCGAGGGCATTGAAAATATTCCTGTCGTTCGTGAATTCCAAGACGTCTTTCCTGAAGAACTTCCCGGGATTCCCCCTGCTAGAGCTGTCGAATTCATCATCGACTTGAAACCAGGCACCACTCCTATAGCCAAACGACCCTACAAGATGCCGCCGCATGAACTCATTGAGCTTAAGGAGGAAATCAACAAATCTCTTCGCAGTGGTTTCATTCGCCCAAGTTGCTCTCCTTGGGGAGCACCTTCTCTCTTTGTCAAGAAGAAGGATGTGACAAACCGATTAGTCCAAGACTACCGCCCTATAAACCAAGCTGTCATTCAGAATAAATATCCTCTTCCTCGGATCAATGATCTGTATGATCAACTAGCTGGTTCATCAGTGTTCTCTAAACTCGACTTGAGGTTGGGTTACCACCAGATCCGTGTTTGTGAAGAGGATATCCCAAAGACCACCTTCGTGACTCGATATGGTTCATACGAGTACACCGTCATGTCATTCGGCTTAACCAATGCTCCAGCCACCTTCTCTCGTCTGATGAACTATATATTCATGGAATACCTCGACAAGTTCATCGTGGTTTATCTGGATGATATCCTGGTATTTTCCAAGAACAAAGAAGAACATGCTGAACATCTTCGTCTTGTGCTGGAAAAGCTACGAGAGCATCAACTATATGCCAAGTTCTCCAAATGTGAATTCTGGCTACCCGAAGTAACCTATCTTGGGCATGTCATCTCTAAGGATGGTATTGCCGTCAACCCTGAACGAGTCCAGGCTATTCTCGAATGGACTCCTCCGAAGAATGTCAAGCAAGTCAGAAGTTTTCTCGGACTCGCCAGCTATTGCCGTTGATTTGTCGAGAACTTCTCCAAGATCGCCAGGCCTCTGACTAACCTGTTGCATAAGGGCGTCAAGTTCCAATGGACAGACAAATGTCAAGAAAGTTTCCAGGCACTCAAAGACAAGTCGACTTCTGCTCCAGTGCTTGCTCCACCTGATACTAAGGACTTCATCATTTACTGCGACGCTTCCCGTCAAGGATTAGGCTGTGTCCTAATGCAAGACCGCAAAGTGATTGCTTATGCCTCTCGCCAATTGTGCCCTCACGAAGAGAACTACCCAGTTCACGACCTCGAACTTGCTGTTGTCATTCATGCACTAAAGCAGTGGCGACATTACCTTCTCAGTAATCGTTGCGAGATCTTCACTGACCACTAAAGTCTGAAGTATCTGTTTACTCAGCCAGACCTAAACCTCCGTCAGCAGAGATGGATGGAGATTGTTGCAGACTTTGACTTGGGTATTTCCTATACACCAGGCAAGGATAATGTAATGGCTGATGCCTTGAGCCGCAAGTCTTACTGCAACCATCTCCAGGTTCACAAAGTTCAGCCCTCGCTTGTTGAAGAATTCAGAAAGCTAAACCTCCATATTGTTCCTCCGGGTGCACTCGCTCCCCCCCTAAGGATTTTCGCCAGATGAACCTCCGCGTTGTTACCCAGGGTTCCCTCAACACCCTGGCTGTCGAACCAGATCTCTTGGACTCCATCAAGAGAATTCAGAAGTATGACTCTCAAGTTGAGAAGATTAAACGCTACCTCGCAGAAGGAAAGCTCTCATTCTTCACTGTTGCTGATGATGGCACTTTGTACTTCAAAGGCCGCCTAGTGATGCCATGTTCAGAGAAAAACCTGGATATGACACAGGAGGTTATGAAAGAAGCTCATGATACGCCTTTGTCTATTCATCCCGGTAGTACAAAGATGTACCAAGACATTCGTCAAAGATTCTGGTGGTCTAATATGAAGCAAGACATTGCTCGTTATGTTGCTGAATGTGACGTTTGCCGTCGTATCAAAGCAGAACATCAAAGGCCTGCTGGAACTCTGCAACCCATCTCTATTCCTGAATGGAAGTGGGACCATGTTGAAATGGACTTTGTCACTGGATTTCCCAAGTCGCAGAAAGGTAATGATGCTATTCTTGTCGTCATTGACCGGCTTTCTAAAGTTGCACATTTTCTGGCGGTCAAAGAAACGATCACTGCTAGTCAGCTTGCAACTCTCTACATGTCCAAAATTGTTTCACTTCACGGTATTCCACTGGTTATCAGTTTAGACCGTGGCAGCTTGTTCACTTCAAGATTCTGGGCAAGTTTCCAAGAAGCTATGGGAACTCATATGTCATTCAGTACTGCATTTCATCCTCAGTCGCAAGGGCAAGTTGAACGTGTCAACCAAGTTCTCGAAGACATGCTTCGAGCTTGTGTTATTTCCTTCGGTAAGAAATGGGAGGAATCTCTCCTGTAAGCTGAGTTCTCCTATAATAATAGCTATCAAGCTAGTCTGAAGATGGCCCCCTTCGAAGTGTTATATGGATGAAAGTGTCGAACCCCTCTGAACTGATCAGAAACTGGGGAACGTCCACTCTTTGGTCCGGATATTATCCAACATGCTGAAGAACAAGTCCACATTATTTACGAGAATCTCGAGACTGCTCAGTCGCGTCAGAAGAGTCAGTATGACCGTCATCATAAAGACATGGTCTATCAACCTGGCGAAAAGGCCTATCTTCGAGTGACACCAATGAAGGGTGCTCACCGCTTCGGGATCAAGGGCAAGCTAGCTCCTCGCTATATTGGCCCATTCACTATTCTCGGAAGGCGCGGAAAAGTGGCATATCAACTGGAGCTTCCGCCGAACCTTTCTCAGGTTCACGATGTGTTCCACGTGTCACAGCTCCGTCGTTGCTTCAAGGACCCAATCCGAGCAGTGGATCATGAAGTGCTCGAATTGCAACAGGACCTCTCCTATAAAGAGCATCCGGTCCGCATTGTCGACCAAGCTGAACGCCGCACACGTCAGAAGGCGATCAAGTTCCTCAAGGTCCAGCGGTCGCACCATTCTGAAGATGAAGCCACTTGGGAACGCGAGGATCGCCTGCGTGATGAATACCCCGTGCTGTTTCCTTCTACCTCCTAAATCTCGGGACGAGATTTCTTGTAGTGGAGGAGATTTGTAACGCCCGGATAATTAGGCTACAGTAAAACTCTCCTAATGATGCCATGTCATCTCTGTTACTGTTGCTAATCAAGTGTTAGTTCAAAACATTTCAAATTCAAAAATGAATTAGTGACATACACCCAAAGTTTTCAAAAGTTGAAACAAAAATGTTCGGACAGTGCCAAATATGGCATAGGTAATTATGGTGTAGAAGACACAATTTTATAAAATACTTAAAAGCCCTAAATTAAATAAAACAGAAAAGGAAAATGAAATAAAGAAAAAGAATAAAACCAGAAACAAACAAATACAAAAAATAAAAGGCAGCCACCCCCCCACTGGACCAGGCGGCCCAGCTCATAGCCAAGCTGGCCCACCTGGCCCATCCGGCCGACCCAGCCCACTCCCCCGTTCCCCCGGTAGCTCTCTCCCCTTCCCTGTTCCCCGACCAGGGTCGGAACAGGGGCGCGTCCCCGCCCAACCGCCTCGCCGGCACCAACGCCGGGAGGGGATAAGGTCGCCACTCCCCCGCCTCCTTGGTTCCTTCTCCCACTCACTCCCGCTCTCCCTCTCGGTCCCTGCGCCTCCCCTCCCCTCATATCAACCTCGCCGCTCCTTGCTCTCCGCCATGGCCGAGCGCCTTCCTCGCCGCCGCTCGCAGTAGACGCGACCACCGTCGCCCGTTCACCTCTCCGACGAGTCCAACAGCTCCGCCTCGCTCCTCTGCTTCGACTACACGGCTGGATCGAGCCCCGCAACGCCCACACCGCCGCCGTCTTCCTCCTCTGCTCCCACGAGCTTCGCCGCCGCTCTTCACCAACTCCGGCGACGCCCTCTGCTGCTACTAAACCCCCAAGGGCCACCGTGTGTGCCGCTCGGTGAGCCCCCGCTTCCTCCCCTCTCTCTTGCGCGTCCTAGCCAGCTGTCGCCGTAGCACCCGAACGATCCGCCGCGGATCTCGTCGCCGGCGAGACTCCGGTGACCAAATGGTCACAGGCATGTTTCCGTTGAACTCGCCGCGTCGAGTAGTGCCCGACTAGCCCTTCCATTTGCCCAATAGTGCGCCGCATCGCCGTTGCCGTTTATCGCCCGAAACACCCCACCGCCGGCGACGTCGTACTGCTCGTCTCCGGCCACCGTAGCCCGCGAAAGCACCACCAACCGACGCGTCGTCGTCTTGCCGTTCTAACGCGCCCGGCCGCGACCAAAATGTTGCCCTGTGGGCGATTTCCGACGATGCCCAAGGACGCGCCGCCGCGAACGAGCTCGCCGGCGTGATTCCGACGAGTCGCCGGCCGTCGCTGAGCTGGCCTGACGCGTGGGCCCCCTTGTGTCGCTGACGGGTGGGCCCGGTTGACCCATTGACTCGGTCAGCGCTGACGTGGCTCCCCTATGTCTATGACATGCGGGGCCCACGCCATAAACGAATAAAAATAAATAGATAAATTGCTAATTAATTAAATTAGTTAATTAAAACCTTAATCTCTCACTAACTACTGGGCCCCACCCGCTAATTAACCCATTTAATTAGTCTAAACCCCCCTGTTAGTGCCCCTCACAATGACAGGTGGGTCCTGTCTAGTTTGAATGGTCAACTGACCCGTTGACCTGTTGATGTCACCCTGATGTCATGCTTACGTCATCATTTACTATTCTGGATAATTCGAATTTAAATAAATAATTAAAATCAGAAAATGATTAAAACTTTAGAAAATCATATAAAATAATCCGTAACTCGGATGAAAATACTTTGTACATCAAAGTTGCTCAGAACGACGAGACGAATCCGAATACCCAGCCTGTTCGTCCGCCACACATCCCTAGCATAGCAAAATCGCAACTTTTCCCCTTTGGTTCATCTGTCCAAAAACGCGAAACACCGGGAATACTTTCCCGGATGTTTTCCCCCTTTGCCTGTATCACCTACTACCGCATTAGGGCACATTTAGCACCGCTCATTGTCATGTCATGCATCGTCATGCTTATGTCTGCATTGTATTTACTGTTTCTTCCCCCTCTTCTCTCTGATAGACTACGATATCGACGCTGCTGTTGCCCCGTTCGACTACGGTGTTGACGACCCCTCCTTCTCGGCTGAGCTTCCAGGCAAGCCCCCCCTTGATCACCAGATATCGCCTATTCTTCTCTCTGCTGCTTGCATTAGAGTAGTGTAGCATGTTACCGCTTTCCGTTAATCCTATCCTGATGCATAGCCTGTCCTTGCTATTACTGTTGTTACCTTTACCTGCAATCCTACATGCTTAGTATAGGATGCTAGTATTCCATATGTGGCCCTACATTCTTGTCCGTCTGCCATGCTATGCTATCGGGCCGTGATCACTCGGGAGGTGATCACGGGTATATACTTATATGCATAATATATGATACCTGTGGTGACTAAAGTCGGGTTGGCTCGTAGAGTACCCACGAGTGGATCTTTGTGGCGGAGCGACACGGGAGGTTGAGACCACCTAGGCGAGAGGTGGGCCTGGCCCTGGTCGGCGTTCATGGTTACTTTAAAATAACACGTTTAACGAGTTCTTGGTATTTGATCTGAGTCTGGCCACTAGCCTGTACGCACTAACCAGCTACGCGGGAACAGTTATGGGCACTCGGCGTCGTGGTATCAGCCGAAGCCTTCTTGACGTCAGCGACTAAGCTGCGCACGCCCGGATTGGACCGTAAGCCTACGCTTGTACTAAGGGGACTAGGTCTGCTTCCGGCCGCGTTCGCAATGTGCAGGTGTGCAATGGGCGATGGGCCCAGACCCTGCGCGCATAGGATTTAGACCGACGTGCTGACCTCTCTGTTGTGCTTAGGTGAGGCTGCGACGTGTTGATCTTTCGAGGCCGGGCATGACCCAGGAAAGTGTGTCCAGCCAAATGGGATCGAGCGTGTTGGGTAATGTGGTGCACCCCTGCAGGGAAGTTTATCTATTCGAATAGCCGTGATCTTCGGTAACAGGACGACTTGGAGTTGTACCTTGACCTTATGACAACTAGAGCCGGATACTTAATAAAACACACCCTTCCAACTGCCAGCCAACCTGGTGATCGCTCTCTAACAAGGCGACGAGGAGAGGATCGCCGGGTAGGATTATGCTATGCAACGCTACTTGGTGAACTTACCATCTACTCTCTTCTACATGCTGCAAGATGGAGGCTGCCAGAAGCGTAGTCTTCGATAGGATTAGCTATCCCCCTCTTATTCTAGCATTCTGCAGTTCAGTCCACCGATATTGCCCCTTTACACAGATACCCATGCATAAGTAGTGTAGGTCCTTGCTTGCGAGTACTTTGGATGAGTACTCACGGTTGCTTTTCTCCCCCCTTTTCCCCCTTTCCTTTCTTCCTGGTTGTCGCAACCAGTTGCTGGAGCCCAGGAGCCAGACGCTACCGTCGACGACGACTCCTACTACACCGGAGGTGCCTACTACTACATGCAGGCCGCTGATGACGACCATGAGTAGTTTAGGAGGATCCCAGGCAGGAGGCATGCGCCTCTTTCGATCTGTATCCCAGTTTGTGCTAGCCTTTTAAGGCAAACTTGTTTACTTATGTCTGTACTCAGATATTGTTGCTTTCGCTAACTCGTCTATGATCGAGCACTTGTATTCGAGCCCTCGAGGCCCCTGGCTTGTATTATGATGCTTGTATGACTTATTTATGTTTTAGAGTTGTGTTGTGATATCTTCCCGTGAGTCCCTGATCTTGATCGTACACGTTTGCGTGCATGATTAGTGTACGATTGAATCGGGGGCGTCACACCTACATAGAAAGAGCTGCCTGGGTTTGATCTTCTGAATTCTGCTGCATAATCCCACATACTGTTATACCGCTCTAACTCATCTCCTTCAATGACTTTCTTCACTAGTCTCCTGGCCCTTCTAAGTTTGCTCCTTGTTGTTGTCATGTTCCAGTCCTTCTGAACAACCCTTGCAAAATCCTTCATGTTCATGTTTTCATATGCTCTGAATGAATCAAGATATTTTCCTGCCATGAAGGGAGCAGTGAATGACTTGACACTCCATTTCTTTATGCAGGTATGCTTTGGGTTATACTTCTTGATCATGAAGCAGTTGATTCTCCCATCAAATGATGCAAACCAAGACCATGGACACCCATCTTCACAAATGGCCTTAACTCTTTTCCTATCATTTCTAGGGCACTTGATGTCAACCCTTTCATGACAGCTATACTCCTTGATAGCCCTCCTCAGTAACTCAACACTAGCAAATGTCTGACCCACTTGGAACTCTGGTTTAGACAGGTCCTCTTCTCTGAAACATTTGAAATTCAGCTTAACCTTATCTTCATCAGAAGAAGGCAAGCACATGTCCACATCTTCAGTAGGATCATCAGCTTCTTCTTGGACTGCTTTACCTTTGCCTTTCTCACAATCAACATTTTTGTCAAACAAGTCATCATCATCTTGCAGATCAATGTCTGAATCAACAATTTGTGGAATGAAATCTTCATCTCAATCCTGCATTACTGAACAACCAACTGTATCTGCTGCATCCATGTTTAAAACCCTACAGCTTTTTCTTCTGCCCCTGAACTCAAACTAAAATGTATGCATGTACTCTCCTGGTTGAGGTGGTCGTAGGATGTAATCCTATTCTTCTGACTCTTCCTCACTTTCTGATAGTGCATCTTCAACTAGACCTTGCTCAACCTCATGATCTTGATCTTGCTCAGCCTGCTCCTGTGCCACCACAACTTGCTCAACACTGTCCTCTTGCTGTTGATCTTGATCTTGCTCAGCCTGCTCCTGTGCCACTACAACTTGCTCAACATGGTGATCTTCCTGTTCATCTTGATCACGCACTTGCTCTTTCTTTGGACTACTTCCACTAAATTTGGCAAATGGAGGATCCTCATCATCAGAATGAACAGGAACAGGTGAAATATATGATCTCAGGCTCTCATCATGATTAAGAAATATTTGCTGAAAATGATTCCCATTCAGAACACAATCCTTCATGTTCTCTGTCATAGTGTTGTCTCCTATCTTAATCTTTCTTAATCCATTCTTGTACACTGTCAATCCCAGGAACACACCAATAAGCCCTGATCCTGCCCTCAAACTCATACCCAATTTCATCCACTAGACTAGCAACAACAGTAGGTGTCCAGTTATCTATGTCACAGTAGTCATACCAAATGGAGTGACCTTTGTGATAATCCCTATGCTTTCCTGCACAAAGGAAATAGCCACCATGTATGACCTCAACAGAGAAGTGGTTGCTTAGGGGTCCTGTAAAACATCCAAAGTGGCATTGTTCAGACAAGATAAAAACAGAGTCATTTATGAAGGTTCAGTCAAGCTGAAAATGTTCAGTTAACTCCAAAAGTTCAGTTATTGTATCAAACCACCATTAGCTCAGTTAACTGAGTAAGCAGGACCGAATCAAGGGTACTTAGCAAGCAGTAAAGAATGTAATTGGACCAAAACAAGCAAAGTGGCAATGCTCAGTGTCAATGTTCAGTTATTGTACTAAATCAAGTTCAGACATTTCAATATTCAGACAGGTTAACACATAAAAATTCAGTTATCTTACAGAGCAAAATTCATACATATTGCAGAAAGAAAGCACTGATTCATGGCCTTCACTGAACAACTATATGATCTTTCATGGGCAAAATGATCATCTCATGCGCAAAACGCCTTGATCAACAACCAGGCCATATAAAGCAAAGAAACAGGGGAGAAGCGAGCATGGCCTTCCCCTAACATATCCAAAATCAAACCCTAATTTTGCTCTGCAAACCCTAGATCATCTCCAACTACAACATCCATAGCCCATAAGAAACCCTAACTTTGATATGTGGCCCTGCTCAACGTCCGCTGCTAAAACCCTAAACCCTACACCATCCATGGCAAAAGGGGAGAGAAATAGCCCAAACCCTAGCACCTGTGCGCAATTAACTCGAACGCAAGCTCTTCCCCGGAGCTTTCATGGACAAATCGAGTACAGAACATGCCGACAACGGTGACGTACCATAGAGGGCGGCGAGGCATGGTCGTCACGACGCGTCGGTGCGAGAGGGACGTCACGCAGCCCCTCCCAAATGGCGCGGACAGCGGCGGCGCAGTGTCCGACGACGAGCTCATGGGGCCATCGCCATGCTCGCCCACGCCGGCGACGTCGAGGCAACCACCACGGCAGCGACGACGAACCAGGGGAGAAGCAAGAAGCAGGGGAGAAGCGAGACAGGGAGTGGCTCGGTCGGACCAGGGGTGGCTCGATCCGACCAGGTGGGAGGATCTTTTAATAACCGGCAGTTTTGCAAAAAAAAGAACTCGCGTGCATGCGTATTCGAGCGAGCTGGGCACATGTGGCAGTCAAAGAACACTTGACAGCGGTTGACTAGCGCCAACTCAGAACATAGCCACACACATACACAAAACCGTATAATGGACCGTAGATGACCCCAAGTGCAAGTTTGGTGACTGTATTTCGGGTATTTGTAACCACAGGGGCTAAAGTGGACACCAGCGCAAGTAATAGTCGTGGTGGGGTGTCAGATCTGGAGTTCGATGGCGTGTCCGGGGTGTTGCCCCTGTTTGATTTGTTCAACGGCAATGGCTTCACTTTTGATGAGCCACCTTGGAGATCCGCAAAGCTGTATATCAGCGATGGAGCCGCGTCGAGCTCGGGTGACGAGGTGACCCGTCATTCTTTTTCTTCGGTGGCTGTTGTGGTGGTGCCGGAGGCAGGTGACGAGCATTGGTGTCAAGCTCAGAGATGTTCTACCATCCTTTCAGTTTTGTCATATCGGTCCTTACGTGACTTGTACTTTGTTTTTTATGAATGAGACACGTATTACCATGAAAAAAAATAACAGCCCTGTAGTGAATTTTTCTCCAGCGAATACCCCGTTCCCAAACGAACCGGCGATTAAAACCCCATCGCGATCTGGTGCGGTGGCCTCTCCCGTCGCCATTCCTCCGGCCGCGATTCGACCGCCGCCGCGCTCCCACTCCCGCTCCCCACGATGCGGCACCTCCTCCTCTCCCGTCTCCTCCGCCGCGCCTCCTCCCCCTCCCAGCCTCACCACAACCTCCAACTTATCCGTGCTCTCTCCTCCTCCTCCCCTCTCCCGGCCTCCGACACCGACCTCCGCAAGTACGCCGGCTACGCGCTCCTCGTCCTCGGCTGCGGCGCCGCCACCTACTACTCCTTCCCCTTCCCGCCCGACGCGCTCCACAAGAAGGCCGTCCCCTTCAAGTACGCGCCCCTCCCCGACGACCTCCACACCGTCTCCAACTGGAGCGGCACTCACGAGGTCCACACCCGCGTCCTCCTCCAGCCCGACTCCATCCCGGCGCTCGAGGATGCCCTCGCCACCGCCCACAGGGAGCGACGCAGGCTCAGACCCCTCGGCTCCGGGCTGTCCCCCAATGGCCTCGGGCTCTCCCGGGCCGGCATGGTCAACCTTGCGCTCATGGACAAGGTGCTAGACGTCGATGTCAAGAAGAAGACCGTCACGGTGCAGGCCGGGATACGTGTCGCCGAGCTCGTCGATGCGCTCCGAGAGCATGGGCTCACACTGCAGAACTTTGCGTCCATTCGAGAGCAGCAGGTCGGCGGCATCATTCAGGTCTGTTCAATTGGGGAAAGCCATTCCCTCCATACATGCGATGAGCTCTATTAGTGAATTTTGATATTACAATGAAAATCGTCAAAATCACTTAGCACAAATTTGGTTGAAGGTGCTCTATGGCATGCTTCACATTTGCAACACTGCAAGAGTTACTGTTATATTCACATACAAGCAAGAAAGCATCGTCTCATAGCCTGTTGCAGGGATTCAATGTAGAACTAATCTACTATTGCTTTAGACATCGACGTTTGACAAAACTTTTGCATGTATTGTACTTGTAGATTCGTTCATGTCCTTGCACCTACTAATATATGGGCTAGATGGGCCTTTTTAGTTCACAGACAGATCAATCGGCAGAAAATGGTTAACAAGACTCAAGGCTATCTTTGGTTGAGTCTTATTATTTAATTAGGTCTTTCTTTTTTATATTTCTTACTAAAATATTCCCTAATGCAACCCATCCCAAATTACTTGTCTTAAATTTATCTAGATACGGATGTATCTAACACTAAAATGTGTTTAGATACATCCGTATCTAGACAAATCTACAACAACAACAACAAAGCCTTTAGTCCCAAAGAGGTTGGGGTAGGCTAGAGCTGAAACCCATAAGAATCTCGCAACCAACTCATGGTTCTGGAACATGGATAGCAAGCTTCTACGCACCCCTGTCCGTGGCTAGTTCTTTGGTGATACTCCTCAGATCTCTCTTTACGGACTCCTCCCATGTTAAGTTCGGTATCTAGACAAATCTAAGACACGTAATTTGGGATGGAGGGAGTACTTGAGATTTGAGAGGATATAATTTATTTGCTTTTCTTCATAATGTATACTTACTGAGCTTATTATTTCTTTTAAATTTAATTGCACATGGCTATGTTTACCATCTGCAGATGTTTTTAATGTTCTTTTTAACATAGAGCCATGTATTTCTATTGAAGATTGAAAACTGCTTTGATTAATATTGCCCTTTTTTCGGAGGAACAAGCATTTGCTCAAAGGAGCTGTGAATAGGATATTAATTATGGTTATGGATAATTCTCAACTCCTTCTGTACATGCGCTATGCAAGGAGTTGTATCGCTGATATTTGGTAGTACTAGAATGAAAATTGGAAAATCATTTGGCACAAATTTGATTGAAGATATTCGATGAAATGCTTCACATTAGCAACACTGCATTAGTTCCTGTTTTATTCGCATAAAAGCTAGAAAGCATCGCCTCATAGCCTGTTGCAGGAGTTCAAACGTGCTTAATGTAGTGACAGATGAGGGTTCCAGAGAGTGGCAAAACTTTCATGTTATTTTACTAGGAGATTCAGTTCATGTCCTTGCACATACTAACAGAAGGGCTAGAGTGGTCTTTCTAGTTCAGACACATCAATCAGCAGAAAATAGTTAACAGAAAGACCGAAGGTTCTCTTCGGTCGAGTCTTATCATCCGGGTCTTCCATTTTTAGATTTCTTACCCAGAAGTTCTCCAATACTTGAGGTTTGCGAAGAAGATAGACTTAATTTGCTTTTCATAAGGGGGGATTCTCTAAGCCTTGTCTTTGTTATATATTCATTGCACATCCTTACAAATTTTGTACCAGCTACAAATGTTTTTGACATTCTTTGTAACATGGAATTCCACGTGTTTCTACTGAAAAGAACCTCTTTCGTAGTATTGCCCAATTTTTGTGAGAGAGAGATAAGTATATTTGCTGAAAGGAGCAATGAGTAGAATGTTAGTTATGAATAGTTCTTATGGCATCAAAGTAACTATGTACTGCCATTTGTTTTCACTGTGTATACTAGCTTTTATGCGTGCTAACTGCTTATCATCTGAATATGATGCCCAACTTTACTCGCCCTACTGCTTGAGGGATCTAATTGCTTTATTGGTATTGCTCTACAACTTGTGTGAATGAAGCTTCACATCCACTAGTTTCAGTTTGGACATGATATGAATATGGGTAACTAATTTCAAATGTTAAATTCTTGATTGCCTACAGGTTGGTGCCCATGGTACTGGTGCGAAATTGCCTCCAATTGATGAGCAGGTTATTAGCATGAAACTGGTTACTCCTGCCAAAGGGACGATAGAGTTATCAAGGGAGAAAGATCCTGATTTGTTTTATCTTGCCCGCTGTGGACTTGGTGGCCTAGGAGTCGTTGCAGAAGTTACTCTTCAGTGTGTAGAAAGACACCAACTTGTTGAGCATACTTTTGTTTCTAATGCAGATGAAATCAAGATAAACCACCAGTAATGCTACACATCTCAGTTGCTTAGTCCATATACAGTTTTAGTATCTTTTACTAGAGGAATGCCTAACTTCCTTGCTTTCCTGCCCTTTTCAGGAAATGGCTTTCTGAAAACAAACATATCAAGTACTTGTGGATTCCATATACTGATACAGTTGTTGTTGTCCAATGTAATCCTCCTTCAAGATGGAAAGCTCCAAAGTTGGCATCAAAATATGGAAAGGATGAAGCCCTACAGCATGTTCGTGACCTTTACCGAGAGTCATTGAAGAAATATAGGTGCGAACACTTGGCGTGGTTTGATATATAAATTGCACTGCTTCCTTGATTTTCTGTATGGAAACTTCGTCATAACTCTTTCACGGTTAACCCGAGAGCACATTACAAGTACTCTTACACTTTTACTGTGTGTGCACTTGAGTACTAACAAACTTCACTTAGATTTTCTACACTTATACAGATATTCTTTTGTATCTGATTACCTGAATGAATCAGCTAAATATTCCCTTGGTTAGAAACTGAAATGGTAGGGAGCAAGTTATTTTACTCTGGCTACCAACTGGCCATGGTGTTTTTAGCTTGCTCTTCCATGTTTTAGTCTGAATTTGACCTTTCCAGCTTGAGACCCTTGTCACTTTGTTGTGGCTCGTACAGAAAGGCACGGGGAGCCGTGATGTTTGTAGGAAGAGTCGCATATGTCATAAGTTATACAAGAAGTGTCAGGTGGAACCTTTTTGTCTGCTCGTTAGGCATTCAGTTGTGCTACCTTGAAATGATAGACAAATTAAAGGTGTATGCAGCCAAGTAAAATAGTGAATATATGTTAGAACCACTTGCAGCTTTACTCAAAGGAGCTAATTTTGAATTTATTTGCACTAAAATTCTAGCTTTACTCAGGAATAGCGGATTTTTGTTTTGTTTTGGTTTCTAGCTTATGCCACCTTATAGATGTTTTTCAGAACTGAAGCCGACAGTAAAGACCCAGCGATAGATCAACTTTCATTTACTGAATTGAGGGATCAATTGCTCGCCCTTGATCCTCTGGATAAAGATCATGTGATCAGAATTAATAAAGCAGAAGCTGAGTATTGGAAGAAGTCTGAGGGATATCGCATGGGCTGGAGTGATGAAATACTAGGTTTTGATTGTGGTGGGCAGCAGTGGGTTTCTGAAACCTGCTTCCCTACAGGAACTCTAGCGAAGCCAAACATGAAGGATTTATATTATATGGAGGAGTTGCTACAGTTGATTGAGAAGGAGGATATACCTGCACCTGCACCTATTGAGCAGCGTTGGACTGCCCGCAGCAGGAGCCCCATGAGTCCGGCATCAAGCTGTGAAGAAGATGACATATTTTCATGGGTAACTTGTTCTTCTGCCACATTTTATTGTTGTGTTAATTAATGTTGCTGCGAGTTACAAAAGTTATAAAGTTATACCAGATTCACAGGAGGGCATGTTCTATTTCCATGCAATAATTTAAGATTCAACTCAATTGAGATTTGCAAGATATCAAAAAGGCAAATGCTTACCGAGTTACTAAACAATAACACTGTCACAGTTCCAGAAGTATTTTTCTCTTATTGACCCAAATGAGATTTGGGTTTATCTTAATTTTGTGTAGAAATGTAGAACATGTTCTATTCTTATTTGGTACTCCATACGATCCAAAATAAGTGTCGCAGTTTTGAACTAAGATTGAACTAACCGTAGTTCAAAACTGCGACACTTATTATGGATCGGAGAGTAATTCTTTTAGGATATTTTAAACTTTAGAGGACACTTCCCCTGTATAACTCAGTTCAAACTGTGATATTTGATATAATTATTTTACAAGCCGATGAAAAACTTTGCTATTCTCAACAGTATGTCATTTGTGATTATAGATACCTACATAAATCAGTATGTATAGGTGTCAGTATCGGTAATAAATTAATAATAGTCATGGAAGAACTTTGGTTCATGCTACTTTGTCAAATATATAGAAAATTTTGTAGATGAATCTGTCAAAACTCAATTGTTAACCATGACACAAGGTTTTATGCAGTTTTTACCATATTTCAACTTTTAGTTAACTACTTTCTTTGTTAGTCCTCTTAAAATACTTACTGTGGTAATGTAATGCAGGTTGGTATAATAATGTATTTACCAACATCGGATCCTCGCCAAAGGAAGGATATTACCGAGGAGTTCTTCAACTACAGAAGTCTGACGCAAACTAGTCTCTGGGATGATTATTCTGCATATGAACACTGGGCTAAAATTGAGGTACCAACTTTAACTATCACCTGCAAGATTCATGCACATACTACCGTTTGGTGTTTGTTAGTAAGCATTGCTGCAGATGTGGTGGAAGATCAGCATCATACCTGTTCATTTCAAGAGAATCATCTCTTCTCTTGCAGGCATAGCAGTGGCCTGCTAAACTGTCTTGCAAGCGTTATTGACAAAATGGTTTGCTTCCTAACGAATTCTTTCTGATTCTTCTCAGGTTCCGAAGGACAAGGATGAACTTGCTCAACTGCAGGCTAGGTTGCGGAAACGCTTCCCCGTTGACGCGTATAACAAGGCGCGCATGGAGCTGGACCCTAACAAGGTTCTCTCCAGTGCCAAGTTAGAGAAGTTTTTCCCAGGAATGCAGACTGTCCAACATGCAAAGTAAAGGTGTTCTGATTGATGGCATGCTGAAGGCACAGAGCTTTATCATAATGTGCATCTTTTTTTTTTTTTGCCCTCTGGAGAAATGTACTCTTCCAAGTTGGATTCTGTTGTTGATAGTTGGATCAAAAGTCAAAACTATCATGCTGATGTGCTGGTGGTTTACATGATTATAGACGCGGGCTTCCGAGTTATTCTCTTTGTAGAACTTGCTTGGTTGGTAGAGCCGTAGAGGTAGTTTTTTAGTGATCTCAGGTTAAGCGCTTGTTGGAGGAGGATGTCTTTGGTTCATGACTAAACAATCTATGCTTATCTATGGTACTATATATCATCTTCTGTTGAAATAAATTCTGAGGAGGAAGAACAAATTGATTCGGTTCAATGTGAAGCTGGAGAATTTCTTTTTAAACCAAAATTTTAACAAATCATCGTGTTGTGATTGCGCAATCGTACCAAGCCACTATGGTTGGCTGCGTTTGGCGCTGCGGTGGATTTTCGTAAACTTGTTTGCCCGAGGGAAGAAGGTCCCTATTTTAGTGTTTGCTTGATCTACTTTGCTTATTTCCCCCCTGAAATTTTAGATTATAAAATAAGCACAATAGATTCAACAAGTACAAACTGAGCCATAAAGTTGCTTTCCTAGCAAAACAATGTTGGCGACTACTCCAGAATTCGGACTCTTGTTCTTAGTACAAAATACTATCCAGATGGAGATATACTCAATGCAGGCTCTAAAAAGGGTTCTTTTTTTACATGGCAAAGTATTGTCGCGGGCATACAAACGTTCAAAAGGGGATGTATTTGGAGGATGGGCACTGGCTCACAAATTAACATCATGGAACGATCCTTGGATTCCAACTGGTGAATCTAGGAAGGTCATCACACCAAGAGGAACAACTATGTTGGGGAAAGTGGAAGAATGGATTGATCCGCACACTGGCCAATGGGCTGAAGCTCTTTATACGTTCTGTGTTCTCACTCGTCGATGTTCACAGAATATTACAAATACCACTTCGGGTGGAAGTGATGGATGATTTTGTAGCTTGGCATCACACTCGTTCTGGTACTTTCTCGGTACGATCGGCATATTATGTCGAATTTGAACACCAATTTGGACACCACTGGAACCGTAGTAATGGACTAGGTAGTCACCAAGAATGTGACTCGTGGAAAAATATTTGGAGCCTTAAGATACCAGGGAAGGTAAAACACTTCGTGTGGAAAGTGCTTCGCGGGGTACTACCGTGTCTAGGAACACTAGCTGGTAGACATATCCCAACTTCTCCACAATGCCCAAACTATCGTATTGGGTCTGAAGATTCACATCACTGCCTATTCACTTGCAAGCGAGCATTGGAAGTCTGGACCCAACTAGGGCTGAAAGAGGAAATACTTAAAACAGTTGGGGAAGACCGATCTGGTGCTATCACCATGGATATTCTGATGAGGGGGCGATCCTCTATTGGGGAGCTTCCTATGGCGGAACTAATTGCGGTGGCGAGTTGGTACATCTGGTGGCAGCAGCGTCAGTTCGTTAAAGGAGAAAAAATCAGGCCACCGGAGTGTACTGCAGTATCTATCAAGGTGGTAGCAACAAACTTTGTCTGTGCATATACTCCAAATCGACCGGTTCAAAAGCGTGATCACATGTGGAGAAAACCAAGTAGAGGAACTGTTAAAATTAATGTAGATGCTTCATTCTGTGTTAAGACTATGACTGGAGCTACAGGAGCAGTAGCTCGAGATGGCCATGGGCAGTTTGTAGGTGCAGTTGTGTGGTTTATAATGCATGTCATAAGTGCAGAAGCGGCGAAGATGGTAGCGATCCAAAATGGATTTTACTTGGCCGGCAACATTGGCTGCAATTTGGTGACAGTGGGATCGGATAGCTCGAATGTTGTCGAAGCACTCACTCAAGATGTTTATTTAGGCCCAGATGCAGTTGTGTTTTCTGAATGTAAAGCTCTTGTTGCAGGCTTAACAAAGGTGGACGTGATCCATTGCTTCCGTGAAGCCAACAATGTAGCAAATAGCTTAGCAAAATACTCCCTTAGTAATAGATCATCCGAGGTTTGGGATAGCTCAATTCTGGACTTTATTTCTCATCTCATTGTACATGATCTCTCTATTATCTAAGGAATAAAGTTCTTTACCCGTAAAAAAACTGAGCCATAAAGTTTTTTTAACACGTCACGTGGGGGATGGGGAGGAATCCCCACATGAATATTGATCTTTATTCAAATAAAATGATTCGGCTCACAAGAGACCCAGATTGAAAACCGTGATGTGGCTTATAAGGAAGACCAGATCGAAAATCTTGATCTAGTTTACAAGGAAAACCATACATGCCGAGGGGCAAAGACATGAAAAGTCGTCGTAATAGCGCACGAGCAGCAACAAAATTGAAACCACTGACAATGCACCACCAGGAGCTGCACCATTGCCAATCCCTAGCCATCAAGCACTCGACATTAGGGCAATCTTGTGCGTGGCGAGGTGAGTATGACGGATGGGGAGGTGCCGGTTCAGCGAGCATGCACAAAGTGATAAAGGGTTGCTAAAAGATCGAGGATGTCGCCTAGAGGGGGGGGGGGTGAATAGGCGCTTTAAAATAATTACGGTTTAGGATTGAACAAATGCGGAATAAAACTAGCGTTTAATATGTCAAGCACAAAACCTAAAACAACTATGCTCACCTATGTGCACCAACAACTTATGCTAAGCAAGATAAACAACTAAGTGATAGCAAGAAAAATAACATGTCATACGGCCATCCCAAAGTAAAGTGCATAAGAAAAGAGCTCGGGTAAGAGATAACCGAGGTACGCGGAGACGACGATGTATCCCAAAGTTCACACCCTTGCGGATGCTAATCTCCGTTTGGAGCGGTGTGGAGGCACAATGCTCCCAAGAAGCCACTAGGGACACCGTAATCTCCTCACGCCCTCGCACAATGCAAGATGCCGTGATTCCACTAAGGGACCCTTGAGGGCGGTCACCGAACCCGTACAAATGACAACCCTTGGGGGCGGTCACCGAACCCATACACTTTGGCAACCCTTGGGGGCGGTCACCGGTACCCGTCAAATTGCTCAGGGCGATCTACACAACCTAATTGGAGACCCCGACGCTTGCCCGGAGCTTTACACCACAATGATTGAGCTCCGAACACCACCAACCGTCTAGGGCGCCCAAGCACCCAAGAGGAACAAGCTCTAGGTTACCAAGCACCCAAGAGTAATAATCTTCTCAACTTGTAACTTCCACGTATCACCATGGAGAACTCAAACCGATGCAACTAATGCAATGGCAAGGGCATACAGAGTGCCCAAGTCCCTCACTCTCAAATCCTACCAAAGCAACGAAAGCTATGGAAGAAAAGGAGAGGAAGAACAAGAAGGAGAACACCAAGAACTCCAAGATCTAGATCCAAGGGGTTCGCCTCACATAGAGGAGAAAGTGGTTGGTGGAAACGTAGATCTAGATCTCCTCTCTCTTTTCCTCCAAAAACTAGCAAGAATCCATGGAGGGATTGAGAGATAGCAAGCTCGAAGAAGGTCAACAATGGGGGAAGAACACGAGCTAAAAGGATAGGGTTTAATGGGGAAGACCCCCTTTTATAAGACCTCCCGAATCCAACCGTTATGTGCTCGGCCCGCACACGTGCGGTACCCGGGCGGTAGTGCACATAGAGAAATACAATGGTGGGAGACCACGAGCCGGTAGTGCCGCCAGAGCGATACTACCGCGGGGGTTGCAGCTCAGGGCACTAAGGAGGCAGAGCAGGACAGATGGGGTGAAGCAGAGCCGCACCAGCGGTACTACCGCTCGAAGGAGCGGTGCTACCGCTTAGAGGAAGTACTGCCGCTCAAAGGAGCGGTGCTACCGCTTAGAGGCTGTAGTGCCGCACACCCACTGCCGCCCTACAACCGTTGGGAGCACACAGGGTCTTGGAGGGGAGCGGAAGTGGAGCGGTAGTGCATGGGCGGTACTACCGCTCATACTACCGTTCCACTGCCGCACAACCCGACCTGAAAAAATGCATCCCCGGAAGCAACGGTACTACGCACGACACAGGGCCGCGGTACTTCCGCTTACAAGTGGTACTACCGCTCAGGAGAGCGGTACCGCCGCTTGAGGCCTTCAGGAACACAACAGAGAAACCAGAGGATACAAAAGCCTGAACTGCCACAACTTCTGCAAATGAGCTCCGAATTGAGCAGACTCAAGCTTGTTATAGTAAGAAGAGGCAGGGGAGGTATGCCTACGATATAGAGGAGTGAAACCTCCAAAAGAGAAGAACCAGCATAACCTCCAACATCGAAAAAATCATAGAAGATGCATGTGAACTCCGTTTTCGATGAACTCGAGCTTGTCATGAAGATGACCATAAGCTCTAAAACTCACAGAGAGAAACACCAAACAAGAACCAAGAAAGATGATGCAAGGATGCAATGGTTTGAGCTCTCTATGAATGATAAGATTAAGCTACTCACTTGAGAGCCCCCCTTGATAGTATGGCAATCGATCCTATAAACCGGTCTCCCAACTACCACCATGAGACTGGTAAACTAGAAAACCTATCAAGGGCAAACCTTTGCCTTGTGCATAGTCCACTTGAGCTAGATGATGACGATCTTGTCCTCCTCAAGATGGACCACCTTTCTTGACTGCGTTGGCTCGATGAAGACTAGTTGATTGCTCCCCCATACTCCACTATGGGTGAGTCATTCTTCGGCACATCTTCACAAGTCCATTGACACCACAATGAACGGCAAGCTTCAAGGATGATCTCGTGATGCTTCACTTGAACTTGCACGCCGCAATCTTGATAATGATCACCACTTGAAGTCATCCTGCATGGGTTGTATGAGATCTTCCTCTTGATGCAAACCCATGCAAACATACCTAACTCCACATAGAACTCACACGTAGACCATGGGTTAGTACACAAAGCGTAATGGGCAATGCTTACCATACCATGGGTTCACTTGATCCCTCTCGGTACATCTTGTGCACTTTGTGTGTTGATCAACTTGATTCACTCTTTGACTTAGTCTTCATCAACCTTGTATCATGTCTTCTACATGACCACTCTTTGGATAATTCCTTGAATAGCACATTGGTCATCTCATAAACTCCTTGAAACCAACACATGGACTTCAAGAAAAGCCTATAGACAAATCCTTCAAATAGAACTCAAGGAAACCATTAGTCCATAGAGTTTGTCATCAATTACCAAAACCAAACATGGGGGATCCGCATGTTCTTTCAGTCACCCAATCTTCTCAGTGAGTAGATGGTGTCGATGATGAACTTGTTGGATAATTTGTGAGACACTCACGAACTCTCCGGTTGTTCCCCCATTGCCAATGCAACGGATCTTCAACCCTATAGATATTCGCAACACCACACACTTGCGCACATTGCCGCTGACCACGAAGAGGTTTTGCAATCTCCCAATTCCCAGTGGAACAACATATAGCAATTGACTTACAGTAGTAAAGGTCCAGATCAATGCGAACTTGGAGGGGGTAAATATTCATGACGATGCAAAGAGGAATATGTTGAATTTAGATGAATGCTTGTAGTAATTCGTTCTAGTTCTAGGTTTATTTCAAACGTGCCCCCCCTTGAAGTCACGACTAACAAGGGTATATAAAGACACATGTAGGTCCAACCTAAGGTTGGAGGTCAAAACATGCATTTCCCTAACTTTCCTATAAAAGACTATTTGGAAACTCGCAGAAACAACCACCATATTGTTTTGAGGATATCGACTCGGTCACTGCGAGTCAGGGCCCGGAGTATATAGTTTGGAAAGCACATGTA
The DNA here is from genome assembly GCF_002575655.3 of Aegilops tauschii subsp. strangulata. NCBI lineage: Eukaryota > Viridiplantae > Streptophyta > Magnoliopsida > Poales > Poaceae > Aegilops > Aegilops tauschii. The sequence continues at coordinate 237,876,887 of NC_053039.3, read as the reverse complement.
ACCAACACTCCAACCTGTATTTATTTGCTTTATTTAAAGTGTGTATGTGAATTTTGCACCTGTTTCAGTATCGAACCTCCTAGCAATTAATTCGAAGCTGAAAGGGGATATCTTGTTTCCATCTTTTGTTCTCTTTATTTGGTGACCATAATTTTGTCTCCAATTGTATTGCATGTGCCTCCCTCTCGTCCCTCACACACTTGCCGACATCGAAAATCAGTGGGTGTTCTTTTTGCTGCAATTCTTCGTATTCACATTTGGCTCTTGGGCTGATGATGAACAGTACAAGGGAAGAACTGCCTCCTAAGGAGAGGTGTTCTTGTGCTCGATGAACTGGTGCGGGTGAGGATGGTCTCAATCAGTTGCCTCCTACTGTGGTGGCTAGTCCGATTTATAGAGGCCTTGGTCCTCTTCCCAAATATTGAGCGGGAAGGGATGCCACAACGGCCAGTTTGAAGGGAGACAACTAGTACAAGCTATCCTGACAAAAGTAGTCTTCGCCTGCCAAAGGCTCTGATGGTGACGCCGTCTTGGGCTCCACGGTGACCTCCGTCCTGCTGGTCTTGGTCTTGTTGCACCGATATGCAAACCTTTGCTTGATGCCTCGGGACTCCTCGCCTGCGCTTGCCCCTTTAGCACCAAAGAGGAAATGAGGACACTGCGCGCGCTGGTGCCCGCCTGGCTCCATTCGTCATGGCTTGCGTCACTTGAACCTCGCGAGGTGTTCCTTGCCTTGATATCTCCGCCCCTCGCGAGCCAGCCTGGTGAGGCCGCTCCCAAGTAGGTCTTGTGTCGTCCGCCTCGCGAGGCTTGGCCCCTCGCGAGGGTCTTGAGTGTTGGTTGGTGAAGATGGGCCGTACGGGGCCGCTGGGAGAGCCACGCCGTGGGCCGCAGGCAGGCAAGTCTGGGGACCCCCGTTCCCAAGACACCAACAACCCCGGACAGTGCCGCCAGGACTGCCTCGCCAGCGGTTCCTCCAGCAGCAGTAGCAGCGACGCTTGGGAGTCCAGCGACTCTCCCGAGCCCTAAGACTCCGAAGACGAGCGACGACAGCTACGTGCCCTCGAGCTCTCGCCGCACACGGAGCAAGGCCGTAGCGTCCGGCCGCCGCCGCCGCTGATCTGGATGGGGTTGGCGCCGGCCTCCCATGGCCCACTGTTGATGATGGCGTCGGCTGCGTTAGCGTGTGTAGATAGGGCTCCTTGAATTTCCTTTCTTTTGTTCCCTGCGAGGAATCGAGAAGAACCCCGCGGGGGTGTGTAAAGAGCTTGTAATGTCTTTTGTTGATATTATCCTGATTATGAAATTGTGCGGGCGCGTGTCCTGTTTTGGCTCAGTCTCCCCTTTCTATCCTCGCGACGGCTTGGTGCTCTATGCTGATAGGTCCCGGTCCCCAGGCAGGCTGCAGCCGTCGCTGGTATGCCAGGTCGCGATGCCGTGGTCAAGGCCAGGAGGTGAGTGGCCCAAGGTCCAGTAAGAGCTCCTGAGACGCGATGCTCAGGAGGTCCCCTTTAACGCGCAAGAGGCCACCGAGAGGTAAGAAAGGGAGGCGACCTTGCCGCAACAGGGCTGCGGCAAGTGAGAATCCTATGCTGTGGCAATCGGTTGACCCGAGCGCAAGACTTATCTGGGTAATCCTGAGTTGGTTCCTTGCGTTGTGCCAGACTCATGCGTCGGCGGCCGTGGCGCAGCTAGGTCAGGTCCGTGCGTGCTCCCCCCTCTTCTCCATGCTCTCCTTCGTGCTCTACGTCCTCAGGTCCTGGTCCTCGAGCGAGCTCAGCTGCCGCTGGTATGCCAGGTCGCGATGCCGTGGTCAAGGCCAGGGGGTGAGGGCTGGAGAGCCAGTAAGAGCTCCTGAGTTGCGATGCTCAGGAGCCCCCCTTTTAACGCGCAAGCGAATCGCGTGGGAGAAGAAGTAGGAGCCCGTGGTACCGCCTGCTGTTGTCCTCGGGAGGTTCCTGCAAGTCAGCGCAAGGAGGGGCACATATTGCCACTGTGATTGCCGGCCGGCCACTGGTCGCTCCGTAAGAGAATGATGGCACTGAGGGCCTGGTGAGGTGACGCACACGGGGCGTGCCGCGGGTCATAGCTCGACCGCTCAGATTTGTCGACGTTGTAGGGACGGACCCAAGCACAAGCGCCATGCCAGCGTGAGCAGCTCCCGTGGTAGGTGACAATCAAGGAGGTGATGGTCATAGATAGATTATGTATGAAAAGCAAACGGGATTAGGTAAACGCAAGAACGATAGATGCCGCTGGGCCGGACCCGAGCGGCTTGGGGATGATGCAGCCCGAGGGGCGCCCCCAACAGAGTAAGCTAAAGGCATAAAAGGATACATGCCGCAAGGACGGACCCATGCGGCCTGGGAATGATGCAGCCTGAGGGGCGCTCCCAGCTAAATAAACTTGGAAAATGTCACCTGGTTCTGTTGTTGAAGGAATGTTGGGGCAGCTGAAGATGCGTGGCGAAGGGGTTGCTCCTCACGAGCCACCGGGAGCCTGAGCCTCGGGAGGCTCTGGGGGCCCAGGCGGTTCCCTGAGGACCGTCTCCATCTCCGCCAGGACTGCGTGACGCCTGGCCTCCTGAGCCGCCAGGATGCTCCGCAGGTTGCGCTGGAAGGCGGACGCCACGCTCAGCAGGCCAAAAGGCATGCAAATGTAGCTGTGAGGTGGGCCCTCGCAGCGTCCCACGCGCGAAGGCCAGAAGAGCTCCTGATATGCGGCCCTGTTGAGCCCTGGGATGTCGATGCAGACACGCAGCCCGCCATCCTCGCCTGGATGGGGAGCCGCGGCGGTCGCCGCGCATGGCTCTCGCATCATGCAGTTCCTGAGTGGTCTTGGCAATGAACTCCTGAGTGCTGGGCGCTCCTCGTCCGGTGTCCTCCTAAGGGAACCGTGCTGCGAAGCACGCCTCCACGTGGTGCCTGAGCGCCTCCCTCGTGATATTGGCCAGGTCGGAGGCCCTCCAGAAGAGAGCCCCCGAGCCCTGCCCGATGAGGGCACCGGGCGCGCCTTCCTATGCGAGGGAGGGAGGCGCCCCAGGCGCGGGCGCCGATCCTGACGAGGCACCACTTGCGGTGCCGCTCTCCTGAGGCCCTGTGCGGAGTAGCTTCTTCTTCTTGGGGACGACCTCAGGAGGGTACTGTGTTGCATTGCTGTCGGGGTCTTCGATTGACGCTGCTTGGAAGGCGCGCTCGAGGGAGCACAGCACATCTCTTTCTCCGCAGGGGACTGTGATGATCCCGCCGCTCCCTGGCATCTCGAGGACGTTGTAGCCGTGGTGTGTCACTGCCATGAACTTGGCCAGGGCCAGATACCCGAGGATGGCGTTGTACGGCAGACGGATGTGGGCGACGTCGAAGTTGATGAGCTCGGTGCGGTAGTTGTCGCGCTGCCCAAAGGTGACAGGGAGGCGGACCTGCCCTATCGGGGTGGTGGAGCTGTGGGTTACTCCAGAGAAAGGCTTGGTAGGCTGAAGCTGATCGTACGGCACTTGGAGGTTGTCGAACGTCTCGACGGACAGGACATTAAGCCCTGCGCCACCGTTGATGAGGGTCTTGGCAACTTGCACGTTGGTGATGACAGGCGAGCAAAGCATCGGGAGGGCGCCAGCGGTGGCCGCGCACTTGAGCTGATCTGCTGAGCTGAAAGTGATGGCGCACTTGGACCACCTAAGCGGGTGTGTGGCCTCGAGCCTGGGGAGGACTGCGTTCACCTCGCGAGCAAACTATTTGAAGATACGCTGAGAGGCTGGGGCCTGAGCTCCGCCCAAGATGCAGGCGATAGCGCGCGGCTCCTGGAAGCCCCCAGCCCCCTCGTCCCAATGGTGGTCGTCGTTCCTTCTTGGCGGTGGCGGCAGCGGCAGCGGTGGAAGTCCAGCATTGCCCTAAGGGCGGTCCTCGTGAGGTTGGTCCTGCCAGCGGTCCTCGCAAGGCCGGTTGCGCCACTCCTGGCATGGGCCACGATCGTCCCAACATCCTCCGCCACGTCCTCCTCCTCGGCCGTAGCCCCAGTCGTTGCGCTCGGGGCGTCGACCGAGACGTCTGTCCCGAATGGCCCTGAGTTCTTGACAGTCATTGGTGTTGTGACTGTGGACGTTGTAGAAGGCGCAGGACGGACAGCTGCTCTTGGACGACTCGGGAATGTCTCGGCCGCGCTTCGTCTTTGGCTTCGCTGCAAGCACGGCCACTCCCTTGCGCTTCACGTCCTTGGCCTTGGCCTTCTTCTCCTCGGGGTCAGCAGCTGGGAGCTCGAGGAGGGAAAGGCGCCCTTCCTCAGCTCTTGCGCCCTTGGTCGCCAGGTTGAACAGCTCCAAGGTTGTGCACAACTCCTCATGGATGGCGAGCTCCTCCTTCATCTTGACGTCGCGGACGCCATCAGAAAACGCGGAGATGATGGCCTCGTCTGTCACCTTGGGGATCTTGAGGCAAACATTGTTGAAGCGCTGGATGTACTTCTAGAGGGTCTCTCCGGGCTGCTGCTTGATGCGGCGCAGGTCACCCGCGGCCGGAGGGCGGTCACGAGTGCCCTGGAAGTTGGCGACGAAGCGGTCGCACATCTCGTTCCAGGAGGAGATGGAGCCCGGGGGCAGGTTCAGGAGCCACGAACGAGCGCCATCCTTGAGAGCCATGGGGAACCAGTTCGCCATGACTTTTTCATCGCCGTTGGCCGCCTCGATGCTCAGCTCGTAAAGCTGCAGGAACTCCGCGGGGTCGCAGGTGCCGTCGTAGCAAGGAGGCAGGTCTGGCTTGAACTTGCCCGGCCACGCGACGCTACGCAGCTCAGGGGTGAAGGCGCGGCAGCCCGCGGTGGCCACCGGGACCCTTTGCTGATGTGGAGCCTGCCCTTGATGTCCGCGCACCGCCACCGCAGGCGGCGCACGGTCTTGTCGTAGTGGTGCTGGGAGCGCGGGAGCGTTTTCTTGCGGACGAGGAACTTCTTGGCAGCTTCCTTCTTCTCGCGCAGGCGCCCGACGCGGTGGGTCGCGCCGGGGGGCCGCGCGCCTTGGCGCCAGAACACCGTCTTGGTGCGGAGGCGGCGGTGGTGGCGCTCCATGAGCCACGTCGCCCGCAGCTGGCGGAGGGCGAGGCAGCGAGAGGGATGGCGCGGGGGAGCCCCCTGCGGCGCTGACGAGCTCGGCGATGCGGTCCAGCCAGTCCTTGTAGAGGTCGTCGACGGGGCGGTAGCGCAAGAGCTCGCGTGCCATGAGCAGCACGACCTACGCGTCCGTGGGAGCACGACGAGCGTGAGACGACGAGCCGCCCGGAGTCAGCGACGGGGTGGCGGTGCGGCCGTCCCGCCGCACTGAGGGGTGCAGCGAGGACGCTTGTTGCTCGTTTCCCGCCGGGCCGGTGGCGGCGTTGGCGGCAGGCGAAGAAGAACGACGGGGAGGCTCGCCGACAGGGGCCGTCTGAGCGACGCGGGCAGCGAGGGCGGCCCGGCGCTCAGCGCGAGCTCGACGAGCGTCCACCATGGATGCAACGAAGCGATGGGATGCGGATCGGCGGAAGGAAAGCTTCGGCACACCCCTACCTGGCGCGCCAAATGTTGGATTTCGGGTTCCGGCAAAACCCTTGAGGTTCGAACACTGGGGTGCGCGCGAAGATCTCTCCCTACCTAACCACGCCCTCAGCCTCACCGTGATCTCAAAGCCTAGCTCGACGAACTCGCAACACAAGAGACACAAGATTTATACTGGTTCGGGCCACCGTTGTGGTGTAATACCCTACTCCAGTGTGGTGTGGTGGATTGCCTCTTGGGCTGAGGATGAACAGTACAAGGGGAAAACAGCCTCCTGAGGTGAGGTGTTCTTGTGCTTGGTGAACCTGCGTGGCTGAGGATGATCTGAATCAGTTGCCTCCTACTATGGTGGCTAGTCCTATTTATAGAGGCCTGCTCTTCTCCCCAAATATTGAGCAGGAAGGGATGCCACAACGGCAGTTTGAAGGGGGACAACCGGTACAAGTTATCCTGACAAAAGTAGTCTTCGCCTGCCAAAGGCTCTGGTGGTGACGCCGTCTTGGGCTCCATGGTGACCTCCATCTTGCCGTCCTGCCAGTCTTGGTCTCGTTGCACCGATATGGAAACCTTTTCCTGATGCCTCGGGACTCCTCGCCTGCGCTTGCCCCTTTAGCACCAAAGAGGAAACGAGGACACTGCGCGCGCTGGTGCCACCTGGCGCCCGCCTGGCTCCAGTCGTCATGGCTTGCGTCACTGGAACCTCGCGAGGTGTCCCTTGCCTTGATCTCTCTGCCCCTCGCGAGCCAGCCTAGTGAGGCCGCTCCCGAGGAGGTCTTGTGTCGTCCGCCTCGCGAGGGTCTTGAGTGTTTGTTGGTGAAGATGGGCCGTACGGGGCCGCTGGTGGAGCCACGCCATGGGCCGCAGGCAGGCAAGTCTGGGGACCCCCATTCCCAGGACGCCGACATATTTGACAAGAGCCGCCATGAGCTCCCCCATATCATTGCAATGGCGCTTAAGCCACCCCAGCTTCTGCTTAAAGGGAAGGAACCGACAATTCTTCTCCAACATCAGGACTACTGACTCGGCATTGATACTGTCCGATGAGTGTATAATGGCTGAAATCCGGCGCACCCAATTGGTTGTTGACTCGCCCTCACCTTGGACGCAAGAGTCTAAATCCAGAATCGACATAGGCTGCTTGCACGTATCTTTAAATTTTTGGATAAATCGCGTTTTCAACTCTGCCCATGACCTAACGGAGTTAGCAGGCAGTCCTTTCAACCAAGTATGAGCCGGCCCGTCCAACATCATGGTGAAGTACTTAGCACATGCAGCATCACTAACATCCAACATCTCCATGGCCATCTCATAGCTTTCAATCCAGGCCTCTGGGGGTTGATCCGCCGTGTAATTAGGTACTTTGCGGGGGCCTTGAAATCCTTAGGCAGGCGCTCATTACGTAGAGCCGGCACTAAACATGGCACACCAAGGGTTCTAGAGGTCACTCCGGCCTCCACAGACGCTGATGGGTAAGCCGGGGATCGCTGTTGAGCCGCCAGCTCTGACTCTCGACGTGCCCTACCCTGATCCACCAACGCCTGAGCATCGTTAGCACCACGCGTGGTTCATGCCTATGAGGCTGATTATGGCGCCACTCACTGCTTGAAACTGCTGGCGAGTCAATATGCCCGCTATAACTCCGACTTGGACGAGGGGTTGAATGAGTCCTTTCATGGTTGTACGAATAAGCCGCCTGTTGATCCGCCGCTGTCTGAAGAAGCTCTCCGGCCCTCTGTATCTCCATCGCGGCTGGAGACTCGCCTTCACCGGGAAGAGCCGCCAATCGCGTCGCCGCAGCAGTCATATTATCCAGAGGGTTAGAAAAATGACCCGACAGTGTTGGAACATGCTGAGGCGGAGTCATATTCAAACGAGGCGGATCCACAGCACGCGGCTGAACCGGCGCTCCAGTCACGGGCGTCTCAACAGCCCGGTTCACCACAGGCGGGTCACTGGTCCCTACCCTAGGCGTGTTAAAAATATTCCTAGCCTCAAACTCTGTGGGCAGATGGGTCTGATGCCTCCTCCTCATGATGGCGTTTGAAGCGTTCTGATCCAAGGTAAGCCGGAAAGACTCTGCATGAATCTATTGTGCCTGAGCGTCCAAAGCAGCTCGTTTCGTGGCCATCCTAGCGTTCTCAGCCGCCAGTTCTTCCTTGGCTTGAGCTATCTCATCTCGTAACTTCGCGACATCCACTTTACGCTGCTCTTGAGTCTCCGGGGTTACCACCGCCCCCATTAAAGTCGCCAAAGTATCCAACAGCTCGGTCAGGACCTGAGCCGGCGGGCGGGCAGAGCCGCTAGCACCAGCCGTCGCTGCAGCCGTTGAGCTGGAGGTCATAGCCGCGGTGGTCATCGAACGGAGTACCGGTTGTGTACCGGCCATGAAGATTGCAACCCTGTTCGGCGGCTCATAGGGGTCCGGAATACTGTCGCCATCGGAACAACCCCCAAGCCGGTCGTCCTGCAGTTGATACATTGAATTGGTCTCACCGGTTGACAACTCACCATCAGAGTAAACGGCCGTCTCACCACCAGACACAGATCCTTCCTCAAATTCTGCCCCATGGATGAAACCAACAAAGGCATGCTTCACGACGGTTTGAACCTTGGCGGGTCATGCACGCAGAGCCGTCTCGATGATGTCAGTGCAGGTGTCCGGCTCAGGGCCCGACTCGCCGATCTTGCCGATGAAGACGTAGATTCCGCCGAAGGGGACCCGGTACCCATACTCAATTGAGCCGGCCTCGGGGCCCAGCCAGCGTCATCGATCTAAAGCTTGCCGCGATGACTTTTGGTCATCCGGCCCACGGCGTATCCCTTGATACCTGCGAAGTTGCCCTTCAAGAACTCAAAACCACCGTGCGCTGGCCCCACGGTGGGCGCCAACTGTCGTGGACTTAACACGGCAGATGCCCTAGCTAAAGGACTTAGGTGTGGAACCATCACAACTAGGTTAGCTTGAAGGGGTTAATCGGGACAAAGGACACAGAGAGTTTATACTGGTTCGGCCCCTCACAACGAGGTAAAGGCTTACTCCAGTTAGGGGTTGTATTGCTTGGGTTTGATTACCAGGGAGTGAATACGCTTGACCTAGTTCTCGATCTCTTCTTTCTTGTCTTAACCCGCCACCGGGTCACCCCTTTATATACACAGGTTGATGCCCGACGGCTTACAGAGTCCCGGCTGGCTCATACACAACGTGTCCGGCTCAGTGACTAACTAAGCTTGCCTTAAAATACAAGTTACACATATGGCGGTTTATCCTCTTGGGCCTCAAATCGCCTCTGGGTCTTGGGACTTCAATAGGCTTGCTTTATAACCCTCCATCTTCATCCTTAAGTCGCCAGTGGCATGACCCGGCCCCTCCTTGGCGGGTCATACCCAATAGTTATATCCCCAACAGTTTTGAACGTGAATTCTAACCTTTCCTTGCACGGGAAGTGCATCCGCCTCTTATATACCTAAGGGGTGACGGCCGATTGAACAACACACAATCGACAAAATCATCTACCACTTTTTATCTTTTTATCTTTTCTCCTTAACCCTAGTTCTTCTTCTTCCTCGTTCTTTGTTCATTCTTCTTGTTGCAGGGCGGTGAATCTCGAGGCCCTAGGGGCGATCAGGTCGACCTAGGGCAGCCCATAGCCGCCGTGCGACCTGACGGGGTCCCTCCCGGGCATGTGGGGTTTCGGGTCCTCAAAAGCACCCGCCGGATTGCTTGCGTATCATGCTTCCGGATGGGTCTCCTTCGACGTGAGCCGCAGTGCATCACCCTCGGTGTTGGAGATACATGGTGACGTGTTCGTGTGCAAACACACTTTTTGGCGACTCCGCTGGGGACGAAGGTTTGAACGGTCTCCGGCCTGTTCTCGCTACGAAGAGATCATCATCTAGGGTTTGCAATCTACAAAGGTAATATGAATACTCAATCCCCATGTGTAGATGCAAATAATTCATATGGTGTTTCTAGATCATTCAATGAACATACTCTATCGGCCAGCCATAGTTTTTTCAATCATGCATCTAATTACGTGGAAGGGACGATTCAAAGTAATTTGCATGCTTCAAATTCTTATGATATTAGTAACCTGCACCATATGTATCCCAACTCTCATGCATCAGCAATGTTGGGGAACATAGTATTTCAAAAAAAATCCTACGATCACGCAAGATCTATCTAGGAGAAGCATAGAAAAGAGCGGGGAGAGTGTGTCCACGTACCCTCGTAGACCGAAAGCGGAAGCGTTTAGTAACACGATTGATGTAGTCGAACGTCTTCACGATCCAACTGATCCAAGTACCGAACGTATGGCACCTCCGTGTTTAGCACACGTTCAGCTCGATGACGTCCCTCGAACTCTTGATCCAGTTGAGGACAAGGGAGAGTTCCGTCAGCACGATGGCGTGGCGACGGTGATGATGAAGTTACCGGTGCAGGGCTTCGCCTAAGCACTACGACGATATGACCGAGGTGTGTAACTGTGGCGGGGGGCACCGCACACAGCTAAGAGAAGACTTGGTGTGTCTTTTGGGTGCCCCCCTCCCACGTATATAAAGGGGGGAGGAGAGGTGGCCGGCCCAAGGGGGGCACGCTCCATAGGGGAGTCCAACTAGGATTCCCAATCCTAGTTGGAGTCCCCTTCCTTTCCAAGAGAGGGGGAGAGGGAAGGAGGAAGAGAGGGAGAAGGAAAGAGGGGGGCGCCGCCCCCTCCCTAGTCCAATTCGGACTTGCCATGGGGGGGGGGGCGCTGCCTCCCCTTGTGGCCCTTCTCTCCTTTCCACTAAAGCCCATTAAGGCCCAATACTTCCCCGGGGGGTTCCGGTAACCTCCCAGTACTCCGAAACTTATCCGATACTTCCCAAAACCATTCCGGTGTTCGAATATAACCTTCCAATATATGAATCTTTACCTCTCGACCAATTCGAGACTCCTCGTCATGCCCGTGATCTCATCCGGGACTCTGAACAAACTTCGGTCATCAAATCACATAACTCATAATACAAATCGTCATCGAATGTTAAGCGTGCGGACCCTACGGGTTCGAGAACTATGTAGACATGACTGAGACACATCTCCGGTCAATAACCAATAGCGGAACCTAGATGCTCATATTGGCTCCTACATATTCTACGAAGATCTTTATCGGTCAAACCGCATAACAACATACGTTGTTCCCTTTGTCGTCGGTATGTTACTTGCCCGAGATTCGATCATCGGTATCCTCATACCTAGTTCAATATCGTTTACCGGCAAGTCTCTTTACTCGTTCCGTAATGCATCATCCCGCAACTAACTTATTAGTCACATTGCTTGCAAGGCTTATAGTGATGTGCAATACCGAGAGGGCCCAGAGATACCTCTCCGATACACGGAGTGACAAATCCCAATCTCGATCTATGCCAACTCAACAAACACCTTCAGAGACACCTGTACAACATCTTTATAATCACCCAGTTACGTTGTGATGTTTGATAGCACACAAGGTGTTCTTCCGGTATTCGGGAGTTGCATAATCTCATAGTCAGAGGAACATGTATAAGTCATGAAGAAAGCAATAGCAATTAAACTAAACGATCATTATGCTAAGCTAACGGATGGGTCTTGTTGGGGATATTACTGTTGGGCATAAACCGGCCAGGAGAGGCCGGGTTATCCCCATAATGGATTATTATATCTGAAGCCCATGAAGATCATGATGGAGGCGCTTTATGAAGGCCCAGGGCCCAAAGTCGGTTTAAAGGTCTGTAGATGTAAACCGACATTGATATGTAAACTTGTGTTGTAAGATAGAAAGAGCAGAGACCGAGCCGGACACGTTTATGAGCCGGCCTCGGAATCCTGTAAACTGGCGGGCATCAACCCATGTATATAAGGGGATGCCCGGCGGCGGTTTAGAGAGAACAAACAACAACTCGAGACCAAGGCAAAGCGTATTCGCTCCCTGGTCATCGAAACCCTAGCAATCCCACAACAACTGGATCGTAGGCTTTTACCTTCACCGCAAGGGGCCGAACCAGTATAAACTCTCTGCGTCCCTTGTCCGCTTTAACCCCTTTAAGCTAACCCGTTGCGATGGCTCCATGACTAAGTCCTTTCTCTAGGACATCTGCCGTGACAAAACCACGACAGTTGGCGCCCATCGTGGGGCTATCGCACGATGGTTTTGAGTTCTTAGAGGGCAGCTTCGAAGGACTCAAGGGCTACGCTGTGGGCCGGATGACCAAGAGTCATCGCGGCAAGCTCTACATTGACGACGCGGGCTGGGGCCCCGAGGCCGGCTCAATTGAGTACGGGTACCGGGTCCCCTTCGGCGGCATCCACGTTTTCATTGGCAAGATCGGCGAACCGGGCCCTGAGCCGGATATCTGCACCGACATCATCGAGACGGCTCAGCGTGCGAGATCTGCCCGGGTTAAGCCTATCATGAAGCGTGCCTTCGTGGGAGTCATCCACGGAGTGGAATATGAGGATAGATCAGAATCTGGTGGTGAAACCATCGTTTATTCCGGCGACGAGTCATCGACCGGAGAGACCGAGTCATTGTACCAATTGCAAGATGGCCGGATTGGGGGTTGTTCCGATGGCGACAGTATTCCGGACCCCTTTGATCTGCCAAACCGGGTTGCGATCTTCATGGCCGGTACACAGCCAGCGCTCCACTCTTCGACCACAGCGGCGATGATTTCCGGATCAGTAGGAGCGACAGCGGCTGGGGCAGGAGGCCCTGTGCGACCGCCGACTCAGGTTTTATCTGATTTATTTGATGCCTTGGCAGCACTGATGGCGGAGGTTAATCCGGCGAATCAAGATGAGCATAATGCGGAAATTGCGAAGGTGAAAGATCAGATAACCTAGGCCAAGGCCGACCTGGCTGCTGAGGATACCAGGATGGCTGCGGAACGGGCCGCATTGGATGCACAGGCTTACCGGCTTATGCTGGATCAGAGCGCGTCAAACGATGTCATGAGGAGAAGGTACGAATCTCACCTACCACCGGTTTATGAGGCCAAGAACCTCTTTAATACCCTAGGAGCGGGGATCAGTAATCCGCCAGCGGTAAACCGGGCGGAGGCACCTGGAACGGGGGTGCCGGTTCAGCCACGTCCGACTGATCCGCCTCGTCAGAACAACATTTTGTCACAGCACGTCCCAACACCATCGGGTCATTACTCTAACCCGATGGATAATATTGTCGCTGCCGCTTCACGACTGGCGGCCCTCCCGATCAAAGGTGAGTCCCCAGTAGCGGTCGAGACGCGATGGGCTAGGGAGCTCCTTCAGACAGCTTTGACTCAGCAGCAGGCTTATTCATATGGGACAATTGCATTTTTACCCCTAGTTGGTTTCTACCCACGGGTTTTGCCCTTACTTTTCGAGCTTGCTCAGTTTTGCCCTTACTTTTTCTGTCATGGTCCCTCGAATGCCCTTTGACCGTTTGACCAAAACTTTGAAAATTCATAACTAATTCATATGAACTCAGAAAAATGCAAATAAGATATCAAAGTGTTCAGATAAACATTGCCTTTATGTGGATATCATTTGCACTCAGGACAAAAGCAGCCTTTAAACTACCTGAGGTAATTAATGATATTATCATTATTAAAAATAAAAAGGTATAAACAATATTTTTTTCATGAATAAAAATTACATGCAAATGTAGGTGATGTTTTCTGAACATCCAGATATCTTATTTGCATTTTTCTGAGTTCGTATCATCTTGTTAAGAATGTTCTAACGACTTTGACCATTATTTGGAAACTTCATAACAAGTTGATATGAACTCAGAAAAATGCAAATAAGATATCAGGATGTTCAGAAAACATCACCTACATTTGCATGTAATTTTATTCATGAAAAAATATTGTTTATACCTTTTTATTTTTAATAATGTTAATAACGTTAATTACCTCAGGTAGTTTAAAGGGTGCTTTTGTCCTGAATGCAAATGATGTGCACATAAAGGTAATGTTTATCTGGACATTTTGATATCTTATTTGCATTTTTATGAGTTCATATGAATTAGTTATGAATTTTCAAAGTTTTGGTCAAACGGTCAAAGGGCATTCGAGGGACCTCGACGGAAAAAGTAAGGACAAAACTGAGCAAGCTCGAAAAGTAAGGGCAAAACCCGTGGGTAGGAACCAACTAGGGGTAAAAATGCAATTGTCCCTATTCATATAGTCGCGAAAGGATCCATTCTACTCCCCGCCCAAGCCGGAGTTACAGCAGGCATATCGATGAACCGGCTGTATCGAGCAGCGCGCGAAATCGTAATCCGCCCCGTGGCCATAACCCGGCGGGTGGCGGTGGTGATGCTCAGGATGTGGTGGATCGTGCTAGGGCACGTCGAGAGGCCAAGTTAGTGGCGCAGCATGAAGCTCGCCAACTTACTCCGGTTCGTCCGACCACATCGGTGGAACCAGGGTTACTTCCAGTTCTTTGGGAGTACCGTGTCTCGTCCCAGCGCTGCGCAACGTGCGCCTACCCAAGGATTTCAAGGGCCCACGCAAAGTTCCGAATTACACCGCCGATTTATCCCCCGAGTCATGGGTTGAAAGCTATGAGATGGCAATGGAGATGCTGGATGTGGACGACGCGGCGTGTGCTAAATACTTCACCATGGTGCTGGAGGGGAAAACCCGCACTTGGCTGAAGAACTTGCCGGCTAACTCCATTGGGTCATGGGCCGAATTAAGGGCCCGGTTTATCTAGAATTTCAAGGATACATGCAAGCAGCCCATGTCAATTGTGGACTTAGCTGCCTATGTCCAGGAGGAAGGAGAATCAACAACCCGTTGGGTGCGCCGGGTTTCGGAGATTTTGCATTCATCGGACCGCATCAACGCTGATACAATAGTTTTGATGTTGGAAGGAAATTGCCGGTTTGCACCTCTGAAGTTGAAGTTGGGGTGGCTCAAACGTCATTGTAATGACATGGGAACACTTATGGCAGCTCTGGTAAAGTATGCCGACTCTGATAGTACCAAGGACCCGAGTCTGACGATGACAAGACAGGGAAGGGAAAGAAGAGCGGCAACACCAAGGGGCAGCAGCATAACCCGGCGGGTCATGGAAACAACGGTAAGCATAAGGCGGATAACAGTTTAGATTTTGTGGCTAATACCAACACGCAGGACAAAGGACAGAGGCATAAGGGTAAACCTCCCCAGCGTGGTGGAGGACCAAGTCCTAATTCGGAGCTCTTGTCTTATCTGTTAAACCAGCCTTGCCCAAAGCACGGGACGCAGGACAAACCATCCACGCACCTCTGGAAAGATTGTTATATCATGCAGGAGTTCAAAAATTCCGAATTTTTTCGGTATGATCACGGACCGGGCGGCAGTTCAGGCCCTGGATCTCATGGGCCGGGTTACGGTGGAGGCAGTTCCGGTTCAGGTTTTCACGGTAATCAGAGCGGACATGGTAATCAAGGCAATCAGGGCAATCAAGGTGGTTATAATCATCAGGGCAATCAGCAGCAATAGCAGCAGTTGGGCTACCAGAGCAACCCGAAGCAGTTGAATAGTGGGCAGTATCATGTCTTCACCACTAGTCTATGCAAGCGCGATCAAAAACTCCATAAAAGGGCAGTGAATTCCGTTGAACCGGCGGTGCCCCGTTACTTGCGCTGGTCTGAGCAGCCGATCATGTGGAGTAGAGAGGATCATCCACCCCGGGTTGATAATCCGGGTCATCTGGCATTGGTGGTGGCGCCTCAGGTTGGAGGTTATAAGTTCACCAAGGTACTCATGGATGGAGGGAGTAGTATCAACATCCTTTATTATGAAACCTTCCGTCGCATGGGGTTAACAGATAACAATCTTAAACCATCCAACACAGTCTTCCATGGTGTAGTGCCTGGTAAATCAGCATATCCTGTTGGTAAGATAGCTCTGGAGGTGGCTTTTGGAGATGAGCATGATTCAAGGTCAGAGACATTGACTTTTGAAGTGGTGAAAATCAAGAGCCCGTATCATGCCCTGTTTGGACGGCTGGCTTATGCTAAGTTCATGGCAAGGCCCTGTTATGTCTATCTGCAGCTTAAGATGCCGGGCCATAAGGGGACCATCACGGTCCATGGGAGATGCAAGATCGCTTTAGAATATGAAGAAGGTGATGCGGCTTATGCTGAGTCGGTTTGCGCAACAGAGGAGTTGAAGTTCTATAAGGACAATGTTGATCCGGTGGATATGACTTCTTTGGAAAAGCCAACTACAGAGCATGATCTGGCCTTGAAGTTTAAATCGGCTGATGAGACTAAGCTTGTTGATTTTGTTCCTGGCGATTCATCCAAGCAATTTAGCATCAGCGCTAACTTGGATCCGAAATAGGAAAGCACACTCATCGAGTTCATCCGTGAGAATCGGGATATCTTCGCGTGGAAACCTTCTGACATGCCAGGTGTACCGAGAGAACTCGTCGAGCACACTCTCAATGTCGATCCCAAGTATAAACCGGTCAAACAGTTTCTTCGCCGGTTCAATGAAGAAAGACGCAAGGCTATTGGTGAGGAGGTAGCCAGGCTCTTGGCGGTTGGGTTCATCGTTGAAGTATTTCATCCTGAATGGTTGGCTAATCCGGTGCTGGTACTTCAGAAGAACGGCACTTGGCGTATGTGTGTGGACTACACAGATCTCAACAAGGCCTGTCCAGCAGACCCTTTTGCCCTCCCTCGTATTGATCAAATCATTGATGCTACGGCGGGTTGTGAGCGTTTGAGCTTTTTGGATGCATATTCTGGTTACCATAAAATCAAAATGGCAGTTAAGGACCAGGAGAAGACAGCGTTTATAACTCCTTTTGGAGCCTTCTGCTATGTGTCTATGCCTCTTTGGGCTCAAGAGTGCCCAGGCGACTTATCAGCGCTGTGTGCAGAATTGTCTTCATGATCAGACCGGCTGCAATGTTCATGCTTATGTGGATGATATTGTGGTAAAATCCAGAAAGAAGGAGACATTGATAGATGACTTGAAGGAGACCTTTGATAACCTCTGGGTTTATAAAATGATGCTTAATCCGGCCAAATGTGTTTTCGGTGTACCGACAGGCAAACTCTTGGGCTTTCTGGTGTCTAACAGGGGCATTGAAGCTAATTCGGAGAAAATCAAGGCTATAACTTCGTTGGCTAAACCGAAGTGTATCAATGGTGTTCAACGCCTGGCAGGCCGGATTGCCGCCTTGAGCCGGTTTATCAGTCGCCTGGGTGAGAAGGCCATCCCTTTATATCAGACGCTGAAGAAAACGGATGACTTCGTATGGAGTGACACCGCCAATGAAGCATTTGAGGACTTAAAACGGCAGCTGGCTAATCCGCCGGTTCTTGCTGCTCCTGTTGATAAAGAGCCATTGTTGCTATATGTGGCAGCTAACGCCCGGGCTGTTAGCGTGGCTATTGTGGTGGAGCGCAAGGAGGCCGTAAAGGAGTATCCGGTTCAACGGCCGGTCTACTATATCAGTGAGGTACTTATTGAGTCCAAGCAAAGGTACCCACATTGGCAGAAGCTGGTGTATGGAGTTTTTATGGCAAGCCGGAAGCTTCAACAGTATTTCCAAGGTCATCCCATCACCGTGATCAGCTCTGCTCCTTTGGGGGATATAATCCAAAACAGGGAAGCAACTAGCCGGATTGCTAAGTGGGCTATTGAGCTTGGGCCTCATGGGTTAAAATATATGCCCCGGACGGCGATCAAATCTCAGGCACTTGTGGATTTCATCAATGACTGGACAGAATTACAGGCGCCAGAAGAGAAGCCGGATTATACTTATTGGACTATTCATTTTGATGGGTCCAGGCAATTGGAGGGCTCGGGGGCTGGAGTCGTATTAACTTCCCCACGAGGTGATAAGTTTTGTTATGTTCTCCGTTTAATGTTCCCTTGCACTAACAATGCAGCTGAATATGAGGCTTTACTCCATGGTCTTCGGATGGCTAAAGAGATGAATCTAAGCCGAGTTAAGTGCTTCGGTGACTCGGATCTGGTGGCTCAACAAGTGTCTGGTACTTGGGATTCCAAGGACCCACTCATGGCAGCATATCGTCGAGAGGTGGATATTGTTGCAGGTCACTTCAAAGGTTATCAGGTCGATCATGTGGACCGGTGGAAGAATGAAGCGGCGGACGCTTTAAGCCGCTTGGGTTCCCAACGTGAACCGGTTCCACCCAATGTCTTCCTGGATGTGCTGCATAATCCGTCTGTCAAGCTCCCTGGCGAAGAGGATTTGGCTGTTCCTGATTCGGAGGCTCAGTTGGTGGCGGCTCTTCATGTTATCCCGGATTGGACGGTTCCATATTTGGCGTATATGAACCGGGGTGAGTTACTAGAGGATGAAACTTCGGCCAGGCAGATAATCTGGCGGTCCAAGTCCATGACTATTATAAATGAAGAGTTACATCATTGCAGTGTGACAGGGGCATTTCAGCGTTGTGTATCTCCTGAAGAAGGCCGCGAAATTTTGCGAGAGATCCACGAAGGAGATTGTGGTCACCACGCCGGTTCAAAATCTCTGGTCGCCAAAGCGTTTCGTCACGGTTTCTATTGGCTGACGGCTCATGCTGATGCCGATGACTTGGTCAAAAGGTGTGATGGATGTCAAAAATTCTCACGACGCGCTCATGTACCGGCTCAGGAATTGAGGACGATTCCAATCACTTGGCCGTTTGCAACTTGGGGGCTGGATACGGTTGGGCCCTTTAAGCGTCCAAGGACAAGAAGACCCACCTTTTGGTGGCAGTTGATAAATTCACTAAGTGGGTGGAAGCAGAACCAGTCAGTAAGTGTGATGCAGCTACGGCGGTTCAATTCATCAAAAAGGTGATTTTCCGGTTTGGCTTTCCACACAGCATTATAACTGATAATGGTACCAATCTGTCCAAAGGTGCTATGAAGGAGTTCTGTCAACGTGAGCACATCCGGCTTGATGTATCATCGGTGGCTCACCCCCAGTCTAATGGTCAAGCGGAGAGAGCCAATCAAGAGATCTTGAGAGGCATCAAGCCCCGGCTTATGGTTCCTTTGCAACGGACGTCGGGTTGTTGGGTGGAGTTACCTTCTGTGTTATGGAGCATCAATACCACGCCCAACAGATCCACGGGTTACACACCTTTTTTCATGGTTTATGGAGCGGAGGCGGTTCTCCCTAGTGACATTCGTCATGACTCGCCTCGTGTGGCAGCATATGTCGAAACTGACAATGAGAAGGCACGACAGGAAGCACTTGACCTGTTGGATGAAGAGTGTGACATTGCAGCAGCCCGTTCGGCGATTTATCAGCAAGATCTGTGGCGTTATCACAGCCGCCGGGTTAGAACCAGAACTTTTCAAGAAGGCGATCTGGTGCTCTGACTCATTCAGGATCAAACTGATATGCACAAGTTATCCCCACCTTGGGAAGGACCTTTTGTGGTCAGCAAGAATCTGCATAATGGGTCATACTATCTTATTGATGTTCGAGAGCACAAAGACTCACGTAAATCGGAGGAGGAGACCCACCGGCCGTGGAATATCTCTCATCTTCGGCCTTACTATACCTGAGCCATAGGCTCTGCTTATGTACATAGTTATGACAATGTATATATTATGATCAATATAATAAACCGGAACCTCAGCTAAAGCGGGGTATTTGTTGTTTTTCTTATATCATGTGTGGTTACATGGGGGCTTCTGTTCATAAAGCGGCGTCCGGTTTACACCTTGATTCAGCTTATAAAGCTTTATATAAAAATTACTTGGGGGCTTGGTTGTATTTGAACCATAGCTACACCTCTTGATCGGCGCAAACCCACCAGAAAAATCACTTGGGGGCTTGGTCGTATTCGAACCGTAGTCACACCTCTTGATCGGCTCAAAGCCAAATTAATTCGGGGCCAAAGTGAGTGTTGCAAAAGAACAACTCAAACATAGGCACCCACTGAGCACAACTCAAAATATTGCTTGGGGATTCTTTGCTATCGCAATGAACAAAGAATCTACACTTGTAATAGGCTATCAAGCCACGGCTTGGAAGCCTGGTGTATACACCTAAAACCCCGGGTTAGCCTGCCTTTTTAAGTAAGTCACTCCGTCCAGGTAAACCTGGTATGACCCGCCGAACTTCGACAAGTCAATCTGATAAGACCCTGAACTTGTCAAAGTTAAAATGACGATTGGTTAAGGATTGAGGACCATCTTAAAAGGCTTTGTGAAATGGTTTAACTCAGTGGCCTGGCAGCCCATGAAAAGCCTCGAATTTGGGGCCTGGCAGCCCATGAAAAGCCTCGGCTACAAGTTTTTTCATATGTTTTTGTTTGCCAAGTTTTTCTCTTTTGATGACATTTCTAATGTTCTGATAAACCGGCGTTCATTAAACCCGGCTTGACTTTCAACTACAAGTTGTCAGTATCTGATCAGTCATAATCCGGAGATTATTAACCCGGTCTGGTTTTGACTATAAGTCGCCAGAATTGAATATGAATAAACCGGTGTTTATCATAACGCGGAGCGGTTTTATCATAAACCGGCACAATATGACAGAAGATTAAGGTTATTACCCTCATTACAACAGTTGGTCAGCCAACATTATGACTCAAGGTCACAGGTATCAATTATTTCCATATTTGATTATCTTTTTACAGCCTTGGTTATAAACCATGGCTATATGTCTGGGCATCATGACCCGTCCGGTGGTAAACCGCCAGGACACTTTCAATTTCTTATATGCAGGAGCAGCTACGAATTATGAAAATCATATATCTTAAGCATGGCGAGTTAACAAGTATCAGGCAAAATAAATATGCACGAAGGCATAATAGCCAAGCGTTTGAACTAGCCTATTACAAGGCGTTTCAGTGCCCAAACGAATAATTGTTTTTCAGCAAGTGTTGCGGCTCGCAGAAGGCTAGCCCGATCTCCGGATCATGATTCGTCACCAGCTTGACCTGACGGCCGCGGATCATCTTGCACCGGTTCATCCTCTTCGTCTCTACCCAGTGGCTGGAAGTCAATATTTTCCCAGTCGATCCCAGTTAGGGCTTGGAACACAGCTTCATCGCTTATAAGGGTGGACGGTTCAATGTCAGGGGCATAAGTGTGCTTACGAATCGGCGGGATAAGATTTTGAACCTCAGGAGTTGGTGCGGCAACCCATTTGTTGTTGACGTCATAACTTGCCTGATAATGGGAAAGATCAGCTTCTTCAGCTAATTGGCAAGCCAGTGCACGTACTTCCCGGTTTATGGCTCGGAGGTCCTCATTGCCAAATTCTGATCCGTCTTCTTTTAAGCTCAGATAGCCTTTGCTGACATCTTTCGGATCAAGATCGGGCACCCATGCTTTTGCCCGGGTTAGCGCGGTAAGAGCACCAGCTCTTGCAGCAGATCTCTTTAACTCTTCTACCCGGGCGGGCAGCATTGACAGCCTTTCTAAGGTCTCTTTGATTAAAGTTGGGGGCGGCTTGTTGTGAGAAGCGGTGCAGATAATCCGTTGCGCGCCGGTATATAACTACTCTATAAGAGTATAGGCAACCTTCAGCTTCTTCTGTACATCAGAGCCCAGATGACTAATGCGAGTTCCTGCATCATTACAAACATCAGTGAACTGGTAATGTATGGGATGATATGTTGAAAACTTAAAGCAAGGATGTTTACCAAACACAGCAGCCGTCATGGCATGTATCTGCCACTTTACGCCAGTCAGCTCATCTACTACCGGTTTAAGAGCTACTTCTGCGTCCTCGGCTCTTTTTTGCAAAGCGGATTTTTCAGTGTCCCAATCCGCCCGCTCCTTGTTGAAACTCTCCTTTAGCTTTTCCATAGCGGCTAAAGCGCTGGTCAACTCATCCTTGGCCTTGGAGGTTTCGGCTTGCTGGGACTTGATGTTTTCTTGCAGATCGGCAGTTTGAGATTCCTTTTTGCTCAGCTCAGCCTATAAGAAACGGACATATTATGAGTTGACGGTACATATTTGAAGTACCAAGCACATAACAAGTTATGCACCTGATACTTGGGGGCTAATGCATATTTGCTTGTTCTCGAAAATTTCTACAAGTCCCAAGCACAATACAAGTATTACTCTTGGCACTTGGGGGCTAATGTATGTTTGCTCAAAATACTGATATGGAAATTCTTTTAAAGTCCCGATTCATCTTTATAAGGTTAAACCGACCCTTGGGGGCTACAGCAGTGAAAGATACAGTATTGCAATTCTACAATACTGGTTCCTCTTAAAGAGATAACCCGGTCCCTGGAGGCTAAGCATATAAAGTTAAGTTATTACTAAGTCCCGGTTTGGATTGATATCATAAACCATCACTTGGGGGCCACTGGAGTTGATATTTGGAATTAAAAAGAGAAACAGTTATGCAGAGTTGAGCATTAGTTACCTCGTATTGCTCTTTCATCAAGTTTACCAAACCGGCTTCATAGTCACGGCTGGTGTACAGACGGTTCAAGAAGCCAGAGTGAATGTCTTGAGCATTGATATGGGCATAGCTTGACAAATCGGCGTTCCATTTGCCTTTGCCGATAGCAGAAAGCTCGTCCTTGGCAGTATGCTTTGATAAAGCGACAGGATTGCCAGGAGTGGTGTGGCCAATGCCAGTAATCATAATATCATCTTCTTCACCATCAGCGGCCTTCACAGGAGTCGATGGTTTGTAAGTGGCTTCAGTTGGATTTGTCGGTTTATCAGTATCGCAGACTGGATTAGTCGGTTCATCGGACTGGCCCATTGGATCAATTTCCACTTGATCAGCAACAAAGTCATGATCCTGCGGTGGCGGGTCATTAAGTATGGCATCAGCATTTTTCGGATCTGGAGTCTTCTCCGGTTCAACAACTGTATTGTCGTCAACCGGTTTAGTTAACCGGGCCTTCTTACTGGGTCTGGGTTTAGCATTGAGAAGAACAGATATAAAAGATCAGTACAGTATGCAAAAATGACACATCAAGGATAAAATCAAGTGCATAGCTCACCCAGGAACTGTCTTGAGGGCTGGGAGTTGTGTGGTTGTTGACTCGCCAGAAGACGAGTGAGGTGTTCCCTGATAATTCGAATCAGATGGATTAAGAGGTTGTCGGAAACAACCCGCCTTGGGGCAAGAAGTGTCAAGAGTATAAGAGACCTCTGATCGGCGTTTTCGAACCGGAGTGTTCGGTAAACCAGCGGAGGTAACTACCTAGCCGCTGTGCCGGGTTGTGCGGCGAGCTTCGTGTCGCTGTGTCTTCAAAAGAAAGTTTGGGTCCAAGTAAGCAAGGGGGTGAGAAAATTTTACTTTCTGGTTTGCTCGACGGATTTTCGATGTTGGCAGAGGATCTGAATCGGAGGAAAGAATGATTACCTCTACGTCATCAGCTTGACTGCCTTCAGCGTCGTCCTGATAATAGTCATTGTCAATGAGGTGTATGAAAAATGAACCAAGAGAGTCAAGTTCTACCTCTGAGTCCGGATTAGCCACATCGGCATCAACATTTGGCTCGGAAGACGCAGTGGTCCTTTTCTTGGCAGGTTTTTAACAACCTTGGTCTTCGGGCGAAGTGGCTTGGCCGGTTTATCTTGCGGTTTTGCCGGTTTATCTTGTGGTTTTTTCTTCTAGAACGGATCATCGTCCTGTCAAAGATGGACAAGATTTCCAGAGAATATTTTGAAAGAAGCAACTTAAAACAAATAAGTCATATGATTCTTACAGCTGGCGGTTTGTTGGAGGTGCAGAAAGGACTTAATCCGGTATGGCCGCAGACAGCCTCTGGTTCATTCAACATTTTCTTGACAGCCTCAGTAACTTCAGCCTCTGTTAGCTGAATATTAACATGTCGTTGAGGGTCGGTCAAACTCCCTGTGTATTCACACATCAAACCGGGGCGCCGGCTTAAGGGCAGAATGCTCCAGTTTATCCAACAACGAGCAAAGTCAACACCTGTTAAACCGTTCGCCATAAAGGCTCTAAGCTTTGACAGTTGTGGGGCATAGTTGGCCCTTTCCTTTGCAGTTAACCTCTGAGGAAAGGGATGTGTATTGCTAAGACGGTGAGGGCGGTAACCCGGCAAAGGGTTTTCATCAGTTGGAGATGTGTCTTTGCAATAAAACCAAGTCTGGTTCCACTCCTTGGGGTGACTGTGAAGCTTGGCATGAGGGAAGCTGACTTCTTTCCTTTTTTGAACCGCCATTCCACCAAGTTCAATATTGGGTCCATCTGTGAACTCTGTGCGATGGTTTAAGTGGAAGAAATCCCTAAACAATTCAACTGTGGGCTCCTCTCGAAGATAAGCCTCACAAAAGACTTGGAAATGGCAGATGTTGGACACAGAGTTTGGACCGATGTTCTGAGGGTGAAGCTGAAAACTGGGAAGCACATCTCGGAAGAATTTTGAACCGGGAGGGCTAAAGCCTCGACCCAGATGGTCAACAAAAACGACTACTTCTCCGTCCTTGGGTTCAGGAGGATTTTCCGGACCAGGGGCCCTCCAGTGGATGACCTCTTTCTTGGCTAAAGCGCCAGTTGCGACACACCTGTTTAACTGATCTTCAGTGACCCGAGACGGAACCCAGTTGCATTCATAGACTTGTTTGGCCATTTCAATGGAAGCTGAAACATAGTTATTGCCGGTTTGAGATTTATAATGAACAAGTAATAAAGCAATGCAAGTTAAAGCAGAGGTCTATGCATATTGTTAAACCGGAATGTGACATTACTAAACCGGAGTCTGATATTGCTAAGCCGGAATCTTATGATAGAGAAGGTGCAAAGATAAATGAATCGGCGGTTTAAGAGGGGACTAATGGTACCTACCGGATTATCATTTTTTCAAAGCTAAACCGCCTATATTGGTATGAAAGGTACAAATCTAAAGTACCTAAGTGAAGGAAAAACAAGTTTCGCAGGTTGATGTGATAATTTCAGATCTGCGGTGTGACAGAAAAACTAGAAAATATTCAGACCTAATCTCAAGTACTTGAACAGTTCATCAAAGTTCAGATGAGTTTTTTATATAAAGGAGATGCTCAAATAAGGAAAAAGGGGATTATGGCTACAGCCGCACAAGAAGTATGAGATCCAAATTAGCCGTTTGTGCTACTAAGAAGAACAGGGAAGAACGGCGCCGGAGCTTCAATAAACTCTGATGAACATTGAAACCCTAATGGTGGATCTAGAGCGAAGAAAAGAGGAACTTACTGATGCTGAGGGAACAGCGGAGGAGCGCCGCGTTTCTCTGGTGCGGTCAGGTTGATGCAGCGGCCGTCGTTGGGGCGGAAGCAAAGGTCGACGGCGGCAAAGCTCCAATGGTCGGGCGTTGCGAGGAAGAGGACGATGTGAAGGGGCACGAACGGGAAAAGTGAAAAGGACCCCTCGGCCTTATTTATAAGGTGAATGGATAAGTGGCAGGCGCGAGAATCGAGGAGCCCAAAAAATGGGATATATGACAGCTGTGTCGCCTCGATTGTCGGAGGCTCATTAATGAAGGTGAGTTATATGCAATTTTTAAACAGATGACGTCATGGCGGTTTATCATGATCTTGGAAGATGATGTCATGGCGGTTTACAAGGTTTATGCGAAGGTACTGAAGAAGAAATTTTCTTAAGTATTGAGGATTGACATGAACCAGTTCAAATCAATCTGGGGCCTAATGTTGGGGATATTACTACTGGGCGTAAACCGGCCAGGAGAGGCCGGGTTATCCCCATAATGGATTATTATATCTGAAGCCCATGAAGATCAAGATGGAGGCGCTTTATGAAGGCCCAGGGCCCAAGACATTGATATGTAAACTTGTGTTGTAAGATAGAAAGAGCAGAGACCGAGCCGGACACGTTTATGAGCCAGCCTCGGAATCCTGTAAACCGGCGGGCGTCAACCCATGTATATAAGGGGACGACCCGACGGCGGTTTAGAGAGAACAGACAACAACTCGAGACCCAGGCAAAGCGTATTCGCTCCCTGGTCATCGAAACCCTAGCAATCCCACAACAACTGGATCGTAGGCTTTTACCTTCACCGCAAGGGGCCAAACCAGTATAAACTCTCTGCGTCCCTTGTCCGCTTTAACCCCTTTAAGCTAACCCATTGCGATGGCTCCACGACTAAGTCCTTTCTCTAGGACATCTGCCGTGACAAAACCACTACAGGTCTTGTCCATCACATCATTCTCTAATGATGTGATCCCGTTCATCAAATGACAACACATGTCTATGGTTAGGAAACTTAACCATCTTTGATTAATGAGCTAGTCAAGTAGAGGCATACTAGGGACACTCTGTTTGTCTATGTATTCACACCTGTACTAAGTTTACGGTTAATACAATTCTAGCATGAATAATAAACATTTATCATGATGTAAGGAAATATAAATAACAACTTTATTATTGCCTCTAGGGCATATTTCCTTCAGTCTCTCACTTGCACTAGTCAATAATCTAGTTCACATCGTCATGTGATTTAACACCAATAGTTCACATCTTTATGTGAGTTAGTTCACATCTCCATGTGACTAATACCCAAAGGGTTTACTAGAGTCATTAATCTAGTTCACATCGCTATGTGATTAACACCAAAAGAGTGATCATGTTTTGCTTGTGAGAGAAGTATAGTCAACGGGTCTGCCACATTCAGAGCCGTATGTATTTTGCAAATTTTCTACGTCTACAATGCTCCGCACGGAGCTACTCTAGCTAATCGCTCCAACTTTCAATATGTATCCAGATTGAGACTCGGAGTCATCCGGATCAGTGTCAAAGCTTGCATCGACGTAACCCTTTACGACGAACTTTTTGTCACCTCCATAACCGAGAAACATGTCCTTATTCCACTAAGGATAATTTTGACCGCTGTCCAGTGATCCACTCCTGGATCACTATTGTACCCTCTTGCCAAACTCATGGTGAGGTACACAATAGGTCTGGTACACAGCATAGCATACTTTATAGAACCTATGACTGAGGCATAGGGAATGACTTTCCATTCTCTTTCTATTTTCTGCCATGGTCGGGTTTTGGGTCTTTACTCAACTTCACACCTTACAACTCAGGCAAGAAATCCTTCTTTGACTGATCCATTTTGAACTCCTTCAAAATCTTATCAAGGTATGTACTCATTGAAAGTCTTATCAAGTGTCTTGATCTATCTTTATATATCTTGATGCCCAATATGTAGGTAGCTTCACTGAGGTCTTTCATTGAAAAATTTCTTATTCAAGTATCCTTTTATGCTATCTAGAAATTCTGTATTATTTCCAATCAACAATATGTCATCCACATATAATATCAGAAATGCTACAGAGCTCCCACTCACTATTTTGTAAATACATGCTTCTCCAAAAGTTTGTATAAAACCATATGCTTTGATCAGACTATCAAAGCGTACATTCCAACTCCGAGATGCTTGCACCAGTCCACAAATGGATCATTGGAGCTTACACACTTTGTTAGCACCTTTCGGATTGACAAAACCTTCTGGTTGCATCATATACAACTCTTCTTTAAGAAATCCATTAAGGAATGCAGTTTTGACATCCATTTGCCAAATTTCATAAAATGCGACAATTGCTAACATGATTCGGGCAGACTTTAAGCATAGATACGAGTGAGAAACTCTCATCATAGTCAACACCTTGAACTTGTCGAAAACCTTTTTGCGACAATTCGAGCTTTGCTGATAGTAACACTACTATCAGCGTCTGTCTTCCTCTTGAAAATCCATTTAATCTCAATGGCTCGCCGATCATCGGGCAAGTCAATCAAAGTCCATACTTTGTTCTCATACATGGATCCCATCTCAGATTTCATGGCCTCAAGCCATTTCGCGGAATCTGGACTCGTCATCGCTTCCTCATAGTTCGTAGGTTCGTCATGGTCAAGTAACATGACCTCCAGAACAGAATTACCGTACCACTCTGGTGCGGACCTTACTCTTGCTGACCTACGAGGTTCGGTAGTAACTTGATCTGAAGTTTCATGATCATCATCATTAGCTTCCTCACTAATTGGTGTAGGAATCACTGGAACTGATTTCTGTGATGAACTACTTTCTAATTCGGGAGCAGGTACAATTACCTCATCAAGTTCTACTTTCCTCCCACTCACTTCTTTCGAGAGAAACTCCATCTCTACAAAGGGTCCATTCTTAGCAATGAATATCTTGCCTTTGGATCTGTGATAGAAGGTGTACCCAACAGTCTCCTTTGGGTATCCTATGAAGACACATTTCTCCGATTTGGGTTCGAGCTTATCAAGTTGAAGCTTTTTCACATAAGCATCATAGCCCCAAACTTTAAGAAACGACGGCTTAGGTTTTTTTGCCAAACCATAGTTCATATGGTGCCGTCTCAACAAATTTAGATGGTGCCCTATTTAACATGAATGTAGCTGTATCTAATGCATAACCCCAAAACGATAGTGGTAAATCGGTAAGAGACATCATAGATCGCACCATATCTAATAAAGTGCGGTTATGACGTTCGGACACACCATTACGCTATGGTGTTCTAGGTGGCGTGAGTTGCGAAACTATTCCACATTGTTTCAAATAAAGACCAAACTCGTAACTCAAATATTCGCCTCTGTGATCAGATCGTAGAAATTTTATTTTCTTGTTACAATGATTTTCTACTTCACTCTGAAATTCTTTGAACTTTTCAAATGTTTCAGACTTATGTTTCATCAAGTAGAAATACCCATATCTGCTCAAATTATCTGTGAAGGTCAGAAAATAACGATATCCGCCGCGAGTCTCACACTCATCGGACCGCATACATCAGTACGTATCATTTCCAATAAGTCAGTTGCTCGCTCCATTGTTCCAGAGAACGGAGTCTTAGTCATCTTGCCCATGAGGTATGATTCGCAAGCATCAAGTGATTCCAAAAGCCCATCAGCATGGAGTTTCTTCATGCGCTTTACACCAATATGACCTAAACAACAGTGCCACAAATAAGTTGCACTATCATTATTAACTTTGCATCTTTTGACTTCAATACATGAATATGTGTATCACTACGATCGAGATTCAGTAAACCATTTATATTGAGTGTATGACCATAGAAGGTTTTATTCATGTAAATAGAACAACAATTATTCTTTGACTTAAATGAATAACCATATTGCAATAAACATGATCCAATCATATTCATGCTCAACGCAAACACCAAATAACATTTATTTTAGGTTCAACACTAATCCCAAAGGTAAAGGGAGTGTGCGATGGTGATCTTATCAACCTTGGAATTACTTCCAACACACATCATCACCTTGCCCTTAACTAGTCTCTGTTTATTTTGCAACTCCCGTTTCGAGTTACTACTCTTAGGAACTGAACCAGTATCAAAACCGAGGGGTTGCTATAAACACTAGTAAAGTACACATGTATATCAAATATACCTTTGTTCACTTTGCCATCCTTCTTATCCACCAAATATCTAGGGCAGTTCCACTTCCAGTGACCATTTCCTTTGCAGTAGAAGCACTCAATTTCATGCTTGGGTCTAGCTTTGGGTTTCTTCATGGGAGTGGCAACTTTTTGCCATTCCCTTTTGAAGTTTCCCTTTCTTTCCTTTGCCCTTTATCTTGAAACTAGCGGTCTTGTTAATCATCAACACTTGATGCTTATTTCTTGATTTCTACCTTCGCTGATTCCAGCATTGCGAAGAGCTTGGGAATTGTTTTCGTCATCCCTTGCATATTATAGTTCATCACGAAGTTCTAGTAACTTGGTGATAGTGACTAGAGAACTCTGTCAATCACTATCTTATCTGGAAGATTAACTCCCACTTGATTCAAGCGATCGTAGTACCCAGACATTTTGAGCACATGCTCACTAGCTAAGCTATTCTCCTCCATCTTGTAGGCAAAGTATTCGTCAGAGGTCTCATACCTCTCAACACGGGCATGAATCTGAAATACCAATTTTAGTTCTTGGAACATCTCATATGTTCCATGGCGTTCAAAACATTTTTGAAGTCCCGGTTCTAAGCCGTAAAGCATGGTGCACTAAACTATCAAGTAGTCATCATACCGAGCTTGCAAAACATTCATAATGTCTGCATCTGCTCCTGCAACAGGTTCGTCACCTAATGGTGCATCAAGGACATAATACTTCTGTGCAGCAATGAGGATGATCCTCGGATTACAGACCTAGTCCGCATCATTGCTACTATCATCTTTCAATTTAGTTTTCTCTAGGAACATATCAAAAATAAAATAGGGGAGCTATACGCGAGCTATTGGTATATAACATAGATATGCAAATACTATCAGGACTAAGTTCATGATAAATTTAAGTTCAGTTAATCATATTACTTAAGAACTCCCACTTAGATAGACATCCCTCTAGTCATCTAAATGATCACGTGATCCATATCAACTAAACCATGTCCGATCATCACGTGAGATGGAGTAGTTTTCAATGGTGAACATCACTATGTTGATCATATCTACTATATGATTCATGTTCGACCTTTCGGTCTCAGTGTTCCGAGGCCATATCTGCATATGCTAGGCTCGTCAAGTTTAACCCGAGTATTCTGCACGTGCAAAACTGGCTTGCACCCGTTGTATGTGAATGTAGAGCTTATCACACTCGATCATCACGTGGTGTCTCGGCACGACGAACTGTAGCAACGGTGCATACTCAGGGAGAACACTTATACCTTGAAATTTAGTGAGGGGCCATCTTATAATGCTACCGCCGTACTAAGCAAAATAAGATGCATAAACGATAAACATCACATGCAATCAAAATATGTGACATGATATGGCCATCATCATCTTGTGCCTTTGATCTCCATCTCCAAAGCACCGTCATGATCTCCATCGTCACCGGCTTGACACCTTGATCTCCATCGTAGCATCGTTGTCATCTCGCCAACTATTGCTTCTACGACTATCGTTGCCGCTTAGTGATAAAGTAAAGCAATTACATGGCGTTTGCATTTCATACAATAAAGGGACAACCATAAGGCTCCTGCCAGTTGCCGATAACTTTTACAAAACATGATCATCTCATACAACAACGTATATCACATCATGTCTTGACCATATCACATCACAACATGCCCTGCAAAAACAAGTTAGACGTCCTCTACTTTGTTGTTGCAAGTTTTACGTGGCTGCTACGGGCTTCTAGTAAGAACCATTCTTACCTATGCATCAAAACCACAACGGTGATTTATCAAGTTTGTTGTTTTAACCTTCAACAAGGATCGGCCGCAGTCAAATTCGATTCAACTAAAGTTGGAGAAACAGACACCCACCAGCCACCTTTATGCAAAACTAGTTGCATGTCTGTCGGTGGACCGGTCTCATGAACGTGGTCATGTAAGGTTGGTCCGGGCCGCTTCATCCAACAATGTAGCCGGATCAAAATAAGACATTGGTGGTAAGCAGTATGACGATCACCGCCCACAACTCTTTGTGTCCTACTCGTGCATATCATCTACACATAGACCTGGCTCTAATAGCACTGTTGGGGAACGTAGTATTTCAAAAAAAAATCCTACGATCATGCAAGATCTATCTAGGAGAAGCATACCAACGAGCGGGGAGAGTGTGTCCACGTACCCTCGTAAACCGAAAGCGGAAGCGTTTAGTAACGCGGTTGATGTAGTCAAACGTCTTCACGATCCAACCGATCCAAGTACCGAACGTATGGCACCTCCGTGTTCAGCACACGTTCAGCTCGATGACGTCCCTCGAACTCTTGATCCAGTTGAGGACGAGGGAGAGTTTCGTCAGCACGACGGCGTGGCGACGGTGATGATGAAGTTACTGGTGCAGGGCTTCGCCTAAGCACTACGACGATATGACCGAGGTGTGTAACTGTGGAGGGGGGCACCGCACACGGCTAATAGAAGACTTGGTGTGTCTTTGGGGTGCCCCCTCCCACATATATAAAGGGGGGAGGAGAGGTGGCCGGCCCAAGGGGGGCGCGCTCCATAGGGGAGTCCAGCTAGGATTCCCAATCCTAGTTGGAGTCCCCTTCCTTTCCAAGAGAGGGGGAGAGGGAAGGAGGAAGAGAGGGAGAAGGAAAGAGGGGGGCGCCGCCCCCTCCCTAGTCCAATTCGTACTTGCCATGGGGGGGGCGCTGCCTCCCCTTGTGGCCCTTCTCTCCTTTCCACTAAAGCCCATTAAGGCCCAATACTTCCCCGGGGGGTTCCGGTAACCTCCCGGTACTCCGATACTTCCCGAAACCATTCCGGTGTTCGAATATAACCTTCCAATATATGAATCTTCACCTCTCGACCAATTCGAGACTCCTCGTCATGCCCGTGATCTCATCCGGGACTCCGAACAAACTTCGGTCATCAAATCACATAACTCATAATACAAATCGTCATCGAATGTTAAGCGTGCGGACCCTATGGGTTCGAGAACTATGTAGACATGACCGAGACACATCTCCGGTCAATAACCAATAGCGGAACCTAGATGCTCATATTGGCTCCTACATATTCTACGAAGATCTTTATCGGTCAAACCGCATAACAACATACGTTGTTCCCTTTGTCATCGGTATGTTACTTGCCCGAGATTCGATCGTCGGTATCCTCATACCTAGTTCAATCTCGTTTACCGGCAAGTCTCTTTACTCATTCCGTAATGCATCATCCCGCAACTAACTTATTAGTCACATTGCTTGCAAGGCTTATAGTGATGTGCATTACCGAGAGGGCCCAAAGATACCTCTCTGATACACGGAGTGACAAATCCCAATCTCGATCTATGCCAACTCAACAAACACCTTCGGAGACACCTATAGAGCATCTTTATAATCGCCCAGTTACGTTGTGACGTTTGATAGCACACAGGGTGTTCCTCTGGTATTCGGGAGTTGCATAATCTCATAGTCAGAGGAACATGTATAAGTCATGAAGAAAGCAATAGCAATTAAACTAAATGATCATTATGCTAAGCTAACGGATGGGTCTTGTCCATCACATCATTCTCTAATGATGTGATCCCGTTCATCAAATGACAACACATGTCTATGGTTAGGAAACTTAACCATCTTTGATTAATGAGCTAGTCAAGTAGAGGCATACTAGGGACACTCTGTTTGTCTATGTATTCACACATGTACTAAGTTTCCGGTTAATACAATTCTAGCATGAACAATAAACATTTATCATGATATAAGGAAATATAAATAACAACTTTATTATTGCCTCTAGGGCATATTTCCTTCGAGTAACCCCACAATTTGTTATGCCGATGAACAACATGATGAGTTCGGTTAATAAATTTGAAACACCAGATGTTAAAATTCCAATGCCATGCAAGAAAGTGTTTCACCCTCTTATTCATCGGCAACTACTTTGCAATATACTAATCCAACCATGCCAATGAATGAGAGAATTGGCCATGCTACTACTAACTATTCGGCCAGTTACTCTCAACCGTCATATGCTACACCTCATGTTAGTAATTATTTGGCACCGTATACTCTGTAGATGCTCATAATTCTGCTCCGAAGCTTCACGTTCATAGCCGAATAAGTGAAAATTTTGCAGGAGTGCACATGCCATCATCTAATATTGTAGCATACAATGCATCCTCTACGCAATTGCATAATTTCTGCAACACCTCAATGCCGAAAGAATCTAAAATTATTGTGGAGAAATCCCTTACAGAATGGGAAGTGACTAAATTATTTAGGGTTGTATACCTTTTTAATTTAGTCACTTCCCATTCTATAAGGGATTTCTCCACAATAATTTTAGATTCTTTGCCTTGATGACCATGAAGGTGCGGAGCCGAATTAGTGATCTTTGCCTTGAAGAACATGCTAAGGGGTTAGTTCCTGATTATAATGCAATAAAAGCTAGAGTTTTACAAGAAGATGGATCTTTGCCAATTGGTAAAATTGGCGAGCAAAAATATGGTTTTACAACAATGCATATGCCTTCACCTAGTACTACCTCATATTATACACCCCCTACACAATTGCAAAGTTTTGGCAACACCCATGTGTCATTGCCGAAAGAATCTAAAAGCATTGGGGGGAAATCATATCCGGAGTGGGCTGAAATTGAGAAAAAACTTAAAGCCAGTTTTGCCGCTCGCCGCCAGAAACAAATAGAAAAAGAATTGGCTCAGATAAAAGAAGGATTGCCAATTGGTAGTATCAATGAAAAGAAGGATGATTCGGAACATGAAAGTGCTTCGGTTGAAAAAGCCGAATCAAGTAGTATATATTCTGAATCCATCAAATCCAAAGAGGCAAGCATTATTGAAAAAGGGCATGGCAAGCATAGAAAAACAGTCGTGCTTGATTTTTCTAAAGTTAATGGAACCTATTTCCTGCCCTATGAGTTCCGTGCCTTAGAAATTGACAAGCCTCAAGGACAAGAACAAGTAGCCAAACAAAGTTCGGTCGACAAGGATCTTCAAAGTAATGACACACATAATCAAAAAGAAGATGATGACAAGGCGTTGGGGAGCCATCCAAATACGGAGCAAGATACAGTTTAAGTCACACCACCATCATGCTCTACCAACATATTTGAAGAGGTATGCCTAGCAAGTAATTTACCTGTTTTCAGATTTGGTCACAAATTTATTGTTGATGCATCTGTTAGAAAAATCCTCATAAGTAATTTTGAAAGACCAATGAAGAAGGGCAATTTACCTATTAGCAATAAAATTGTTATAGAGCATACTGGTCAGCCCATTGTGCCATCTATACAGACTGATAGTGACTTATTGTTACAGCCAAGGCTTTCCCCATTGCTTTATCTAAATTTCATATCTAATTGGGTAACTTTGCTTATTTCTTACTTGGCTTACATTTGGGTTCAATTGAGACATGTGCTTTCCAACTATTTTTTCGGAAACATAAAATCAACTTTATATTCATTTGAGAAAACCAATGCTAGTATAATATCTTACCCAAAGACATCGGAAATAGAGTGCAAAGTACAATGCATAGCCGAATGGAGTGATGTAAAATTTGAACCATTTGTTTGCTTAACTCCAAAGCCATTCTCACAGCAAGATTGGCTAGAAAATAAAAATTATACCTTCAATTCAAACATGTGTGATCAAATCTTTGATTTGTTGTTGAGAAACAACTATATTAGAATTCTTGATCACCATGTCGAGCCATCTATCCAAGGACGAATGTATTGTAAGTTGCATGATTCGTTCAAGCATAATTTTGAGGATTGTAACATGTTTCATCAAATAGTTAAATCGGCCATTGATAAAGGACGATTGAAATTTGTTGAAACACCAAGAGATGACCAATCTATTCTGATTGGTCCTAATGGAAAAAGGTTTTTGCATCGACTGCTTCAAGCCAATCCATTTAAAGAGAAGGTAAAAACTACAGGTGATGGGATTGAGCTTTCAAGTAATCAGGTTGTTGAAGAGCACAATGAACATAATCTTGAAGGCGAGAATTCCATCTAAGCTACAATGAAGATGCCAAGGACTGGGGGGGCAACAAGAAAATCTAAAGATCGGTGCAAGCACAACCAAAGAAAGCAAAGGCCAAGGTAAGCACAAAGGTAAAAAGCCGAAAGTCACTTTCGTGCGACTATTGGAAAAATATCAAAAGATAAGTGAGGAGAACAATGCTTATTGGCCAAGTAATTCAAGAGAATCAAGACCACCCCCTTGGCACAAATCCGAGAATCTGTATTGGCAAAGTGAGAATCTCAATGCAGCATATTCATATCCTTACTTTGGGTCGCCAATGCCAATGTCATGGATGCCTCCCTATGCTCATGTAGATCCATTGTGACGCCCCCGAATTGACCGTACACTAATCATGCACGCAAATGTGTACGATCATGATCAGGGACTCACGGGAAGATATCACAACACAACTCTTCAACATAAATAAGTCATACAAGCATCTTAATACAAGCCAGGGGCCTCGAGGACTCGAATACAAGTGCTCGATCACAGACGAGTCAGCGGAAGCAACAATATCTGAGTACAGACATAAGTTAAACAAGTTTGCCTTAAGAAGGCTAGCACAAACAGGGATACAGATCGAACAAGGCGCAGGCCTCCTGCCTGGGATCCGCCTAACTACTCCTGGTCGTCGTCAGCGGGCTGCACGTAGTAGTAGGCACCTCCAGTGTCGTAGGAGTCGTCGTCGACGGTGGCGTCTGGCTCCTGGGCTCCAGCATCTGGTTGCGGCAACCAGGTAGAAAGGAAAGGGGGAAAAAGAGGGAGAAAGGCAACCGTGAGTACTCATCCAAAGTACTCGCAAGCAAGGAGCTACACTACATATGCATGGGTATATGTGTAAAGGGGCATATCAGTGGACTGAACTGCAGAATGCCAGAATAGGAGGGGGATAGCTAATCCTGTCGAAGACTACGCTTCTGGCCATCTCCATCTTGCAGCATGTAGAAGAGAGTAGATTGAAGTCCTCCAAGTAGCATCGCATAGCATAAATCCTACCCGGCGATCCCCTCCTCGTCGCCCTGTTAGAGAGCGATCACCGGGTTGTATCTGGCACTTGAAAGGGTGTGTTTTATTCAGTATCCGGTTCTAATTATCATAAGGTCAAGGTACAACTCCGGGTCGTCCTTTTACCGAGGGACACGGCTATTCGAATAGATAAACTTCCCTGCAGGGGTGCACCACATAACCCAACACGCTCGATCCCATTTGGCCGGACACACTTTTCTGGGTCATGCCCGGCCTCGTAAGATCAACGCGTCGCAGCCCCACCTAAGCACAACAGAGCGGTCAGCACGCCGGTCTAACCCTATGCGCGCAGGGGTCTGGGCCCATCGCCCTATGCACACCTGCACGTTGCGTACGCGGCCGGAAGCAGACCTAGCCTAGTGGCGTTCCAGTCCAATCCGGCACGCGCCACTCAGTCGCTGACGTCACGAAGGCTTCGGCTGATACCACGACGCCGGGATACCCATAACTACTCCCGCGTAGATGGTTAGTGCGTATAGACCAAATGGCCAGACTCAAATCAAATACCAAGATCTTGTTAAGCGTGTTAAGTATCCGCGAACGCCGACCAGGGCCAGGCCCACCTCTCACCTAGGCGGTCTCAACATGCCCTGTCGCTCCGCCACAAAGATCCACTTGCGGGTACTCCTACGAGCCGACCCGACTTTAGTCATCACATGTGTCATGTATGTAGTATATAAGTATATACCCGTGATCACCGCCCAGGTGATCACGGCCCGATAGTATAGCACAGCAGACGGACAAGAATGTAGGGCCACTGATGGAAATCTAGCATCCTATACTAAGCATGTAGGATTGCAGGTAAAGGTATCAACAGTAGTAGCAAGGATAGGCTATGCATCAGGATAGGATATCGAAAAACAGTAACATGCTACACTACTCTAATGCAAGCAGTATAGATAAGAATAGGTGATATCTGGTGATCAAGGGGGGGCTTGCCTGGTTGCTCTGGCAAGTAGGAGGGGTCGTCAACTCCGTAGTCGAACTGGGCAGCAGCAGTGTCGGTCTCGTAGTCTACCGGAGAGAAGAGGGGGAAGAAACAGTAAATACAATGCAAACATAAGCATGACGATGCGTGACATGACAATGAACGGTGCTAGGTGTGTCCTAACGCGACAGTAGGTGGTACCGGCGAAGGGGGGGAACATCCGGGAGGTATTCCTGATGTTTCGCGTTTTCGGACAGACAGACCGGAGGGGGAAAGTTGCTAGTTTGATAGGTTAGGGAGGTGTGGTGGACGAACGGACTGCGTATTCGGATTCGTCTCGTCGTTCTGAGCAACTTTCATATAGAAAACATTTTCATCCGAGTTACGGTTTAAAAGATATGAATTTTCAAAGATTATTTGAATTTCTGGAATTATTTAATTAACAGAAAAGGGATATGACGTC
Organism: Aegilops tauschii subsp. strangulata; assembly: GCF_002575655.3. Lineage (NCBI taxonomy): Eukaryota > Viridiplantae > Streptophyta > Magnoliopsida > Poales > Poaceae > Aegilops > Aegilops tauschii. The sequence goes on along the minus strand of NC_053039.3, from coordinate 237,839,567 downwards.
AGCATGACGTATGAGTGACGTCAGCGGTCAACAGTCCGGTTGACTGGTTAAAACTGACACGGGGGACCCACCGTCATAGACAGTGGGTTAAACAGAAGATTAAACTAATTAATTTTTAGTTAATTAACTACTGGGCCCACCTGTCAGTGAGTGATTAAGTTAATCTAATTATTTTTATTTATAAAACATTTTTCTTTTTCTCTTTTTTTTTTAATTTTGCGGCGGGGCCCGCATGTCAGTGGCTGGGCCTGCCGAGTCAGTAGTTGACTGGGACCCACGGGGCCCACTGGCAGTGGCCCTGGGGTGGCCCCAGGCCAGCCACGTCGGCGGCCGGCGCCGGAGCAACTCCGACGAGCCAAACGCGGCGGCGCGGCTCGGGAGGGGCGCGGGTTTCGCGCACAGGGGGTCTGCGGGGTCGTGGCTGGGCGCGTTCGACGCGGCTCGGCGCCGCGCGTCCAACGGTGGTGGCCGGAGCGGCTGGAACGGGCGGGGGCGAGCGCTACGAGCTCGCCGGCGGCGAGGTACTTCGGGCTGGGCGGGTGCGGCGTTAGGGCGCGCGAGCGGCCGAACTAGCTAGCTAGGCGGGTGCTACACGGTGCGGTCGAGCTAACGGGCATACGCCATGACCAAATGGTCACCGGAGACCCGCCGGCGACGAGCTCCACGGCGCGGCATTCGGGCGCGCGTGGGGAAGCCGCTAGGGGGCGCGCGAGAGAGAAAGGACAGGGGAGGAGGGGGAGAGGCTCACGGCGAGGCTGTAGGGGGACGGCAGCGTGCTCGGGGAGGCTCGAGGCGGCGAAACGGGGCGGCAATCGACGGCGGCCGTGCGGGGAAGACGAGCTCGGGGAGGCCGTTGCAGTGGCTCGGAGCTCCAACGGAGAGGTGGAGGTGGTGTAGTCGAGGGCGGCGACGGCGTACGACACGGCGAAGTGGCGATTGGGGCACGGTGGCCGCGGGAACGACGGTGAACGGCGGCGACCGCGTCGGGCGTGGGGAAGGGAGGAGCGGCGCGGATCTGGGGGGGGAGAGAGAGGCGCGGAGGCCGAGAGGTGAGCGGGGGCGAGTGGGAGAGGGGCCCGAGGAGGCGGGGGGCGCTGGCGTCCTTATCCTCCCCCGTCGCCGGCGAGGGGGTGCGGCGGGGACCGGCCCCTGTTCCGACCCTGGTCGGGGGAACAGGGAAGGGGAGGGCGAGTGGGAGAGGTGGGCCGGGGTGGAGCTGGGCCTTTCGGCCGGGGGGGATGGTGCTGGCCGGCTGGGCCTGGGGTTGGCCCAGTTGGGCCAGGTCCAGTGGGGGGGCTTTTGTTTTTATTTTTTTGTTTTTTTGTTTTGTTTTGCATTTTCTTTTATTTATTTTCTTTCACCTTTTAATCCATTTTAAAATACTTAGGCATTTTCTAAAAAGGAGTTTTCTCCACAATAATTACCAGTGTATTATTTGGCACCCACCGAACATTTTTGTTTAAATTTTTGAAAACTTTTATTTTCCACTTTAATTTTAATTGAAGTTTGAATTAGGAGTTTGAAAAGAAATGTGTTCCAAATGTGATCAAGCCCTGTTTAGCAACATGATTAGCTTAATCACAGAGGGTTACTGTAGCATGATCCTCAGGGTGTTACAAATCTCCTCCACTACAAGAAATCTCGTCCCGAGATTTAGGAGGTAGAAGGAAACAGTGCGGGGTATTCTTCGCGCAGACGATCCTCTCGTTCCCAAGTGGCCTCATCTTCAGAATGGTGCGACCACTGGACTTTGAGAAACTTGATCGCCTTCTGACGCGTGCGGCGTTCAGCTTGGTCGAGAATACGGACCGGATGCTCCTTATAGGAGAGGTCTTGCTGCAATTCGAGCACTTCATGATCCACAGCTCGGACTGGATCCTTGAAGCAACGGTGGAGCTGTGACACATGGAACACATCGTGAACCTGAGAAAGGTTCGGCGGTAGCTCCAGTTGGTATGCCACTTTTCCACGCCTTTCGAGAATAGTGAATGGGCCAATATAGCGAGGAGCTAGTTTGCCCTTGATCCCGAAGCGGTGAGCACCCTTCATAGGTGTGACTTGAAGATAAGCCTTTTCGCCAGGTTGATAGACCATGTCTTTATGATGACGGTCATACTGACTCTTCTGACGTGACTGAGCAGTCTTGAGATTCTCACGAATAATGCGGACTTGTTCTTCGGCATCTTGGATAATATCCGGACCGAAGAGTGGACGTTCCCCAGTTTCTGACCAGTTGAGAGGGGTTCGGCACTTTCGTCCATACAACACTTCGAAGGGGGCCATCTTCAGACTAGCTTGATAGCTATTATTATAAGAGAACTCAGCATACGGGAGAGATTCCTCCCATTTCTTGCCGAAGGAAATAACACAAGCTCGAAGCATATCTTCGAGGACATGGTTGACGCGTTCAACTTGCCCTTGCGATTGAGGATGAAACGCAGTACTGAATGACATATGAGTTCCCATAGCTTCTTGGAAACTTGCCCAGAATCTTGAAGTGAATAAGCTGCCACGGTCTGAGCTGATAACCAATGGAATACCATGGAGTGAAACAATCCTGGACATATAGAGCGTTGCCAACTGGCTAGCAGTGATCGTTTCTTTGACTGCCAGGAAATGTGCAACTTTGGAAAGCCGGTCAATGACGACAAGAATAGCATCATTACCTTTCTGTGATTTGGGAAATCCAGTGACGAAGTCCATCTCAACATGGTCCCATTTCCATTCAGGAATAGAGATAGGTTGCAGAGTTCCAGCAGGCCTTTGATGTTCTGCTTTGATACGACGGCAAACGTCACGCTCAGCAACATAACGAGCAATGGCTTGCTTCATATTAGACCACCAGAATCTCTGACGGATGTCTTGGTACATCTTTGTACTACCAGGATGGATACATAGAGGCGTATCATGAGCTTCTTTCATAACTTCCTGTGTCATATCCAGGTTTTTCTCTGCACATGGCACCACTAGGCGGCCCTTGAAGTATAGGGTGCCATCTTCAGCAATGGTGAAGAATGAGGGCTTTCCTTCTGCGAGGTAGCGCTTAATCTTGTGGGCTTCAGAGTCATACTTCTGTAGCCTTTTGATGCTACCCACGAGATCTGGTTTAGCAACTAGGGTATTGAGGGAACCCTGGGTAACAACGTGGAGGTTCACCTTGCCAAACTCCTTAGGAGGGGGAGTGAGTGCACCCGAAGGGACAATATGGAGGTTCAGCTTCCTGAATTCTTCAACAAGCGAGGGCTGAACTTTGTGAACCTGGAGGTGGTTGCAGTAAGACTTGCGGCTCAAGGCATCAGCCATTACATTAGCCTTGCCTGGCGTATAGGAAATACCCAAGTCAAAGGCTGCAACAAGCTCCACCCATCTCTGTTGACGGAGGTTCAGATCTGGCTGAGTAAACAGATATTTCAGACTTTGGTGGTCAGTGAAGATCTCGCAACGATTACCGAGAAGGTAATGTCACCACTGCTTCAGCGCATGAATGACAGCAGCAAGTTCGAGGTCGTGAACTGGGTAGTTCTCTTCGTGAGGGCGCAATTGCCGAGAGGCATAAGCAATCACTTTGCGGTCTTGCATTAGGACACAGCCTAATCCTTGACGGGAAGCGTCGCAGTAAATGACGAAGTCCTTCTTAGTATCAGGTGGAGCTAGAACTGGGGCAGAAGTCAACTTGTCTTTGAGTGCTTGGAAACTTTCCTGACATTTGTCTGTCCATTGGAACTTGACGCCCTTATGTAACAGGTTAGTCAGAGGCCTGGCGATCTTGGAGAAGTTCTCGACGAATCGACGGCAATAGCTGGCGAGACCGAGAAAACTTCTGACTTGCTTAACGTTCTTGGGAGGAGTCCAATCAAGAATAGCCTGAACTCGCTCGGGGTTGACGGCAATACCATCCTTAGAGATGACATGACCAAGATAGGTTACTTCCGGTAGCCAGAATTCACATTTGGAGAACTTGGCATATAATTGATGTTCTCGTAGCTTTTCCAGCACAAGTCGAAGATGTTCAGCATGTTCTTCTTCGTTCTTTGAGAATACCAGGATATCATCCAGATAAACCACGACGAACTTGTCGAGGTAATCCATGAATATATAGTTCATCAGACGAGAGAAGGTGGCTGGAGCATTGGTTAAACCGAAAGACATGACGGTGTACTCGTATGAACCATAGCGAGTCACGAAGGCGGTCTTTGGGATATCCTCTTCGCGAACACGGATCTGGTGGTAGCCCAACCTCAAGTCGAGCTTAGAGAACACTGACGAACCCGCCAGTTGATCATACAGATCATTGATCCGAGGAAGGGGGTATTTATTCTAAATGGTGGCTTGGTTTATAGGACGGTAGTCTTGAACCAATCGGTTTGTCCCATCCTTCTTCTTGACAAAGAGAGAAGGTGCTCCCCAAGGAGAGCAACTTGGGCGAATGAATCCTTTGCGAAGAGATTTGTCGATTTCCTCCTTAAGCTCAAGGAGTTCATGCGGCGGCATTTTGTAGGGTCGCTTGGCTATAGGAGTGGTGCCTGGTTTCAAGTCGATGATGAATTCGACAGCTCTAGCAGGGGGAATCCCCGGAAGTTCTTCAGGGAAGACGTCGAGGAATTCACGCACAACGGGAATGTTTTCAATGCCCTCGAGTGGTGCAGCGTTCAATGCATTCAATGCATAGAGCCTTGCCTCGGCATTTTGCACCAGATGAGCTTGGTAAGCAACTATTTCATCTGAAGGGTGTAGCAGATGGACGGTTTTAGTGGCGCAAACTATAGAAGCAGTATGCACTTTCAACCAATCCATACCCACAATGAGGTCGATGTTAGACGACTTTAGGATAATGGGAGAGGCATAGAATTCCAGCCCTTCGATTTCCACGGGGACATCGATGCCAACCAAGGAGGTTTGACACTGTCCCACGGGGGTTTTGACCAGTACCGAAGTGTTCATCTCCTCACATTTAACGTCGTGCTTGTATGCAAAATCTTCTGACATGAATGAATGCGATGCACCTGTATCAAATAAAACGGATGCTGGTACTGAATTTACGAGGAGTGTACCCAGCACAGTAGCAGGCTGGTCTTGAGCTTCGTTGAGATCAACGTGGTTGGCATGAGCACGACCATAAGGCTTAGCATTGTTGTTGCGGGGCTGATTGTTACCACGGCCAGTTGCTGGAAGGGCCAGTTGATTCTGGTTCTGGTTGCATTCTTTAGCACGGTGTCCTGGTTGACCACACCTGAAGCACAAGCCATTATTCGGAGTGGGAACAGGAGCTTGGGATGGTGGAGCTGGAAGTCTTGACTGCCTAGATGGTGGTGGAGGCAGACGAGGTGCGGCATAGGTCTGCCTTGTGGCAGGTGCATTTGGACGGTACATGCTGTTCGGGATCCATATCTTACGCTTCTGTGCGGGCGAGCCCGAAGATGAGCCCGTGTCACGGTTGCGCCTGTGAGAGCTCTGGTATTCCTGCAGACCAGTTTCGACATTGATGGCCTTGTTCACCAAGGTGGCGAAATCAGCAAAGTCATGCACTAGAAGTGCGAGCTTGATGTCAGCTTGAAGGCCATCACGGAACTTCTCCTGTCTGCGTGCATCAGTTGCAATGTCCTCTTCAGCATAGCGGGACAAGTCCAGAAACTCCCGCTGATAAGCTTCGACAGTTTTGTTGCCTTGGGTGAGGTTGCGGAACTCACGCTTCTTCCGGTCCATGACTCCTTGAGGAATGAAGCGGGCACGAAAAGCAGCTTGGAAGTCTGGCCAGGTGATGATTGTTCCAGCTGGCAGAGTACGCCTGTGGCTGTCCCACCATTGAGCTGCGGGTCCCTTCAAGAAGAAGGAAGCAAAGGTGACATAGCTGGCAGGGGCTACATCAGCAGACTCCATCTCATAGGTGATGTCACGGAGCCAGTCATCAGCATCCAGAGGCTGAGTTGAGCTGCGGTAGATGGTTGGGTTGAGGCGTATGAAATCTTGAAGAGTCACTTGGGCTTGCTGCTGGTTCATATTGGGGCGAGGAAACTGAGCCATCATATTTTCCATGAATTGGCGGTTCAGTTCAAACTGTTGGATCATACCAGCCATGTACTCAAGTGGTGGTGGGGCATCGCCACCACGACCACGACCACCTGGTCTAACCATCCTGCTAATATATAACAGGGGTAGTTCAGCATTGAGAAATATGTGCAAAGACAAGAATCATTCATGATGAAACATGCATAACGAAAGGAGCACGATAGCTACTACCTAGTAGTCGGCATATCTTACAAAAGGGGGCATGCATAGAGTTCAGTACACAGAGTTCACTACATGGACTAAAACATCATAGGCGGCACACAGGCTCGCGGCGAATGCATCTAACACTACAAGCAAGCCTACATCAGTCCCAAGAGGTACTCTGGAGGTAATCGTAGCCCGACAGCTGGTAGTGAGGCAACGGATAGCCCTCCACGTCAGCAGACTGGGGGCCGCGGATACTCAGGTGTAGAGCCCGACGCTCAGGTGGCAGAAGAGGACCAAGTGCGGGAGAGTAGCCTCCCACCTCTGGCCAACCGACACCGTGGGGCATCACGGTCCTGGCTGGGTAGATCGCAGTACGCGGTACCTGTCCAGATCGGACAAAGGGGTGCAGCAGCGTCAGAGCACGGTAAAGGTGCTGACGGGTGGTGTACATCTCGTGGCGAAGAGCTCGGTTAGCTCGATCCAGCCCATCAGCATGCAGAACCAGGTGCTGATGGTAGAAGGGCTCTCGGGTGACAGTGGAGTAGGCAGCAGTATAGTATCCCTCCGCACCAACATCAGATGCGATAGCAATGTGCCTGAAAGGGGAGGTGTCCAACTCCTGATACTCTCCACGAAGACGTGTCAGAGCAGCATAGGCAGCATCGTGGACAGCCATATCGATGGTCACACCAACACCATGTGCGGTGTGCAGCACAGTAGTGGAGTCGTACTCCCGAGAGTAGAGGTGGACGATGGCACGGTACTGCTCCTGGTTAAAGTCCTGATACTCCTCGTAGACGGTGTACTCAGGGTGCCAACGATAACCCAGATAGGTCATCATCTCAACTAGCACCGCAGGTGATCCTGAGGCACCAATGGCCATCGTGTGGCGAACGACCTGCCTCGTGGGTTCCATCTGAAAGCAAAGACGTTTCAAAGGAGTCAAATGACAGTGTGTGAATTGTTCAAAATACTACTCTAAGAAACAACTATGGCTTATCCAACTTTGGGGTGAATGCGGTCACGGGATCCTAGTGTTAAAGTTAGTAAATTCGTTTAACCCGAGTAGAAGAGAGTTCAGAGTCCCAGAGTAAAGGTCGGGGAGTAAAAGATCCTAGTACCACCCAATGGCGACGTGGGCCCGTAAGACACACAGCCATGTTAGTAAAAGTTTTGTAATGTCTAGACTCCACTTCGGCCAAGGAGTGTGGAAAGGGGGATTCCTACAGGCAGTCGGCTCTGATACCAACTTGTGACGCCCCCGAATTGACCGTACACTAATCATGCACGCAAATGTGTACGATCATGATCAGGGACTCACGGGAAGATATCACAACACAACTCTTCAACATAAATAAGTCATACAAGCATCTTAATACAAGCCAAGGGCCTCGAGGACTCGAATACAAGTGCTCGATCACAGACGAGTCAGCGGAAGCAACAATATCTGAGTACAGACATAAGTTAAACAAGTTTGCCTTAAGAAGGCTAGCACAAACAGGGATACAGATCGAACGAGGCGCAGGCCTCCTGCCTGGGATCCGCCTAACTACTCCTGGTCGTCGTCAGCGGGCTGCACGTAGTAGTAGGCACCTCCAGTGTCGTAGGAGTCGTCGTCGACGGTGGCGTCTGGCTCCTGGGCTCCAGCATCTGGTTGCGGCAACCAGGTAGAAAGGAAAGGGGGGAAAAGAGGGAGAAAGGCAACCGTGAGTACTCATCCAAAGTACTCGCAAGCAAGGAGCTACACTACATATGCATGGGTATATGTGTAAAGGGGCATATCAGTGGACTGAACTGCAGAATGCCAGAATAGGAGGGGGATAGCTAATCCTGTCGAAGACTACGCTTCTGGCCATCTCCATCTTGCAGCATGTAGAAGAGAGTAGATTGAAGTCCTCCAAGTAGCATCGCATAGCATAAATCCTACCCGGCGATCCCCTCCTCGTCGCCCTGTTAGAGAGCGATCACCGGGTTGTATCTGGCACTTGAAAGGGTGTGTTTTATTCAGTATCCGGTTCTAATTATCATAAGGTCAAGGTACAACTCCGGGTCGTCCTTTTACCGAGGGACACGGCTATTCGAATAGATAAACTTCCCTGCAGGGGTGCACCACATAACCCAACACGCTCGATCCCATTTGGCCGGACACACTTTTCTGGGTCATGCCCGGCCTCGTAAGATCAACGCGTCGCAGCCCCACCTAAGCACAACAGGTCAGCACGCCGGTCTAACCCTATGCGCGCAGGGGTCTGGGCCCATCGCCCTATGCACACCTGCACGTTGCGTACGCGGCCGGAAGCAGACCTAGCCTAGTGGCGTTCCAGTCCAATCCGGCACGCGCCACTCAGTCGCTGACGTCACGAAGGCTTCGGCTGATACCACGACGCCGGGATACCCATAACTACTCCCGCGTAGATGGTTAGTGCGTATAGACCAAATGGCCAGACTCAGATCAAATACCAAGATCTCGTTAAGCGTGTTAAGTATCCGCGAACGCCGACCAGGGCCAGGCCCACCTCTCACCTAGGCGGTCTCAACCTGCCCTGTCGCTCCGCCACAAAGATCCACTTGCGGGTACTCCTACGAGCCGACCCGACTTTAGTCATCACATGTGTCATGTATGTAGTATATAAGTATATACCCATGATCACCGCCCAGGTGATCACGGCCCGATAGTATAGCACAGCAGACGGACAAGAATGTAGGGCCACTGATGGAAATCTAGCATCCTATACTAAGCATGTAGGATTGCAGGTAAAGGTATCAACAGTAGTAGCAAGGATAGGCTATGCATCAGGATAGGATATCGAAAAACAGTAACATGCTACACTACTCTAATGCAAGCAGTATAGATAAGAATAGGTGATATCTGGTGATCAAGGGGGGGGCTTGCATGGTTGCTCTGGCAAGTAGGAGGGGTCGTCAACTCCGTAGTCGAACTGGGCAGCAGCAGTGTCGGTCTCGTAGTCTACCGGAGAGAAGAGGGGGAAGAAACAGTAAATACAATGCAAACATAAGCATGACGATGCATGACATGACAATGAACGGTGCTAGGTGTGTCCTAACGCGACAGTAGGTGGTACCGACGAAGGGGGGGAACATCCGGGAGGTATTCCCGATGTTTCGCGTTTTCGGACAGACGGACCGGAGGGGGAAAGTTGCTAGTTCGATAGGTTAGGGAGGTGTGGTGGACGAACGGACTGCGTATTCGGATTCGTCTCGTCGTTCTGAGCAACTTTCATATAGAAAACATTTTCATCCGAGTTACGGTTTAAAAGATATGAATTTTCAAAGATTATTTGAATTTCTGGAATTATTTAATTAACAGAAAAGGGATATGACGTCAGCATGACGTATGAGTGACGTCAGCGGTCAACAGTCCGGTTGACTGGTTAAAACTGACACGGGGGACCCACCGTCATAGACAGTGGGTTAAACAGAAGATTAAACTAATTAATTTTTAGTTAATTAACTACTGGGCCCACCTGTCAGTGAGTGATTAAGTTAATCTATTTATTTTTATTTATAAAACATTTCTCTTTTTCTCTTTTTTTTTAATTTTGCGGCGGGGCCCGCATGTCAGTGGCTGGGCCTGCCCAGTCAGTAGTTGACTGGGACCCACGGGGCCCACTGGCAGTGGCCCTGGGGTGGCCCCAGGCCAGCCACGTCGGCGGCCGGCGCCGGAGCAACTCCGACGAGCCAAACGCGGCGGCGCGGCTCGGGAGGGGCGCGGGTTTCGCGCACAGGGGGTCTGCGGGGTCGTGGCTGGGCGCGTTCGACGCGGCTCGGCGCCGCGCGTCCAACGGTGGTGGCCGGAGCGGCTGGAACGGGCGGGGGCGAGCGCTACGAGCTCGCCGGCGGCGAGGTACTTCGGGCTGGGCGGGTGCGGCGTTAGGGCGCGCGAGCGGCCGAACTAGCTAGCTAGGCGGGTGCTACACGGTGCGGTCGAGCTAACGGGCATACGCCCATGACCAAATGGTCACCGGAGACCCGCCGGCGACGAGCTCCGCGGCGCGGCGTTCGGGCGCGCGTGGGGAAGCCGCTAGGGGGCGCGCGAGAGAGAAAGGACAGGGGAGGAGGGGGAGAGGCTCACGACGAGGCTGTAGGGGGACGGCAGCGTGCTCGGGGAGGCTCGAGGCGGCGAAACGGGGCGGCAATCGACGGCGGCTGTGCGGGGAAGACGAGCTCGGGGAGGCCGTTGCAGTGGCTCGGAGCTCCAACGGAGAGGTGGAGGTGGTGTAGTCAAGGGCGGCGACGGCGTACGACACGGCGAAGTGGCGATTGGGGCACGGTGGCCGCGGGAACGACGGTGAACGGCGGCGACCGCGTCGGGCGTGGGGAAGGGAGGAGCGGCGCGGATCTGGGGGGGGAGAGAGGCGCGGAGGCCGAGAGGTGAGCGGGGGCGAGTGGGAGAGGGGCCCGAGGAGGCGGGGGGGCGCTGGCGTCCTTATCCTCCCCCGTCGCCGGCGAGGGGGTGCGGCGGGGACCGGCCCCTGTTCCGACCCTGGTCGGGGGAACAGGGAAGGGGAGGGCGAGTGGGAGAGGTGGGCCGGGGTGGAGCTGGGCCTTTCGGCCGGGGGGGATGGTGCTGGCCGGCTGGACCTGGGGTTGGCCCAGTTGGGCCAGGTCCAGTGGGGGGGGCTTTTTTTGTTTTTTTTGTTTTCTGTTTTGTTTTGCATTTTCTTTTATTTATTTTCTTTCACCTTTTAATCCATTTTAAAATACTTAGGCATTTTCTAAAAAGGAGTTTTCTCCACAATAATTACCAGTGTATTATTTGGCACCCACCGAACATTTTTGTTTAAATTTTTGAAAACTTTTATTTTCCACTTTTATTTTAATTGAAGTTTGAATTAGGAGTTTGAAAAGAAATGTGTTCCAAATGTGATCAAGCCCTGTTTAGCAACATGATTAGCTTAATCACAGAGGGTTACTGTAGCATGATCCTCAGGGTGTTACATCCATATCCATCATCGGAAAGGTATGAGACAATGGCACATTCTCCATCTTATTTTTTAGTCCACCTCACCAACATTATGCAGCTCCAAGAACATCAACATTTGATGAACAATCACATGCCAAAGACCGTTTCAATCATAAGGAATCGGTCTAGAGCTCAAGGAACAAGAAAGAGGTGGTCAAGCAAGTTTACCGTCTTAAAAAAGATGGCCGTAAGAGTGCTACTTCAGATTTGATCTCAAATAAAAAAGAGCCAATTAAAGTATTGATATTGGCTACTAAAGGCAATGAGGCAAGTCAATCAAGTGCCAAATCTGAAGATAAGAAGTTGAGAGTGCACAAGGTAAAACAAGAATTGCCATTGCTTCAAACAAAATCATAACCGGGGTGCCCACTCGGCTTATCATATTGGCAAAAGAAGAAATTACAAAAACTTAGTGCACAAGAACTTGAAGAAAGGAACATGGCATGGGTTCCCAAAGGAAGTACTCAAAATAAGAATTATGTGCAAGCTTCCATTACAAGAAGTGCGGCAAAGGTGAAGAGGGAAAAGAGTGAAAACTATGAAGGACCAAGCCGAAGGTTTCAACATCTTCGGTCCACACATTATCCATATTCTTCAACTATGCCATTAATGCCTATTCCATGGAATTTATCATCAGGTATGATTGGTTACCCTCAATGGGCTTATAATGATCCATGGTTGCAATATAATTTCTTACATCGTGAAAGGGTATTACCAAATCACTATACATTTGATTAGCTACAAGTTTGTTGCTGATCCAAAGGGCCGAAATACTTGATTTGTCATTTCATTTGTTTATTTCGGCTATATGTGCTTTGAATGAAGTTTACATGGTAATGGCCGATATTTATCTATCGTCCTAAGAGTATGTCAATGCATGGCCGGTGTAGTATTCTAACATCGTACTTAGTTCGATTGGAGAGCTGGACAAGGTACGTGCTCATGGAAATTTATATGTATGCCTAAATTATGATTGAATGGAGTTGAGACATCATGACCGATGTCATTGAATATATGCCACATAGACCAATTCATAGTTGCAAAATTGGCTAGTGGGCTTATACTCTTGGATATGATTTGGCTTATGCATCTTTCAGATCTATAAGAAGCCAAATCATAGATGATTTTATTATTGAACATTGGATTAATGACATGCATAATATTGATATTAGCCTTGTCTCTCTAATACTATGGAGATTATGTTTTGATGGTTCAATTCGTAGCAATGGCCAAAGTGTTGGTGTTGTTTATATATCTCCTTATGGTAGTGTTTTTGAAGCCTCATGCCGCTTAGAATATTTTTTTACACAATTAATCAAAAGTGGATTCAAATGATTGGGCGAGCCATTGATCGTTTGGCGGTCCCACAACGAAACTCTCAATGAAAGCACGAATGTTGGTGTCAAAACTGGCGGATCTCAGGTAGGGGGTCCCGAGTTGTGGATCTTGGATCAATGGGGAACAAGGGACGAAGGAGACGATGTTTACCCAGGTTCGGGCCCTCTCAAAGAGGTAAAACCCTACATCCTGCTTGATTATATTGAGGTGTATAGGATGATTATAGAGTCGATCTACCACGAGGTCAGATGAACTAAACCCTAGGTGAGTAGGATGATGGTTCTCCTTCTAGCCTCTACGGATTAAACCCTCTGGTTTATATATACACCAGTGGTCCTAGGGTTACATATGGTCGGTTACAATAAGAAGATAAATGTGCCAATTCTTCAATCTTGACTTGGAGGACACTTCAAGGCTTCAAAGTTTTCTTGTCCGGACACGGAGCCGCCTTATAGCTCGGCCTTTTGATGGTTGTAGAGCGGCCCACCAGTCCGGCCCATAATAGATAGGCCGGCAGCCCGAGGACCCCTTAGTCCAGGACTCCCTCACCCCTACCATGCATGTAAGGGGAGGCTAGAGAGCTCTCATTCCCATATACTCCCGTAGAAAGAACTCTCGATAGACTCATACATCCCCTTGTAATCCCTCGCTCGAGGTATACCCACCATCAATAACAAACACAAGCAGGACGTAGAGTATTACTCCACCATGGAGGCCCGAACCTAGGTAAAATCCTCATGTGACCTCTGATCTATGACTTTCAGCTACGCTAGGTACCCTGCCTAGGGATTTGATGGTTTTCCGTACCGTTAGTTGGCGCTAGGCATGGGCCGTGTTAGCTGGAGACTGATCTCAGATCGGATCTTCCTCAGCCTCTGACGGCCTCCCACCGGGGGAGAGCCTTACCTTTGGATCCCTCACCTTCACCGTCGACAGGGCGGGCCAGGTCAAACATCAACCCATCGGCCCGCCCTGTACGCACAATCTACATCGATGTCATGGCCTTCATCATCAACAACCACGCGTGACCTCTGTATGTGCCTACCGCTAATCCATCATATTTCAGCGGCATCACCATCAACAGTAGTGGCATCTTCGCCACACACCTCTGGGCCCCGAGGGCTATCCGAGCCCCAAAATACTGGAGCCGCATACCATAGGCAATCCTTGAGCGCCTCCGTAACCAAATAGGCCTGGAGGCCAATGGTAGCAAGATGCCACGGGCTACACGACACCCTCGCCGTCGACCTCTAATTTAGAGGCCGGTGGCAGACCAGTGCTCAGGGCACGCGACACTAGTATCATGGCATGGACGCTACAGCAACCTCACACATTTTGACCAGCCCACCCCAACATCACACCCCGCTGTGATGGTTTTCGACCATTGATCAAATTAGATCAGCAATTTGTATTCTTTACCTGTCTAAGGTACAATTTGCTTCTGTTGTATTAGTTGTATCTTGGTAGGAAGACCCTTATTGTATCTGTTCGTCAAATTTGACTCTTGGGAGTTGCGGATTCTTTTGTGACGTGCATTGTGATACCGCACGACGTGCATATTTCCACATGTACCTTGTGTAAAGGTGGCACCTTAGGCTCGATATGATGAGGAGGCTAGCGGAGGTTGTCATATCTCCTAATGCCGGTCCCAGGGCACTACGCTTGACGCTGACAGCTCGCACGCACATACAATAGTACCCAAAAGTAATTATTAATTACTACATCTGATCATGACTCGAGCAGGTGTGAGAATGGATGGCATTATTAAGAATTTTTTTCTTCTATCCTTCAAAGATGTACAACAGTGGAGCAAGGAAACATATCAAGATACACAGAGCATGACCGGCAAGAGCCTGGCGTTGAAGGCCAACGACCGCCAAATGGGTTGGAAGAAGATACTGGTGCTTCGTAGTAGGTCCGCAAACACACATGCCAGGACCAAGTGGGTGATGCATCAGTACCACCTGCGCGACATCAAGAACATGAAAGAGTAGGAGTTGGTCATCTGCAAGATCTTCTACCAGACCGCGGAGTCCAGGAAACGAAAGATGTAAAGGAACAACTATTAGTCTTATTTGTAAATATATGCTATATAGATTCTGCTGCCATATGCGAAAAACCCCCGGATGGATCCATAATTAAAGTGACATCCTTCCTCGGAATAGCGCTTTATGAAGGAGCACGACACTGAGACCACACCTCTGGAGATCACACGTCGGTGGCTGAGTATAGCTAAATGCCATTTGTCCGACTTAAAGTCGTTTCTCCAAAGACCGACCTTGACCATGACAGCCCAAATAGACCGAATTATCCTCACAACGGGCTGCATTTGATTTTGTGCCATGGGTGCAATGGGTCATCTAGTGGAGAAGAAAAACCGGAGCACCCGACTACTCCTTTCACATCGGCACCAGCAAAAATCCCAATGGGATTCACATGAAATGAAAATGAATTGAATCATCGCACCTACGCTATGTGCCCGCATTGTATATGACCTAACCAGGTTCAACTCTTAGATTAAGTATATGAATATGTTGTACCTTCACACTTCCATATTTTGTAGTAAACTATGTGTAGCAATCCTAGATCTAACATGCATGTAGCGGTGTACGTTGGCGTTATCTCATGCAGCTCTCACTGAGCATATGATCGCATGCAATGAGCCAAGTCCAAAGAATTGACTATTCTTTATGCATGATACTATATCACACGAAGATTTCACGAAGATGATCATCACTTTATAGGCTATCTGGTCCGCTAGGCGGAAGGTGATCCACGAGAGTATCTATCAAAGCCCCGACCAGATTCATCGGTTTGCACAATCTGAGCTATCAGATCTGGCTACCCTCCATTCTATGTCTTCATCAACCCCAGCTGCAAACCCTACGAGAGAGACTAGACAGATGTGGTTGCCGCCGAAACAAGACCATGCAAAGATCAACGTGGACAGTGCCTTCTCCTGTAATGGTACCTTTAGTGCAGCTGTTGCTTTTCGCACGAATGAGGACAATATGTACGTCGGAGCTTCGGTAATTATTGTACAACATATCAATGACGCATCGAGCCTCGATGCACTACCATGCCAGGAGGGAGTCGCTCTAGCTGAGGACCTTCATTTTGCAAGCAAGGAGATTGCCTCAGATTGTCACAACGTTGTCTAAGACATTGAGAAGAAAACAATGGTCTCTGTGGTTCAATCATTCAAGAAATCAGGGCTCACAAGTTAGCTATCTCTAGTTGTCATTTTATGCATGAACGTAGATATTTTAATTTTGAGGCACATAACCTTGCAAAGCACGCTTGTTCTTTAGGTGTTGGTCGCCATGTATGGTTGGGCCTTTCCTATGATCCGATAATGTGCAACATCCTAGGACATTACCATGTCAAGAGTTCGTTTGGCAAGTGACACGTGCGATATCTACTACACATACATAAAGGTGAATCATCTCCTTTACACGTGTTCACTTGACTACTTCGAGGATGGTATACTACTTGACACTCCTCTCATGTGCATGCATAGGTATTATCGGAGCTTCATTGACGATGAGGAGGAGCGGAAGCGCAAGTGTACGCCTACACCATCCACGAGGGAAGCGTGGAAGCGACACTGGAAGAAAGGAGAAGAAGACAGAGTTGCTGCCTAGCATGAAGCCGGACATCCGAACAACCAGCCAGATCATCCGGGCATCAGTCGGATGCCTGGGTCCCATCCCGAATCATCCCGCTACAGTGACCGAAGGCACCCGAAGGCTTGCCCTGAATCCGAATTATTCGGGACCTCGTCTGGATCATCCGGGAGCCCATCCGGATCATTCGGCCTTGCCTGTGTGCATGACGGGCCACTTGGCCTTGTATCTTCACCTAACTTATCCCTTCGCCCTTAGCACGATATATAGACCTCCTCTACCTCATTTGTAGGATAGCTAAGAATAGATCTCATATCATAGAGCTTATCTCATGTATCTCCCCATGTGGTATTCCTCTTAGGAGAAGATCCATGAGCGGATTCAAGGCGAGAAGAACCATCTATGGTTGCCAAGGCCCTTAGGGGAAGATTCCTCTATGGAATTAAATACCCTTCTCTCCTAGAGATTTGGATGAACTACCTTGTATCTTTATTTCCCTTGTTGTTCTTGGATCTTAATGCATCCCTTGTATTGTGTGTGATTTGATGAGTAATTGGTGTGAATCTTGTCCAAATAAACACTAGTTTGCTATGTGTGTTGCTACAGGAGTCATGCCCCCCCCCACCCCAACCCATGGATCTTTTGTGAAGAAACTTTGTTTTGGGTGTCACAAATTGATAGAAATATAGTGTTTGGCCCCTACAGAAAATTATATTTCACCCTTTGCCCCCTCAACTATCCCTCGCTAGCTCCACCACTACAATAGAGTGTTTTTCCCCTTTGATTTCTCCATGTTTTTCCCTCATGTTCTTCGTGTTCCTACTTGAATCCACCTTCAATTCATGAACACCGGGACAAATCTCACCGATTAGGGTTATGCCTACATCATCGAGTCATGGTACATGTAAACATTCACATTGAGAAATAATAAAACGTGTGTTTGCCTAAAAAAAATCTATTAACGATGTGCAGTTCTCTTGCATGGTTTGAGAAAGAAGTATTATAAGCTAATAGGACTATGTGCATCAATTGATATATGGGTCAACATTTTATTTTCCTTCTTACAAAAAAGATCCTGTTTAGAGATTTAAGCATGCGTTTGATGAACTAGTTCATGTTTGTTCAAGTGAGTTTAAAACACTAAAACCCTAGAGAATTAGATTATTTACCCAAATTTATTTTGTACTTCCTCCATCCCAAAATATAAGTGACTCAACTTTGTACTAATTTTGTACTAAACCTAGTACAAAGTTGAGTCACTTAATTTGGGACGGTGGGAGTATATACTTTGATATTTTTCCTTTTGTCTTACCCATATGTCACTGCTACTCTCCTCGTCCGAATTTATTAGCCCCCCTTATATTTGGGCTAGACTTTGACTATTTATATGACTACTAGTAAAATATAAAGTATATTCCAAAAAAAGGAATATAATTTTATTTGTAGTTCAAACAATAGATTTCCCACGGTCTAATTTTTGTGATATACAGTATAAATTACTATTATATTTTACTCCGTTCGTTCCCTAATATAAGACCTTTTAGTTTTTTTAATTCATATGTATCTAGACGTATTTTAGTACTCTCTCCGTTTCTAAATATAAGTCTTTGTAGAAATTTCACTATGAACCACATACGAATGTATATAAATGCATTTTAAGTGTAGATTCATTCATTTTGCTCCGTATATAGTCCATCTTATGGAATCTCTACAAAGACCTATATTTAGGAACGAAGGAAGTATGTACTATATTCACTCATTTTAGTATATATGTAGTTAATATTTTAAAATCGCTGTAAAAGGTCTTATATTAGGAAAGGAGGGAGTATTAGCTAAATTTACAGGTCAAATTTTAACCCAAAATAAGAGGGTCTACTAAACCCGGACCGAGGGAGTAGGTGGAATAGTTGATGCGCTCCCCGCAGTTGCCATCCTAGCTGAACGCGGCGGACAGCACGCCCAACGGTGCCGCCGCCGCCGCCGCCGCCTTCGAAGCCCCCGCCCTCGTGATGGAACCCTCGTTCGATGACGTCCCCGAGGTCGTCGGCTGGATGTCGTCGATGGTCGACCGCGGCGGCCGCGCGAGCCAGGAGAGCCACCGCCTGTTCCTGGCGCGGCGCACGGCGCTCGAGATGCTGCGGGACCGCGGGTACAGCGTGCCGGAGTCCGAGCTCGCCCGCACGCTCCCGGAGTTCCGCGCGTGGTGGGCACCGGAGCCCGAGATCGAGCGCCTCACCTTTTCCACCTTCCTCGCCTCCGACCACTCCGACAAGGTGAGTTTACTGCTCCTTCCCCGGCTATGTGCATCCATATTCATCGTCAATAGTACTAGCAATTAAGGACCATCTTACAGCATCATTGCTCGTTAGCGTGCTAGAGCCCAATTGGGCTGGGATAGACTTAGCATTGCGAATTTGAGAAATATAGGAGGAACAAAGAGAGGATTTCAGTGTTTTGCTCACCTTTCTTCATTGACTTTTTTTTTATTAAACCGCGCATATCATTAATCAACAATCAAAGTACATGTACAAACACACGCGGCAACATCTAGAGAAACTAGGAGTTGACAGACGTCCTGAAAACCATGCAGAGAGGATGCCAAGACATGGAAAAATACAAGAAGGTCCATAAGGATCCCTGCACACACTGAAGCTAACAATTGCAGCCAATATCCAACGCCGCCGAGGCGCTCGCCGGAGAAGAAGCACAATCTCCACCATAGCCCAATCCAGGGAAACACCATCGCCATAATGGCTTTCTGAGTCGATGAACAGGCCTGCTGCAAGCAGCAAGGCACATGTCCCTGTGGCACGTCGACCGGGGAACATCCCCATGCTAACCTGGACCCGAATCCACCGCATCCCATCGACGTAGTCGGGAAAGAGCGCTAGATCCGCAGCCGTCGTACCATCAATCCCGCATCAGGAAATCCATCTTGTCCCAGCCTCCGACACCACTGCAAAAAACAGCAACCGTTGGAGAGGAAAAGAAGACCTAATCTCACCGTCCCGGCCGGATGGTGAGAAGGCGAGGCCATCAGCTTCTTGACGCCGTCATGGAGATCTTCGTCGTGGTGTGGAGGAAGCCTAGGCAACTTTATTCGACGCGGTGTCCTCCCCATCCTTCCGGCGCCACCTCAACTTTTTTCGACTTGTGTCAGGTGCATGATGTTACTAGGTTTCCAATAGTAGTAGCAGATTGTTGTTCTTGTGGTTCAGACTGTTTACGGTTATCATCACTCTACAAAACGGGTGCAATTGATACCTTCTTGATACTAATATACTCCCTCTATCTAAACATCACTCTGCAAATGGATGGCTCAATTTAGTATGTATGTACTGAAGTTCAATGCTTACATAACGTGTGTGTGGGGTGGGGGTGGGGGTCTAATTAGTGATAGTTCATTGAGTTTCGACAGCTAGCTTGTGCTGTCGGAACACACCCCACTATGTCCCCACATTCTGGCCCTAGCTTTGGGCCATGGTGGCGGCATTGCCGTCGTCAGCGCCTGAGCCGGAGAAAAGAAAAAAGATCGGCTTACAATTTGGTGATCGGCAACTTTGACCTAACTAAGAAATAAGTTTCAACCAAGGGCTTTCACTCGTATAATCTCCACGAGAGAATCAATTTTGAACTCTCACACAAAATGATCAACCGAATGAATCACAATCTCTTACCCAGTGAAGACAAACTCTCAACTTGTTAAAAATGGCACCTCCAACCCCCCTCCTCCGCGAAGCTTTCAGTCACTACAAAATTCAACTAAAAAGGGGGACTATAAACACAAAAATAACTATATACAGCACTCTACCTCATGGTGTCAGCAGCAATTGCTGGGAAAAGAAAGCCCAGATCTGCCCCTCGCCTCACCAACTCCCAGCGCAGACACCAGCGAGAATGGCGGCGTGAACGGGGAGGGACTCGACAGTAGAGGAGGATGCGGCGCAGCGGAAGGAGGCGGCAAGTAACTGTGGTGGCACTGCTCTGCAGGAAAGGGAAAGAAACACGCGGGATAAATAAGGAGAGAAAATAAAAGGGCGACGACAGAGGTGGTGTTGGCGTCCAGTGTTAATGCAGTCGAGGGTGGAGTCGTGTGCTCGGAGCTCGTTCACCCGAACATAAATTAGCCTTTTTTTTGCATATCATATAGGTTTAACTATGGTTTAACTCTTATATCAGGTGAAAATTCTATTCTGCGGACCAGAACCTGTCAGAATCGCAACTATCCAGAAGATATATGACCAGATCGAAGGAGAGAACTTCTCCAGACTTATTTTGATATTGCAGGGAAAGATAATGCCTAGAGCTAAAGAGTCTGTTAAGGAGAAATTCACATTTAAAGTAGATATTTTTCAGGTTAGTTTTGTATAATTATTCATGGCTTTGTTGAAATTATAATTATGTAAATGAACAACAGCATTGACTGTGTTGTAAATGAACAACAGCATTGACTGTGTTGAAATTAAAATTATGTAAACAAACGACATGCCATTAAGTAAAGCACATCAACTAATTTATATGTACATTTTTGTGCATTCAATATTGATGCTTGAATGCTTGATGTAGTGTAGCATACTCTATTGGTTTGAATCAGAATCCAGTGTACAAGTTTCTGCAAGTTATGCTCTCAACCTTGAATACTTATTCGCAAAAAAACCTTGAATACTTATTCGTAGTTTCACGACTATTTGTAGTTTCATCACTTTAGTCGTGTACAGCTGATGCTTTACTATACATATATGATATATTATCTATATATTCTACATTATACACTTTATATTCAAACTGATGTGCTCCTCCAACTGAAGGTCAATGAGTTACTGGTTAACATTAGTACGCATGCCCTGAAGCCAAAGCATGAAGTGTTGACTGCAGAAGAAAAGGCCAGGCTCCTGAAGAAGTACAATGTGCAGGATTCACAGGTACGTCTATCTATAATTTATTACTGATTACTAATCTGAATTAGGTGACAGTACTGAATAAATTTATTCTAAATTGTTGCAATATCCAAGAAGTTTCTTTTTAGAGAGTCAGAAGTATATATCATTTATTTATTATAATTATATTGCCAAACAAGAATTCTTAAGATGGAAGCACATTTAAAATATGTTCTCATAGATTGAAATATTTGGGTCCAGCTTTAAGCTTTAAAAGTTTCTAGATTTCTGTTTTTTCAAGAACATGCAGTTTTTTTTTTCTGGATTCTTTAGCCAGATGAGAACAGTTACCAGGTTGAACCAATATCTATTATGGAGAAAATATTTTCTAATTGTTAAAACAAAGAGTGACAAAACTGTCTGCATGTACAGTCTAGGGGTCATATGCCTACGGTGTCTCTCTTCACAAATGGGTATTAAAAAAAATGTTCTAGCAACATTGAGTTGGTGCTTTGCATTTTTTAGTTGATCTTCTTGTTTGATTTATGGTTTATCTATATTACCAGTAGAGTTAAAACTTTGGCGACTTGTACGATCATGTTTTTGAGTATTATTTACTGGAACTCACGCTACGTCCGCAGAACTAATTAACTATTTTCCATGTGGAAAAATTAGTGATTTGCCACTCCAAAGAGTGGTGACTGAGGATTTGCCGTTTTTCAAATCTGCAAGTGCATTGATGATTTTCCACTGGGAAGAGAGAAATAGATGAAAAATTTCACCTTCTCTGTGTTATTCTATCTTCCTTTTTCCTTTGCTCGAGATATGAATATAAGAATACAATATTTCTCTTTGTCCTCTCCTACCTTTGCTTCTTCCCTACCTCCACATTTTCTCCTAAGGTAGCTCCCCTCCTGTCCCCATGCTTGAATACCAAGGAGGGCTTGATATCTCTCTTTCATCCCCTGTGTCAAATCCCCACCTTGGAATCTCCATCCTGATTGGATTATTCTCCTCCATACTCTGTCCTCAACCCCACTCTCCTAGTGCTATACAATCCCACCGCTGCCACAGCAGGAGGCTGCACAGAGGCGGCGGTGTACTTGTTCATGGACCTGGCAAACCTTCATATGGAGTACATTGGAATGCCAAGGTGCCCAACAGCTTCCCCTACCCTTATTTGTTACGAGGCTCCACACTCCCTGCCAAGTTCGTGACCCCCAAGCTTGGGAAGGAACTTCACTAACTATGGAGCCAGGCCCTCAAAAAAAAAAAGGAGCCAACGCTATCATATTCTGAAAAAAAACCCTTGGCCTCAACTTTGTGGGCGTCTCCTGCTGTGTCATGACTCGTCCAGCAAGCCCTGCAATTTCAGCAACAATGAAATGATGTCAATGTCATCAATTGTACCTCCATTTTCACCTCTTGTGGCTGACCTGGTCCTTTCTTAAGCCACGGTGATCAATGTGGCATAGTATATAGCAGGCAGCAGGCTGTTCAGTGATAAACGTGTCAATACTAATACGGCAGGCGGCAGGGCATTTCCGTGATCAATGTGTCATGCTATATGCAGGCTGTAGGGCTATTCAAAGCCGGGTTCGCCAGCTGGTTAACTCTCCAGTTGAAGATGAGAATGACAAGAAGAGAAGGTACATGAGTTAAGAGCTCTTTTATGTAATGAGTTGGGCAAAAATGGGGTTGAACAGGCTATCGGGCGGGTGATGTTGGGAGCTGGCTTGGAGAATGAAGGATGGGGCTAGAGGAAAGGAGGGAGTAGGTCAGTTGGAGGTGGAAGAGGATAAAACGTTGGAAATTGTATCTCATCTTCTCTCTTTGTAGTGTCAAATCTTCAATTGCGAATCTGCAAACGGCAAATCACCGATCACCATCTATTTTCCCCATTTTTTGTGGGGTCAAGTGTTTCATGCTAGAACAGTGATGTTATTTTTTCAGTCTTGCCGGCGTTGCAAGTTTTTTCCCCAGCGGGAACGATATTGCAAGTTGCTATGTGAACTATGTAGCATTTTTTTTGTTACATCGTGCTGGATGTCACTATTTCCTTCACAGAACAGCCTGGTCTGGCTGTTGCCTATTGGTCTGCATGTTAGTTCCTAGTATGTGCTTGATTGTGTTTGCAACATGAATGTGGCTGAAGGAAGATCACAATCCCTTGTTGTGCTTGGATGTGATGATGGAGACCATTGATACATTTTACCATCCTGACCACTTGCGTCTCATAAACATCATGCTGATAATTTTCTGATTTGCCACATTTTTTTGTGAGGTTGCCATATTATTTGTGTTCTTATTTGGTTTTGTTTAAACTAGAACTTTGATGTATTACTCAGTTTAAGACATTTAGTATTTCCACACACTAACTGATTGTGTTGTTACCATAAAAGAATTGAAGATAAGTATATTAATGTCTTAGTCGCTGTGGGCATAGCTCATTATCCTTTTGTCTGCCTGTTGGATTTTTCACATGCCTAAAATGCCAAACTGCATTCGTTATTAGTAGCTTCTTTTTGCATGAACCTTCAATTTCTTAAAATCCTCATCAAGTTGTCATATAGTTATTTTTAACCACAGTTTGCTGAAAATGGTGCTTTTATCTTTCAGCTCCCTCGCATGCTAGAGACCGATCCTGTTGCTCGCTACTATGGCCTCGGCAAGGGAACCGTGCTTAAAGTTACATATGACAGTGAGCTTACTGGGAACCATGTGACATACCGATGTATTTTCTGAGGGCTGCATGTGTTTCCATGGGTGAAAGGTGTAGCAAGCTGTTTGTACAATCGTGTTAGCTCTATGCTGATTCATTGGCCTGAAGGTATTTGGAACTTCAGGCGTGTTACACCGAGCATGGTCTGACTGGATTCAAGCAGTATCCGTTTACTAGAGCTAGCATAGGTTTTACATACAAATCAGATGTCAGAAACCCGATTAAGATGAAGAACCAAGAAAGGAAAAAAGATTGGCTGTCAAATAATCTTTTTTCAGCTAACAATTGTGGTTTGGTCTGCTTGTCTTGGTTAGAATTTCGTCATCTGCCGCCTTTCTTTTGCGGATGTTGCTGCTATCACCGCTGCTGTTATCCGTGGGGTTGCTGCTGCTGATGGTATCGCCGCTGCTGTTGTCCGTGGGGTTGCTGCTGCTGATGGTAATGGTATCGCTGCTGCTGCTGCTGTTGTTTGTGGGGTTGGTCTCGCTGTTGCTTAGCAGGTCTTCGTCCTGGTGGCAGTGCTCCTTGCATCTGCTTTTCATTATGTGGGGCTTGAGCTTGCTCATGTCTGATAGCCGTACTGGTTTCAGGAAGAACTCATTTGCTCCTTCCTCCAGGCATCTGATTCAGAACAAACAAAACAGCAATTGTCAGAGTTCATTCTAAGATCCTGCTACTATATTCTAAGATCGTCTACTTCTTTTGATATATTTCTTTACAGCTTTATTTTGTGTCCATATATTTGGGTTTTTACTTCATATGCGCAGATAGAAATAGACAAGTGGCAGTGGTGAGTTGTCTGCGACTATAACCCTTTTTATATAGAGATAATCGACTCAGAAGATCGACAACCGTATCATTTCATATCTTCACTATTTGTTTGACACTAAATATTTCATGATAGAATATTAGCACGACGTGAGCTGGGTGGGGGTTGTTCCTTTATTAGAAGGCATGTGACCCCAAATCAATAAAGGATTCCAAGAGATCTTGGTGTCTAAATTTAGATCAAGGCCTATCAAACATGTAGTAATAACAGATGAGACTATCTGAATCTTTTCTAACGGTGGTTCAGCCATAAAGTTTCTAAATCAGCGTCATCAGTAATCAATCTGGTTTCCAAAACAAACAAGATTTTGGGTCCGTGACCGTGCTCACCTGTTGATTCTGGAAGGTATGTTCTCCGATGACATGATCACAACCGGGATGTCCCTGAAAGACGACGACTCCTGATTCAACAAAAGACAGACGGAGACCATTAGTCACCATGCTCTTCAGGCTTGAGCAGACCAAATCAAACTAACTCATCACATCAAGAACATTTCATTCAGGTAAAGAAAAGGTGGGTACCTTGATCTTCTTGAGCAGATCATACCCTGTCATCCCAGGCATGCAGTAGTCAGTGATGATGAGGTTCACGTTCACCTCGACGTCCTGCTTAGGACAAAACCCGGAATTAGTTAATCAGAAACAATTTTAGAGCACTAGTACTGTGGCTTCGCACATGATAAACCATCTATCTTCTTACCAGCTGGTCTGCATGGACAGAAGAAATGGAGGCGTCCTCGTCATGGAGCCCCAAGAACTCGAGAGCCTTGGTCCCAGAATCCACGGTGGTAACTGCGGAAACAAAGAGACCCTGCCTTAGATGCCATGGCATAGCAGGAACACAACTTCCTATGCTGCAAATGAAATTGATTGATACCTTGGAAAGAAGATGTCTTGAGGAGCCTCTCGATGAGCTTCCTGTCGAGGACGCTGTCATCCACGGCCAAGACATGGAAGGGAGCCTCCGCGATCGCCACCGCCATCGGAGAAGAAAGAGCGAGCGTGTGTTTTGCCTGATGGAGGAGGAGGTGGATGCTATTGCTATGAGGTAGAGGAAAGGCAGGAGGTGTGTGCGCTTGGCATGAGAGAGAGGGGGCTTTCCAGGAGCGTGTGGGTGGAGTCGAGTTTATATGCACCCGAAGCACATGAAAAAGGATTCCAGGGAGATATGGGGTGGGGAAAAGGTGGGTGGAGAAAACAAGTGTGATGACCAAAGGAAATCCCGCCTCATGGAAAGCAAGATCCGGGCCAGATTTCCCCCAAATCTTGCCATGAATTGACTCCACGATAGAATAGACCTGGCAGGCCCATCAGCCACAGCAAAGCCATGGTCCACCATTTTCTCTTGTTCCCTCTCTTTTCTTTCTCGTTTCTTGGCCTGTCCTCTTGCTTGCTCGGCTGACCTGAAAGGAAGATTTGGGGTCGTTTCTGGCGATTTGGTAAAGCGGGGAAAAGATGAGGAGATCTTCCACAGGTGTGACCTTGCGGTTTGATGCGCATCCATCTGATCTGTTGGTTTTTTCCCTTCCCCTCCCTGTATAAAATCTGTTGGTGGTGCATCACTAGTTGGTTCCTACCCGGGACGTCGAGTTTGCACTACAGACGTGTTACGACCAGCTGCGAGTTATGTGGTTCCACATAGTATGCGGTGTTGCTAATCGGTGGCAGTTCACTTGAAAGGGTGTGAGCGATGATGTTTCTTTTTTAACTCTTTGTAGTGAACAGACATAGCAAATCTGACTGTCCAGGATGTCAATTTATGTTGTTGTGAGTATGGCAATTTCCTTCAGCAGATTGTATCTTGAAAGGGTGTGGGCGATGATGTTTTGCTACAAATCTGACGTCGGATTTTTGAGCATGGCAAATCCTTGCCGTGTTCAGTTTCTTTTTGCCGGGACTCGATATGCTTCCTGAAAAAAATTGTCATGTCATGCGACCTTCGCGGAGAGGGCGCGGACGAGGTGGAGCTCCTGTTTTGGGCAATCCAGGAGGCCGAATCGGCGATTCCAGCGTAGGCGGCTCGGTGGGCGTCCTTCCGGACGGCGAATCCCTCGCAGCTCAACATCAGGCCGCGCGGGCGGACGCACTGGCCAACATCCCGTCGGAGGAGCTACCGCCGGGGATTCTACCTCCAGCTCACCACTAATCCCCCCCCCCCCCCCCCCCGCCAGGCTCGTCTGCGGCGGCACGCCATCGAAGCTCCTCCCTGGTCAGGTAATTTTGAGGTACTCCCTATCCACCTTCCTCCGATTTTCCGTTCACGTTTGCTTGCATTTCGTGAGAGGCTGCACAAAATTCGTTCGAACGCTACCCCCATTGTTGGGATTTCTGATAAGGCCGAAGATCGAGTGGTTCTGCTTCTGCAGTAGGGCCTTGCGCGGAGGGATCGAGTGCTGCGGTAGATTCGCCGGCGACCAACAATCAGCAGGTTGTGGCTCGTGGTGCGGATTTTTCTGTTACCCCAGCCCCTACGCGTATTTTTGGTCCAACTTTCCGAGGGCGTCTTGTTAAAGAGAAGGCGGGTTTAAAAAAAGCGTGTTCGTCTTCTGACGAAGCCCTAGAAATAGAAGAACACTTCGGCCAGCTTTGGCTCATTCCATCCCCTCCCCGCCGCCACCCCCGTAGCACAGCCCTTCCTGTTGGAAATATGCCCTAGAGGCAATAATAAATGGTTATTATTATATTTCTTTGTTCATGATAATGGTCTATTGTTCATGCTATAATTGTATTGTCCGGAAATCGTAATACATGTGTGAATACATAGACCACAATATGTCCCTAGTAAGCCTCTAGTTGACTAGCTCGTTGATCAACAGATAGTCATGGTTTCCTGACTATGGACATTGGATGTCATTGATAACGGGATCACATCATTAGGAGAATGATGTGATGGACAAGACCCAATCTTAAGCATAGCATAAAAGATCGTGTAGTTTCGTTTGCTAGAGCTTTTCCAATGTCAAGTATCTTTTCCTTAGACCATGAGATCGTGCAACTCTCGGATACCGTAGGAGTGCTTTGGGTGTGCCAAACGTCACAACGTAACTGGGTGACTATAAAGGTGCACTACGGGTATCTCCGAAAGTGTCTGTTGGGTTGGCACGGATCGAGACTGGGATTTGTCACTCTGTGTGACGGAGAGGTATCTCTGGGCCCACTCGGTAATGCATCATCATAATGAGCTCAATGTGACTAAGGCGTTAGTCACGGGATCATGCATTGCGGTACGAGTAAAGAGACTTGCCGGTAACGAGATTGAACAAGGTATTGGGATACCGACGATCGAATCTCGGGCAAGTAACATACCGATTGACAAAGGGAATTGTATACGGGATTGATTGAATCCTCGACACCGTGGTTCATCCGATGAGATCATCGTGGAACATGTGGGAGCCAACATGGGTATCCAGATCCCGTTGTTGGTTATTGACCGGAGAGGCGTCTCGGTCATGTCTGCATGTCTCCCGAACCCGTAGGGTCTACACACTTAAGGTTCGGTGACGCTAGGGTTGTAGAGATATATGTATGCGGAAACCCGAAAGTTGTTCGGAGTCCCGGATGAGATCCCGGACGTCACAAGAGGTTCCGGAATGGTCCGGAGGTGAAGAATTATATATAGGAAGTCCAGTTTCGGCCACCGGGAAAGTTTCGGGGGTTACCGGTATTGTACCGGGACCACCGGTAGGGTCCCGGGGGTCCACCGGGTGGGGCCACCTGTCCCGGAGGGCCCCGTGGGATGAAAATGGAAGGGAACCAGCCCTTAGTGGGCTGGGGCGCCCCCCTTGGGCCTCCCCCCATGCGCCTAGGGTTGGGAACCCTAGGGGGGTGAGTTCCCCCTTGCCTTGGGGGGCAAGGCAACCCCTCCCCCCTTGTGGCCGCCGCCCCCCCATGAGATCTCATCTCTAGGGCCGGCGCCCCCCCAGGGGGCCTATATAAAGGGGGGGAGGGAGGGCAGCAACAGACAGCCTTGGGCGCCTCCCTCCTCCCCTGCAACACCTCTCTCTCTCTCGCAGAAGCTCGGTGAAGCCCTGCAGGAGACCCGCTACATCCACCACCACGCCGTCGTGCTGCTGGATCTCCATCAACCTCTCCTTCCCCCTTGCTGGATCAAGAAGGAGGAGACGTCGCTGCACCGTACGTGTGTTGAACGCGGAGGTGCCGTCCGTTCGGCACTCGGTCATCGGTGATTTGGATCACGGCGAGTACAACTCCGTCATCCACGTTCATTGGAACGCTTCCGCTCGCGATCTACAAGGGTATGTAGATGCACTCTCTTCCCCTCGTTGCTAGTATACTCCATAGATGCATCTTGGTGAGCGTAGGAAAATTTTAAAATTATGCTACGATTCCCAACAATGGCATCATGAGCCAGGCCTATGCGTAGTTACTATGCACGAGTAGAACACAAAGAAGTTGTGGGCGTTGAGTTTGCCAATTCTTCTTGCCGCTACTAGTTGTTTCTTGTTTCGGCGGCATTGTAGGATGAAGCGGCCCGGACCGACCTTACACGTACGCTTACGTGAGACTGGTTCCACCGACTGACATGCACTAGTTGCATAAGGTGGCTAGCGGGTGTCTGTCTCTCCTACTTTAGTCGGAACGGATTCGATGAAAAGGGTCCTTATGAAGGGTAAATAGAAATTGGCAAATCACGTTGTGGTCATACGTAGGTAAGAAAACATTCTTGCTAGAAACCTACAAACCACGTAAAAACTTGCAACAACAATTAGAGGACGTCTAACTTGTTTTTGCAGCAAGTGCTATGTGATGTGATATGGCCAGAAGATGTGATGAATGATATATGTGATATATGAGATTGATCATATTCTTGTAATAGGAATCACGACTTGCATGTTGATGAGTATGACAACCGGCAGGAGCCATAGGAATTGTCTTTATTATTTTGCATGACCTGCGTGTCATTGAATAACGCCATGTACTTTACTTTGTTGCTAAACGCGTTAGCCATACAAGTAGAAGTAATCGTTGGCGTGACGACTTCATGAAGACACAATGATGGAGATCATGATGATGGAAATCATGGTGTCATGCCGGTGACGAAGATGATCATGGTGCCCCGAAGATGGAGATCAAAGGAGCATGATGATATTGGCCATATCATGTCACTATTTGATTGCATGTGATGTTTATCATGTTTTTGCATCTTATTTGCTTAGAACGACGGTAGTAAGTAAGATGATCCCTTATAATAATTTCAAGAAAGTGTTCACCCTAACTGTGCACCGTTGCGAAGGTTCGTTGTTTCGAAGCACCACGTGATGATCGGGTGTGATAGATTCTAACGTTCGAATACAACGGGTGTTGACGAGCCTAGCATGTACAGACATGGCCTCGGAACACACGCAATACACTTAGGTTGACTTGACGAGCCTAGCATGTGCAGACATGGCCTCGGAACACGGAGGACCGAAAGGTCGAGCATGAGTCGTATAGAAGATACGATCAACATGGAGATGTTCACCGATCTTGACTAGTCCGTCTCACGTGATGATCGGACACGGCCTAGTTAAAGTCGGATCATGTTTCACTTAGATGACTAGAGGGATGTCTATCTGAGTGGGAGTTCATTAAATAATTTGATTAGATGAACTCAATTATCATGAACTTAGTCTAAAATCTTTACACTATGTATTGTAGATCAAATGGCCAACGTTGTCCTCAATTTCAACGCATTCCTAGAGAAAACCAAGCTGAAAGATGATGGCAGCAACTATACGGACTGGGTCCGGAACCTGAGGCTCATCCTCATAGTAGCCAAGAAAGATTATGTCTTAGAAGCACCGCTAGGTGAAGCACCAATCCCAGAGAACCAAGACGTTATGAACGCTTGGCAATCACGTGCTGATGATTACTCCCTCGTTCAGTGCGGCATGCTTTACAGCTTAGAACCGGGTCTCCAAAAGCGTTTTGAGAAACATGGAGCATATGAGATGTTCGAGGAGCTGAAATTAGTTTTTCAAGCTCATGCCCGGGTCGAGAGATATGATGTCTCCGACAAGTTCTTCAGCTGTAAAATGGAGGAGAACAGTTCTGTTAGTGAGCACATACTCAGAATGTCTGGGTTGCACAACCGCTTGTCTCAGCTGGGAGTTAATCTCCCGGATGACGCGGTCATTGACAGAATCCTCCAGTCGCTTCCACCAAGCTACAAGAGCTTTGTGATGAACTACAATATGCAGGGGATGGAAAAGACCATTCCCGAGGTATATTCAATGCTGAAATCAGCGGAAGGGGAGATCAGAAAAGAACATCAAGTGTTGATGGTGAATAAAACCACTAAGTTCAAGAAGGGCAAGGGTAAGAAGAACTTCAAGAAGGACGGCAAGGGAGTTGCCGCGCCCGGTAAACCAGTTACTGGGAAGAAGTCAAGGAATGGACCCAAGCCCGAGACTGAGTGCTTTTATTGCAAGGGAAGTGGTCACTGGAAGCGGAACTGCCCCAAATACTTAGCGGACAAGAAGAAGGCCGGCAACACCAAAGGTATATGTGATATACATGTAATTGATGTGTACCTTACCAGTACTCGTAGTAGCTCCTGGGTATTTGATACCGGTGCGGTTGCTCATATTTGTAACTCAAAACAGGAACTACGGAATAAACGGAGACTGGCGAAGGACGAGGTGACGATGCGCGTCGGGAATGGTTCCAAGGTCGATGTGATCGCCGTCGGCACGCTACCTCTGCATCTACCCACGGGATTAGTTTTAAACCTCAATAATTGTTATTTAGTGCCAACTTTGAGCATGAACATTGTATCTGGATCTCGTTTAATTCGAGATGGCTACTCATTTAAATCCGAGAATAATGGTCGTTCTATTTATTTGAGAGATTTGTTTTATGGTCATGCCCCGCTGGTCAATGGTTTATTTTTGATGAATCTCGAACGTGATGTTACACATGTTCATAGTGTGAATACCAAAAGATGTAAAGTTGATAACGATAGTCCCACATATTTGTGGCACTGCCGCCTTGGTCACATTGGTGTCAAGCGCATGAAGAAGCTCCATGCAGATGGACTTTTGGAGTCTCTTGATTACGAATCATTTGACACGTGCGAACCATGCCTCATGGGTAAGATGACCAAGACTCCGTTCTCCGGAACAATGGAGCGAGCAACCAACTTATTGGAAATCATACATACCGATGTGTGTGGTCCAATGAGTGTTGAGGCTCGCGGAGGATATCGTTATGTTCTCACTCCCACTGATGATTTAAGTAGATATGGGTATGTCTACCTAATGAAACACAAGTCTGAAACCTTTGAAAAGTTCAAGGAATTTCAGAGTGAAGTTGAGAATCAATGTGACAGAAAAATAAAATTCTTACGATCAGATCGTGGAGGAGAATATTTAAGTCACGAATTTGGTACACACTTAAGGAAATGTGGAATAGTTTCACAACTCACGCCGCCTGGAACACCTCAGCGAAACGGTGTGTCCGAACGTCGTAATCGCACTCTATTGGATATGGTGCGATCTATGATGTCTCTTACCAATTTACCGCTCTCATTTTGGGGCTATGCTTTAGAGACTGCCGCATTCACTTTAAATAGGGCTCCGTCTAAATCCGTTGAGACGACACCGTATGAATTATGGTTTGGGAAGAAACCTAAGCTGTCGTTTCTAAAAGTCTGGGGATGCGATGCTTATGTCAAGAAACTTCAACCTGAAAAGCTCGAACCCAAATCGGAAAAATGCGTCTTCATAGGATACCCTAAGGAAACTATTGGGTATACCTTCTACCTCAGATCCGAAGGCAAGATCTTCGTTGCCAAGAATGGGTCCTTTCTGGAGAAGGAGTTTCTCTCGAAAGAATTGAGTGGGAGGAAAGTGGAACTTGATGAGGTGATAGTCACCCCTTCCGAACCGGAAAGTAGCGCAGCGCGGGAAAATGTTCATGTGGTGCCTACACCGACTGGGGAGGAAGTTAATGATGATGATCATGAAGCTTCGGATCAAGTTACTGCTGAACTTCGTAGGTCCACAAGGACACGTTCCGCACCAGAGTGGTACGGCAACCCTGTCCTGGAAATCATGTTGTTAGACAACGGTGAACCTTCGAACTATGAAGAAGCGATGGCGGGCCCGGATTCCGACAAATGGCTAGAAGCCATGAAATCCGAGATAGAATCCATGTATGAAAACAAAGTATGGACTTTGACTGACTTGCCCAATGAGCGGCGAGCCATAGAAAACAAATGGATCTTTAAGAAGAAGACGGACGCAGATGGTAATGTGACCATCTACAAAGCTCGGCTTGTCGCTAAGGGTTATCGACAAGTTCAAGGGGTTGACTACGATGAGACTTTCTCACCCGTAGCGAAGCTGAAGTCCGTCCGAATCATGTTAGCAATTGCCGCATACTATGATTATGAGATATGGCAGATGGACGTCAAAACGGCATTCCTTAACGGCTTCCTTAAGGAAGAGTTGTATATGATGCAGCCGGAAGGTTTTGTCGATCCTAAGAATGCTAACAAAGTATGCAAGCTCCAGCGCTCAATCTATGGGCTGGTGCAAGCATCTCGGAGTTGGAACATTCGCTTTGATGAGATGATCAAAGCGTTTGGGTTTACACAGACTTATGGAGAAGCCTGTGTTTACAAGAAAGTGAGTGGGAGCTCTGTAGAATTTCTCATATTATATGTGGATGACATATTATTGATGGAAAATGATATAGAATTCTTGGAAAGTATAAAGGCCTATTTGAGTAAGTGTTTTTCAATGAAGGACCTTGGAGAAGCTGCTTATATATTAGGCATCAAGATCTATAGAGATAGATCAAGACGCCTCATTGGTCTTTCACAGAGTACATACCTTGACAAGATATTGAAGAAGTTCAGTATGGATCAGTCCAAGAAGGGGTTCTTGCCTGTATTGCAAGGTGTGCAATTGAGCAAGGCTCAATGCCCGACCACGGCAGAAGATATAGAAAAGATGAGTGTCATCCCCTATGCCTCGGCCATAGGGTCTATTATGTATGCCATGCTGTGTACCAGACCTGATGTAAACCTTGCCGTAAGTTTGGTAGGTAGGTACCAAAGTAATCCCGGCATGGAACACTGGACAGCGGTCAAGAATATCCTGAAGTACCTGAAGAGGACTAAGGATATGTTTCTCGTTTATGGAGGTGACGAAGAGCTCGTCGTAAAGGGTTACGTCGACGCTAGCTTCGACACAGATCTGGATGACTCGAAGTCACAAACCGGATACGTGTATATTTTGAATGGAGGAGCAGTAAGCTGGTGCAGTTGCAAGCAAAGCGTCGTGGCGGGATCTACATGTGAAGCGGAGTACATGGCAGCCTCGGAGGCAGCACAGGAAGCAGTCTGGATGAAGGAGTTCATTACCGACCTAGGGGTGATTCCCAATGCGTCGGGCCCGATGACTCTCTTCTGTGACAACACTGGAGCCATTGCCCTTGCGAAGGAGCCCAGGTTTCACAGGAAGACCAGGCATATCAAGCGTCGCTTCAACTCCATTCGTGAAAGTGTTCAAAATGGAGACATAGATATTTGTAAAGTACATACGGACCTGAATGTAGCAGATCCGTTGACTAAACCTCTCCCTAGGGCAAAACATGATCAACACCAGGACGCAATGGGTGTTCGATTCATCACAATGTAACTAGATTATTGACTCTAGTGCAAGTGGGAGACTGTTGGAAATATGCCCTAGAGGCAATAATAAATGGTTATTATTATATTTCTTTGTTCATGATAATAGTCTATTGTTCATGCTATAATTGTATTGTCCGGAAATCATAATACATGTGTGAATACATAGACCACAATATGTCCCTAGTAAGCCTCTAGTTGACTAGCTCGTTGATCAACAGATAGTCATGGTTTCCTGACTATGGACATTGGATGTCATTGATAACGGGATCACATCATTAGGAGAATGATGTGATGGACAAGACCCAATCTTAAGCATAGCATAAAAGATCGTGTAGTTTCATTTGCTAGAGCTTTTCCAATGTCAAGTATCTTTACCTTAGACCATGAGATCGTGCAACTCCCGGATACCGTAGGAGTGCTTTGGGTGTGCCAAACGTCACAACGTAACTGGGTGACTATAAAGGTGCACTACGGGTATCTCCGAAAGTGTCTGTTGGGTTGGCACGGATCGAGACTGGGATTTGTCACTCCGTGTGACGGAGAGGTATCTCTGGGCCCACTCGGTAATGCATCATCATAATGATCTCAATGTGACTAAGGCGTTAGTCACGGGATCATGCATTGCGGTACGAGTAAAGAGA
Source organism: Aegilops tauschii subsp. strangulata (assembly GCF_002575655.3). Lineage (NCBI taxonomy): Eukaryota > Viridiplantae > Streptophyta > Magnoliopsida > Poales > Poaceae > Aegilops > Aegilops tauschii. The sequence goes on along the minus strand of NC_053039.3, from coordinate 237,804,698 downwards.
CTTGCCGGTAACGAGATTGAACAAGGTATTGGGATACCGACGATCGAATCTCGGGCAAGTAACATACCGATTGACAAAGGGAATTGTATACAGGATTGATTGAATCCTCGACACCGTGGTTCATCCGATGAGATCATCGTGGAACATGTGGGAGCCAACATGGGTATCCAGATCCCGCTGTTGGTTATTGACCGGAGAGGCGTCTCGGTCATGTCTGCATGTCTCCCGAACCCGTAGGGTCTACACACTTAAGGTTCGGTGACGCTAGGGTTGTAGAGATATATGTATGCGGAAACCCGAAAGTTGTTCGGAGTCCCGGATGAGATCCCGGACGTCACGAGAGGTTCCGGAATGGTCCGGAGGTGAAGAATTATATATAGGAAGTCCAGTTTCGGCCACCGGGAAAGTTTCAGGGGTTACCGGTATTGTACCGGGACCACCGGAAGGGTCCCGGGGGTCCACCGGGTGGGGCCACCTGTCCCGGAGGGCCCCGTGGGCTGAAAGTGGAAGGGAACCAGCCCTTAGTGGGCTGGGGCGCCCCCCTTGGGCCTCCCCCCATGCGCCTAGGGTTGGGAACCCTAGGGGGGAGTTCCCCCTTGCCTTGGGGGGCAAGGCAACCCCTCCCCCCCTTGTGGCCGCCCCCCCCATGAGATCTCATCTCTAGGGCCGGCGCCCCCCCCAGGGGGCCTATATAAAGGGGGGAGGGAGGGAAGCAACAGACAGCCTTGGGCGCCTCCCTCCTCCCCTGCAACACCTCTCTCTCTCTCGCAGAAGCTCGGCGAAGCCCTGCAGGAGACCCGCTACATCCACCACCACGCCGTCGTGCTGCTGGATCTCCATCAACCTCTCCTTCCCCCTTGCTGGATCAAGAAGGAGGAGATGTCGCTGCACCGTACGTGTGTTGAACGCGGAGGTGCCGTCCGTTCGGCACTCGGTCATCGGTGATTTGGATCACGGCGAGTACGACCCCCCGTCATCCACGTTCATTGGAACGCTTCCGCTCGTGATCTACAAGGGTATGTAGATGCACTCTCTTCCCCTCGTTGCTAGTATACTCCATAGATGCATCTTGGTGAGCGTAGGAAAATTTTAAAATTATGCTACGATTCCCAACACTTCCATCCCGTAAAACTGATAGCGCCACCGGATTCCTTTGTTGGATTCAGAGAGATCTTGTGGAGAATAGGTCATTTCTTGCCTCTGATTGCTTCCCAGCCACCCTTCGCCCTTTTGATCCCACCCCAAAAACTATCAAGCTTGTCCGAGAGGGGACTGGCCCAGGATCTCTGTCCTTTGCTGAAGTGGTCAAACAAGGTGCGAAGATGGCCGACCGTCGTGGTGCCAACCCTTCTGGTGTTGCTGGTCCAGCCAAGGGAGCGGTGCAGAAACCCGCCCTGGGTGCTGGTGTATCAAAGCAGACGAATACTACTGGTAAAGATCCTGTCCCTCCTCAAAGACCAACTAGATCTACTGGATCCACCGCCACCTCCTCTCAGGTTCAATCGTCTCAAGTTAATGATGTGGAAAAAGAGCAGCCTCTAGACCCCAGGTACAAGGACATGATATGTTTTAACTGTGGTGGCCCGGACACTATGTGGGTAATTGTGTTAGATCTAAAGCTTGTTTTATCTGCCAACAATCCCACAACGTGAACAACTGCTCGGCTTGGACTAGGGTTCAGCCCACTGCAGCGTTATTTGGGAGTGGTGCTAGTGGCCTGGGCTTCTATCATGTTGAGGTCCCTGTGGCAAATGAAGCCAAATGGATCAATTTCCAGAATTGTGGTGTGGTTAATATTACCAAGGGTGAAGTGGACAAAGATAAATTGGTGAGTCTTCTGACTGCTACTTTTTGCAAGACCAGAGCCTGGCCTTGGCAGATTAGGGAGTTGTCCAGTAAAGAGTTTCTGGTCAGGTTCCCTCCATGGAAGAAAGTAGAGGATTTAATTGAACTTCATGGTTTCAGCTTACCCCAAGATGTATCTGTCAAAATGACTGAGTGGACTGGGTCTTGTGACCCGTTTGGTGAACTTATTGAGGCATGGGTGCTGATTGAGGGGATTCCTCCTAAGTGGTGCTCCTGGAAAGTGTTTGCACAAATTGCATCCATGTTTGGGTTGCTCACTGATGTTTATTGGAATGGTATGTTTAGAACTTTTTATGAAAATGTGAGGATTAAGATTGCTTGCAGAGATCCTTGGAAAATTCCTTTTGAGAGGTTGATTGAGATGAACAAGAAGCTATTCTTGCTTGGTTTCACTGTGGAGGGTTTTGAGCAGATGGGAGGCAGAGGTTCTGTGGTAGAAATTGAAGATGAGAATGAGGATGACAACTTTGAGGAAGACAATGGTAATCAAGAACCACATGATCTAACCAAGAACAATGATGATGATGAATTCATTGATTATGACACTGCCATTGATGATCTTGATAAGGCAAATTTTACATCCAAGGGGGGGACATGTTCTTCTGTTGGGAAAAAGCATGCAACACGATGTCTGACTGTCAGGGGGATGATCAGGGGACCTTCATCCTGGAATGCCTCTCAAACAAAAGGAAGTTTGGTGAAAATGGTGTGAATGGGGAGGCGTGTTCCATGATTAAGGGTACCCTGATTGACAAAAAAGATGGGGTTTGTACCCCTGAAAAGACTTGGTTAAAGAGAGATGATGATGGTAACCAAAGTGAGAGTATGAGCTACTGTTTGAACCTTCTGAAATCAGTGGACATGTCTATGTCTGATGAAGATGAAAATGCTGAAGAGGAGGAGGTGGGAGTTCTCTCCCCTGGTACAGTTCAGAAAATGCAAGAGTCTGGTATAAAACGTTCATTGTTGGAGGTTCCGGACCAAGCAAGATCTGGTGGAAACAAGGAAGACAAGAACATAAAGTGGGGGCCTGTTAAAGCTCAGAAATATGATACTAGGCTGCATGGGAATGTAGACATAATTAAGAAAGATGCCCAGTATAAGATGAAGAAGAACTTGGAGATTCCTCCAACCTTCAAAGGTAAATCTTTCCCTACCAATGATTCTACTCTCCTGGCTAGTCAAGCTGTTCAAGTTGGTATTGTCATTGGTAGAAGTAATGATAACATGTTTGACATTATAGAAGAGCTTAAAGTTAAAGAACAAAAGAATTGCATTGCCTTTGCTAATGATGAACCTGAAATAACTTTGCCTGTTAATATTGATCTAACTCAAGAAGATTTAGTTGGGACTCCTGCTAGAGATTTCTCGGTGGCATCAGTTGGCACTGCTGATAATACAGACCAATCCCCTGCTGTCCTCACTAAGGTTAAGCCTTGTGGCTTGTCCCACCCATTTAGAATACCCTGATGATAGGGCTCATCTGGAATATTACAGGATTAAGCAAACCTGGTAAAGTTCAGTGCCTTTGTGATGTATTGCTAAGTCTAACCCTGATTTTATTGGTTTTCAAGAAACTAAGAAAGATGTTATCTCTGAGGGTTTCCTTAGAGCACTGGATGGTAAGAAGTTGTTTAGCTGGCATTTTCTTCCTGTTATAGGAACTGCTGGAGGTATTTTAGTTGGTTTGAAAAATGACTTATTAGATGTGATTGGGTTTACCAACAATAGGTTTTCTGTTAGAGCTACTATTAAGAACAAAAGTGATGGTTTCTTATGGCATTTGGTCATAGTTTATGGCTCGGCCTACCGTGAGTTCAAGATAGATTTTGTCTCTGAGCTGCATGATATTTTTGAAGCCAGTACTTATCCTGTTTTGATTTGTGGTGATTTCAATTTAGTGAGAGAGAGTAAAGAGAAGAGTAATGGTCTTGTAGACCAGCAAAGTTCTCTGTTGTTCAATGATTGGGTTAATAGATGGGGTCTTATGGAAATTTCTATTTCCAACAGGAAATTTACTTGGTCCAATAATCAGGAGAACCCAGTTTTTGCTGTCCTTGATAGGGTTTTCTCTTCCATAGATTGGGATGCTCATTTCCCCATGTCTTCCCTGGTTGCCCTCCCTAGGGTAGGCAGTGATCATGCTCCCTTGGTATTGGATACTGGGGGGAGGAGACATTGTGGATCTAAAATGTTCAGGTTTGAAAAATGGTGGTTCTCCCAACCTGACTTCAATCAGGTTGTGGAGAGTGCTTGGGGATCTGTTTCCTCTGATATCTCTTCTATAGAAAATTGGATGCTTAAATCTAGGGTCCTCAGGAAGAAAATTAAAGGGTGGAGTGCTAACATTGAAGCTGCTATTAAGAAAAGGAAAAAAGTCTTACTTGAGGAGCTTGACAAGCTAGATGTCTCTTCTGAGACACCAAACCTTTCCCCTAGTGATTTTGCTAGACTAGGAAATCTTAAAAAGGAATTGGAAGAGATTTGGAAAAAGGAAGAAACTGCCTTGTGGCGGAGATCTAGAGATAGAAAGATCTTGGAAGGAGATAGAAACAATGCTTACTTCTAAGCCCTGGCAAACCATAGACATAGGAAAAACCATCTTGCAGAACTGGATGGCCCCAATGGGGTAGTAACTTCTACTGCTGATATGTTGGAAGTGGCCACTGATTTCTATAAGAATCTTTTTAGTTTTGAGACTAAACCTGATATTCATCTTGAGGCTGACTTTTGGGAAGATGAAGAGAAGGTTTCTGAGCTTGACAGAGTTAATTTAGAAAAACCTTTTTCTGAAGAAGAAATTAAGGAAGCTATCAAGAGCTCATATGCCTGTGGGGCTCCTGGCCCTGATGGCCTCTCTTTTCTATTTTACCAAACTTTTTGGGATGTAATAAAAAATGACTTCATGTGGATGGTCAGAGATTTCGGAGCTGGTACTCTAGATATTTTCAGACTCAATTTTGCCTTGATCACCCTCATCCCCAAAACTCCTTTGGCCAAGGAGATGAAAAACTTTAGGCCTATTAGCCTTAATAACTGTGCTGTTAAAATATTTTCTAAAGCTATGACTACCAGAGTTTCTCCTTTATGTGATAAACTCATTTCCTCTAATCAGACTGCCTTCATTAAGGGGAGGTTCATTTTGGAAAGTGTTGTGATGGCTCATGAAGTGATTCATGAGGTTCACAGGTCTGGGAGTAGTGGCCTTATTCTTAAGTTGGATTATGAGAAGGCTTATGATAGGGTTAATTGGGATTTCATTAGAGAGATGCTCCTTTCTAGGGGTTTTGGGATCAAGTGGGTTAACTGGGTTTTTAGTACTCTTTATCAAGGAACCTTTCAGGTGAGAATCAATGAAACTAATGGGCCACATTTTGTGGCTGGGAAGGGGCTAAAGCAAGGGGATCCTAACTCTCCTTCACTCTTCAATTTGGTGGCTGATGTGTTTACCAAAATGCTTGCCAAAGCTGCCAGAGCTGACCTAATTGCTGGTCTCCTACCCCAGGTGATTCCTGGGGGTGTCATCAGCCTGCAGTATGCTGATGACACTACCTTATTTTTGCAAGACTCTATGGATTATGCCAAGAACCTGAAATGGATTTTGACTTGCTTTGAAAACCTTTCTGGTATGAAAATTCAACTTTAATAAAAGTGATCTCCATACCATCAATGTGCCTGTGGAAATGTCCAACAATTTTGCCCAAATTTTCTGTTGTCAGTTTGGAGATTTTCCATTCAAATATCTTGGGGTGCCTCTTCATTATAAAAAGCTTAGGAGGGAGGACATTCAACATATTATTGATAGGATCATTAAAAATATTGCTGGCTGGTTAGGTAAACATCTGTCTTACAGGGGCAAACTTATCCTCCTTACTACATGCATAGCCATCATACCTACTTACCTGATGTCTGTTATGAAATTCCCTAAGTGGGCCATTGATGCCATTACCTCACAGATGTCTCACTTCTTTTGGGGCAATGTGGGTGACAATCATAAATACCATCTGGCTAGTTGGGGGTCGATTGCTCAGAAAAAAGAATTTGGGGGTCTAGGGGTTCCTAACCTTAGAGAATACAATATGGCCCTCCTTGTCTCGTGGGGAAGGAGATTCTATGATGGGAGGGATAGTGACTGGAAGAAAGTCATTAACTTCAAATATGCTACTGACAAACCCAATTTCTATTGGGGAAAACCTGGCTTAGGCTCTCCTTTTTGGAAAAGCCTAACCTGGGCTCTTGATGGAGCCAAAACTTTCATTAGTTGGATCCTTGGGAATGGTGAGAACATTGCCTTCTGGCATGATACCTGGATTGGGGGATACTCCCTTAAAACTAGATTTTGGGAGCTGTTTGACATCTGTCAACATCAGGATGCCACCATTGCCCAGGTTTGGGATGGCAATACTTTACAGTTGACTTTCAGGAGGTGTGTAGATGATAGCATTATGGAAAAATGGTATGAGTTGCGTGAGATAGTTAGTAACTTTACCCCTAGGATTGCCCCAGACTCTCCTAGATGGAATCTTGAACCTTCTGGGATCTACACAGTTAAATCCTTTTACAAGATGATTAACTTTGGAGGGATATCTTCTGATATTAAAGATGCTATCTAGAAAATCAAAGTCCCCCCTAATATTTATGTCTTTCTCTGGCTAGCTTATAACAATAAGTGCTTGACTAGAGATAATCAAGCCAAGAGGAGACATGTGGAGGATCCTACCTGTGTTTTCTGTGGGGAAAATGAATCGATTAATCACCTATTTTTTTATTGTGTGGTAGCCAGTCAAATCTGGAATATAATTGCTGAAGGGTTGGGTATTTTAGTCCCATCTTCTTTCCTATCCTTGTCTGCTTTGTGGAAAAGGAAAAAGATATATGAAGCTATCAACATTACCACATCTGCTACCTTGTGGGGCTTATGGCTTCTGCGCAATGAATTTCTGTTTCAGGGGCGAAAATGGCGAAGCATTCGCTGCATCATGGACCTGGTGGGAGGGCTGATGAGACAATGGAAGATCTTGTGCTCCGACGCCCAGGGTGCGCTTCTTCTCCGGTGCTTAAGGCTTTTGGATCGGCGAAGAGGGGAATTGCTTAGAATAGCTTGGGAGATATGATGTGATCTGAACTACCAGAACTTTAGTCCACCGTGTTTGGTTTCTCCTGGCGTTGGCTGGACTCTTATTTTTGCCTTGTAATAGGGGTAGTTCGCTTTGTCCTTTTGTGACAGCTACTTTGGTTGTTGCCGAGTGTTGTACATTGTCCTGGTCGTGTTGGTTTCGCCTTTGCTTTTTAATAAAAGTTGGGGCAGGGGGGAAACCCCTATCTTTCAAAAAAAATGTCATGCTCGTGACAACATAATTTGTCATTCTGGGCATCATATTTGACATGCTTAAAAATCCGGTGTCAAATTTTAATATTCCCGATAGAAATTAGAGGTCATTACCCTTATTAAAAAAAGAGTGCATGTTCATGCGGCACCTAAAAAAATTAGTGTTAACCGTTAGATGACCATATAACGGTCAAGATCATGTGTGCAACCATTCCTCTTCGACTCCACATGCAGCCGGTGGCGCTTCTCGGCTGGCTCATTGCCCCGCGCTCCCTTAGCCTTCCCCGTAGTGTTGCCTCAGGTCTCGAGCAATTATTTTTTCGCGAAGCCCGCAACCCCCTCCCCGCGCACCCTGGACCATTAACATCTGACTTGCCTCCACCCAAGACGCTGCAGGGAGCTCCCTTATCTCTGGCTACAAATTGTTCCCCGCCAATTCCTCCCTGGTGTTCCCGGGCCTCGCTACGCTCGATCACGTTTTCACGTGTCTAGAGCGCGTTTGGTTGACATCTCTGTTTTGGGGAATTTTGCATACTTGTCCCAGTTGGGCGTGTTTGAACTAAAGTCGGCTAAAAACCAACATCTGCATGTAGTTTGATTGCCTGCATTAGGCTCCCTGCATCAAGGAAGCAATTCTACCACGTTGTTTGGTTGCCTGCGTCGTTGTTGTTAGATAAACAACACATTGTTTGGTTGCAAACGGCATAAGGTGTTATCATCACTTTTCACTACTGGTGACCTTACCGCACACACTGGTTGAACATCGTCTTGTCCTAACTAGGAAACAAATGAAAGTTTATCCTAGCTACTAACAAATGGCAGTATAAATTATTAAGAGCCATATGTCTGAATAGGGGAAAGTTCATCGATACTAACTAGGTGGAAGTCCATCCTCTTCCTCTTCTTCTTCTATTGCTGCTATTGTGCTTCTTCTTCTTATTCTCTTGTGTTGCTGCCTCTTCTTCTTCTCCTTCTTCTTCCTCTGCTTCAGATCCTTGTCTGACCTCTGTTATCCCACATTGTCTGAGCCCACTCCAACCTTTGTTCTTCCATGCTTCATTGTCGAACGCCTCCACACCATGGCCGAAAATGACCACATCATCAGGCATCACATCTTCCTCGTCTGACACAAGTTCATCACAACCCTATTGTAGGATACAGTTATGAAGGATGCAACATGCAAGAACAAGCTTAACTTGGGTAGGGTAAGGGTGGAATGGCTTCTGATCCAGGATCTTAAATCTATTCTTCAGATCTTCAAATGTCCTCTCAACCGTAACTAAGGTTAGAGTGTCTAAGATTGAACAGTTCCTAAGGAGTCCTAGGATAGTTCCTACCAGAGAACTCGTTTAGATGGTACCTAATTTTCCTGAAGGGTGAAAGAACACCTAGCCGACATGCATAGCTAGCATCTCCTAGGTAGAACTTGCCATCGGGGATATTGTGCCTTTGATCTCCATCTCCAAAGCACCGTCATGATCTCCATCGTCACCGGCTTGACACCTTGATCTCCATCGTAGCGTCGTTGTCGTCTCGCCAACTGTTGCTTCCACGACTATCGCTACCGCTTAGTGATAAAGTAAAGCAATTACATGGCGATTGCATTTCATAAAATAAAGCGACAACCATAAGGCTCCTGCCAGTTGCCGATAACTTTTACAAAAATGATCATCCCATACAACAATTTATATCTCATCACGTCTTGACCATATCACATCACAACATGCCCTGCAAAAACAAGTTAGACGTCCTCTACTTTGTTGTTGCAAGTTTTACGTGGCTGCCGCAGACTTCTAGCAAGAACCGTTCTTACCTACGCATCAAAACCACAACGATTTTCGTCAAGTGTGCTGTTTTAACCTTCAACAAGGACCGGCCGTAGTCAAACTCGATTCAACTAAAGTTGGAGAAACAGACACCCGCCAGCCACCTGTGTGTGAAGCACGCCGGTAGAACCAGTCTCATGAACACGGTCAGGTAATGTCGGTCCGGGCCGTTTCATCCAACAATACCGCCGAATCAAAGTAAGACGTTGGTGGTAAGCAGTATGACTATTATCGCCCACAACTCTTTGTGTTCTACTCGTGCATATAACATCTACGCATAGACCTGGCTCGGATGCCACTGTTGGGGAACGTAGTAATTCAAAATTTTCCTACGATCACGCAAGATCTATCTAGGAGAAGCATAGCAACGAGACGGGAGAGTGTGTCCACGTACCCTCGTAGACCGAAAGCGGAAGTGTTTAGTAACGCGGTTGATGTAGTCGAACGTCTTCACGATCCAACCGATCCAAGTACCAAACGTACGGCACCTCCGTGTTCAACACACGTTTAGCACGATGACGTCACTCGAGCTCTTGATCCAGTAGAGGGTTGAGGGAGAGTTCCATCAGCACGACGGCGTGGCGACGGTGTTGGTGATGTGATCCGCGCAGGGCTTCGCCTAAGCACTACGACAATATGACCGAGGTGGTAAACTTTGGAGGGGGGCACCGCACACGGCTAAGAAACAACTGTTGTGCCTTTGGGGTGCCCCCTGCCCACGTATATAAAGGAGGGGGGAGGAGGAGGCCGGCCCAAGGGGGGGCGCGCCAAGAGGGGGGAGTCCTACTAGGACTCCATTCATAGTATGATTCGCCCCCCTTCCATCTAACGGAGAGGGGAAAGGGGAAAGGAGGGAGAGGGAGAAGGAAAGGGGGGTCGCGCCCCCCACCCCTTGTCCAATTCGGATTGGGCTTGGGGGGGGGGGGCGCCACCTCCTGTGGCAGCCTCCCTCTCTCCACTATGGCCCAATAGGCCCATTAACTTTCCCGGGGGGTTCCGGTAACCTCCCGGTACTCCGAAAAATCCCCGATCTTCTTCGGAACCATTCCGGTGTCTGTATATAACTTTCCAATATGTCAATCTTTACCTCTCGGCCATTTTGAGACTCCTCGTCATGTCCGTGATCTCATCTGGGACTCCGAACAAACTTCGGTCACCAAAACACATAACTCATAATACAAATCGTCATCGAACGTTAAGCGTGCAGACCCTACGGGTTCGAGAACTATGTAGACATGACCGAGACACATCTCCGGTCAATAACCAATAGCGGAACCTGGATGCTCATATTAGCTCCTACATATTCTACGAAATCTTTATCGGTCAAACCGCATAACAACATACGTTATTCCCTTTGTCAACGGTATGTTACTTGCCCGAGATTCGATCTCAGTATCATCATACCTAGTTCAATCTCGTTACCGGCAAGTCTCTTTACTCGTTCCGTAATGCATCATCCCGTAACTAACTCATTAGTCACATTGCTTGCAAGGCTTATAGTGATGTGCATTACCGAGAGGGGCCAGAGACACCTCTCCGATACTCTGAGTGACAAATCTTAATCTCGATCTATGCCAACTCAACAAACATCATCAGAGACACCTGTAGAGCATCTTTATAATCACCCAGTTACGTTGTGTCGTTTGATAGCTCACAAAGTGTTCCTCCGGTATTCGGGAGTTGCATAATCTCATACTCAGAGGAATATGTATAAGTCATGAAGAAAGCAATATCAATAGAACTAAACGATCATTATGCTAAGCTAATGGATGGGTCTTGTCCATCACATCATTCTCCTAATGATGTGATCCCGTTCATCAAATGACAACACATGTCTATGGTTAGGAAACTTAACCATCTTTGATTAACGAGCTAGTCTAGTAGAGGCTTACTAGGGACACTGTGTTTTGTCTATGTATCCACACATGTATCAAGTTTCCGGTTAATACAATTCTAGCATGGATAAGAAACATTTATCATGATATAAGGAAATATAAAATAACAACTTTATTATTGCCTCTAGGGCATATTTCCTTCAGTTATGGCTATAGTAGAACAATGCAAGCATATCAAGCATGAACTACATATTGTCAGTGTTTACCTTGAAGTATGGATACCATCTTGGGCTAGTGCGAATCTTGCTAGGTGTCCGGCCGGTTGGTGACCTGGTCATCTCTCCGCTGAGTTCCCAAACAACATACAACACTTGCCTGAAGTAACTGGAAATGGTCTCCATTGATCTCCTGAATGTGTTGTGCATAACCCTGAACCTTTGGTTATGACCTACAACATGGAGTAACGTGTCAACTTGCTTTTCCATAGTGGTGTTGATGTTATCTTGTAGCAGCCCCTTGCTCCTGTACGTCTGCACAAGCTTGGCAAAAGGTTCTATTTTCATTCGAAGCATCCATAGAGCCTTTGTATCGTTGCGGTTGTAGATGCAGTTCAGATTCACCATTGGCAGAGACAGGACCCAAGCCGGGGGGGGCTAGGCCCGGGGCGTGAGAATTTATTCTTTCGTTGACTGTAGCGTTTTCTGCACTGTTTCACACAGTTCATCACTGTAGCGTTGAAGCAGGCTCGGGGCCCAGTGCTAGCCTGGCTCCGCCTCTGAGATTCACTATCCTCTCCCGATCCCGGATTAACATCGGACCATACTGGATGACAGGCTTGTCATTCCGACGAACAACTCTCTTATGGACCAACAGGATCCAGGCCTGAACCACAACTATCAACAATGCTACCTTGACTGCAAGCTTCATCCGTTCATCCACAACCTAAGCTAGATCCATGGTGCGGTCAACAATGGCGCAATCGACCCTAAATGGTCCTAAGGAGCGACCTAATAGAGGATGGGGGTTGTATGCTGCTTACCAACTCGGGGTCGGGGGTCGGGGGTGGGGGAGGGGGGGCATGGCTGAGACAAGGATAGCCGGACGGAGTCGAAGAAGGGGAGAAGCAGCTGGTGCTGCCGGAGAGTGCTGCCGCCACCACCAACACCGCCGCCGCTTTCGCATATCTGAGTCGTCGTCGCTGCCAGTGCAAAAAACAGAGGAAGGGCTTGTCCGAGAGCCAAGGTGTGAACGAGTAAATGGGGGGGGGGGGTGAGGCTATATTTCGCGCCATCCACCTCTGCTGATTTTCATCTCCCACCATCTCCGCCCCCCACACCGCGCCCTACGCCGGGACGAGGTTTTGTGCCCGAGTCAGCCTAGCTCGCTGGAAACGGCCGATTCGAGCGTTCCCAGCGAGCCAAGCTCCAGAGTGCTTTAAGTATAGTGTTGATGCGAGCCAGACCTCCATGAACATAACCAAACAGACTTTTTTCATCTCGTCCGGGCCTGGTTCTGCTGTATGCAGCCTACCAAACGCTTCCGCGACGAATAGCAAAAAAAAACGACTAGGGCAAATTGCGTTTTCAGCCTTTCAGGTTCCTAACGAACAGCCAAACCGTAAATGAAAAAAGATTCTCCTCGTGGGAGTTGATCATATCTTTCGTGATTCTCTGTGTAAAATCCTCGCTCCCCAATGGAGGCGGAAATGGCAGCGTGTCTTGAGGGCACGTCCTTGGCGCTGCAGCGAACGGAGAAGCCATTAATCATTGAGTTAGATTGCAAGGAGGGAGTGGACGCCCTGATGGATAGCAGCGTCAACAGATCTTCACTGGCGAGCTGGGTGGAGGAGACGAAGAGGGCCCTGCATGGGATCCGGAGGCATAGTTTTGGCCATGTCCGGAGATCAGCCAACAGTGCCGCCCATTGTCTAGCTCATAGGGGACGCACCACCCAGCGTACGATGGTTTGGCTAGGCTCTGGGCCTAAGGATCTTTCTCTTATTTGTGAAAACGAGTGTAACACTTTTTCTTAATTAATACAATCTCTTTCACCCGCAAAAAAAAAGTCGCACTGCACATGTGCGCTCTAGTCAAGTATAGAGTAGCTGCTAACTGAAGTCAGCATATCTGAGCTGAGCTAGCCACCGCCTGTAGTAGATAGAAGATAAATAATCAGCTTGGCAACCTGCACATCCTCGGATTCGGAGCTGCAGCACCGCCCGCCGCACCAACCTCGATATCCTCCTGACCCGACGATCGACGGATCCCCCCACCAAATCCCCAACACGATCGCATCCCATCCCATCCCGCGAGGGAGGGAGACGATCGGAAGCCGAAGCGGCTTCGGGGATCCGGGCGCGTGGGCCTCGTGATATCGCGTCGCTTTCCACACACACCCCGACGATCTGCTTCTTAGTACAGTACTGCCCAGGATCGCGTCGTATCCGCTGCCGATCGCCACGAAAGTGCCGTTTCCCTGTGATGTGATGTGCCGCGATACGCCATGCCGTGGGCTGATTGGGTGCGTGTCGTGGCCAGTTCGTTGCAAGTGGAGCGCGAGCGCGCGGGAGATTCCGTATCGTCGCGTGCGTAGGTGCTGCGACGTCGACGCGCGGTACAGTACAGCCAACTGCTCGCAGGTGCACACACCGGGGATTCTCCGCCGTGTCCGTGTGACCGTGTGTGTGTGTTTCTTTCCATTTCATATGCTTTCTCTCCTGCGTAGCTCTTTTTTTATAAAAAGAATGAAGCAATATGTGGCAGAAATTACATGTCCACTTCTTTTGGTTGACTGGTTGTGCGCCAATTTCTCCATGCAAGGGCCAATAAAAGTGCCTTCTCTCGATATCTCGTATACATATAGCTAGTGGCAAACAGGTCAAGAACCGCTCTTTATGCAACCACGAGGTCTAGGATGCAGCATAGACCGGAGGGAAATGTGGTGAATTTGCTGCCACATAAATAAAACTCAAGAATACACTTAGAACATCTACAACCACATATAGCAAATATGAGCCTCCAAACATTCACGGACGTGTACGTGCGTGTCCGCGGACAGTAGACGGTTAGTGCATCTCAAAAGCGGACTCTTAAACCGCCCGCATACGTCCGGGCCGAGCTGTTCGGACATGGTTTGCCATTCAAAATGAGCCTGTATCGATCCGCCGAGCGATCTTTCAGCAAATCCGAGACAAGTGTGGGGGAGCTTTGCAAGCGTCCAGACAACAGGCACGTAAACCGCCCGCATACGTCCGGGCCGAGCTCTTTGGACATGGTTTGCCATCTAAAATGAGCCTGTATCGGTCCGCCAAGCGATCCAGACGTAATTTTTTGGCAGATCCGAGACAAATGTGGGGGAGCTTTGCAAGAGTCCTGACAACTGACACGTAAACCGCCCGCATACGTCCGGGCCGAGCTGTTCGGACATGGTTTGCCATCCAAAATGAGCCTGTATCGGTGCGCCGAGCGATCCAGACGTACTTTTTCGGCAAATCTGAGACAAATGTGGGGGAGCTTTGCAAGAGTCCGGACAGCACACATAGTAGCCCGATACCCCCGGCCCACCAAAAACCCTTCTCGGACCCAACACCTCCATCCTCCTCATTTTCTCTCCTTCTTTCTCTCTCTCTTACCTTCGCCACCGCTCCACCACCCTGGCGCCACGCCACACCCCTGCCAAAACTCTACGTCTCCGTCACCTCCAGTGCTCCAGCCAGGTTTCACCCTGCTTCTCCTCCGTCGTCGTTCAACCCCCGTCCTCCGACCGCCCCACTAGGTACCATTCGCTACTGCTACACTCACAGTGCCCAGCAACTGTTGGATGGATTGCCGGAGCTAAAAAAGTTTTCCCTTCTTCTTTCTAGCAATGGATTCCGATTTGGAGTACACACTAGTACGCGTCGGTCCTAAACAAACGGTTTTTAACCCCTTTCCACGACGGCATTTGGAACCGTCGTCAAATGAGTGTGGGCGATAGGGGGTCCTTCCCACACGACCCAGAAATCGTCGGGTATATGCCCTCCTGGCACACACGCTCGACAAAATGAGGTAGTGTGCAACCGGCGAGCGCTCAAATATGGAAATACGTACATTAGAGCTAAAAAATACAATTATACAGGCGAAATTGTTTCCGGTCGCAAGTACGTCCCACACACTAAGTCCCCGCTAAACGTTTCCGTTCGTATGTACATCCCACACAGTCGCTCCAAGGAAAACGTTTCCATTCACAGGTACATCACACACAATTTTTCCCGTTAAATCGTTTGCATTATTGAATGTATCACACACGGTCCGTGATACGTCTCCAACGTATCTACTTTTCCAAACACTTTTGCCCTTGTTTTGGACTCTAACTTGCATGATTTGATTGGAACTAACCCGGACTGACGTTGTATTCAGCAGAATTGCCATGGTGTTATTTTTGTGCAGAAATATAAGTTCTCGGAATGACCTAAAACTTCATGGAGAATATTTTTAAAATAAATAAAAATACTGGCGAAAGAATCAACACCAGGGGGCCCACACACTGTCCACGAGGGTGGAGGGCGCGCCCCCTGCCTCGTGGCCCCCCTGAGGCTCCACCGACCTCAACTCCAACTCCATATATTCACGTTCGGGGAGAAAAAAATCAGAGAGAAGGATTCAAGCGTTTTACGATACGGAGCCGCCGCCAAGCCCTAATCTCTCTCGGGAGGGCTAATCTGGAGTCCGTTCGGGGCTCCGGAGAGGGGAATCCGTCGCCGTTGTCATCATCAACCATCCTCCATCACCAATTTCATGATGCTCACCGCCGTGCGTGAGTAATTTCATCGTAGGCTTGCTGGACGGTGATGGGTTGGATGAGATTTATCATGTAATCGAGTTAGTTTTGTTAGGGTTTGATCCCTAGTATCCATTATGTGCTTAGATTGATGTTGCTATGGCTTTGCTATGCTTAATGCTTGTCACTAGGTCCCGAGTGCCATGAGTTCAGATCTGAACCTATTATGTTTTCATGAATATATGTGAGTTCTTGATCCTATCTTGCAAGTCATTAGTCACCTACTATGTGTTACGATCCGGTAACCCCGAAGTGACAATAATCGGGACCACTCCTGGTGATGACCGCAGTTTGAGGAGTTCATGTATTCACTAAGTGTTAATGCTTTGGTCCGGTACTCTATTAAAAGGAGGCCTTAATATCCCTTAGTTTCCAATAGGATCCCGCTGCCACGGGAGGGTAGGACAAAAGATGTCATGCAAGTTCTTTTCCATAAGCACGTATACTATATACGGAATACATGCCTACATTACATTGATGAATTGGAGCTAGCACTACAAAAAAATACACTTCCGTGATGATACGTGTTTGTCACAGTAGGTCACGTTTTCTGTCATGCATGTACATCCATGACAAATTTATGACAGAATCAAGATAGTCATACCTGTGCTGTCATAGAAGTGTTCCATGACATTACCAAAATTATCATCACGGAAGTGTCCACTTCCATGACGATAAATCGCGTATCACAGAAGTGCTTTCGTCAAGGGTGACCGACACGTGGCATCCACCGTAACGGAACGCCGTTAAGCTATCGGGTCCGGTTTTGGATCCGATAACCCGTTAACAGCCCCGACCAATGGGGATTTTCCACGTGTAAAATCATCATTGGCTGGAGGAAACACGTGTTGGCTCATCGTTGGGACAGATGTCATCCAGTCATTGGACCCAAGGCGCCTATGATACGTCGACACGTGGCACGGCCCAACAGAGGCCCATTCCTGTGAAAAGGCCGGCCCGTTTGACTTGGTCAAAAGGTGGCGGGCCGGCCCACGGCAAGCCTGTGAACGACCTGTTCGCATATAGCCCATTTACAGCCCGCTAACCCAGGGCCCGTTTACGGCCTATCCGAATTAGGCCCAGTAGCGTCATCTGGGCTGTCCAATATGATTCCAGCCCGTTTTAACTTCTGGCCCATGTATGGCCCATGACGTCTTTCGGCCCATATGAGGCCCTTATTACTCTCGGCCCATTAAGGACCCGTGGTAAAACTGGCCCGTAATGAACAGTGTATCACTTTATACCCATTAACGGCACGTGGTGAAACTGGGCCGTAATGAACAGTGTATCACTTTATACCAATTAACGGCCCATTATTCCGTTGGGCCGTTTCCAGCCCATGTTATCTTTCGGCCTTCTCGGGGCCCATTTATTCTTGGGCTCATTTCCACATTCGTGTACTTACGGCCCGTTACTGTCATTTCTGCTTGTGGGCCAAATTCAGCCCGTGGTTACAGTCGGCCCGTTTGTGGCCTGATAATACGTTGGGCCGTTTTCATGTAAAAAAAACCGTTGGGGTGTTTTCATAGAGTTATCAAATACGGCCTATTAACGGCCCGTTATTGTCCACGAATAGTACGGCCCATGATTGGCGAAATGATGATATGCCCCGTAGAAGGCCCATGGATCCTACGGCCTGTAAAAGGCCCATGAATCGTACGGCCCGTAGAAGGCCCATGGATCCTACGGCCCGTATAGAAGGCCAATGGATCCTACGGCCCGTAGAAGGCCCATGGATCATACGGCCCGCAGGAGGCCCATGGTTACAATAGTCCGTGTGTTGCCATGATTATTTTGGCCTAGTTTCCAAAGATAGGTTATTGTGGCCACTAGAAAAACACAGAAAAGGAACTGAAGTGACTACAAGCAAACAACTAAACAAGACAATAAGGAAATAAATAAGCAAGCAATTAACGCTAGCCTATTACCGCTATTACACATATTACATCCACTGGGCATCAAAGTTCGCCACCAGTGCAAATATAGGGAACAAAGCAGCATATTACATACCCTGGCCGTCAAAATTGGCCAGCAGTGCAAATAAACGCGGCAGCAAAACAAGAGCATAACTGAAACAACTTCAGAAGAGCTCAAGAAACGTGGTATCCACCATGCTGGCAATAAGCTTAGCAAGCTTATTAGCTTTGTCCTGTTTGGCACTAAAAATCCTCCAACGCTTGCTGTTGCACCAGAAAGTATGCATCTGAATGCTCTAGGGACTTCCGCAGTCCTTCCGCTTCTTGTCGCAGCACAGCTGATCGATGTCTTTCAGCTTGTAGTTGAGACTCAAGAAACCGAACTGATTCAGACAGTGAGTTTGAATAGCTTGTGCAAGCGGTAGTGGCCAGTAACTCCAACACTAAACTAAGACAGGACTTTGGGGTTGTCTCACTGTCTTCGAGATAGTCTTCCTTAGCTGTTTTATCAGCTTTGTTGGAGACCAACAAGGATGTGTCACTATCCTGAACCTTATCTGCATTACTTCCTTTACCATTTCTTAATAAGGCACTCTTCCCCAATATTCTGTCAGCATTCTAAAAGAAGAAACAAGCAGACACATAACAGTTTAGCATGTACCAGTATATGAAACTCATTTTGGTGAACCAGTTCATTAGTAAGGTGGACATGATTAAACTACCAAGTCTTCTATTGCCAAGTACTAGTACATAATAGAAGCATCAAACAAACATATATCTATGTCCTATGGTCACTGCATTGTCTTGCCAAATCAAAATAGAGACACGGTTCAAATCATACCAGTTCAAGACAAAGCAGCAGTGAAAGAATACAAAGCGTGGGAAACTACACGGCACAACAAGATTTCAGATGGGTACCACGGGTCTACATGTACGACAACACTATTTGCTTTGTTGTGATGCTAGTAATGTGCATGATATGAGAAGTCAACTGTATTCACAATTGAAATTGAAATCAACAGAGCTATTGATAAGAGCAAGCCTGTTAAAGAAACATGCGTGAACATACCTGCTGTGCCATTGGAGTTTCGATTGGATCCTTCAATTTAAAAATAAGTTTGTATGAGTAAATACAGTGATACAAGAGCAAAGCAGTATGCACGATAGCAATCATAGTTAAAAAAGGCGCGCCTAAGCGAGCGCTTAAGCGCGCCTAGGCTCTAGGCGTTGGCGAAACGCATTGCGCATAACTACGCTTAATCTGTGCATAACTGCGCATAAGCATGCGCTTTGGTTAGTAAAGCGCAAGGCGGTGGCAAAACTCACAATTAACGCCTAGCGCTTTTTTGAACTATGATAGCAATGGAATCTTAAATTAGAACAATTGTTCTTCAGGTTTAGGCACTTGTTCTACATGAACAGAGTACAGTAAGACGCAAGAATATAGTACTTAAAAATAGAAAATGAGCTCATAGACCTTACCACATTCTTGGTTCGGGACCAGTACAGAACAAGGCGTTCCCAGTCATCGTCCAGTAAATGTGTCTCAGGAGAACGTAAGGGAATTTGATGAATTTCTTTGCCGGTGAAGTACGTTTTCTTCAGGTAATTCCGATACTGCCACCAAGCATTCTTGAAGATAGCAGAGGTATTAGCACATGTTACCTCATCCCGAGTTTCCAAATCGGTCCTTCTCTATAGAGAAAAATGGGAAAATTTGCTGTATAATAACCATCATGGAGGTAGGATGTATGGGACAAAGCAAAGTAATTGCCATGAATAACATTACTTACACATAACTCCTGGACAAACACCTGCAACTGGCATTTTCCTTCATCTTCAGTATAATATTTCCAAGATGGGAAGATACACACATACGATTTAACAACATCAAATGCGATAGATGCTAAAGTACGACTAGCTGGTTGTGCTTCCTCCACAGGAATAGGCATACTAACTGGTGGAGTCGGGGTTCGCCGTGGTAGTACTGGCCCTTTGGGCACTAGAGCTGCCTTACTAACTGCTCTTGTTTGGGAGCTCTGTGGTGGAGATGGTGCTGTGTGAACAGGAACTGGGTTACTATCTGCTGGGGTTGGGGTTAGATTGGGTGAAGCTGGTTCTCTGTCCATCGCAGTAGGGGTACAATCTGCGAGAGTTTGGGTTATGTGTGGTAGGGCTGGTTCTTGTGCATGTACAACCGGGGTGCTATCTCCACCAAGAGGTAGCACTGTTTTATTTGAAGACCGTGTTTTTAGTCCGCTAGATGCTGGCATCACCCGCTCCAATTCAAATGGCTAATAAACAGGAAACATAGTTGAATGTACAGACATTGTATGAGAGACAGATGCAATAGATAGTGTGGAAAAAAGAGGACATGAAATAGTTGACATGTATATTGTTTAACTAAAACAGATAGCATGACATAATTTCACATATATGATGTCTATCTAAACTGGATAGCATGGCATAACATAATTCAAAGATATGATGAATAACTAAAACGCCGTGCCAAGTTAGAGCATACACCTCGGTGGGGGAATAGGACTGGTCATCTGTCTCTGAATCCATCTCTGAGGAGCTATCGGGACCCAACAAGAGATCTGCTTTGGTAGGTAGCACTGTCTGCTTTGAAGGCCTTGTTTTCACTCAAGATTTTTCAATCTCCCACCCAAATGGCTGATTCACAGGAAGAGTAGTTTAATGTACAAACATTGTCGACAAATGGAAATGTAATGAAGAAAAGGATGGGCAAGATATCATTCAAATATATGATGCCTGGTTAAACAGGATGGCATTGCACATTTCACATATATTATGGCTGGCTAAAAGACATGAGACTGCATAATTCCCATATATGATATAGAAACTAAACAGGTGGCGACAGAACATGTCTAAACTAAGCAGATGACATATATGATGTCAAAAGTAGGCACTACAAGGCAACATATGCATGATATGACTAACATCATCATGCCAAGGTAGAGCAAACACCTTGGGGGGTAAATAGGAGTGGTCAGCGGCGTCTGAATCCGCCTCAGAACAGATATCTTCCTATGGATTACAATCTGGAGAGGGGTGGGGAGGGTTTGCCATTGAACCAACCATGGAGCGATGTCTGCATGACATTGTATTGCCGCACAAAACTCTTCTCTTTTTCTCTACATGTTCAACATGACTGTGTACAATATCTGACATGCATACGGACAAAATATGGTGAGATTATGTAAGGAGAGCATGCAGAAATTTAGAGTGATGGTAACAACCAGTGGATGGATCCAAAAATAATGATAGCAGGCTGATGATTGCTTTAATTTAATAAAAAGACAGATGATGATTGCATTACTATTTGTTTCCCACCCAAGATGAACAACATAGGCATACCCTAGGTGAACCAGATATTAGACAGAGATACTATTCATTGCTTCCTCGATATGTGCCCCACAACTAATTTAGAACTCAAGTTTGAACATTAATTTGGACCTGACTTGGAGTCCAAGAGGTGAACAGGACGATAAAGCAGCAGGTAATTTTAAGCAATGCATAACATAAGCAGAATCAAAAGAGTGCGACCTCTCTTGTGGACCCGTGTACTCCTCAGGTTCATCTGTTGAGTCAATGATGGTGATGCCGTTGCGGTGGGTGCCGGCGGCAGGGAAGGAGATCTGAGGCAGCGAAAGACGGTCAGGAGTCGTGATGTCTGGTTTGGTGGATGTTTCTGTCAATGGAGCACCTCAGGTGAGGTGGATGACGTCGCGGCAGGAGCAGGACAAACCACACAAAGTTCCCTTCGACACCTACCTATAACTGAAGTAATTCTGTAAGGGATCATTTGGCTTGCATGATTATAAAAACGCAGGGATAGGAAAAACACCGGAATAGGATAGGAATGCACATGGTAAACAGAGCATTTGTAAACACAGGATTTCTGTCAACTTGGGTGTTTGGTTTACAGGAATTGGAAGAGCAGAGGAATGCAAAGAAACATGGCCAAAATAAAGTGAAACCATATGAAAGCGTGTACAGTTAGAATGTTATTCTGCCACTAATGCACTTGGTCTTGTTTTCATGCATAGGATTTTGAAAAGTAGGTCCAGGTGGATGTTTTGCTTCATTCCTTTCAACAAAATGCATGAATAATTGAATAGTAGAGTGCCATTGGAAAATTCTCTATTGCTATGTTTTTTCGTCGAACCAAAATAGCCCAAATGGATCGACATGAATGTATATCTCTACTCTTATAAAAAACAGAGTTGGTGATGATGGTGTGCCTGCCATCCTGCAATATAGGCCGTCCGATTTATATCCGACGGATAGGAAGGAAACTATGGCAATTTTGCAAAAAATACCCACACCCCTCTCCACATTTGCAAATAAGGCCTTCCCTCGTTCATCCTTTTCTCCCACAAGATAAACTACTCATACAAATGCATCTTAATGTTCCATGCAATGCATGGGCAATCTTGCTAGTAGTAATAAGTGATGCAACAAGTGTACAACCTCTTTGCCATAGCTGTGTCGACCTCAGCATCATTGGGTTGGTCACTGAAGCAGTTGAGGCAGAGGTGGCTGTCGGAGGTGTGGAGGAAGATCTGAGGAATCTGTAGACGGCGTCCAGGGCACTGCTCTGTTGTGATGGATCGTTCTGTCGTTGGAGCAGCCCCGGTGAGCCATAAGACGTCAAGGCTGAAGCAGCACAAGACAGACATCGTCAATCTCAAGTGGGATTCTAATAGCATCTCGAATAGATGATGTAAAATAGATGTAAAATTTACATCACCAAAAACCACCTGACTACAACAGATGAGGTAAAAACTGTTGACTCTGAACTTAACTGTCAAATCTGAAATTTAC
The DNA here is from genome assembly GCF_002575655.3 of Aegilops tauschii subsp. strangulata. NCBI lineage: Eukaryota > Viridiplantae > Streptophyta > Magnoliopsida > Poales > Poaceae > Aegilops > Aegilops tauschii. Next base: position 237,782,257 of record NC_053039.3, on the reverse strand, counting down.
TGTGGAATCTGAATGTTACTGTCGAAACTGAACGCAATGCTAGCAGAGAGGCACTTGACATGTAGTTTAGGGATGGCCTGCAGTTCATCTTCAACCTGCACCCCCCTGAGCCGCCAGCCACCACCGGCTGAACAGCTGGCCCCAGCGCCGCCTCGCCGCCCCGAAACAACTCCCCACCGCCGGTCCGCCGCCGCCCCGGCCAGCCCTATAGGCCCCCCACCCCACCCTGAACCCTAAGATAGATAGTGGGGTACCTCTCCGTCGAGCCCCCGTCCCCGCTGTGGGTGGTTCTTCCTTAACTCCGGCGAGCCCCCACCCCCTGAAAATTGACTGACCCAAAAGTCGATTTAGTCGACTGAAGTGTAGCTAAATCGGAGCAGAGCAGCAGCACGAGCGAGGGGGGGGAGCAGCAGCAGCAGCTGGGTGAGCGAGCGAGAGCCGGAGCAGCAGCAGCGCGAGCGAGCGAGCGAGAGGAGCAACAGCAGATCCGGCTGGTATGGCCGCCACCGTCGAAGGGGCCTCACACTGGGGGAGAGCCGCCGTGGAGATGTCGCCCGCGGCGCCGGCTTCAAGGTAGCCGCTCCATGGGGGTGCGGGATGGAGCACCGTCGGCGCCGGGAGGTCGAGCTAAGTTGAAGGTGTGATGCGATGAGTGTACAACCTCTTTGGTGGCGCCGAGTAGGCCTCGGCTTCGTCCGAGGAGTCGGTGAGGATGCTGCGGTTTCGGTGGAGCAGGTTAAGGCGGCGCTGTGGGGATGGAGCAGCCGCGATAGACGAGGCGATCGTCAGAGCAGCTCCTTGGAGGTGGAGGACGGGGCGGCTGAACCGGCGGGACGACAAGATGGATGACGGATCCTCATCCGGGGAGGTGGACGAGGGACGTCGAGCTGTTGCGGTGGACGACGTCGTCGGGGAAGAGGCTCCGGCTGGGCAGCGGTGAGGTGGCGGACGGAGGAGGGTGGGGTTTCGCGGCTGGAGCGGAGAGGTTATGGGGGCCTGGGATTTCGAATGGCAAAAAGGAGGCGATGGGAGGGGGTGAACCATGACTTAGGGACGCGCTTGTCCAAAATGTAGGGTGTGTTACAAAAGTACCCCCCACCAATTTGAACTAGCGGCCCTTTCGGCTCAGGGTTAGAAGGGGGATTTCGCGTGTCGGGATTTGGCAGCTGGAGGGAATTTTCGCGCGCGTTGTAATTTCGGGATAGCAAGGCGCGGGTTGTGAAGGCGCCAGTTTTGGGAGCACGATATCTGAATTTTCGGGATATAACAAGGCGCGGGTTGAATTTTAGGGACAAGCCTAACGTGTAATATTGTACTTGTACGTACCAAATCAATTCGCACTTCCCTCAACCAAAAAGAAAACGAAAAAAATAAAACTATTCACACCACACAAAGAGAGAGTCTTGCCCCGTTTTACTATAAAAATGCTATTTAAAGCTACTCATACCAACAATTTAGTGCAATTAAATGCTATTCGGTAGTATGAATCCATGTTATGTCCAATTAAATTTTTTCGCTTGCTTTATAATGCATGTAACCTACCCATACCAACATTTTAGTGCATTCCAAATGTCTATACTACCGCTGCAATTCGAACTAAATTTGAATTCGCTTCTCTATTTCAATAACAATCTACAATCATGATTGTTGCCAACTTCTACCATCATTCGTGTATTACCTTAATAACACACAACATGATTACTATAGAGATAGATATGAACTATGTGTACTACATGAACTCGAATTCTATTTTTTGAATACACTTGATGTTGATTCCAAAGAATAGTACATTTGATGTACTAACTATATATTCATAATCTAAACCATGTTCCATACGTGTACACCGTGTTTATCACACATAGTATAGTGCCCTGCCCCTACATTATGACAAGTATTTAACCTGAGCTGCAAAAGCCACACATTATCCCAAATTATGATCAATGTTCTATATATTATACGTAGTACTAGCAAGATGCCCATGCGTTCCATAGAAAATCAACATGATTGGAAGGTGTAGGTCACTCACCCGTGTAAACAAAGCGAAATCATAGAGCATAGCTCGTTTGTAATGCCCCTGTCCGAACTGACCACAGGATTTAGGTCGTTCCGACCAGTAACAAAGGAGAAATTCCCCTGCTTGTTAGGAGTTCCTTTAGTTTGCAGTTGAGTGCAGCCGGATGGTTCTCTCTGTGTATTCCTGAAAAAGTGATTGGAGGTAAGGGGAGACCTAATTTGCAAATATGGAGAGGGGTGTGGGTATCTTTTTTCAAAATTGCCATAGTTTCCTTCCGATCCGTCAGATATAAATCGGACGACCTATATTGCAGGATGGCAGGCACGCCATCATCAACAACTCCATTTTTTATAAGAGTAGAGATAAAATATATTATATGTAGTATAACATGTTCATAACTACACCATGTGTATCACCGTTATATATATTCACACATGCGTCGGTTTAAAACACTATGATAAATTCTTCAAATATCCGAATTCGCTTTTTATAATGAAGTATGATCTCTGTTCGTCTTTTACACCCACACAATCCTCTTATCTTTGTAGCTAGCTAGCGCTAACTTTCTCTCGTGCATGCACACACCCACATCCCTCTCACCCTCCCTCAGCATTCTCTAGCTCCATCGCGCAAATTCGTCTTTTCACTTTAGGTCGTTCACCCACGGTGTGTGTAGGCCCCCCCAGCTCCTTCTTTACGGCACACATCGAGCGATATGCCTCTCTAGCTAGGTGTGCCTAGCACAAACACAAGCTTCCCCTCTTCTCTTATCACCGTCCATGCCTCACTCCCACCACTCTTTTCATCGATCTCGTACTCGCACACTCCTTCCCCCTCGATATAGTATGACTCTCGCACCACCTCCTAGATGCATCCCTCTCTCTCTATCCTTCTCCCCGTGCCTCATTTGCTTCTAACACACACATGCATGCATAACGATCGATCTCCCAACATATACCTAGGTCGACTTTAACTACCCCCCCCATCGATCGACGTACCTCACAAGTTATGTCTCTCCTTTCTCTGACAAAGGACGATTGATCTTCCTATGTAGTTATGTCTACTTACCACAGCCATATCCCCCCTCATCATTCGTGCATGCCTCCTGACCCGTCTCTCACACGCACGTGCACAGATAGGCAGCCATCCCCTCTCTTATTGATATTGCAGGCGTGCCCTCCGGTTGTCTAGCAAGCCTATCCCACCATTTGTTAGAAGCAACTCCACTACCACCCCCTCCAACACTCTAGCTCTGTCTCTCTCCCAACCTTATTCCTCTCCTACACATATGCATGGATGCCGATCAATCTCTCTTAATACATGAGGTAGATCGATCTCCCTTAATGCTCGAGGTAGGCCTCTCTCCTCCTCCACACATATACCAGCCATTGTACCTCTATAGTTAATTAGGCCTCCCTCCCCCACTCCACCACCACACACCGATAGTCGGGCGCTGTAGGTAGGTATCGATGCCACAGAGACAAACTTCACATGTCCCCTCTCTCGTTCTAGTAGGCCAGCCACTCTATATCTTTGACGTGGGCACACACAAATTCGATGGCACTCTTTATCGACCGCGCGCGCACACACACACACATCATCCCTCTCTTCGATTCTATGGACACCTCAAGTCGATGATACCTCCACTCTCTTCTCGTGGACCCCCCTCTATATATATGATATATCCAGGACTCTATTTCACACACATTGCATATGTTACATTTTTTGATTGACCCCCCCCCAAAATCTCATGAACCAACACACTATATCTCTCTACGTTTGTATCTCTCTCACACAACCCCATGTAGGTGGTGTACGTATACAAGAAGAGAATAGGTGCACCGTGCACGTACTCACGCTTCGTGCCCAGCCACACCCGCGCAGGTACACGATGGAGCTCATTTTTGTACGAAATGGCAGCCCACGTGCTAATTTGAACGCGTGTAGCGGTTGTTTACCTACGGAGGTCGTGTACCACGCGTGCACGAAACAAAGTTCGACTTGATGTGTTGGCGCATTATTTTAAAATAAAGTTATATCGCTCAATGACACGTACATAGAATATAAAACGATTTTTATGGAGAAAAAGGTAGTCCTCTCCACTATATACAATGGAGCCTCCCTGCCTGGTTTGTCTCTCTTCAGAGTATCTCACACAAGGCTGCGGTGCCCTCTCTCTCTCTCACCGTTGGTCACTGATCTGGCCGCATCCCATCCGCCGGCGGAAAGGGAGGACGTGCATCGTTTCTCCGTTCGACGGCGCCGAGGCAGCACGTCCCGATCTGCGGTACACGCCGTTCTCTCTGACCAAGCTCCGGCGCGGTAGGGCCTACGCCACCTGCTCGCTGCCGCAGTATGGGAAGATTCCGCCCGCCGCCGCTCACCTAGTTACATCCCGACGACCTCCAGGTATCCCCTCCGGCCTTGCTCCACTGCCCGTCTTCCCATGTCGCTGCATGTGGATCTTCCATAGTTCTTTGCACAAAACGTAGCTCGTCCGGCGTACTTTCCATATTGCAATCTCGTCCTCACACCGTTTTAGACAAACACAATGGTGTTGTTATCTTCCCTTAGGACAAGAAATATGCTTCTTTTTTATCGTCGCAACTGTCATCAACAATATTTGTCTTTTTACAAATTTCAAATGGGCATATTTTAGAGTGTAGATTCACTCATTTTGCTTCGTATGTGTACTCCCTCCTTTCCTAAATATTTGTCTTTCTAGAGATTTCAACAAGTGACTACATACGAAGCAAAATGAGTGAATCTAAACTCTAAAATATGTCTATATACATCCGTATGTAGTATTCCATTTGAATCTCTAAAAGACAAATATTTGAGTAGTCACTCGTTGAAATCTCTAGAAAGACAAATACTCCGGAGTATATTTAAGAACCGAGGGGGCAGTGCACAGTCGCATGGGAGACTCAGACCGGTCGTTGCGCCGCATTAATAGTGAGTAATGAGCAGTCAAATCATAAGCCCCACCTTTCCCACTGTAAGTTGCTTGGAAGAAGCAACCATCAATACGCTCTTCTTTGAATCCGCTCATACTACTCCATCCGTCACTGTTTATAGAGCGCGCTTCAGAAAAAGAAAAAATCTCTGGGACCAAGGCGACTAGCGATCGGCCTGAAAAATAGCATTAGTAGTTATAGCACGGTGTATATTACTAGAGGAAATAATGCGTACACACATGCATGCAGTGCTTCCACCTCGGGTACACACATACATGCACTTACTCCACTCCATAGTACTACATCGAGAGAAAATTGCGGTTACCATGCCCAAATTAATTGAGCATTAAACCAAACGCGTCTAAAGTCTCCCTGGTGGTGGAAATGCATTGAGAGAAATGCATCATAATGAAGCGCGCCCTATAAACTGTGACGGAGGGAGGAGTAGTATGAAGGTGCAAAACCAAGTACGCGTATGGCCAGTCGGTCAACACACCTCCTCTTGGCATATCACTGACATGTGGGACCGGAGTGTGAGCAAACCGATCTCAATTGACGGCAAAATGGCCAACCCGCCGTTCCTTGAGAGAGACGAGGAGCGAGAACACATAGACGGGCTCGCACGGAGGCCAAGATATATTCAAGCATGGTTAATCGATATCATCATTACATGTTGGGCTGCCGTTTTCCGCCCTTCTCCGGAATAAATGTGTACTTTATCAGAGATAAAAAAAGAGTACAGAGGCTCCACCATGCGGTTCTAGTAGTAGTACTACTCGTACTACTAAACCTTGCGCTTGGCTTTTCGCTTCTTCGTGAAGTCGAACAATGATGGTACTCCGCATGTTCGGTACTACAGTGTATGCCTCTGGCAATCTGACACCGAATGAACTGATGCATGTCCACCGCCTGGGCGAGGGTACGTTGCATTAGTAAAAAGGCGTAAGCGAGCTTCACCTTGTCATGCAAGCTTCTCCTCGTTCTGCGAGTTGACGGGACACACCAACAAGTAGTGCTAGTCCATACTCCCTCCTTTCCGGTTAATATGGCTTGATCTTTTTTGCGGGTAAATGAGAGAGCTTTATTCATATATAAGCATTCTTAGGACGATCAGCCAAGACACTGGTCACTAGGAAGCGAGGTACCCCGCAAAAAAGTAGGAAGCGAGGTGTTTCATCAAGCCAGCTCTCGGCCACATTCAAAGTGCAGCAAGCATGGTTCGCACAAAGATGCGCCGCAAGGTTTGCTGACCTGTTTACATGCTGAATAACAAAAAAAGAGGAAATATTATCGAGCGCTCCTATTTGTAACAGGATATGAGCCAGAATTAAGCGAGAATTGTGGCGAGTGTTCCATGCAATCAACTTCCATTATCAGATGCGAGAACCCTCGAAGAGAACTAAATGTGTTGAAGATTGCTTTATAACATTTTAAAAATGTAATAAGAGTGCAGATGCTCCTCCATCCGGTTCCTAGTACTAGTATAGTAGTACATACCTCTATAGACTATAGTAGTAGTACTAGTACTAGTAAACTTTGCGCTTGGCTGTTCGCCTCTTTGGGAAGTGCAACAATAATAGTACTACTAGTATAGTGTATGCTTCTGGCAATCTGACACCGAATTAACTGTTGCACGTCCACTGCCTGAGCGAAGGACAGCTGGCATTAGTCAAAAATTTATCCTTGTCCTGCGAGCCACCGCGCGCAAGCTTCTCCCGTCCTGCAAGCTTCTCCTCGTTCGGCAAGTTGACGGGACATAACAAAGTAATGCTAGTCCATACTGCGTCCTCTCCGGTTAATATGGCTTAATTTCAAACGAGATAAATACACTTTCTGTCACTGTATATTTGTAAAAATACGGTCAGTGGACTTCATAATACGCTCATTGCGCTCAATATATACATTTTTTGGTGTTTATATGGTCACTAGCTCACCCTGGCTGAGTATGTGTGTGCATGCACGTGTAGGTTGAACACTTGAGCGTGACTGTGTGTGTTCCGTCGTGTGCTCGGACATGCATGCATTAGGGCGTCGCGCGTGTTTTTGCCTCCATGTGTGCGTGTGACTGTTGCATACACGTAGGGGGAGTACATGTAGGGGCCACTAAAGGAGCAGTCAAATCACACAGTAAGTTAGTCGGAAGAAGCAACCATCATTTCACTCTTCAATGACACGTAGGCAATATAAAATGGTTGATATAGAGAGAAAAAGAAAACCACTATATATACACTAGCAGGAGCCTAAGCTACAAGCCTGCTTGCTTGGGTTGCTCTCTTCACAAGCATAGAACGACGGTGGCCACACCGCTGGTCACATATTCAGCCTGATCCTACAGCTGGGGGAAGGGAACAATGTTCTGCGTAGACGCGGTCGACATCGGCGAGGGAGAAAATCCATAGTCGGTGCGTCCCAATCGGGGGTCACCGCGGTATGGGCCGATGCCATGTCCCAACCGCCCTTCTAGCTACAGCCCGACGTCCGTTTCGAAAATATTAGTGCATGTCAACAAAAATTATACTAGTATCACTGTTCCATTTCAAAAAAAAGCATATAAGCTGTTACTTCTTACCCAAAGGATCTTTATATCCAACAGACACAAAATATCCATTCGACTGTTCGAACTTACTTTCACTGCTGATCTGATGTCGAGGTAATTGCTGCATCGCCACCAAAACCCACCATCTCTTAAGCTAAAGTAGACCGAGCTAACCCCTATATTAGCATATTACTAAGATAAACATAAGGCACTGTAGAATCATTTAGGACATGAGCTTGTCAATCTGAATGTAGAGGGACACCAGCTCAGCCTCGGCCAGCAGCTTGGGCGGAACTGTGAAGAAGGTCAGCTCCTGCATGGCGACGTCGCTGGGATCCCTGCTGCTTGTCACCTCCATTTCCACCTTGACGGCGTCGGTCCTGCCTTTGGGCTCCCCCGGCGGGCCATTCGCCCATAGCTTGGCCATGTAGTGCGGCAGTGGGGACGCCCCCGCTCTGATGCAGACGACCGACACGGCGATAGGCGCGCCGATGTCGAGCAGGCCACTAACCAAGAAAAACGCGCGGCCGTCCTCCTCCGCGAACAGCAAGAGCCGTGGCTCCGGCAGTGGAACTTGCAGCTGGAGCGCCTTGCCGTACCGGATCATGTGCACGGGCATGAGAGCACCGGCGGCGGGCCTTCGTAGCCACAGATGGGCACGGGGCATTTGCAGGGCGCGAGCGAACACACGCTCTGGTGATCAGTGAGCTTGTGGTAAGTGACGTAGAGCCCACAGCCTTCGTGCGGGCACTCCAACCTCACCGAGGAGAGGACGGCGTCCACCACCGTGTTCCGCACGTCGAAGCCACCGCCGCGCTCGCACTTCTGGCACTGCCGCTGGTTCCCGGGGCGCTCGACGCGGCAGTCCGCGCAAGCCAGGTGCCCTCCCTTGCACTGCACAAATCAATCGAACAACACATCAATCAAGAAACCTGCACCTTGCTTGATCAACCGAACATACGAGGTGTATTCGAACCCCATACACTGGAGGCTTCAAGGGGCGGAGGCACAAGGGGCAGTGGAGCAAGGTGAGGTCCATCGAGACCATAGAGAGCTCCATCGCCGGGTCCTGTTCCGTCTGCATGATCTCGCCCTCCTCGTGCACAACCATCTCTCGCTTTATTAGGGCCGGGGCATTACAAAGCTTTACCCTCACATATTCATACTACTTCAAGGTGAATTAAATCAACACATGTAAATATCAAAAGGAGAGTCACGACATGCATGCATGCGTTGTAATTAATGCATCGGTAAACGCAAATTATTGAAATATATCGAGTGCAGTGCTTTGATGTGCTGCGTCAACTCGTACAAGACCGAGAAGTTTGATTACTACAACGCCCTGTCGCCTTAACCGCACCTGCCTTTGGCTGCATGACAGGTGGGCCACCGACCTGTTGGGCCCACCTGTCATGGACGCAAAGGCAGGAGCAGTAAGTCAATGAAGCTGCGTCCCTCCCTCGCCCATGAGCGTGGTGGCTGGCAGGACTAGGAGAAGCTTTCGTTCGCTACACGCTCTCCCTCTCATACGCGGTGGACATGCAGCAGTTCAATCGGTGACAGATGGCTAGAAGCATACTGTAGTACTCCTCCACTGCAGTAGTACTCCATCATTTTATTCGACTTCCCAAAGAGGCGAAGAGCCATGCGCAGCCCAGACGCTCGTGTGGCAGTTTCATGTGTAGAGTAGTCTAGGATAGCGTGTACCATGCCTGTAAGCTTAAAATCATTGGGGTCGGCTCCATGCTATATTTTTTGATTAAAATAATCTTCTGGCCCTACCTGTCATCCTGGTGATTCTAGTTTGCACGCTCATCTGGTCAAGACAGGAATATATATTTTAATTTGTGGTGGGGTAAATGTTAGAGGTTGCAGCAAATGGAGTATTGTACACTGCAGGTCTTTCAGCCAAGTTTAGAGGCAACCATGTGGGGCCAGTGCTATGATGTGTCGCGTCAACTCGTACAACGAGGAGAAGCTTGATTTTACTACTACACGCCTTCTCCCTCACCCATGCGCGCGGTGGCTCGCAAACGAGGACAGGCTTTTGCTTATCCCTCCCGCTCGCGGTGGACGGACATGCAGAAGTGGAGTCGAACATGCAGCAGTGGATTCGATACTGTAGAAGCAGTAGTAATAACATCATTGTTCGTCTTCTCGAAGAGGCGAAGAGCCAATTGCAACCCGAACGTGGCAGTTGCGAACCTTGGAGCACGCATATAGCCAGGCTCTCGCATGAGACAAAATTGCTATGTGAGCCCACTATTGTACTACTACTACTTGCTAGTATAGCCCTGTAAACCAGAAAGGAGTATTTGCCTTTCTAGAGATTTCAACAAGTGACTAGACTACACCGATACGGAGTACATATGGAGCAAAATGAGTGAATCTACACCGTAAATAAATACGTAGTTCTCTCGTTTTCCTCTCGGCCTTGGTCGCGGTGCACAATATTGAGTATACTAGTACTATCATCTTGAAATTTACGAAGTCACAATAGGCACCTCGTCGTCGACGGGAACGTCTCCTGACATGCGATAGACGCGAGCGGCAGTCGCCTCCATAGGTGCTTGAATGCCAAGGAGGGAGAGGGTAGCGGTTCCTGAGATGTTGAACGGTCAATGATGCATCCTCAAATTACTCTACATGCAGAGGGAATTAATTGGAGAAGCAGAATAGAGCCAGCACGATGTGAATGCAACAGAGTTTGGATTCTCATATAAAGGCGCCCCACCACTCCAATCCATCTACTCCTTAGTCTCTGCGCAACACTACTCACTCCAATCCAAGACCAAGTGACCAGGAGCCAGAAGCACCTATGGAGGCGATGGTCGCGAGCGGCAGTCGGCTGTGCCAAATCATCCAAGGCGCCGGCCTGCAGCCCCGCACCGTGCAGCGTTTCCAGACGGTGCTGGTGACTGCCGGCGTCGTAGCCCTCGCCGACGCCGGCTTCGCCTCTCGCATGGACGACATGATGGTCAACTCCATCCGCAAGTTCGCCGCCGTCAAGAAGCGTGCAGCGAAAGCTCCTACTAGTCCTGCCAGCCACCACGCTCATGCGCGAGGGAGGGACACAGCTTCATTGACTTACTGCTCCTGCCTTTGCGTCTATGACAAGTGGGCCCAACAGGTGGTTGGCCCACCTGTCATGCAGCCAAAGGCAGGTGCAGTTAGGGCACCGGAGCTCAGTCCGCGAGGGAGAGGGCGTTGTAGTAATCAAACTTCTCGGTCTTGTACGAGTTGACGCGACACATCAAAGCACTGCACTCGATATAAGTCTTTTTACACATTCCAAATGGACTACTACATACGGATGTATGTAGACATATTTTGCTTCGTATGTAGTCACTTGTTGCAATCTCTAAAAAAACTTATATTTGGAAACGGAGGGAGTACAACACATGCATGCATGCCGTGACTTCCCTTTTGATACTTGCATGTGTTGATTTGATGCACCTTGCCAAATTTTGACTATAAATTGAACTAACCAAATTTTCATGCATGCCACAAAATATTACGGGGCTGTTTGGATTGTGACTATGTTTGTCTTATGTTGCCACATTATTTTTCCCACACTTGCCACACTTGCCTAACTTGAGTTGCTCAAATTGTTAGACACACTTTGGCTTGCCTAAGGGAATCTTGCCACACTTTTTGTGTCTATGACATGTGGGGTTCACTGCTAATAAAAAAATTCTTGTCTTAGGTGTGGCTCATAAAAAAGACTTATATTTAGGAACGGAGGGAGTAGAAAATATAAATAATAATGCATGTTGGGGCAACCCACGTTTTCGATAATTTTAGCTGTGGGCTTGTTCACAATTTTTACGAGGGGGTGGTTGTTCATTTAATGGAGGGACTTGTACCAGACTTGAACGATACAAAGTGCGACCTGGCACACCGTAACACCACTTGGAACAAGCGGGTAGCTATCTCAAAAAACAATCAACAACTAAAAAAAAGGCGACCTGGCACGTAGTACCTACACAACTTTAAACGATTGTTTTGATGGAGTGAAAAAGGAAAACTACCCCACTAAACTACGTACATATAGGCCGGAGCCTCCGCGCTTGCTTGCTAGGGTTGCTCTATTCACACACTCTCATCCTCTCCAGATCTAAACAAGATAGGGGTGGTAACACTGTCTTTCTCCCTTCAAAAAACACTGTCTTTCTATCCTCACCGCTGGTTACAGATCCGGACGTATCCCCCTCCGCCAGTGAAGGGGAGGAGGGGCAGCGTTTAGGCCGTCGTCGACAGCGAGGGAGGAGACCCACTGCCGGCCGTACCGTTATCTCTGGCCGAGCGCCGGCGCGGGAGGTCCTCCGATCCCTTCGTCGTTGCCCTAGTGTGGGCGGATCCGGCCTCCCGCCGCCCACCTATCCACATCCCGACGACCTTCAGGTATATCTTCCTTCGAAACCGCCTTAGCTCTACTTCCCCAGCTCGCTGCGTCGCTGCATGTGCGTCATTTTCTACCTCTCAGCCCCTCTCGATCGGATGGTCCAACGTCACCTATTTTTTCTTCTATTGTTAGAGGTAAAGCTACTTCATGGAGTTGAATCTTGTACTTGGTTCAAACAATAAATAAAGTGGGGGTGGGGGAATTTAGTATGTAGTACATCGGACTTGGTACAAACAGGAAGGAAAGGGGGTGAAAGTAGTACAGACTGGTCATCCAACCGGTCTCTAGGTCGAAAAGGGAAATATAGGGGTAACGCTGTACACAGTGGTATGACCAGGACTAGATTTGCTATCCACACATAGGAGTAGGTGGCTAGAGTGAACAAAAATGGGACCAACCCAGATATGTTTCTTGGATGTTTGTTTCTCGGGGCAACAAACTATGAATCACCACTTTATGCCCCTCTTTAGGTACATGGTGCTGGACTGCTGGTGCACCCACTGTCCCATGCCCTTATACCAAATATTTAGCTGTTCTTAATCTAATGCCCCTGGTAAAAATGAAGCCATGCCACTGTTATAAGCCATGACAAGTTTAGCCAAATGTTTTTGCCTGTAATTGTTTGAGACTCTGACTGTTTCCTCTGTAGCTTTTTGCGCAAATAGGGATATCCATTTCACCTGGTTGCTGTTGTGACCTTTTGGTGCACTGCACAAAACTCTTCTTAAAAGAAGTGACCTTTGTGCTGTTTAACTGGAATGTCAGAATGGAACAGTTGGTTCATTTCGGTGGAACTACACAAAGGGAGATCTGTGTTCCAATCCTCATCATCCATATTGGCACCATAACCTTCCTTTAGGTAAGAATGATATTTAATGCATGTGTTCATCTCTATTTTGCGACTGCCATGAGAAAATAACGCTATTTTTTACTAGTACACTTGTACTCCCTCACTGACAAAACCAATTCTAAAATAGAAGGCCAATCATGTACTCGGTTTCATGAAGAGGAAGAAGAAGAGTAGACAGTGCCAAGGCGATCTTGCTGAAGCCAGAGGCCTCAGTCGAGGCCATTCAAGGGCCCCGGCAACGACTACCTTACATGTGAGATGATCCTCCAGGGAGCCCTTCCACTTCTGTTGTCTCACTTAATTAATTAGGAGTACTTAAGTACCACTAATTTATTGCTGCCTAATTTTCCTGTCGGAGTTAAACAAATCTTTAGTAGCACCCTATGCTGAATCATGTACGTGTGTATGTTTGTCTATGGAGGTGAATCATGTGGTGGAGCAGGGAGGGAATGCGAACTTTACCCATTAAGATAATGAGGGTGCTTCTATTTGTTAGTGTATGTTTCATCAACTAGTCCCACTATTACAGTAATCTCACTCTCTCAATATATGTGCCAACAGGGATGCTCGATTTTGGTGGAACTGCACAAAAACTTTGGGTGCTTCATTGCCTCGACAGCTTCCTTCCTTTCCTGTTAGTCGCTAATCTCGGCTTGCATTCTTCCTTTGCTGTCAGTCGCTTGCCTTATCCGGGCTTCAAGTCAAAGGAAATAGTAATTGATATGCTACCTCACACAAGTTGGTACTGGTCTTTATCTTGATTATTGTGCTTGTCATATGTATTGGTAATTTGGTATTGTGCTACTGTTTGCCGATTTCATAAAGGAGTAACTTGGAGCCTGAACTCGTAGGCAAATCATTACATCGGGTAATTTCAGTAGAACTGCACAAAAAGATCAGATGGACAGGTACTTATGCTGTTGCTATGTACTCCAAAGTTCACTCAGACAATCATTGATGTTGACAAGAAGAAGTGCCTATATTCATTCGAGTATCAACCGGCGTCAACCAATTGTCAAACTCCAAGTATTAGGAGAGTGAACGCCAAAAATATTGCTCGGCGCATAGCCCAGAAAAACAAAGTCCAGTCTTTGGTCCCAACTTGTGCCTTTTGGTTATCGGCACATATGGTAGCGAACTGTATGGCATGGAGTCTAAAGATTCCAGACAAGTTGGTTGACGCGTATATTCATCTGGCACTTAATCAGTCTGCACGCCAGGGATGCTCCGTTTTAGTTGAACTGCACAAAAAATTTGGGTGGTTCATTTTCTCAACCGCCTCCTTTCTTGTCTGCAATGTAGAATTTTGGCGAGATATAGGACCAAGATGAGCCAGTAAACTAGTTGTATGAAAGTAGTGGCCAAGTTGCTCAAACCTCCCTCGGCACGAGGCCACTATTTGAGGATAAACCTACAAGCAAAGTTCAGATTGTTTGTGCTGCCTCTTATGTACTCGAAAGTTTACTCGTACAAGCATTAATTTTAGCAAGAAGTACCTCCGACTGAACACCATTTACCAGTCTGCAATGTAGAATTTTGGCGAGCTACAGGACCAAGATGAGCCAGTAAACTAGTTGAATGAAAGTAGTGGCCAAGTTGCTCAAACCTCCCTCGGCACGAGGCCACTATTTGAGGATAAACCTACAAGCAAAGTTCATATTGTCTGTGCTGCCTCTTATGTACTCGAAAGTTTACTCGTACAAGCATTAATTTTAGCAAGAAGTACCTCCGACTGAACACCATTTACCAGTCTGTACCCTAGGTAATTAAAGTTTGTCCATGGATCATATTGGCTGTGATCTCAATCATTTGGATGCATAAACATACTGAGCATGTGTATATCTGAGTCTTTTTGTGAATTATCTATGAATATTGTTGTGTGATCTATCATCATTTGGATCCATAGACATGCTGAACTTGTGTATATATGAATCTTTTGAGTTGTTGATAGTGAATGTTGGCTATGAATGTGAATGTGTCCTGTGAACCTGAGTTTGATACGAATGTTTACCTTTTCTGTTGTGCTTGTGTGTGAACTTGTTAGTATGCCTACTATGGGGTATGTGACGTGTGGGTGTCAACGGCACACCTTCTTCCCGAGAAGAATTGCACCTGCTTTGTTAGGGTAGCGACGGCGCATCAACTCTTTTTAATCTTTTTGCTCTGTCTTGCCCCCTCCCCCCCTCAACCCCTGCCGTAATGTTTTCGGCCTCAAAAACAAACATAGTAATGCGTTGTTTTTGGGGCTTGATGAAAAATTGAGTGCTGGTTTCTGTAGGTTGGCCCGCCCAGCAAATGGGCTGCTGGTCTACCATGGACTGGGAGGCTAAAAATACAAGTTGTATGGTGCAGAGGCAAGTAAAAAAACGCCATCGAGAGCCATCCACTGAAAAAAATCGCTCCTGATGTGCTTCTTTAGTCGTGCCGTCGGCCCCCTCTATAATCCAGTTCGCTCGGGGATCTGCTATCATTTTTTCCATAGGGCGAACAAGTATCAGCTAGGCCTAGGTT
This sequence comes from Aegilops tauschii subsp. strangulata, assembly GCF_002575655.3. NCBI lineage: Eukaryota > Viridiplantae > Streptophyta > Magnoliopsida > Poales > Poaceae > Aegilops > Aegilops tauschii. Next base: position 237,766,984 of record NC_053039.3, on the reverse strand, counting down.
TTGTATTTTAACATGCGTAGCCCACGACATACGGTGATAGTGGTTTCAACTTATTTTTTGAGGTCCATACCGGCCTATGGGCTTTTTCTTAAAGATCGGCATCCTAATGTATTTTTTAACCACATTATATATATTTATATTATTACTATTATCGTATATTTTATAGAGACTTATATATACATTATAAAAACATCCCACGTGTTATTAACTTATAAAAGTATATGTTTAACAGAAGTTGGCAAGGAAAATCGTGGTTGTTTTTGACTCACAGGCAAGGAAAATCCTGGTGATTGCGTACAAAAGCTTGCGAAGATTTTAAGGACCAATGTAATAATAACGCGCTTATTTTTATTTTGAGCAATAACTCGCTAATTTGTTAATTATGTATATAAAAATGTGCCTCTCCGGTTTATTTTGATATTAATTGCTCCTTCTAACATAACATTATATATATAACGAGCCCAGCTAATTCGTGTATTTGAAGGAAGTGCAAATGGGCTGGGATTTCTTAGATAATATAAATGGGCCGCATTGACGCGAAATTATTTGTTCACCCAGCCCAGCAAATGGACTGTACATTCTAGAAAACATGGGTTAAATATATGCCACATTTTTGCAGGCTGACATGTGGGCCAATAGGTCGAAGCCTACGCAGGGCGTTGTCAACTTGGTCAGCATGCACCTTCAATATCTCGTCTTCTTCCTCCAGCATCGCCGGGACCGCCTGGTCCGACCTCCGGCGGCTAGCGGCTCTGCTTAGCACACATCGCTGCGAAGCGCTACCCCACCGCCGGCCAGGCTATCCCTCCACCCCTCCACACCTCCTGTTATTCTCCACCGACTGTAGCCCCACGCCGCACTAGAACCAGTTATAACCCTTCTCCTCCACTCAATCTGCGACTCCACTGCCGCGTCTTCCCATCTCCGAGTCGTTCCCATCCAGGGCCTCGCCGTCGTCCACCACCTCGCTGCGCTCGGTGCGGCGTGGTCAACAAACGAGAGTCATCGGAAGAGGACTGTACGTGGAGAGCCTGACGGCTGGGACCCACGAGGTCCATGGTCGCACGCAAGGAAAGTTCCTCCTTATTAAGCTGAAAAATGTTTCCTCCACCTGACAGCTGGGACCCACCGGCTGTATCTTCGCACGGAAGGAAGTGCCTCCTTGTTATGCGAAAAAAATTATTCCTCCCGTTGACAGCTGGGACCCGTCAGATTTGGTCGCTGACTTGTGGGCCTACTAAGCGGAAGTGTACGCAGGGCTTTCTCAACTTAATCAACAAATGATTCTAGCAGCTGGACCGTTGGATGTTAATCCAACAGCCGTGCTCCTTCTTCAACCTCTGTTCTTGCTCCTGTCTCCCGTGGGCGGCACCACGGCTGTGCTGTCGCCCACCCGAACCAGTCAAGTTTCCCACTCCTCTCCATCTGCGACTCCACTGCCCCGTCTTCCCCATCTCCGGGTCGTTCCAGTCTGGGGCCTCGCCATCGTTCACCGGCCTTTGGTGCGCTAGGCACGGTGTGGTCAACGTGGTCAACAACCGAGAGTCATCGGAAGATGACTGTACGTGAGAGGCTGGCAATGGGGACGCACCACGCCCATGGACGCATGCATGCAACGGAATGCGGCGTGGTCAACGTGGTCAAGGAACGACTTCCATCGAAAGTGTACTGTACATGGAGAGGCTGACAGCTGGGTCCACAGCCGCAACAAGGAAGTGCCTCCTTATTACGAGGAAAATAATGATTCCTCCACCTAGCAGCAGGGACCCACCGGACGGGCCACCGTATTTTGCGATAAAAAGGTTTTCCCCTTGACTGCTGGGACCCACCGGACGGGTCACCTTATTTCGCGAAAAAAACGTCCCCCCCGCTGTCAGCTCGGACCCACCGGAAGTGCCTCCTTATTACGCACAAAAAAATGAATACTCCCCCTGCTAGTTGGGACCCACCTTGGTGGGTGGCTGACTTGTGGGCCTACTAAGTTGACGGGGATGGAGGGCTTTGTCAACTTAGTCAATATGAACGATTCTAGGTCCACTGACCGTACGATGTCCATCCAACGGCCGTAGTGCTTCTTCAACCTCTGGTCTTCTTGCTCCAGCCGCCCAAAGCAGCGCCGGTCGTGCCGCATGCTCCTGCCTCCCGTGGCCGGCTGTGCTGCCGCGGAGGCCTCACCGCCCCTACTATTCCCACCGCTGGCCAGGCCCTGCGGCGACGACAGCCTCACACCGCAGCCGAACCAGTGAACCCTCGTACTCCTCTCCGCGCAGGCTTCCACTGCCGCGTCTTCCCCGGCTCCGCGTCGTCCCCTTCCTAGGCCTCGCCGTCGTCCACCGCCCTGGTTCTCTCGGCGCGGCGTGGTCAATGTGGTCAAGGAATGACTTCCATCGGAAGAGTACTGTACGTGGAGAGGCTGGCAGCTGGGCCCACGGCCGCAGCAAGGAAGTGCCTCCTTATTACGCGCAAAATAATTATTCCTCCACCTGACAGCGGGGACCCACCGGACGGGCCACCGTATTTCACGAAAAAACGTTTCCCCTGACTGCTGGGACCCACCAGCTACATCTTCGCACGCAAGGAAGTGCGTCCGGGCAAAAAAAATGATTTGCCCCCCTGACTGCTGGGACCCACCAGCTACATCTTCGCACGCAAGGAAGTGCCTGACAGTCGGGACACACCTGGTCGAAGCGTACGCAACATTGTCATTCTGGTCGCGAACGTGTACGTACATACTGGTCGATTTAGAGGCGCGCACGTGTCGTAGTAGAGGCGCGCACGTAGCATGTACACGTACGTACAACGGCCAGTGTGCAAGAAAGAAAATACGACCACGTACGTACATACGGGCAGGGTCTCGAACGCATACTCGCGCATACGTACGGCCAAGGCTCGTGTACATGGCTGGGTCGGAACGGAGAAACTGCGTCATCATCGTGTTCATGGGGAGGCAATGGAATGCGTCGTGTTCATCGGGAGGCAACGGAATGCGTGGGAGCCAACCGGCTTAGACGGAACAACCGATGGAAACGAGGCCTGGCGTACCGCAGAACGGAGGAAACGTCCTTGTGTTCGACCGGCCACGTTCGAAACGGGATCCTGTTCATCGGGAGGGGTCTGGCGTACCGCAAAACGGAGGAAACGGACCTCCTACGGTCGAAACGGGGGTCCTGTTGATCAGGAGGGGTGTGGCGTACCGCAAAACGGAGGAAACAGACTTGTGTTGGAGTGCTATGGTCGAAACGGGGGTCCTGTTCATCGGGAGGGGTGTGGCGTACCGCAAAACGGGACTCCATGGGATACTGTTCATCTCCACCGTCCACCCCCTCCAGCCTCCACGGGCTACTGTTCATCCACCGTCGACCTCCTCCAGCCTCCACCTGCGACTGTTCATCCACGGGCTCCTGTTCATCCAGCCTCCACCGCGCGCTACTCCACCGGCTACTGTTCAACCAGCCCTCTCCACGGGCTCCTGTTCAACCACCCCTCCACGGGCTACTGTTCATCCAGCCCTCCACCGTCTACTGTTCATCTAGCCCTCCATGGGGTGGTCCTGTTCATCCTGCCCTCCACGGGGTCCTGTTCATCCAGCCCCAACCGGCTCGATCGATCGGGGTCCTGTTCATCCAGAGGCAACACCACGCGGTCCTGTTCATCCACCCCCACCGAGAACTGTTCATCCAAACCCCCCAGCAATGCTCACTGTTCATCCAGAGGCAGCATCGATCGGCTTCAGTTAGCAGCAGTAGCGAAGGAATTGCTCGATCGGGTTCAGTTAACAGCCATCGATCGATCGCTCGGGTTCAGTAACGCATAGCCTGCAGTGCAATCGCTCGGGTTCAGTTAGAGCCCAACGCCTCGCACCCACGCGCGTGCGTGTACGAGAGAAACATGCATCGCTCGGCCCCGACCACCCACCATAACTGGGAACACCCCGATATTTTCCTCGCCCTTGCTTCTACCATGGTTTTTTCCATCATGGACGGCCCAAAGAATGTCATGCAGCTGCGTCTCCGGCCCGCCCAGGAGAAAAGCCCATTTTCTGTCATGATTTTTTGTCATAGAAGTAGGACCCCACCACATCTATGATGATACCGGGTTTTGTCACAATTATCGTCATAGAAGTGTCATAAGTATGACAGAAAAAATTCGTTCGGCCCAAAATGTCACGGATGTGTCTTTTTTTTGTAGTGTAGTTATGTGTCACCCTATGTTATAAGTGTTGCATGAGGAATCGCATCCGACATAATTATCCATCACTGATCCAATGCCTACGAGCTTTTCACATATTGATCTTTGCTTAGTTACTTTACCGTTGCCACTGTTACAATTACTACAAAACTGCTACTGTTACTTTTGCCGCCGTTACCGTTACTTCCATATTACTTTGCTACTAAATACTTTGCTGCAGATATTAAATTTTCCAGGTGTGGTTGAATTGAAAACTCAACTGCTAATACTTGAGAATATTCTTTGGCTCCCCTTGTGTCGAATCAATAAATTTGGGTTGAATACCCTACCCTCGAAAACTGTTGCGATCCCCTATACTTGTGGGTTATCAAGACTATTTTCTGGCGCCGTTGCCGGGGAGCATAGCTCTATTCTTTGAGTCACTTGGGATTTATATCTGCTGATCACTATGAGGAACTTGAAAGACGAAAAAACCAAGATTTATCCCTCAATTACGAGGGGAGGTAAGAATCTGCCATCTAGCTCTGCATTTGATTCACCTTTTGTTATGAGTAAACTTGCGACACCTACTCCTGCTATTGATTCTGATATGTCGCATGTTATTGATGATGCCACTTCTGCTTTGCATGATACTTATGATGAAACTACTTCTATGCTTGATAATACTATGCCATTAGGTGAATTTCTTGATGAACAACTTGCTAGGGTTAGAGAGAATGAAATTATTGAAACTGATAATATTGATGAAAGTGATGATGAAGATTCTCCCCCTAGATATGAATTGCGTGATGTGCCTGAGGGTTATGTTATGGATGAAGAAACTACTAGAGACCTTTTTGCTTGCAAAGAGAGATATGATCTTAAGAAACTGTTAGCTAAGCTGAAAGAAAAATCTCTGAATGCTAGAATGAAATATGACCCTGCTTTTGCTACTTCACCTATCCGTATTTCTGATAAGGATTATGATTTCTCTGTTGATCCTGAGTTAATTACTTTGGTTGAATCTGATCCTTTTTATGGCTATGAATCTGAAACTGCTGTGGCACATCTTACTAAGTTAAATGATATAGCCGCCCTATTCACTCATGAGGAAAAAATTCGTTACTACTATATCCTTAAGTTATTTCAGTTCTCATTAAAGGGTGATGCTAATATGGTTTAATTCTCTTACTCCTGGTTGTGTGCGTAGTCCCCAGGATATGATTTATTACGTCTCTGCTAAATATTTCCCTGCTCATAAGAAACAAGCTGCCTTAAGGGAAATATATAATTTTGTGAAAATTGAAGAAGAGAGTCTCCCACAAGCTTGGGGGAGGCTTCTCCGATTACTTAATGCTTTGCCTGATCATCCTCTCAAGAAAAATGAAATACTTGATATCTTTTATAATGGACTAACTGATGCTTCCAGAGACCACCTGGATAGTTGTGCTGGTTGTATTTTCAGGGAAAGAACTATTGATCAAGCTGAATTGCTATTGAATAATATGTTGAGTAATGATAATAATTGGACACTTCCTGAACCAATTCCTAAACCAACACTGAAGAAAAGGGGTATTCTATTTCTCAGTCCTGAAGATATGCCAGAGGCAAAGAAATCTATGAAAGAAAAGGGTATTAAAGCTGAAGATGTTAAGAATTTACCACCTATTGAAGAAATACATGGTCTTGATAACCCGACACAGGTAGTAAAGGTAAATTCTCTCTATAGATTTGATGAAGGTGATATTCCTCGTTATAAATCTGCTAGCCAATGCTTGGATGAGTTTGATAATTTTATTGTTAAACAAGAAAACTTCAATGCTTATGTTGGTAGACAATTGAAACGTAATGCTTATATGATTGAACACTTGAGTGATTATATGTCTAGAGTTAAAGGTGAACTTAAACTTATTAGTAAACATGCTTTTATGGTTACCACTCAAGCAGAACAAGTGCTTAAAGCTCAAAATGATTTTCTCAATGAATTAAATAATAAGAAAAATGATAATGTTGTTATAGTTATGACTAGAGGGGGTAAGATGACTCAGGAACCTTTGTATCCTGAGGGCCATCCTAAGAGAATTGAGCAAGATTCTCAGAGAACTAATGTTGATGCGCCTAGTCCTTCTAAGAAGAAGAAAAAGAAAAATGATAGGACTTTGCATGCTTCTACTGAACCTGTTGTTGACACACCTGAGAATCCCAATGATATTTCTATTTCTAATGCTGAAACACAATCTGGTAATGAACATGAACCTAGTGATAATATTAATGATGATGCTCAACCTAGCAATGACAATGATTTAGAGATTGAACCTGCTGTTGATCTTGATAACCCACAATCAAAGAATCAATGTTATGATAACAGAGATTTTGTTGCTAGGAAGCACGGTAAAGAAAGAGAACCATGGGTTCAGAAACCCATGCCTTTTCCTCCTAAACCATCCAAGAAAAAGGATGATGAGGATTTTGAGCGCTTTGCTGAAATGATTAGACCTATCTTTTTTCTTATGTGTTTGACTGATATGCTTAAAATGAATCCTTATGCTAAGTATATGAAGGATATTGTTACAAATAAAAGAAAGATACCGGAAGCTGAAATTTCCACCATGCTTGCTAATTATACTTTTAAGGGTGGAATACCTAAGAAACTAGGAGATCCAGGAGTACCAACTATACCATGCTCCATTAAAAGAAACTATGTTAAAACTGCTTTATGTGATCTTGGAGCCGGTGTTAGTGTTATGCCTCTCTCTTTATATTGTAGACTTGATTTGAATAAGTTGACACCTACTGAAATATCTTCGCAAATGGCCGATAAATCAACTGCTATACCTGTCGGTATTTGTGAGGATGTGACTGTTGTGGTTGCAAATGTTACTATTTTGACAGACTTTGTTATTCTTGATATTGCCGAGGACGATAGTATGTCTATTATTCTTGGTAGACCCTTCCTGAATACTGCAGGGGCTATTATTGATTGCAACAAAGGCAATGTCACTTTTCATGTTAATGGTAATGAGCATACGGTACACTTTCGGAGGAAACAACCTCAAGTCCACAGTATCAATTCTATTGGAAAAACTCCAACGACTACTATTGGAGGTTTTGAATTTCCTCTTCCTACTGTCAAGAAGAAATATGATATTCTTATTATTGGGGACGTGCATATCCCCGTTGAGGTAACCTAGTGTTATTCGAAAATTCTCCGGTTTCATGTTATTCGGAAAGAGTTTGTTAACAAGACTTGATCAACCTTGTTAGTGGATTCCGTTTGATGAGCATGAGATGGATGAAGTTAGAAAGCACGACTCCCTGTACCATCCTTTTACTTTCTGTTATTTAGATTAAATAAAACAAAAATAGTATTTTCTGTCTGTTTTCTGAATTATCCTTGCAATAAAAAATACCCCGAAAATAAAAGTTCTCCAAATGTCCTGAAAATGAAATATGATTTTTTTGTAGAATATCTAAGAATATCTGGCACTGAGAACACACCAGGGGGACCCACCATATGGCCACGAGGGTCCAGGGCACGCCCACCCCCTGGGGCGCCCCCTGCCTCGTGGGCCCCACGTGGCCCCCTCCACTTATTCCAGCACCCACTCACTTCGTCTTCCTCCAGAAAAAATCCTCCCATAGCTCAAACCCGTGTTCTAGCTCATCTTGCTGCCATTTTCGATCTCCTTGCTCAAGGCTCCATTCACAGAACTATTTTGGGGGATTGTTCTTCGGTATGTGACTCCTCCAATGGTCCAATTAGTTTTTGTTCTAGTGCTTTATTTATTGCAAAAAATTTCTGCTTAGGTGACCCTATTCTTGAGCTTGCATGTCAATTTTATATGGTCCCAAGTAGTCCTAATGCATGATATAGCCTCTAGGCACTTGTGGGAGTAGTTGATATCAACTTGTTGAGTTTGGTTCATTTTTATTTTGAGTCACTAAAAATTTCAGAAATTTTCGGAGGGAGAAAATGTTGAAGAGATTGTTGAGGGGCCTCTCAAGCCAGAGTTCGAAGGGAAAGGAGAATGAAGCGAATGAAAAGCCCAAGTACAAACTTCCGCGCACCGCGGAGGTTCGGCCGTGTGAATGGCCTTGTGATGCATTCTTGAGAGCCGCCGGAATTTATGTTGATTTTTATTACTTGGCTGAGAATGCAGGCCTCACCGACTTCCTCCACGACCAGCTCGAACAGTATCTCCTACTCACTAATATTTTTGTGCAAAATTTTCATTTCCATGCTAGGAGATCACCACCTTCGGTAGATTTCTTTTTATATGATGAGTTTAAGGAGATGCCACTCTATGATTTTTGTGTGGTTTGCAAGTTGCCTTTTGAGGGCAGCGTTGAGGAACCACATACTAGTGATGTGGCAGAGTTTATTTATGAAATTGCTGTAGGGGAAAAGAGAAAAGTGTCAGATGCAAGAACTACTAGTATACATTTTCCTGTTCTACGTTACTATGCAATATTTGCTAGTAGATATTTAATTGGTCGCGGGAACAACGGGGGCCTCAGTGCTCCTGACCCCGCCATTTTGCGCCATGCTTTACTCCGTGACAGAACTTTCAGTTTAGGCGCTATGGTTGCTAAACGGTTGAGTCTAAACCGTACAAAGGGCCCCATTTTTGGAGGTATCTTTGCTTCACGTCTTGCTAAATATTTTGAGATACCTATTAGACATTATGAGAAAGAAGAAAAGGTGCTGCCCCCTATTTTCTTAGACTATAAAAGTATGGTAGCACTTGATTTTATTTGCGATGATAAGGACAAGAGACTCATTTATTGTCGGCGTTCTGGGAACGGGGGTCCCCAGACTTGCCTGCCTGCGGCCCATGGCGTGGCTGAGCTAGCAGGCCTGTACGACCCATCTTCATCGACAAGGCATTCAAGACCCTCGCGAGGCGGACGACACAGGACCTCCTCAGGAGCGGCCTCACCAGGCTGCCTCGCGAGGAGCAGAGAGATCAAGGCAAGGCAAACCTCACGAGGTTCTCGTGACGTGAGCCATGACGATCAGGATTAGGCGGGCGCCAGCGCGCATAGTGTCCTTGTTTCCTCTTTGGCGTTAAGGAGGCAAGCACAGCCGCGGAGTACCGAGGCATCAAGCAAAGGTTTCCATATCAGTGCAACGAGACCAAGACCAGCAGGACGGCAAGACGGAGGTCACCATGGAGCCCAAGGCGGCGTCACCACCAGAGCCTTTTGCAGGCGAAGACCGCTTTTGTCAGGATAAGCTGTACTAGTTGTCCCCTTTCAAATTGGTCGTTGTTGGCTCCCTTCCCGCTCAATATTTGGGGAGAGGACCAGGGCCTATATAAGTAGAGCTAGCCACCACCGTAGAGGGGACAGTTGGAGAGGCATCTCACTCAACCCTTAGCCACACACTGAGGACAAGAACACCTCAACCTTCGGAGGCTGTTCTTCCCCTTGTACTGTTCATCATCAGCCCAAGAGGCAATCCACCACCACCACACTGGAGTAGGGTATTACACCACAACGGTGGCCCGAACCAGTATAAATCTTGTGTCTTTTGTGTCGTGAGTTCGTCGAGTTCGTCCGTGAGATCTTAGCGAGCTAGGGCGTGGATCGGTAGGGAGGAAATCTTCGCGCGCACCCCAGTGTTCAAACCTCGAGGGTTTTGCCGGAACCCGTGATCCGACATTTGGCGCGCCAGGTAGGGGTGCGCCATAGCTTCCCTTCCGTCGATCTGCGCTCCGTTGCCACCGCGGTGCGCCCTCATGGCAGGCGCCCCGCTACCGACTCCGCCGGCCGGCGTTGACGACGGGGCCAGGGGGCTCCGAGCCCTGGCCCCCACCCTGCGGCAGGTGTGGTGGCCACCCAAGTTCAAGCCAGAGATGCCGCCGCGCTACGACGGCGCGGCGGACCCATCGGCTTTCCTACTGGCATATGAGGAGGCCATCCTCGAGGCCGGGGGTGACGATAAGGTCATGGCCAACTAGCTTCCCATGGCCCTCGCCGGCGAGTCGCGTGCCTGGCTGCTCAACCTCCCCGGATCCACGGTGGCGTCTTGGGAGGAGCTGCGCGACCTCTTCACTGCGCGCTACACGGCACCGGTGCACCACGCGGTCGCGGCCCTGCTAGGCGGCTCTCAGGCGCTGCCTTCAGATCGCCACATCAAGCCGTTCCTCCGCCAAATTGGTGCCGCTTCCAAGCGCTCGAGGGCTCTCCGGGCTGGGCTGCGCCAGAGGCCGACCTCACCTTTAGCTCAGAAGACCACCCCGTCACCACCGCCGGCTCGGGCATGCTGCCGATGCTCTGCATGCCCACCATCTGCAACGTGGCCGTCACCAAGACCCTCATCGACGGCGGCGCCGGCCTCAACTTGCTCTCCATGGAGGCCTTCAGCCTTCTTCATGTGCCGCTTGAGCGGCTCAGCCTCAGCAAGCCTTTCTCAGGAGTTGGTGGCGGCACTGCCCGCTCCCTGGGGCAGGTCCGCCTCCCCGTCACCTTCGGCACGCGTGACAACTACCGCACCGAGCTGGTCGACTTCGACATCGCCCGCATCGGCCTCCCGTACAACGCCATTCCCGGGTACCCAGCTCTGGCCCAGTTCATGGCGGCGACTCATCCGACCTACAACCTCATGAAGATGCCTGGAAGCAAAGGCATCCTCACTGTCAAGGGGGATGCCAAGGAGGCCCCGGTGGCGCTCAAGCTCGCCCTCAAGACCGCTGCGACGGCGTAGCCTGCCTACGCGGGTACCTCCGAGCCCAAGGGAGCCGTACCAAACAAGAAGAAGCAGTTGTTCACACAAGACAAGGCGGAAACCAAGCAGGTGCCAGTCAACGAGGACGGGTCCTCAGGAGCCACCTTTACCATAGGTGCTGGCCTTGACCCAAGCCAAGAGGAAGCGTTGGTGAAGTTCTTGCGCGCAAACAAGGATATATTCATGTGGGAGCCCAATCAGCTGGTGGGGGTCCCGAGAGAGGTGATTCAACATCACTTAAGGGTATGCCCCAATGTGCGCTCTGTGAAGCAGCTGGCGAGACGGCAGTCCACGGAGAAGCAGGCCTTCATCGTCCAAGAGACCCGGAAGTTGGAGGCGGCGGGTGCCATTCGCGAGGTTAGGTACCCCGAATGGCTGGCGAACCCTGTCGAAGTGCCGAGGAAGGGCAGGAAGGAGCGAATGTGCATCGACTTCACCAACCTCAACAAGGCCTGCCCCCAAGACCCGTTCCCGCTCCCACGCATCGACCAGATCGTTAACTCCACTGCCGAGTGCGACCTGCTATGCTTCCTGGATGTGTTCTCAGGGTATCACCAAATCAAGATGGCGGTGGAAGATGTAGAGAAGACAGCCTTCCTGACCCCGTGTGGGGTGTACTGCTACACCTGCATGCCCTTCAGACTGCGCAATGCGGGCGCGACCTTTCAGCGGCTGATGCACATCGCCTTAGGGCGGCAGCTCAGGAGAAACACGAAGGCCTACGTCGACGACATTGTGGTGAAGTCTCGGGAGGCAAGAACCTTGATCCAAGATCTGGAGGAGACCTTCGCGAGCCTGCGCCAGGTGAACTTGCGACTTAACCCGGAGAAGTGCGTGTTCGGTGTCCCACAGAGGGATCGAGGCGAACCCGAAGAAGATCAAGGCCATTGAGGATATGAGCGCACCGTAGACCCTCAAGGAAATGCAGAAGCTGGCTGGTCGGGTAACTGCGTTGGGACGCTTCATCTCCAAGCTAGGAGAGCGCGCCCTACCCTTCTTTAAGCTGATGAAGAAGAAGGGCCCATTCGAGTGGACCCCGGAGGCCGACCGAGCTTTTCAAGACCTCAAGAGATACCTGACTAGCCCTCCGGTGATGGTGGCGCCACGACCTCTCGAGCCACTAGTACTTTATCTTGCCGCCACCCCGTACTCCGCCAGTGCGGCGCTAGTGGCGGTTCGGGAGGAGCATCAAGCCAAGGGCGCGCCGCGCCAAGCTACGCCGCCAGCCGAGATGACGCAAGATCAGGAAGGCGCAGCAAGAGCCGTAGCGGCATCAACAGAAGACCAAGCTCGGCAGGACGATGTTATAGAGATTCCCGCAAGCGATCAGGCGCCAGGAGTTCCACCACCTCAGGAGACACCCCAACTTTCGCAAGACGCGAGCCTCACCAACACACCTGCCCTCGTCGAGCACCCGGTGTATTTCTTCAGCATGGTGTTGCGGGACGCGATGGCACGATGTCCCATGCCTCAGACGCTCCTGCTCGCGCTCCTGGTGGCCTCGCGCAAGTTGCGGCACTACTTCAAGGGCCACCCCATCAAGGTCGTCTCAGCTTACCCATTGGAGAGGGTGCTCAGGAGCCCCAACTCTGCTGGAAGGGTCGCTGAGTAGAACATCGAGCTGCAGGCATTCCAGTTGGAGTTCAGCACTACCAGGGTCATCAAGGGAGCCGCGCTCACTGATTTTGTGGCGGAATGGACGGATGCCCCGACACTTGAAGTAGGCGAAGACCGGTCCACCTCACCAGGAAGCGAGGCGCCCGACGGTTGGGTCATGTATTTTGATGGTGCCTTCGCGCATCAGGGCGCGGGGCTGGAGCAGTACTCATCTCGCCCACTCAGGACAAGATCTACTACGCTGTGCAGCTCTGCTTTCAGCAGGGCGAGAAGGTCTCCAACAACATCGCAGAATACGAAGGCCTCATAGCTGGCCTGAAGGCCGCGACATCTCTGGGGGTGAAGCGCCTCACCGTTAGGGGCGACTCACAGCTCCTCGTCAACTTCTCCAACAAAGTTTACGAGCCAAAGGACGAGCACATGGAGGCATACCTCGCGGAAGTGCGTAAGATGGAAAAGCAGTTCCTGGGCCTGGAGGTGCAGCATGTGCCCCGTGGCAGCAACAAGGAAGCCGACGACATCGCCAGGAGGGCGTCCAAGCGGCAGCCCCAAGAGCCTGGCGTCTTCGAGGAGCGGCTCTTCAAGCCGTCAGCGACGCCACCACTTTCAAGCACAGCTCAGCCTCGGGAGGAGCTCCCACAGCCGCCTGCCACGGGAGCCCCAGCCTGTGGCCCGACCTCAGGAGCTCGCCTGCTCTTGGCGCTCGAGCCCAGGAGGGATGCTGGACCAAGGAATTCAAGGAATATCTGATGCAAGGGGCATTGCTGGAGAAGGAGGAGGACGCAGAGCACGTGGCCCGGCAAGCCACGACATACTGCATCCAGGACGGTGAGTTGTACAGGAAGCAACCAAATGATTTTTCATTGCGTTGCATTTCCAGGGACCAGGGGAAGGAGTTGCTAATTGACATACACGGCGGGGACTGCGGGCATCACTCGTCATCACGGACCCTCGTCGGCAAGGTATTCCGCAGTGGATTCTACTGGCCCACGGCGCTAAACGACGCAGCTGATCTTGTGAAGTCCTGCGAAGCCTGCCAGGTGCACGCCAAGCAGATCCATCAGCCGGCTCAAGGCCTCCAGACCATCCCACTCACATGGCCGTTCGCGGTCTGGGGGCTGGATATCTTGGGCCCGTTCCCTCGAGCGCCTGGTGGCTACCGCTACCTCTACGTCGCCATCGACAAGTTCGCCAAGTGGGCGGAAGTGCAAGCCGTCCGCACCATCCCAGCCGGTTCAACGGTCAAATTCATCAAGAGTCTCGTGAGCCGCTTCGGGGTCCCCAACCGCATCATCACTGACAACAGCTCGTAGTTCACTACTAACCTCTTCAAAACATACTGTGCTAACCTTGGAACACAGATCTGCTACGCTTCGGTGGCGCACCCCAGGAGCAATGGTCAAGCCGAACGCGCCAACGCAGAGGTCCTGAGGGGCCTCAAGACCAGGACCTTCAAGAAGAAGCTCGAGGCCTGCGGCAGGGGCTCGCACGATGAACTCCAGTCCATGCTGTGGTCCATCCGCACCACCGCCACCAAGCCGATGGGTGAGACCCCGTTCTTCCTCGTCTAAGTAACCGAAGCGGTCCTCCCTCACTAGGTCAAGCATTGCTCCGCACGGGTCCTGGTGTTTGATGAAACACAGCAGGACGCCACACGGGGGATGGACCTCGTGCTGGGGGAGGAACGTCGCTGCGAGGCTGCACTGAGAGCGGCAAGGTACAAGCAGGCGCTGCGGCGATACCACTGCCGCAACATCCGCTCCAGGACGCTCGAAGCAGGCGACCTCGTCCTGAGGCGGGTCCTCTCCAGGGAAGGGCTGCACAAGCTCTCCCCCATGTGGGAGGGCCCGTTCAGGGTTGTCCATGTCTCCAGGTCTGGCGCCGCGTGCCTGGAGACACAGGACGGGGTTCCCATCCAGAACGCCTGGAACATCCAGCACCTCCGGAAGTTCTACCCATGAAGCAAGGCCCAATGCCTGTGAAGAAAGGCCAAGTGCCTGTGAAGAAGGCCCGGTGCCTGTGAAGAATCGCCGCCCGTGACACTCTCACGTAATAATGAGTGGGGTTGTACACGCCCCGGAGTCTCCGGAGTGCCGCCCTCGGGCCTCGGGGGCTCCCTCCCACGCCTAGTGGTAGCACTTAGCTCCGCGCTGGTGAGAAGACTTGAAGACTAGACTAGGTGCCGGACGCGGCTTTTCATTTGCTTTCCGTAGTTGGCTCGCCTTCTTTTAATCGAAGTTTGCTTCTGGTGCTCCTAGCTGATTTGGTTCCGTCGTCTTTTGCCACTATTTCGACTCTAGTTTACCTATGTTCTCTCTCTCTCGCATACCTCGTGAGGGGGCTAGGCCAGTGCCCTCGCGAGCGTTTTCCGTCTCTCTGCCTTCCGCCTGCTTTTTTGCGAGGCACCCTCGTTCAAGCCCACAAGCTGGTGCATCTCTCCTAATCTGTGCCCCTCGGGTACCGCGATACGAAGCGCTGGGTCAAGGCTTGGGCGAATGACAAGTTTCCTAGCGAGCTTCCTAACGAATTTTTTGCATATCCTGAGCGACCGCCAAGTCAGGACGGGCACGAGGAAACATGTTCCTCGTGAAGAGGAGGCTACCCCAAACGCGACAAGCTAAGTTACCTCTACACAAAATAATGACACAGCACAGAAACAACAAACATAGCAAAGTGACTGAGGAATCATAGTTTGATACACGCCCCTCCGGGCCCATGCTGGTTTCATTTTGGATGCAGGAAGGAAAAGAAGAACACTTCAAAAGCGGCGCTCGCCCCTGCAGCAGTCCACGGGGGCAGGCCCTTGGCGACGTCCCGAGCTTAGCCGGATCCCTCCTCGTGCTTCATGGATGCGCTGCGACGAGACGACCCACTACCACCTTCGAAGCGAGCGCGACGGCGTGGTGGCTGGTCGTAGCCGCCGATGTTGGAGCTGTCGCCAAGAGAAGACCCACCATAACTGGAAGAGGCGCGGCCGGCGGGCTCGCCCTCACCCTCGTTGCGGCCGTCGCCGAGGCCGAGCACCTCCTCGCCGTCGTTCATCTCGGGGCAGCACCCGGCGCCGCGACCATCTTCCCCAAACACCCTCAAATAGAGGGTCGCATCACCGTCGTACTTGAAATGGAGGGTGCATCGCCTGCCCAGGCCGCGCGCGCGGGCGAACGTCTGCCAACCTCGGGCCAGAGCTATGTTGCCCGCGGCGGAGACCTCAACCACGACCCGGGAGGGCCTGCTGCCAGAGCCCGCCTGTGCCAGAGGCTGGCAGCTCGTCGACGAAGAAGCGCGGAAGCTAAAACCAGTTGCCGGCCGGATCCTCCAACCAGACAATGAACTCCGGCAGCACCTCTGCCGAGTGGAAGCGCGGCCGGGGAGGCCGCGCAACCACGACACGTCTCCCTTCATCAACAGGACTGCCGCGACCGGAGCGACCCCTGCTACGTGCAGCGGCGCCACCCCGGGAGCGGGGGGCCGCGGCGAAAGTCGCGGTGTGCTTGCGGGGACGGCCCCGTCCCCGCTAGGGCACCGGGGAGCCGGGCCCCTCGCGAGGGACCTTTCCTTCTTTGCGGTGGAGAACCTCTTCGACGGCGCCATGGGAGCCGGTGATGGAGCAGAGAAGGAAGAAGCAAGCGGACTGGGAAGAGATGGGCGACGGGGGCTTTGCCCCCTCCCCATTTATAGCGGAAGAAGGCCAACCGGCGCCTCCCACGATCACAGGAAATGATGGTTTTCCTTGCATGTCGCAGGGACTCGTCAAGTCAGGCAGTTGCCGAGGCAGCGTGGGGAAGCGGAGACGCCCACGTCCAATCAACCGCCACGCGTCGACCAAGGCCGTAGGCTTTTGGGGCCCGCGGCGCTCCGCACTTGACCTTTGGCTTCGCCTCGAAGCCAAGCCCGAGCGCACCTTGGGCCTGAGGCTATTGTCGGCGTTCTGGGAACAGGGGTCCGCAGACTTGCCTGCCTGCGGCGCACGGCGTGGCTGAGCTAGCAGGCATGTACGGCCCATCTTCATCGACAAGGCATTCAAGACCCTCGCGAGGGGCCAAGCCTCGCGAGGCGGACAACACAAGACCTCCTCAGGAGCGGCCTCACCAGGCTGCCTCACGAGGAGCAGAGAGATCAAGGCAAGGCAAACCTCACGAGGTTCTCGTGACATGAGCCATGACGATCAGGATCAGGCGGGTGCCAGCGCGCGTAGTGTCCTTGTTTCCTCTTTGGCGTTAAGGAGGCAAGCGCAGGCGCGGAGTACTGAGGCATCAAGCAAAGGTTTCCACATCAGTGCAACGAGACCAAGACCAGCAGGACGGCAAGACGGAGGTCACCATGGAGCCCAAGGCGGCGTCACCACCAGAGCCTTTTGCAGGCGAAGACCGCTTTTGTCAGGATAAGCTGTACTAGCTGCCCCCTTTCAAATTGGCCGTTGTTGGCTCCCTTCCCACTCAATATTTGGGGAGAGGACCAGGGCCTATATAAGTAGAGCTAGCCACCACCGTAGAGGGGACGGATGGAGAGGCATCTCAGTCAACCCTTAGCCACACACTGAGCACAAGAACACCTCAACCTCCGGAGGCTGTTCTTCCCCTTGTACTGTTCATCATCAACCCAAGAGGAAATCCACCACAACCACACTGGAGTAGGGTATTACACCGCAACGGTGGCCTGAACCAGTATAAATCTTGTGTCTTTCGTGTCGTGAGTTCGTCGAGTTCGTCCGCGAGATCTTAGCGAGCTAGGGCATGGATCGGTAGGGAGGAAATCTTCGTGCGCACCCCAGTGTTCGAACCTCGAGGGTTTTGCCGGAACTCGTGATCTGACATTTATAACCTGGTATTCAGTGAAAATACTTGTCAGATTATTACCCTGCCTGCACCTTCTTTGTTTAACATTTATTCAGGCACATACATCATCATGCCCGATGACATTTATGCATATTGGGAGCGAATACGATCCCCAGAGCCTGAGCCAGAGCCATCTCCTGATCCATATCAGTAGTCTATTTATCAGTGGGATCCGCAAGAGCTCGCTAACCAGTGGCACCCCGAGGATCCTCCTCAGTACACTGGAGAGGACCACTTTGATCCATGGGCATAGACCAACTTAGGCCAAAAGCCTAAGCTTGGGGGAGTACGTATTTCTCACTGACATTACATTCATCTTCACACACTCATGCCAGTTGTCGGTGCTCATACTTTTTCATTGTACTACCCATGCTAGTTTATTTTCTTTTCCGAGCTTCTTCTTGTGTGTTTTAATAACCTTAAGAAAAACCAAAAAAAATTAGTTGTAGTTTTTACCTAGTTTACTTTCCATGCCTGTAGTAGTAGTAATTAAAAGAAAACCCAAAAATATTTCTCGTTCTTCTTTTGCTTGTTGGGAGCTTTCCCTGTAAATAGTTTCATTTCTTTTCTTTTCTTTGGGGGTCGAAAGGAGAAGACCATAATGAAAATGTTGAGTGGCTTTCATATGCATTATTGTTAATTTAACAAAGAGCCCATATTACCTTGTCTTCTCCCTTGTATTAAATGCTTGCAGATTCCAGCTTAGTCCAATGCACGTGCACTATTATTATTATCCACACTGTTCGGTCGTGCGAGTGAAAGGCAATAATGATGATATATGATGAACTGATTGAGATGAGAGAAGCTGGTATGAACTCGAACTATCTTGTTTTTGTAAATATGATTAGTTCATCGTTCCTAATTCAGCCTATTATGAGTAAAACATGTTTGCAATGACAATTAGAGATTATAGTTGCTCATGCCATGCTTAATTAGCTAGGAGTTTATAATGGTTTACCTTGCGTGCCAACATGCTATTAAAATGGTTGTGATGTGGTATGATAGGGTGGTATCCTCCTTTGAATCATTCGAGTGGCTTGACTTGGCACATGTTCACGCATGTAGTTGAAAAAAAATCAACATAGCCTCCACGATATTTATGTTCATGGTGAATTATATCCTACCCATGCTTGCACTCAGTGTTGATTAATTTTAATGCATGTTCATGACTGTTGTCGCTCTCTAGTTGGTCGCTTCCCAGACTCTTTCTAACCTTCACTTGTACTAAGCGGGAATACTGCTTGTGCATCCACTTCCATAAACCCCAAAGTTATTCCATATGAGTCCACCATACCTTCCTATATGTGTTATCTACCTGCCGTTCCAAGTAAATTTGTATGTGCCAAACTCTAAACCTTCAAATGAAATTCTGTTTTGTATGATCGAATAGCTGATGTATCAACTAGGGCTGTCTATATCTTCCATGCTAGGTGGGTTATTCTCACGAGGAGTGGACTCCGCTCCTCATTCACGAGAAAATGGCTGGTAACCGGGATGCCCAGTCCCATGCTCAAATCAAAATAATTGCAAACAAAACTCCCCCAGGACTGTTGTTAGTTGGAGGCACCCGTTGTTTCGGGCAAGCCATGGATTGATGCTTGTTGGTGGTGGGGGAGTATAAACTTTACCATTCTGCTTGGGAACCGCCTATAATGTGTGTAGCATGGAAGATATCAAGATCTCTTGGTTGTTATGTTGACAATAAAAGTATGCACTCAAAATATTATTTATCTCTATTTCAAAACTCGAGCTCTGGAACCTCTACAAATCTCTGCTTCCCTCTGCGAAGGGCCTATCTATTTACTTTTATGTTGAGTCATCACCCTCTTTTTAAAAAGCACCAGTTGGAGAGCACCGCTGTCATTTGCATGCATTACTATTAGTTTACATTGAGTATGACTGTGACTGGATCTCTTTTATCATGAATTACAATGTCTAGTCAGTCCTTGATCTTCAGAGGTGCTCTGCATTTATGTTTTGCGGTCTCAGAAAGGGCTAGCGAGATACCATCTTGTTATATCATATTATGATTTTTTTGAGAAAGTGTTGTCATCCGAGATTTATTATTGTTGCTTGCTAGTTGATTATGCCATTGATTTGAGTAAACATGAGACCTAAATGTTATTGTAAATATGGTTAGTTCATAATCTTTGCTGAAACTTGAATGCTGGCTTTACATATTTGCAACAACAAGATCAAACAGAGTTTGTAAAAGTTTTTCTTTGTCACTTTCAGTCTGTCAACTGAATTGCTTGAAGACAAGCAAAGGTTTAAGCTTGGGGGAGTTGATACATCTCCAACGTATCTACTTTTCCAAACACTTTTGCCCTTGTTTGGACTCTAACTTGCATGATTTGATTGGAACTAACCCGGACTGACGTTGTTTTCCGCAGAATTGCCATGGTGTTATTTTTGTGCAGAAATAAAAGTTCTCGGAATGACCTGAAACTTCACGGAGAATATTTTTGGAATAAATAAAAAATACTGGCGAAAGAATCAACACTAGGGGGCCCACACCCTGTCCACGAGGGTGGAGGGCGCGCCCACCCCCTGGGGCGCGCCCCGTGCCTCGTGGGCCCCCTGAGGCTCCATCGACCTCAACTCCAACTCCATATATTCACGTTTGGGGAGAAAATATCAGCGAGAAGGATTCATCGCGTTTTATGATACGGAGCCGCCGCCAAGCCCTAATCTCTCTCGGGAGGGCTGATCTGGAGTCCGTTCGGGGCTCCGGAGAGGGGAATCCGTCGCCGTCGTCATCATCAACCATCCCCCATCACCAATTTCATGATGTTCACCGCCGTGCGTGAGTAATTTCATCGTAGGCTTGCTGGACGGTGATGGGTTGGATGAGATTTATCATGTAATCGAGTTAGTTTTGTTAGGGTTTGATCCCTAGTATCCATTATGTTCTGAGATTGATGTTGCTATGACTTTGCTATGCTTAATGCTTATCACTAGGTCCCGAGTGCCATGACTTCAGATCTGAACCTATTATGTTTTCATGAATATATGTGAGTTCTTAATTCTATCTTGCAAGTCATTAGTCACCTACTATGTGTTATGAACCGGTAACCCCGAAGTGACAATAATTGGGACCACTCCCGGTGATGAACGTAGTTTGAGGAGTTCATGTATTCACTAAGTGTTAATGCTTTGGTCCGGTACTCTATTAAAAGGAGGCCTTAATATCCCTTTGTTTCCGATAGGACCCCGCTGCCACGGGAGGGTAGGACAAAAGATGTCATGCAAGTTCTTTTCCATAAGCACGTATGACTATATTCGGAATACATGCCTACATTACATTGATGAATTGGAGGTAGTTCTGTTTCACCCTATGTTATAACTGTTTCATGAGGAATCGCATCCGACATAATTATCCATCACAGATCCAATGCCTACGAGCTTTTCACATATTGATCTTTGCTTAGTTACTTTACCGTTGCCACTGTTACAATTACTACAAAACTGCTACTGTTACTTTTGCCGCCATTACCATTACTTCCATATTACTTTGCTACTAAATACTTTGCCGCAGATATTAAGTTTTCCAGGTGTGGTTGAATTGACAACTCAACTGCTAATACTTGAGAATATTCTTTGGCTCCCCTTGTGTCGAATCAATAAATTTGGGTTGAATACTCTACCCTTGAAAACTGTTGTGACCCCCTATACTTGTGGGTTATCAGTCCGTAGAACAAACTGTGTGGCAAAGGCTGTCCATCACATAGAGTTTTTATGTGGTAAACGTTTGCGCAAGGTGGCCTAACGCAAACAGTTTTCAAGAGAAAGTCGTGTGTGATTCTTCATTGATCCAACCCGGTTTATTCCTAGAAACTGTGTGTGTTTCCTGAGGTCATCGCCCACGGTATTTTTTCAATAACCTTTGCAATATCAAAACCCAATTAGCAGGCTGATTCGCCATTAGCAGGCTAATTGCCCTGTTATTAATAATTCATTTATTAATCTAATTGACATTCATATTAAGCAGACAATATATTTCATTTCCATATTAAGGAAGCAGAATTTCATAATTGAAATACATCAGAGTAAAACATGATATAGCTTCAGCACTCAGCTACCCCATTACACAACTGCACCAACACCAAGTTCCACATGAAACATGTAGAACCTTTCAAAATTAGCATCATAGATGGTATATAGACAGATGCATCTCATTTGGAAAATTGCTGAAGCGGAAGGCGAATATTGAGCCTTCATTCATGTTGAAGGTCTTTGCAACTTTAGGTCAGTGCCTGTGGATGATTGACCGTCCGCCCTTCGTTCTCTTCAGGAACACTTCAATATTGAATCGTGGGTGTTGTATGAAAACCTTCCTCGCCTCCTGACCATAGAGGTGGTTTGAGAGGTAATCATCAGTGAACTGCTTTGGAAAGGCCTGAAAACAAGGATGTGCATAAATATCTTCTCTATATTTGAAATGGGGCAAAGGAATAAAAAAAGGCAAGGTATAATAGTTAGTACCATCTTGTAGTGAACCGATGTCTTCTTCATTGTGCAGACAAAGATCTTGTTGTTTTTTGTCGCTAATTTCTTTATCCTAACAATATTTCTGAGTTTCTTGATTTGATTGGTATTCATGGACAACTCATTTCCCCATATGCAAAAAGGGTCGAACAATGGGTCAAAACCTCTGAGCAGGACCTACATGTGCAAGACCAAATTGTTAAAAACCAAAATATTAGAATGGTTCCTACAATTGCACAAAAATGTGCTATTAGAGAACGGACCATGCACGTGCTAACCTCGATTGTAAACCTCAGTGCTTCCCATTGTTTCCCTGCAACACATATAAGGTAGTTAGTCATCAGGTTAAGTAAGGGTTCGCATGCTATCAGTAAAATATGTTGATGAAAAATAAGCACATTGCAGATTCATCAGATTAATTCAGGTCACACGGAAAACCCATTTATCCAAACCCAGCATAATTAAGAACTAGGAAATATAGCACTTGTATATGTTTCTCATGTATTAAGTGCAGCCAAATTCAATTTATTCCTCACATGCACAACAATACAAAATTCTACCCACGACAATTGGACATCGCATTGCAGAATTGAACCAAGCAGTTAACTAAACACCACAACAAATGAACCAAACATTAACTGAACACCACATTGCACAATATAACATACTCCTAATAGAAGATCAGACAGTTAACCAAACAGTTAACTACAACCAATTGTAGCAATTGTATTTGTTTCTCATGTATTTACTACAGCCAAATTCAATTTATTCTGCACATGGTATACAATAACAGAATGCACCCAGAACTACTGAACATCGCATTGCAGAATTGAACCAAACAGTTAACTAAACACCAAAACACAAATGAACCAAACGTTAACTGAGCACCACATTGCACAATGTATAACCAAACCAAGCATGCTTGACAACTTGGAAATATAGCAATTGTATTCATTTCTCATGTATTTTGTAAAGATAAATTCGATTTATTTCTCACATGGAAGACAATACAAAATTGCAGCCTGAAGAATTGAACATCACATTTGCAGAATTGAACCAAACAGTTAACTGTAGACGAAAACTAATTAACAAAATAGTTAATAAGTGAGCACCACACTGCACGACATATAGAACATATACACTAGAGCAACAGATTGCGTGGTAAAATTAGATAGCACAATTCACTAGAATTTTTTAAGGAAAGGCAGGAGCAGCACACGCAACAGGTAAACCGAGCATGCTTAATCGGCGTAGCTAGAAAATGGCAAGGTGCTCCTCCAAGATCTGGGGGTTGGCACGAATGGCAGCCATCGCGACCTCATCCACGCATGCGGCCGCGATTTGCTTCTCCGCTGCTAAATGCTCCTTGAGATCCTGGCTATACTGTGTGCACCATGGCTTAGGCCGACACTTATTTGGTGGAGGGGTCGGTAATTTGGGTGGAAGGTGCCGCGCTCGCGCCGGCGGTCGAGGCATGTGGGATGTGGAAGGAGGAGGAGGATGGGGGTCGGGTGTGGATTACCTGCCTGGATAGACGAGGCCGAGCAGCATGAAGGAGGGTCGCCGATGAGGAGGCGGCGCTGCAAGCAAGGAGTGAAGGTTTCAACTTGGAAAGGAAGGCGGAAAGAGGGGGAAATGTGGCTTTTGGTAAGGGGGAGGGGGCGGGGAGGTAGATATTTCCGCGGGAGCTGAAAATTTGGAATCGCTTCACCCAAAAAACTGGCGCGCAAAGTGTCATCAGACACGGTCCCTTATTCAGAACTGTGTACGATATGTGGACATCACAAACGATTCAGATAGCTTCACCCGTGTGTGATGAGTTTGAACGTCAAAAGTTTGGTTCGAATTTCCATGGTTACAGTGGTCATCCACGTCATTGCATAATTTGGGTACACAAAGGAGACTACAGCACACCCACACTTCTTAATCGAGCAAGTTCAGCAATTAAACAGAGCTAGCTAACCTAAACATTACTCTAACAAATTAAAGACCAGTGCTCTTAATTAAACAAAACAAAGAGTACTACTACGGCTGGTGATCATCGCTCTCAGCCGCCGCCTTCATGTCCAGCTCGCGCCCGACGGTCTCCTGGGGAAGGGGCTCCATGGCATCCATCGCACCATACTCGAGAAGCATCTCGCCATCCGCATCCGCCTTCTCTTTGGAAAAGGCCGCCACGAGCTGGGCATGGGCGGACGCGATCTGGGCTTGGACGAGCTCCGTCGTCGCGGTATGCGATGGAGGAACGGACGGCTGCTCGAACTCTCTCGGCGTTTGCCAGCTCTTCGACCGTGGGTTGCCGACCGTTGTCGGAGAAGCTTCGTTCGATTTGTGCAGTGACCGCCAGGAGCTGGGCGTGGGCGGCCTCGACATGGTCGTGGGCGGCCTCCATCAGGGCTAAGGCCGCTGCTGCGGAACGGACAGCTGCTGTGCCGCTCTCGCTAGTTGCTATCACCGAGGCAGATGTTGCTGCTGCCACCTGAGAAGCAACAGCGGCCGTTTAGGCTGCCTTTGCCGCCCGGTCGCAGATTGCGGCCGTGCTCATGTACCTTGTTAGCACGCGCATGGCGGCTGTCGCCGCGCTCTCACCGGAGTGGGCCACCGAAGTTGCCCTCACGACGCGGGTCCACGTGCCCATCTTTCACCGGCGACGATTGAACAGTGAAATGATATTTGGGGAGCGAGCTGGTGTGCTTGAGACGCCGGCTGTGGACTGTAGCCGACGCACCTTCTCACGTAATCCATAGGCGTACTATACACCGGCGGTGCTCCAGGATATTTTGTGCTGCATCTCACATAGTTGGTGATAATAATCTGTGTGCGATCTACTTGATTTTTCATCTTGATTTGAATTACATAATGGGGTCACAGCGGCAATGGACGGTGTTTGAATTGCTAGACCTTTTATCTGGAGTGAACATGCAACTATATGTGTGTCGTACAAGAATTGGAATCATTCAGGGTTCATTTGAACATTTTATACATTAAATTGGTTTTCTAGCCATTTCAGGTGCACAATTCAAAATTAAACTACATGCACATGCTCCGGTGCACCAACATGGGTTGTAAAATCATATATGTGCCATGGGTTTATGCTTATCTCCCATGCAAGAAATGGGGATGAAATTCGAACACAACGGCATCGTGGCTCTCCGGCAAACGTCGACGTACTTGCTTTTGTAATTCTAGTAAATCCAAAATTCACTCGAAATTCATGAAATTTGGCATGCTATCATGGAGCGGCATCAATATGCCGTGGTAAAAATTATGTCCCATTTGGGGCAGGTTTGGGTATAAGCTTCTCATAAACCAGAGCTTCTCACAACAAGTGTGATGGTTTCGGTAGGGAACGTTTCACCTTTCTGGACGAAACGATATCCGTTGCCTCTTCTCGATTTCAATTTTTTTCCTAGTGTCAACATAGAGCAACAGGAGTCTTGTGTCATTTTTTGGGATGTTTCGGGGTTCGCTTGGAGATTTTTATACATTAACTGAGTTTTCTATGCATTCATGTGCATAATTCAAATTTGAACTACAGCCACATGCTCTAATGCATATGAATTAGTTGAAAATTCAAATCCGTGTCCTTGGTTGCCTGCTTAGGTCCCATGCAAGAAATGGGAATGAATGTCAAACACCCTGCCACCGTCACTCGGCCGCAAACATTGAGATACCTGGTTTTTAAATTCTAGTAAATCCAAAACTCATCTGAAATTCATGAAACTTCGCATGCTATCATGGAGCGGCATCAACATGCCGTGGTAAATTTTTTGTCCCATTTGGGGCAGGTTTAGGTATATGCTTCTCACAAACCAGAGCTTCTCACAACAAGCATGGTGGTTTCGGTAGGGAACGTCCCACCTTTGGGGACGAAACGATATCCATTGCCTCTTATTGCTTCCAAAAATGTTCTTGTTTCAACACAGAACAATAGGAGTGTTGTGTCAATTTTTGTGATTTTTCGGGGTTCGTTTGGACATTTTTATGCATTAACTAAGTTTTCAATGCATTTATGTGCATAATTCAAATTTGAACTACATGCACATGCTCCGGTGCATATAAATTGGTTGAAAAATCAAAACTGTGTCCTTGGGTGCATGATTAGGTCCCATGCAAGAAATGGGAATGAATTTCAAACACCAGGGCACTGTTGATTGCCGGCAAAACATTGAGATGCCTGGTTTTTAAATTCTAGTAAATCCAAAAGTCGTCTGAAATTCATGAAACTTGGCATGCTATCATGAAGCGGCATCAACATGCCGTGGTAAATTTTTTGTCCCATTTGGGGCAGGTTTGGGTATATGCTTCTCACAAACCAGAGCTTCTCACAACAAGCATGATGGTTTCGGTAGGGAACGTCCCACCTTTGGGGATGAAACGATATCCATTGCCTCTTATTGCTTTCAAATTTTCTCGTGTCAACATAGAACAACATGAGTGTTGTGTCAATCTTTGTGATTTTGGGGTTCGTTTGGACATTTTTATGCATTAACTGAGATTTCAATGCATTTCTGTGCATGATTAAAATTTGAACTACATGCACATGCTCCAGTGCATATAAATTGGTTGAAAAATCAAACCTGGGTCCTTGGGTGCATGCTTAGGTCCCATGCAAGAAATGGGAATGAATTTCAAACACCAGGGCACCGTTGATTGCCACCAAAACATTGAGATACTTTATTTTTAAATTCTAGTAAATCCAAAACTCGTCTGAAATTCATGAAACTTGGCATTCTATCATGGAGCGGCATCAGCATGCTATGGTAAAAATTTTGTCCCATTTGGGGCAGGTTTGGGTATATGCTTCTCACAACAATCATGATGGTTTCGGTAGGGAACGCCCCACCTTTGGGGACGAAACGATATCCATTGCCTCTTATGGCTTCCAAAAAATTTCTCGTGTCAACATAGAACAACAGGAGTGTTGTGTCAATTTATGTGATTTTTCAGGGTTCGTTTGGACATTTTTATGCATTAACTGAGTTTTCAATGCATTTATGTGCATAATTCAAATTTGAACTACATGCACATGCTCCAGTGCATATAAATTGGTTGAAAATCAAATCTGTGTCCTTGGATGCATGGTTAGGTCACATGCAAGAAATGGGAATGAATTTCAAACACCAGGGCACCGTTGATTGCCGGCAAAATGTTGAGTACTTTATTTTTAAATTCTAGTAAATCCAAAAGTCGTCTGAAATTCATGAAACTTGGCATTCTATCATGGAATGGCGCCTGACATGCTGTGGTATTTTTCGTGTCCATTTTGAGAGAAGGCACACTCGAATAATGACAGCCAACAAAGGCATTTTGAAAAAACAGCTTCCACTTTAATATCTCAAACGTTTGTATAATTCAAACCGTGTGCGTTCTGTTAACCATTCACATGACGCCACATGTCTTGGTTTTTAATGGCTGTAGGAGGTGCCGTGCGGACAGCTCCTTGACCTTGACTGAACGGGAGGCGTGCGAGCACCGTCCGGTGCGTAGGATGACCGAGAGGCATGCAAGTTGTCCTCGAATGCGCAGGCTCACCGGGAAGTGCGCGAGCTGTACGTTGCGCGGGCTCACTGGGAAGCGAGCCCTTTGACTTCCATGGCCGCCCGCCTTGCTCGCATCCTCTCCATTAATGGCGCCGAAGCCGCTTTTTAATTCGGTTTTTAAATATAAAACACTCATCGCAAACGTTTTAGTTAGAACACCCGTATGCAAACCGACAACTTCCCCAGGAAGCCAAGAGACAATGTGCCGAGTAGGATTTCGGCAGCTCTTGATCGCAAACATTTTAGATAGAACACTCGTATGCAAAGTGAGAGCAGCGCAGGATTTGTGCATCCCTTCAACGCAAACGGTTGTTTTGGATGACCCGTGTGCAACCACGCACAAACAATTTGGTAAGATTTGTCAATCCTTGTAACACTGCGATTTGTCAAATATGAAGCTAAAAATCACTAGCAGTATCTAATTTTTGCAACTAAAATTCAGTAATTAAGCATATATTTCATTCATAGATTAAGCAGTCGTTCTTAATTTATACAAATAGTTCAACTCGATAGCTGAACCGACCAAACTTTTCCCCAAATGTTGTCAACCACGTACCGAAATAGCTAGTTCAACTATATATACTAGCTAATTTTAAGTACGTTGTACAGTTCCACCACATTTATAGTCAGATGAACTGAATAAAATAGCCCCTAAATACTACTACTACTACTGCGGAGGGGCTTTGTACTAGTTTCGGCTGCCTCTCCTCTGCCGAGCGCGCTCAGTAAGAGGCGGAGGAGGAGGAGCCTACCGACGAGCTGGGCAACCGCAATACGGTGCCTGCCGCTGTTGCAGCTTCAGTGACGCTCACCTCGAACGCCCTCTGCTACTCCAGACGACCCCTCTCGAAGCGGTGGTTCTCCTCGTAGATTTCCTGATTCCTCGCCTCTGAGGCGGCATGTGCCGCGGCCACGGCGGCAGTAAGGCTCTTTGCATGCTCGACGAGGCGCTCCTCCTCCTCCCGCAGGAACTCGGTGTAGCGCGCAAGGTTGCCGACGCACGTGCAGGCATCCACCTCCGCCTCCCGCCTTCGGGCGGCGGTGGCGGAGCAGGTGATGACCCCGACGGTCGACGGTGGGCTGGAGGCCACGGCGGCCGACGACGGGGTGGCGGCCATGACCACCACCTCCCTCCTTCGGGCTGCGGTGGTGGAGCAGGTGATGGCCACAGTGGCCGGCAGTGGGATGGCGGCCACGACGGCCATCTCCCGCCTTCGGGCCGCGGCGGCGGAGCGGGCAATGGCCCTGGCTTTCAACGGTGGTGTGGCGGCAAAGGCGGCCGGGAACAGTTGCCGACGGACAGTGGCGGCGGAGCGTGTGGTGGGTGTTCCGTGCACACCCAACAGGGACGCCACATGCACTACACTACACCGGGGACCGGGCCGCCGCCGCGGTGTAGCCTCCCAGCTGGAGCTGTCCTCTGATGACGACGGAGTGGCTGAGCGACGACGACGGACAGGTGCCATTGGCGATTGTGGGAGAAGCAGACGAGATAAGCTACAGGGAGGGAGGGGAAAATGCGACGCAGGACTCGTCGGCCGTGAGGGTTTTTATAGCAGGCCGGTAAGCATTGGGATTTTGGGGGATTTCACCGAGTCGGGCGGGAAGCTTGCGAGGGAACGGGCTCACCGACAATTCATTGGCACCGACAATTCATTGGCGCCACCGTTTGGCCAAAAGAATGCCCCCGCGTGCTGCGCAAGCTTGCGCTGTAAGCCGTGTGCGGCAGCAGGGTGACAAGACGTGCGAGAGGAGGACGAAAGACCACGTACACATACGGTTAATACAAAAAACGTTTGCGATTTAATTACCTACTATACCACCGTCCTGGTTTATAAGTATGATTTAACTAATAAAATATGAATGCATGTCGCCAAAGATTATATAGTTGGACTTGTATTTGAATATAGTTTCCAATTATATAATTTTTAAAACATGCATTAACATTTTGTTGGTTAAATTTGAGGGCAAAGTATGGCACAAAATATAAAGGATACTATAGACTAGACGGAGGTGGTAGCGCACAACCGCTCTCTACGCAGCGACGCAACTGTCGGCGGCTTGTAGGCGACCATTTCCTGCGTGTTCAACTGCTCTATGCGTGTGGTTGCTTGCGGTTCAGGCGGCCGCGGCGCGCTCTGCTCTCGTCCTGCCGCGCGCGCTCTGCTCTCGCGTCCCGCCGCGCGCGCTCTGCTCTCGCGTCTCTCCGGGTGCTTTGCCCTTGTCCCTCCACGCGCGCTGCCATTGTTTGGGGCCGACGCACGATCACGCACGTTCGTGTGCAAGCGGTTGCGCAGGGCGCGGCGGGACGATGCAGTTACCCGTTGCAAAAACTGCCATGCAGACGCGCCGAGACTCCACGCCGCCCGGCCCCCTTTTATTCCTGCGGCCATTTACCTTCATCTCTCATCTCACACGACACAATAAGCACACCCACGAGGACACATACAGAGAGGACATCGTGCGGTTCCAATGGCGCTCCCCGTGGCTCCAATGGCGCTCCCAGCGGCCGACGATGACAATGGCGGGCAGTTCACCACGCATCACATAGTGGAGACCCACGTGAGGGGGAAGGCCCTCTCGGTGGTGTACACGAACGATCCGGTCTCGGTGGAGAGCTCCATCCAAACTATGGAGCAGTTCCTTGCCGAGGACCAGTACCGAGTGGTCGGCTTCGACCTCGAGTACACCATCGGTCGTGTCAGGCACAATCAGAAGGTTGTCGTCGCCCAGTTGTGCGTGCGACATGACGTCCTCGTCTACCACTACCACCTTGCCACAAGGCCTTGCGAGCGTTTGTAACATCCCAAATTTTCAATTTGGAATGTTATACATTAGATCATCATTGCATAGCATATTTTATTGCATTTTGGCAAATCCTCGAAAATCCTAAGCAACTCAAGGACCCTCGGAGAGAGTTGGGGATTTTTCGCGGTTTTCATATTTGATTTTTATCAAATAATGAAACAAGGATTTTTTTTTTGTTTTAATTTTTTTTTCTCTCCGAAAAATATTTCATATTAAAATATATGAGGGGAGAAAATATGACTTCTCCAAAATAATTGAAATATTGGAGGAAAAATATTAAAATCAAATATTTGATTTTATTCGGATTTTATTTGCAATTTTATTTGCATTAGAAAAATTGCACGTTTTCAAAACTGCATTTCTGGGCCAAGAAAATGTTCATCTCGTTCTAATTATTTTAATTAGACGGTGAAAATTTGTTTTGGCATTTTTGGATTTTTATTTATTTTTCTATGATTTTTTTAGGTTCGGCGAAATTATTTTAAAAAAAAAAGAGAAATCCCGTGAGCGCCGACTGGGCCGAAGCCCAGCCGAGCGGCCCAGCCCACCCCGCCGCCGTGTCCCTCCTGGAGACTGCGCCGCCGCCCAAGTCTGGCTCGAGGCCGACTCCCGCCGCCTTGCCCCCTCCCCCACGGCAGCACCCCCCCCCCCACCTATAAGTACCCCGCCCTGCCGCCACCTCCCCCCGACCTGAAGCCGCCGGAGCCCCGCCGCCCGAAGCCCGACGCCGCCGCCACGAGGAGACCCCGGAGCCCCCGAACACCGCCGCCCGTCGCCGTTTCGTCGACCCCGCCGCCCTCCCGTCGACGCCCGCACCTCGCCGCCCTCTCCCGAGCCTGCCGGAGCCCCGCCCCGCACCGACGGAGTTACCTCGCCGGAGGTAACCGAGCCGCCGCCGCCGTGCCCGTTTTTTTAAACCGATTCGGTTCATTTTTTCCGAAACCCTAGGTTTATTTTTTTATAGATCGGTTTATTTTTTTATTTGTCGGTTTAGTTAGTTAGTGAACGTTCGCCGGTTCGTTCGTTTTAACGAACGTATTCACTGTTTAGCCGCAGTTAACGAACGTCTTTTCGATTAGTTGTTCGTCAGTTTTCTTTTTCGTCGGTTTTTCCGCGATTATTCCAGATCGCGATTTCTGATCTGATTTTCGTTCTGGTATATCTTTTAGCTCGTTTATCAGAATCAGGGGATTCAAGCGCCTAGAGTTTCGTCTCGAAATTCTCTTTCTATCTAACCTACTCAAACAAGTTTTTTCTACTGTAAAATTTGACTTAGATCCAGATTAGTAAACGAAGCTTGTTTCTTTCGTCGTTTGACTTTCGTTGCTTCGTTTGATTTGATTTTTTTGCAAACCGGAGTTCTTAAGTTGAACTTTCTGGTTAGATCTTTTATTTGAGTTTTACCCATGCATTATATGAGTGCTTATTGTATGCTTGTTTGTTTGCGATAGAGTACCCGGAGTGCACCGCTTGCTACTTCGAATCTCTAAGTTTCACGGATCATCAGCAAGGCAAGTAACACTTTGATCATACCTCTGTTACTACCCAGTTTTATTGCATTAGATCAACCCTCAAACATTGCATGATTAGGATCTAATTAAATTGTGGGTATTGGGAAGTAGTTGAGGTGGTACCTATCACCTGTTTATTATCAAACCCTTGGGAGTTACTTCTATGTTTGCTCATATTACTATGCTATGCTAGTAGACGTGGATTGGGTTTGAGTGTTACCATGACAGATGTGAGATTGTTAATTAATGGTTAACCTTAAGGTGGCAACTAAAACTCACATCTGGGTGGATTAAGGTACCTGGGTATTCCAGGATTGCCTGTTTTTCTTTTGGACCGCCACCCAGGTTCAAAGGGATCATGAGATTATTCATGCTAGAAACTTCCGTGTGCAGCCACAAGCTATTATGGGCTCTAGCATAGTTGATTAAGTTGTGTGAGCTCTTGAAGAGGTAGACTAGCAGATTTAGGGGTTGTAGGTGGTACTGTCTACCCGGAGTAGAGAGTTAACACTTCTGAAAGACTGTGTCTCGGTCATCCGTTTCTCAAACACCCTGAAGTGCGAGAATCCCAACGGAGGCGATCGAGTCTTGTGGGGAAAAGTGCGCAAACCTCTGCAGAGTGTATAAACTAATCATGGTTAGCCGTGTCCCCGGTTATGGACATCTTGAGTATCTAGTATCTGGATTATCATGTGAATCTCATCATGTCACTTTAATTAATTTTGTTGGGTTTTGATGATGATACTTAATTGGGATTGAGAATGTCAACCATTCTCAATGTTTAACAACCACCATGATAGTTAAATAAAATTTATTCCTTTGCAGTAGGGAAAAATTGGCTTTTCGCAAAACTGTAACCATAGAGCCTTCTACCGGCCATATATGCATGTAGTATAGCATTATTCTGTTCATTACTTTCTATGTGTTACATTGCGAGCATATTCCATGTGTTGACCCATTTTCGAGCTGCAACGTTTCATGTTGCAGACTTTTCAGACGACGAGCAAGGGGCCTTAGGTCGTGGTCTTATACTCACTGATGCCGTTCGATTTGATGAACTCACTTATCTTCCAAGTCTTCCACTGTTATCGTTTTAGATGGCCTTAAGCCATATTTGTCATACTTATTTCTCTCTTGAGATACTCGATGTAATAAGTGTGTGATTGCTACTCTGTTATAAATCCTCCAAGTACTGTGCGTGTCAGCATTACTGATCCAGGGATGACACTGGTGCACGGTAGATCAGACTATTTGAGGTCTGGTCGCTACAAAGGTGGTATCAGAGCACACGTTGACTGTAGGACACGACCACTAAGCTTAAACCCTAGAACACTACTCTCTTCTCATTTCTGACTCCTCTCCATTTTCTACTCTATTAGGAATGCCGGATGCAAGAAACAAGTTCATGCAACCAGATGAAGATACACCTTTTGGACGACACTCGAAGGAAGTCACTAGATACCTGAACATCGGAATTCCAAGCTTCACCGGAACATACAAAGCCACACTACCAGAAGAGGAGCGCTGGAAGATTCAAGTTCAAGTTCCAGGAAGGACGTTTACGCCAGTCACTGAGCCTATAGAATTTTCCTTTGATGCACCAACCTGGAGTTTAGGGAAGAGCATGGCAGCCCACATCTCTCTGGGACGCATTGGAGAAGTCTACCACGAGGAGCTTAAGGATACTATTTATCAGATTTGTGGACGCCGAGATGAGCAATGGGAGATGATCAGCACCAAGAAGGATGGATCAATTGCAGCTTTCATCCAGGAGCAAAACCAACACATTCGTCGCCAGGAGAACCAGATGTGCGCAGACATGATAGATCTGAAGAAGGCATTGACCAAGATCACAGAGTTGGAGGAAGAACTCAAGGCTACACGCGAGGATTATATGGAGGAAATCGTCGCACTAGTGAGGAAGAACGGCGACCTGACACAGAAGATCGGTGTATTCATGGGAGACCCAGCACCAGGAGGAGAAGATGATGATTGCGCTTGCTCGGATAACTACATCATCATCGACGACACCGACTCGGACCCTAGTGAAGGTGATTTTGTTGATGAAGCTGGAGCAGATATCATGGAGTCTTCGACCGATCAAAATTTCTAGTAGACCCCCATAATCAGTAGTAGTATTCCCCCATGTATATAGTATAGCCCGAGCACTTTGTAACGATAGTTAGATCGATTGTATCCCTTGATTGAATTGATTGAGTGATATTGATTGTGTTTGTCTCATGAGCATATGGGTAGTGTTTTCCCTCTAGACCTCATTCTATTCTAAATTCTCATCTTTTCTAAACCTATCATATGCCTCCGAGACGCGACACCGGATTTGTTTTCCCACCGGAGATCACTCAGTTGATTCAGCAGCAGAATGCCCTGATGCAAGTGTTAGTACAGAACCAAGGCAACAACAACAACAACAACAACCCACCACCACCACCTGTTGATCACTTAACCCGTTTCTTGAGGCTGAATCCGCCGGTGTTTTCCAGCCGCACCGAGCCGATTGTTGCAGATGATTGGCTCCGCAAAGTTGGAAGGGAGTTGACCACTGCAGGATGCACAGATGCGGAGACAGTGCGTTTTGCCGCACATCAGCTTGATGGACCCGCAGCATCATGGTGGGAGAATTACACAGCCACACACCCTATTGACACTGTCACATGGGACCAGTTTCAGCAAGCTTTCCGTACTGCCCATGTTTCAGCAGGAGCTATGGCCATGAAGAAGCGTGAGTTTCGCAACCTACGCCAAGGAGGACGCACCGTAGGCCAGTATGTGGAGGACTTTAGTAAGTTAGCATGTTATGCTCCAGATGACGTTGCTACAGATGCAGCCAAGCGGGAGAAGTTTCTGAAAGGACTGAATGATGAGCTGAGCATGCGGTTGATGGTAGCAACCTTCAACAACTACCAGGAGTTGGTAGATAGAGCTCTCATGATTGAAGGGAAGCAGCAGCAGATTGAAAACCGTAAGAGGAAGTATGGACAAGGGAAGTACAATTCTGGAGCTCAGCAGAAGCCACGTTTTACCCCAAAATCGGGAGGACAGTTTCAGCATACCCATGGAGGAGGTAGTTCGCACAACCATAATGGCCCCAAGAATGGTAATGGGAATGGAGGAAGCAACGGCCAGAACCGTACCAACCCTTCAACCCCAGCTAAGAGAGACCTGAGCCAAGTCACTTGCTTTAAGTGCCAGAAGACTGGACATTATGCCAATGAATGTCCTGAAGCCCAGAATGGAAATGGCAATGGAAGCTCTGGGAAGAAGCCGAACCCTTTCAAGAAAGGACATGTGAACCACGTTAGCATGGAGGAGGTTGAAGCTCAGCCAGATGCAATAATAGGTAAGTTTTTGGTTAAGTCATTTACTGCACTCGTTCTTTTTGATACTGGAGCATCGCATTCATACATATCAAGGGGATTTGTGGATAAGTATAAACTGCCAACCCAAGCCCTTAGGTCACCCATGTTAGTAACCTCGCCAGGAGCAGAGTATATGGCTAGTTTATGGTGTGATCGGTTACCATTAAGGATTGGTAACTACGTGTTTCCCTCGGACCTAATAGTATTGGAATCGCAAGGATTGGATGTGATATTAGGCATGGATTGGTTATCGAAGTATGGAGGGAACATTGATTGCGCCAGTAAGTCGATTTTGCTTACCACCCCAGAAGGAAGAAGGATTAAGTATGTATCCCGGCATATGCCGAAGAGGACTCAGGTGAATTCCTTATCAGGAGTTGTACAGGAAGAAGTACCAGTGGTGAAGGATTACCCGGATGTATTTCCAGAAGAGTTGCCAGGCATGCCACCAGATAGAGACATAGAGTTTTTGATTGAACTTTTACCAGGCACAGGGCCGATATCTAAGAGACCGTACAGGATGCCCGCTAAGGATTTGGAAGAAATTAAGAAGCAGATTAAGGAGTTACTGGATAAAGGCTATATTCGCCCAAGTTCTTCACCTTGGGGATCACCCGTACTTCTAGTGGAGAAGAAAGATGGATCGTTGAGGATGGTTGTTGATTATCGTGGATTGAATGAAGTGACCATCAAAAATAAGTACCCAGTGCCGATGATCAATGATTTGTTTGACCGATTACAAGGAGCTAAGGTATTTTCCAAGATCGATCTACGATCAGGATACCATCGGTTGAAGATTCGAGAGCAGGATATACCTAAGACGGCTTTTACCACCAGGTATGGGCTGTACGAGTATATCGTTATGTCATTTGGTCTGACTAACGCACCTGCCTATTTCATGAACCTGATGAACAAAGTGTTTATGGAGTTTTTGGATAAGTTCGTCGTAGTGTTCATTGATGACATTTTGGTCTACTCAAAGAACGAAGAGGAGCATAAGGAGCTTTTGTGTTTGGTACTTGAGAAGCTCAGAGAACATCAGCTATACGCCAAGTTCAGCAAATGTGAGTTTTGGCTGAAGGAAGTTGGATTCCTCGGACACGTTATATCCGGAGAAGGAATAGCAGTAGACCCCACCAAAGTTGACACAGTAACAAGCTGGGAATCACCCACGTCAGTTGGAGAAATCCGGAGTTTTCTTGGACTTGCAGGATACTACCGGAGGTTCATTGAGAATTTCTCAA
Source organism: Aegilops tauschii subsp. strangulata (assembly GCF_002575655.3). Classification (NCBI taxonomy): domain Eukaryota; kingdom Viridiplantae; phylum Streptophyta; class Magnoliopsida; order Poales; family Poaceae; genus Aegilops; species Aegilops tauschii. The sequence goes on along the minus strand of NC_053039.3, from coordinate 237,730,664 downwards.
GGATTGCTAAGCCCATGACAGAGCTGTTAAAGAAGGACACCAAATTCAATTGGACTGAGGAATGTGAAGCTAGTTTCCAAGAGTTGAAGAAACATTTGGTTACATCACCAGTGCTGATTCTGCCAGATCAACGCAAGGATTATGAAGTATATTGTGATGCTTCACGTCGAGGACTTGGAGCAGTGCTAATGCAGGAGGGAAGAGTTGTTTCATATGCTTCACGACAACTTAAACCCCATGAGAAGAATTATGCCACCCATGATTTGGAGTTAGCAGCCGTAGTGCATGCGTTGAAGACATGGAGACATTTTCTCATCGGAAATCACTGTGAGGTGTACACGGATCACAAGAGTTTGAAGTACATTTTCACGCAAAAGGAGTTGAATCCCAGGCAAAGGAGATGGTTGGAACTCATAAAGGATTATGATATGAGATTGCATTATCACCCCGGAAAGGCTAACGTAGTAGCAGACGCGTTGAGCCGCAAGAGCCATGTCAACACACTCATGACCGGAGAGTTACCGAAATTATTAGCCGAGGATCTTCGCGAGCTATGTTTGGAGATAGTTCCAAGAGGCTATTTAGCAACGTTGGAGATTCAGTCTACCTTGATGGAAAAGATCAGGGAAGCTCAGAAGACAGACAAGGAAATTGACGAGATAAAGAAAAGAATGAGTAAAGGAAAAGCCAAGGGATTTCGTGAGGATGAGCATGATACCTTATGGTTTGAGGACCGCGTTTATGTGCCCAATGATCCGGAGATCAGGAAGTTGATCTTGCAAGAGGCCCATGATTCACCGTATTCGATTCACCCAGGAAATACCAAGATGTATTTGGATTTGAAGGATACTTTCTGGTGGACCGGAATGAAGAAGGATATTGCGGAGTATGTAGCAGTTTGTGATGTATGTCAGAGAGTGAAGGCAGAGCATCAGGAGCCAGCAGGATTGCTACAGCCATTGCCGATACCCGAATGGAAATGGGATAAACTAGGCATGGATTTTATCACGGGATTGCCCAGGACTCGTTCAGGCTATGACTCAATATGGGTTGTAGTCGATCGTTTGACGAAAGTAGCTCATTTCATCCCAGTGAAGACCACTTACACCAGTGCTAAGCTGGCGAAGATATACATGACCAGGATCGTATGTCTGCATGGAGTTCCGAGGACCATTGTATCAGATAGAGGAACCCAGTTTACTTCAAAGTTTTGGAATCAGTTACATGAAACTTTGGGTACCAGGGTAGAGTTCAGTACAACCTTTCATCCACAGACAGACGGACAGACCGAGAGAGTCAATCAGATTTTGGAAGATATGCTGAGAGCTTGTGCGCTAGATTATGGATCTAGTTGGGACGACAATTTGCCGTATGCAGAGTTTTCTTACAACAACAGTTATCAAACCAGTTTGAAGATGGCCCCTTTCGAAGCTTTATACAGAAGGAGGTGTAGAACACCATTGTTATGGGACGAAGTTGGACACCGCCAGTTGTTTGGACCAGATTTGATTAAAGAGTCTGAACGAAAAGTGAAGTTGATTCGCGATAGGCTCAAGGTAGCCCAATCCAGGCAGAAGAGTTATGCGGATTCTAAACGCAAGGAGACAGTTCACGAAGTCGGAGACAGAGTTTACCTTCGTGTATCACCACTTCGAGGAGTGAAGCGCTTTGGAGTTAAAGGAAAGATAGCGCCACGTTTTGTAGGACCATACAAAGTTTTGGAGCGTATGGGAGAAGTTGCTTACAAGCTGGAATTGCGTGAAGGATTGTCAGGAGTTCATGATGTATTTCACGTTTCCCAGTTGAAGAAGTGCCACGCAGAGAGGGCTGAGATACCACTGAGAGATACAGTGCCACTGGAGGCGATTCAGTTGGATAGTGACTTGACCTATGAGGAGAAACCAGTTAAGATTCTTGAGTATGCCAGCCGAGTCACCCGCAGCAAGGTTATCAAGTTTTGCAAAGTTCAGTGGAGTCACCATACCGAGGACGAAGCCACCTGGGAGCGAGAGGAAGATCTACGCAAGGACCACTCTCACATATTTTCTAGCCAACCCGAATCTCGAGGGCGAGATTCATCTTAAGGGGGTAGGTTTGTAACATCCCAAATTTTCAATTTGGAATGTTATACATTAGATCATCATTGCATAGCATATTTTATTGCATTTTGGCAAATCCTCGAAAATCCTAAGCAACTCAAGGACCCTCGGAGAGAGTTGGGGATTTTTCGCGGTTTTCATATTTGATTTTTATCAAATAATTAAACGAGGATTTTTTTGGTTTTAATTTATTTTTCTCTCCGAAAAATATTTCATATTAAAATATATGAGGGGAGAAAATATGACTTCTCCAAAATAATTGAAATATTGGAGGAAAAATATTAAAATCAAATATTGGATGATGCAAGCGGTCATTGAAGATGCGGAGCGTGCAGAGGAGCATGTTCTCAATTAAGGGCTCGATCAAGGGTCATCGAGTGCTCAACCGCAATAGGGCGAGCGGTCATTTGACACTGATGGCCGACTACTTTGCCCCGGATGCACTCCCAATTGACCATTTTCGCCGGCGTTTTCGGATGCGCAAGACTGTCTTCGATCGTTTGTACCATGGCGTCCGGCCCTATGATGACTACTTGGTCTGGAAGAAGGACGATGTGGGAATGATTGGCTTCTATGGTTACTGTCGGTGTACTAAAGTTTGGGTCCTTTAGTACCCAGACTTGTGCACAGGTAGTAGTAGCCTTCCTGACGGCATGGCTTGCCGGGGAGCAGCCGAGGACAAGCACAAGACTAGTTGATAAAGTCATAAAGAAGACATCCAAGCAGGTAGTCGAAAAGTACTGAGGAGAGTACAGAAGATCAATGCTGGAGTTGTCGGCAAGCAAATGAAGACCCGGCAAGCTCTGTGCCGGCAAGATCCCACTACCTTGCCACCACTCCACATCAACGACCAATTTGTGACTTGTCAAGTAGGTGTCAAGCGGGCAGGTAGTTAGGTGAGCTCTGTCTGGGCATGTGTCAGCTCGCTGCCAAAGATACAACTTTAATGACACTCGTCCCAGGAGCGTGTCAAGATAATACGAGGTAGTTGGGCGAATGACACAAAAGGAGAGACGATCCTTCCCTAGGAGCTTCACTTGCGTGACACCTCACGGTGCATTCAATGCATTTGTCCTGACCCGTTAGAGTTATGTATTTGGCACTATAGCCACTATTTGTCTTATGTAAAGACCATTTTGCCACTGTGGTGACCCCTTTCCTTATAGAAGGAGGCCCATGGCTATCTTTACAAAGGTCAGAACTTTGCTCATTTACACAAGCTGCACTTCTCGCACAACCTTGCCGACATGTTGCCTCCTTGTACTTGAGCTTCATACACTCAATACAACAAAACAGGAGTAGGGTTTTATGCTTCACAGCGGCCCGAACCTGGGTAAATCTTTGTGTTGATTGCTACATCTGCTCTTTGTGCACGTTGATCTCCCTAGTAAAACTGCGAAGGGACCTTGCCAGTCCCATAGATCGTCATACGCATGACATCTTTGGCACGCCAGATAGGGGGATCGCTTGCGCGAACCTGATTTAGCAGTCAGCACGTCAGCTTCGTCATCTTCATTGCCATGGCTCCCTAGAAGAAGGGCACCACGGCGGCCGGTCCATCTATGTCCAAGTTACCGATGCCAACACAGACAGGCGACGACGCAGGTGGTGGCGGAGGAGGCGGAGGCGGCGAGCAACTTCCTCGATATTCTGGTGATCTAAGCCAGGCGAGCGACATCATCCGGAGCGGGAACAACAACAACCTGCACGCCATGAGGTCCAAGGATGGAGTTGTGCTGCCTGCGGGCAGCGTGGCAAATTCCAAGGATGACGCGGTGCCATCCAAGACACCCACGCCAGCGCACACACCCCGACCATCTCAGGTCGCGCGCAACAAGCAGCGTCACGACGTCGGCGGTTCCAGGCGGCCTCATGGCAATGTAGGGGAACGTTGCATGGGAAACAAAAATTTTCCTATGCCCACCAAAATCAATCTAGGAGATGACCATCTACGAGAGGAGAGATTGGATCTACATACCCTTGTAGATCGCTAAGCAGAATCATTAATAAACGCGGTTGATGTAGTCGTATTCTTCATGATCCAATCGCGATCCAATCCGATCTAGCGCCGAACGGACGACACCTCCGCCTTCAGCACATGTGCGACTCGATGAAGTCTCCTCCTTCTTGATCCAACAAGATAGGGAGGAGAAGTAGATGCGATCTCAACCAGCACGACGGCATGGTGGAGATGGTGGTGGAGCAATCCCAGCAGGGCTTCGCCAAGCGCCTCCGAAATTACAAACGAAGAAGAACGGGAGAGAGGGGAGGCGGCAAGGCATGGGAATTGTTGTCTCCAGCCCTTGCGCCTCCTCCCTACTATATATAGGGGTGGGGGCGCAGCCCTAGCCCCTCCTCCAAGGAGGGGAGGCGGCCAAAGAGGGAGGAGTGCGCTCCAAGCCAAGTGGAGAGCTCTCTCCCTTAGGGTTTCCATTCCCCTAGGCGGATGGGCCTTAGGGGGCTGGTGCGCCTGGCCCAATAAGGCTAGGACGCCCCCTATAGCCCATGCACGCCCTAGGTGCTGGAGGGATCCTTCCAGACTCCTCTAGAACCTTCTAGAACCTTCCGGAAGATTTTGAAAGCTTCCTGGTACAATACCGGTAAAACCAGAAACTTTTTTCGTAGCCAAAATATGACTTTTCATAAGTATATCTTTACCTCCGGACCATTCCAGAGCTCCTCGTGACATCCGGGATCTCATCCGGGACTCCGAACAACATGCGGTCACCAACGTGAATATCCCAATACTACTCTAGCGTCACCAAACGTTAAGCGTGCGGACCCTACGGGTTCGAGAATCATGTGGACATGACCGAGACACCTCTCCAGTCAATAACCAATAGCGGGACCTGGATGCCCATATTGGTTCCCACATATTGCACAATGATCTTTATTGGTCGAACCACGATGCCAAGGATTAATTCAATCAATCCCGTATGCAGTTCCCTTTGTCTAGCGGTATATTATTTGCCCGAGATTCGATCGTCGGTATCTCCATACCTAGTTCAATATCGTTAGCGGCAAGTCTCTTTACTCGTTCCATAATACAAGATCCTGTGACTAACTCCTTTGTCACATTGCTTGCAAGCTTCTTGTGATGTTGTATGACTGAGAGGGCCCAGAGATACCTCTTCGTCATACGGAGTGACAAAACCCAATCTCGATCCATGCCAACCCAACAGACACCCTCAGAGATACCTGTAGAGTACCTTTATGATCATCTAGTTACTAAGTGACATTTGATACACACAAGGCATTCCTCCGGTGTCAAGGAGTTGCATGATCTCATGGTCTTAGGAACAGATACTTGACATGAAGAAAGTAGTAGCAATAAACTAATACGATCAAATGCCATGCTTATGGTTGGGCCTTGTCCATCACATCATTCTCCTAATGATGTGATCCCGTTATCAAATGACAACTCATGTCTATGGTTAGGAAACCTTAACCATATTTGATCAACGAGCTATTCTAGTAGCGGATCACTAGGGACACGTTGTTGTCTATGTATCCACACATGTATCTGAGTTCCCGATCAACACAATTCTAGCATGGATACTAAACGATTATCATGAATAGGAAATATGATAATAACCAATTTATTATTGCCTCTAGGGCATATTTCCAACAGTATCCCACTTGCACTAGAGTCAGTAATCTAGTTCACATCGCCATGTGATTAACGCCCAATGAGTTATGGGGTTTGATCATGTTTTGCTTGTGAGAGAGGTTTTAGTGAATGAGTCTGCAACATTCCGATCTGCGTGTACTTCGCAAATCTCTATGTCCTATTGTAGATGCTGCTACCACGCTCCACTTGGAGCTATTCCAAATGGCTACTCCACTATACATATCCGGTTTGCTACTAAGAGTCATCTGGATTGGTGTCAAAGCTTGCATCGACGTAACCCTTTACGCCGAACTCTTTATCACCTCCATAACAGAGAAACATTTCCTTATTCCTCTAAGGATAATTTTGACCACTATCCAGTGATCCACTCCGAGATCACACTTGTACCCCCTTGCCAGACACGTGGCAAGGCACACATCAGGTGTAGTACACAACACGGCATACCGTATAGAGTCTATGGCTAAGGTGTAGTGGACGAACTTCGTCCTTTCTCTTTCTTCTGCCATGGTCGAGCTTTGAGTCTTACTCAACTTCACACCTTACAACTCAGGCAAGAACTCCTTATTTGACTGATCCATTTTGAACTCCTTCAAAATCATGTCAAGGTATGTGCTCTGTGAAAGTCTTATCAGGCGTTGATACGTCTCTGTCGTATCTATAATTTTTGATTGGTTCATGCCAATATTATACAACTTTCATATACTTTTGGTAACTTTTTATATTATTTTTGGGAGTAACATATTGATCCAGTGCCCAGTGCCAGTTCCTGTTTGTTGCATGTTTTTTGTTTCGCAGAATATCCATATCAATGGAGTCATATCTTTGTTCTAGTATCAAGGTGTAATTCTTAAGTTGTAAGTAAATAAAAGTGTGATGATCGTCATCATTAGAGCACTGTCCCATGTGAGGAAAGGATGATGGAAGCTATGATTCCCTCACAAGTTGAGATGAGGCTCCGGACTTAAAATAAATAAGGGGCCAAAGAGCCCCAAATAAAAAAAAAGAGAGAAAAAGAGAGAAGGGACAATGTTACTATCCTTTTCCAAACTTGTGCTTCGAGATAGCATCGTGTTATTCATGATAGAGAGTCTCTTATTTTATCACTTTCATATACTAGTGGGAATTTTCCATTATAAGAACTTGGCTTGCATATCCCAATGATGGGCTTCCTAAAATTGCCCTAGGTCTTCGTGAGCAAGCAAGTTGGATGCACACCCACTTAGTTTATTTTGAGCTTTCATACACTTATAGCTCTAGTTCATCTGTTGCATGGAAATCCCTACTCACTTGCATCGATATCCATTAATGGGCATTTTCATAGCCCATTAGTTTTCCTAGGTGATGTGAGACTTTCTCCTTTTTGTCTTCTCCTCACAACCACCATATTCTATTCCACCTATAGTGCTATATCCATGGCTCACGCCCATGTATTGCATGAAAGTTGAAAAGGCTTGAGAACATTAAAAGTATGAAACAATTGATTGACTTGTCAGCGGGGTTGTGCATGATGAAATACTTTGTGTGACGAAGATGGAGCATAGCCAGACTATATGATTTTGTATGGATAACTTTCTTTAGCCATGATATGTTGAGAAGACATGATTGCTTTATTAGTATGCTTGAAGTATTATTGTCTTAATGTCAAATGATGGACTGTTGCTTTGAACCACTCGTGTCTTAGTATTCATGCCATGATTAGATTATATGATCCACATCAAAAATTATATTTTTATCATTTACCTACTTGAGGACGAGCAGGAATTAAGCTTGGGGATGTTGATACGTCTCTGTCGTATCTATAATTTTTGATTGTTTCATGCCAATATTCTACAACTTTCATATACTTTTGGCAAATTTTTATATTATTTTTGGGACTAACATATTGATCCAGTGCCCAGTGCAAGTTCCTGTTTGTTGTTTGTTTTTTGTTTCGTAGAATATTCATATCGAACGGAGTCCAAACACGATAAAAACTTACAGATATTTTTTGGAATATATGTGATTTTTGGGAAAAAGAATAAACGCGAGACGATGCCAGAGGGGCCCACGAGCCCTAGGGGCGCGCCCCCTACCCTGGGAGCGCCTGGGAGGCTTGTGTCCACCCCCTAAGGCAGTTGGTTCCCTTCTTCGGCCGCAAGAAAGATAATATCCAAATAAAATCATGTTAAAATTTCAGCCCAATCGGAGTTATGGATCTCCGGGAATTTAAGAAACGGTGAAAGGCCAGAAAACAGGAATGCAGAAACAGAAGGAAACATGGAGAGAGATCCAATCTCGGAGGGGCTCCCGCCCCTCCCCCACCATGATGGCCAAGGACCAGAGGGGAAACCCTCCTCCCATCTAGGGGGGAGGCCAAGGAAGAAGAAGAAGGAGGGGCTCTCTCCCCCTCTCTCCCGGTGGCGCTGGAACACCGTCGGGGCCATCATCGTGACGGCGATCTACACCAACAACTTCGCCGCCGTCATCACCAACTCTCTCCCCCTCTATGCAGTGGTGTAACACCTCTTCTCCCCGCTGTAACCTCTACTTAAACATGGTGCTCAATGCTATATATTATTATCCAATAATATGTGGCTATCCTATGATGTTTGAGTAGATTCGTTTAGTCCTGTGGGTTGATTGATGATCGTGATTGGTTTGAGTTGCATGTTTTATTATTGGTGCTGTCCTATGGTGCTCTCCGTGTCACGCAAGCGTGAGGGATCCCCGTTGTAGGGTTTGCAATATGTTCATGATTCGCTTATGGTGGGTGGCATGAGTGACAGAAGCACAGACCCGAGTAAGTAGGTTGTTTGCGTATGGGAGTAAAGAGGACTTGGTACTTTAATGCTATGGTTGGGTTTTACCTTAATGATCTTTAGTAATTGCGGATGATTGCTAGATTTCCAATCATAAGTGCATATGATCCAAGTAGAGAAAGTATGTTAGCTTATGCCTCTCCCTCATATAAAATTGCAATAGTGATTACCGAACTAGTTATCGATTGACTACGGAAAATAACTTTCTTGTGACAAAAATCTCTCTACTAAAACTAACTTAATTATTTCTTTATCTAAACAGCCCCTAGTTTTTATTTACGTGCTATTTATTATCTTGCAAACCTATCCCTTTACACCTACAAAATACTTCTAGTTTCATACTTGTTCTAGGTGAAGCAAACATAAAGCGTGCATAGAGTTGTATAGGTGGTCGATAGAACTTTAGGCGAATATTTGTTCTACCTTTAGCTCCTTGTGGGTTCAACACTCTTACTTAACGAGAAAGGCTACAATTGGTCCACTATACTTGTGGGTTATCAGGCGTCTTGATCTATCTCTATAGATCTTGATGCCCAATATGCCAGCAGCTTTACCTAGGTCTTCCTTTGAAAAACTCCTTTCAAACAACCCTCTATGCTTTCGAGAAATTCTACGTCATTTCCGATCAACAATATGTCATCCACATATACTTATCAGAAATGTTGTAGTGCTCCCACTCACTTTCTTGTAAATACAAGTTTCTTTCAAACTTTGTAAAAATCCAAAAGCTTTGATCAAAGCATACATTCCAACTCCAAGACGCTTGCTCCAGTCCATAAAAGGATTGCTCGAGCTTGCATACCTTTTAGCATCCTTAGGATCAACAAAACCTTTTGGTTGTATCACATACAACCTTTCCTCACGGAAACCGTTAAGGAACTCTGTTTTGACATCCATCTGCCAGATTTTGTAATCGAAAAATGTAGCAACTGCTAACATAATCCCAACAGACTTTAGCATCACTATGAGTGAGAAAGTCTCATCATAGTCAACTCCTTGAACTTGTCGGAAACTTCTTTGCGACAAGTAGAGCTTCATAAACTGTGGCATTACCATCAGCATCTGTCTCAAAAGATCCATTTGTGCTTAATGGCATACTGGTCATCGAGCAAGTCTACCAAAGTTCGTACTTGGTTTTTATACATGGATCCTACTTCGGATTTCATGGCTCCTAGCCATTTGTTGGAATTTGGGCCCACCATCGCTTCTTCATAGGTTCACTGTTGTCTAACAACATGACCTCCAAGACAGGATTGCCGTACCACTCAGGGGCGGTACGAGTCCTTGTCGACCTACGAGGCTCGGTAGTAACTTGTTGATCTGCAACTTCATGATCATCATCATTAGCTTCGTCTTCACTTGGCGCAGGCGCCGCAGAAACATCTTGTGCATCGTGCTACTTTCTAACTGAAGTGACGGTTCAACAACCTCATCAAGTTCTACCTTCCTCCCACTCAATTCTTTCGAGAGAAACTCCTTCTCTAGAAAGGATCCATTCTTCGCAACAAAGACCTTGCCTTCGGATCTGAGATAGAAGGTGTACCCAACTATTTCCTTAGGGTATCCTATGGAGACGCACTTGTCCGCTTTGGGTTCGAGCTTATTAGGCTGAAGTCTTTTCACATAAGCGGCGCAGCCCCAAACCTTTGCCAAACCATAATCATACGATGTCGTCTCAACGAATTTAGATGGTGCCCTATTTAAAGTGAATGTAGTTGTCTCTAATGCATAAACCCAAAAATATAGTGGCAATTCAGTAAGAGACATCATAGATCACACCATATCCAATAGAGTACGATTACGACGTTCGGACACACCATTACGCTGTGGTGTTCCAGGTGGCATGAATTGTAAAACAATTTCCACATATATTTTAAATGTATACTGATATGTCTCCAACGTATCTATAATTTTTGCTTGTTCCATGTTGTTATGTTATCATTCTTGGATGTTTTACAATCATTTTATAGCAACTTTATATCATTTTTTTGGGAGTAACCTATGGACATAGTGCCCAGTGTCAATTGCTGTTTTTTGCTTGTTTTTTACTTCACAGAATATCAGTACCAAACGGAGTCCAAACGCAGCAAAACTTTTTGGAGAATTTTTCTGGACCACAAGACACAACATGGGCCATAGAAGTACCAGAGGGGAGGCCCGAGGTGGGCACAACCCACCTGGGTGCGCCCAGGAGCCCAGGTGCACCCAAGGGGGTTGTGCCCCCCTGGGTGGCCTCCCGCATCGCCTCTTCGCCCTATAAATCCCCAAATATTCCAGAAACCCTAGGGGAGTCGACGAAACACAATTCCAGCTGCCGCAAGTTCCATAACCCCGAGATCCCATCTAGACATCATCACGGAGGGGTTCATCATCCTCATTGGTGCCTCACCGACGATGCGTGAGTAGTTCATCATAGACCTACGGGTCCGTAGTCAGTAGCTAGATGGCTTCCTCTCTCTCTCTCTTTTGATTCTCTATACAATGGTCTCTTGGATATCTATTTCATGTAACTCTTTTTGCGGTGTGTTTGTTGGGATCCGATGAACTTTGAGTTTATGATCAGATCTATATCCATGAATATTATTTGAGTCTTCTTTTGATCTCTTATATGCAGGATTATTTATAGCCTCGTATTTATTCTTCGAATCTTTGGTTTAGTTAGGCCAACTAGGTCGATTTTTCTTGCCATGGGAAGAGGTGCTTTGTGATGGGTTCAATCGTGCGGTGTTCTTTCCCAATGACAAAAGGGGCAGCAAGACACGCATGTATCGTTGCTATTAAGGATAACAAGATGGGGGCTATTCCTACATGAATAGATCTCATCTACATCATTTCATCGTTCTTATTGCATTACTCCATTTCTCCATAAACTTAATACACTAGATGCATGCTAGATAGCGGTCGAGGTGTGGAGTAATAGTAGTAGATGCAGACAGGAGTTGGTCTACTAATCTTGGACGTGAGGCCTATATATTGATCATTGCCTTGGATATCGTCATAATTATTCAAACTTCTATCAATTTCCCAACAGTAATTTGTTTACCCGCCGTATGCTATTTTCTCGAGAGAAGCCACCAGTGAAATCTACGGCCCTCGGGTCTATTCTTTATCATATTTACTTTGAGATCTATTTTTATTTGCTTTTATTTTTAGATCTATTATTCCAAAAACCCAAAAATACCTTGTTGCACTTTTTTGTTACTTATTTTATTTCATGTTTTATCGAGATCTATTTATCCAATCTACCACAATTTTTATCCCGCCAGCTTGACAATTTCTGGCGCTGTTACCCGAAGAGGGATTGACAACCCCTCATAAGCTTCGGGTTGCAAGTATTTGTTCTTTGTGTGCAGGTACCGTTTACATAGTGTTGCTTGATTATCCTACTAATTGATAACCTTGGTTTTATAACTAAGGGAAATACCTACCGTAGCTATGCTGCATCATCCCTTCCTCCTTGGGGAAATACCGATGTAGTTCAAGCGACATCATATACCAAACTCGTAACTCAGATATTCACCTCCACGATCATATCATAAACATTTTATCTTCTTGTCACGATGATCTTCAACTTTACTCTGAAATTGTTTGAAATTTTCAAACATTTCAGAGTTGTGTTTCATTAAGTAAATATACCCATATCTACTCAAATCATCAGTGAAGGTAAGAAAATAATGATATCCACTGCGTGCTTCAATACTCATTGGACCGCATACATCCGTATGTACCATTTCCAATAAGTCACGTGCCCGCTCCATCGTACTAGAAAACGGGGTCTTAGTCATCTTGCCCATGAGGCATGGTTCGCATGTCTCAAGCGATTCAAAATCGAGTGAGTCCAATGATCCATCAGCGTGGAGCTTTTTCATGCACTTTACAGCAATATGACTTAAGTAGCAGTGCCACAAGTATGTGGTACTATCATCATTAACGTTGCATCTTTTGGCATCAATATTATGAACATGTGTATCACTACAATCGAGATTCAATAAACCATTCACATTGGGTGCATGACCATAGAAGGTATTATTAATGTAAACCGAATAACCATTATTCTCTGACTTAAATGAATAACCGTATTGCAATAAATACAATATAATCATGTTCATGCTCAAGGCAGACACCAAATAACATTTATCTAGGTTCAACACTAATCCGAAGGTAGAGGGAGCGTGCGATGGTGATCACATCAACCTTGGAAACACTTCCAACACACATCCTCACCTCGCCCTCAGCTAGAGTCTTCGTTTATTCCGCAGCTTTTGTTTCAAGTTACCAATATTAGCAACTGAACTGGTATCTAATACTCAGGTGCTACCAGGAGTACTAGTAAGGTACACATCAATAACACGTACAAATATATTTTTGTTGAAGTTGCCAGCCTTCTTATCTACAAAGTATTTGGGGCAGTTCTGCTACCAGTGATCGTTCCCCTTACAATAGAAGCACTTAGTCTCGGGTTTGGGTTCAACCTTGGGTTTCTTCACTGGAGCGGCAACTAGCTTGCCATTCGTGAAGTTTCTCTTCTTGCCCTTCCCTTCTTGAAACCAGTGGTCTTGTTAACCATCAACACTTGATGCTCCTTATTGATTTATACCTTCGCGACCTTAAGCATCGCGAACAGCTCCGGGATCATCTCCATCCCTTGCATGTTATAGTTCATCACGAAGTTGTAATAGCTTCGTGATAGTGACTGGAGAACTCTATCAATCACTATCTTATCTGGAAGATTAACTCCCACTTGATTCAAGCAATTGTAGCACCCAGACATTCTGAGCACATGCTCACTGGCTAGGCTATTCTCCTCCATCTTGTAGGCAAAGAACTTGTCAGAGGTCTCATACCTCTCAACACGGGCATGAGCCTAAAATACCAATTTCATCTGTTGTAACATCTCATATGTTCCATGGCATTCAAAACGTCTTTGGAGCCCCGATTCTAAGTCGTAAAGCATGGCGCACTAAACTATCAAGTAGTCATCAAAACGTGTCTGCCAGATGTTCACAACACCCATAGACTACGCTTGAGGGGGTGGTGCTCCAAGCGGTGCATCAAGGACATACGCCTTCTGTGCAACAATGAGGACAATCCTCAGATCATGGACCCAGTCCGCATAATTGCTACCATTATCTTTCAACTTAATTAGTTTTCTCTAGGAACGCATCAAAAACAGGGGAGCTACAACGCGAGCTATACACCATAATTTGCAAAGACATTTTGACTATGTTCATGATAATTAGTCCAGTTAATCAAATTACTAATGAACTCCAAGTCAAATCAACATCCCTTTGGTTGTCTAAGTGTGACATGATCCAAATCCACCAACCCAAGTCCGATCATCACTTGAGATGAGGTGGTTTCAATGGTGAACATCTCCATGTTGATCATATCTACTATGTGACTCATTTTCGACCTTCCGGTCTCCTGTGTTCCAAGGCCATGCATGTACATGCTAGGCTCGTCAAGTTTAACCTAAGTGTTCCGCATGTGCAAAACTGGCTTGCACCAGTTGTATGTGAATGTAGAGTCTATCACACCCGATCATCACGTGGTGCTTCAAAACGACGAACTTTCACAACGGTGCACACTTGGGGAGAACACAATTTTATCTTGAAATTTAAGTGAGGGATCACCTTATAATGCTACCGTCATCCTAAGCAGAATAAGATGCATAAAAGGATTAACATCACATGCAAATCATAAGTGACATGATATGGCCATCATCTTGTGCTTTTGATCTCCATCTCCAAAGCATCGGCATGATCTCAATCATCACCGACATGACACCATGATCTCCATCATCATGTCGCCATCGGGGTTGTCATGCCAACCATGCTTCTACAACTATTGCTACCGTTTAGCGATAAAGTAAAGCATTACATAGCGCTTAATGATTGACACACAGGTCATACAATAATTAAAGGCAACCCTATGGCTCCTGCCGGTAGCCGTATTCATCGACATGCAAGTCATGATAATCTATACAAACATGATCATCTCATACATCAAATATACCCTATCATGTCTTTGGCCTTATCATATCACAACATAGCTTGCAAAAACAAGTTAGACGTCCTCTACTTTGTTGTTGCATGTTTTACGTGGCTGTCGTGGGTAACTAGTAAGAACCGTTCTTACCTACGCAAAGCCACAAAGGTGATATACAAGTTGCTATTTAACCTTCTACAAGGATCGGCTTTGCCTAATCCAATTCAACTAAGGTGGGAGAGACAGACATCCGCCAACCATCTTTATGCAACAAGTTGCATGTCAGTCGATGGAACCGGTCTCATGTACGTGGACATGTAAAGTTGGTCCAGGCGCTTCATCCCAGAATACCGCCGAATCAAGAAAAGACCAAGGAAGGAAGCAATCTGAATATTAATGCCCACAAACTCCTTTGTGTTCTACTCGTGATGTCATCTACACATCACTACAAAAAAATACACTTATGTGATGATACGTGTTTGTAATAGTAGGTCACGTTTTCTGTCATGCATGTACATCCATGACGATTTTATGACAGAATCAAGATAGTCATACCTGTACTGTCGTAGAAGTGTTCCATGACATTACCAAAATTATCATCACGGAAGTGTCCACTTCCATGACGATAAATCGCGCATCATAGAAGTGCTTTCGTCAAGGGTGACCGACACGTGGCATCCACCGTAACGGGTCGCCGTTAAGCTATCGAGTTCCGGTTTGGATCCGATAACCCGTGAACAGCCCGGACCAATGGCGATTTTCCACGTGTAAAATTCTCATTCGCCGACGAACCACGTGTCGGCTCAGCGTTGGGACAGATGTCAACCGTCCATTTGACAAGAGTCACCAATGAAACGTTGACACGTGGGATGGCCCAATAGAGGCCCATATAGGTCTAAAAGCTGGCCCAGGAACAGGCCCACAAGATTTCGTCAGATCTAATGGGTCGTCCCACTAATAGCCTAACATTTTCTGGACCAAATTATAGCCCACATCAGATACGGGCCGTTAAATGATTGCAATATTCTGGGCCAGTTTAGGACCCATATCAGATCTGGCCTGTTAATAGCCTGCAATAGTTTGGGCCAAATTACGGTCCACACCTGATTAGGCCCATTAACTGACTTTTATTTCTTGGGCCAAATTACGGCCCATAACAGATACGACCCTTTTAACAGCTACTGTGCCATTTGGTCAATTGGCGGCCTGATTTGCTCTTCGGCCTCTTAATGGCCCATTTAACAGTTCGGCTCGATATTAGTTTTGGCCTGTCAGCGGCCCTGTCTACATATGGGTCTCTTTTGGCCCGGTTTCACTTTCAGCCATTTAAAGGCCCGAGTTGTAGTTGGGCCTAATTATGGTCTGTAGTTATTTTCGGCCTCTTAACGGACCATAGTCTTCGTGGATATATTCTAGCCCAAACTGCCTATCGGCCCGTTAAAGGTCCTTGAGAGTGTTGGGCCTAATTTAGGCCCGTTATACATCCGGCCTGCTTCCCGCCCGTCATGTAATTGGGTCAGCCAAGGCCCAAAAACATTTCACCCTGTTAATGGCCCGTCACCCGAATGTGCCAATAATGAGCCTATTTATATTACAGCACGCTGTCGGCCCGTGATTTGTTCGCCACAATTAGGGCTGAATCTAGTTCTCAATCTGTTAAAAGCCTATTTAATTTTCGGGCCCAATTAAGGCAAGCGGTTTACTTGGCCTTTTAAAGGCCCAAAACTATTAGTGGGCCAGATTAAGACTAGACCTAACTAATGGCCCAAGATGATTGTAGGCCCACGGTTCGGCCCGTGGCGACCGACCAGTTTTAGTACAAAAATTATTATTTTATAAACCTAACCTATTGGCTCATTGCGCACCGATCGAAGATTACGATCTTTTCTCAGAGCGACGAGAGCAGAAACAACAAATAAATTACAACATCATGACGAAGAATAAACCTAGACTATACAACAAAGAAATTACAGCATATTACATCCCCTAGGCATCAAAGTTCGACGCCATTGATAATAAAGGGCAACCAGAAAGCAGATTACATAAACTGGGCAGGTCGCCACCAGTGGAAGTTAACAGGCCGACAAAATAATAGACAAAACCGACAGCTCTTTAACACAGTTCAAGAAGGGTTAGCCCGGCCCAGGAGCTACATCACAAGCAACTTAGCAACCTGATGAGACTGTGCTTCTCTGGCGCTCATATCCACCAACTTAAGCTGCATAGCATCAATAAACGTCTTGTACTTACGGTTAATCTTGCATAGAGATTGGAGTTCCAGTCGGATTTGAGCGGAAGCATGTATTTCTGCTTGAATTTAAGACTGAAGAAGTCGAACAAATTCAGGCGGCGACTTCATCGAGCTTGTGTCACTGAGTAAGTTTGACACTCCATCAAGATGTGACTTTGTGGTTGTATCCCTACCCTCAAGATGTGTTGCCTTCTCCTCTGGAATATGTGTTAGAGGGACAAATAATGGGTTCGTCTCACTATCATTGTGGCAGTTCTTCCTAGCAGCAGTGCTGTCACCCTGAAAGAGAAACAAGTAGGTAGATAACAGGTTTTGCACGTATAAGCATTAGCGCTGTCAATTCATCTCATTTCTTTGTCAGAAATAAAGAGACACGGTTTAAAATAGCATTAACATAATAGGCATTGTTCATAGTTAAGACGGCATGAAATGGCATTGTGCAGGAGCGGCCAGCTTCACCAGACCACTGGATTACAGATCAAGAACACAAGCATAGATGTAGTTCTAAACAACGTATAAGCATGAATGGTGAGTGTACTGTCAATTTATACCATTTTAGATTGGTAAATAAAGAGACACGATTTAAATAACATTAATATAATATGGCATTGTTCATAGTTGAGACATAGCAGGATATGACATTGTGCTGTTGTTGGTAGTTTCATCACACCACTGGATTACAAATCAAGATCACAAGCATACACATAGTGCTAAAGAAGATAACTTGCTATGTTTAGTTTAATTTACATGGTACGAATAAGGAACTAGGTTGTACAACTAAAGACTGAAATTGAGAAGGACAAACTTATGTTTATGTACTTCTACTTTATAAACTTTGAACAAGCAATTTGATGCAGACGACAAAAATAAACAACATTTGCACTCATAGCTATCCAAATATACACAACAAAGTTTGAAGGCTCGAGGAGGACAAACTTACATTAGTAGTGAAGACAGGCTCTATAAGTCAAAATTGACGGGGGGGGGGGGGGGGGCAATTCAAGAAGTTTACCACACACTCTTCTTCAAGAGTATTGCCTTTATTCTATATTTAGTTGAGTAAATATAGATGTGAAAATATAGGAACAAATGGCGATTATGTTACTTAAGATGCAGAGTACAAATGTAAATACAACATACAGGCGGAAGGTACTAACAAGAGCAATGCGGAGCTAAACTTCTTCAGTAACATTGGTTTTATTCAATATTTTGGCAAGAGTAAATGTAGATCCGTGCATAGAAAAATGGAGGACAAGGGAAAATAAGCTGCAAAGTGTACATGAAGAACTAACTGACAAATATAAGTACAGTGATGAAGGACAACAGATATTTACAAGAACAATGCAGAACTAAATTTCTTCATAAGCATTGGGTTTATTCTACATTAATTTAAGCATTAATATAGATCTGATAATTTGGAGCGAACAGTGGATAAGCAAGCTGTAATGCACAATGATGTCACATAATCCACCAGGTATGAATGTAAGGACAGCTATAGGACAATAGGTACTCACAAGAGCAAATCAGCGACCAGCATAGTTGCGATATCCTAGGTTTTGCGGCGCTGGTTCTATCGCCAATATACGTCGGGTGCTATGTGATTTCTCCGGTAGCACCACCTTTTTCAAGGACTTTGCTTGTACTCCTTCAGGTTCTGCAATCACCCTCTTCCTTTTGGATGTCTGAAACACAAGAACAACATTTGAATGGAAAAACATGGTATGACGACAAATGGAATAGGTGTTGATAATGGATGGGCATGGCATATTCACATATATCATGAGTAAACTAAGCAGATGGCGGTGCAACAAAGCAAAAGAAATGCGAGACACCTTATGTAAGATATGTGCAACCAATAAAACCTTGCCAAATTAGAACATGCGCCTTATTGGGTGAATAGGATAGGCCATCTGCCTTTGACTCCTTGAGCTCAGAATAGTCATTAGGATCATATTCTAAATACGAATCTATAGGTCGGGAGCATGTGGGCTTCATTGCATCCACAATGGACCTCAATCCCTTGATGCCAAGTTTGTTACCCATTGAACTGTTCCGCAATATTCTTCTGATGTGCGCATTCTTATATTCATTGTGATTACGTACAATATCTGTAAAGCATGAAAACACAAATAGTAGTGAGATTATCTTTGTAATGCAGAGGATTTTGTAATATAATGGAGGCTCCCTATAAACCCTTGTGTGCTATCACTGGATTCTGATGAGAGAGCCCATGTGTGCTATAATATGGTGAGTAGATTAATATAATCTGGCACAGCTACACACAAAAATAGGCTCCCTGTTGGGAGCCCCAGATGTAAGGATAGTTGGCAGATGATAGGTTCATAATATACCGTATAGAAAGTTTATTGCCAAACCATGATAACGAGAGCGCAGAGCCAGTAGGCAGATCGTAGTGTAGATAATAGGGGTACACCATAACCACCATAAATAAATCAGGAAAGCGGAACTGGCTGGAAAACACAGGGTTTTGCCGCTACTAATATGCAGCCTATTGATCACCTACAGGCTAGCTCTATTCATCTGAAGACACACAGCTGTTACTATCAGTTTGGTCTATCAAAGACCGCACGGCTCCCACCATTTCCGGGGTATTATGGTAGACCAACTCGAAGTGCGAAATCATTTAGCAGAACCGGCCCAATAGAGCTGTCGATTGGACATGTCCATGCTCCCCTTCCTGACAAGGAACATACTATGCTTACTAAAGAAGAATAGAAGAGGAACATGTTAAAGAATAGAAGGGGAAGCATATTATTGAGATTGCCCTTCTTTCTATACAATGTTGGTTGCCCACCCATGATGAATCAGAGCGCCCAAAGAAATGCAATTCCATGATGTCTCTCTATATGCGGTCACATGCATTTGGAAACTCAATTGGGAGCATTAGCTAACCAATTAAATGTGTGTCTGTTAGCTAATGTCAGTATCATATCACATTCGTATTTGAAGAACCTTAGGACGTATGATTGGTGTGTTATTTAGCTTTAAAGGGTGGACAGCTGCTGGTAGGACACAAAGCACCTATGGAGATCGTAGTGTGGATATAATGGGAAAACCCTAAGCATCAGGAGTAAAATCAGGAATGTGGAACTTGCTGGAATATATGTGCTAGTATTGCCGGTACGGCTAGAAAGGCTTCGCATACCAGCTCCCTACAGCGCAGTACTGTTACTATCAGTCTAACTCTCAAAGGCGACACATACGATTAAATACGAAGAGTTGAAAGCGTCCATGACAAGCGACCGAATAGACCTGTACACTGCAAATGTCCCTGCTCCTCTTCACTACAAAGAACATACTGTACAACTATTATACTCCCTCTGTTCCTAAATACAAATCTTTGTAGAGATTCCACTATGGATCACATACGGATGTATATAGATACATTTAGAGTGTAGATTCACTCATTTTGCTCCATATGTAGTCCATGGAGGTATCTCTACAAAGACTTATATTTAGGTACGGAGAGAGTACTTACAAAGGAAGAACAGAAGAGGAGCATGCTAAAGAAGAGCAAGCAGATTTTGGATAATAAAATGTTGGTTGGCCACACATGATGAACCAGAGCACATAAAGAACGCAACTCCCTGCTGTCCCTCGATGTGTGGCACATGTGCTTTTTGAAAGTAAAGTAGGAACATTAACTGACCAATTAAACATTCTCAGTTTTAGTACATGTCAGCATCAAGATTCGTATTTGAGCATCTAAGTTTGGAATTATGAGTGGCATGTTGTTTAGCTTGATGGGTTGAGGAGCACTGCTTGCACGTACGTCTCAAAGCACCTACGATAATAGTACTGAATATATGGGAATGTCTACATGCAAGTCGCCTGACTTTCGTCATTTGGGTCAGTCGACCATTTCAGGCGGTTGGACGAAGATCCTACGTCTCCTAACCCTTCTTCTTCTGCTTATTCTTCCCCTAAAGACCACCGCACGGGTCGCCGGCCCCCGCCCTCCCCTGAACTGCCCACCACCTCCGATCTTCCGCCGCCACCGGCCATCCCTCCAGCTAACCTCATCGCCCCACCCGCCTCGAGTTTTTCCTCCGGCGAGGCCCCACCATAGCCGACAACAGCCCCCACAACCACTGTCCCCATCTGAAACCCTGAGATAGATAATGGGGTAGCCCTCCGGCGAGCCCCTTCCTTCAGACCAGCGAACTCCGGCGAGCTCTCAAAAATCGACTGACCCAATTTTGAAATTTAGTCTACTATCATTTAACTAGTGTGGAATATAAAAGGGGAAAACCATAAGCATTGCGAGTATAGTCTTGAGCGTGCCATGGCGGATCTGAAGGTGCAAACCGGACAAAGGCAACTTCGCAACCAATGTTTGCTTTCAACTAACAAGTAAGTGATGGACAAGCCCGGATTGGGAAAAAATAACCCCCTAAACATGAAATTTAATCTTTCACGGCTGATGAGGGAAGAGGTAGATTTTGCGACCCTGACCACGCCATTTACTCATGAAGAAATTGATGCGGTTGTAAAAGAAATGCCTCCTGATAGAGCACCCAGTCCGGATGGCTTTAATGGTGCTTTTCTCAAAGCATGCTAGCCTATCATAAAATAGGATTTCTACCTTCTCTGCGAGGAATTCCATCATGGGGACTTCAACTTAGAGAGCTTGAACACTGGTCACATTACCCTCACACCGAAGACCAATGCACCTGAGACAGTCAATGATTATCGCCCCATTACCCTCTGATACGTCTCCAACGTATCTATAATTTATGAAGTATTCATGCCATGTATACAATAGTTTTATATGATTTTGGTATAATTTGATTAGAACTAACCCGGACTGACACTGTTTTCAGCGGAACTACCGTGGTGTTGTTTTTGTGCAGAAATAAAAGTTCTTGGAATGCGATGAAAATCAACGGAGAATTTTTCTAGAAAATATATGGAACAAAGAGTTACCGGAGGGGAGGCCCGTGGGCCCCACGAGGGTGGAGGGCGCGCCCCTGTGCCTCGTGGACTTCCCGTGGGCCCCCCTGACTTGTTCTCGACGCCAACCTCTCCTATAAATACCCAAACCTCCAGAAAATAACCTAGATCGGAAGTTCCGCCGCCGCAAGGCTCTATAGCCACGAGAAATCAATCTAGGCCCTCTCTGGCACCCTGCCGGAGGGGGCCATCATCACCGGAGGCCATGGAGGAGGATCCCGGAGGGGCCATCATCGCCATGAAGGCCAAGGACCAAACGGAGAACCTCTCCCCATCTAGGGGAAGGCCATGAAGGAGGAAGCACAAAGGGGGGGGGCTCTCCTCCTCTCTCTCAGTGGTTCCGGAGTGCCATCGGGAGGGGAATCATCGCCGCGGTGATTGTCTTCATCAACATCACCATCATCATCACCATCCTCATCTATTTTACGCGGTCCACTCTCCCGCACCCGGCTGTAATCCCTACTTGAACATGGTGCTTTATGCCACATATTATGATCCAATGATGTGTTGCCATCCTATGATGTTTTGAGTAGATATCCTTTGTCTTTGGGTTGATTGATGATCTAGGTATGAGTTGTATGTTTTATTTTGGTGCTGTCCTATTGTGCCCTCCGTGTCGCGCAAGCGTGAGGGATTCCCGCTGTAGGGTGTTGCAATACATTCATGATTCGCTTATAGTGGGTTGCTTGAGTGACAGAAGCATAAACCCGAGTAAGGGGGTTATTGCGTATGGGATAAAGGGGACTTGATATGTTAATGCTATGGTTGGGTTTTACCTTAATGATCTTTAGTAGTTGCGGATGCTTGCTAGAGTTCCAATCATAAGTGCATATGATCCAAGAAGAGAAAGTATGTTAGCTTATGCCTCTCCCTCATATGAAATTGCAATGACGACTACCGGTCTTGTTAACGATTGCCTAGGATAATTCCGCACACCGACCCTTCATTATTCCACACTCGCTATTTATAATATTTAGTAATATATTCTAACTTTATGATAACAGCACCTACTTTTATATTTTAGCTCTCCGATATCATGCAAAGTTATCCTCTTCATACCCACAACGTAGTTTTATTTATCGTTTCTAGTTGGAAGCAAACGTTCGGTGTACGTAGAGTCGTATCAGTGGCAGATAGGACTTGAGAGAATATTGATCTTACCTCTAGCTCCTTGTGGGTTCGACACTCCATACTTATCACTCCCACCTTTGGGAATTGCTACGATGATTCCCTGCACTTGGGGATTATCAAGCTCTTTTCTGGCGCCGTTGCCGGGGAGCAATAGCGTGGGGTTGATATTTTCGTGTATGCTTGTTTGCTTTCTTCACTAAGTAGTTTTTGTTTTCCCTTTTTAGTTTTGCTTAGTTGTGGGTGAAACATACAGTTTTTTTAAAAAGAATAAAAATACAAAAAAAATTTACTTGCCTCTCGTGCCTAAAAAGGTTTTCAATAAGAGAAGTGATTGGAAGGTTATGCATTGGAGAAGTGAGGGTCGACCTTGAACACTTGTGTTCATGCTCATGGAAACAATGTAAAAAATTTCATGGAAGATTCTCTGAAAATAATTATCCTTTTGTATATATCCATTGTATTATAAAAATAATGTGCCAAGCTTCGGTTTTAGGATGATTAGATTGCTTGTTTACTATGTGCAGTACAAAAACAGAAACTTTGGCTATAGTGCGTGAATTTACATTCTTTACTGGAAATTCAAATGGGTCTGAAACTTCTTGCACATTACTTCTGTACAAATTTTTTAAATTTTCATATTTGTTTTGAATTTTTTGGAGTTACAGAAGTTTACTAAACTTCCAGATTACTACAGACTATCCTGTTTTTGACAGATTCTGTTTTCTATGTGTTGATCGCTTATTTTGATGAATCTATGGGTAGTATCGGGGGGTATGAACCATGGTGAAGTTGGAATACAGTAGATATAGTTGTAATATGAAATTGGAATAAGTTTGCAACAGTACCTAAAGGTGGTGATTTGCTTTGTTATACTAACGGATCTCACAAAGTTTTTGTTAAAGTTTTGTGTGGATGAAGTGTTCGAAGATTGAGGAGCTATCAATATGAGAAGAATAAAGAGAGGCAAGAGTTCAAGCTTGGGGATGCCCAAGGCACCCCAAGTAAATATTTCAAGGACACTCAAGCATCTAAGCTTGGGGATGCCCCGGTTGGCATCCCATCTTTCTTCTTCAACAATTATCGGTATACCTCAGTTTTTTGTTTTGTTCACATGATTTGTGTCCTTTGTGTTTTTTTTACTTTAAGAACCATGCTAGTATGAGATAGCCCTTCATTGATTTATAGAATACTTCATGTGCTTCACTTATATCTTTTAAGTATGATCTTATAGAATTGCTCTTTGTGCTTCACTTAAATCTTTGAGTATGGTTTTATAGAATGCTTCGTGTGCTTCACTTATATATTTTGAGCTTGGATATTGGTTAGTCTATATTAATGTAGAATGATCCATGAACTTCACTTATATCTTTTGGAGTATGAGCAATACTATCATTTATGAAAGTGGATTTGGAAGAGTGTCGACTTTAGTTAGTAATGATTCCACTATTTCGGAAGAGGTTCCAATTGATTATGAGAACAAAGTTGCTATCTATGATGATTATTGTGATGACATGTATGCTACAAAGAATAATTTTAACCATGAAACTTGTCATCATGATTTTAATTTTCAATTGGATTATGCCTCACATGACAGTTATTTTGTTGAGTTTGCTCCCACTATTCCGAATGAGAAGAATTTTGCTTATGTGGAGAGTAGTAAAATTTCTATGCTTGTAGATCATGAAAAGAATGCTTTATGTGATGGTTATATTGTTGAACTCATTCATGATTCCACTTAAAATTATTATGAGGGAGGAATACATGCTTGTAGGAGTTGCAATAATATCAAGTTTCCTCTCTATGTGCTTAAAGTTTTGAAGTTATACTTGTTTTGCCTTCCTATGCTAGTTGATTCTTGTTCCTATAAATTGTGTGCTCACAAAATCCCTAGGCATAGGAAGTGGGTTAGATTTAAATGTGCTAGTCATATTCTTCATGATGCTCTCTTTATGTTTCAATTCTTATCTTTTATGTGAGCATCATTGAAATCATCATGCCTAGCTAAAAGGCACTAAAGGAAAGCGCTTGTTGGGAGACAACCCAATATTTACCCTTACTTTTTTTGTGTGTTTACATGATTAATCTACTGTAGTAATCATGTTTTATAGCTTTTGTTTCAATAAAGTGCCAAGTAAGACCTTTGGGAGGACTTGGGTGAAAGTTGATGTGATCTTGCTGTAAAAAACAGAAACTTTGCGCTCACGAGATTAGCTGTCATATTTTTACATAAGAGTGATTTTGAGTTGATTCTTTTTGCAGAAGATTAATAGACAAATTCCTCACGTCCACCCATTTATTTCACAATTTTTGGAGTAGCAGAAGTATGGTTGCTGTTAAGATCGTTACAGGCTGTTCTGTTTCTGACAGATTCTGTTTTCATTGCATAGTTTGCTTATTTTCTAGTTTCTATGGCTTATATTTCTCAATATAAATTGTAGAAATGATATGGTACAGTAGGCATTGTGTGAGAACAATTATGAACCTTTTCTTTGATAGTACCAAAGTGAATGGTTTACTCTTTATCATACTAACCTATCTCACGAAGTTCCGTTAAGTTTTGTGTGATTGAAGTTTTCAAGTTTTTGGTGAGATATCAATATGAGGAGAATAAGGAGTGGAAAGACCCTAATCTTGAGGATGACCAAGGCACCCCAAGGTAATATTCAAGGAAGACTCAAGCGCCTAAGCTTGGGGATGCTCCGGAAGGCATCCCCTCTTTCGTCTTCAAAACTATCGGTATACCTTACTCAGAGCTATATTTTTATTCGTCACATGATATGTGTTTTGCTTGGAGCGTATTTTCAACTTTACTTGCTGTTTGAATAAAATCATTGGATCTGAAATCTTGAATGTAAAAGAATCCTACAATGGCTAGTTAATTATTTGACTACTCATTGTTCTTCACTCATATCTTTTTTGGAGTAGTTTGTCATTTACTCACGTGCTTCACGTATATCCTATTAGTAAATGGTTGAATGAAGTGAATATCATAAATCTGAATTTATATATGGGGCTTCACACATAATAAGTATAGGTAGTAAACTTATTGAAAGTTAGCAAACGCAGAATTGGTCACATGAACAATTCATGAAAGAATATTGAAGGAAGAGAGATTTCACATATAAATATACTATCTTGGACATCTTTTGTAATTGTGAGCACTCATTAAAATATGACATGCTAAAAAGTTGATGTTGGACAAGGAAGACAACTTAATGGGTTATGTTTTCCTATATCTGAAACGTTATATTGTCTTGGATCACCCAACATGTTGAGCTTGCATTTCCCTCTCTTGCTAGCCAAATTCTTTGCACCAAGTAGAGATACTACTTGTGCTTCCAAACATTCATTAACCCAGTTTTTCCATGAGAGTCCACCATACCTACCTATGGATTGAGTAAGATCCTTCAAGTAAGTTGTCATCGGTGCATGCAATAAAAAATTGCTCCTTAAATATGTATGATCTATTAGTGCGAAGAAAATAAGCTTTATACGAACTTGTGATAGGGAAGAAATAAAAGCGATGGACTGCATAATAAAGGTCTTTATCACAAGCGGCAATTAAAGTGACGTTCTTTTGCATTAAGATTTTGTGCATCCAACCATAAAATCGCATGACAACCTCTGCTTCCCTCTGCGAAGGGCCTATCTTTTACTTTTACCTTCTATCCTAATACAAGAGTCATGGGGATCATCACCTTTCCATTTTACATTTTTTCCTTTGGCAAGCGCTTTGTGTTGGAGCGATCCGGATATATATATCCACTTGGATGTAGGTTTTCATAAATTATTATTGTTGACATTACCCTTGAGGTAAAAGGTTGGGAGGCGAAACTATAAGCCCCTATCTTTCTCTGTGTCCGATTAAAACTTTGAACCCATAAATATCACATGAGTGTTAGCAATTGAAAGATTAAATGATAGTTGAGTATGTGGAGTTTGCTGAATCAAATCTCTTACATAGACCCTTCCCGAAAATAAGATGAATATCAATTGTTTGATGACTAAGAGCACGGTTTGTTAGTTTTCAAGAAAGTTTATCATCTACACTTTAACATGTGAATAGCTTGTTACTTGATAATGAGAAGTTTCATGAGTTGAGGTACTGTTATGATATATAATGATGCTAGAAAAAGTGATTGGAACTATCATTGATCAAACTTATGCACTTGCTAGCATTCACACTTCATAAATTATTTCTTTTATCATTTACCTACTCGAGGACGAGCAGGAATTAAGCTTGGGGATGCTGATATGTCTCCAACGTATCTATAATTTATGAAGTATTCATGCCATGTTTACAATAGTTTTATATGATTTTGGTATGATTTGATTAGAACTAACCCGGACTGACGCTGTTTTCAGCAGAACTACTGTGGTGTTGTTTTTGTGCAGAAATAAAAGTTCTCAGAATGCGATGAAAATCAACGAAGAATTTTTCTGGAAAATATAAAAAATACTGGAACAAAGAGTTACCGGAGGGGAGGCCCATGGGCCCCACGAGGGTGGAGGGCGCGCCCTTGTGCCTCGTGGACTTCCCGTGGGCCCCCCTGACTCGTTCTTGACGCCAACCTCTCCTATAAATACCCAAACCTCTAGAAAAGAACCTAGATCGAAAGTTCCGCCACCGCAAGGCTCTGTAGCCACGAGAAATCAATCTAGGCCCTCTCTGGCACCCTACCGGAGGGGGCCATCATCATCGGAGGCCATGGAGGAGGATCCCGGAGGGGCCATCATCGCCATGAAGGCCAAGGACCAGAGGGAGAACCTCTCCCCATCTAGGGGGAGGCCATGAAGGAGGAAGCACAAGGGGGAACCTCTCCTCCTCTCTCTCGGTGGAGCCGGAGTGCCATCGGGAGGGGAATCATCGCCGCGGTGATCGTCTTCATCAACATCACCATCATCATCACCATCCTCATCTATTTTACACGGTCCACTCTCCCGCACCCCGCTGTAATCACTACTTGAACATGGTGCTTTATGCCACATATTATGATCCAATGATGTGTTGCCATCCTATGATGTTTTGAGTAGATATCCTTTGTCTTTGGGTTGATTGATGATCTAGATTTGTATGAGTTTATGTTTTATTTTGGTGCTGTCTTATTGTGCCCTCCGTGTCGAGCAAGCGTGAGGGATTTCTGCTGTAGGGTGTTGTAATACGTTCATGGTTCACTTATAGTGGGTAGCTTGAGTGACAGAAGCATAAACCCGAGTAAGGGGGTTGTTGCGTATGGGATAAAGGGGACTTGATATGTTAATGCTATGGTTGGGTTTTACCTTAATGATCTTTAGTAGTTGTGGATGCTTGCTAGAGTTCCAATCATAAGTGCATACGATCCAAGAAGAGAAAGTATGTTAGCTTATGCCTCTCCCTCATATTAAATTGCAATGACGACTACCAGTCTTGTTAACGATTGCTTAGGATAATTCCGCACACCGACCCATCATTATTCCACACTCGCTATTTATATTATTTAGTAATATATTCTAACTTTATGATAACAGCACCTACTTTTATATTTTAGCTCTCCGATACCATGCAAAATTATCCTCTTCATACCCACAACGTAGTTTTATTTCTCGTTTCTAGTAGGAAGCAAACGTTCGGTGTATGTAGAGTCGTATCAGTGGCAGACAGGACTTGAGAGAATATTGATCTTTGTAGCGACCAGACCTCAAACAGTCTGTGCTGCTGTGCACCAGTGTCATCCCTGGATCAGTAATGCTGACACGCACAATACAAATGGAGGATTTATAACAGAGTAGCAATCACACACTTATTACATCGAATATCTCAAAAGAGAATAAGTATGACAAATATGGCTTAAGGTCATCTAAATACGATAACAGCGGAAGACTTGGAATATAAGTGAGTCCATCAACTCCAACGGCATCACTGAGTATAAGACCACGACCTAAAGCACCTTACTCGTCGTCTGAAAAGTCTGCAACATGAAACGTTGCAGCCCGAAAACGGGCCAGCACATGGAATATGCTGGCAAAGTAACACATAGAGAACAATGAACATAATAATGCTATACTACATGCATATATGGCTGGTGGAAAGCTCTATGGTTACAGTTTTGCGAAAAGCCAATTTTTCCCTACTGCAAAGGAATAAATTTTATTTAACTATCATGGTGGTTGTTAAACATTGAGATGGTTGACAGCATCTCAATCCCAATTAAGTATCATCATTAGCCCAACAAAATTAATTAAAGTAACATCGTGATGAGATTCACATGATAATCCAGTACTAGAGACTCAAGTTGTCCATAACCGGGGACACGGCTAACCATGATTAGTTTGTACACTCTGCAGAGGTTTGTGCACTTTTCCCCACAAGACTCGATCGCCTCCGCTTGATTCTCGCACTGCATGATGTTTGAGAAACGGATGACCGAGACACAGTCTTTCTGAAACAATCACTCTTTACTCCGGATGGACAGTTACACCTACTTTCCCCTACATCCGCTAGCCCACCTCTTCAAGAGATCATGTAACCTACTCAACTATGCTAGAGCCCATAATAGCTTGTGGCTGCACACGGAAGTTTCTAGCATGAATAATCTTATGATCCCTTTGAGCCTGGGTGGCGGTCCTTATAAAAACAGGCAACACTGGGTTCTCCAGGTGCCTCAATCCACCCAGATGTGAGTTTTAGTTGCCACCTTAAGTAAACCATTATTAAATCTCACATCTGTCATGAATATCTCTCAAACCCAATCCACGTCTACGAGCATAGCATGGCAATATGAGCAAACGTAGAAGTTACTCCCAAGGGTTTGATAAATAAAACAGGTAATAGGTACTACCTCAACTACTTCCCAATACCCACAATTTAATTAGATCCTAACCATGCAATGTTTGAGGATTGATCTAATGCAATAAAAACTGGGTATGGAAAAGTATGATCAAAGTGTTACTTGCCTTGTTGATGATCCGCGAAACCTAGAGATTCGAAGTAACAAGCGGCGCACTCCGGGTACTCTATCGCAAACAAACAAGCAAACAATAAGTACTCATCTAATCCACAGGTAAAACTCGAATAAAAGATCCAACCAGAAAGTTCAACTTAAGAACTCCGGTTTGCAAAAAGAATCAACTCGAACAAAGCAACGAAAGTCAAACGGCGAAAGAAACAAGCTTCGTTTACTAATCTGGATCTAGGTCAAATTTACAGTAGCAAAAACATGTTTGAGTAGGTTAAACGGAAAGAGAATTTCGAGACGAAACTCTAGGCGCTTGAATCGCCTGATTCCGATAAACGAGCGAAAAGTTAAACGAAAACGAAGATCTGATCTGAAATCGAGATCTGGAATAATCGCGGATAAATCCGACAAAAAAGAAAACTGACGAACGGTTAAAGAACGGACTTTCGTTAACAGAGAAAATCCGACGAACACGTTCGTTAGAACGAACGGGTCGGTGAACGCTCACTAAATAATAAAACCAAAGAAATAAACCGATCTAGGGTTTTAAAAAACGAACGGTTTTTTTAAAGAAAACCGGCAACGGCGTCGGAATCGATACCTCGTTGGAACGGGGCTCCGGCGGGGTCGGCTGGGCTCCGGCGGGGCTCGGCGAGGGGCGGCGAGGCTCGGCGGGGCTCGGGCGGGGCGCGGGTGCGGCTGCGCGGCGGCGGGCAGCGAGCGAGGCGGCGGGGCTCCGGCGTCGTGTCCATGGCGGACTCGGGCGGCGGCGCTCGCGTGCGCGCGAGGGAGACGGCGCGGCTGGGCCTCGGCCCGGTCGGGTGCGGTTGGCTTTTTTTTTAATTATTCCGCCGAATCTAAAAATCACAGAAAAATAAATAAAAATCCAAAAATGATAAAACAAATTTTCCCCGTCTAATAAAATTAATTAGAACAAGGTGAACATTTTTTGACACAAAAATGCAGTTTTGAAAACGTGCAATTTTTTTTAATGCAATTAAAATTGCAAATAAAATCCAATATATGATTTTAATATTTTTGCTCCAATATTTCAATTGTTTTGGAGAAGTCATATTTTCTCCTCTCATTTATTTTTAATGTGAAATATTTTTCCGGAGAGGAAATAATTAAAACCAAAATCCTCGTTTTATTATTTGATGAGAATCAAATATGATAAATCGGGAAAATCCCCAACTCTCTCCGAGGGTCCTTGAGTTGCTTAGGATTTATCGAGGATTTGCCAAAATGCAATAAAATATGCTATGCAATTATGATCTATGTATAACATTCCAAATTGAAAATTTGGGATGTTACAAACCTACCCCCCTTAAGATGAATCTCGCCCTCGAGATTCGGGTTGGCTAGAAAACAGGTGAGAGTGGTCCTTCCGTAGATCTTCCTCTCGCTCCCAGGTGGCTTCATCTTCCGTGTGGTGACTCCATTGGACTTTGCAAAACTTGATAACCTTACTGCGGGTGACTCGGCTGGCATACTCAAGAATCTTAACTGGTTTCTCCTCATAGGTCAAATCACCTTCCAGCTGAATCGCTTCCAGTGGCACTGTATCTCTCAGTGGTATTTCAGCCATCTCTGCGTGGCACTTCTTCAACTGGGAAACGTGAAATACATCATGAACTCCTGACAATCCTTTGGGCAATTCCAGCTTGTAGGCAACTTCTCCCATACGTTCCAAAACTCTGTATGGTCCGATAAAACGGGGCGCTAACTTTCCCTTAACTCCAAAGCGCTTCACTCCTCGAAGTGGTGATACTCGAAGATACACTCTGTCTCCGACTTCGTGAACTGTCTCCTTTTGTTTAGAATCAGCATAACTCTTCTGCCTGGACTGGGCTACCTTGAGCCAATCGCGAATCAACCTCACTTTCTGTTCAGACTCCTTAATCAAATCTGGTCCAAACAACTGACGGTCTCCAACTTCGTCTCATAACAACGGTGTTCTACACCTCCTTCCGTACAAAGCTTCGAAAGGGGCCATCTTCAAACTGGTTTGATAACTGTTGTTGTAAGAAAACTCGGCATATGGCAAATTGTCGTCCCAACTAGATCCATAATCTAGTGCACAAGCTCTCAACAGGTCCTCCAAAATCTGATTGACTCTCTCGGTCTGTCCATCTGTCTGTGGGTGAAAGGCTGTACTGAATTCTAGCCTGGTTCCCAATGTTTCATGTAATTGCTTCCAAAACTTGGAGGTAAACTGGGTTCCTCTGTGTGATACAATGGTCCTCGGAACTCCATGCAAACATACGATCCTGGTCATGTATATCTTCGCCAACTTAGCACTGGTGTAAGTGGTCTTCACTGGAATGAAATGAGCTACTTTTGTTAAATGGTCGACTACAACCCATATTGAGTCATAGCCTGAACGAGTCCTGGGCAATCCCGTGATAAAATCCATGCCTATTTTATCCCACTTCCATTCGGGTATCGGCAATGGTTGTAGCAATCCTGCTGGCTTCTGATGTTCTGGCTTCACTCTCTGACATACATCACAAACTGCTACATACTCCGCAATATCCTTCTTCATTCCGGTCCACCAGAAAGTATTCTTCA
Organism: Aegilops tauschii subsp. strangulata; assembly: GCF_002575655.3. Lineage (NCBI taxonomy): Eukaryota > Viridiplantae > Streptophyta > Magnoliopsida > Poales > Poaceae > Aegilops > Aegilops tauschii. The sequence continues at coordinate 237,698,286 of NC_053039.3, read as the reverse complement.
AATCCAAATACATCTTGGTATTTCCTGGGTGAATCGAGTACGGTGAGTCATGGGCCTCTTGCAAAATCAACTTCCTGATCTCCAGATCATTTGGCACATAAACGCGGTCCTCAAACCATAAGGTATCGTGCTCATCCTCACGAAATCCCATGGCTTTTCCCTTGCTCATCTTTTCCTTTATCTCGTCAATCTCCTTGTCTGTCTTCTGAGCTTCTCTGATCTTTTCCATCAAGGTAGACTGAATCTCCAGTGTCGCTAAATAGCCTCTTGGGACTATCTCCAAACATAGCTCGCGAAGGTCCTCGGCTAACTCCTGAGGTAACTCTCCTGTCATGAGGGTGTTGACATGGCTCTTGCGGCTCAACGCGTCTGCTACTACGTTAGCCTTCCCTGGGTGATAATGCAATCTCATATCATAATCCTTAATGAGCTCCAACCATCTCCTCTGTCTGAGATTTAACTCCTTCTGCGTGAAAATATACTTCAAACTCTTGTGATCCGTGTACACCTCACAATGGTTTCCGATGAGAAAATGTCTCCATGTCTTCAACGCATGCACCACGGCTGCCAAGTCCAAATCATGCGTAGCATAATTATTCTCATGGGGTTTAAGTTGTCGTGAAGCATATGACACAACTCTTCCTTCCTGCATAAGCACTTCTCCAAGTCCTCGACGAGAAGCGTCGCAATAAACTTCATAATCCTTGCGTTGATCTGGCAGAATCAACACGGGTGATGTAACCAATCATTTCTTCAACTCTTGGAAACTAGCTTCACATTCCTCGGTCCAATTGAATTTGGTGTCTTTCTTCAATAGCTCAGTCATGGGCTTTGCAATTTTCGAGAAATTCTCGATGAACCACCGGTAGTATCCTGCAAGTCCAAGGAAACTCCGGATCTCTCCAACTGACGTGGGTGATTCCCAACTTGTTACTGTGTCCACTTTGGCGGGGTCTACTGCAATTCCTTCTCTAGAAATAACATGTCCGAGGAATCCAACTTCCTTCAGCCAAAATTCACATTTGCTAAACTTGGCATATAACTGATGTTCTCTGAGCTTCTCAAGTACCAATCGCAAATGCTCCTCATGCTCTTCCTCATTCTTGGAAAAGACTAAAATATCATCAATGAACACCATGACGAACTTATCCAAAAACTCCATAAACACTTTGTTCATCAGGTTCATGAAATAGGCAGGTGCGTTAGTCAGACCAAATGACATAACGGCATACTCATACAGTCCATATCTGGTGGTAAAAGCCGTCTTAGGTATATCATGCTCTCGAATCTTTAACTGATGGTATCCTGATCGTAGATCGATCTTGGAAAATACTTTAGCTCCTTGTAAGCGGTCAAACAAATCATTGATCATCGGCAGTGGGTACTTGTTTTTGATGGTCACTTCATTCAATCCACGGTAATCAACAACCATCCTCAACGATCCATCTTTCTTCTCCACTAGAAGTACGGGTGATCCCCAAGGTGACGAACTTGGGCGAATATAGCCTTTATCCAGTAACTCCTTAATCTGCTTCTTAATTTCCTCCAAATCTTTTGCGGGCATCCTGTACGGTCTCTTAGATATTGGCCCTGTGCCTGGCAAAAGTTCAATCAAGAACTCAATGTCTCTATCTGGTGGCATGCCTGGCAACTCTTCTGGAAATACATCCGGGTAATCCTTCACCACTGGTACTTCCTCCTGTACAACTCCTGATAAGGAATTCACCTGAGTCCTCTTCGGCACATGCCGGGATACATACTTGATCCTTCTCCCTTCTGGGGTGGTAAGTAAAATCGTCTTACTGGCGCAATCGATGTTTCCTCCATACATCGATAGCCAATCCATTCCCAAAATCACATCCAAACCTTGTGACTCCAAAATTATTAGGTCTGAGGGGAAAACATGCCTACCTATGGCCAATGGCATCTGAAAACATCCTTGGCTTGCCATATACTCTCCTGGCGATGTTACTAGCATAGGTGTTCTGAGAACTTTGGTGGGCAACTTAAACTTATCCACAAATCCCCTTGATATGTATGAATGCGATGCACCAGTATCGAAAAGAACGATTGCAGTAAATGACTTAACCAAAAACTTACCTATTACTGCATCAGGTTGTGCTTCAACCTCTTCCACGCTCACGTGGTTCACATGTCCTTTATTGAAAGGGTTCGGCTTCTTCCCAGAGCTTACATTGCCATTTCCATTCTGGGCTTCAGGACAATCAGTTGCATAGTGTCCAGTCTTCTGGCACTTGAAACAAGTAACGTGACTTAGATCCCTTTTGGCTGGGGTAGATGGGTTGGTGCGGTTCTGTCCATTGCTTCCTCCATTCCCATTACCATTCTTGGAGCCATTATGGTTGTGCGAACTACCTCCTCCATGGGTATGCTGAAACTGTCCTCCCGGTTTTGGGGCAAATCGTGGTTTCTGCTGAGCTCCAGAATTATACTTCCCTTGTCCATACTTCCTCTTACGGTTTTCAATCTGCTGTTGCTTCCCTTCAATCATGAGAGCTCTATCTACCAACTCCTGGTAGTTGTTGAAGGTTGCTACCATCAACTGCATACTCAGTTCATCATTCAGTCCTTCCAAAAACTTCTCCTGCTTGGCTGCATCTGTAGCAACGTCATCTGGTGCATAACGTGCTAACTTACTGAATTCCTCCACATACTGGCCTACGGTGCGTCCTCCTTGGCGTAGGTTGCGAAACTCACGCTTCTTCATAGCCATAGCTCATGCTGAAACATGGGCTGTATGGAAAGCTTGCTGAAACTGGTCCCATGTGACAGTGTCAATAGGGTGTGTGGCTGTGTAATTCTCCCACCAATGCTGCGGGTCCATCAAGCTGATGTGCGGCAAAACGCACTCTTTCCGCATCTGTGCATCCTGCAGTGGTCAACTCCCTTCCAACTTTGCGGAGCCAATCATCTGCAACAATCGGCTCGGTGCTACTGGAAAACACCGGCGGGTTTAGCCTCAAGAAACGGGCTAAGTGATCAACAGGTGGAGGTGGTGGGTTGTTGTTGTTGTTGCCTTGGTTCTGTACTAACACTTGCATCAGGGCATTCTGTTGCTGAATCAACTAAGTGATCTCTGGTGGGAAAACAAATCCGGTGTCGCGTCTCGGAGGCATCTGATGGGTTAGAAAAGATGAGAGTTAAGAGTAGAATGAGGTCTAGGGGGAAAACACTACCCATATGCTCATGAGTCAAATACAATCAATATCACTCAATCAATTCAAACAAGGCATACAATCGTTCTAACTAGCGTTACAAAGTGCTTGAACTATACTATTAAATGGGGGAAAAGTACTACTGATATGGTGGTCTACTAGAAATTCTAATCAGTTGAAGACTCCATGATGTCTGCTCCAGCTTCATCAACAAAGTCATCTTCACTTGGTTCCGAGTCGGTGTCGTCGATGATGATGTAGTTATCCGGGCAAGTGCATTCGTCATCTTCTCCTTTTGGCACTGGATTTCCCATGAATACTCCAATCTTCTTCTCCAGGTCGTCATTCTTCCCTACTAGTGCGACGATTTCCTCCAAATAATCCTCGCGTGTAGCTTTGAGTTCTTCCTCCAGCTCCTTGATCTTCGTCAATGCCTTCTTCAGTTCTTCCTTGTCTGTGCACATCTGGTTCTCCTGGCGACGAATGTGTTGGTTTTGCTCCTGGACGAAAGATGCAATTGATCCATCCTTCTTGGTTCTGATCATCTCCCATTGCTCGTCTCGGCGTCCACAAATCTGATATATTGTGTCCTTAAGCTCCCTGTGGTAGACTTCTCCAATGCGTCCCATAGCGATGTGGGCGGCCATGCTCTTCCCTAAACTCCAGGTTGGTGCTTTGAAAACCAATCTTATGGGTTCAGTAACTGGCACAAACGTCCTTCCTGGAACTTGAACTTGAATCTTCCAGCTCTCCTCTTCGGGTAATGTGGCGTTGTAGGTTCCGGTGATGCTTGGTATTCCTATGTTCAAGTACTTAGTGACTTCCTTCAAGTGTCGTCCAAAAGGCGTGTCTTCATCTGGTTGCATGAACTTGCTCCTTGCATCCGCCATTCCTAAAAGAGTAGAAAGTGAAGAGAGGTCAGAAATGAGAAGAGAGAAATGTTATAGGGCTTAAGCTTAGTGGTCGTGTCCTACAGTCAGCGTGTGGTCTAATACCACCTTTTGTAGCGACCAGACCTCAAACAGTCTGTGCTGCTGTGCACCAGTGTCATCCCTGGATCAGTAATGCTGACACGCACAGTACAAATGGAGGATTTATAACAGAGTAGCAGTCACACACTTATTACATCGAATATATCAAAAGAGAATAAGTATGATAAATATGGCTTAAGGCCATCTAAATACGATAACAGCGGAATACTTGGAATATAAGTGAGTCCATCAACTCCAACGGCATCACTGAGTATAAGACCACGACCTAAAGCACCTTACTCGTCGTCTGAAAAGTCTGCAACATGAAACGTTGCAGCCCGAAAACGGGTCAGCACATGGAATATGCTGGCAAAGTAACACATAGAGAACAATGAACATAATAATGCTACACTACATGCATATATGGCTGGTGGAAAGCTCTATGGTTACAGTTTTGCGAAAAGCCAATTTTTCCCTACTGCAAAGGAATAAATTTTATTTAACTATCATGGTGGTTGTTAAACATTGAGATGGTTGACAGCATCTCAATCCCAATTAAGTATCATCATTAGCCCAACAAAATTAATTAAAGTAACATCGTGATGAGATTCACATGATAATCCAGGTACTAGATACTCAAGTTGTCCATAACCGGGGACACGGCTAACCATGATTAGTTTGTACACTCTGCAGAGGTTTGTGCACTTTTCCCCACAAGACTCGATCGCCTCCGCTTGATTCTCGCACTGCATGATGTTTGAGAAACGGATGACTGAGACACAGTCTTTCAGAAACAATCACTCTTTACTCCGGATGGACAGTTACACCTACTTTCCCCTACATCTGCTAGCCCACCTCTTCAAGAGATCATGTAACCTACTCAACTATGCTAGAGCCCATAATAGCTTGTGGCTGCACACGGAAGTTTCTAGCATGAATAATCTTATGATCCCTTTGAGCCTGGGTGGCGGTCCTTATAAAAACAGGCAACACTGGGTTCTCCAGGTGCCTCAATCCACCCAGATGTGAGTTTTAGTTGCCACCTTAAGTAAACCATTATTAAATCTCACATCTGTCATGAATATCTCTCAAACCCAATCCACGTCTACGAGCATAGCATGGCAATATGAGCAAACGTAGAAGTTACTCCCAAGGGTTTGATAAATAAAACAGGTAATAGGTACTACCTCAACTACTTCCCAATACCCACAATTTAATTAGATCCTAACCATGCAATGTTTGAGGATTGATCTAATGCAATAAAAACTGGGTATGGAAAAGTATGATCAAAGTGTTACTTGCCTTGCTGATGATCCGCGAAACCTAGAGATTCGAAGTAACAAGCGGCGCACTCCGGGTACTCTATCGCAAACAAATAAGCAAACAATAAGTACTCATCTAATGCACAGGTAAAACTCGAATAAAAGATCCAACCAGAAAGTTCAACTTAAGAACTCCGGTTTGCAAAAAGAATCAACTCGAACAAAGCAACGAAAGTCAAACGGCGAAAGAAACAAGCTTCGTTTACTAATCTGGATCTAGGTCAAATTTTACAGTAGCAAAAACATGTTTGAGTAGGTTAAACGGAAAGAGAATTTCGAGACGAAACTCTAGGCGCTTGAATCGCCTGATTCCGATAAATGAGCGAAAAGTTAAACGAAAACGAAGATCTGATCTGAAATCGAGATCTGGAATAATCGCGGATAAATCCGACGAAAAAGAAAACTGACGAACGGTTAAAGAACGGACGTTCGTTAACAGAGAAAATCCGACGAACACGTTCGTTAGAACGAACGGGTCGGTGAACGCTCACTAAATAATAAAACCGAAGAAATAAACCGATCTAGGGTTTAAAAAACGAACGGTTTTTTTTAAAGAAAACCGGCAACGGCGTCGGAATCGATACCTCGTCGGAACGGGGCTCCGGCGGGGTCGGCTGGGCTCCGGCGGGGCTCGGCGAGGGGCGGCGAGGCTCGGCGGGGCTCGGGCGGGGCGCGGGTGCGGCTGCGGGCGGCGAGCGAGGCGGCGGCGGCGCGGCGCTGCAGCGGGCGGCGGCGGGCTGCGGGTGCGGGGCGGCGGCGGGGTGAGAGGGAGGGGGCGGTGGCGGGGGTATTTATGAGGGGGGGCTGGTGGCGTGGGGGAGGGGGCAAGGCGGCGGGGCTCCGGCGTCGTGTCCATGGCGGACTCGGGCGGCGGCGATCACGTGCGCGTGAGGGAGACGGCGCGGCAGGGCCGGCCGCTCGGCTGGGCCTCGGCCCGGTCGGGCGCGGTTGGCTTTTTTTTAAATTATTCCGCCGAATCTAAAAATCACAAAAAAATAAATAAAAATCCAAAAATGATAAAACAAAATTTCCCCGTCTAATAAAATTAATTAGAACAAGGTGAACATTTTTTGACACAAAAATGCAGTTTTGAAAACGTGCAATTTTTTTAATGCAATTAAAATTGCAAATAAAATCCAATATATGATTTTAATATTTTTCCTCCAATATTTCAATTGTTTTGGAGAAGTCATATTTTCTCCTCTCATTTATTTTTAATGTGAAATATTTTTACGGAGAGAAAATAATTAAAACCAAAATCCTCGTTTTATTATTTGATGAGAATCAAATATGATAAATCGGGAAAATCCCCAACTCTCTCCGAGGGTTCTTGAGTTGCTTAGGATTTATCGAGGATTTGCCAAAATGCAATAAAATATGCTATGCAATGATGATCTATGTATAACATTCCAAATTGAAAAATTTGGGAGGTTACAATCTTACCTTTAGCTCCTTGTGGGTTCGACACTCCATACTTATCACTTCCACCTTTGGGAATTGCTACGATGATTCCCTGCACTTGGGGATTATCACCCTCCTGAACTGCTGTCTCAAATTGGTTACCAAGATCTTAGCTAATCGTCTCCAAAAAATTATTTTGCAAATTGTGCATCGCAACCAATATGGTTTTCTCCGAGGAAGATCGATACATGATTGCCTAGCGTGGGCCTTTGAGTATATTCACCAATGCCAAGCCTCAAAAAAGGAGATTGTCTTACTTAAACTGGATTTTGCCAAAGCTTTCGACACTGTCGAGCACTCGGCCATGCTTTTGATCATGAAGAAAATGGGCTTCCCCACCAAATGGCTTGACTGGATGAATACCATCTTCTCCTCGGGCATATCCTCTGTTCTGCTCTATGGTGTACTGGGCAGACAATTCCATTGCAAATGTGGAGTGAGGCAAGGTGACCGACTGTCGCCTCTTCTCTTCGTTGTAGCAGCTGACCTCTCACAATCTGCCATTAATGAGGCCCTTGACCTTGACCTCATCAAACACCCCATCCCCCCAGAAGGAGATGCAAAATATCCGGTCATACAATACACAGACGACACGATCATTGTGCTTCCAGCCTGCCTCACTCAAGCGGCCAAGATTAAGCAGATCCTAGAAGATTATGCCACCTCTATTGGGCTCAACATCAATTTCCATAAGTCAACCCTCGTACCCATAAATACTCAATAGGAAACTTGTGATGCTATAGCCACTCTCTTCGGTTGCAACCAAGCTAGCATGCCGTTCACATACCTAGGGCTTCCTCTTGGCACTACTAAACCATCTGTTCTTGACATGACACCTATGGTATGCAAGGCAGAAAGAAAAATTACGACAACCATGTCACTGATGTCACATGCAGGAAGGCTTGTGTTGCTGAACTCTATCATCACATCTCTGGTGATTTACCCCATGGGCACCATCAGAATTCCCCCAAAAACCCTGGCGCAATTGGACAAGATAAGACGGCATTGTCTATGGAACAAAAAGACTGAAAATGGGGAAAGATGTAAGTCCTTAGCAGCTTGGGATATGGTGTGCCGCCCGAAAAAAAGTGGTGGGCTCGGAGTTCTGAACCTACATGTCCAAAGTGATGCTTTACTGCTCAAATTTCTTCACTAGTTCTACAACCGGCATGATATACCGTGGGTGAATCTTATTTGGGATACGTACTAAGTAAATGTTGTGCCGCATGCAGCCGACTCCTGCGGCTCCTTCTTGTGGAGAGACCTGATCCAATTAATGCCTATTTATCGTGGTCTTATCAACGTGCAGATCGGTTCGGGCGCTTCCACCCTCTTCCGGAAAGATGATTGGAACCAGGCAATATATGCGGAAAAGTTTCCGAGAGCATACTCGTACTCCAGGCATGAAGATGTATCTGTTCGTGATTTCCTCGCCACTGATGATCTGTCAATGACCTTTCTGAAGGAAATATGCCCTTGAGGCAATAATAAAGATGTTATTTATATTTCCTTATATCATGATAAATGTTTATTATCATGCTAGAATTGTATTAACCGGAAACTTGATACATGTGTGAATACATAGACAAAACAAAGTGTCCCTAGTATGCCTCTACTTGACTAGCTCGTTAATCAAAGATGGTTAAGTTTCCTGACCATAGACATGTGTTGTCATTTGATGAATGGGATCACATCATTAGGAGAATGATGTGATGGACAAGACCCATCCGTTAGCTTAGCATGCTGATCATTCAGTTTTATTCCTATTGCTTTCTTCATGACTTATACATATTCCTTTGAATATGAGATTATGAAACTCTTGAATACCGGAGGAACACCTTGTGTCCTATCAAACGTCACAACATAACTGGGTGATTATAAATATGCTCTACAGGTGTCTCCGAAGGTGTTTGTTGGGTTGGCATAGATCGAGATTAAGATTTGTCACTCCGAGTATCGGAGAGGTATCTCTGGGCCCTCTCAGTAATGCACATCATGATAAGCCTTGCAAGCAATTTGACTAATGAGTTAGTTGTGGGATGATGCATTACTGAACGAGTAAAGAGACTTGCTGGTAACAAGATTGAACTAGGTATGAGGATACCGACGATCGAATCTCGGGCAAGTAACATACCGATGATAAAGGGAATAACGTATGTTGTTATTGCGGTTTGACCGATAAAGATCTTCGTAGAATATGTAGGAACCAATATGAGCATCCGGGTTCCGCTATTGGTTATTGACCGGAGATATGTCTCGGTCATGTCTACATAGTTCTCGAACCCGTAGGGTCCGCACGCTTAACGTTCGATGATGATTTGTGTTATGAATTATGTGTTTTGGTGACAGAAGTTTTCGGAGTCCCGGATGATATCACGGACATGACGAGGAGTCTTGAAATCATCGAGAGGTAAAGATTGATATATTGGAAGGTAGTATTCGCACACCGGAAGGGTTCCGGAGTGTATCTATACCAGAGTACCGGAGGGGTTACCGGAACCCCCCAGGGAAAGATATGGGCCATATGGGCCATAGGAGGGAGGCTAACCAGCCCACAAGGGGTTGGTGCGCCCCCCACAAGGGAGGAGGACGAATTGGACTAGGGAAGGGGGCGCCACCCCCTTCCCTTCTCCTACTTACTCTCCTTCCCCTTTTCCCCCTCCTGTAGAAAGGAAAAAGGGGGGGCCGAATCCTACTAGGATTGGAGTCCTAGTAGGACTCCCCTCTCCTTGGCGCGCCCCCTTGTGGCCGGCCTCCTCCTCCCCTCCTTTATATATGGAGGCAGGGAGCACCCCATAGGAGATCAGTTGTTCTCTTAGCCGTGTGCAGTGCCCCCCTCCACAGTTTACTCCTCCGATCATAGCGTCGTAGTGCTTAGGCGAAGCCCTGCGCGGATCACATCACCAACACCGTCACCACGCCGTCGTGCTGACGGAACTCTCCCTTGACCCTCTGTTGGATCAAGAGTTCGAGGGACCTCATCGAGCTGAACGTGTGCTGAACACGGAGGTGTCGTACGTTCGGTACTTGGATTGGTTGGATCGTGAAGACGTTCGACTACATCAACCTCGTTAACCTAACGCTTCCACTTTCGGTCTATGAGGGTACGTGGACACACTCTCCCCTCTCGTTGCTATGTATCTCCTAGATAGATCTTGCGTGAGCGTAGGAATTTTTTTGAAATTGCATGCTATGTTCCCCAACAATGGCATCCGAGCCAGGTCTATGCGTAGATGATATGCACGAGTAGAACACAATGAGTTGTGGGCGATAATAGTCATACTGCTTACCACCAGCATCTTACTTTGATTCGACGGTATTGTTGGATGAAGCGTCCCGAACCAACATTACATGACCACATTCATGAGACCGGTTCTACCGACGTGCTTCGCACACAGGTGGCAGGCGGGTGTCTGTTTCTCTAACTTTAGTTGAATCGAGTTTGACTACGACCGGTCCTTGTTGAAGGTTAAAACAACACACTTGACGAAAAATCATTGTGGTTTTGATGCGTAGGTAAGAACGGTTCTTGCTAGAAGCCCGTAGCAGCCACGTAAAACTTGCAACAACAAAGTAGAGGATGTCTAACTTGTTTTTGCAGGGCATGTTGTGATGTGATATGGTCAAGACATGATGCGATATAATTTATTGTATGAGATGATCATGTTTTGTAAAAGTTGTCGGCAACTGGCAGGAGCCTTATGGTTGTCGCTTTATTGTATGAAATGCAATCGCCATGTAATTGCTTTAATTTATCACTATGCGGTAGCAATAGTGGTAGAAGCAATAGTTGGCGAGACGACAACGATGCTACAATGGAGATCAAGCCGGTGACAATGGAGATCATGACGGTGCTTTGGAGATGGAGATCAAAGGCACAAGATGATGATGGCCATATCATGTCACATATTTTGATTGCATGTGATGTTTATCTTTTATGCATCTTATTTTGCTTAGTACGGCAGTAGCATATAAGATGACCCCTCACTAAATTTCAAGGTATAAGTGTTCTCCCTGAGTATGCACCGTTGCTACAGTTCGTCGTGCCGAGACACCACGTGATGATCGGGTGTGATAAGCTCTATGCTCACATACAACGGGTGCAAGCCAGTTTTGCACGCGCAGAATACTTGGGTTAAACTTGACGAGCCTAGCATATGTAGATATAGCCTCGGAACACTGAGACCGAAAGGTTGAACGTGAATCATATAGTAGATATGATCAACATAGAGATGTTCACCATTGAAAACTACTCCATCCCACGTGATGATCGGACATGGTTTTGTTGATATGGATCACGTGATCATTTAGATGACTAGAGGGATGTCTATCTAAGTGGGAGTTCTTAAGTAATATGATTAATTGAACTTAAATTTATCATGAACTTAGTCCTGATAGTATTTGCATATCTATGTTGTAGATCAATAGCTCGCATATAGCTTCCCCGTTTTATTTATGATATGTTCCTAGAGAAAACTAAGTTGAAATATGATAGTATCAATGATGCGGACTAGGTCCGTGATCTGATAATTATCCTCATTGCTGCATAGAAGAATTATCTCCTTGATGCACCGCTAGGTGACAGAACTATTGCAGGAGCAGATGCAGACGTTATGAATGTTTGACAAGCTCGGTATGATGACTACTTGATAGTTTAGTGCACCATGCTTTATGGCTTAGAACCGGGACTTCAAAAATGTTTTGAACGACATGGAGCATATGAGATGTTCCAAGAGTTGAAATTGGTATTTCAGACTCATGCCCGTGTTAAGAGGTATGAGACCTCTGACAAAGTACTTTTCCTACAAGATGGAGGAGAATAGCTCAGCTAGTGAGCATATGCTCAGAATGTCTGAGTACTACAATCGCTTGAATCAAGTGGGAGTTAATCTTCCAGATAAGATAGTGATTGACAGAGTTCTCTAGTCACTATCACCAAGTTACTACAACTTCATGATGAACTATAATATGTGAGGGATGACAAAAACGATTCCCAAGCTCTTCGAGATGCTAAAATCGGCGAAGGTAGAAATCAAGAAAGAGCATCAAGTGTTGATGGCTGACAAGACCACTAGTTTCAAGTAAAAGGGCAAGGGAAAGAAAGGGAACTTCGAGAAGAATGGCAAGCAAGTTGCCACTCCCATGAAGAAGCCCAAAACTAGACCCAAGCCTGAAAATGAGTGCTTCTACTGCAAAGGAAATGGTCACTGGAAGAGAACTACCCCAAATACTTGGCGGATAAGAAGGATGGCAAAGTGAACAAAGGTATATATGATATACATGATATTGATGTGTAAATTTACTAATGTTCATAGCAACCCCTGGGTATTTGATGCCGGTTCAGTTACTGTGATTAGTAACTCAAAACAGGAGTTGCAGAATCAATAGAGACAAGTTAAGGACGAGGTGACGATGTGTGTTGAAATTAATTCCAAGGTTGATACGATCACCATCGCACACTCCCTCTACCTTCGGGATTAGAATTGAACCTAAATAAATGTTATTTGGTGTTTGCGTTGAGCATTAATATGATTAGATCATGTTTATTGCAATACGATTATTCATTTAAGCCAGAGAATAATTGTTGTTCTGTTTATATGAATAAAACCTTCTATGGTCATACACCCAATGTGAATGGTTTATTGAATCTCGATCGTAGTGATACACATATTCATAATATTGATGCCAAAAGATGCAAAGTTGATAATGATAGTGAACATATTTGTGGCACTGTCATTTAGGTCATATTGGTGTAAAGCGCATGAAGAAACTCCATGCTGATGGGCTTTTGGAATCACTTGATGCTTGCGAACCATGTCTCATGGGCGATGACTAAGACTCCGTTCTCCGAAACAATGGAGCGAGCCACTGACTTATTGAAAATAATACATACCAATGTATGCGGTCCGATGAGTGTTGAGGCTCGCGGCGGGTGTCATTATTTTCTGACCTTCACAGATGATTTGAGCAGATATGGGTATATCTACTTAATGAAACATAAGTCTGAAACACTTGAAAAGTTCAAAGAATTTCAGAGTGAAGTAGAAAATCATCGTAACAAGAAAATAAAGTTTCTACGATCTGATCGGAGAGATGAATATTTGAGTTACGATTTTGGTCTTTATTTGAAACAATGTGAAATAGTTTCGCAACTCACGCCACCTCGAACACTACATCGTAATGTGTGTCCGAACGTCGTAACCGCACTCTATGAGATATGGTGCGATCTATGATGTCTCTTACCGATTTACCAATATCGTTCTGGGGTTATGCATTAGAGACAGATGCATTCACGGTAAATAGGGCAACGTCTAAATCCGTTGAGACGCCACCGTATGAACTGTGGTTTGGCAAGAAACCTAAGTTGTCGTTTCTTAAAGTTTGGGGTTGCGATGCTTATGTAAAAAAGGCTTCAGCCTGATAAGCTCGAACCTAAATCAGAGAAATGCATCTTCATAGGATACCCAAAAAGAAACTGTTGGGTACAGCTTCTATCACAGATCCGAAGGCAAGATTTTTTGCTAAGAATGGATTCTTTCTAGAGAAGGAGTTTCTCTCGAAAGAAGTGAGTGGGAGGAAAGTAGAACTTGATGAGGTAGTTGTACCTTCTCTCGAGTTGGAAAGTAGTTCATCACAGAAATCAGTTCCAGTGATGCCTACACTAATTAGCGAGGAATTTAATGATGATGATCATGAAACTTCAGATCAAGTTACTACCGAACCTCGTAGGTCAACCAGAGTACGTTCCGCACCAGAGTGGTACGGTAATCATGTTCTAGAAGTCATGTTACTAGACCATGACGAACCTATGAACTATGAGGAAGCGATGATGAGCCCAGATTCCGCGAAATGGCTTGAGGCCATGAAATCTGAGATGGGATCCATGTATGAAAACAAAGTATGGACTTTGGTTGACTTGCTTGATGATCGGCAAGCCATTAAGAATAAATGGATCTTCAAGAGGAAGATGGACACTGATAGTAGTGTTACTATCTACAAAGCTCGAATTGTCGCAAAAGGTTTTTGACAAGTTCAAGGTGTTGACTATGATGAGATTTTCTCACTCGTATCGATGCTTAAAATCTATCCGAATCATGTTAGCAATTGCCGCATTTTATGAAATCTGGCAAATGGATGTCAAATCTGCATTCCTTAATGGATTTATTAAAGAAGAGTTGTATATGATGCAACCAGAAGATTTTCTCAATCCTAAAGGTGCTAACAAAGTGTGCAAGCTCCAGCGATCCATCTATGGATTGGTGCAAGCATCTCGGAGTTGGAATATGCGCTTTGATGAGTTGATCAAAGCATATAGTTTTATACAGACTTGCGGTGAAGCCTGTATTTACAAGAAAGTGAGTGGGAGCACTACAACCTTTATGATAAGTATATGTGAAAGACATATTGTTTATCAGAAATGATGTAGAATTTTCTGGAAAGCCTGAAGGAGTGTTTTTTTCAAAGAAAGACCTCGGTGAGGCTCCTTACATATTGGGCATCAAGATCTATAGAGATAGATAAAGACGCTTGATAAGGTTATGGAGGTGACAAAAAGTTCGTCGTAAAGGGTTACGTCGATGCAAGCTTTGACACTGATCTGGATGACTCTAAGTCTCAATCTGGATACATATTGAAAGTGGGAGCAATTAGCTAGAGTAGCTCCGTGCAGAGCATTGTAGACATAGATATTTGCAAAATACATATGGATCTGGATGTGGCAGACCCGTTGACTAAACTTCTCTCACAAGCAAAACATGATCACACCTTAGTACTCTTTGGGTGTTAATCACATGGCGATGTGAACTAGATTATTGACTCTAGTAAACCCTTTGGGTATTGGTCACATGGCGATGTGAACTATAGAGTGTTAAATCACGTGACGATGTGAACTATTGGTGTTAAATCACATGGCGATGTCAACTAGATTATTGACTCTAGTGCAAGTGGGAGACTGGAGGAAATATGCCCTAGAGGCAATAATAAAGTTGTTATTTTATATTTCCTTATATCATGATAAATGTTTATTATCCATGCTAGAATTGTATTAACCGGAAACTTGATACATGTGTGAATACATAGACAAAACAAAGTGTCCCTAGTATGCCTCTACTTGACTAGCTCGTTAATCAAAGATGGTTAAGTTTCCTGACCATAGACATGTGTTATCATTTGATGAACGGGATCACATCATTAGGAGAATGATGTGATGGACAAGACCCATCCTTTAGCTTAGCATGTTGATCATTCAGTTTTATTGCTATTGCTTTCTTCATGACTTATACATATTCCTTTGACTATGAGATTATGCAACTCCCGAATACCGGAGGAACACCTTGTGTGCTATCAAACATCACAATGTAACAGGGTGATTATAAAGATGCTCTGCAGGTGTCTCCGAAGGTGTTTGTTGGGTTGGCATAGATCGAGATTAGGATTTGTCACTCCGAATATCGGAGAGGTATTTCTGGGCCCTCTCGGTAATGCACATCATGATAAGCCTTGCAAGAAATGTGACTAATGAGTTAGTTGCGGGATGATGCATTACGGAACGAGTAAAGAGACTTGCCGGTAACAAGATTGAACTAGGTATGAGGATCCCGACGATCAAATCTCGGGCAAGTAACATACCGATGACAAAGGGAGTAATGTATGTTGTTATTGCAGTTTGACCGATAAAGATCTTCGTAGAATATGTAGGAACCAATATGAGCATCCAGGTTCCGCTATTGGTTATTGACCGGAGATATGTCTCGGTCATGTCTACATAGTTCTCGAACCCGTAGGGTCCGCACGCTTAATGTTCGATGATGATTTGTGTTATGAGTTATGTGTTTTGGTGACCGAAGTTTGTTCGGAGTCCCGGATGAGATCACAGACATGACGAGGAGTCTCGAAATGGTCGAGAGGTAAAGATTGATATATTGGAAGAAGGTAGTATTCGGACACCGGAAGGGTTCCGGAGTGTATCGGGTACATACCGGAGTACCGGAGGGGTTACCGGAACCCCCCAGGGAAAGATATGGGCCATATGGGCCATAGGAGGGAGGCTAACCAGCCCACAAGGGGCTGGTGCGCCCCCCACAAGGGAGGAGGCCGGATTGGACTAGGGAAGGGGGCGCCACCCCCCTTTCCTTCTCCTACTCCCTCTCCTTCCCCTTTTCCCCCTCCGGTAGAAAGGAAAAAAAGGGGGGCGAATCCTACTAGGACTGGAGTCCTAGTAGGACTCCCCTCTCCTTGGCGTGCCCCCTTGTGGCCGGCCTCCTCGTCCCCTCTATATACGGGGGCAGGGGCACCCCATAGGAGATCAATTGTTCTGTTAGCCATGTGCGGTGGCCCCCTCCACAGTTTACTCCTCCGGTCATAGCGTCGTAGTGCTTAGGCGAAGCCCTGCGCGGATCACATCACCAACACTGTCACCACGCCGTCGCGCTGACGGAACTCTCCCTCGACCCTTTGCTGGATCAAGAGTTCGAGGGACATCATCGAGCTGAACGTGTGCTAAACATGGAGGTGTCGTACATTCTATACTTGGATCGGTTGGATCATGAAGACGTTTGACTACATCAACCGTGTTAACCTAACGCTTCCTCTTTCGGTCTACAAGGGTACTTGGACATACTCTCCCCTCTCATTGCTATGCATCTCCTAGATAGATCTTGCGTGAGCGTAGGAATTTTTTTGAAATTGCACGCTACGTTCCCCAACACTTTCACCTACCACTCTCGGTGCAAGCCCATGCAGAATTGAGACAAATACAGGCTGAAGTGATTAATGTGGACATATCGGGGGGAAAAGACACCTGGCGATGCACCTGGAATACTCACATCTTTAAGACCAAGGCGTACTACGACTTCTACTTCAGGGAAATCAATGCGCATGCGGCATTTGGCTGGTTGTGGAAATCAAAATGTACCCCAAAATCAGAGTATTTGGCTGGCTGCTTCTGTCTGATCGCCTAAATACCAGAAACATGTTGAAAAACGAGACATTATAACATTGGAGACAACCTTGACTGCCTCCTGTGCAAGGAACATTTTGAGGAGACTGTGGAACACCTGTTCTTTCATTGTAGCTTCGGTCAATGATGCTGGCAAGTTCTGAACTTCACTAGGAGCAACCACCTGAACAGATTGCAGCTTGTGGAGCACATGAAAACAAGCCACCAACGCAACATGATCATGGAAATTTTCCTAGTGGCAGCATGGAGCCTATGGAAAGAACGCAACAACAACTACTTCAGAAGAGTGCCCCCCTCGATGTGCTCTTGGAAGAACAGATTCAAGGAGGACTTCGGCAATATGGCCTATAGGTTGCCTTCCCAAAAAAGGCACCTAGTTTTTGACCTCCTGGCTGCAGTACCCTGATTGTCTTTGTAACTCTTGTAATTCTTCCTCACTCCCCTGCTAGACTAGATCTTAGATATCTGACCCTACTAGGATTACTGACCCTACTCCATACGTAAATGCATGTAACACCACAGTGACTCTGATTCTTTAATATATATGCAGTAGGAGCCTTTCCTACTGTTTCAACCTTCAAAAAAAAGTGATGGACAAGAAATCATAGTAAAGCAGTGGCTATCTATTTTCTTGCTGCTATAAATAAGTTGAGCAGATACGAAAGAGTACCGCCTCTGGTGTGGCGCCGTGTATTCATCTGCTGAGAATTTAACGATGCTGCGGTAGCGAAGGCTGTCGGCGACGTGGAAGCATATCTTGGAGGGTATACGGTGGCAGTGGGGAAATATCCTGGCACGGTGGATGAGACGGTCATAGGAGCGGCGCCGCAAGGTGGACGACGGCGGGAATGAAGCGAGAGGACGGGATGCAAGGATCCCGGTCCGAACCCGTGGATGAGAGAGGTCGATCTCTTGTAATGGACGACGGCGCCGGGGTATCAGCTCCGGCATGGTGGAGGAGGACGGCGGTGGATGGGGTGGCAGACGGAGGAGGCTGGGGTGGAGAGGGTGTTTTGGGCCCATGGAGTACGAATGGGGAAATGGAGGGAGAGAGGAAGGGGGGAACCATGTCTTCAGGCCGCACTTGTCTCAAATGCGAGGAAATTTACAAACTTAGCCCCCATTTAAAATTTCCTACATCATAGCAATATTAGTCGGTTGGGGATAGGACGGTAATCTCACATACAGCGAATATTTGTCGACGAGAGTTTGTTTTGGCGCCCACCGTGTATGAATCGGGGAGGGAGCCGATTTTGGCCGAGGAGACAATGTGTTTTGGTGCCCACCGTGTATGAATCCGGGTGAGAGGCGGTTATGTCATGTTTGAGTAAAATTACAAACCTACCCCTATCAAAACCTATAGAAATCAAGCCGATAGGCTTTGCGTGTCAGGGATAGGCAGTAATTTCCATCTCGCAGATTTTGGTTTTGGGCGGTTACTGCGACTTTCCCCTCTTCGTTCAAATTTTTGCAGAGCAAGAGTGCACGTTTACCATGCCAACTCAATTCGAATCCAGTTTGTATTCTATTTTTGTTCGGGCAGGATCCATTTTCGATTGGAATAAAATATATACATCATTTTTATATATACTTTCAAAAGCACAACACCCTTTATACATAAATATGGTTTACAAATGGCATGATCTCAGATTCATAAGGCTGGATCCATCTTAATTTGGATTTTCAAATATTTGAAACCACTTTATGTTGAAATCCAATGTATGCATTCCTCGCTAACTGTCTCCAATTAATGTGTGTTTCATGCGGGTTTTTTTACTTCTCAAACATGTATAATGTGTTTCACACACGCAACATATAGTGTAATCCCATTTAGACATTAATTGCATATAAACCATGCATTGTCTCTAATTAAAGAATCTATGGATCACTAATATTGATAAACTATATAACATTACACGTGTCCCCAAATTTAAATGAATATGCATGTTTGATACACCAATTTTCATTATGATATTATCGATGTCGTGATCTCTAGTTTAAATATTTGAATCCCCTTTAATCCAGATATTCGTCTCATATAGCTATCACTCATGCTTATATAGGAGTATCTCTCTAGACCTATACACGCTCATCGTCTCTCGGGTATCTCTCGTGCTACCTGTATGTGGACAATGATATTTTGTCTTCGTAACACACTGACGGTACTCTCTCCCTCGACCTTCATCACTCTATCTCTCTCTAAGTATATCTCGCTCCTTGCTATGTGTCTCTAACTATGATTCTCCATGTGAAATCTCTTTCTCTCACACGAACACAAACTTCGTCTCCCGGGGTCTCATTTCTCTCTACTATTCCCCTGTGTGCCACTCGCACACCCCCCTCTCACACAGAGATGTCTTGTGCTCCTTAGGTATGAGAAGCTACGACTCTTCCTCTTAAATATCTCTTTCTCACACACAAACACAAACTCTATCTCCCACGGTCTCATATCTCTCCACCATTCTCTTGTATGTTGCTCACACACACTCTCTCTCCCTAGAGATATCTTGTGTTCCCTGATATGTCTCTCTAGCTATCACTCTTGTTGTGAAATATCTTTCTCTCTCGCAGACACAAAAATCCATCTCTCGGGATCTCATTTCTCTCTGATATTTTTGTATGTGACTCACATGCACCCTCTCTCTATCTCTCTCACACTCACACACATAACTCATCCCTTTGATCCAGTCGACTCTTATCTCTAACACACACTGGCTAGCATCTTTATCTTTCTATTTATCTGTTTATCCATCAACCTTCTTTCTCGCCCTCACTATTGCTTCCTATCACGCACACTATATATGTTTCTCTCTACATGCAGTCATGTGCCCTCTTTTTATCTTTCTCTCACACGCACATAACTTCACCCTCTGAACCACTCGGCGGTCATCTCCAACACTCAAACTAGCCGATGTCCCTCTAGCTAGCATCTCTATCTCTCTATGTATTTGTAGTTTCTCCGTCAACATTTCTTTCTCGCACGCACTCTTGCTTCCTATCACGCACACTATATCTGTCTCCCCATACATGCATCTATAGGTTAATCTCTTTTGCACAATCGTTGTGTCTCGCTCCCTCTACTTGCCATAGATGCATGCTCCAGCCCACGTCACTATCTCTTAAAGACAAAAACACATGCTCAATTATCGGGCCTTCTTCCCTGCACTCTCACATGCATGCATATTGTCATACCGATCCGTCTCTCCCATGTCGTTGATCTATGACTTATGTCTTCTTTCTTTTATCTCGATCATGCACGCGCGCGCACACACACACATCCCACATATACATGTATACCTATCTCACATGCACATTCAAGGTCTCCTATATCTCCATACGTAGTTATTTACCCTCAGCCCTAACCCCACATCGAACCGTTCTCTTCTTGTGTGCACATAACTTCCGCCTGGATGGGTAAAACACACACTCACACTTAACAATCTCCTTCTAGCTACCCCCCTCTCTCACTCTTCCCCTATATCCCAGAAACCAATAAGACCATCTTCGTTTAATTCCCACCTACATGCACCATCAATATATAGTAGTCTTCCTCGGTGTCTCTCGAACAAAAACGTTCTCTCGATGTCGACTCCTCTCACGCACACACGCCTTCTCTTCCCTCTCTACGGGCGTTTTCTCTCTCGCACCCCCTCGTTGGTGGCCTCTGCCACACACATCACCTTTCTACGATGAAGCCACGCACACTTAAATTACTTTCGCCACCGAAGACTCCGCGTCACACACACACATACACACTCACGCACCCACCCACCCACACACACACGCACACACACTAAGACTCTATCTCACACACACATGCTCTAGGCGGAGCATTTGTTCCTACCACCCTTCATCCAACCTTACCCGTATGATAAACAATCACCTTAATTTACTTGTATAACATGGACAAATTCCACTTTACTTTAGTAGTTAGCAAACTTCTCATAATTATATAACGCAAATCACGAGCAGGAAGTGACTTTTTTTACACAACCACGTTAACATGGCCACGTAAATCACTAGCTAAAGTGTAGCGACCCGACCCGAAATCGGTCAAGTCTCTGTGTAGCTGTACCATCCCAAGATCATGCTGGCACACACAGTACATTGATGAAAAGATTCAAAGTTCAATCACACCTGAATTTATTACACAGTTCTCATATCGAGTCTTTATTACATCATAATAAATTCGGCCGAAGGCCAACTCATGAGAAATAAACTAAATAAAGCTGCGGAAGCGTAGACGAGTAGCGAGTCCATCCGACTCCATAGGGCAATCGCCAAGCGTGGAGGGTAGCCTCACTCTTGGTCGGAAAACTCCTCTGCAACATAAGACGTTGCAGCCATGTAGGTCAGCATTTTGAATATGACGACAAGTCATAGAAAGAACAACAATAATAATGCTAACACTATATGCAATTTGGTTGCGGGGCTCTAAGTTTTATGTTTTTGCGAAAAAGCCAGTTTTCCCTACAACAAAGGACTTGCTTGCAATTACTACAAAATGTTGGTTGTTATTGAGATGGTTCCACCAACCAATGTATCATTCCCAATTATTAAATAACCCTCAATTAGTTTATTAAGTTCGGTGTTGAGATTTTCGAAATACTCCAATTCCAGAGGCTCAAATGTCCGTAACCGGGGACACGGCTAATCGATTAGGTTTTTTTTACTCTGCAGAGTCTTGTGCACTTTACCCGCAAGATTCGTTCCCTCCTTTATGTCCTTGCACTGCCTGGTGTTTGAAGACGGGACGAACGAAACAGGGTCTTCCATAGAGTTTCTCTGGGCACTGCCGGTGCCCATCCATGTCCTACCGTTCTTCTACATCTGCTGGCACCGTCCGTCCAGAGTCACGCCTAAGGTCAACCCAGCCAGAGCCCATAATGGCTTGCGGCTGCACAGGTAAGCTTCCGGTCAAGGTGTATCCATCCGTCTCTTCGTGGCTGGGTGAAGCTTTCCGCAAGATGTCATGGCGCTTCTCCATGCATCCCAGCCATCCGCTGGTTTCTCCAGGGTGCCCGTCAACCGTCCTCCACCCAGCAGTGAATTTGAAGTCCATCTTGAGCTTGAAGTCATGGGGTTGTCATCATCTTGACTCTCACATCTCCCTTATGAATCTCTCAACCAACCCCGTCTACGAGCATAGCAAAATGAACTACATCATACCGGGCAATGGTAACAAGGGGAATTGGGTTCATCCTACCTCATGATACTACTCAAGAACATAACTTAAAATTCTCCTACTGCATGCATGGTGGGGAGGAATAATTCTAATGCAACAAAATCATAGGTATTGTAAAACATGATCAAATGACTTGCCTGACTGACGGTCTTCGAAAGCTAGTGACTCGTAATAGCAGGCTTCGCACTCCGGGAATTCTATTTGAAGCAAACAATAATCATATAAGCATACAAACATACAATCACTTAACATAACAGCATGCTAACATAAATCACACAAAAACAATCAAACCAAAACCAAAGAAAACTCGAAGAACTCCAAGCTAACAACTAGCAAGAAAATAAAATAAACATTTTCTTTTCTGTAAATAAAAGTTCACGCTCTGTAACTACAGAAACTAATCTAAAATAAATTATAACAGAGGTAAAATAAAATTTTAAAATAACTAGAATAGCAGAAAACAGCAGCAAGCTAAATAAAACTAGAAAGGCTTGATTTCGACTAAAAATAATTTTAATAAAGACAGAAAAATACCCAGATAAATTCCTACTACTAGGCAAGGTCAAAACAAAGCAGTGACAAAAAGAATCACTAAAAAGGAATAATCCTAGCTCAATCTATAGCAGAAATACTAATCTGACTAAAACTAATGTAAACCAATTTTTAAAAACTAAAACATGGCCGAATCTATTTTCTACAGAAACTATAGGAAATTTGTAGACTAACAAAAAAAGAATCAACAAAAATAATAAATAACCTAAAAGATATAGATTTTTCAAGATTGGAACTATTCTGTTTTAAAACAGAAACGAAAAAATAAAACAAAAAAAAACTAACGCGCTAACGGGCCGAAACAGTGAGCATTCTATAACTAAACAGCGCCTAAGCATTTAATAAACCAATGCGTCCACGGCCTAACAGAAATAAACCAATCGGGCCGGTCTAACTAAACCAGGAACTAAACCGGAAATAAACCGCAAACTAAACCGATTTATTGAAAATAACCTAACCCTTCGCGGATCTAATCTAAGCCGTACATGCGAGATCCAACGGTGGAGGGGGCTCGGGCTTACAGCGGACGGCGGCGACGGACGGAGACGATGGCGGCGACTCGGGCGATGGCGGTGCAGCGGCTCGGGTTGTCGGGGAAGAAGGCGGTGGCGTCGGGGCGATGCGGCGGAGCGAGGCGGAGGTGGTGGTGGAGTTGTTGGAGCTCGAGGACGGCGCGGATGTCGAGGGCGAGGCGAAACAGACTCGGTGCTCTGCAGCTCCGGCGGGTGGCGGACGAGCTCGGGGTGACGGCTTCGGCGCTTCCTGGGCGACGATAGGATGTCAAAGAGATGAGGAACGAACAGGGGGTTCGGGTGGTGTAGCTCGGAAGCAAGGGGGATGCTCACCGGTGGCGGCGGCGGCGAACCGAGGCGGCGGTGAGATGCGTTTGGTGAGGGCGCGAGCTACGGGTGGATTTGAGCTTAGGGTTTTAGGGGGATCGAGAGAGGAGGCCGAGGGGTTTATATAGGGCATAAGCGTGGGCGAGGGGTCGACTCGGGATCACGATCCCGAGAGGATCGGAACCGCGGCGCGCTCTGGACGCACTCCGGACGGCATTGCGTGCGCGAGTAGGAAAGAGAAGGCGTGGGGCCGGGGCGTCGGTGAGAGAGGGAGAGGAGGGTTCGGTCGGGCGACCGAAGCGGAGGCGGCTCGGGCGTGTGCCGCGCTGGGCTGGTGGCCTTGGCGCTGGTTGGGCTGCGGCCTTGCTGGCTGGGCCGTCGGCCTGGCCAGCTCGGGGCTTTTCTCCTTTTTTTGAATTAAGGCAAAGAGAGAAAACAAATTAGAGAGAAACCTATAATATGTTTATATAGGAAATATATATCAATAAAATCAGAAAAAATAAATCCTACAACGTGAACATTTTTCCAGAGGCAAAACAGAAACAAAAATAAAAACATTTTCTGCAAATTCCAAATAAAATTCAAATTTTGAATTCAACCTTTTGGCAATATTTTCTTCTGACTTTTTTTTGGAGTGTCATGTTAGCTCCTCTCATACTTTTAAACAAGTATTTGTCAGGGATATTTGAAACAAATTTCGAATGCCAAGTTGAATTCAAATTCAAATAAAACTCAAATGCCTCTGAAAATTTCCAAATGCCACACAATTCAAACAAAATGCATAGATGCTTAACTAATAATTGTAAAACATTCCAAATTGAAAATTTGGGATGTTACATGCATTCATTCCCCTCCCGCCGCCTCTTCTGTGGTCGCCGTCGCCCTATAGCCATTACCCGGCCAAAGGTAACGACATGCGCCATGCTCCCATCGGAGCGGCGCTTTAATCTGGAGGCGGTGCGAAGCCCGGATCACAGCCGCCCTGCCTCCGGAGTCCGGACTAGCAGGAGCCGGATGAGGAGGCGTTGGAGGGGGAGCAGCACGCGGAGCCAGAGGAGGAGAACGACAACGCGGAGCCGGAACAGGAGGACAACGACGCGGGCGAAGCGGAGCCGGAGGAGGATGATGATTTCCATTATACTCAAACTTAAAGGGCTTTGAGTTTCACGCCACATTTATTTCATAGAGATAAGAGAAAGGAAATTTTAGTGGTCATGCATGCATCTTTTTGTGCTAGCACTCCTATATAAGGGTTGATCGGTCGCTTCCCGCGGACATGCGCGGGCGGTGGAAGAGGAAGGAGAAGGGAAGCGGGTTGTGGAGTAACGTTGTTTACCACAATTTCTTAGGAAACCGAGTGCAATAAGTGAGTAGTTTTGCAAACTACCAGTACTACACCAGAAACGGTTCAAAACCAATACCACCACCACGCCCACGTCTCACCGCCCTGGCCGACCCAACCCCCCTCCCATGCCGGCGGGTTCTTCCCGCGTGAAACGGTCAGCATCGCCCCGGAGCCTCAGTGCCGCATTAATGCCCGGCTAGAGTGGAGGCGACCTCTCACTGGCGCCAGCTTTGAAGCAGCACGACAGCCGAGAGGGCGCTGCTACCTGGTGCACGCGACTCCTCCATGTCGAGGCTGGCCATAGTTTGGATGAGTCTCCATCATGGGGAGCCACACTAGCTGCGATGATATGGACTCCCATTGCCCATAGTTATGGATCCTTCCATCTATGAAGAACACGTGGGACTGGAACTACGATACGGGCATGTACCCAGGAGTGGACGTACGAACCTGAGTAATGTAGCGCAATAAGTGAAGTAGAAAGGCAGAAATAGTATGAACATGCGTGGCATATAGGCATTTGTCTCTTACTACCACTAAATGTTGTACGTGCAATGCACGGTGATGTTATGATGTACGTGCCTAAGTATTCTACTACTATATTAACTGGAGGCACATATTAGGTTTTATATTTGTTTATGTGTATGCCCCGAGACCTTCCAACTAGAAGTGTCTTTCTCTCTGGGTCGCACTTTGTATCGTTCATACCACTAGTACTACTATGTGTGGTCTCCGACCCAGAAGTGGAAGAAGTGGAGACGCTCTACCACGCTGTTCATGTCCCACTCCTTTCGCTGACGTGTGGGACACCCAGCATGTGCTGTGTTTGGCACTCCTTCGTCGTAAGAGTTGAAACGCTAGCATTCATCAAAAATAAAAAATAAATATAAATCAGCAGTGATACTATACCATGCGGTTTCCTTGCTCCTCAATATCGGAAAGAATACTTCCGTTCGCCGACATGTTGGACGTCGACCATCCTGGTCCACTTGCCATGCACGCAGAACTCCAAGGGAGAGTCACCCCGATCGTCGGGCCATAGTAATAATGACTAATGAGCCGTCAAATCACATGCCCAACCTTTCCCACTGTGAAGTTGCTTGGATGAAGGAACCATCATGACTTCGTTGAATTCCGCTTCTTGAAGAAAGGTACTATACCAGCAGTACTGCTAGCTACAGTAGTACTGTACTCCAACAGAGGCCTCCTTTGGTTCATAGGATAGGAATTTTATAGGAATATGAAAATCATAGGAAGTGAGATGACATGCATCTCAATTCCTATAGAGAAAGAGATGCCATTTGATGCATAGAATTGGAATTTTTCCATTGAGTCTAGGCTAATGTACTGGTAATTTGCTCTAAAAACTACAATAGTAGTAACTAGTACTGGTACATGCTCGTAATTAATTAAACAAACATACGGGCAACACAGACACACACACTAACTACTAGTACTACTACTTCTCACATGCTGGCCAGACGTCGTTGTTCTCCTTCCCGGCTTTGTCTGCGACACCCCACCGTGCTTGGATCTCCGCCGACCTCTCCGTAGCAGCGCGTGCGTCCTCTTCTTTCTTGCGGAGGTGGACCTCTCTTTTCTTGAGTGCTTTCTGACTTTTCCGCTCCTCTGTGCGGCTTTGTCCGCTTCTTGCTCTACCGCCCATTCGGCCTTGGCAGCTTCAAATTCCGCCCACGTAGGTGTGAGGTTGCGAGTGGTGATGAACTCAGCATGTCGGGATGCCATCGCTTCCCTACCATTTTGTGTGCGGTCGTGGGCAGCGAGGAACTCGGCGCGGCGGGATGCCATCGCTTCCTTACTGGTTAGTGTGCGACGTGGTGGCATGAACGACGCTTGGTGAGAGCTCTGGGGTGGAGTGGTCGGACAACTGTATAGTGCATTGGTTTGTCAAGAGCTCAAGGACAGAAGACGAAGGAAATTTGGATTCCCCTTCAATCCTGGTCATTTATTACCGAGTAAAATGCATTGGCGGTCATCGAACTTGTGTTGATAGCTCACTTTGATCATTTTATACGAGATATGGTGATTATACAGTCACTGGCTCAACACCAAGTCAAACAGTCCGCATGCGCCTCATCAGCTCGTGTTCTTTATCTATCTATCTATCTATGCGGGCCTACCTGTCAGTGGAGAAAGAGATAAAAACCAAAATTATGTGTATGTGAGGAATCAAACCACGGACTCGTCGCTGCAACGCACACTCGTCATCCAAATGAAAATGAAATACTTTGTGTTAAATGCACAAATCGAATTTTTTATATTATACGTGATGCACACATTAGCGCACACCGTCCATAGAGGCAAGTAACATGTACGCATGCAGACACTCACGCTCACACTGTCAAACCATCCTAATGCATGCACGTCGCCCTCTCAATCAAAGTCCAGCTCATGGCGCAACGCAAACGGTGAGCCTGTCACCTGCGCGCCCCGGCGGCGCCTGACATTACTGTTTAGATGTTTGCTGGTGGCCTCCGCGAACACCGAGCATGTATTCACCTGGCTCAACACCAACGGTCATACTCGTGCTTGGGTGCCGAGCTGCTCGACATTAGCCATGGCTCTGCACACGACGCGACGACATGACTCGGTGCCTTGCTCATGTATATCATCCATCACAACGACAATCTATAAAACAGCCTAGCTAGAGAGGGTACTATGGTACCTATATATGTATCGTGAGCGACCGATCATAGTGCCACTACACACGAGTGTGTGTTTGACCGATTCGTCCATTATTTGTAAGTTATGCATGGTTGTGTGGTGTCTAATGGTGGTCGTCAAAGGCTAGCTGGCGACAAGAGTGGTTGCATGGATGCCTGGTTGTCAATACGTGCCGCATACGCTTCAAAGGCTCGTCATCCATGAGTTCACATTTTACCACCACGCTAGCGTCTGACCGCCCTAGCCTACCGAAACCCCTTCCATCGCTAGCGCGCGCTTCCCTCCTGAAACGGTCACCGTCTCTCTAGAACATAAATGCTACATTCACGGGACTTAACTACAGGTGCAGTTGGTGTGTCACTAACATGCAGGCCAGATGCCTATTGGGCCCACATGTCAGTGACCCAACTGCACCTGCAGTTAAGTCACTGAAGCAGCGTCTGCATTCACGCCCGACGCGACCTCTCACTAGCGTCAGCATTGCAGCAGCGCGACAGCAGAGAGAGTGCCTCCCGGGCGGCATCCCGGTGCAAGCGACTGCTCTGCGTTAACGACACCACGGCCATCCCTCCGTCTGCCGCCCACATTAATGACACATGGCTGCCGACGAACCTACTCCGGCGCCAGCCATCCATCCGTCTGCTGCGGCTCATTACCATTCGCCCACTATATTAACTTGAGCCCCAGCTCCCAGCCATAGCTAAAGACCCACACTCATTCTCCTTCGGTCCCTTCCTTCTGTCGGCACCACTCCAACCATGGCCTCCTCGTGCTCCAAAGCTCTCTTGGACATACTGTTGCAGGAGCAGACCAAGGACGTCGGCGGCTCCGCTCCAGGTGCGCTCCAAAGCTCTCTTGGACGTACTGTGGCAGGAGAAGATGAAGGACATCGCCGGCTCCCCCCCGGCCGCCCTCCGCCGCCACGACCACGAAGCCGGCGCGCATGCGCGGGCGCAACCGGCAGCGAGGAAGAGTAGTACACGGTAGGTCACCGCCGCTCTGGTCCCAGGAAGGCCACCGCTCCTCCACTCAGTCGACGCCAAGCTTGGTGGGGTAAACATTGGCGGCCGATTAGCCCCTTGACGGCGACGTGAAGGCGGAAATCTTCAGAACCTTGTGCTACGGAGGAGGAGGTTATCGAGGCGGAGCTGGACAAAGCCGAGGCGGATGAGGAGGAGGCAAAGGCAATGGCCGGCGTTCTCGGGGCTCATGGCCAGACATGGTGGTCGGGCGCTGGCGATCGTTTATATTAGGTTTTATAGTAGGTTTTAGTACAGTTTGTGCGAAATATGTAATGAATTTCGTCCAGTTTATAGGAAAAGTTTTCGAAATGTAACGAATTTCATCCGATTAATTTGAATTTTGCTTTGTTTGCATGAATTTTGTCCGGTTAGTTCATATAGTTGTCGAAAGGTATGCGGGTAGCATTGGATGGAATCCTCTAGCATCAGTGTCCTCGCACAAATGCCGGTGTAAATTTGTGGGCCAGCGCTGGAGATGCCCTAACTATCATCCTATAATCGCTAACAGTGCTCCATTATTTCGCAGGGAACAGTTATCCCTCGATCAAAATCAGATCCGTCGTGTTTCGCACTCCTCCCACGTAAGAGTGTAGACTGTTGCTTACATAAAAATGGAGCAAGTGGACGGCACTGTAGCATGTCATATCACTGAAACTAGCCCGCCTAACGCGTGGGAAAGCCCCGCCCTTGTCATTTTGTTCTGGATTTCTATCGATCGATTGCACGAAAATGTTACGCTTTGCAAGTTCAAAAGGAAAAGGCGGCACACTTGCGACTCGTACGCGTCACGTTTGCGTCGCACCCCCAACAGTCTGGTTCGCACGCCGCTCACCAGAGGGGACACGCGTTGTCTTGCATTTTCAATAACATGTGGGACTGCAATTGAATAAAGCGTTGATAGCCAAAATCTAATCCCTCGGCGGGCGTCGACTGAGAAGAGAGAGACGAGGGAGGGAGAAGAGATCGCCCGCCCACCGCGCACAGACTCCAAAATATATATGGTGATAATGGGAGGTGGGCCATGCGGGAGTCCAGACTGAGGGAGTCCTGGATTAAGGGGTCCTCGGGCGTCCGGGCTATATGACGTGGGCCGGACTGATGGGCCATGAAGATACAAGACAGAAGACTTCCTCCCGTGTCCGGATGGGACTCTCCTTTGCGTGGAAGGCAAGCTTGGCGTTCGGATATGAAGATTCCTTCCTCTGTAAACCGACTCTGTACAACCCTAGGCCTCTCCGGTGTCTATATAAACCGGAGGGTTTAGTCCGTAGAGAGAAAAAACACATAATCATATAGGCTAGACATCTAGGGTTTAGCCATTACGATTTCGTGGTAGATCAACTCTTGTAATCCTCATATTCGTCAAGATCAATCAAGCAGGAAGTAGGGTATTACCTCCATCAAGAGGGCCCGAACCTGGGTAAACATCGTGTCCCCCGTCTCCTGTTACTATCGACCTTAGACGCACAGTTCGGGACCCCTTACTCAAGATCCGCCAGTTTTGACACCGACACGGACCACTTCCAAGCCCGCTTCTGACCACCCTGGCCCACCAGAAAACCCCTCCCCCCTCCTACGCGCGCTTCCCCCTCAGACGCCAGCTGCCCGCATTCATAGCAAGTAGTACTAGTAAAATACTGGGCTATAAGCCCGCTTATGTGGAGGAGAGAGAGGCATAAAGTCAAGGAGTGGGCTCTGCAAGAGCCTATCTCTACACGTGCTCCTAGGTATAAAAAAACTAATTCTAAAAAAAGAGGTATAAAAAAACAATTGTGTCTAAAAAAGAAAGGTAAAAAACATTTGAGAGGAAATAGATAGAGAGAAAGTGAGGAAAAGTTGTAAACTTATAGCCAACCTTATAGTCAACACTATGGTAGTATTACATCAGGAAGGAGGGAGTTGTGCACATGCCAAGTTTACTGGGCTGCCGTGTTTCACACTCCTCCGTCGTAACAGTGGAGACAATAGCTTTCATCAAAAATAAACAATAATGAATAATCGTTGCTCGTCCTCTATATCGGAAAGAATACTTTCATTCGCCAACATGTGAGACGTCAACCATCCCGGTCCACCTGCCATGCACAAAATTATCCTGGTCCACCCCGGTCGTAGCGCAGGCCCAACCTTTCCCACTGTAAGTTGGTCGGACGAAGGAACCATCATGACTTCATTGAATTCTGCTTCTTCAAGAAAACTTACTGTACCCGCAATACCGTTGCCACACACGAAGACTGGACGGAAATATACCACGTCATATCACTGAAACCCACTAGGATAAACTAGCTCGCCTAGGATTTGTACTCCCTCCGTTTCAAAGTTAGTAGTACAAAGTTGAGTCATCTATTTTGGAACGGAGGGAGTACGTCTCTCTACTGCTATGATTTTGTGTTCTCAAAAAATATCCTCTGTCAATCTAACGATTAGGAGTAGAAAGAGGGTATTTCTCTCTCTAGATCTCTCTCCATCCCACAACCCCTCTAGCACACGTACACACTCTCTGTAGCCACTCCGAAAGTACGACGTCACTACACATTCACGCTTCCAACAAAAAAATTACACATTCACGCATGTTACAAGTACATGCCAATTTTGCTCGCTATTAATGTGAGGCCTCCATTGGTTTAGAGGAATCTTGTAGGAATTTCATAGGATAGGATTTCTACAGGAAAAATTTCTGTAGAGCCCTTTGGTTTATAGGAATGGAATTATATTCCTATGGAGGAATTCTTCCTATCCTCCACATTTCATAGGAAAATAAACATTAGCCTAGACTCAATGAAAAAAATCATATGATGTGAATCAAAGGGCATCTCCTTTCCTATTCTTACTCATAGGATTTAAGATACATGTCATCTCACTTCCTATGACTTTCCTATTGCTACCCTATGAACCAAATGAGGCCTGAATGTATCCGTGTCGACTATTGTCTGATCGATCGCTAAGCCTACAGTTTTAGGAGCTTGGGCTATTGGCCGATCGACGACGGATCAGACCTATAAGCGTACCACGAGCTCATCAGCCCCAACGTTTCTCTTCGGTGAGTGTTTTGCAAGTACTATAGCTCGCACCGTAGCTAGCCTACTAATAACCCACCAGTATAGGGGATCGCAACAGTTTTCGAGGGTAGAGTATTCAACCCAAATTTATTGATTCGACACAAGGGGAGCCAAATAATATTCTCAAGTACTAGCAGTTGAGTTGTCAATTCAACCACACCTGAAAGACTTAATATCTGCAACAAAGTATTTAGTAGCAAAGTAGTATGGAAGTAGCGGTAATGGTGGCAAAAGTAACAGTAGCAGTTTTTGCAGCAATCGTAACAGTGGCAACGGAAAAGTAACTAAGCAAAGATCAATATGTGAAAATCTTGTAGGCAATGGATCAATAATGGATAATTATGTTGGATGCAATTCCTCATGCAACAGTTATAACATAGGGTGACACAGAACTAGCTCCAGTTCATCAATGTAATGTAGGCATGTATTCCGAATATAGTCATACATGCTTATGGAAAAGAACTTGCATGACATCTTTTGTCCTACCTCCCGTGGCAGCGGGGTCCTATTGGAAACTAAGGGATATTAAGGCCTCCTTTTAATAGAGTATCGGACCAAAGCATTAACACTTAGTGAACACATGAACTCCTCAAACTACGGTCATCACCGGGAGGTCCCGATTATTGTCACTTCGGGGTTGTCGGATCATAACACATAGTAGGTGACTATTGACTTGCAAGATAGGATCAAGAACTCACATATATTCATGAAAAGATAATAGGTTCAGATCTGAAATCATGGCACTCGGGCCCTAGTGACAAGCATTGAGCATAGCAAAGTCATAGCAACATCTAGAACATAATGGATACTAGGGATCAAACCCTAACAGAACAAACTCGATTACATGGTAAATCTCATCCAACCCATCACAGTCTAGCAAGCCTACGATGGGATTACTCACGCACGGCGGTGAGTGATATGTCTCCAACGTATCTATAATTTTTGATTGCTCCATGCTATTATATATTCTCTTTTGGATGTTTAATGGGCTTTATTATACACTTTTATATTATTTTTGGGACTAACCTATTAACCCAAGGCCCAGTGCGAATTGTTGCTTTTTTGCATATTTTAGTGTTTCGCAGAAAAGGAATATCAAACGGAGTCCAAACGGAATGAAACCTTCGGGAGCGTGATTTTTGGAACAAACGTGATCCAGAGGACTTGGAGTGGACGTCAAGAAATCAACGAGGAGGCCACGAGGCAGGGAGGCGCGCCTGCCCCACTAGGCGCGCCCCTACCCTCGTGGGCCCCTCGTGGCTCCACCGACCTACTTCTTCCTCCTATATATACCTACGTACCCCGAAACCATCGAGGAGCACCACGAAACCCTATTTCCACCGCCGCAACCTTCTGTACCTGTGAGATCCCATCTTGGGGCCTTTTCTGGCGCTCCGTCGGAGGGGGCATCGATCATGGAGGGCTTCT
Organism: Aegilops tauschii subsp. strangulata; assembly: GCF_002575655.3. Lineage (NCBI taxonomy): Eukaryota > Viridiplantae > Streptophyta > Magnoliopsida > Poales > Poaceae > Aegilops > Aegilops tauschii. Next base: position 237,665,286 of record NC_053039.3, on the reverse strand, counting down.
ACATCAACACCATAGCCTCTCCGATGATTTGTGAGTAGTTTACCACAGACCTTCGGGTCCATAGTTATTAGCTAATGGCTTCTTCTTCTCTCTTTAGATATCAATACAAAGTTCTCCTCGATCTTCTTGGAGATCTATTCGATGTAACTCTTTTTTGCGGTGTGTTTCTCGAGATTCGATGAATTGTGGGTTTATGATCAAGATTATCTATGAATAATATTTGAATCTTCTCTAAATTATTTTATGTATGATTGGTTATCTTTGCAAATCTCTTCGAATTATCATTTTGGTTTGGCCTACTAGATTGATCTTTCTTGCAATGGGAGAAATGCTTAGCTTTGGGTTCAATCTTGCGTTGCTCAATCCCAGTGATAGTAGGGGAAACGACACGTACTGTATTGTTGCCATCGAGGATAAAAAGATGGGGTTTATATCATATTGCTTGAGTTTATCCCTCTACATCATGTCATCTTGCTTAATGTGTTACTTTGTTCTTATGAACTTAATACTCTAGATGCATGCTGGATAGCGGTCGATGTCTGGAGTAATAGTAGTAGATGCAGGCAGGAGTCGGTCTACTTGTTGCGGACGTGATGCTATATACATGATCATGCCTAGATATTCTCATAACTATGCTCAATTCTATCAATTGCTCGACAGTAATTTGTTCACCCACCGTAATACTTATGCTATCTTGAGAGAAGCCACTAGAGAAACCTATGGCCCCCGGGTCTATTTTCCATCATATTAATCTCCCGTCAACTAGCTATTTCTGGCGCCGTGTATTTTACTTTGCGTTCTTTACTTTCACTCTTTATCATAAAAATACCAAAAATATTATCTTATCATCTCTATCAGATCTCACTTTTGCAAATGTCCGTGAAGGGATTGACAACCCCTTTATCGCATTGGTTGCAAGGTTCTTATTTGTTTGTGTAGGTACGAGGGACTTGCATGTGGCCTCCTACTAGATTGATACCTTGGTTCTCAAAAACTGAGGGAAATACTTACGCTACTTTGCTGCATCACCCTTTCCTCTTCAAGGGAAAACCAACACATGCTCAAGAGGTAGCAAGAAGGATTTCTGGCGCCGTTGCCGGGGAGTCTACGCACAAGTCAAGACATACCAAGTACCCATCACAAACTCTTATCCCTCGCATTACATTATTTGCCATTTGCTTCTCATTTTCCTCTCCCCCACTTCACATTTGCCATTTTATTCGCCCTTTCTCGTTCGCCTTCCTCCCGTATGTATCTTTGTTTGTGTTTCCATGTGCCTTCTATTTGCTTGCATCTTTGCTTGCTAAAAATCTATTGATATGGATCCACTTAAAGTGTTCTACTTGGATCATCTTCGATCCTTATGCACTCGTGCTGAAACCCCAACTAGCCTAGTTGATGGGAAATCTTTAGATGAGCATGCTCATTTTGTGCGTCACCGTTTGTCAGAAAAAGGGAGACTCTTATGGGATCAAATAAACAGATTGTTGTGTTATGCTTGGAATCTTTGTGAAATTTGTGATTTTACTTGTTCCTCTAAGAACCCTAAAAAACACCTTCCCTACCTATTTGAGTTTAATGATAATGAAATCTTATCTTCTTATGCAAGGGGTGTTTATAGTTACTGCGATATTGAACAAATTGCTATGAAAACTATGATCATAATGTCTATGTCAAAGAATTTATTGAAAGAATGACCATTGTTTCTGAAGAAAATAATGATATGCATGAATCTATAGATAATGATGATTCCGATGATTTGATTGAAATATCCCTTGATGAACATGATGCTTGCTATTCTTGTAGCCATGATGCCAATATTTATGAAGATGAATTTGCTATAGTTCCTTATGTTAAACATGAGATCGTTGCTATTGCACCCATACTTGGAAGTTCCTTCGATGAAAAGCATGATTGCAATGATGTTACTATAAATTCTCTTGATGTCAATTGTGCTAATAATATGCAAAACCCTAAGCTTAGGGATGCTAGTTTTGCTATGTCCACTACTTGTTGCAATGATCATGATTGGGGTGATTCTTCTTATGATCTTGAAAATTTAGTTAAGCCCCATGATGAATATGAGATTGATAATAATGTTTGCAATAATATAGAAAGTGGGTTTGGAAGAGTGTCAACTTTAGATCCCACATATTTGGAGAATGCTCAATCTTATGAAGTTTTTCATAAAAGTGGGTTTGGAGAGGTCATGACTTTAGTTAATGATATTCCCACTATTTTGGAAGAGTGTCAACTTTGCATGCATGTGGATCATGTAGAGAAAATTTTATGTGATAGATATATTGTTGAATTTAAATATGATCCCACATGTAATTATTATGAGAGAGGAAAATATGGTTGTAGAAATTTTCATGTTACTAAATTACCTCTCGTTATGTTGAGATTGCTATTGTTTCTTCCCGCTTCCTTGCATATGCTAGTTTTTGCTTGCCTTGATAATTTGTTTGCCTATAAGATGCCTATGCATAGGAAGTATGTTAGACTTAGATGTGTTTGTCACATGTTTCATGATGCTCTCTTTGTGTTTCAGTTATTATCATCCTTGTGAGCATCAATAAAAATTATGCCTAGCTAGGGGCGTTAAACGATAGCGCTTGTTGGGAGGCAACCCAATTTTATTTTTGTTTCTTGCTTTTTGGTTCTGTTTAGCAATAAATACTTGACCTAGCCTCTGGTTAGATTTGTTTTTGTGTTTTAGTTAGTGTTTGTGCCAAGTAAAACCTATAGGACCTTCTTGGATGATAGTTATTTCATTTTGCTGAAAAAGTCAGAAACTTTCTGCTCACGAAAACAATTGTTAAAAATCACCAGAACGTGATAAAATACTGATTCCAATTGCAGTAGATCAATAAACAAATTATCTAGGTCGTCCTATTTTAGTAGATTTTTCTGAATTACAGAAGTTTGCGTTAGATACAGATTACTACAGACTGTTCTGTTTTTGACACATTCTGTTTTTCGTGTGTTGTTTGCTTATTTTGATGAATCTGTGGCTAGTAATGGAGTTTATGAACCATAGAGAAGTTGGAATACAGTAGTTTTAACACCAATACAAATAAAGAATGATTTCATTATAGTACCTTGAAGTGGTGTTTTGTTTTCTTTCGCTAACGGAGCTCATGAGATTTTCCGTTGAGTTTTGTGTTGTGAAGTTTTCAAGTTTTGGGTAAAAGATTTGATGGATTATGGAACAAGGAGTGTCAAGAGCCTAAGCTTGGGGATTCCCAAGGCACCCCAAGGTAAAATCCAAGGACAGCCAAAAAGCCTAAGCTTGGGGATGCCCCGGAAGGCATCCCCTCTTTTGTCTTCATCCATCGGTAACTTTACTTGGAGCTATATTTTTATTCACCACATGATATGTGTTTTGCTTGGAGGGTCTTGTATGATTTGAGTCTTTGCTTTTTAGTTTACCACAATCATCCTTTCTATACACACCTTTTGGGAGAGACAAACATTAATCGGAATTTATTAGAATACTCTTTGTGCTTCTCTTATATCTTTTGAGCTATATAGTTTTGCTCTAGTGCTTCACTTATATCTTTTAGAGCACGGTGGTGGTTCTATTTCATAGAAATATTTGATCTCTCATGCTTCACTTATATTGTTTTGAGAGTCCTTTAGAACAGCATGGTAATTTGCTTTGGCTATAAAATTAGTCCTAATATGATAAGCTTCCAAGTTGGATATAATAAAAACTTTCATATAAGTGCATTGAATACTAAGAGAAGTTTGATACTTGATGATTGTTTTGAGATATGGAGATAGTGATATTAAAGTTGTGCTAATTTAGTAGTTGTGAATTTGAGAAATACTTGTGTTGAAGTTTGCAAGTCCTGTAGCATGCACGTATGGTAAACGTTGTGTAACAAATTTGAAACATGAGGTGTTCTTTGATTGTCATCCTTATGAGTGGCGGTCGGGGACGAGCGATGGTCTTTTCCTACCAATCTATCCCCCTAGGAGCATGCGCGTAGTTCTTGGTTTTTGATGACTTGTAGATTTTTGCAATAAGTATGTGAGTTCTTTATGACTAATGTTGAGTCCATGGATTATATGTACTCTCAACCTTCCATCATTGCTAGCCTCTTTGGTACCGTGCATTGCCCTTTCTCATCATGAGAGTTGGTGCAAACTTCGCCGGTGCATCCAAACCCCATGATACGATACGCTCTATCACACATAAACCTCCTTATATCTTCCTCAAAACAGCCACCATACCTACCTATTATGGCATTTCCATAGCCATTCCAAGATATATTGCCATGCAACTTTCCACCGTTCCGTTTATTATGACATGCTTCATCATTGTCATATTGCCTTGCATGATCATGTAGTTGACATCATATTTGTGCAAAGCCACCATGCATATTATTTCATACATGTCACTCTTGATTCATTGCCCATCCCGGTACACCGCCGGAGGCATTCATATAGAGTCATATTTTGTTCTAGTATCGAGTTGTAATCATTGAGTTGTAAATAAATAGAAGTGTGATGATCATTATTAATAGAGCATTGTGCCAAAAAAAGAGAAAGGCCAAAAAAAAGAGAAGTCCCAAAAAAAGGAGAAATAAAAAGGGACAATGCTACGATCCTTTTTCCACACTTGTGCTTCAAAGTAGCACCATGATCTTTATGATAGAGAGTCTCTTGTTTTGTCACTTTCATATACTAGTGGGAATTTCTTCATTATAGACCTTGGCTTGTATATTCCAACAATGGGCTTCCTCAAATGCCCTAGGTCTTCGTGAGCAAGCAAGTTGGATGCACACCCACTTAGTTTCTTTTGTTGAGCTTTCATACATTTATAGCTCTAGTGCATCCGTTGCATGGCAATCCCTGCTCCTTGCATTGACATCAATTGATGGGCATCTCCCTAGCCCATTGATTAGTCGCGTCAATGTGAGACTTTCTCCTTTTTTGTCTTCTCCACACAACCCCCATCATCATATTCTATTCCACCCATAGTGCTATATCCATGGCTCACGCTCATGTATTGCGTGAAAGTTGAAAAAAGTTTGATATTACTAAAGTATGAAACAATTGCTTGGCTTGTCATCGGGGTTGTGCAAGATGAGAGCATTCTTGTGTGAAGAAAATGAAGCATGGCCAAACTATATGATTTTGTAGGGATGAGCTTTCTTTGGCTATGTCACTTTGCGAAGACATAATTGCTTGGTTAGTATGCTTGAAGTATTATTATTTTCATGTCAATACTAGACTTTTATCTTGAATCTTTCGGATCTGAACATTCATGCCACAATAAAGAAAATTACATTGAAGAATATGGTAGGTAGCATTCCACATCAAAAATTCTGTTTTTTATCATTTACCTACTCGAGGACGAGTAGGAATTAAGCTTGGGGATGCTTGATACGTCTCCAATGTATCTATAATTTTTTATTGCTCCATGCTATTATATATTCTGTTTTGGATGTTTAATGGGCTTTATTATACACTTTAATATTTTTTTGGGACTAACCTATTAACCCAAGGCCCAGTGCAAATTGCTGTTTTTTGCCTATTTCAGTGTTTCACAGAAAACGAATATCAAACGGAGTCCAAACGGAATGAAACCTTCAGGAGCGTGATTTTTGGAACAAACCTGATCCAGAGGACTTGGAGTGGACGTCCAGAAATCAACGAGGAGGCCACGAGGCAGGGAGGCGCGCCTGCCCCCCTGGGCGCGCCCCCCACCCTCGTGGGCCCCTTGTGGCTCCACCGACCTACTTCTTCCTCCTATATATACCTACGTACCCCGAAACCATCGAGGAGCACCACGAAACCCTATTTCCACCGCCGCAACCTTCTATACCCGTGAGATCCCATCTTGGGGCCTTTTCCGGCGCTCCGCCGGAGGGGGCATCGATCACGGAGGGCTTCTACATCAACACCATAGCCTCTCCGATGATGTGTGAGTAGTTTACCACAGACCTTTGGGTCCATAGTTATTAGCTAGATGGCTTCCTCTCTCTCTTTGGATCTCAATACAAAGTTCTCCTCGATCTTCTTGGAGATCTATTCGATGTAACTCTTTTTTGTGGTGTGTTTGTCGAGATCCGATGAATTGTGGGTTTATGATCAAGATTATCTATGAACAATATTTGAATCTTCTCTGAATTCTATTATGTATGATTGGTTATCTTTGCAAGTCTCTTCGAATTATCAGTTTGGTTTGGCCTACTAGATTGATCTATCTTGCAATGGGAGAAATGCTTAGCTTTGGGTTCAATCTTGCGTTGCTCGATCCCAGTGACAGTAGGGGAAATGACACGTATTGTATTGTTGCCATCGAGGATAAAAAGATTGGGTTTATATCATATTGCTTGAGTTTATCCCTCTACATCATGTCATCTTGCTTAATGTGTTACTCTGTTCTTATGAGCTTAATACTCTAGATGCATGCTGGATAGCGGTCGATGTGTGGAGTAATAGTAGTAGATGCAGGCAGGAGTCGGTCTACTTGTTGCGGACTTGATGCCTATATACATGATCATGCCTAGATATTCTCATAACTATGCTCAATTCTATCAATTGCTCGACAGTAATTTGTTCACCCACCGTAATACTTATGCTATCTTGAGAGAAGCCACTAATGAAACCTATGGCCCCCGGGTCTATTTTCCATCATATTAATCTCCCGTCAACTAGCTATTTCTGGCGTCGTTTATTTTACTTTGCGTTATTTACTTTCACTCTTTATCATAAAAATACCAAAAATATTATCTTACCATCTCTATCAGATCTCACTTTTGCAAGTGGCCGCGAAGGGATTGACAACCCCTTTATCACGTTGGTTGCAAGGTTCTTATTTGTTTGTGTGGGTATGAGGGACTTGCGTGTGGCCTCCTACTGGATTGATACCTTTGTTCTCAAAAATTGAGGGAAATACTTACGCTACTTTGCTGCATCACCCTTTCCTCTTCAGGGGAAAACCAACGCATGCTCAAGAGGTAGCAGTGAGCATCATGAAATTGGTGATGGAGGATGGTTGATGATGACGATGGCGACGGATTCCCCTCTTCGGAGCCCCGAACGGACTCCATATCAGCCCTCCCGAGGAAGATTAGGGCTTGGCGGCGGCTCCGTATTGTAAAACGCGATGAATCCTTCTCTCTTATTTTTTCCTCCCTGAAAGTGAATATACGGAGTTGGGCTTGAGGTCGGTGGAGTCCCAGGGGGGCCACGAGGCAGGGGGCGCGCCCTGCACCCTCGTGGACAGGGTGTGGGCCCCCTGATGCTGATTCTTTCGCCAATATTTTTCATTAATTCCAAAACGTGTCTGTGGATTTTCAGGTCATTCCGAGAACTTTTATTTCTGCACAAAAATAACACCATGACAGTTCTGCTGAAAACAACGTCAGTCTGGGTTAGTTCCATTCAAATCATGCAAGTTAGAGTCCAAAACAAGGGCAAAAGTGTTTGGAAAAGTAGATACATTGGAGACGTATCAACTCCCCCAAGCTTAAACCTTTGCTTGTCCTCAAGCAATTCAATTGACAAACTAAAAGTGATAAAGAAAAACTTCTACAAACTCCGTTTGATCTTGTTGTTGCAAATATGTAAAGCCAACATTCAAGTTTTCAGCAAAGATTATGAACTAACCATATTCACAATAACATTTAGGTCTCATGTTTACTCATATCAATGGCATAATCAACTAGCGGGCAATAATAATAAATCTCGGATGACAACACTTTCTCAAAACAATCATAACATGATATAACAAGATGGTATCTCGCTAGCCCTTTCTGAGACCGCAAAACATTAATGCAGAGCACCCCTGAAGATCAAGGACTGGCTAGACATTGTAATTCATGGTAAAAGAGATCCAGTCATACTCAGTATTAATTAATAGCAATGCATGCGAATGACAGCGGTGCTTTCCAACTGGTGCTTTTTAATAAGAGGATGATGACTCAACATAAAAGTAAATAGATAGGCCCTTCGCAGAGGGAAGCAGGGATTTGCAGAGGTGCCAGAGCTCGAGTTTTGAAACAGAGATAAATAATATTTTGAGTGGCATAGTTTCATTGTCAACATAACAACCAAGAGATCTCGATATCTTCCATGCTACACACATTATAGGCGGCTCCCAAACATAATGGTAAAGTTTATACTCCCCCGCCACCAACAAACATCAATCCATGGCTTGTCCGAAACAACGGGTACCGTCCAACTAACAACAATCCTTGGGGTGTTTTGTTTGCAATTATTTTGATTTGATTTGAGCATGGGACTGGGCATCCCGGTTACCGGCCATTTTCTCGTGAATGATGAGCGGTGTCCACTCATCGTGAGAATAACCCACCTAGCATGGAAGATATAGACAGCCCTAGTTGATACATGAGCTATTCGAGCATACAAAACAGAATTTCATTAGAAGGTTTAGAGTTTGGCACATACAAATTTACTTGGAACGCCAGGTAAATACCGCATAAAGGAAGGTATGGTGGACTCATATGGAATAACTTTGGGGTTTATGGAAATGGATGCACAAGCAGTATTCCCGCTTAGTACAAGGCAAGAAAGAGACTCAGAAGTGACCAACTAGAGAGCGACAATAGTCATGAACATGCATTAAGATTAATCAACAATGGGTGCAAGCATGAGTAGGATATAAATCACCATGAACATAAATATCGTGGAGGCTACGTTGATTTTGTTTCAACTACATGCGTGAACATGTGCCAAGTCAAGCCACTCGAATTGTTCAAAGGAGGATGCCACCCTATCATACCACATCACAACCATTTTAATAGCATGTTGGCACGCAAGGTAAACCATTATAAACTCCTAGCTAATTAAGCATGGCATGAGCAACTATAATCTATAATTGTCATTGCAAACATGTTTCATTCATAATAGGCTGAATCAGGAACGATGAACTAATCATATTTACAAAAACAAGATAGGTCGAGTTCATAGCAGCTTCTCTCATCTCAATCAGTCCATCATATATCGTCATTATTGCCTTTCACTCGCACGACCAAACGGCGTGGATAATAATAATAGTGCACGTGCATTGGACTAAGCTGGAATCTGCAAGCATTGAATACAAGGGAGAAGATAAGGTAATATGGGCTCTTGGTTAAATCAACAATAGTGCATATGAGAGCCACTCAACATTTTCATCATGGTCTTCTCCTCTCGACCCCCAAAGAAAAGAAAAGAAATAAAACTATTTACACGGGAAAGCTCCCAACAAGCAAAAGAAGAACGAGAAATCATTTTGGGTTTTCTTTTAATTACTACTACTACAGGCATGGAAGGTAAACTAGCTAAAAGCTACAACTATTTTTTTAAGTTTTTCTTAAGGTTTTTCAAACACACAAGAAAAAGTCTTAGAAAAGAAAATAAACTAGCATGAATAGTACAATGAAAAAGTATGTGCACCGACAACTAGAATGAGTGTGTGAACATGAATGTAATGTCGGTGAGAAATACTTACTCCCCCAAGCTTAGGCTTTTGGCCTAAGTTGGTCTATGCCCACGGATTGAAGCTACTCTCTCCGATGTACTGAGGAGCGTCCTCAGGGTGCCACTGGTTGGCGATCTCCTCCGGATCCCACTGATAAACAGACTGTCGATAAGGGTCAAGTGGTGGCTCAGGCTCAGGCTCTGGGACTTGTGTCAGCCTCCAGTATGCATAAATGGCCTCGGGCAAGATGAGGTACGTGTTGTTCGCGCTGGTCGTGGAGGAAGTCGGTGAGGCCTGCATTCTTAGCGAAGTGATAGAAGTCATCGTAAATTCCGGCGGCTCTCAAGAACGCATCACAAGGCCATTCGCACGGCCGAACCTCCGCAGTGCGAGGAATATTGTATTTGGGCTTTTTATTCTCCTCATTCTGCTTATCCTTCGAGCTTCGGCTCAAAGAGCCCCTCAACAATCTCTTCATCATTTTTGTTCTCTGAAAATTTTAGTGACTCAAAATAAAAGTGAACCAAACTCAACAAGATTGATAGCAACTACTCCCACAAGTGCCTAGAGGCTATATCATGCATTAGAACTACTTTGGACCATATAAATTTGACATGCAAGCTCAAGAACAGGGTCACCTTAGCAGCAAAAATTTGCAATAAATAAAGCACTAGAACAAAAACTAATTGGACCATTGGAGGAGTCACATACCGAAGAACAATCCCCCAAAACAGTTTCGTGAATGGAGCTTTGAGCAAAGAGATCGAAAATGGCAGCAACATGAGCTAGAACACGAGTTTGAGCTATGGGAGGATTTTTTCTGGAGGAAGACGAGGTGAGTGGGTGCTGGAATAAGTGGAGGGGGTCCACGTGGGGCCCACGAGGCAAGGGGCGCGCCTTGTGCCCTCGTGGCCAAATGGTGGGGCCCCTGGTGTGTTCTCAGTGCCAGACATTCTTAAATATTCTACAAAAAATCATATTTCATTTTTCAGGAAGATTGGAGAACTTTTATTTTCAGGGTATTTTTATTGCAAGGATAATTCAGAAAACAGACAGAAAATACTATTTTTGCTTTATTTAATCTAAATAACAGAAAGTAAAAGGAGGGTACAGAGATTTGTGATTTCGAACTTCATCCATCTCGTGCTTATCAAAAGGAATCCACTAACAAGGTTGATCAAGTCTTGTTAACAAACTCTTCCCGAATAACACGAAACAGGAGAATTTTCGAATAACACTAGGTTACCTCAACAGGGATATGCATGTCCCCAACGATAAGAATATCATATTTCTTCTTGACAGTAGGAAGAGGGAATTCAAAACCTCCAATAGTAATCGTTGAATTTTTTCCAATAGAATTGATACTGGGACTAGAGGTTGTTTCCTCAGAAAGTGTACCGTATGCTCATTACCATTAACATGAAAAGTGACATTGCCTTTGTTGCAGTCAATAACAGCCCCTGCAGTATTCAAAAAGGGTCTACCAAGGATAATCTACATACTATCATCCTCGGGAATATCAAGAATAACAAATTCTGTTTAAATGGTAACGTTTGCAACCACAACAGGCACATCCTCACAAAAGCCGACAGGTATAGCAGTTGATTTATCGGCCAATTGCAAAGATATTTCAGTAGGTGTCAACTTATTCAAATCAAGTCTACGATATAAAGAGAGAGGCATAACACTAACACTAGCTCCAAGATCACATAAAGCACTTTTAACATCGTTTCTTTTAATGGAGCATGTATAGTTGGTACTCCTGGATCTCCTAGTTTCTTTGGTATTCCACCTTTAAAAGTATAATTGGCAAGCATGGTTATTTGTAACAATATCTTTCATGTACTTAGCATAAGGATTCATTTTAAGCATATCAGTCAAACGCATACGCAAAAAGATAGGTCTAATCATTTCAACAAAGCGCTCAAAAATCCTCATCATCCTTTTTCTGGGATGGTTTAGGAGGAAAAGGAATGGGTTTCTGAACCCATGGTTCTCTTTCTTTACCGTGCTTCCTAGCAACGAAGTCTCTCTTATCATAACGTTGATTCTTTGATTGTGGGTTATCAAGATCAACAGCAGGTTCAATCTCTACATCATTGTTATTGCTAGGCTGAGCATCAACATGAACATCATCATTAATAGGTTCATGTTCATTACCAGATTGTGTTTCAGCATCAGAAATAGAAATATCATTGGGATTCTCAGGTGTGTCAACAACAGGTTCACTAGAAGCATGCAAAGTCCTATCATTTTTCTTTTTCTTCTTCTTAGAAGGACTAGGTGCATCAACATTAGTTATCTGAGAATCTTGCTCAACTCTCTTAGGGTGGCCCTCGGGATACAAAGGTTCTTGAGTCGTTTTACCCCCTCTAGTCATAACTCTAACATCATTATCATTTTTCTTATTATTTAATTCATTGAGCAAATCATCTTGTGCTTTAAGCACTTGTTCTACCTGAGTGGTAACCATAGAAGCATGTTTACTAATAAGTTTAAGGTCACCTTTAACTCTAGACATATAATCACTCAAGTGTTCAACCATATAAGTATTACGTTTCAATTGTCTACCAACATAAGCATTGAAGTTTTCTTGTTTAACAATAAAATTATCAAACTCATCCAAGCATTGGCTAGCAGACTTATTACGAGGAATATCACCTTCATCAAATCTATAGAAAGGATTTACCTTTACTACCGGTGTCGGTTTATTAATACCATGTATTTCTTCAATAGGTGGTAAATTCTTAACAGCTTCAGCTTTAATACCCTTTTCTTTCATAGATTTCTTTGCTTCTTGCATATCTTCTGGACTGAGAAATAGAATACCCCTTTTCTTCGGAGTTGTCTTAGGAGTTGGTTCAGGAAGTGTCCAATCATTATCATTACTAAATATATTATCCAATAGTAATTCAGCTTGCTCAACAGTTCTTTCCTTGAGAACACAACCAGCACAACTATCCATGTGGTCTCTGGAAGCATCGGTTAGTCCATTATAAAATATATCAAGTATTTCATTTTTCTTGAGAGGATGATCGGGCAAAGCATTAAGTAATCGGAGAAGCCTCCCCCAAGCTTGTGGGAGACTCTCTTCTTCAATTTGCACAAAATTATATATTTCCCTTAAGGCAGCTTGTTTCTTATGAGCGGGGAAATATTTAGCAGAGAAGTAATAAATCATATCCTGGGGACTACGCACACAACCAGGAGCAAGAGAATTAAACCATGTTTTAGCATCACCCTTTAATGAGAACAGAAATAACTTGAGGATATAGTAGTAATGATTTTTTTCCTCATGAGTGAATAGGGTGGCTATATCATTCAATTTAGTAAGATGTGCTACAACAGTATCAGATTCATAGCCATAAAAAAGATCAGATTCAACCAAAGTAACTAACTTAGGATCGACAGAGAAATCATAATCCTTATCAGAAATACAGATAGGTGAAGTAGCAAAAGGAGGGTCATATTTCATTCTAGCATTAAGAGACTTTTCTTTCAGCTTAGCTAACAGTTTCTTAAGATCATATGTATCTTTGCAAGCAAAAAGGTCTCTAGCAGTTTCTTCATCCATAACATAACCCTCAGGCACATCAGGCAATTCATATCTAGGGGGAGAATCTTCATCATCACTTTCATCAATGTTATCTATTTCAATAATTTCATTCTCTCTAACCCTAGCAAGTTGTTCATCAAGAAATTCACCTAATGGCACAGTATTATCAAGCATAGAAGTAGTTTCATCATAAGCATCATGCATAGCAGAAGTGGCATCATCAATAACATGCGACATATCATAATCAATAACAGGTGTAGGTGTCACAAATTTACTCATAACAGAAGGTAAATCAAGTGCAGAGCTAGATGGCAGTTCCTTACCTCCCCTCGTAGTTGAGGGAAAAATCTTGGTTCTTTCATCTTTCAAGTTCCTCATAGTGATCAACAGATATAAATCCCAAGTGACTCAAAGAATAAAGCTATGCTCCCCGGCAACGGTGCCAGAAAATAGTCTTGATAACCCACAAGTATAGGGGATCGCAACAGTTTTCGAGGGTAGATTATTCAAACCAAATTTATTGATTCGACACAAGGGGAGCCAAAGAATATTCTCAAGTATTAGCAGTTGAGTTGTCAATTCAACCACACCTGAAAGACTTAATATCTGCAGCAAAGTATTTAGTTGCAAAGTAGTATGGAAGTAGCGGTAACGGTGGCAAAAGTAACAGTAGCAGTTTTTGTAGCAATCATAATAGTGGCAACGGAAAAGTAACTTGATACGTCTCCAACGTATCTATAATTTTTGATTGCTCCATGCTATATTATCTTCAGTTTTAGACATTATTGGGCTTTATTATTCACTTTTATATTATTTTTGGGACTAACCTATTAACCGGAGGCCCAGCCCAGAATTGATGTTTTTTTGCCTATTTCAGAGTTTCGCAGAAAAAGAATATCAAACGGAGTCCAAACGGAATGAAACCTTCGGGAACGTGATTTTAGGAACGAACATAATCCAGGAGACTTGGACCCTACGTCAAGCAACCAACAGGGAAGCCACGAGGTAGGGGGCGCGCCTACCCCCCCCCCAGGCGCGCCCTCCACCCTCGTGGGCCCCCTGTTGCTCCACCGACGTACTCCTTCCTCCTATATATACCTACGTACCCCCAAACAATTAGATACGGAGCCAAAAACCTAATTCCACCGCCGCAACCTTCTGTACCCACGAGATCCCATCTTGGGGCCTGTTCCGGAGCTCCGCCGGAGGGGGCATCGATTACGGAGGGCTTCTACATCAACACCATAGCCTCTCCGATGATGTGTGAGTAGTTTACCTCAGACCTTCGGGTCCATAGTTATTAGCTAGATGGCTTCTTCTCTCTTTTTGGATCTCAATACAATGTTCCCCCCCTCTCTCGTGGAGATCTATTCGATGTAATCTTCTTTTGCGGTGTGTTTGTTGAGACCGATGAATTATGGGTTTATGATCAAGTTTATCTATGAACAATATTTGAATCTTCTGAATTCGAGAAGTGCTTAGCTTTGGGTTCAATCTTGCGGTGTCCTTTCCCAATGACAGTAGGGGCAGCAAGGCACGTATTATATTGTTGCCATCGAGGATAACAAGATGGTTTTTTTATCATATTGCATTAATTTGTCCCTCTACGTCATGTCATCTTTCTTAAGGCGTTACTCTGTTCTTATGAACTTAATACTCTAGATGCATGCTGGATAGCGGTCGATGTGTGGAGTAATAGTAGTAGATGCAGGCAGGAGTCGGTCTACTTGTCTCGGACGTGATGCCTATATACATGATCATACCCAGATATTCTCATAACTATGCTCCATTCTGTCAATTGCTCAATAGTAGTTTGTTTACCCACCGTAAAATACTTATGCTCTTGAGAGAAGCCACTAATGAAACCTATGGCCCCCGGGTCTATCTTCATCATATTAATCTTCCAACACTTAGTTATTCTCGTTGCTTTTTACTTTGCTTTTATTTTACTTTGCATCTTTATCATAAAAATACCAAAAATATTATCCTATCTTATCTATCAGATCTCACTCTCGTAAGTGACCGTGTAGGGATTGACAACCCCTTATCGCGTCGGTTGCAAGGATTTATTTGTTTTGTGTAGGTGCGAGGGACTCGCGCGTAGCCTCCTACTGGATTGATACCTTGGTTCTCAAAACTGAGGGAAATACTTACGCTACTTTGCTGCATCACCCTTTCCTCTTCAAGGGAAAACCAACGCACTGCTCAAGAGGTAGCAAGAAGGATTTCTGGCGCCATTGCCGGGGAGGTCTACGCAAAATTCAACATACCAAGTACCCATCACAAACCCTTATCTCCCGCATTACATTATTTGCCATTTGCCTCTCGTTTTCCTCTCCCCCACTTCACCCTTGCCGTTTTATTCGCCCTCTCTTTTTCGTTCACCTCTTTTCCGTTATGGCTAGTCCTTTATCTTCTCCGTTGTCTCCCGAAAATGAAGTTCTCAATTTTAAACAAAGGGAGGGAGAAAATCTAAAAGACGCTTGGTATAGAATTTGCAATGCTCAAAATAGATCTACCAGGAAGCAATCTACTTCCGTTCTTCTCCGCAATTTTTATGTAGGCACCAATCCTTGGTATAGATATATTCTTGACACCATTACCGGAGGGAACTTCTTGGGTAGCCATACTTTTGATTCTTATAATGCTATGATAGATTTGTTTGTCTCACCACCTCTTTTGGTTAATGGAACTATGTTAACTTTGGAGCATGTAATGCAAAGACTTGAAATTATTGAAAATAAAGTTGCTACTGTAGAGTTAATCGAAAATTTGGATAAAAAGATACACAATCAAATTACCCAATATGGATCCAAAGTAGGAGTCACTTTGAAAAATATTAAGGAGAAGGAACCCATAGTTAATGAAAGAATAAATCAAGATTCCACTAGAATCGATAAACTTGAGGGTATCATTACCAACTTGGGAACCGCTTTTTCTTCCGTAAAGAATACTCCAAGTCCTCCCACTAAAATTGCCAAGCTTATGTATGTTCCTAAAAATAAGGGTGAATCCTCTAGTAAGGAAACTGCGGATCTCAAATCTATAAGTATTCATCCCAATCTTTTTGCTATCATTAAGGAACCATTTGTTACAAATGAATTTTTCGATCTTGTGCCTAAAAGTTTGATAATCAATAAAAATAAAGAAACTCCTAAGAATGATAGATGTCTCATTGAAGGATTTCCTACCAAAGATGGCAATACCTAGATCTATCCTTGCTTTTATGCCTAGCTAGGGGCGTTAAACGATAGCGCTTGTTGGGAGGCAACCCAATTTTATTTTTAGTTTTTTTGCTTTTTGCTTCTGTTTAGGAATAAATATTTGTTCTAGCCTCTGGTTAGATGTGTTTTTATGTTTTAATTAGTGTTTGTGCCAAGTTAAACCTATAGGATCTTCTTGGATGATAGTAATTTCATCTTGCAGAAATTTCCAGGAACTTTCTGTTCACGAAAATAATTGTTGAAAATCACCAGAACGTGATAAAATATTTATTCCAATTGCTGCTGATCAATAAACAAATTTTCTAGGTCGTCCTATTTTGGCTGATTTTTTGGTGTTCCAGAAGTTTGCGTTAGTTACAGATTACTACAGACTGTTCTGTTTTTGACAGATTCTGTTTTTCGTGTGTTGTTTGCTTATTTTGATGAATCTATGGCTAGTAAAATAGTTTATAAACCATAGAGAAGTTGGAATAAAGTAGGTTTAACACCAATATAAATAAAGAATGAGTTCATTACAGTATCTTGAAGTGGTCTTTTGTTTTCTATCGCTAACGGAGCTCACGAGATTTTCTGTTAAGTTTTGTGTTGTGAAGTTTTCAAGTTTTGGGTGAAAGATTTGATGGATTATGGAACAAGGAGTGGCAAGAGCCTAAGCTTGGGGATGCCCATGGCACCCCCAAGATAATCTAAGGACACCAAAAAGCCAAAGCTTGGGGATGCCCCGGAAGGCATCCCCTCTTTCGTCTACTTCCATCGGTAACTTTACTTGGAGCTATATTTTTATTCACCACATGATATGTGTTTTGCTTGGAGCGTCTTGTATGATTTGAGTCTTTGCTTTTTAGTTTACCACAATCATCTTTGCTGTACACACCTTGTAGCGACCAGACCTCAAACAGTCTGTGCTATGTGCTTTAGTGTCATCCCTGGATCAGTAATGCTGACACGCACAGTACAAATGGAGGATTTATAACAGAGTAGCAATCACACACTTATTACATCGAGTACCTCAAAAGAGAAATAAGTATGATAAATATGGATTAAGGCCATCTAATACAATAACAGCGGAAGACTTGGAAGAATAGTGAGTCCATCAACTCCAACGACATCACTGAGTATAAGACCACGACCTAAGGCACCTTACTCGTTGTCTGAAAAGTCTGCAACATAAAACGTTGCAGCCCGAAAACGGGTCAGCACATGGAATATGCTGGCAATGTAACACATAGAGAGTAATGAACATAATAATGCTATGCTACATGCATATATGGCTGGTAGAAGGCTCTATGGTTACAGTTTTGCGAAAAGCCAAATTTTCCCTACTGCAAAGGAATAAATTTTATTTAACTATCATGGTCGTTGTTAAACATTGAGAATGGTTGACAGCATTCTCAATCCCAATTAAGTATCATTGTTATCCCAACAAAATTAATTAAAGTAACACGGTGATGAAATTCACATGATAATCCAAGTACTAGATACTCAAGTTGTCCATAACCGGGGACACGGCTAACCATGATTAGTTTGTACACTCTGCAGAGGTTTGCGCACTTTTCCCCACAAGACTCGATCGCCTCTGCTTGATTCTCGCACTGCATGATGTTTGAGAAACGGATGACCGAGACACAGTCTTTCAGAAACAATAACTCTTTACTCCGGGTGGACAGTTACACCTACTTTCCCCTACATCTGCTAGCCCACCTCTTCAAGAGATCATGTAACCTACTCAACTATGCTAGAGCCCATAATAGCTTGTGGCTGCACACGGAAGTTTCTAGCATGAATAATCTTATGATCCCTTTGAGCCTGGGTGGCGGTCCTTAGAAAAACAGGCAACACTGGGTTCTCCAGGTGCCTCAATCCACCCAGATGTGAGTTTTAGTTGCCACCTTAAGTAAACCATTAATTAACAATCTCACATCTGTCGTGAATATCTCTCAAACCCAATCCACGTCTACTAGCATAGCATAGCGATATAAGCAAACGTAGAAGTAACTCCCAAGGGTTTGATAATAAACAGGGCAATAGGTACTACCTCAACTGCTTCCCAATACCCACAATTTAATTAGATCCTAATCATGCAATGTTTGAGGGTTGGTCTAATGAAATAAAACTGGGTAGTAAAAAGGTATGATCAAAGTGTTACTTGCCTTGCTGATGATCCGTGAAACTTAGAGATTCGAAGTAGCAAGCGGCGCACTCCGGGTACTCTATCGCAAACAAACAAGCATACAATAAGCACTCACCAAATGCACAGGTAAAACTCAAATAAAAGATCTAACCAGAAAGTTCAACTTAAGAACTCCGATTTGCATTAAGAATCAATTCGAACGAAGCAATGAAAGTCAAACGACGAGAGAAACAAGCTTGTTTACTAATCTGGATCTAAGTCAAATTTTACAATAGAAAAAACTTGTTTGAGTAGGTTAAACGGAAAGAGAATTTCAAGACGAAATTCTAGGCGCTTGAATCGCCTGATTCCGATAAACGAGCGAAAAGATAAACTAAAACGAAAATCTGATCAGAAATCGCGATCTGGAATAATCGCGGAAAATCCGACGAAAAGAAAACTGACGAACAGTTAAACGAACGGACGTTCGTTAACAGCGACTAACCGACGAACACGTTCGTTAAAACGAACGGATCGGTGAACGTTCACTAATTAATTAAACCGAAGAAAAAAATAAACCGATCTATTTAAAAAAATCTAGGGTTTTGAGAAAAAAATAAAAATAAAATAAACCGAGGCGGTTTTTAAAAAAAACCGGACGGCGAACGGCGGCGGCTCCGGCTAACCTCCGGCGAGGCTCGGGACGGGCTCCAGCGGGTCGGGCGAGGTGCGGCGAGGGGCGGCGGGGCTGCGGGGTCGTCGGGGCGGCGACGGGCTCCGGGCGGCGGCGTACGGGCTCCGGGCGGCGGCGGCTTCGGCTCCTCTCGGCGGTGGCGGCTTCGAGCTCCGGCGGGCGGCGTCGGGTTGGGGAACGGGGTGAGGGAGAGGGGGCGGGGTGGGGTACTTATAGGAGGGGAGGGGGTGCCGTGGGGGAGGGGGCAAGGCGGCGGCGGTGTCCGACTCCAGGTGGGAGACGACAGCGGCTGGGCCGCGCGGGGAAGCTGGGCTGTCGGCGGGGCTTCGGCCCAGTCAGCGCTCGGGCGACCTTTAAAAAAAATGCCGAATCTAAAAAAACCATAGAAAAATAAATAAAAATCCAAAAATGCTAAAACAAATTTTCACCGTCTATTTAAAATAATTAGAACAAGATGAGCATTTTCTTGGCCCAAAAATGTAGTTTTGAAAATGTGCAATTCTTCTAATGCAATTAAAATTGCAATTAAAACCCGAATAAAATCCAATATTTGATTTTAATATTTTTCCTCCAATATTTCAATTATTTTGGAGAAGTCATATTTTCTCCTCTCATTTATTTTAATACGAAATATTTTCGGAGAGAAAAATAATTAAATCCAAAATCCTCGTTTCATTATTTGATAAAAATCAAATATGAAAACCACGAAATCCCCAACTCTCTCCGAGGGTCCTTGAGTTGCTTAGGATTTTTTTCGAGGATTTGCCAGAATGCAATAAAATATGCTATGCAATGATGATCTAATGTATAACATTCCAAATTGAAAATTTGGGATGTTACACACCTTTTGAGAGAGACACACATGATTCGGAAATTATTAGAATACTCTATGTGCTTCACATATATCTTTTGAGTTATATAGTTTTGCTCTAGTACTTCACTTATATCTTTTAGAGCACGGTGGTGGATTTGTTTTATAGAAACTATTGATCTCTCATGCTTCACTTAGATTATTTTGAGAGTCTTAAATAGCATGGTAATTTGCTTAAATAATCCTAATATGCTAGGTATTCAAGATTAGTAAAAACTTTCTTATGAGTGTGTTGAATACTAAGAACAGTTTGATGCTTGATAATTGTTTTGAGATATAAAGATGGTGATATTAGAGTCATGCTAGTTGAGTAGTTTTGAATTTGAGAGATACTTGTGTTAAAGTTTGTGATTCCCGTAGCATGCACGTATGGTGAACCATTATGTGATGAAGTCGGAGCATAATTTATTTATTGATTGTCTTCCTTATGAGTGGCGGTCGGGGACGAGCGATGGTCTTTTCCGACCAATCTATCCCCCTAGGAGCATCCGTGTAATACTTTGCTTTGATAACTTGTAGATTTTTGCAATAAGTATATGAGTTCTTTATGACTAATGTTGAGTCCATGGATTATACGCACTTTCTTCCTTCCACCATTGCTAGCCTCTCTAATACCGCGCACTTTTCGCCGGTATCATACACCCACCATAAACCTTCCTCAAAACAGCCACCATACCTACCTATCATGGCATTTCCATAGCCATTCCGAGATATATTGCCATGCAACTTACCACCGTTTCGATTATTATGACACGCTCCATCATTGTCATATTGCTTTGCATGATCATGTAGTTGACATCGTATTTGTGGCAAAGCCACCGTTCATAATTCTTTCATACATGTCACTCTTGATTCATTGCATATCCCGGTACACCGCCGGAGGCATTCACATAGAGTCATATTTTGTTCTAAGTATTGAGTTGTAATTGCTGAAGTTGTAAGTAAATAAAAGTGTGATGATCATCATTTTTAGAGCATTGTCCCAAGTGAGGAAAGGATGATGGAGACTATGATTCCCCCACAAGTCGGGATGAGACTCCAGACAAAAAAAAGAGGCCATAAAAGAAGGCCCAAAAAAATTATGAGAGAAAAAGAGAGAAGGGACAATGTTACTATCCTTTTACCACACTTGTGCTTCAAAGTAGCACCATGATCTTCATGATAGAGAGTCTCTCATTTTATCACTTTCATATACTAGTGGGAATTTTTCATTATAGAACTTGGCTTGTATATTCCAATGATGGGCTTCCTCAAAATGCCCTAGGTCTTCGTGAGCAAGCGAGTTGGATGCACACCCGCTTAGTTTCTTTTGTTGAGCTTTCATATACTTATAGCTCTAGTGCATCTGTTGCATGGAAATCCCTACTCACTCACATTGATATCTATTGATGGGCATCTCCATAGCCCGTTGATACGCCTAGTTGATGTGAGACTATCTTCTCCCTTTTTGTCTTCTCCACAACCACCATTCTATTCCACATATAGTGTTATGTCCATGGCTCACGCTCATGTATTGCGTGAAGATTGAAAAAGTTTGAGAACACCAAAAGTATGAAACAATTGCTTGGCTTGTCATGGGGTTGTGCATGCTTTAAATACTTTGTGTGGTGAAGATAGAGCATAGCCAGACTATATGATTTTGTAGGGATAACTTTCTTTGGCCATGTTATTTTGAGAAGACATGATTGCTTGGTTAGTATGCTTGAAGTATTATTATTTTTTATGTCAATATTAAACTTTTATCTTGAATCTTTCGGATCTGAATATTCATACCACAGTTAAGAAGAATTACATTGAAATTATGCCTAGTAGCATTCCACATCAAAAATTCTGTTTTTATCATTTACCTACTCGAGGACGAGCAGGAATTAAGCTTGGGGATGCTTGATACGTCTCCAACGTATCTATAATTTTTGATTGCTCCATGCTATATTATCTTCTGTTTTGGACATTATTGGGCTTTATTATTCACTTTTATATTATTTTTGGGACTAACCTATTAACCGGAGGCCCAGCCCAGAATTGTTGTTTTTTGCCTATTTCAGAGTTTCGCAGAAAAAGAATATCAAACGGAGTCCAAACGGAATGAAACCTTCGGGAATGTGATTTTAGGAACGAACATGATCCAGGAGACTTGGACCCTACGTCAAGCAACCAACAGGGAAGCCACGAGGTAGGGGGCGCGCATACCCCCCCCCCCAAGCGCGCCCTCCACCCTCGTGGGCCCCCTGTTGCTCCACCGACGTACTCCTTCCTCCTATATATACCTACGTACCCCCAAACGATCAGATACGGAGCCAAAAACCTAATTCCACCGCCGCAACCTTCTGTACGCACGAGATCCCATCTTGGGGCCTGTTGCGGAGCTCCGCCGGAGGGGGCATTGATCATGGAGGGCTTCTACATCAACACCATAGCCTCTCCGATGATGTGTGAGTAGTTTACCTCAGACCTTCGGGTCCATAGTTATTAGCTAGATGGATTCTTCTCTCTTTTTGGATCTCAATACAATGTTCTCCCCCTCTCTCGTGGAGATCTATTCGATGTAATCTTGTTTTGCGGTGTGTTTGTTGAGACCAATGAATTGTGGGTTTATGATCAAGTTTATCTATGAACAATATTTGAATCTTCTGAATTCTTTTATGTATGATTGGTTATCTTTGCAAGTCTCCTCAAATTACCAGTTTGGTTTGGCCTACTAGATTGATCTTTCTTGCAATGGGAGAAGTGCTTAGCTTTGGGTTCAATCTTGCGGTGTCCTTTCCCAGTGACAGTAGGGGCAACAAGGCACGTATTGTATTGTTGCCATCGAGGATAACAAGATGGCGTTTTTATCATATTGCATGAATTTATCCCTCTACATCATGGCATCTTGCTTAAGGCGTTACTCTGTTCTTATGAACTTAATACTCTAGATGCATGCTGGATAGCGGTCGATGTGTGGAGTAATAGTAGTAGATGCAGGCAGGAGTCGGTCTACTTGTCTCGGACGTGATGCCTATATACATGATCATACCTAGATATTCTCATAACTATGCTCAATTCTGTCAATTGCTCAACAGTAATTTGTCACCCACCATAAAATACTTATGCTCTTGAGAGAAGCCACTAGTGAAACCTATGGCCCCCGGGTCTATCTTCATCATATTAATCTTCCAACACTTAGTTATTCCCGTTGCTTTTTTACTTTGCTTTTATTTTACTTTGCATCTTTATCATAAAAATACCAAAAATATTATCCTATCTTATCTATCAGATCTCACTCTCGTAAGTGACCGTGTAGGGATTGACAACCCCTTATCGCGTTGGTTGCGAGGATTTATTTGTTTTGTGTAGGTGTGAGGGACTCGCGCGTAGCCTCCTATTGGATTGATTCCTTGGTTCTCAAAAACTGAGGGAAATACTTACGCTACTTTGCTGCATCACCCTTTCCTCTTCAAGGGAAAACCAACGCAGTGCTCAAGATAATAGGTTCAGATCTGAAATCATGGCACTCGGGCCCTAGTGACAAGCATTAAGCATAGCAAAGTCATAGCAACATCAATATTAGAACATAATGGATACTAGGGATCAAACCCTAACAAAACTAACTCGATTACATGGTAAATCTCATCCAACCCATCACCGTCCAGCAAGCCTATGATGGGATTACTCACGCACGGCAGTGAGCATCATGAAATTGGTGATGTCGGATGGTTGATGATGACAATGGCGACGGATTCCCCTCTCTGGAGCCCCGAACGGACTCCAGATCAGCCCTTTCAAGGAAGATTAAGGCTTGGCAGCGGCTCTGTATCGTAAAACGCGATGAATCCTTCTGTCTTATTTTTTCCTCCCCGAAAGTGAATATATGGAGTTGGGGTTGAGGTCAGTGGATTCCCAGGGGGGCACGAGGCAGGGGGCGCGCCCCAGGGGGGCGTGCCCTGCACCCTCATGGACAGGGTGTGGGCCCCCTATTGCTGATTCTTTTGTCAATATTCTTCATTAATTCCAAAACGTGTCTCCGTGGATTTTCAGGTCATTCCGAGAACTTCTATTTCTGCACAAAAATAACACCATGGCAGTTCTGCTGAAAACATCGTCAGTCCGGGTTAGTTCCATTCAAATCATGCAAGTTAGAGTCCAAAACAAGGGCAAAAGTGTTTGGAAAAGTAGATACGTTGGAGACGTATCACCTACTAACACCAAGAATCATCAAACAAGCCCTACTGATATGATAAACAGTTCAAACTTACATCTAAGCATGCCATATATTACATCAAAAGCTGGTGAGGATACATCTGTTTCCATAACTCGGAGAGGGTTCGCATGATTCACTATCAAACAAAATTAGCAAGTACCGCCCACACAAGACAGTTCACTAGCCCTAAGATGGTTTGATAACACGCAATGTTCTGGTAATTAAACACAATGCAAACTACCCTGAAGGATTAGCGCGACCAACTATTTCTTGTCATCGATCTCTCGGGCAATGACCACAGCATGGACAGCGGCATGGGAATCGATCTCTGGGGCGATGTCCACAGGATGGACAGTGGCATCGGAATCGATCTCCGGCGCGATGTCCACAGGACGGACCGCGACATCAAAACGATCTCTGGGGCGTTGTCCACAGGACGGACCATGATATCGGAATCATCAAGGACGTCCACCAGCACCTGCACAACCCTAACATATTAGCAAGCACATTGCAAATAATCAAAAACCACAACTATGGTAAGCCATTATTTTTTTACCTTGTGCAGCTCACCGGGGGATCCCATCCCTCTAGGGGCCATCTCCTTGTCCTCGATGGGGGCCATCGCCTTGCGAGGGGAATACTGCTTCTCAACGGCGACTATCTCCTCAAACTCGGCCTTGAGCCTCTCATAGGTGGCCATTAGAGTTTCTAGGGTAGGCACGGTGAGGCCCTTGCTGTTCTTCCAGCTTTCTTTGAGGAGTTCGTCCGCCAACATCGTCAACACTTTGGCCAGTGCTTGTTTCTTGGAGTTCTTCGTCTCCATAGGTTGGCCTGCCAACATGGTCAACTCGTTGGTCGGTGCTTGCTTCCTGGAGATCTTTGTCTCGAGTGGGTTATCCGCCGGCAACTCTTTGCCTACTGCTCCAGGATCCATCAATGAACTGACAAACAAAAAGCAATCGAAAGGAAACCACAATCACAATGAAAACAGGAAAAGAATAGCCTGTGAGAATCGGTCGGTGCTTCGCAAAAAGAAGATTCTTGGAATGAATATATAGTAGCACCATTGATTTTCCCACCTTTCCTTCGTCGGTACAGAAGAAAAAACGCAGAAGTGAGTAGCCTGGAGTGAGGTTTTCTTCAAGAAAGGGGGGAAATGGCATCAACGAGCATAAAGGTCATGACGGCCACACCGGGGTGACCGGTGAGTCTCGATTGTAGCACCTCACTGTGATTTGGTGGATGGCACGCGGGCCCGGATGCTTTGATGTCCCGCATGTAGATAGAGCGGCTAGTCATATACTCAATATTGTGCACTGCGACCAAGGCGGAGAGGAAAACGAGAGAACTACGTATTTATTTACGGTGTAGATTCACTCATTTTGCTCCATTGTACTCATTTAGGGTGTAGTCACTTGTTGAAATCTCTAGAAAGGCAAATACTCCTTACCGGTTTACATGGCTATACTACTCCCCTCCTTTTCGGTTTATAGGGCTTATCTCAAAATTTTAGATTTCTCATTTTATAAGTCTCAATTTGATGGTTCCCTACCACATGTTCAGATTTCAAGGTGCATTAAATCATTGCATGCAAGTATTAAGAGAAAATTAACTAATGCATGGACTTCTTGTGTGCATGCATTGCAATTAATGCATTGGTAAACATAATTTTTTGACGAAAATGAGTGCATTAAATGAGTGTTTTTGCAAACTACAAAAATTATTCCACCACTCACCATCTACCTTGGTTGATGAGGATTTTGAATTGAGCCCTATAAACCGGAAAGGAGGTACTAGTATACTACAATAGTGGGCTTATAGCCTGCTTACATAGCAATTTTGTCTCATGCAAGAGCCTGGCTATATGCGTGCTCCAAGCCTCCGCACCATGCCCCACCCCTACACAAAGACTGCCACGCGAGCGTTCGTAACTGCCACGTTCGGGTTGTGCTTGGCTCTTCGCCTCTTCGAGAAGACGAACAATGATGTTACTACTTCTACAATATCGAATCAACTTCTGCATGTCCGTCCACCGCGTGCAGGAGGGATAGCTTGTTGTAGTAAGCAAAAGTTTGTCCTCGTCTGCAAGCCACCGCGCGCATGGGCGAGGGAGAAGGCATGTAGTAGTAAAATCAAGCTTCTCCTCGTTGTACGAGTTGATGCAAGACATCATAGCACTGGCCCCACATGCTTGCCTCTAAACTTGGCTAAAAGACCTGCAGTGTACAATATATTTGGTGCAACCTCTAACATTTACCCCACCACAAATTAAAATATATATACCTTCCTTGACCAGATGAGCCTGCAAACTACAATCACCAGGATGATAGGTAGGGCCAGAAGATTATTTTAATAAAAAATGCTTCGAGACGGCCTCATAGAATGGAGCCGACCCCAACAATTTTAAGCTTAGAGGCACGGTACATGTTATCCTAGACTACTCTACACATGAAACTACCACACGAGCATCCGAGCTGCGCTTGGCTCTTCGCCTCTTCAGGAAGTCGAACAATGATGGTACTACTGCAGTGGAGTACTACAGTATGCTTCTGGCCATCCGACACCGAATGAACTGCTGCATGTCCACCGCGTGCGGGAGGGAAAGCGTGTAGCGAAAGCTTATCCTAGTCCTGCGAGTTACCACGCTCATGGGCGAGGGAGGGACACAGCTTCATTGACTTACTGCTCTTGCCTTTTGGTGTGTGACAGGTGGGCCCAACAGGTGGCTGGCCCACCTGTCATACAGCCAAAGGCAGGTGCAGTTAAGACACCGGAGCTTAGTTTGCGAAGGAGAGGGCGTTGTAATCAAACTTCTCGTTGTTGTACGAGTTGACACAACACATCAAAGCAGTGCACTCGATATATTTCAATAATTTACGTTTACCGATGCATTAATTACAATGCATGCATGCCGTGACTTTCCTTTTGATACTTGCATGTTGATGAGGACATGACAACCTTGGATACGACCAAAAATATTGCACACATGCATATTTGTCAGGTGATTTCTAGTGCAAACTATTCAATAATCTATTTATGTTATCCAGAATAAAAATGCTTCACACACTTTTGTGTTTTGTCTAATAGCAGGTGTATGGGACATTTGTACAATCCACATATGAAGATAAGGGAAAAGGAGAAGTTTAGGTTCTGTTCAAAAAGTCCTCTCACATCATTTTTGGGCCAAGAGAAGATAGAGTCCAAGTCTCTCACGTTCTGGATTCGGATTCGGACTGCACAGACATACCTGACTCAAAACGCCAACAACTTTTTCATATGGACTCCGGATTTGGTGATTCTTTTTTGTTGGATAGTGGATTTCGTGCTCTTTCCAACCGAATTGGATTCACCTTCGAATTCGTCCGGAGCATTGAGATATTGACGAAACAATCTGATGCTGCAGCAGAATCCGAGTCAAACAACAAGTCCAAAGGTGTTGCATCACCTCCACTTGGGCCCATGAGCCTTGTACAACCTAGGGTTAATTTTAGGCTGCCTTGGGACGTCCTTCCACCTCCTTGGCCGCCACCACTTGCTCCTATATAAGTAGATCCATCTAGTAGCCTTTTCCTTGGGATTTGTTTAGTTAAAAATTAGCCATTGCAACTTTGTATACTTCGTTTGTGTCCAATGACCGGACCAAGACCGCTTACGATCCCCACCATTATCAACACTTCATATATATTCACAATATTCAGATTGCTTTATCATATTCTTGCTCGTTCTTGAATTGCTTGAAGGAATAGACCTTCGTGGTCAGGCTGACCGTGCTTCCGGCATCGTCAGTAACCTCGGGAGATTGGTTTAGCGATTGCAAAGGCGCAACGTCGTGCACGTTTGTAGTCGGATCGTCAAAGTCGTCTCCACCAAATCGATAGTTATCATCTCATCGAAAGATTGGGACGCCCTCGCCTCTATCAAGTGGTATCAGTTTTCAGGTTGATCGGTGAGAATTTCTAGTTTTCCCTAGATTAGATTTTTTTACCTATTGTCCAAGAAAAAGCCACAAAAAAAGTTAGATCTATTCATCTTTGTCCAGGCTAGTCCGAGCCTTTGCAATTTTCTTTTCATTGTTAGCATTATTGAATTATCGGTTGCATCGTCGTGTCGAGTTGCTGGTCTTAGGTGTTGGGGAACGTAGTAATTTCAAAAAAATTCCTACGCACACGCAAGATCATGGTGATGCATAGAAATGAGAGGGGAGAGTGTGTCCACATACCCTCGTAGACCGAAAGCGGAAGCGTTAGCACAACGCGGTTGATGTAGTCGCACGTCTTCACGATCCGACCGATCAAGTACCGAACGCACGGCACCTCCGAGTTCAGCACACGTTCAGCCCGATGACGTCCCTCGAACTCTGATCCAGCCGAGTGTTGAGGGAGAGTTTCGTCAGCACGACGGCGTGGTGACGATGATGATGTTCTACCGACGCAGGGCTTCGCCTAAGCACCGCTGCAGTATTATCGAGGTGGACTATGGTGGAGGGGGACACCGCACACGGCTAAAAGATCAATGATCAATTGTTGTGTCTATGGGGTGCCCCCTGCCCCCGTATATAAAGGAGCAAGGGGGGAGAGGCGGCCGGCCAGGAGGAGGCGCGCCAGGAGGAGTCCTACTCCCACTGGGAGTAGGACTCCCTCCCTTCCTTGTTGGATTAGGAGAAGGGGGGAAAGAGGAGGAGGAGAAGAAGGAAAGGGGGGCGCCGCCCCCCCCCCTCCTTGTCAAAATCGGACTAGAGGGGGAGGGGGGCGCGGCCTGCCCTGGCCGCTCCTCCTCTTCTCCACTAAGGCCCATACAGGCCCATTAATCCCCCGGGGGGTTTCGGTAACCCCCCGATACTCTGGTATATATCCGATAACCCCCGAAACCATTCCGGTGTCCGAATATAGTCGTCCAATATATCAATCTTCATGTCTCGACCATTTCGAGACTCCTCGTCATGTCCGTATTGTCATCGAAACTTTAAGCGTGCGGACCCTATGGGTTCGAGAACTATGTAGACATGACCGAGACACGTCTCCGGTCAATAACCAATAGCGGAACCTGGATGCTCATATTGGCTCCCACATATTCTACGAAGATCTTTATCGGTCAGACCGCATAACAACATACGTTGTTCCCTTTGTCATCGGTATGTTACTTGCCCGAGATTCGATCGTCGGTATCTCAATACCTAGTTCAATCTCGTTACCGGCAAGTCTCTTTACTCGTTTGTAATACATCATCCCGCAACTAACTCATTAGTTGTAATGCTTGCAAGGCTTAAGTGATGTGCATTACCGAGTGGGCCCAGAGATACCTCTCCGACAATCGGAGTGACAAATCCTAAACTCGAAATACGCCAACCCAACAAGTACCTTCGAAGACACCTGTAGAGCACCTTTATAATCACCCAGTTATGTTGTGACGTTTGGTAGCACACAAAGTGTTCCTCCGGTAGACGGGAGTTGCATAATCTCATAGTCATAGGAATATGTATAAGTCATGAAGAAAGCAATAGCAGAATACTAAACGATCGTGTGCTAAGCTAACGGAATGGGTCAAGTCAATCACATCATTCTCCTAATGATGTGATCCCGTTAATCAAATGACAACTCATGTCAATGGCTAGCAAACATAACCATCTTTGATCAACGAGCTAGTCAAGTAGAGGCATACTAGTGACACTCTGTTTGTCTATGTATTCACACAAGTATTATGTTTTCGGTTAATACAATTCTAGCATGAATAATAAACATTTATCATGATATAAGGAAATAAATAATAACTTTATTATTGCCTCTAGGGCATATTTCCTTCATTAGGTCTAGTTCGTTTAGAGTTTCGAGTTCTGTCCACATTAGTCACGCCGCTGCTACATCATTCTCCCTTCCGCTATCCACCACCCATCCATCAATTTCCACCACATGCTACCCATAGTTCATTGTCACAATCATAGTTGAGGTCGTTCACATGTTCGCTTGATCCAATCTGCATCTTATCTACTTTGTTTTGGAAAGAGGGAGAGAAAAAAAAGGCAGAGAGAAAAAAAAGAGAAAAAAAGTAAAAAAAAAGTCAGAGCAAAAAAAGGAGAGAAAAAAAAAGAAAAAAGTGACAAAGAAAAAAAAGAGCAGAAAAAAAAAGAAATTTCGGATCTATCTAGAATCAATCTCGTACCTGAATTCGGATTGGAATCTGCTTTGCGTAGTGTTCAGTAAAACAGGCATATCTTTTTCATACGAAGTCCATTTTGGATCCACAAGTACTCAAATTAAAGCTAGAGACGAGACGCATCTGAATAATTGCAAAAGCAAGTTCAATATTTGGCGTCTCAAAATCGGCTTCTAATAGGTGTTTTTACCCTTCGAAATTAGCGCATACAGTTTGTTACAGTTTTAGAATTCTTTGACTCCTCATATCAATTCGGAATTGAATGACTCTTTTTGCATTGGAAAGCTTGAGTTAGTAGCATTCTTTGAAAAAAGTTATCAGAAAATTGGCTCAAACTTTTCAAGAGGAAAGTTGGAGAGAGAGTTGTTGTATATCTTGCTTGGCAGTTGTTTTTCATCATTATCTTTACTGTCGTTGTGATCTTCACTTAAATCTTGCTGTCCAGAGCTACTTAGTATCCTTCATTGATGCTAGTTGTGCTACACTGTGACCTCATTAGTGTTCTAGGCTCGCGTCTCTAGTCCGGT
Organism: Aegilops tauschii subsp. strangulata; assembly: GCF_002575655.3. Classification (NCBI taxonomy): domain Eukaryota; kingdom Viridiplantae; phylum Streptophyta; class Magnoliopsida; order Poales; family Poaceae; genus Aegilops; species Aegilops tauschii. The sequence goes on along the minus strand of NC_053039.3, from coordinate 237,634,532 downwards.
CTAGCCTAGGACCAGCACAGTACCGTCGTTGAACGTTTTATTCAACATTGCATCTCTGAATTGATTATTGCTAATCTTTTGCTACCATATATTCAAGCCTTCCAAGCTCCACATATTTCTACACTGTGTATACGTACATTCCCTTGGCAATCGCTTTACTCAATCTTCGGAGTTATTTGACACTGCTGGTTGCCTGTCACCACTTGCTGCTTGGTAAGAACTTGTAAGATATTGATATTTGCTTTACTGTGAGCACTTTACCACCACATCCTAGTAGTTCATAGGAACATTATCCTTGAATTTTGTTTCTTTTTTCTACTAATCATGACAGGTTCCGGAGATAGAAGTTCTTGGACGACGGATACATCTTTACCATCACAAGAGGTGGGACAACACACACAAGCACATGGTCAGGTTATCTCTTTACCGTCATTTGAGGGTAGATTTAATCCTGCTATTTATCTAGCTTGGGATCTTGAAGTAGAACAAGTTTTTAGTCACCATGACTTTTCTGAACTTGAGCGAGTACGAGCTGCCACTTGAGCATTTACTGGTTTTGCTTCTGTTTGGTGGAGTGTGCATTGTAAGAAAAACTTTGATAACCAACCCACAACTTGGAAAGATTTGAAAGATGTAATGAGACAACAAATTTTCCCTCCTTACTATCGATGTGAATTGCTTCGCAAATTTGAACAATTTAAACAAGGCAACAACATTGTTCATGCTTACTACCAAGAGTTCAAATCTTATATGCATCATTGTGACATAGAAGAATCTGAGGATGATATAATGAATAGATTTTTTGGTGGTTTGAACCATGATATTCAAGCAAGATTTCAATATATTCCTCGTTGCATTACTGGTATGTATGTTCGTGCTTGTACCTTTGAGAGACAGTTACAGGAGGATGCATTGGGTGACTACAATGACTACTATTCCAATTCATGCTCACTACCATCGGTTGATTCCTCCACCGTTGCACCTACTAGAGCAGCCACGCCTCAGATTGTGTGTGTGACATCATATCAAGTGTATGGTACATTGTCATTGTCCATACCTACATCAGCTACGTCTTCGTGACAACGTAACAGTAAAGGTATTGATGATATAACTTCACATGAGAATGATGCATGCCTAATTAACTTAAATACATCATGTGTTGTGTTACCTGTTGATTTGAGCACGTCACCTATTTTAGAGAATCATGTTACTATCTTGAATGCATCATGTGATCAAACAACTGAAATACCAACAATTTTGAGTGCGCCCATTGAATCAACTATTGATGTCAAAGAACCATGTGAATCAGGAAATAAATCAGATTTGGATACATTTTAAAATAATTGTGCCAATGTTTAATCATTTTGATATGACCTCTAATCTTGGTGATCATTCTTTGTCAAATGAATTATTGCATGTTTTCTTATTTAAGCATGTTGTAGCATGTAAATTTGATGCACGTAAGGTTTATTCACCAATGTTGGGATGGTTTAATTATGAATATTGTCAATCTTTTGATATGAATAAGAGCTTCACTTATATGTGCAAACTGAGTTGCAATATTTTCATGCCTTCTACTTATAATAATATTTTGGCTTTATATTTTATGATCTATGAAAGTTACTCATGTATACATGTCTCATATGTGCAAAAATCAAGGGAAGTAAAAATGGATGACATATACATATACAACATGTACACCTTGTCTCTTTTGTTAGCCACTTTCAGATAAAGCAACACTGAGGACGGCTTTGTTTTCAAGAAGGGGAGGATGATGAGGACATGACTACCTTGGATACGACAAAAAATATTGCACACATGCATATTTGTTAGGTGATTTCTAGTGCAAACTATTCAATAATCTATTTATGTTATCCAAAACAAAAATACTTCACACACTTTTGTGTTTTGTCTAATTGCATGTGTATGGGACATTTTTACAATCCATATATGAAGATAAGGGAAAAGGAGAAGTTTAGGTTCTGTTCAAAAAGTCCTCTCACGTCACTTTTGGGCCAAGAGAAGATAGAGTCCAAGTCTCTCACGTTCTGGATTCAGATTCGAACTGCATAGACATACCTGACTCAAAACGCCAACAACTTTTTTCATATGGACTCCAGATTGGGTGATTCTTTTTTGTTGGAAAGTAGATTTCATGCTCTTTCCAACCCAATTGGATTCACCTTCAAATTCGTTTGGAGCATTGAGATATCAATGAAACAATCTGACGCTGCAGCAGAATCCGAGTCAAACAACAAGTCCAAAGGTGTTGCATCACCTCCACTTGAGCCCATGAGCCTTGTATGACCTAGGGTTAGTTTTAGGCTGCCTTGGGACGTCCTTCCACCTCCTTGGCTGCCACCCCTTGCTCCTATATAAGTAGATCCATCTAGTAGCTTTTTCCTTGGGATTTGTTTAGTTAAAAGTTAGCCATTGCAACTTCGTGTACTTCGTTTGTGTCCAACAACCAGACCAAGACCGCTTACGGATCCCCACCATTATCAATACTTCATATATATTCGCAATATTCAGATTGCTTTATCATATTCTTGCTCGTTCTTCGATTGCTTGCAGGAATAGACCTTCGTGGTCAGGCTGACCGTGGTTCCGGCATCGTCAGTAACCTCAGGAGATTGGTTTAGCGATTGCTAAGGCGCAACATCGTGCATATTTGTAGTCGGATTGTCAAAGTCGTCTCCACCAAATCGATAGTTATCATCTCATCGAAAGATCGGGACACCCTCACCTCTATCACATGTGCTGATTTAATGCACCTTGAAGTAGTATGAATATGTGATGGTAAAGCTTTGTAATGCCCGGCCCTAAAGCGAGAGATGGTTGTGCACGAGGAGGGATGACAGACGAGGAGCTCCGTCCTGGTTTATTGGTCCCTATGATAATCTGTGCCAAATTTTGACTATAAATTTAACTAACCAAATGTTCATGCATGTCACAAAAAATTACATCATTGAAAATTATGTTCAAATATGAATCAAAGGATATAATTTTTATTAACATGCACTAACATTTTGTGAGTTAAATCTTTGGTCAAAATTTAGCACAAATTACAAAGGGGCCCAATAAATATTGTACTCTCACATTTTGTTTGAAGGATAGTCCCACATAGAAAATATAAATAATAATGCATGTTGGGGTAGCCCACGTTTCCGATAATTTTAGCCGTGGGCTTGTTCACAAATTTTACGAGGCGGTGGTTGTTCATTTAATGGAGGGTCTAGTACCAGACTTGAACGATACAAAGTGCGACCTGGCACACCGTAACACCACTTGGAATAAGCGGGTAGTTTTCTATCTCAAAAAAAACTGGTGACCTGGCATGTACACAATTTTAAACAATTGTTTTGATGGAGTGAAAAAATAAAACTACCCCACTATACGTATATATAGGCCGGAGCCTCCGCGCTTGCTTGCTAGGGTTGCTCTATTCACACACTCTCATCCTCTCCAGATCTAAACAAGATAGCGGTGGTAACACTGTCTTTCTATCCTCACCACTGGTTACAGATCCGGACGTATCCCCCTCCACCAGTGAAGGGGAGGAGGGGTAGCGTTTAGGCCGTCGTTGACAGCGAGGGAGGAGACCCACCGCCGGCTGCACCGTTATCTCTGGCCGAGCGCCGGCGTGGGAGGTCCTCCGAGCCCTTCGTCGTTACCCTAGTGTGGGTGGATCCGGCCTCCCGCCGCCCACCTATCCACATCCCGGCGACCTTCAGGTATATCTTCCTTCGAAACCGGCCTAGCTCTACTTCCCCAGCTCGCTACATCGCTGCATGTGCATCATTTTCTACCTCTCAGCCCCTCTTGATCGGATGGTCTAACGTCACCTATTCTTTTTTCTATTGTTAGAGGTAAAGCTACTTCATGGAGTCGAATCTTGTACTTGGTTCAAACAAGAAATAATGGGGGGGTTAGTATGTACATCGGACTTGGTACAAACAGGAAGGAAAGGGGGTGAAAGTAGAACAGACTGGTCATCCAACCGGTCTCTTGGTCGAAAAGGGAAATATAGGGGAAACGCTATACACAGTGGTATGACCAGGACTAGATTTGCCATCCACACATAGGAGTAGGTGGCTAGAGTGAATAAAAATGGGACCAACCCAGATATGTTTCTTGGATGTTTGTTTCTCGGGGCAACAAACTCTGAATCACCACTTTATGGCCCGGTTTAGGTACATGGTGCTGGACTGTTGGTGCACCCACTGTCCCATGCCCTTATACCAATTATTTAGCTGTTCTTAATCTAATGCCCCTGGTAAAATGAAGCCATGACACTGTTATAAGCCATGACAAGTTTAGCCAAATGTTTTTGCCAGTAATTGTTTGAGACTCTGACTGTTTCCTCTGTAGCTTTTTGTGCAAATAGGGATATCCATTTCACCTCGTTGCTATTGTGACCTTTTGGTGCACTGCACAAAACACTTCTTAAAAGAAGTGACTTTTGTGCTATTTAACTGGAATGTCAGAATGGAACCGTTGGTTCATTTCGATGGAACTGCACAAAGGGAGATCTGTGTTCCAATCCTCATCATCCATATTGGCACCATAACCTTCCTTTAGGTAAGAATGATATTTAATGCATGTGTTCATCTCTATTTTGCAACTGCCATGTGAAAATAATGCTATTGTTTACTAGTACACTTGTACTCCCTCACCGACAAAACCAATTCTGAAATAGAAGGCCAATCATGTACTTGGTTTCACCAACTGGTGAGGAGAAAGAGAAACTGAGCATGAAGAGGAGGAAGAAGAAGAATAAAGAGGAAATGGAGATCACGCGATGGTACCGTCCTCCTGACATCTTGCTAGTGGTATTGTATTGCTATGTTGCTACTAGTCTTAATTTACTTGGAAGACTAGCAAGATGCCCGTGTGTTGCACGTAACATCAAGATGCATTTGTATGAGTAGTTTATCTTGTGAGAGAAAAGGATGAACGAGGGAAGGCCTTATTTGCAAATGTGGAGAGGATTGTGGGTACCTTTTTGCAAAATTGCCATAGTTCCCTTCCTATCCGTCAGATATAAATTGGACGGCCTATATTGCAGGATGGCAGGCACACCATCATGACCAACTCTGTTTTTTATAAGAGGAGTAGAGTAGATAAGAGTAGAGTAGAGATAGATAGAGAAATGCAGCATATTAGTACTTGGGTTGATGACACATCATACTAATTAACTGGATTCTGGATGCATCTGTGACCCAGCTCTACACGATCAACAATGCCAAGGTGATCTTGCTGAAGCCGAGGCCTCAGTCGAGGCCATTCAAGGACTCCGGCAACGTCTACCTTACATGTGAGACGATCCTCCAGGGAGCCCTTCCACTTCTGATGTCTCTCCTGCAAGGTCACTTAATTAATTAGGAGTACTTAAGTAGCACTAATTTATTTCTGCCTAATTTTCCTGTCGGAGTTAAACAAATCTTTAGTAGCACCCTATGCTGAATCATGTACGTGTGTATGTGTGTCTGTGGAGGTGAATCATGTGGTGGAGCAGGGAGGGAATCTTGGTAGTGTCATGACATAATATTGCTATTGTTTCGCATGTCAATTTATTGCCATTGGTTCAATGAGGCAATGTTTTGCGTATTGTCCATCATGAATTTGATGCTACTGTTAGAGTAATATGCTAATGTCTTTCTATCCTTTCTCACTAAGCTAATGAAGGTTTCACCTTGTTCCTACTTATGCAAACAGGGATCATGTTGTGCCAATCACACATTTTAGTGGAACTACACAAGATAGTACAATGAACTATATCCCAGCCAGTACTTTAACTCTGCTGGAAGTTCTTGATAATCTTTCGATATAATCTCACCACTGGTAAACAAGAGTGATTTGAACCATACATTTAAAGTGCACAAAAATATATACTATTGAGTGATTCCAGTGAGTGCTTTATCATCTCTTCTGGGACTACATGAATAAGCTTTTTTGCTCAGGTTGGTACCGGCCTAAGGCCTTCATCCATATTAGTTTGTTGTCATCTCTATTTGTATCGTGCTACTGTCATGAGAAACCCCTTTATCTTTGCACGTTAAAGTTTTGCAACCTATGATACATGGCAATGCTTTGAGTGTTGAGCTAATTAGCACTGACTAAATAAACTAATACCTCTCTTTAAGCAAGACTACTATGTTGCGAACTTTACCCATTAAGATAATGAGGGTGCTTCTATTTGTTAGTGTATGTTTCATCAACTAGTCCCACTATTACAGTAATCTCACTCTCTCAATATATGTGCCAACATGGATGCTCGATTTTGGTGGAACTGCACAAAAACTTTGGGTGCTTCATTGCCTCGACTCTTTCTTCCTTTCCCGTCAGTCACTTATCTCGGCTTGCTTTCTTCCTTTCCTGTCAGTCGCTTCGCTTATCTCGGCTTCCAGTCAAAGGAAATAGTAACTGATATGCTACCTCACACAGGTTGGTACCGGTCTTTATCCTGATTATTGTGCTTGTCATATATATTGGTAATTTGGTATTGTGCTACTGTTTACCGATTTATAAAGGAGTAACTTGGAGCCTGAACTCGCAGGCAAATCATTACATTAGACAATTTCAGTAGAACTGCACAAAAAGATCAGATGGACATATACTTATGTTGCTGCTATGTACTCCAAAGTTCACTCAGGCAAGCATCGATGTTGACAAGAAGAAGTGCCTATATTCATTCGAGTATCAACCGGTGTCAACCAGTTGTCAAACTCCAAGTATTAGGAGAGTGAACGCAAAAAATATTGCTTGACGCATAGCCCAGAAAAACGCAGTCCAGTCTTTGGTCCCAATTTGTGCCTTTTGGTTATCGGCACATATGGTAGCAAACTGTATGGCATGGAGTCTAAAGATTCCAGACAAGTTGGTTGACGCGTATATTCATCTGGCACTTAATCAGTCTGCATGCCAGGGATGCTCCATTTCAGTTGAACTGCACAAAAAATTTGGGTGGTTCATTTTCTCAACCGCCTCCTTTCTTGTCTACAATGTAGAATTCTGGCGAGCTACAGGACCAAGATGAGCTAGTAAACTAGTTGGATGAAAGTAGTGGCCAAGTTACTCAAACTTCCCTCGGCACGAGGCCACTATTTCAAGGATAAACCTACAAGCAAAGTTTAGATTGTCTGTCCTGCCTCTTATGTACTCGAAAGTTTACTCGTACAAGCATTAATTTTATCAAGAAGTACCTCTGACTGAACACCATTTACCAGTCTGTATCCTAGGTAATTAAAGTTTGTCCATTGATGATATTGGCTGTGATCTCAATCATTTGGATGCATAAACATACTGAACATGTGTATATCTGAATCTTTTTGTGAATTATCTATGAATATTGTCTTGTGATCTATCAATCATTTGGATGCATAGACATGCTGAACTTGTGTATATATGAATCTTTTGAGTTGTTGATTGTGAATGTTGGCTATGAATATGAACGTGTCCTGTGAACCTGAGTTTGATACGAATGTTTACCTTTTCTTTTGTACTTGTGTGTGAACTTGTTAGTATGTCTACTGTGGGATTTGTGACGTGTGGGTGTCAACGACACACCTTCTTCCCGAGAAGAATTGCACCTACTTGTTAGGGTAGCAACGGCACATCAAATCTTTTTAATCTTTTTGCTCTGTCTTCCCCCTCCCCCGCTCAACCCCTGCCGTAATGTTTTCGGCCTCAAACAAACATAGTACTGCGTTGTCTTTGGGGCTTGATGAAAAATCGAGTGCTGCTTTCTGTAGGTTGGTCCGCCCAGCAAATGGGCTGCTGGTCCACCACAGTCTGGGAGGCTAAAAATACAATTTGTATGGTGTAGAGGCAAGTAAAAAAACGCCATCGAGAGCCATTCACTGGAAAAAAATCGCATCTGATGTGCTTCTTCAGTCGCGCCGCCGACCCCCTCTTTAATCCAGTTCGCTCCATTCGCCAATCGGCAGCACGGGACGGAAATTTATTTCCCCCTCGCGCCTACCGGGAGATTGAAGAAGCGCGGCATCGAATCCAACACCGGTGATGGCTGCTTGTCCAAGTGATTTTAAGATAAGAAACTGCATGTTTTAGAGGCAAAGCATTTAAATCAACAAGCACTTTTCAAACATGGATAACAGAATGTTGGAAATTTTATTCATGGTAAAAAATGGAACTAACAATAAGTTAACATCATGCTGATCAACATTCATGTATAGCACATCTTCATATGATGCAAAGTCAAAAAGATATGCTATTTTCAAAATGGCAAGACAATGTTGAGTGTGTGAAAAACTGGGTAAACTAGGGACGAAATTTTGGTAAGTGTTAGATATTTTTCAACTGCACCAGTTGGAATCGAACCCGGGCAGTACAACTTTTGGGTGAGAGGGCTGCAGCCACCGGGCTAGTGCGGTATGTTCAAAAGAATGAAGGTGTCTTCCCCGGCACCGGTTCTTTCCCGTCCGTGTGCGCTCGCCGTGGTGCCGCCGTATGCCGTTGTCAACATGCTCAACAAACGAGAGGAATCCGGAGAGGACTGTACGCCGAGAGAATGATAGTGGGGACCCACCAGGTCCAAGACGTATGCAAGGAAGTGCCCCATTGGAAAAAAAAAGCTTCCTCCTAATTGTATACTCACGTTGGGGCCCACGGGTTTGTCAACCTTAGTCAATAAACGAAATAAATTTCCAACGATGACTGTCATCGTGGAGTTTTTTTCCAGGGGTATCGGGGATCTTTTTTGTTGTTGTTGTTGTTGTTGTTGCGGGAAAGGGGTATCGGGTATCTAGCTGGTATCATTTTTTTCCAGAGGGCGAACAAGTATCAGCTAGGGCTAGGTTTTGTTTTTTAACATGCGTAGCCCACGACATACGGAGACAATGGTTTCAACTTAGTTTTTGAGGTCCATACCGGCCTATGGGCCTCCCAGCATAGGTTTTACTTTTTCTTAAAGATCGACAGCCCAATGTATTTTTTTAATAAAATGCAGATCTCTATTCTATTTATCTATATATAAGAATAATAATGCTGTGTCCAATTTATGTTTTCCCTTCTAACCACATTATATATATTTATATTATTAGTATTATCATATATTTAATAGAGACTTATATATACATTATAAAAACATCCCACGTGCTATTAACTTATAAAAGTAAATGTTTAATAGAAGTTGGCAAGGAAAATCCTGGTTGTTTTTGACTCACAGGCAAGGAAAATCCTGGTGATTGCGTACAAAAGCTTGCAAAGATTTTAAGGACCAATGTAATAATAACGCGCTCATTTTTGTTTTGAGCAATAGCTCGCTAATTTGTTAATTTTACATATAAAAAATGTGTCACTCCGGTTTATTTTTTGATATTAATTGCTCCTTGTAACCTAACATTATATATAGAACGAGCCCAGCTAATTCATGTATTTCAAGAAAGTGCAAATGGGCTGGGATTTCTTAGAAAATATTAAATGGGCCGCGTTGACGCAAAATTATTTGTTCACCCAACCTAGCAAATGGACTGTAGATTCTAGAAAACATGGGTTAAATATACGCCACATTTTTGCAGGCTGACATGAGGGCCAATAGGTCAAAGCCTACGCAAGGCATTGTCAACTTGGTCAACAAATGATTATGACATCCACAGCCATTCAATTTATATCCAACAGTCGACGTGCACCTTCAATCTCTCATCTTCTTCCTCCAGCGTCGCCGCGACCGCCTGCTCCGGCCTCCGGCGGGTAGCGGCTCTGCTTAGCACGCATCGCTGCGAAGCGCTACCCCACCGCTGGCCAGGCTATCGCTCCACCCCTCCACACCTCGTGTTATTCTCCACCGACTGCAGCCCCATGCCACACCAGAACTAGTTATAACCCTTGTACTCTCAATCTGTGACTCCACTGCCGCATCTTCCCATCTCCGGGTCGTTCCCGTCCGGGACCTTGCCGTCGTCCACCGCCTCGCTGTGCTCGGCGCGGCATGGTCAACAAATGAGAGTCATCGGAAGAGGACTGAACGTGGAGAGCCTGATGGCTGGGACCCACGAGGTCCGTGGTCGCATGCAAGGAAAGTTCATCCTTATTAAGCTGAAAAAATTTGTTTCCTCCCCTTGACAGCTGGGACCCACTGGCTGTATCTTCGCACGGAAGGAAGTGCCTCCTTGCTATGTGAAAAAAACTATCCTCCCGATGACAGCTAGGACCCGGCAGATTTGGTGGCTGACTTGTGGGCTCACTAAGCTGACGTGTACGTAGGGCTTTGTCAACTTAATCAACAAATGATTCTAGCAGCTAGACCGTTGGATGTTAATCCGACAGCCGTGCTCCTTCTTCAACCTCTGTTCTTGCTCCTGTCTCCCGTGGGCGGCAGTGCTGCCGCACACCCAAACGAGTCAAGTTTCCCTCTCCTCTCCATGTGCGACTCCACTGCCGTGTCTTCCCCGTCTCCGCGTCGTTCCAGTCTGGGGCCTCGTCGTCGTCCACCGGCCTTGGTGCGCTCGGCACGGTGTGGTCAACGTGGTCAACAAACGAGAGTCATCCGAAGATGATTGTACGTGAGAGGCTGATAGTGGGGACGCACCACGCTGATGGACGCATGCATGCAACTGCATCCTTTTTACCCTGAAAAATAATGTTTTCTCCCCCTGACATCTAGGACCCACCAGCTACATCTTCGCATGCAAGGAAGTGTGTCCTTATTACTGGCAAAAAAATGATTCCCCCTGACAGCTAGGACCCAACAGCTATATCTTCGCATGCAAGGAAGTGCGTCCTTATCCTCCCTGACAGCTGGGACCCACCCGGTCGAAGCGTACGTACCGTTGTCTGTCTTGTCGCGAACGTGTATGTACATACTGGTCGATCGGTCGCTCTGCAACGATGAACCGTGGCCGAGTAAGTAGCAACACATGTCATAGTAGAGCCCCCCACGTAGCAGTTCAGGTTGTCCCGTCTAAACCGTGTACACGTACATACAGCCACACGCCAAAAACTATGGCCATGTACATACATACGGGCGGGGTCTCGAACGCCTACTCGCGCATACGTACGGCCAGGGCTCGTGTACATGGAGAGGCAGCAACGGCGTCCTGTTCATCGGCAGCCAACCGGCTGGATCAGAACGGAGAAACTGTGTCGTCGTGTTCACCGTGAGCCAACCGGCTTGGACGGAATAGCCGATCGAAACGAGGCCTGGCGTACCGAAGAACAGAGGAAACAGCCTTGTGTTCGACCGCCTACGGTCAAACCGGGATCTTGTTCACTGGGAGGAGTGTGGCGTACCAGAAAACGGACTTCTCTTGGACATCCTACGGTTGAAACGGGGCCCTATTGATCGGGAGGGGTGTGGCGTACCGCAAAACGGAGGAAACGGTCTTGTGTTGGAGCGCTACGGTCGAAACGGGGGTCCTGTTCATTGGGAAGGGTGTGGCGTACCGCAAAACGGGACTCCACGAGCTACTGTTCATCTCCACCATCGACCTCCTCTAGCCTCCACGGGCTACTGTTCATCCACCATCGACCTCCTCCAGCCTCCACTTGCGACTGTTCATCCACGAGCTCCTGTTCATCCAGCCTCCACCGCTCCTCCACCGGCTACTGTTCAACCAGCCCTCTCCACGGGGTCTTGTTCAACCACACCTCCACGGGATACTGTTCATCCAGCCCTCCACCGGCTACTGTTCAACCAGCCCTCCACGGGGTCCTGTTCATCCAGCCCTCCACGGGGTCCTGTTCATCCACCCCCAACCGGCTCGATCGGGGTCCTGTTCATCCACCTCCAACTGGCTCGATCGGGGTCATTTTCATCCAGCGGCAACGGCCTCTACTACCACAGGGTCCTGTTCATCCAATCCCCACCGGGAAATGTTCATCCAACCCCCCCAACAACGCTCACTGTTCATCAAGGGAAGGAGGCAGCAGGTTCGATCGGCTTCAGTTAGCAGCAATAGCGAAGGAATCACTCGATCAGGTTCAGTTAACAGCCAGATCGATCGATCGATTGGGTTCAGTAACGCATAGCCTGCAGTGCAATTGCTCGGGTTCAGTAGGCGAACACCTCGCTCGGTTCAGTTAGAGCCCAAGGCCTCGCACCCACGCGGGTACGTGTACAAGAGAAACGCGCATCGCTCGGCCCCCGACCACCCACCGTAACCGGGAACTCCACGATATTTTCCTCGCCCTCGCTTCTACCACTGTTTTTCTGTCATGGACAGCCCAGAGAATGTCATGCAGCTGCGTCTCCGGCCCGCCTAGGACGAAAAGGCCATTTTCTGTCATGATTTTTTGTCATAGAAGTAGGATCCCACCACATCTATGATGATATCGGGTTTTGTCATAATTATCATCATAGAAGTGTCATAAGCATGACAGAAAAAATTCGTTCGGCCCAAAATGTCACGGATGTGTCTTTTTTGTAGTGGAGGGAGTGCATCTTCGTACCCTTGTAGATCGCTAAGCGAAAGCGTTGCAAGGAACACGGTTGATGGAGTTGTACTCGCGGCGATTCAAATCGCGGAAGATCCGATCTAGCGCCGAACGGACGGCGCCTCCGTGTTCAACACACGTACAGCCCGAGGATGTCTCCTCCTTCTTGATCCAGCAAGGGGAGAGGAGAAGTTGAGGGAGAACTTCGGCAGCACAACGGCGTGGTGGTGGAGCTCGTGGTTCTCCGGCAGAGCTTCGCCAAGTAGGGGAACGTTGCATGGGAAACAAAAAAATTCCTACGCTCACCAGATCAATCTAGGAGATGACCATCTACGAGAGGAGAGATTGGATCTACATACCGTTGTAGATCGCTAAGCGGAAGCGTTAAGAAACGCGATTGGTGTAGTCGTACTCTTCACGATCCAATCGCGATCCAATCAGATCAAGCGCCGAACAGACGGCACCTTCTCGTTCAGCACACGTGCGGCTCGATGACGTCTCCTCCTTCTTGATCCACCAAGAGAGGGAGGAGAAGTAGATTTGATCTCAACCAGCACGACGGTGATACGTCTCCAATGTATCTATACTTTTTGATTGTTCCATGTTGTTATATTATCATTCTTGGATGTTTTACAATCATTTTATAGCAACTTGATATCATTTTTGGGACTAACCCATTGACATAGTGCCTAGTGCCAGTTGCTATTTTTTGCTTGTTTTTTACTTCGCAGAAAATCAATACCAAACGGAGTCCAAACGCAGCAAAACTTTTTGGAGATTTTTTCTGGACCAGAAGACACCTGTTGGGCCAAAGAAGTACTAGAGGGGGGCTCTGAGGGGAGCACAACCCACCAGGGCGGGCCTGGGGGCCCAGGCGCGCCCAGGTGGGTTGTGCCCACCTCAGTAGCCTCCCGCACCGCCTCTTTGTTCTATAAATACCCCAATATTCCAGAAACCCTAGGGGAGTCGACGAAAATCAATTCCAGCTGTCGCAAGTTCCAGAAACCACAGATCCAATCTAGACACCATCACGGAGGGGTTCATCATCCTTATTGGTGCCTCTCCGATGATGCGTGAGTAGTTCATTGTAGACCTATGGGTCCGTAGTTAGTAGTTAGATGGCTTCCTCTCTCTCTCTCTCTCTCTCTCTCTCTTGATTCTCAATACAATGGTCTCTTGGAGATCTATTTGATGTAACTCTTTTTGCGTGTGTTTGTTGGGATCCGATGAACTTTGAGTTTATGATCAGATCTATGTTTTTATCCATGAAAGTTATTTGAGTCTTTTGATCTCTTATATGCACGATTACTTATAGCCTCATATTTCTTATAGCCTCATATTTCTTCTTCGAATCTTTGGTTTAGTTAGGCCGACTAGATTGTTTTTTCTTGCCATGGGAAGAGGTGCTTTGTGATGGTTCGACCTTACGGTGCTCGATCCCAATGACAGAAGGGGAAGCAACACGTATGTATCGTTGCTATTAAGGATAACAAGATGGGGTCTATTCCTATATGAGTAGATCTTGTCTACATCATGTCATAGTTCGTATTGCATTACTCCATTTCTCCATGAACTTAATACACTAGATGCATGCTGGATAGTGGCCGATGTGTGGAGTAATAGTAGTAGATGCAGGCAGGAGTCTGTCTACTAATCTTGGGCGCGATGCCTATATAATGATCATTGCCTGGATATCATCATAATTATTTGAAGTTCTATCAATTGCCCAATGAGGGAGTCCTGGATTAGGGGGTCTTCGGACGGCCGGACTATATACTTTAGCCGGACTGTTGGACTATGAAGATACAAGATTGAAGACTTTGTCCCGTGTCTGGATGGGACTCTCCTTGGCGTGGAAGGCAAGCTTGGCAATACGTATATGTAGATCTCCTCCCTTGTAACCGACTCTGTGTAACCCTAGCCCCCTCCGGTGTCTATATAAATCAGAGGGTTTAGTCCGTAGGACAACAACAATCATACCATAGGCTAGCTTCTAGGGTTTAGCATCTACGATCTCGTGGTAGATCAACTCTTGTAATACTCATATCATCAAGATCAATCAAACAGGAAGTAGGGTATTACCTCCATCGAGAGGGCCCGAACCTGGGTAAACATCGTGTCCCCCGCCTCCTGTTACCATCCGCCTTAGACGCACAGTTCGGGACCCCCTACCCGAGATCCGCCGGTTTTGACACCGACATTGGTGCTTTCATTGAGAGTTCCACTGTGCCGTCACCAGAAGGCTTGATGGCTCCTTCGATCATCGGCAACAATGCGATCCAGGGTGAGGTTTTTCTCCCTGGACAGATCTTCGTATTCGGCGGCTTCGCACTACGGGCCAACTCGCTTGGCCATCTGGAGCAGATCGAGAGCTATGCCCCTGGCCGTCAGGTCAGGTTTGGAAGCTTAAACTATACCGCTGACACCCGCGGAGACTTGATGTTTGACGGATTCGAGCCCATGTCAGGTGCGCACAGTCACGACGAGCATGACTTAGCTCTGCCGTCGGACGGTGTTCGAGAGATCACACCTGTGGCTACTCCGGCCCTCAATCCGGAGCAGATTGCGCCGTCCGAGGATGGGTGGATGGACCCCGCCACGGAGGCCGCACACTCAGTGGCGATAGAACCGAATACTGACTTCACCTCCTATGAGACCTGTGTTGCCGGACTCTTGGATTCGTCCCCGGCCACGGGCTCCGAACCGCCTGCGTCAGTGCCTATCGAAGCTGATTGGGCACCGATCATGGAGTTTTCCTCCGTGGATATCTTTCAGCACTCGCCCCTGGGCGATGTGCTAAATTCATTAAGGTCTCTCTCCTTATTAGGAGGCCCTTGGCCGAACTGTGTCCGGCTTGAGTGGGAAGCGGACGACGAAGAAATTCGTTCCCCACCCACCACCCACTTAATAGCCACTGTCGACGACTTAACCGACATGCTTGATTTCGGCTCCGAAGACATCGACGGTATGGACGACGATGTAGGAGAAGAACAGGAACCACCGCCCACAGGGCGCTAGACTGCCACCTCATCATATGATATATACATGGTGGACACCCCCAAAGAAAGCGATGGCAATAAGGCAACGGAGGATAATCCCCTCGAGAAGCAATCTAAGCACCGACGTCATCGGCGCCGCTCTAAGCCCCGCCATAGCAAAAGCAGCGATACCGGCACAAGAGACAATAACGCTGCGGATAGTGCCGAAGACAAAGACAATCCCCTCTAGCCAAGCTTCGGGCAGGAGGATGGGCAAGCTAGCCCTAAGAAACAGGCGACAGACGAAGAATCAGAAGATGACACTTACATGTCCCTCTCCGAAGACGAGGCGAGCCTCAGCGACGAAGAATTTATCGTGCCTGAGGATCCCGTCGAGCAGGAGTGCTTCAAGCGCCGGCTTACAGCCACAGCAAAAAGCCTAAAGAAAAAGCAAGAGCAGCTTCAAGCTGACCAAGATCTGCTAGCGGATAGATGGAGTGAGGTGGATGGTGAGGGAGTCCTGGATTAGGGGGTCCTCGGATAGCCGGACTATATACTTTGGCCGGACTGTTGGATTATGAAGATACAAGATTGAAGACTTCGTCCCGTGTCCGGATGGGACTCTCCTTTGCGTGGAAGGCAAGCTTGGCAATTCGGATATGTAGATCTCCTCCCTTGTAACTGACTCTGTGTAACCCTAGCCCCCTCCGGTGTCTATATAAACCGGAGGGTTTAATCCGTAGGACAACAACAATCATAATCATAGGCTAGCTTCTAAGGTTTAGCCTCTATGATCTCGTGGTAGATCAACTCTTGTAATACTCATATCATCAAGATCAATCAAGAAGGAAGTAGGGTATTACCTCCATCGAGAGGGCCCGAACCTGGGTAAACATTGTGTCCCCCGCCTCATGTTACCATCCGCCTTAGACGCACCGTTCGGGACCCCCTACCCGAGATCCGCCGGTTTTGACACCGACATTGGTGCTTTCATTGAGAGTTCCACTGTGCCGTCACCGTAAGGCTTGATGGCTCCTTCGATCATCGGCAACGATGCGATCCAGGGTGAGGTTTTCCTCCCCGGACAGATCTTCGTGTTCGGCGGCTTCGTACTGCGGGCCAACTCGCTTGGCCATCTGGAGTAGATTGAAAGCTACGCCCCTGGCCATCAGGTCAGGTTCGTAAACTTTAACTATACTGCCGACATCCGCGGAGACTTGATTTCGACGGATTCGAGCCCATGTCAGGTGCGCCGCACAATCACGACGAGCATGACTTAACTCTGTCGTCGGACAGTGTTCGGGAGATCACACCTGCAACTACTCCGGCCCTCAATCCGGAACAAATTGCGCCATCTGAGGACGGGTGGATAGACCCCGCCACGGAGGCCGCACTCTTAGTGGCGATAGAGCCGAATACTGACTTCACCTCCTACGAGAGCCGTGTTGCCGAACCATTGGATTCATCCCCGGCCACGGGCTCCGAGCCACTTACGTCCGTGTCTATCGAATTCGATTGGGCACTGATCATGGAGTTTACCTCCGCGGATATCTTTCAGCACTCGCCTTTCGGCGATGTGCTAAATTCATTAAGGTCTCTCTCCTTGTCAGGAGAACCTTGGCCGAACTATGTCTGGCTAGAATGGGATGCGGACAACGAAGAAATTCGCTCCCCACCCACCACCCACTTAGTAGCCACTGTCGACGATTTAACTGACATGCTCGATTTCGACTCCGAAGACATCGACGGTATGGACGACGATGAAGGAGACGAGCAGGAACCACCGCCTACAGGGCGCTGGACAGCCACCTCATCACATGATATATACATGGTGGATACACCCAAAGAAAACAATGACGAGGAACGGAAGGATGCAGTGAAGGATAGCTCCCTCGAGAAGCAACCAAAGCGACGGCGTAGGCGCCGCTCCAAATCCCGCCTCGGCAAAAACAGCGATAACAGCGCAAGAGAAAATAACACCCCGGTCTACTCCAGAGGAGACGACAACATTGACCCAGCGATAGAGCAGGATGAACCAGCGAACGGCGAACATAGTACAGAGCAGCTGTACGAACACGTCGACGCCGGGGATAAAGCTCATCAACCCCTCTCCGGAGAGGAAAACAGTCCGGACGATGACGCACACGTCATCCCGGAAAGGCACTTAGAACAAGAGAACCTCCGTAGAAGGCTTATTGCCATCGCGAGGAGTCTGAAGAAGCAGAAGCAAAGGCTTAAGGCCGCGCAGAATACGCTCAACAGTAGATTGAACAAAGTGCTCGACACTAAAGAAAAGTATGGTGGTAGTTGCCATACAAAGAGCTATCCAAAGCGCAAGCTGTTGCCCGAGTTCGATGATGAGGCCATAGAGCCTCCACAGCCGAAGAATAAAACGGCTGATCAGCCGGATCGACCACCTCGTGGCCGCGATAGGGCGGCTAACGGGGCCACACATAAGTCGACGCACGATTTATGTGAGGACTTGCGCCAAAAATCCGGTATGACCAGGTCCATCTATGGATCTAGGAAGCGTGCTCCGGCACAAAATCAAAACCGAATACTACAACCGTCCGAACGCCACGATATATCCAAATACAGGGGTGCCGCACACCCCCTATGCTTCACCGATGAGGTACTGGATCATGAATTTCCAGAGGGATTCAAGCCCGTGAACATAGAGGCATACGACGGAACGACAGACCCTGGGGTCTGGATTGAGGACTTCATCCTCCATATCCATATGGCTCGCGGAGACGATCTCCACGCCATTAAATACCTGCCCCTCAAGCTGAAAGGACCAGTTCGGCACTGGCTAAAGAGCCTCCCCGAAAATTCAATAGGAAGTTGGGAGGAGCTTGAGGATGCTTTTAGGGCCAATTTTCAAGGGACTTATGTCCAACCTCCAGACGCAGACGATTTAAGTCATATAATTCAACAACCCGGAGAGTCAGCCCGAAAGCCTTGGAACAGATTTCTCACTAAGAAGAACCAAATCGTCGACTGCCCGGATGCCGAAGCCTTAGCAGCTTTCAAACACAGCGTCCGCAACGAATGGCTCGCCAGACACCTCGGCCAAGAAAAACCAAGGACAATGGCAGCCCTAACAAGCCTCCTGACCCGCTTTTGCGCGGGCGAAGATAGCTGGCTGGCTCGTAGTAGCACCAGCGACCTAGGCACATCTGAAGTCAGGGATGGTAATGGAAAACCACAACACAGTAAAAGCAAGCGTCGAAATAACGAAGACAGCCGAGCCAACACGGCGGTAAACGCCGGATTCAGGGGCTCTCAACCCGGTCAGCGGAAGAAGCCCTTCAAAGGCAACAGAGATGGACCGTCCAGCCTCAACAAGATTCTAGACAAATTATGTCAGATTCACGGCACCTCCAACAAACCTGCGAATCACACCCACAGAGAATGCTGGGTCTTCAAGCAGGCCGGCAAGCTAAACGCCGAACAAAAGGGGAGGGAGACACCAAGTGAATACGAGGATGAGCCTCGTCAGCAAAGCACTGGGGGACAGAAAAAATTCCCACCAGAGGTCAAAACAGTGAACATGATTCACGTAACAGAAAGAAAGGGCAAACATGCACTCCAAGACACATGCGCCGTAGGGCCCGTCACCCCCAAGTTCAACCCTTGGTCGGCCCGCCCAATCACCTTTGATCGCAGGGATCACCAGACAAGTATCCGGCACGGAGGATTGGTTGTCTTGGTGCTAGACCCAATTATCGACGGATACCATCTCACCCAAGTCCTCATGGATGGCGGCAGTAGTCTTAATCTGATATATAAGGACACAGTCCGCAAAATGGGGATAGACCCGACAAGAATCTGCCAAAGTACTACTACCTTTAAAGGGGTAATACCAGGCCCAGAGGCCCGCTGTGCGGGCTCCCTAGTACTAGAGGTTGTATTCGGTTCCCCCGACAACTTCCGAAGTGAAAAGTTAACCTTTGACATCGCTCCATTCCGAAGCGGCTATCAAGCACTACTCGGAAGAACAACTTTTGCTCGTTTTAATGCAGTACCGCATTACGCTTCTCTTAAGCTTAAGATGCCCGGTCCACGTGGCATCATAACAGTTAGTGGAAATATTGAGCGTTCCTTACGCACGGAAGAACGTGCGGCGGCTTTAACAGCCGAACACTAAACGGCCTCTCCAACTAGAATAAATGAGCGGTCGTCCAGACCGCGGACACGGCTAGACGAGTCCGACGCATTACTAGATGTAACAGCTTAGATAAACCTGATATTGGTTTGATGATTATACCCCCATAGGCGGTACCAGGGGCTTCCCGCATGTAAAAAGGACTAGTTCGGCTCAACTTTACTTATCTTGAATTTTAATGGTTTATTGAGAATAACCAATTTTTCGCACGACAACTTTCACCTAAGTTCTTCTCTTTTACAGATGACAATCATGCTACACCCTTCCAGGATACGGCACAACGGAGACACAGGCGCAGACGTGCAGCAGGGACCCGCTCAAAGGTTTTTTTAGATTAAGACCCTGTGTAAACCTTTTTTACTGTCTTTTGTTGCTTCACATCCTCCGGATACTCAGTATAACCGAGAAGGATGCTGACGTTATTGGCATTTCGCCACGTCAGAATATTGCACGTACCTGGACACTCGGGGTTCATTATCAAGGGCATTGCTCAGCCCGGTATATGTTATAAAGACCGAATACCTTAGGGAGTGTTCGGTGTCGCGAGTTTGGCCTTATATGCATCAGCTCCGAATCATGTCTTTGATCAAATGTTGGGTTTGCCCGGCTCCCGTGTTTTGCTACCTTACGTTCCGCTCTATCGGCTAAGGTGGCACCGGGAGAACTACTGCGATTGTGCCCTGGTTCATCCAGACGAGCACCTCAGTAGAGAAAGCCGAGAACTGACTGTCATGATAAAGCGTGAGACTGGTCAACCACTCGAAGACTCATCGGAATCTTCGGGATTCCTCCGCATTAACGAAGGACCGGTTTTCCCGGTCATGAACGTACGCGCACCGTATTCGGATAGCCGCGGAAGTACCAGGGGCTATATAGTAGCCCCACTGTCAAACTCCTATGGTTAAGTGAAAGTGTTAAAGCAATATAGTCTGATTGCCTCGTTCGCCGCGCTACCACCTCCTTAATGGACCAAGACGTTGGATCAAGTGTGAAGACGCGCTTTTGCGAACACCCCCGCATTATATGCGTGGGGGATGAAGCCGACGACTGCAAACTTTCAGGATATATATATATATACATAAACGACCGCACAGGAGGCATAATAATACTTTCAGGCAAAAGTATAAACACAGCCTTTATAATTCAAATAACATTGTTCTTACAATGGGGATACTTGTCACTAGAACATAATATTCTTCAAGCACTTAGACTCTATTAAACGAGCGCCTTCAAGGACTTCTTCAAAGTAGTGCTCGGCCAATACTCGGCCTACGGCCGAACTCTGGGTTGCAATAGTGGTGGCCTCCATCTCTGCCCAGTATGTCTTGACACGGGCAAGAGCCATCCGCGCACCCTCTATGCACGCCGACCTCTTCATAGCGTCGATATGCGGCACACCACCAAGGAATCCTTGCACTAAGCCAAAATAACTATTCGGCCTTGGTCCTTCCGGCCAAAGATGATCCACAACAGACCTCATGGCAAGCCCGGACAACCTATGGAGCTCGGCCCACTCGGCAATTCGCTCATTTAACAGCAGCGGACGCACTGGAACATTGAACTGTGACCAGAACAACTTTTCCACTTCACAATCTTTTTGATCTTTGAAAAACTTGGCCGCATCAGCACAACTCGCTGCCAAATCCACGTATGCGTCTGCAGAACTCCATAATTGATCAAGAGGGGCATACTTAGGATCTCCGAACTTCGTTCGCAACAAAAAGGGCTTCCCAGCCGCGATATCTCTGACTTGACGTAGCTCCTCCTTCGCCGCTCTGATTTTAGAGCGGGCATCCTTGGCTGCTACCGTGGCCTTCTCCAGGTCTGTCATCTTCGTTCGGCTTTCCTTTTCAAGAAGCTAGTAACGGTCGGCGGCATCGTTCAACTCAACAGCCATCTTGGCTATTTTATCCTTGCTTTGGCAATGCGCAGCCTGTTCGGCTCTCAGCTCTTCGACCGCCTTTAGAGCGGCCGCGTCACTCTTCCTGGCTTGTTCCTTGGCTCGGGCAAGTTCCGCCCGAAGGGTCTCCACGGCGGCAGCCCCATCTACAGTCACAACATATTAAAGATACTAGCATCATGCTCCTCTTAATATGTGTTGATCACCGGAGAAAGCACATACCCTGTGCCTCGTCAAGCCGCTTGTTTACAAGCACGATGTCGGCATCTGCCACATCAAGTTGCCGCTTCAGCTCGGCAAACTCACCAGTCCGGCTAGCCACCGGACCTTCAGCCACCTGCACATGAAGGCGGCATGATTATTACCTGGGACTATGATCCTCTGTTTTCTGCCGTTTTCGACAGCAACCAGAGTCTCAGGGGCTACTATCTGCATAGGGCACACCTAGCGTGTGCGGTACCGTCAAAAACATATACTACTTTGCGTACTTGAAAGCCTCTCAGCAGGCTCATAAAAGCTTCATGCAACCCGCTTTCGGCGGATGAAATCCTCTCAACCACCATGCCCATTAGCATACGATGCGCTTCTGAGATAGCCGCTTGCTCCAGAAGATTCTTCAGTGCGTCGGGTCGCGCACCGGACAGTCCCGGCTTCATTCTGTTGCTCTCCTTAGGAGCCGAATACTCCGGACTACGGGTAGCCGAAGGGTTACCCTCTGGCCTTGGTGGATCAAGAGAAATCCTCCGTGACGACACCTCAGGGTCGCCCGCCTCATGAGGCGGGGAGGCATGGGGAGGTGTTTTGCTCTCCATCATATCCGGAAGAAGATCCCTCGAAGACGAACTCTGTCGAGAAGGGCTACGATCTGAACTACAAGACATATGCTTCGGTTATTGTCCTCAGAAATAAAGCAGGATATTTTTACTATGAAGTACTTTTGTTTACTTACAGCTCGGTGGAGGGCTGATCCCCTTGCGGGCACTGTGCGGTAAGGATACCCTCCGAGGCAGGACCCCCTGGCGAAGATTTCTTCCCTCGTTTGGAAATCATTGTTTCCAAGTCTTCAGAGGCGGTCCTCTTCCTTCCCTGGGGAGAGGGAATTTCATATTCTTCTCCTCGGTTATCCTCCTTCGCGGAGGCGCTAATTCCCCCAGTTTGGATGAATAATGAGTGAGGCCCGCTTTCAGCCTCTTTATTCCCCCTTTTATCTTCCCCCGAGGGCGCTTGATAAGGCGCAAGCTCAAGCATTCTGGCCAGTACTGGATCTGCTGAGCCTTCGGGAAGGGGGGCCGAACACCTGATCATCTTCGCCTTTTTTACCCAGTCCTGGTCAAAGAGCGACTTTTCAAAATGATGTTGTGATAAATAAAGAGACAATGTGTTCGGCCGAAGGACTACTTACTTGGGTATCTGGACGATTGCAGCTCAGACCTGCATCCTCGGTGGTGTCCGGACACTTTATTTGTGATCCGAAGAACAATCTGTACATCTCTTCGAGCGTCATGCCGAGGAAGTGTTGAATAGCTCGCGGTCCTTCCGAGTTGAACTCCCACATACGGAGAGGTCGACGTTTGCAAGGCGAGACTCGACGAACTAGCATGACTTGCATTACCGTGACCAGGCTGATATCTCTCTCGAGGAGATCTTGGATGCGACTCTGTAATATTGGCACATCATTTACTGGCCCCCAGTCCGGCCCCGTGTTGATCCATGACGTCAGTTGTGGCGGGGGCCCGAGCGAAAGACAGGGGCGGCCACCCACTTAGTACCGTGGGGAGCTGTGATGTAAAACCACTCTCGTTGCCATAAGCTGGATACCTCCGGGAAGGAACCCTTTGGCCATGGAACATCGGCGCCTTTGCTTATTACGGCTCCTTAGCATTCTGCGTGTCACCCATTAATCGTCTTCGGCTCCACATTAAAGGTCTTGAGCCACAAGCCGAAGTGCGGGGTGACGTGGAGGAAGGCCTCACACACGACGATGAACGACGAGATGTGAAGGATGGAATCCGGGGCCAGGTCATGGAAATCCAGCCCGTAATAGAACATGGGCCCCCTTCCAAAGGGATCTAGACTAAGGCCTAGCCCTCGGAGGAAGTGAGAGATGAATACGACGCTCTCGCCGGGTTCGGGAGTGGGAATGACCTGCCCTCGAGCAGGTAGCCTGTGCGAGATTTCGGCGGTCAGATACCTGGCTTCTCTTAGCTTCTTAATGTCCTCCTCTGTGACAGAGGAGGGCATCCACCGACCTTGAAGGTTGGATCCGGACATGATTGAAGGTCTGAAGCGCCTAGCCTGAGCCTTGGGTGTTGGAACTCGAGGTGGGGGAAGGGTTCGATTGAGTGCGAGAAGAAAAGGACAGGCCTTGGCCTCTTTGTAAAGAGGGTGAATATCAAGCGTCCTCCACGTGGCCATTTGGAACTTGCCTAAAATTGAGGAGTCATACCAACGGGCACGATAGGGTTACCCACACCCGTATTGATGAGAATCACGTAATAAGGGGAACACGATCTCTGCTTCGACAAGACGTGCCAATAAAACCGCCTCGCAAAACGTGCAGTGGCAGGCTGGTTGAGAAAAACGGTTCGAATAATGACCGGGCCATGGTATGATGTCATGCTGCCGAACGTGTCAGCAGATTAGATTTGTGGAAATATTATTCTCTCTACGATGGTATGTGGAATTTGTTTTGCAGAGCCGGACACTATCCTTGTGTTCAGAGATCTTCTATGGAGTATTCGGAGGAAGAACCCGCCTTGCAATGCCGAAGACAAATCTGCGCGCCGGACTCGTCGTCATTGAAGCCTGGTTCAGGGGCTACTGAGGGAGTCCTGGATTAGGGGGTCCTTGGACGGCCGGACTATATACTTTAGCCGGACTGTTGGACTATGAAGATACATGATTGAAGACTTCGTCCCGTGTCCGGATGGGACTCTCCTTGGCGTGGAAGGCAAGCTTGGCAATACGGATATGTAGATCTCCTCCCTTGTAACCGACTCTGCGTAACCCTAGCCCCCTCCGGTGTCTATATAAACCGGAGGGTTTAGTCCGTAGGACAACAACAATCATACCATAGGCTAGCTTCTAGGGTTTAGCCTCTACGATCTCGTGGTAGATCAACTCTTGTAATACTCATATCATCAAGATCAATCAAGCAGGAAGTAGGGTATTACCTCCATCGAGAGGGCCCGAACCTGGGTAAACATCGTGTCCCCCGCCTCCTGTTACCATCCGCCTTAGACGCACAGTTCGGGACCCCCTACCCGAGATCCGTCGGTTTTGACACCGACACCCAACAGTAATTTGTTTACCCACCGTATGCTATTTTTCTTGAGAGAAACCACTAGTGAAATCTATGGCCCCCGGGTCTCTTCTTTATTATATTTGCCTTCGAGGTCTATTTTTATTCGCTTTTATTTTCAGATATATATTTCCAAAAACCCAAAAATACCTTGCTGCACTTTATTTTACTTTGCATTTGTTAGAGATCTATTTATCCAATCTATCATATTTTTATCCTGTCAACTTGACAATTTCTAGCACCGTTACCCGAAAGGGAGTGACAACCCCTTTAACACATCGTTTGCAAGTATTTGTCTTCGTGTGCAGGTACTATTTACGTAGTGTTGCGTGATTCTCCTTCTGGTTCGATAACCTTGGTCTCATCACCGAGGGAAATACCTATTGTCGTTGTGCTGCATCATCCCTTCCTCTTTGGGGAAATACCGACGTAGCTCAAGCCGCAATCAGACGGCATGGTGGAGATGGTGGTGGAGCAATCCGAGCAGGGCTTCGCCAAGCGCCTTCGGAACTACGAACGAGGAAGAACGGGAGAGAGGGGAGGCCGCAGGGCGTGGGAATTGTTGTCTCCAGCCCTTGCGCTTCCTCCCTACTGTATATAGGGGTGTTGGAGGGCTGGGGGCGCAGCCCTAGCCCCTCCTCCAAGGAGAGGAGACGAACAAAGGGGGAGGAGTGCCCTCCAAGTCAAGTGGAGGGCCCTAGGGTTTCCCTTCCCCTAGGCGGATGGGCCTTAGGGGCCTCGTGTGCTTGGCCCAATATGGCTAGGACGCCCCCTATAGCCCATGCACGCCCTAGGTGCTGGAGGGATCCTTCTAGACTCCTTCGAAACCCTCCGGTACCTTCTAGAACCTTCTAGAAGCTTTCGGAAGCTTCCCGGTACAATACCGGTAAAACTCGAAACTTTTTTGGTAGCCAAAATATGACTTTCCATATGTGTATCTTTACCTCCGGAGCTCCTCGTGACATCCGGATCTCATCCGAGACTCCGAACAACATTCGGTCACCAACGTGAATATCCCAGTACTACTCTAGCGTCACCAAATGTTAAGCGTGCGGACCCTACGGGTTCAAGAATCATGTGGACATGACCGAGACACCTCTCCAGTCAATAACCAATAGCGGGACCTGGATGCCAATATTGGTCCCACATATTCCATGAAGATCTTTATCGGTCGAACCATGATGCCAAGGATTCAATCAATCCCATATGCACTTCCCTTTGTCTAGCGATATGTTACTTTCTCGAAATTCGATCGTCGGTATCTCATACCTAGTTCAATCTCGTTACCGGCAAGTCTCTTTACTCGGTCCGTAATACAAGATCCCGCGACTAACTCCTTAGTCACATTGCTTGCAAGCTTCTTGTGATGTTGTATTACTGAGAGGGACCAGAGACACCTCTCCGTCATACGGAGTGACAAAACCCAATCTCGATCCATGCCAACCCAACAGACACCCTCGGAGATACCTGTAGAGTACCTTTATGATCACCCAGTTACGAAGTGACGTTTGATACACACAAGGCATTCCTCCGGTTTTCAGGGAGTTGCATGATCTCATGGTCTTAGGAACAGATACTTGACATGAAGAAAGCAGTAGCAATAAACTAATACGATCAAATGATATGCTTATGGTTGGGTCTTGTCCATCACATCATTCTCCTAATGATGTGATCCCATTATCAAATGACAACTCATGTCTATGGTTAGGAAACCTTAACCATATTTGATCAACGAGCTAGTCTAGTAGAGGCTCACTAGGGACACGTTGTTGTCTATGTATCCACACATGTATCTGAGTTTCCGATCAATACAATTCTAGCATGGATAATAAATGATTATCATGAATAGGGAAATATGATAATAACCAAGCAAAGCCCCTGTACATCATTCTCAAGATGTACAGGGCCAACATGCTCGTCGGCATGCCGGAGAAAACAGGCCACGGCTGCACGATCGAGATGGAGCTCTTTCTAACCCTGTTAGAAGCAAGAACACCTCTCGTTCTTCGCACCGTACCCTCCCAACTACGTCGGAAGAAGCCCTAGCGTGTGCATAGTTGCTTTTAGATTTTCCTCCTACTACAGAGAAGATGGAGGAGTGGAGAGTAGTATCCAGAGTCTCATTGGCTTTGCCAACAGCGACAGACCACAACAGGTGGGACCCTCGCAGCAGCAGCCCACCGCGCCGGTGCGTGCTGCTAGCGAAAGGACTGGAGGCGGTATGGACACGGTGCAGTCCCCTCCACGATGACATCAGCAGCAGAGTGAGCGTTTCGACACCCATGATGATGTATCCATGGCGTCGTCCGATCCCTAAGCTCACCGTGACCAACGCCAAGTTCTCCAAGAACGGCGCAGAGAAGACACTCTTACCACCATCGAGCGGCGCCGGGAAGCGCGCCGTCAATCCGACGGGCACACGGGGCCCATTGTAGATGATCTTGTGCCAGAGTAACCTTGGGGCCTACCTTACGAGGTGGGCTGTCCAGCATTACTGGTAAGCTGCGACAAGTCTAGTGGCCCAATTCCTGGAACTTCAAACCAGAAGTGTCAGAGAAATACGATAGCAAGACTCACCCATCAGAGTTCCTAAGCATCTATGCCATTGCGGTGCAGGCTGCCGGGGGATGTGACGACAAGATGCTAGCCAACTACTTTCTATTGGTGCTCAAGCCCAACATCATATCATGGTTGATGAACTTGCCAGAGGATTCCATCTCTTCGTGGTCAGACTTGTGCCATGAATTCGTTGGTGCTTTTACTGGGGGTCACAAGGATCCCAGTCAGCCCCGTGATTTGCATGTGATACCACAAAGGGATGGCGAATCTCCCCACAAGTACATTCAGAGGTTCAGTCGTGTCCAGCACAACATCCCTTATGTCCACCCTGCTGCTATGATTATCGCATTTCACACAAATGTGCATAATCGAAAGATGCAGGAAGAACTAGCGATGAACAAGGTGAAGGATGTCACCGAGATTTATGCTCTGGCCCACAAGTGCACACATGTTGAAGAGGGGAGGAGACATCTCGGGGAGGACGCTGGCGCAGAGGTCGACTCTGAAGACGATGACGCCACCACCACCCTGAAGAAGAAGAGCCGCAATCACAACAGGAAGCGCAAGGGCAAAGTAGTGCTAGCCGTTGAAGGCTCCGGCAACGTCAACACCGCCAAAAAGGCCAAGACTGAGAGCCCTGCCAAGGAGGTTGCCGGGTGCGCCTCATGTCAAGCCTTGGCGGCTCCAGACAAGATGGAGGTCTCCGGCAAGCAGTATTGCAAGATCCACCGTACCAGAGTGAAGGAAATATGCCCTAGGGGCTATAATAAAGTTGTTATTTTATATTTCCTTATTCATGATAAATGTTTATTATTCATGCTAGAATTGTATTGATCGAAAATCCAGATACATGTGTGAATACATAGGCAAACATTGTGTCCCTAGTGAGCCTCTACTTGACTAGCTCGTTGATTAAAGATGGTTAAGTTTCCTAACTATGGACATGAGTTGTCATTTGATAATGGGATCACATCATTAGAGAATGATGTGATGGACAAGACCCATCCATTAGCTTAGCATAATGATGTTCAGTTTTATTGCTATTGCTTTCTTCATGTCAAATACATATTCCTTCAACTATGAGATTATGCAACTCCTGAATACCGGAGGAATGCCTTGTGTGCTCTCAAACATCACAACATAACTGGGTGATCATAAAGATGCTCTACAGGTATCTCCGAAGGTGTTTGTTGAGTTGGCATAGACCGAGATTAGGATTTGTCACTCCGAGTATCGGAGAGGTATCTCTGAGCCCTCTCGGTAATGCACATCATAAGAAGCCTTGCAAGCAAAGTGACTAATGAGTTAGTTGCAGGATGATGTATTACGGAACGAGTAAAGAGACTTGCCGGTAACGAGATTGAACTAGGTATTTAGATACTGACGATCGAATCTCGGGCAAGTAACATACCGATAGACAAAGGGAATAACGTATGTTGTCATAACGGTTCGACCGATAAAGATCTTCGTAGAATATGTAGGAGCCAATATGAGCATCCAGGTTCCGCTATTGGTTATTGACCGGAGAGGTGTCTCGGTCATGTCTACACAGTTCTTGAACCCGTAGGGTCCGCACGCTTAATGTTCGATGACGATTTAGTATTATATGAGTTATGTGATTTGGTGACCGAATGTTGTTCGGAGTCTCGGATGAGATCATGAACATGACGAGGAGTCTCGAAATGGTTGAGAGGTAAAGATTGATATATAGGATGATAGTATTCGGACATCGGAAGTGTTCCGGAGTGTATGGGGTATTTATCGGAGTACCGGAGGGGTTACCGGAAACCCCCGGGAGAATATATGGGCCATATGGGCCATGAGAGGGGAGCACACCAGCCCACAAGGGGTGGCGCGCCCCCCCGTATGGAAGGAGGCCAAGTGGGAGAAGGGAAAGAGGGGGTTCGCCCCCCCCCCCTTTCCTTCTCTCCTTCCCCTTCCCTTTTCCCCCTCCGGCAATTATGGAAGGGGGGAGGCCGAATTGGGGAAGACCCCAAGTAGGATTCGGCCTACTTGGGGCGCCCCATGGCTGCCTCCCCTCCCACCTATATATATGTGGGGAGGGGGTGCCTAGAACACACAACATCAACTGTTAGCCGTGTACGGCGCCCCCCTCCACAGTTTACACCCTCGGTCATAGTTTCGCGGTGCTTGGGCGAAGCCCTGCGAGAATCACTTCACCATCACCGTCACCACACCATCGTGCTGACGGAACTCGTCTACTACCTCGACACCTTGCTGGATCAAGAAGGCAAGGGACGTCATCGCGCTAAACGTGCGTAGAACTCGGAGGTGTCGTACGTTCAGTGGTTGATCGGTCGGAGCTACATCAACCAGGTTGACAAACGCTTCCGCTTTTGGTCTACGAGGGTACGTAGACACACTCTCCCCCTCGTTGCTATGCATCTCCATGGATAGATCATTGCGTGAGCGTAGAATTTTTTTTGTTTTCCATGCAACATTTCCCAGCACAAAGGCCATGACCTCCAAGACTGCCGGCAAGTTGAGCAGCTTGTCGAGAAGCGGCAGGCTGAGTACGAGTAGCGAGACAAGGAGAAGGCTCAAGACGGTGCCGGAGGATCTGGCAAGAAGCGTGGTGGACGAGAACGTCGCCGTGGCAAGGCCAAACAATAGAAGGAGAAACCTGCTAGGGGCCGCGACAAGCAAGAAAAGTATGATAATGAGGAGGATGACACGTCTCCGTCGTATTGATAATTTTTTATTGTTTCATGCCAATATTCTACAACTTTTATATACTTTTGGCAACATTTTATAGTATTATTTTTGGGACTAACATATTGATCTAGTGCCCAGTGCTAGTTCCTGTTTGTTGCATGTGATGACCCACAAGTATAGGGGATTAATCGTAGTGCTTTCAATAAGTAAGAGTCTCGAACCCAACGAGGAGTAGAAGGAACCCAATGACAAGTGGTTTTCAGCAGAAGGAACCCACTGACAAGTGGTTTTCAGCAAGGTAATCTTTGCAAGCACTGAAGTTGTCAGTAACGAGTAGTTTGATAGCAAGATAATTTGTAATGAGTAAGTAACGGTAATGGTAAATAAAGTGCAGCAAGGTATCCCAATCCTTTTGTGCCAAAGCAGGCCAAAACGGTCTCTTATAATAAGCAAAGCATTCTTGAGGGTACACGGGAATTTCATCTAGTCACTTTCATCATGTTGGTTTGATTCATGTTCGCTACTTTGATAATTTGATATGTGGGTGGACCGGTGCTTAGGTGTTGTTGTTACTTGAACAAACCTCCTACTCATGATTAACCCCCTCGCAAGCATCCACAACTACGAGAAAAGTATTAAGATAAAATCTAACCATAGCATTAAACTTTTGGATCCAAATCAGTCCTTTACGAAGTAGCGCATAAACTAGGGTTTGAGCTTCTGTCACTCTAGCAACCCATCATCTAATAACTACTCCATGCATTCCCTTAGACCATAATAAGGTGAAGTGCCATGTAGTCGACGTTCACATGACACCACTAAGGGAATCACAACATACATACTATCAAAATATCGAACACATATCAAGTTCACATGATTACTTGCAACAAGATTTCTCTCCTGACCTAAAGAACAAAAGTAAATACTCACAAATGATAATCATGCTCAAGATCAGAGGGGTATTAAATAGCATAATGGATCTGAACATATAATCGTCCACAATATAAACCGTATAGTAATCAACTACAAGATGTAATCAACACTAGTAGTCACCCACAAGCACCAATCTAAGGTTCCGGTACAAAGATTGAACACAAGAAATGAACTAGGGTTTGAGAGGAGATGGTGCTATTGAAGATGTTGATGGAGATTGCCCTCCCAAAGATGGGAGAGTTGTTGGTGATAACGATGACGATGATTTCCCCCTCCGGGAGGGAAGTTCCCCCAATGGAATCGCGGCGCCAGAGGGAAAAAGTGCTCCTGCCCAAGTTCCACCTCGAGGCAGCGGCGCTTCGTCTCGGAAGTCCCCCCCCCCTGATTTTTTCTAGGTCAAAATGACCTATATACCAGAAGATGGGCACCGGAGGTGGGCCGAGGAGGGCACAACCCACCAGGGCGCGCCGAGGTGGGTTGTGCCCACCTGGTGGGCCCCCTCTGGTAGTTATTTGCTCCAATATTTTTCATATATTGCAAAATAATTCTCCATAAATTTTCAGCTATTTGGAGATGTGCTGAATAGGTAACACTGACGTAGCTTTTCCAGGTCCAGAATTCCAGCTGCTAGCATTCTCCCTCTTTGTGTAAACCTTGCATATTATGAGAGAAAAGTCATTAGAATTACTCCATAAAGCATTATTATGCATAAAAACATTATAAATAACAGTAGGAAAACATGATGCAAAATGGACGTATCAACTCCCCCAAGCTCAGACCTCGCTTGTCCTCAAGCGAAAACCGAAATCGAAAAACATGTCCACATGCTTAGAGAGAGAGAGAGGTGTCGATAAAAACAAAATACGGACATAGAAGCATCATGCATATTATTATAACAGCAACAAACTTTATCATAAAACTTTATCACATAGCTTTTATCATATAACTTCTCATGAGCAAGTAACAATTCATCACAACATTGAAGTATAAAGCATAAACTCTATTGGAAACCAACAAACTATGTTCTCAGTCAACTTTGCAACTACAATTCATCATCTTTTCAGGAAGGGTCACGTATCAGAGCCTTTTGGCAAGTCCACATACTCAATCATCATATAGTCTTCTATGATTGCTAACACTCACCGCATACACATGAGCAAAAGTTTCAACCGGGCACATAGAAAGATAGGGGCTTATAGTTTTGCCTCCCAACGTATTCACCTCAAGGGTGATGTCAACAATAATAGCTCATGCCCACCCATATCCAACTGGATATATGTGCCTAGATCTTTCCTCACCACATGGTGCTTGCAAAAGAGAAAATAAAAAGGAATAGGGAAGAATACTTTGACTCTTGCATAAAAGTAAATACATAAAAGTAAAAGATAGGCCCTTCGCTGAGGGAAGCAAAGGTTGCCATGCACTTTTTGGTTGTGAACGTCACGTTATATTGCCCCTTATGATAGCAACCTTTATTATGCAGTCTGTCGCTTTTATTATTTTGCCATCACAAGTTCATACAACGCTCAATTTTCTCTTGCACTAAATGATCCAACACTTTTAGAAGCAATTTTTGTTGCCTTTTTGCACCGATGACAACTTAATTGAAGGATCTTACTCAATCCATAGGTAGGTATGGGGGACTCTCAAAATAAGATTTGGGTTTAAGGGTTTTAGATGCACAAGTAGTATCTCTACTTAGTGCGGAGTTTTTGGCTAGCAAAGATATTGAGAAAGCACCACATGTTAAAGGATCTATGACAATATAACTTTTTTGTGAATATGAACAAGCATAAATCATTACGTTGTCTTCCTTGTCCAACGTCAACAATTTTGGCATATAATATTTTGATGGGGGCTCACAATCGTAAAATATGTCCAAGATAGTGTATTTGCATGTGAATCTTCTCTTCCCTTATTAATTCTTTCATGAATTGCATCATTGACCAATGCTATGTTTGTCAATCTTCAATAAATTTTACCACTTATACTTTTCCTTATGTGATGTTATTACTCACCATAAGATTAGCATCTAATCTTTTTCATTTATTTCCCTTTCTTTTTATTGAAACATTAAAGTAAAGAAAGCAAAACATAAACTAAGCTTTATTATATATCTCGAACACGATTACATAGATAGATCACTAAGCAAGCACTCAAAAAGAAAAGATCAAACTAAACTTTTTATTCAGCTAAATCAAAAGATAACTAAAGATTGAACTATGATAAATAAAGGCAAAGATAGTGGTGGTGATACGATACCGGGACACCTCCCCGAAGCTCGGTACAAGCCAAGGGGATTGTCCGTACCATTAAGTCAAGTCTCCTTTGGTGATCAAGAAGGTGGTGGTGGTGATGAGGTAGTAGGCTTATCCTTCAGGCTCAAAAGATACTCCAATCTACGGATGACGCTCCGGAGGGCAATGATGTGCTCTTGCAATAGAATAGTTTCCATGAGTAAGATATTTATTTTGCACACGAACCGTTTCGATGATCCGAAAAGCTTCAATCTCAGTAGGGGTAAGATGATAATAGTAAGGTTTAAGGATATCTTCTTCTTCTTCCTCAGCAGGCAAGGCTTGCTCTACCGCCGGTGCTTGATCTCCAACAACTTCCTTGCTCTTGTCCTCCTTGGAGGCTTCCTTTGGTTCTTCTCTCTTTAGTTCCATCTTCATCAACCAACCATGTTCTTCTACGTCGTTGGAGGAGGGAGAAGACATGATGCCCGGCTTGAAAAACTTTGACAGAAAAACAACCAGAAACAAGAACAGAAGATTTCTCAGTGATATGGTGGTCAATACGTCCAGGGGGTATATAAAGATTTTTTATCTTGGGAAACAAGCAAACGGGAGAAAAACGGAGTCCGGAAGGTTCTCGAGGTGGGCACAACCCACCTGGGTGCGCTAGGGGGCCCAGGCACACCCTGGTGTCTTGTGCCCCCCTCGGGTGCCTTCCTGGTTGTTTCTTATTTTCCTAATTTTTTAAATATTCCAAAACTGACAGAAAATATTTTTGCGGATTTTTTGGAGTCCGTTTACTTACCATATCACGTACCTCCTCTTTTTGATTATTCCGGAGTGTTCCGGAAGGTTTCTTTTATGTGCTCCTCCGGTGTCATTGTTTGGATAATATTGCTTTCAGCATTAATAGGCGTACCTGAGATATAGTGTTTAATTCTTTGCCCATTAACAACCTTCGGAGTTATTTATTTTGATGGCTCCAGAACGATAAACCTCTTCAATAATATATGGTCCTTCCCATTTAGAGAGGAGCTTTCCTGCAAAGAATCTGAAATGAGAGTTGTACAAAAGAACATATTCACCAACTTTGAATTCCCGCTTTTGGATTCTTTTGTCATGCCAACTTTTAACTTTTTATTTAAATAACTTGGCATTTTCATAGGCTTGGGTTCTCCATTCATCTAGTGAACTAATATCAAATAACCTCTTTTCACCGGCAAGTTTGAAATCATAGTTGAGTTCTTTAATTGCCTAGTGTGCTTTATGTTCTAACTCGAGAGGCAAATGAAAACCATTTTATAGGGAGACATACCCATAGGATTTTTATGTTGTTCTGTAGGCCCAAAGTGCATCATCCAATTTCTTAGATCAATTCTTTCGGGACCTATCAACAATTTTTTGTAATATTAATTTTATTTCTCTATTGCTAAGTTCAACTTGACCACTAGATTGGGGATGATAGGGTGATGCAATTCTATGGTTAACATCGTATTTAGCAAGCATTTTTTGGAAAGCACCATAAATAAAGTGTGAACCATCATCAGTCATTAAATATCTAGGGACTCCAAACCTTGGGAAAATAACTTTTTAAAGCATTTTAATGGAACTGTTGTGATCAGTACTACTAGTTGGGATAGCTTCTACCCACTTAGTAACATAATCAACAACAACCAAAATATGAGTATACCTATTAGAGGAAGGAAAAGGTCCCATGTAATCAAAACCCCAAACATCAAATGGTTCAACAACAAGTAAATAATTCATAGGCATTTTTTGACGCTTACCAATATTATCAATTCTCTGACATTCATCACAAGATAAAACAAACTTACGGGCATCCCTGGAGAGAGTAGGCCAATAGAAACCAGATTGCAATACCTTGTGAGCAGTTCTATCTCCCGCATGATGCCCTCCATAAGCTTCAGAGTGACATTTCCGTAGGATTTGTCCCTATTCATGCTCAGGTACACAACGTCTAATAATACCATCTACTCCTTCTTTATAAAGATGTGGGTCATCCCAAAAGTAGTGTATTTAATCATAGAAGAATTTTTTTTCTTTTGTTGGTATGTGAAACTAGGTGGTATGTATTTAGCAACAATGTAATTAGCATAGTCAGCATACCAGGAGTGTTATGAGAAACATTTATTGTAGCTAATTGTTCATCAGGAAAACTATCATCAATAGGTAGTGGTCCGTCAAGGATATTCTCTAACCTAGACAAGTTATTAGCTACGGGACTCTCAGCTCCTTTCCTATCAGTAATATGTAAATCAAATTCTTGTAGCAAGAGAACCCACCTAATGAGTCTAGGTTTAGCATCTTTCTTTTCCATAAGATACTTAATAGCAGCATGATCAGTGTGAATAGTAACTTTAGAATCAACAATGTAAGATCTAAATTTATCACAAGCAAACACAACTGCTAAAAAATCTTTTTCGGTAGTAGCATGATTTCTTTGGGCACTGTCTAGAGTTTTGCTAGCATAATGGATAAAATTTAATTTCTTATCAACTCTTTGTCCTAGAACAGCACCAACAACATAATCACTAGCATCACACATAATTTCAAAAGGCAAGTTCCAATCAGGTGGTTGAACAATAGGTGCACAAATTAAGGCTTTCTTAAGCGTTTCAAAGGCTTCTACACAATCATCATAAAAAACAAATGGAACATCCTTTTGTAAAAGATTTGTAAGAGGCCTAGAAATTTTAGAGAATTCTTTAATAAATCTCCTATAGAAACTATCATGACCAAGGAAA
This sequence comes from Aegilops tauschii subsp. strangulata, assembly GCF_002575655.3. Classification (NCBI taxonomy): domain Eukaryota; kingdom Viridiplantae; phylum Streptophyta; class Magnoliopsida; order Poales; family Poaceae; genus Aegilops; species Aegilops tauschii. Next base: position 237,598,619 of record NC_053039.3, on the reverse strand, counting down.
CTATGAGTACCTTTAATATCTCTAGGACATGGCATTTTCTCAATTGCGTCAACTTTAGCTTTATCCACCTCAATACCTCGTTCAGAAATTTTATGCCCCAAGACAATACCTTAATTAACCATAAAGTGGCACTTCTCCCAATTCAAGTCAAGATTAGTTTGCTCACATCTCTGCAAAACTCGATCAAGATTGCTCAAGCAATCATCAAAAGAAGTTCCATAAACAGAAAAATCATCCATGAAAACCTCAACAATCTTTTCACAAAAATTAGAGAATATAGTAGTCATACATCTTTGAAAGGGAGCAGGAAACAAAAGGGCATACGTCTATAAGCATAAGTTCCAAAATGACAAGTAAAGATGGTTTTCTCTTGATCAGGTTGTGAAACAGGTATTTGAGAAAAACCAAAATATCCATCGAGAAAACAAAAGTGTATGTGCTTAGATAGTCTTTCTAACATTTGATAAATAAAAGGAAAAGGGTAATGATATTTTCTAGTTGCTTTATTTACTTTTCTAAAATCAATTACCATTCTATAGCCAGTAACAATTCTTTGTGGAATAAGTTCATTCTTATCATTAGGAACAACGCTAATATCTCCCTTCTTAGGGACACAATGAACGGGACTTGCCCATCTACTATCAGGTATGGGATAGATTATACCTGCTTCCAGAAGCTTTAATATTTCAGTTCTTACCACTTCTTTCATATTAGGATTCAAACGTCGTTGATGATCAACAACGGGTTTAGCATCAGGTTCCATATTAATCTTATGCTGACAGAGAGTGGGACTAATGCCCTTAAGATCATCAAGAGTATATCCAATAGCAGTTCGATGCTTCTTCAGAATTTTCAATAATCTTTCTTCTTCATGTTCTGAAAGGTTGGCACTAATAATAACATGATATATATTTTTCTCATCAAGATAAGCATACTTCAAAGTGTCAGGCAATTGTTTTAATTCAAACATAGGATCACCTTTAGGTGGAGGAGGACCTCCTAGAGTTTCAATAGGTAGATTGTGTTTAAGAAGAGGTTGTTGTTCAAAGAAGATCTTATCTATCTCATTTCTTTCATGCACATGCATATCATTTTCATGGTCTAGCAAATATTGTTCTAGTGGATCAGTAGGAGGTACGGCAATAGGAGCAAGACCAATTATTTCATCCTTATTAGGTAATTCTTTCTTATGAGGTCGTCTATTAAACTTGGAGAAATTAAATTCATGGGACTCATCACCAAAGCTAACACTAACGGTTTATTTATGACAATCTATAGTGGCATTGATAATGTTCAAGAAAGGACTACCAAAGATAATGGGAAAAAAGTCATCTTGTGGGGAACCAAGGAAAATCAGTAGGGTATTTTATTTTCCCACACAAGACTTCAACATCTCTAACAATCCCAAGTGGTGTGATGGTTTCTCTATTAGCAAGTTTAATAGTAACATCTATGTCCTCTATTTCAGCGGGTGCTATGTCATTCATAATTTCTTGATACAAGGTAAAAGGAATAGCACTGACACTAGCACCTAAATCACATAAACCATGATAACAATGATCTCCTATTTTAACTGAGACAACAGGCATGCCAACTACGGGTCTGTGTTTATCTTTTTCATCGGGTTTGGCAATTCTAGCAGCTTCATCACAAAAGTAAATAACATGCCCATCAATATTTTCTACCAGGAGATCTTTAACCATAGAAACACTAGGTTCTAGTTTAATCTGTTCAGCAGGTTTAGGTGCTCTAATATTACTTTTGCGAACCATAGTTGAAACCTTAGCATGTTCCTTTATCCTAACAAGGAAAGGTGGTTTTTCAATATAAGCAGTAGGCACAACTTGATCAACATTGTAAATAATAGTTTCCTCTTTAGCTATTACCGGTTCTTTAATTTCTTCTTTAATAGGGGGTGATATTTAAACCACTTCTCCATAGGGAGATCAACATGAGTAGCAAATGATTCACAGAAAGAGGCTACAATCTCAGAGTCAAGTCCATATTTAGTGCTAAACTTTTGAAAAGCATCAGTATTCATAAAAGATTTAACATAGTCAAACTAAAGCTTAATACCTAACTCTTTACCTTAGTCGACTTCCCAATCTTCAGAGTTGCGTTTAATTCTTTTTAAAAGATCCCACCTAAATTCAATAGTCTTCTTCATAAAAGAACCAATACAAGAAGTATAGAGCATGGATTGATCATCACGAGAAAGCCGAGCATAAAAATTCGTAGTAATAGTTTCTCTCGAGAGCTCATGATTGGGGCATGAATATAACATTGACTTAAGCCTCCCCCAAGCTAGAGTGATACTTTCTCCTTCACGAGGCCAAATATATATATATATATATATATATATATATATATATATATATAAAATTCCGATCACGATGAATTAGATGCATAGGATATTTTTTTGGTGAAACTCCAATTTCAATCGATTCCAGTTCCAAGATCCAATATCATCGCATAGCCTATACCATGTCGATGCCTTTCCCTTCATAGATAAAGGGAAAACCTTCTTCTTAACTTCATCTCCGGATAAACCTACAAGCTTAAATAATCCACATATTTCATCCACATATATTAAGTGCATATCAAGATATTCAGTTCCATCTCCTACATAAGGATTAGCTAGCAGTTGTTCTATCACACCTGAAGGAATTTCATAACCAATATTTTCAGTAGGTGCAGTAGGTTGAGGGGAAACTAATTGTGGTTCCGGTCGAGGTGAAGATACCCCGAGCAAACCCCTCAAAGGATTGTTCTCCATAGTAACAAGTGACAATAAATTTCAGCACGTAGTAATAATTTTTCATTACCAACTTCCACTTAGCAAGAGCGCTTCACTCCCCGGCAACGGCGCCAGAAAAGAGCCTTGATGACCCAAAAGTATAGGGGATCAATCTTAGTCCTTTCGATAAGTAAGATCGTCGAACCCAACGAGGAGCAGAAGGAAATGACAAGTGGTTTTCAGCAAGGTAATCTCTGCAAGCACTGAAATTGTCAGTAACAAGTAATTTGATAGCAAGATAATTTGTGACGAGCAAGTAACAGTAATGGTAAATAAAGTGCAGCAAGGTAGCCCAATCCTTTTTTGGCAAAGGACAGGCCAAAACGGTCTCTTATAATAAGCAAAGCGTTCTTGAGGGTACACGGGAATTTCATCTAGTCACTTTCATCATGTTGGTTTAATTCATGTTCGCTACTTTGATAATTTGATATGTGGGTGGACCAGTGCTTAGGTGATGTTCTTACTTGAACAAACCTCCTACTTATGATTAACCCCCTCGCAAGCATCCGCAACTACGAGAAAAGTATTAAGATAAAATCTAACCATACTATTAAACTTTTGGATCCAAATCAGTCCCTTCCGAAGTAGCGCATAAACTAGGGTTTCAGCTTCTGTCACTCTAGCAAACCATCATCTAATAACTACTGCACAATGCATTCCCGTAGGCCCTAATAAGGTGAAGTGCCATGTAGTCAACATTCACATGACACCACTAAGGGAATCACAACATACATACCATCAAAATATCGAACACATATCAAGTTCACATGATTACTTACAACAAGATTTCTCCCGTGACCTCAAGAACAAAAATATATAACTACTCACAAATGATAATCATGCTCAAGATCAGAGGGGTATTGAATAGCATAATGGATCTGAACATATAATCTTCCACCAAATAAACCATATAGTAATCAATTATAAGATGTAATCAACACTACTAGTCACCCACAAGCACCAATCTAAGGTTCCGGTACAAAGATTGAACACAAGAGATGAACTAAGGTTTGGGAGGAGATGGTGTTGTTGAAGATGTTGATGGAGATTGCCCTCGCAAAGGTGGGAGAGTTGTTGGTGATGACGAGGGTGGAGGGCGGCGGGTACAGAAGGTTGCGGCGGTGGAATTAGGTTTTCGTGGATGCTTCTGTTGGTTTGGGAGTACGTAGGTATATATAGGAGGAAGAAGTACGTCGGTGGAGCAACGTGGGCCCCATGAGGGTGGAGGGCCCGCCTGGGGGGTATGCGCGCCCCCCTACCTCATGCTCTCCTGGTTGCTTTCTTGACGTAGGGTCCAAGTCCTCTGGATCACGTTCGTTCCGAAAATCACGTTCCCGAAGGTTTCATTCCGTTTGGACTCCGTTTGATATTCTTTTTCTGCGAAACACTGAAATAGGCAAAAAAACAGCAATTTGGGCTGGGCCTCCGGTTAATAGGTTAGTCCCAAAAATGATATAAAAGTGTATAATAAAGCCCATTAATCATCCAAAACAGAATATACTATAGCATGAAGCAATCAAAAATTATAGATACGTTGGAGACGTATCAAGCATCCCCAAGCTTAATTCATGCTCGTTCTCGAGTAGGTAAATGATAAAAACAGAATTTTTGATGCGGAATGCTACTTGGCATAATTTTTAATGTAACCCTCTTAATTGTGGTATGAATATTCAGATCCGAAAGATTCAAGACAAAAGTTTAATATTGACATAAAAGTAATAATACTTCAAGCATACTAACTAAGCAATTATGTCTTCTCAAAATAACATGGCCAAAGAAAGTTCATCCCTACAAAATCATATAGTTTAGTCATGCTCCATTTTCGTCACACAAGAATGCTCTCATCATGCACAACCTCGATGACAAGCCAAGCAATTGTTTCATACTTTAGTAATCTCAAACTTTTTCAACCTTCACGCACATGAGCGTGAGCCATGGATATAGCACTATGGGTGGAATAGAATATAATGATGGGGGTTATGTGGAGAAGACAAAAAAGGAGAAAGTCTCACATCAACGCGGCTAATCAACAGGCTATGGAGATGCCCATCGATTGATGTTAATGCAAGGAGTAGGGATTGCCATGCAACGGATGCACTAGAGCTATAAATGCATAAGAGCTCAACAAAAGAAACTAAGTGGGTGTGAATCCAACTTGCTTGCTCACGAAGACCTAGGGCATTTTAGGAAGCCCATTGTTGGAATATACAAGCCAAGTTCTAATGAAAAATTCCCACTAGAGTATGAAAGTGACAAAACAAGAGACTCTCTATCATGAAGATCATGGTGCTACTTTGAAGCACAAGTGTGGAAAAAAACGATAGTAGCATTTTTCTCTTTTTTTGGGGCCTTCCTTTTTTTATTTGGCCTTTCTCTTCTTTTTTTTGTTGGGACAATGCTCTATGAATGATGATCATCACACTTCTATTTATTTACAACTCAATGATTACAACTCGATACTAGAACAAGGTATGACTCTATATGAATGCCTCCGGCAGTATACCGGATAGGCGAGGAATCAAGAGTGACATGTATGAAAAATTATGAGCGGTGGCTTTGCCACAAATACGATGTCAACTACATGACCATGAAAAGCAATATGACAATGATGAACTTGTCATGATAAACGGAACGGTGGAAAGTTGCATGGCAATATATCTCGGAATGGCTATGGAAATGCCATAATAGGTAGGTATGGTGGCTGTTTTGAGGAAGATATAAGGAGGTTTATGTGTGACAGAGCGTATCATATCACGGGGTTTGGATGCACCGGCGAAGTTTGCACCAACTCTCAATGTGAGAAAGGGCAATGCACGGTACCGAAGAGGCTAGCAATGATGGAAGGGTAAGAGTGCGTATAATCCATGGACTCAACATTAGTCATAAAGAACTCACATACTTATTGCAAAAATCTACAAGTCATCAAAAACCAAGCATTACGCGCATGCTCCTAGGGGGATAGATTGGTAGGAAAAGACCATCGCTCGTCCCCGACCGCCACTCATAAGGAAGACAATCAAAGAACACCTCATGTTTCAAATTTGTTACATAACGTTTACCATACGTGCATGCTACGGGACTTGCAACCTTCAACACAAGTATTTCTCAATTCCACAACTACTCAACTAGCACAACTTTAATATCACTACCTCCATATCTCAAAACAATCATCAAGCATCAAACTTCTCTTAGTATTCAGCACACTCATAAGAAAGTTTTTACTAGTCTTGAATACCTAGCATATTAGGATTAATTTCCCAACTAAGCAAATTACCATGCTGTTTAAGACTCTCAAAATAATATAAGTGAAGCATGAGAGAATAATAGTTTCTATAAAACAAAACCACCGCCGTGCTCTTAAAGATATAAGTGAAGCACTAGAGCAAAAACTATGTAGCTCAAAAGATATAAGCGAACCGCATAGAGTATTCTAATAAATTCTGAATCATGTGTGTCTCTCTCAAAAGGTGTGTACAGAAAAAATGATTGTGGTAAACTAAAAAGCAAAGACTCAAATCATACAAGACGCTCCAAGCAAAACACATATCAGGTGGTGAATAAAAATATAGCTCCAAGTAAAGTTACCGATGGAAGTAGACGAAAGAGGGGATGCCTTCCGGGGCATCCCCAAGCTTTGGATTTTTGGTGTCCTTAGATTATCTTGGGGTGCCATGGGCATCCCCAATCTTAGTCTATTGCCACTCCTTGTTCCATAATCCATCACATCTTTTACCCAGAACTTGAAAACTTCACAACACAAAACTTAACAGAAAATCTCGTGAGCTCCGTTAGCGAAAGAAAACAAAAGACCACTTCAAGGTACTGTAATGAACTCATTCTTTATTTATATTTGTGTTAAACCTACTGTATTCCAACTTCTCTATGGTTTATAAACTATTTTACTAGCCATAGATTCATCAAAATAAGCAAACAACACACGAAAAACAGAATCTGTCAAAAACAGAACAGTCTGTAGTAATCTGTAACTAACGCAAACTTCTGGAACTCAAACAATTCAGCCAAAATAGGAAGACCTAGACAATTTGTTTATTGATCAGCAGTAATTGGAATCAATATTTTATCACGTTCTGGTGATTTTTAACAATTGTTTTCGGGAACAGAAAGTTTCTCGAATTTTCAGCAAGATCAAATAACTATCATCCAAGAAGATCCTATAGGTTTAACTTGGCACAAACACTAATTAAAACATAAAAACAAATCTAACCATAGGCTAGATCAAATATTTATTCCTAAACAGAAGCAAAAAGCAAAAAAAACTAAAAAATAAAATTGGGTTGCCTCCCAACAAGCGCTATCGTTTAACGCCCCTAGCTAGGCATAAAAGCATGGATAGATCTAGGTATTGTCATCTTTGGTAGGCAATCCATAAGTGGCTCTCATAATAGATTCATATGGCATTTTAATTTTCTTTCTAGGGAAGTGTTCCATGCCTTTCTTTAACGGAAATTGGAATCTGATATTCCCTTCCTTCATATCAATAATTGCACCAATCGTTCTAAGGAAAGGTCTACCAAGAATAATAGGAGATGAAGGATTGCAATCTATATCAAGAACAATAAAATCTACGGGCACATGGTTCCTATTTGCAACAATAAGAACATCATTAATTCTTCCCATAGGTTTCTTAATGGTGGAATCCGCAAGGTGCAAGTTTAAAGAGCAATCATCAAAATCACGGAAACCTAGCAAATCGCATAAAGTTTTTGGAATTGTGGAAACACTAGCACCCAAATCACATAAAGCATAGCATTCATGATATTTAATTTTAATTTTAACAGTAGGTTCCCACTCATCATAAAGTTTTCTAGGGATAGAAACTTCCAACTCAAGTTTTTCTTCATAAGATTGCATCAAAGCATCAACGATATGTTTAGTAAAAGCTTTATTTTGGCTATAAGCATGAGGAGAAGTTAGCACGGATTGGCAACAAGGAAATACAATCTATCAAAGAGCAATTATCATAATTAAATTCCTTGAAATCCAAAATAGTGGGTTCATTAATATCTAGAGTTTTGATCTCTTCAATCCCACTTTTACTAATTTTAGCATCAAGATCTAAAGACTCCGAATTTTTGGAACGCCTTCTAGGTAAATGTAGCTCATATTCAGTCCCATCATTATCAAGATTCATATTGCAAAACAAAGATTTAATATGGGACACATCAATAACTTTTAGATCTTCATCTTTATTTTCATAGAAACTAGAAGAACACGCTTTCACAAAGCAATCTTTCTTAGCATGCATCCTAGCGGTTCTTTCTTTGCACTCATCAATGGAAATTCTCATGGCTTTGAGAGACTCATTGATATCATGCTTAGGAGGAATAGATCTAAGTTTCAAAGAATCAACATCAAGAGAAATTCTATCAACATTCCTAGCCAATTCATCAACTTTGAGCAATTTTTCTTCAAGCAAAGCATTGATTTTTTTTGTGAATTCATAAACTCCTTAACACTAGTCTCAAATTCAGAGGGCATATTATTAAAATTTCCATAAGAATTGTTGTAGGAATTACCATAATTATTACAGGAATTACTAGGATACGGCCTAGGATTAAAGTTTCCTCTATACGCGTTGTTACCAAAATTATTCCTACCAACAAAATTCACATCCATAGATTCGTTATTATTCTCAAGCAAAGTAGACAAAGGCATATCATTAGGATCAGAAGAAACACTTTTAGTAGCAAATAATTTCATAAGTTCATCCATCTTTCCACTCAAAACATTAATTTCTTCTATCCCATGCACTTTTTTATTAGTAGATCTTTCGGTGTGCCATTAAGAATAATTAACCATAATATTATCTAGGAGTTTGGTAGCTTCTACTAAAGTGATTTCCATAAAAGTGCCTCCCGCGGCCGAATCTAGAAGATTTCTAGAAGCAAAGTTCAATCCGGCATAAAAAATTTGTATAATCATCCAAAGATTCAAACCATGTGTGGGGCAATTACGTATCATTAATTTCATCATCTCCCAAGCTTGTGCAACATGTTCATGATCAAGTTGCTTAAAATTCATAATATCGTTTCTAAGAGAGATGATTTTAGCGGGAGGAAAATACTTAGAGATAAAAGCATCTTTGCACTTATTCCAAGAATCAATACTATTTTTAGGCAAAGATGAAAACCAAGTTTTAGCACGATCTCTAAGCGAAAAAGGAAATAGATTCAATTTAACAATATCATTGTCCACATCTTTTTTCTTTTGCATATCACACAAATCAACGAAGCTATTTAGATGGGTAGCGGCATCTTCACTAGGAAGGTCGGCGAATTGATCTTTCATAACAAGATTCAACAAAGCAGCATTAATTTCACAAGACTCGGTATCGGTAAGAGGAGCAATCGGAGTGCTCAGAAAATCATTGTTGTTGGTATTGGTAAAGTCACACAATTTAGTATTATCTTGAGCCATCGTGACAAGCAAGCAATCCTACACACGAGCAAACAAGAAGCAAGCGAAAAAAGAGGCGCATGGAAAAGAGAGGGCGAATAAAACGGCAAGGGTGAAGTGGGGGAGAGGAAAACGAGAGGCAAATGACAAATAATGTAATGCGAGGGAGATGAGTTTGTGATGGGTACTTGGTATGTCTTGACTTGACTTGACTTGGCGTAGATCTCCCCGGCAACGGCGCCAGAAATCCTTCTTGCTACCTCTTGAGCACTGCGTTGGTTTTCCCTTGAAGAGGAAAGGGTGATGCAGTAAAGTAGCGTAAGTATTTCCCTCAGTTTTTGAGAACCAAGGTATCAATCCAGTAGGAGACCACGCACGAGTCCCTCGCACCTACACAAACAAACAAGAACCTCGCAACCAACGCGATAAAGGGGTTGTCAATCCCTCAACTGTCACTTACGAGAGTGAGATCTGATAGATATGATAAGATAATATTTTTGGTATTTTTTATGATAAAGATGCAAAGTAAAATAAAGCAAAATAAACGGCGACAGAAATAGCTAAGTGTTGGAAGATTAATATGATGGAAAATAGACCCGGGGGCCATAGGTTTCACTAGTGGCTTCTCTCAAGAGCATAAGTATTACGGTGGGTGAACAAATTACTGTTGAGCAATTGATAGAATTGAGCATAGTTATGAGAATATCTAGGTATGATCATGTATATAGGCATCACGTCCGAGACAAGTAGACCGACTCTTGCCTGCATCTACTACTATTACTCCACACATCGACCGCTATCCAGCATGCATCTAGAGTATTAAGTTCATAAGAACGGAGTAACGCTTTAAGTAAGATGACATGATGTAGAGGGATAAACTCATGCAATATGATATAAACCCCATCTTGTTATCCTCGATGGCAACAATACAATACATGCCTTGCTACCCCTGCTGTCACTGGGAAAGGACACCGCAAGATTGAACCCAAAGCTAAACACTTCTCCCATTGCAAGAAAGATCAATCTAGTAGGCCAAACCAAACTGATAATTCGAAGAGACTTGCAAAGATAACCAATCATACATAAAAGAATTTAGAGAAGATTCAAATATTGTTCATAGAAAACTTGATCATAAACCCACAATTCATCGGTCTCAACAAACACACCGCAAAAGAAGATTACATCGAATAGATCTCCACGAGAATCGTGGAGAACTTTGTATTGAGATCCAAAAAGAGAGAAGAAGCCATCTAGCTAATAACTATGGACCCGAAGGTCTGAGGTAAACTACTCACACATCATCGGAGAGGCCATGGTGTTGATGTAGAAGCCCTCCGTGATCAATGCCCCCTCCGGCAGGACGCTGGAAAAGGCCCCAAGATGGGATCTCACGGGTACAGAAGGTTGCGGCGGTGGAATTAGGTTTTCGTGGATGCTTCTGTTGGTTTGGGGGTACGTAGGTATATATAGGAGGAAGAAGTATGTCGATGGAGCAACGTGGGCCCCACGAGGGTGGAGGGCGCGCCTGGGGGGGGGGGTAGGCGCGCCCCCTGCCTCGTGCTCTCCTGGTTGCTTTCTTGACGTAGGGTCCAAGTCCTTTGGATCACGTTCATTCCGAAAATCACGTTCCCGAAGGTTTCATTCCGTTTGGACTCCGTTTGATATTCTTTTTCTGCGAAACACTAAGACAGGCAAAAACAACAGCAATTTGGGCTGGGCCTCCGGTTAATAGGTTAGTCCCAAAAATGATATAAAAGTGTATAATAAAGCCCATTAATCATCCAAAACAGAATATAATATAGCATGAAGCAATAAAAAATTATAGATACGTTGGAGACGTATCAGCGCGCTGGGTTGTGCCCACCTGGTGGGCCTCCTCTGGTAGTTATTTGATCCAATAGTTTTCATATATTGCAAAATAATTCTCCATAAATTTTCAGCTCATTTGGAGATGTGCAGAATAGGTAACTCTGACGTAGCTTTTCAGGTCCAGAATTCCAGCTGTCGACATTCTCCCTCTTTGTGTAAACCTTGCGTATTATGAGAGAGAAGTCATTAGAATTACTACATAAAGCATTATTATGCATAAAAACATTATAAATAACAGTAGGAAAACATGATGCAAAATGGACGTATCAGCATGTTTTTTGTTTCGCAGAATATCCATATCAAACGAAGTCCAAACGCAATGAAAATTTACGGAGATTTATTTTGGAATATGTGTGAATTTTTGGAAGAAGAATCAACGCGAGACGATGCTTGAGGGGCCCACTAGGCATCAGGGCGCGCCAGGGGGGTCTGGCGCGCCGTGGTGCCTAGTGAGCTCCTCATAGGTTGGTTGACCCCCTTCTTTCGGCGCAAGAAAGATAATATCCGGAAAAAAATCATGTTAAAATTTCAGCCCAATCAGAGTTACGGATCTCCAGGAATTTAAGAAATGGTGAAGGGCCAGAAAACAGGAACGCAAAACAGAAGAGAACAGAGAGGGATCCAATCTCGGAGGGGCTCCTGCTCCTCCGCCGACATGGCGGCCATGGACTAGAGGGGGAACTCTCCTCATATCTAGGGGGAGTCCAAGGAAGAAGAAGAAGGAGGGGGCTCTCTCCCCCTCTCTCCCGGTGACGCCAGAACGCCGCTGGGGCAAACCATCATGATGGCGAGCTACATCAACAACTTCGCCACCATCACCACCAACTCTATCTCCCTCTATGAAACGGTGTAACACCTCTTCTCCCTACTGTAATCTCTACTTAAACATGTAGCTTAATGCTACATATTATTATCCAATGATGTGTGGCCATCCTATGATGTTTGAGTAGATTTGTTTTGTCCTGTGGGTTGATCGATGATTGTGATTGGCTTGAGTTGTATGTTTTATTTTGGTGCTGTCCTATGATGCCCTATGTGTCGCGCAAGCGTGAGGGATTCCCGCTGTAGGGTTTTGCAATACGTTCATGATTCGCTTATGGTGGGTGGCGAGAGTGACAAAAGTTTATACCCGAGTAAGGGGGTTGTTGCGTACGGGATAAAGAGGACTTGATACTTAATGCTATGGTTGGGTTTTACCTTAATGATCTTTGGTAGTTGCGGATGCTTGCTAGAGTTCCAATCATAAGTGCATATGATCCAAGTACATAAAGTATGTTAGCTCATGCCTCTCCCTCATATAAAATTGCAATAATGATTATCAGTCTAGTTATTGATTGCCTAGGGAGAAATAACTTTCTTGTGTGACAAAATCTTTCTACTAAACAACTAAATTTTATTATCTTGCAAATTACTCATAGTTTTATTCTTGCTAAGTACATCTAGTTTTATCTTGCAAACCTATCCTATCACCTACAAAATAGTTTCATACTTGTTCTAGGTAAAGCGAACGTTAAGTGTGCGTAGAGTTGTATCGGTGGTCGATAGAACTTGAGAGAATATCTGTTCTACCTTTAGCTCCTCGTTGGGTTCGACACTCTTATTTATTGAAAAAGGCTACAAGCGATCCCCTATACTTGTGGGTAATCAGAGGACCAAGAGGACGGCGACGAGTCCAATGAGCATGAATTCCAGAAAGCCACAAAAGCCATGTGCATTGACGCAGGTGCATCTTTGCACTCCTCTCATCATCAACTTAAGCAGTGGGTGCGTGAGGTCAATGCAGCAAAGCCAGCAGTTGATGCCTAGAAGCCACTCAAATGGTCCAACACGCCCATCATTTTTTACGCCGAGGACCACCCTGACCGCACAACTGCGGTCAGGTGCTTGCCGTTGTTGGTTTCACCGATAATATGCAACCTCAAAGTGACAAAGATGTTGGTTGATGGTGGGGCTGGCTTGAACTTGATCTCACCAGATGTGATCAAGAGGCTGCAAATTTCTGATGAATATCTCAAGAAGACATGCACATTTCAAGGGATCAATCTGGGAAGAAGTCAGCCGAAGGGCAAGATCACACTACCGGTGACATTTGGCAGTGAGCTAAACTACAAGATAGAGAAGATCGTCTTCGACATCGTCAAGATTCCATTGCTATATAATGGGATTCTTGGCCACCCCACACTGGCTAAGTTCATGGCAGCATCACACTATGCCTACAACACATTGAAGATGCCGGGGCCGATGAGTGTCATCACCATCAATTCCGACAAGAAGGATGCGATCATTTGCGCTGATCAACTCTATAGGGAAGCAGTTGCAGCATCTGCCGCCAAGGCACTTACTCCTGCCGACAAAGCTCCCGGGGGGGGGGGGGAGAAGAGGAAGAAGACCGGCAAGACCTCTGACAAGGACTCCGGAAGTGCACCTCTTCGGAGTGCTGCGCTCTAGTTGAGGACGTGCCGGAGAGCTCTGCCGGCAAGAGCAAGAAATCCAAAGCAGCTCCACCAGCAACTAAGAAAGTATCTGCCAAGGAGGACGACTTGGGTGGTACTTTCACTACAAGTTCCACCCTCGATGACAAATAGGAAAGCGCGTTCGTTTTCTTCCTGTGGGAGAATGTCGATGTGTTTGCGTGGCAACCATTTGACATCCGCGGTGTTCCCAGGGAGGTAATTGAGCACCACCTTGCTGTCTACCCTCATGCGCGGCCCATCAAGTAGAAGGTCAAGAAGCAAGCTTTGGAACGACAATAGTTCATTGCCGAAGAGATCAAGAAACTAGAAGCGGCAGGCCTGGTCAGAAGAGTCCTCCATCCAACATGGTTGGCCAATCCAGTTGTAGTCCGCAAGGCAAATGGAAAATAGAGACTTTGTATTGATTACACTGACATCAATAAAGCTTGTCCAAAAGATCCTTTTTCCTTGCCGCACATCGACCATATTGTGGACTCCACTGCCAGTTGTGATTTACCCTCTTTCCTTGATGCTTATTTTGGTTATCATCAGATTTTCATGTCCAAGGATAATGAGGGAAAACCACATTCATCACTCCATGTGACACATATTGCTTTATACATATGCCTTTCGGATTGAAGAGTGTTGGTTCTACATTTGCAAGAGCAGTCCAGATTGATTTTGGACCCCTGCTGCACAAGAATGTGGAAGCATATATGGATGACATAGTGGTCAAAACCAAGGACAAAGCAACCCTCATACAAGACCTAGAAGAGACGTTTGCAAATCTGCGCAGGATCAATTTGAAGCTCAACCCTGAGAAGTGTGTGTTTGGCGTTCCATCGGACAAGCTTCTCGGGTTCGTTGTGTCTCAGCATGGAATTGGAGCAAATGCCGACAAGATCAAAGAAATTGAGCAGATTGAAGCACCAAAGCGCGTCAAGGATGTGCGTCGTCTTACCGGCTGCATTGCTGCATTAAGCAGGTTCATCTCCAAATCTGCTGAGCCTGCCTTGCCGTTTTTCAAAATTTTGAAAAAGGCAGGTCCAATGAAATGGATGCCAGAAGCGGAGGCCGCACTGCAAGATTTGAAGAAGTACCTCTCCTCTACGCTAACGCTAGTTGCGCCAAAGCCACAAGAGTCGTTGTTGCTATACTTCGCGACAACGAATCAAGTGGTTAGCATTGCACTAGTGGCTGAGAGGGAAGCTTAAGGCAAAGGAGCAGCATATGCAAAATTGTCAAGCGACAAGCCGTAATCCTCTCCGGCAAATCCAAGTGCCGACAAGTCAAATGTAGAACAAGCAGATGTAACAGAACAGCAAGTAGTGCCGAAGAAGAAGTTGGTGCAGCGACCAATCTATTTTGTCAGTTCTCTTCTCCAGGGGCTAGGTCAAGATATTCTGGTGTGCGGAAACTACTTTTCGGTCTTCTCATGGCCTCAAGAAAGCTGCACCACCACTTCCAAGCACACCAAATCACTGTCGTCACTAGCTTTCTGATGCGGAGGATTTTGAGAAATCCATATGCAACCGGCAGAATTGTGGAGTGGGCGTTGGAATTGTCAAGTTTTGATCTCAAGTTTGGAAGTACTCCAACCATACAGAGCAGAGATTTCGCAGAGTTCATTGTAGAATGGACGCCAACGCCAGACGAAGAGAATCAAGACACTTCTCTCCCCGTCAAGGAAGCAACTCAAGATTGGATTATGTACTTTGATGGGCCTTTTTCGCTACAAGGCGCCGGCGCCAGAGTGCTGCTTGTCGCACCAACCGAAGAGCACCTCAAGTACGTAGTTCAAATGCACTTTCTCAGGGAGAAAGCAACAAACAACACTGCTGAGTATGAAGGGCTACTTGCTGGTCTCATGATAACTGTAGACCTTGGAATCAGAAAGCTCATTATCAGGGGCGACTCACAACTTGTTGTGAAGCAAGTAAACAGGGATTATCAAAGCCCATTGATGGAAGCATACGTTGATGAAGTGAGTAAATTGGAAGAGCACTTTGATGGATTGCAAACAGAGCACATTCTCGTGCGAAAAATAGCATCGCTGATGATCTGTCAAAACGTGCCGCCCTCAAGTTACCTGTGGAACTAGGGACTTTTGTGCTCCATTTGACTCAGCCATCCATAACACCATCAACAAGGTAGAATAAGAGAAGGAAGTTGAACACCGGCAAGTACTTTCCGGTAGAGTTCCCAGCAGCCACCGACAAGGAAGTTTCCGGAGATAACGCCAAGCTTGCCGATGAGCAGCAGACTCCGACAGGTTCTCAAGTCTTTGCCGTTAAGACTAACGCTCCCGCAGCTGAAGATATGTCTTTAGTCCTTTCGTCGAGCCACAAGCTCCGACATGGGCACAGGAGTCCTTTGTCGACAAGTTGCACAAGTGCGGATGCAGAGACCGCATATGTACTTATTGTGTTTTGTATTACTCTGATGCTTTATTTAAGTTAATAAAATTCAGTATTTGTCGAAAAAGATAAGCAGCTAAAAGAGAAGACTTTGCCAAACGCACCAGAACACTTTCAGTTTTGATGGTGCTTTTCTTTGAGGAGGTGTTTTGATGCTACCTTGAAATGCCAAAGCTTCCATCAAACTTTCTGTTATGTAGCGGAATAAGAATTTCTTAGGGGCAAGGCCAAGTTTTATTGCTCAAAATCTGCGTGAAGTGGGACACAAATGACCATGACGTTGGATCAACCAAACGCATCGCCTCTAATCAAGAGAATAAGAAAAAATGGCTGAACTATCGGCTTCAGTATCGACAACTCGTCATTCAAAAGTGAATTTGCAGTTGAACATCTCTGAGTGCATTTGGATCTCACTGATGATGGCTTCATATCTCCCATAGATACCTCTAGCAATGTCATTTACTACCTGTTTTGAGTTTGATGTTATGATGAAGCTTTGTAGACGAAGATCCTCTATGATGGACAAGGCCTCGCGATATGCTACAACTTCAAGTGTAGCTATGTCAGTCACCCCATGGATCACCAATGACGAGCTACCCAGATAGTTGCCATGTGCATCTCGGCAAACTCTCGCTGCAGCTCCTCCTGCATGAGATCTCACAATGGCTATGTCTATGTTAATTTTAGCATACCCGGTTGGAGGGGCTTTCAGTCTCGCCGTAGCATTAATTGATGAGTTGATCACTTTCACACTTGTCGTCAACATCCTGTCAAGCTTGTCTTTGAACCTGCTAACGAGCTGGTGTGTAGTCGACGAACTTTAAAAAATAGGCTAATGAATCATCTTCCTCCTAGCCCACCAGATCACCCATAAAGTTATTGCCAACTTGACACGAGACACCTGTTATAGTGTATCAATCTCTGCTACTCCCTCCTTCCCAAAATATAAGGCGCGATTGACTTTGCACGACTTTGACCACTAATATATATCAAAAATACATGAATTGCACATGTATAAACGACATCTTGGTATTTGTCTTACAAAACAGTTTTATTTCCGAAAATCCATCTCTGCACCAAGCTCATCTGCACCCGCGCTGACGAAAAAAATTAAAATAAATACTAGAAAATTTTCAGAAATTCCAATTTTTTTTGTGATGTAGACACTTTGATTCGTGAGGTCCGCTCCAATTTTGAAATCATTTGGACATCTGAGGAGCTCACAGCGAAAAAGACAAATTGGGGTCTGTAAAAATATTCACTGTTCATGTATTGTTTTGCCACGATTTGTCTTTTTTTCCAAGAGCTGCTCAGATGTCCAAATGACTTGAAATTTGGAGCAGCCTCACGCATCAAATTGTCTACCGCACAAAAAAATATTAATTTTTTTTTGAATTTTTTACGAATTGTTTTCTAACCGGATGCAGATGAGCCTGGGCGCCGAAACGCCCTACTCATTTCATATATCTGTATACTAATTTTATAATACGTTAAAATCATAGTCAAATTTATGGAACAAAGACCAGAAAAGTCAATCGGCGCCTTATATTTTGGGAAGGAGGGAGTACTTAAAAAGAACGTATGGTTCTATTTAATCTTTCTTCCCACCACCCCTTCGTTCAGCCTTTCATGTATATGCTAATCAATTATCTTAATTTATTTACCTTCTGAACCAATTTCATTTTAATTACTTACCAAACTTCTAATCAAAATATAAAGTAATTCATGGTCAGAAATTGATGAATATTTATTTACATAATCATATTATTATTTACAGGTAAATCATAAGCTAACCTATTAGAATATTTATATCCCGTTACAACGTCAGGTCATTGTTCTGGTCATGGGAAAAGTCACTGTTTAGCGCTCGGTTCTTTTTTATAGGAAACTTTAGCGCTCGGTTCCGTCGCGGACTCTTTTTTTTAGAAGATTCATGCGCTGATGCGCTGGATAGAACGAGAGCCCAACCCAACTAGCTTTTGCAGATAGGCCCAACCCAACTAGCATTTTGTACATTCTCCAGGCTCAACCCAACTAGCATTTTTTAGATAGGCCCAACCCAACTAGCAATTTCTTTAGATAGGCCCAACCCGATTAGCAAATTGCTCAAACCCCAACTTTCCTCACCCCTAGGCGCTGGCGGTGGTGCATTCCCGAACCACCAAACTCAATCGACGGCGGCGCGGCGCCTGCACGTCGACGGCTGCCTTCTCAAGCGCGGAGCCTGCACATCGGCGGCTGACTTGACCCGCTTACGCCCCACCTTCCTACCTTCTCCTGCCCCGCTTCATCCACCCCGCTGCTTGGCTGCGCCGTCCTGCCCCGCGACGCCGGAGAACGCCGGCGGTTGCCTCTCTTGCTCCCGCACGCCGCACCAGCCTAAGCTCTGCCGGCTGACTGAGGTGAGCTCGACAGGGATTAATTGCTTCTTTGAGGTTTTGCGGATACCCTTCCGGAGGCCTGCAACTGAAAGAGAAGCCTCTCCTTCCTCTTCTGTCTCGTCAGGCAAGCTTTCCCTCCTCTTTCCGCCGAGGAGGAGATGGCGCCACTCGTACTCAAGCGCCGCAAGGCAGCACCTTCCCCTTCCCCTCCCCTTTCGGAGGCTTCTTCCGACTCCGGCAGCGACTCCGACCTCAACCTCCACGACAACTCCGACCCAGAGGACGGCTTCTTCCCCGCAGGGAGCGCTGCCAATGACGATGACCAAGATTTCTCTGCCGTAACTCTCCACCCCCTCTCATTTTCCTTTTGTTCATATACTATATACTTTGATTGCTTAGCTATTTTGTGCCTGTCTCTATTTGGTTAGAGCGACGAGGAGATCGACCATGACGAGGAGAGCGGCCATGAAGAGGAGGATGATGGTGAGATGGGGGAGCTCGAGGAGGAGTATCGCACCCTCCAGGCCAGTCAACAGTAATGTTCCCTTCCACCCGTCCTCTACATGCCACACTTTCACACGGTTTACTTTACAATCCGCTTCATCATCTCACTTGTATTTCTTCTCTTCTAGTTCTGCATAAGCACATATTTTTTTTCTTTCACCCGCAGAAGCATTCTTCAGACATTGAAACAGCACAGGGATGATGATGCCTCGAGAGGCCAGGCAGTCAAAAACCAAAAGGTATTATGTGCTATTGCGCAGCTATCCTTCACATTCATTTGTATTTAAGCTTTCAAATTATTAACCTTTACATCCAATTTCTGTTTACTGAAGGCACTATGGGATAAGACCCTGGAAATGAGATTCTTGCTGCAAAAGGCATTTACCACTTCAAACAAGCTTCCCAAGGTCTGTTTCTCTCCCATGGCCGTAACATTCATCTTCGTTTATTCATCGTAATTGATTTTACTTCTGAAGAATGCATGATTGTAGGCCGCGTTCTAATGTATATACTGTTCTGTTCTTGCAGGATTCCACCAAGTCAAGGTTCTGCAGTCACGATCAGGAGATAGAGCAAGCATATGTTGATCTGTTGGATTCATCGAAACAGACTCTTGGCTCCATGCTTGAGCTGCAGGAGGTTCGGGCACCTGCTCATGTTTTTCGCTTCAACACTACAGTATAGTCTATACATTTGTTAGTCCAGGTTTTCTTACTGCCCACAATATGCTCCCCAAAACTACCTGCAGGCTTTACTAGAGCGGAACCAGGCTGCAAAGGAGGATTTTTAAAGGTACTACTGTAATCCAGTCTCTCTCATTCCGAAAGATGCCTCAAAACGTTTGTTAATCCCGACTTAGTGACAGATACTTTGCCTAATTCAACTGGAGAGAATGACGAGTGGTTGCAAATGCAGAAAGTGCAGACAAGGTAACCTTTTGCACTAAAAGAGACTGTGATGAAGTACTGTGGGATATACTCTTCAATGTGTTACAGTGTCTTGCATAGCAGCAGATCTTTTGTTAATCAGCACTTATGCAGTTCTGCACTCATATACCAGTATAATGCGCTTTGTGCTTTTATACCGTATCATACCAGTAGAATGTGTTTTATGCTTAATACCGATCATTTAAACTCTCCCCTGCTCCTGTATTATAATGGTTTCTTAAATGCATTTGAGTTAGCGAATTGTTTGTTTGGCGCTGCTACTTTTTCTTTCCTTTTTGGGTTTCATCTTTACAGACATTGTTTTCTACTCCCTCCGTCCCATAATGTAAGACGTTTTTTGATACTAGTGTAGTGTCAAAAAACGTCTTACATTATGGGACGGAGGGAGTAGATTGCTAAGTTGCTACTTATTCCTGATTAATGTTGGTGAATTTGGTAACTTGTATTGAGACTAACATCCAGCAAGAAAAAAAATTAGTTCCACCATATTGGCGAATCCTTAAGTTAGCATGCACTGGATAAATGATTATAAGTATACACAAACTAATATAAAGGCACTAAGCAGATATTTTCTGTTAAAAAAAGGCGGTAACTGGAAAACCAGACTTGGTGTGTCAGTTCTAGAACTTGTCAAATTGCACTTGTATGTATTTTGCTTGGGCTGTTTTTCTTCTTCTTGACTTTCTGCACATATACAGCAGCATAAAACAGCGTTTGATATCATGGTTTTTGTACAGAATAACCCTGTTCAGAAATACTGAGATAGATAAATGGCAGAGGAAAACACAGGTCACAACTGGCGCTGCTGCACTGAAAGGAAGGTTGCACGCATTTAATCAGGTTAGCTGAATGCCTATTTAACTACTTATAGTACTTTGTTATTGTGGAACATGCTTAGATATCTACAATGCTAAAACCTCTGCTTTCCCCTGTTATGAGAACAGAACATAAGTGACCAAGTTGCTGGTTATATGAGGGACCCAAGCAGGATGATTAACAGGATGTACCTGCGGAAATCTGATGTTGGTGTATTTGGGGAGGTATTTTAGATTCATCAATTGTAAAGGGCCACCAGTTCAGTTCTACTTCTAATTATAATGATTGGTTTGTGTCTTCTCATTCATTTTAGTGCAGCACAGCCTGCTACTGCTGTGGAGGTTTGAGCAATACCTCATTCTTTAGTTAAATTATTTCAAGCTTGCTTGTC
Source organism: Aegilops tauschii subsp. strangulata (assembly GCF_002575655.3). NCBI lineage: Eukaryota > Viridiplantae > Streptophyta > Magnoliopsida > Poales > Poaceae > Aegilops > Aegilops tauschii. Next base: position 237,577,627 of record NC_053039.3, on the reverse strand, counting down.
TCATTTGTTCTATTCAGATTTTGTGTTATGTGTTCTAGTGTAGTTCATTTCTTCCATTGAGGCGAAACTTCATGCAGCCTCAGTTATTTATCTCGCTGACTATTTAGGATGTGGTGTGTAGTGCCCTTCCTTGTCTCATATGTTCACCCCTTGTTGCAACTCAGGGCAAAGATGTGGAAGGTGATCCTGAACTCATCGATGATTCTGAATTTTATCATCAACTTCTCAAGGAGTTTCTCGAGTCATGTGATACGGGGGCATCTGGTTAGTTCATATCCAACTAGTGTTCACCTGCACATCTCTTTTTGTTGTTGCCCTGAATGCACTGATGGACCATGGTGCTGCAATGTTCGCAGAATCCGCATTTTATGCTCTGAGGAAGAAGCAGCACAAGAAGAGAAAACTTGTTGACCGCCGTGCTTCAAAGAGCAGAAAGATAAGGTAGGCTTACTTTGGGTGTAGTCGATTTTCTTCCATGGAATTGCTATCAACCTGTTTATGTCTTTTTCAGGTACAGTGTCCACGAGAAGATTGCTAATTTCATGGCCCCGGTACCGATGACAGTTCCTCCGATGGCTTCAAAATTGTTTGAGAATTTATTTGGAATGGGCAACCAAAAGGCCCCTGCGGTCTGATTTAAGAAACGATTCAAAATTTTGACGTCAGAAGAAGATTTAGCTATTCCTTCTTACGTAGTTTTAAACTGTAATATGTGATGGCCTTACTGCTAGAAGAGCAGTGAAGCAAAATTGTTGTGTCGTTGGGCCTAGGAAGCGCATTTCTGTTTTATATGTAGTCTCTGTGTGATGGATGGTATAATTCAAATCCCATGGGAGTGATGTACTTTCTCCGTTCCTAAATATAAGTCTTTGGAGGGATTCCACTATGGACCACATACGGAGCAAAATGAGTGAATCTACACTCTAAAATGCATCTATATACTTCCTCCGTTCCCAAATATAAGTCTTTTTAGAGATTCCAACAAGTGATTACATACGGAGCAAAATGAGTGAATTTACACTCTAAAATCTGTCTACATACATCCGTATATTGTAGTCCATTTGAAATGTCTAAAAAGACTTGTATTTAAGAACGGATGGAGTATATCCGTATGTGGTTTATAGTGAAATCTCATATTTATATTTAGGAACGGAGGGAGTTTATAGTGAAATCTCATACTTATATTTAGGAACGGAGGGAGTAGATCGCTGCTGTTGAAACTGGAGATGGGCCAGCAGACAATGTCCCTTCTGGAGGGTGCACCAACTTGCGGTTCTGTGCTGCTGCCATATCTTTCTTCAGCTGGGTCAAAATTGTTTTGCTAGCACACTGAACTTCTTCGGGTCAACCTGCATCAACACGGCAACAAATGTAAAACAGTCTTTTGATTGACATGGAGCGAGGAAGAGATGAAGTAATCTTGAATGTAATCTAACAGATGGTGCCTTCTCGGGGTAGTCCTTGTCACAGAACAGCTTCAGCTGGTAGATGCGACCCTCGTGGACAGTCTGCAAAGGTTGGGTAAGATAATTTTTTTTAATAATCTAAATGGCAATAACTGAAAGAAGAGTAGTTTGACTGCAAAGATATTTTTTTTAAAAATAATCTAAATGGCAATAGCTGAAAGAAGAGTAGTTTGACTGCAATTCCACCAAATAGAACAGGAAGCAAACATTTTATCGTTTGGACTTGCTCACCTCAAGCCAGATGGGGCTCATCATTCATTGCTCAAGCAGTTCCTCACGCCAAAAAGTCAGGTGCAGAGACTAACCTTCTCAGGTTCTGTTGGCATCTTACCTACCCGATACGCCAGGGCTATTTCTCGCCCGCTGCGAGACAAGAGGTCTCTCTCGCCATCAGCGATCCTGCCAACGGGCCGGTCGAGCTAGTGGTTTTTCTGTGCGCGCAGGAACAGTTCGTTCATGCTGGTTTTTCCGGTTTGGCGTGCTTCGCTCTGGTTTTCTTTTGTGTTCGTTTTTTCTTTCATTTTTCTTTTTCTGTTTTTCATTTTTTTCTTTCTACTTCCTGTTTTTTTACCTTTTCTTTTTTCTTCTCTGCGGTTCTTTACGAATTTTCTTTGGCATTACAAATTGCTCTTCCTTTTATTCTCTTTCTTCTTATTTTTTCAAAATACATGTCAACTTTTTAAATACATGTTATACATTTTTCTTATACTTGGGCATTTTTTTTTTGATACATGTTGAACATTTTTCAAATACATGTTTGGAACATTTTCTTTGAAGAAATGTTAAACATTTACAAATATATGTTGAATACTTTTCTGAATGGTACGAAACATCTTTCAAAACTACATGATTTTTTTTACTTTGCACAATTTTTTTAAATGTCATGTACATTTTTATGAAATGTGTGAATTTTTTGTTAAATGTAATGAACATTTTTTTGAATGGTACATTTTGTTTTTGAAACTACACGATTTTTTATGTTGTATCACAAACCTTTTTTTGAATGATACAAACATTATTCTAAACTACAAACATTTTTTTAGTCATATAAACATTTTTTGACATTGCATAAGCATTTTTTTAATGGTGCAAAACAACTTTTTTCTAAATTATGTGAACATTTATTTTTTACCTTGTATTAACATTTTTTAAATGTCACAAAGATATTTTTGAAACGGGCATAGATCTTCTACTGTCACGAACATTATTTTTGAATGCTAATGACATTTTTAAAAGTTTTCTGGACTTTTTTTTACAGTGCACGCACATTTCTTAAATGAGTGATGGATTTTTTAGTTATAATACTATTCGAGTTATAGGAAAAAATGTATTGTTAAAGGGGGTCTAGGTGATGCATATATCATATTTCCATGTGATGCTCAAACCTATACACACCCTACCGCTTCGAGTGAAGCCTTTGGAAATCTTCGGCGGAGTTGACGAATTTCCTAGTGACAGAGACACAGTTCTTCTGGTCACTGACGAATTTGGTCAGAGTAAGGAGTTAGGATTTTGCCAGTGCGATCTGCCCATCGTAAGGAAATTGAATACCCCGACGAATTTGAGAGTCCAAAATTTTGACCATTGTTGCGCTGTGTGCCAACTATTGAGTGGATCCTTATCCTGACAATGGTCATATCCAAAGGGTCATTTATGACAATTCATATCGGGTTCCCCTGACTATAAATACCCGCCCCCTATAACCATTTGTTGGTTGGCTGCTCTAGAGAGAGATTGACACTTGTCATTTGAGAGCAACCCTTTCTTTGACGACTTTGCGAGAAACCTAAGTGGGAAAAACCCAACCACAGCCAAAGTGACTGAGCATCACTGAAGAGTTTGATCTGTGTGATCCGACGCCTGTTATCTTTGAAGATTTTCATTCTTCCAGACGGTTAGGCGTCATGTTCTGAGCACCCAAGAGTAATTGTGGCGTGCCGGTGAACAACTCTATGAAGATTTTGAAAGTCTACATTGAAGACTTACCACGAGTGATTGGGCGAGGTCTGCTGTGACCTTAGCTCAAGAGGAATACAGTGAAGACTTAGTGTCTTCGGAGTTCAATCTCAACCGTCTCAACCAGACGTACAGTTGATACAACAACTAGAACTTGTCTACCAAATCACTGTGTCATCATCGAGCCTAAATGGTTTCAAATTCCTCAGACTTTACTTTATATTATTCCACTGCTGAAGATTTTATGATCTACTTTGTGAAGAATTTGAACTGAAGACTTTCACCATGTCGTTTTTCATTTCTTCAGTTCATCTTCTATATGCTTGAATGCTTGATTACATGTTATTCACTTGCATCTACCTGTATGCATGCTCTATGTTTCTGTGATGAATTAGTCTCGTTCTCGTTTCTATTTCTTCACTCCGATCTTCGTCAAATTCATCAAAGTTTGACGAATTTCTAAAAATCTCCCATGCACCCCCTGGGAGTAAACTTGCGCTTTGAGTGGTTGACCTCGTGGACCAACCATTCACGACACCTCATACTTGAACAAACAACCTACTTATGATTACCCCCTCTCGCAAGCATCCACGACTACAAGAGAAGAATTAAGATAAATCTAACCATAGCATGAAACAAATGAATCCAAATCAGCCCCTTATGAAATAGCGCATAAACTGGGGTTTAGGCTTCTGTCACTTCCGCAACCCATCATCTACTTATTACTAATCCCACAGCGCCTTCCCCTAGGCCCAAACATGGTAATGTGTCATGTAGTCGATGTTCACACAACACCACTAGAGGAAGAACAACATAAAACATCATCAAAAAGGACGAAAACTAACCTCACATGATTACTTATAACAAGACTTCTCCCATGTCCTCAAGAAAAAATGGAACTACTCACAAATCATATTCATGTTAATGATCAGAGGAGAATAATATATGATTATTAATCTGAACATATAATCTTCCACCAAGTAAACCAACTAGCATCAACTACACGATGTAATCAACACTAATAGCAACCCACAGGTACCAATCTAAGGTTTAAGACAAAGATTGAATACAAGGGATTAACTAGGGTTTGGGGATGAGATGGTGCTGGTGAAGATGTTGATGTAGATGAGTGCTTCCAAGATGAGAGGAGTGTTGGTGATGATGATGGCTTTGATTTCCCCGCGGAGGGAAGTATCCCTGGCGGAGTTGCTCCGCCGGAGAGCAAAAGTGCTCCTGCCCAGGTTCCGCCTCGAGACGGTGGTGCTTCATCATGAAAGTCTTCTTCTGATTATTTCTAGGGTAAATGGCTTCATATAGTAGAAGATGGGACTCGAGGGACTCATGTGGGACCCACAAGTTCAAGTGTCGCGCCCCAGGGGGAGGGTGCGCCTCCTGAGCTTGTGGCCCGGTCATGTCTCCTCCCGCTTACTTCTTTCTTCCAATATTTTTATATATTCAAAAATAAATCTCCGTAAGTATTTCGGTCATTTGGAGCTCCGGAGAATAGCTATCTCTGATGTAGCTCTTTTCAGGTCCAGAATTCCAGCTGCCGACAATCTCCCTCTTATGATGTAACTTGCAATTTAAGATAAAAAAAGGCATTCGAATTGCATCAAATAGTCAAATATAACTTTAAAACAATAAAAATAAGAGTAGGAAAACATGAGGCAAAATGGACGCACCAGCGGAGCCTATACAACGTGTTATGCTAACTAATTGCATTTCAATTACCGTAACATGTTATTTTGTTTGGCATTATGCTTGGCTAGGGTTCTTAAGCTGCAATTCACGTGTGCGTGTAATGATTAATCACTCCTGCCCGCTACAGTGGCGATTTAGGCCTCATACATGGCATAACCAAATACATGTGCATTTCGTTATAGGATCTGACATATGCAATGATTATGCTAGTTCATATGATGCACATGATGTGTACATGCTCGTAAATCTGGTCAGGCAAATGATGTTCTTTAGGCCTCCTCCTATGCTTGTTGTCTTGGTATGTAATTTAGTGGTGTGAAAGATTTGCTCACACACGTGTTCAATTGCTTGTTTGTATCAGTCAGCCATAATAGAACGGTTTGGTTTGATTACTATATGTTCAGGACTAACAACACTACTGGCTGTCGTAGTGAGGGCTTGTATAACTCATAGGTGGCATAAAGGAATGCCCATCCATTAAACTAGGCTCCCCGAGAGTACCTGGAGGTCTAGTTCATGAAGGTATGTGTAGTTTATACAAAGCGCAAACTTAGTAAATGCTCATTCAGTGTGTGCAACAGACGTGCCATGTATGTATCATTATGTGGTCTCATTGTGTTATAAACTCGTGCTTTGGTGTTGCCCCAAGACTAGAAGGTATGCATATTTATCTTCCATGTAAGGAGATCTGTAACTACTTTGTGTCACCTTGCAGAGGGGGTGAAACGAAGCAAAGAGTCGGGATTTCCTAGTACAGGATGTTAGGGACAACTTTAAGGAGCCTCACAAGAGAAGGAGGAGCAATGTTGAGCCTGTACAACCAGTTATGGTAAGTCACTGCATTTCAATTACCAGGACATCCTATTGATTTGCCATTGTGGTTTCCTAGGGTTCCGCACCTGTAACCTAGTCATTGGGGCATTGATTAATACTCCCTTTGCTCACTATTATAAGATGTTCTGACTTTTTTCTAAATCAGATGTATGTAGACACATTGTCACTCATTTCAGTCGGGATGTAGTCCATATTTAAATATCTAAAACATCTTATAATAGTGAACAGAGGGAGTAACCCCTTCCTACTATGGTAGAGATCTTGATGTCATAAATGACATAACCAAACGCATGTTCACTTCATCAGCCTCCCTATCATTACTAGGATCTTGAGTACATACTGATCAAGATACTTTATAGGAGGCAAATGATGTTACATTACTTGTTCTATTATATAGAAAATACACCAGTTGATTCAAATGTAGCCAGGCCAAGGATGTTACTAAGGCATGCATGTATGCATGATGCCAAGACAATAGTTCAATCGTTTGTTTGCTTCAGGCATAGTTAAATTGCTCGTTTCAATTCCTTTAGTTGTCTTGTAGTTAATGAGATGCCCAAAAACGGTTGCCTGATGTACTGTACTTGTATAACTATTAGCTGACGTAATTAAATGCCTTACCCATTACTCTAGCAAAGTGTGCCCGAAGCTCTGAAGTCTATTAACCAACTATTACTGCATGAGGCTCACAATCTAGTTTATATGAGGCTCACAATCTAAAACTGCTCCCTTGCACACGAAAGTTTAATTGCTTGTTTCTCGGAGGTATATGTTATTTGTTGGCAAACGTTTCATGGAAAAAAAAATTGTACGCACACGCAAGATCTATCCATGGAGATGCATAGCTACGAGAGGGGGAGAGCATCTTCGTACCTTTGAAGATCGCTAAGAAGAAGCGTTTATCAACGTGGTTGATGTAGTCGTGCACCTTCACGGTCCGTCCCGATCAAGTACCGAACGTACGACACCTCCATGTTCAGCACACGTTCGGCTCGATGACGTCCTCGCCTTCTCGATCTAGCAAGAGAGGCGAAGTAGTAGATGAGTTCCGGCGGCACAACGGCGTGATGACGGTGGTGGTGAAGAACAATCTCCGTAGGGCTTCGCCAAGCACAACGGAAACTAGATGGAGGATAAACTAGAGGGGAAGGGGTTGCCGGCACATGACTTGGTGAATCTTGATGTGTCTTGGGTGCTAGCCTCGCCCCTCTATTTATATGTTGAGCCCTGGGGTCGAAACTTGGAGTAAAAGCCTCCTCAAAGTCGGTTTTGTCCGAAAGGCAAGAGTCCTTCTCGGACTCCAGGACCAGACGCCAAGGTTCCCGGCGTCTGACGCCAGGGTCCCTGGCGTCTGGCCCCTGACCTCTGCAAAACTTCCTTTTGCACTTACCAAAAGCCCCATGGGCTTTACCCCTTGGCCCAAATAAAGTGTTCTCGTACCCGAACATTTCGGGAAACATCCGAAACTTCTTCTGGTGAATTCCGGAACCCTTCCGGAAGCCAAACACTATTATATTATATATAAATATTTACCCCCGGACCATTCCAGAGCTCCTTGTCATGTCCGTGATCTAATCTGGGACTCCGAACAACATTCTGTGACCAACATACACTGGTGCGCGTCGGTCCTAAACAAACGGTTTTTTACCCCTTTCCGCAACGGCATTTGGAACCGTCGTCAAGTGAGTGTGGGCGATAGGGGGGTCCTTCCCACATGACCCAGAAACTGTCGGGGATAGGGCCCCTACAGTACTCCTACTCGTTTCTGCTCGCATTGCCATCGCAGTCGGTATTCTGTGGTGCTACATTTACGATGCGCGGCTCATCACAAATGGTTCACTATTATAGAACATGTATGATGCGCGGCCCATCACAAACGGTTCACTGTTAAGAAGATTAGCTAATTGTCGTTCGAGTGTCGGACAGGATTACGAAACGTCGGACCGTCGTAACATCGTCGTACACGCCAACTATCGCACACGCTATTCTGTGGTGCAATGTTTACGTTGCATGCTTCATCAGAAACAGTTCATGGTTGCGAATCGTGTATGATAAGGCAACTAACACAAACGTTTAGTTTGCCCGCACCGTTTGTGATATTGTCTGACATCGCACACGCTTTGCAAACGGCAACTGTGTGCATGCTTGCACATGTTTCCTCTCTGTGAACCGTCTCCGATTATGGTGCATGTCGCAAACGTTTGTGTTTTACCAACCGTGTGTGCCGTAACAACCCGGAGAGCGTAATTTCACCGTAATTTAATTGCTGCTTTTCCAAATTGTACCGGATTTGGATTTGAATTTGAATGTATGCTACAGCTTTATTCATATCCATCAGGTTCAAACAACCAATGCATTATTCGATTCATAGGTACATATGTTCAAGAATTACATAAGAACCAAATAAAGAATGATGAACCACAGTTGTATACTTGTACTATTAAAGACGGTAAAGAAAGAGGCGAAATATATTCTGGTTGCTGAACAAGGTGAAGCGGAATGCCCATATTGTGCCCTCCTCCATGCAGAAGGCACACACGACTCTAGTCCAACCCCTTGTGATGGCCGACCGCCCATCCTTCACGGTCTTCATGAAAATATCTAGATAATCATCGTGTTCTAGTAGAAATACTTTAACCTTTGCATGCCCACCAATCATGTAGTTTGAGAGGTAATCTTGAGTAAACTGCTTTGGCAACCACTGCAAAGGAAAAGATTCAGACATTGTCATCTAACACAACACATTATGGGCAGTAAAAAGAAGGCTGCAGAGTTCTTACTTACCATCCTGCAGTTCGCTGTTGTCTTGGATAAAGTGTAAACAAATAGTTTAATTCCCATCTTTGGACCCATTTTACTAACAATCTTTATCAGCTTCCTCACTTGATGCTGGTTCATCGATATCTCATTGCCCCATACGCAGAAAGGGTCGAAACGCGGATCTTTACCAATGACATATGTACCTAAAAGAACCAAGTTAATATTAGAAGCTAAACAGCAATTGCACAATGATGTAGTACAACACTCTTTTATAATATGTCTATATACATCCATATGTGGTAGTCCATTTGAAATCTCTAAAAAGACAAATATTTAGGAACGGAGGGAGTATCTTATAACATCCAATATACTCACATATTAGATGAATTAACATCTTATATTATGGGCCGGAAGGAGTTTAGTTCATTCTTACAAATTATCTGCTGCTGTATCCACGGGTTACAGTTAGTTTGAGCTAGTTCGGGCTCAAATAGCCCTAAAGTATATCTAAACATGAGGGCTAGTTTGAGCTAGTTGCATCTATAACCCACCCAAAAAAACTAGTATCCAACCCAAGAGGTGCTAATTGGAGCTAGTTCTCCTAGTGCATTTATTGTCAATCTAACCCTGCCATCCAAACAACTCTTTGGATGGAGTTAGTTCAGGGTTAGTAATGAGCTAGAAACTAACTCTAACCTCTAGCTAAGTTGAGTATCCAAACAGGGTTGTGTTGTTGATGTTGCTGCTGCTGCTCTTCTACGTATATCTAGATATCATTAGAACATTAATGTAACACTCTTCCTTGTTGCTATGTAGCCTAGGATTGCATATTTAGACATTAAGTACAGTGCATGTTGCTATGTAGCCTCAGATATATTACATATGGCCCTAGTTAACCTAAGGAAAAATGGGTTGCAGATAAATTCAGTTAAAAGTCTGATTCACCGATTAGTCCCTTGTCAGCTGCCAGCCTATATGGTACCAGCTACCGATATCCTGAACAGTGAGCAGATATAAGCCATGGGATGAAACTAACCTCGATGGAAAACATCAGTCGTTCCCAAAATTGTCCTGTGTAGGTACATCAAGAAGCATGTTAAGCACAACAGGCTAAACATCAACCAAAATTACACATGGCAGACAAAATAATCTCCAAAAGATAGCTTCAGTGTGCAGGTTTAAGCATGCTAGTAAAGCAAAACAAGTGGAAAGGTGTGCTAACTGCAACAGGCCAAACATTTAACAACAAGCAAACATGGTCATTCAAACTGGTATTGTGCCGGTCTAAGTACACTGGTTATGGTTAAATAAAAATGGAAAGGCGTGTTAACTAAAAGATGCAGCAACCAAATGTAGTCATTCATAGTGGTATTGTTGAAACTGATACTGATGAAATTGAACTGCACAGTTCATACTTGCACATATAGAACATCACGTTGTGAATAACTGGAATAAACAAGGCATACTACGAACAACCAAAGATAGCATTTGAAACTGAACATATGCTAACTACAAACAACCGAACAATCAAAAAACTTTAAAAGAGGCATATGCTAGCTATAACAGGCTTAACAACAAGCAAATATATGCATTCCTATCGGTATGTTTAAAACTGGATTGATGAAATGTACTGCACAGTAAATAATTGCACATATAGAGCATCACATTGTGAACAACTGAAATAAACAAGGCATACTGCAAACAACTAGATATAGCAATTAACACTAGACATATTCTCACTACATTACAAAAGGGACTTGACAAAACAAATCATGGGTTTCCCCTTGTGAAGAGGCACGGCAAAACAAATCATGGGTTTCCTCACTTGTCACGGATGGGCTCGTTCCCATGGGAAGAGCACGGACCCTGGATGCGCTCCATGTAGTCGCAGATGGGCTCCTTCCCCTTGGAAGAGCACGACTGTAGGGTGCCCTCCCTGATGTCGCAGACGGGCGCTTTCCCCTTGGAAGAGCAGATGGGATCTTTCCCCTTGGAAGAGCTAGAGAGGGTGCCCTCCTCGTGGTCGCCGTCGATGAGGTCTGACTTGGAAGCTGTGGATCCCAAGCCAGCGTCGCAGAACGTGTCCTTCAGAAATGACAAAAGGGGCTCGATGGCGATGTAGAATGGCAAATTGTTGACAGCGAGCCAGACAAGATCAGCGGCGGGGCCATGGATGAGATCGACGGTGGTTGAACCCGAGGGGTTGGGGGTGGGCCACTTAACCTGTGACACAACCTGCCTCAGGGCGTCGCTGTCGATGACCTCGATGTCGTAGCCGGCGGACGAGACATGCCCGCATACTCTAGCCCGCTGCTTGAGTGCCTGCCGCCAGTAATGGTTTTTTTTGAAGGTTAGATAGTAGGAAAGGCTCCTACCGCCAGTAATGGTCGTCAGCTTCCTCGGCAACATCGGGTGAAGAGACCGCTATACACCTCTTTTGGGCCAGTCGCTCCTCGAGCTCCACGGGAAGCGTAGCCGGGCTTAGGCTGCGACGCTCTGGAGTGGGGGATGGGGATGGGGATCTATGGGAAAGGGGGCGTTTGGCAGGCGTCATCTAAGAAACTCAGGGCGGCCTGGGTATGGAGATCGGTGGGTAAGCTGCACGGGCAAACCGGCAGATGTTGACAATGGAGGCCTTGTGGCGGCAGCGGCAGTGGTGGCGGGGACTTTGCTAGGGTTTCGAGCGAGGGAGGGTGTGTGTGTGTGTGCGCACGCCCGAGGAGGTTTTGGTGTGTGTGTGTGTGTGGAGGGGGGGTGTTTGAGGAAATGACGCGGGTACTGAAAATTTTACTACGCGGGAGTCAAACACGGGAGTGAAATGCCGGGCTATTGAAAATTTTGATGATAGTGCATCGCACACGGTCCGGAGATAACAACCGTGTGTTATGAAACAGAAAAACCCTCGAGGCGGGCAGATATTTTCTAGGGATGCAGGCAGGATTGGGAACAAGAAACATCGCACACGGTCCGGAGATAACAACCGTGTGTTATGAAATAGAAAAACCCTCGAGGCGGGCAGATATTTTTGAGAGGGGGAGCCTCGTGGAGCCCAATGTACTGTGCGGATGTGTGCGTGACAGGTGCACCGGCATGGCACACGGTTAGTTTGAGTGAACCATGTCTGTTGCGTCATCCGACTTGTTTAATGTTCATAAATTTGGCGAAAAATGACGCGGGAGAGGGCCAGAACACGAACACACTTGCATGTGGACCAAATTTATGTATCAAAAGGGTGGTTTGATTTTCAAATACCAAATGCAACTTCGATGTGGCACCTCTCTCGCAAAGCGCACAATATTGCTTGCCCCCACCCCTCGTGTCGGCACGAAGGGAATCCTAAGCTGAATGCATGCCCCCTCCCCCTCAACCGAGGTTCACCTATCAAAGTGCGAAGTAGCTAGCAGCCCCCCTCCTCCCTCGTGTCGGCACGAAGGGAATCCTAAGCTATGAATGCATGCCCCCCCAACCGAGGTTCACCATAGCAAAGTGCGAAGTAGCTAGCATCCCCCCTCCCTCGTGTCGGTACGAAGGGAATCCTAAGCTATGAATGCATGCCCCCCAACCGAGGTTCACCTAGCAAAGTGTGAAGTAGAGCTAGCAGCCCCCCTCCCTCGTGTCGGCACGAAGGAATTCATAAGCTATGAATGCATGCCCCCCCCAACCGAGGTTCACCTAGCAATGTGCGAAGTAGCTAGCAGCCCCCCTCCCTCGTGTCGGCACGAAGGGAATCCTAGCTAACCTATGAATGCATGCCCTCCCCCCAACCGAGGTTCACCCTAGCAAAGTGCGAAGTAGCTAGCAGCCACTCCTCCCTCGTGTCGGCACGAAGGGAATCCTAAGCTATGAATGCACATGCCCCCCCCAAACGAGGTTCACTTAGCAAAGTGCGAAGTAGCTAGCAGACCCCCTCCCGCGTGCCGGCACGAAGGGAATCCTAAGCTATGAATGCATGCCCTCCCCCCCAACCGAGGTTCACCCTAGCAAAGTGCGAAGTAGCTAGCAGCCACCCCTCCCTCGTGTCGGCACGAAGGGAATCCTAAGCTATGAATGCACATGCCCGCCCCCCCCCCCAACCGAGGTTCACCTATCAAAGTGCGAAGTAGCTAGCAGCCCCCCTCGTGTCGGCACGAAGGGAATCCTAAGCTATGAGCATGCCCCTCCCCCCAACCGAGGTTCACCTAGCAAAGTGCGAAGTAACTAGCAGCCCCCACCCCCCTCGTGTCGCCACGAAGGGAATCCTAACTAAGCTATGAATGCATGCCCCCCCAACCGAGGTTCACCTAGCAAAGTGCGATGTAGCAACCCCCCCACACACTTTCAGTCGGAGGGCCAGAGAGGCATATATCCCACCAAGATGGATCGGAAAACGGACCAAGAATAATCCACCTTGGTCGTACAACCTCTCTCTTGTTGTTGGTCAAAGTGATGGCCGTCCATGCGACCCCGAAGATGGGCTAACTCGCCAATAATAACGCAAGTAGCTAGTCCCCGAAGACAACCAGTGCATGCGTGTGGCCCAAACATATGTATATATGGAGAGGTGTGTTTTTGAGTAACAATGGAACAACTTTGATGTGGCATCGTGATTTCGAACTAGAAATCCCCACACCGAGTGAGGGTTAGGTTGACGATGCATATGTATGTTACACCACACTTCAAGCCAATGACGGGGATTCATATATGCATGCATGCGTGCATAGTATATGCGCTCAAACTTAATTAGGTCTGAATCTCACCATGACCTATACTACGATAACACGAACCAAATGAAGAATCCGCCATGGTAACCTATCTTGTTGTTGGTCAAGGTGATCATGGATGTCCACGCAGTCCCACGAATATATAGGCTTGTCGCCGATAACCACGCGAGGGAGTGTATCGTTCGAAGGCAACCACTACATGCATATGTATGGAGGCGATGCGTGCATGCATGTTTGAATACACAACATTGATCTGGCGCGTGTGTCAAAAATCATACACTAGCTCCCCACACAGAGCGAGATCGGTTCATGATGGTGTCGTTGTACTAGCCACTTCGACTCGATGGGAGGGATTCATGCGTACACATGCATGTGTGTGTGCTCAAAGTGTATCATGCATGTCATCCCAGAGCAAAAATAATAATCCCCTCCTAAGTCAAATTAACCTCTCTTGCTGTCAGGCAAAAAGAAGTGATGGACCAAGCAGGCCCACAGATGGAAAGCATCGATATCGCTGATAACCGCTTAAGTGGGTGCGAGAGGACAACCACCACCGCTTTGCATGTGGGCCAAACATATATATGTTGAATACCCAAAATGCACAACTTTGATGTGCCACATGCCTCAAAACACAGAGCGAGATTCATATCAAGCGTACTACATATGATGGTCCCCTTCCCCCCTCTTCACCACATACTATATGCTCCTGCCGTAATATATGTACAACCCAAAAAAATGCTCATCGATGGTGAAATTAATTAACCTCTCCCGATGTAGGTCAAAGTGATGCATGCATGCATGCATCGACGATGGCCTCGTGGGCCCATAGATGGAAGCGTCACACGTGAGTGTCCTAGCTAGGATATATATGCATGTGGCCCAAATAGGTGTTGTGTGATGTTTGAATAACCAATTTCACAATTTTGATGTGGCACGTGCCTCGGTAATGAAAAAGTCCCGACACTGAGTGAGGTGTACTTGTTCACGGACGCATATGTATAGTATATATGCTAGTCCCCTCCCACCTCTTCGACGCGTACTATATACCACCATAACACAAACAAAAAAGATTCTACCTTGCTGGTCAAATTAACCTCACTGCCGGCTGTTCGTCAAAGTGATGGACGACGACCTCGCGGGCCCATAGAAAGCGTCACACGCGAGTATCGAGTGTCGTGTAGGACAACCATCGACTGCATGTGGCCAAAACATTTATGTATGAAAGGGTTGTGTAATGTTTTAAATGACGATTTCACGACTCTGTTGTGGCACCAGCTTGCCTAACAAAACGACCAACCCACACAGGTGGCTCACAACTCGTAGTGTACTGCGAGCCACCCGCCACCCCCAGACGCACACACCCACACACACACACACACCGCGAATCCACCGCAACTACGATGCATGTTAAATTAATTATCCCGTGGTGAACATACATGTTACCAAAGGAGGGATGTTTTAATTTCAAAAAAATCACAGAGATCATTAAGACATTTTAGTACATTGATTGATTGATTTTCTATGGGTATAATGTGCAAAAATCAAATTTGAGCTACATGCACACATGACAGTGCACCTAAATGGATTGGAAAAACACATGTGTCTCACTGGGTGCATGTTTACTCCCCGTGCAACAAATTTCAAACATTGAGAATCTTGATTTTTAAATTCTAGTACATCCAAAACTTATTTGAAGTTCATGAAACTTATCATGTTGTCATATGGACACCAATACAAAGTGGCATTGTACTTTTTTTGTCAAATCTGAGACCAGTTTTGATGTAATCTTTATCTAATTACAGACGGGAGATTATTAATAATTGGGAACCAATATCCGAAACGGATTATTTATTTCGAATCGTGAGCGTTAGACTAACAATGGACACGTGCCATGCTTCGGTTAAGCAATAAAGCAGCAACATTAATCATCCAAATAGAAAAACAATATACGTGCTGCCATGCGACCCGTGTGGCGTGCGAGTAGGCGTGAGTTGACGGGACGCATGCGAGTAGCCCGCCGCGCAGGCAGACGGGGAGGCGTGCGTGCAGGTGTGTGAATTGACGGAGGCGTGCTCGCTGCATAGTGTCATCGGGAGGCGTGCGAGTAGCTGTGTAAAACTTTGGTAGGCATGCCAGCAGTCCGGTGCGCAGGCTCACCGGGAGGCGAGCCATCGGTTTGACCATCGCCCGCCTCTCTCCCACAACTCCCACTACTCCATATTAATGGTGCGCCCGAGCAGCCGCACCCCCATCCTCGCTACACACACACAATCCTCTCTCTCCGCTTGCATCCTCGACGCCGCTCTCAGTCCTCAAAGCCGTCAGTGTATGAGGATGCCGCCGAAGCGCCCCATCGGAGGGAGTGGCGACGCCGGGGCTGCTAAAGCATCGGAGCACGGCGTGGAGATGGAGATAGAGGTTGCCGTCACCGTCGGCGAGTTATCGCTGCACCCTGACATCGTCGACGTCGTCGAGCTTCCACAGCCGGAGGCGGAGTTCCACACCGACTCCGACGACCACTCCGGCGAAGACTCCGACGACGACGGATAGCTGGTTAGTCATCTATACCCGTTTATGTTTCAAATAGATCGTAGGTTTCTTTGTTTACTCCTGCCTCCCCCTTTTTGGAATAGAAATCCTGTGGTTATGTTCTCCCAATACATGAAATCTGAGTAAGTTTCGTTAGATCCATGTAGTGTATTGATTGTTTGAATGGTACAGGTGATAAGTGATTAGTTGTTTCATCTGTGCAAATGATTTCTGCTAGTAATCCGACTAGGGTTAGTGTTCGTGCTAATAATTCATTGTCAGGACTTGACAATTGATTTTGAATGACCTACATATGTTTGTGCCATTATTTTCTTCAAGATTGGTCTGTACATAGACGACTGTGCTTAAAATCGAACCATCATCTCTGGATATGTATAAATGAATAGCCATAAATTCCTAATCCTACTTCACGGCATGTAATCAGTGATTTGATGCCAGATTTGTTTTACTATTTGTATAGGTGCTGTCTGACGATGTGGACAGCGAGGATGAAGATGCCCAGAGGAGGTACAAGAGGCGAATCCTGAGGGAGCTTTATGCGGGAATGCATAACAGGCGTATTAGGACCTGGAACGACGGCTATGGATTCCCATTTTGCAACCACAAGATTCATGACGCATATCTAAGTGTTCTGGCGCATGCAAGAGGACAGGCCGTTGGCTCCTTCAAGCAGAAGTATTCTCACAGGGTGGTGCACGGCGCGTATGCCGAGTACCTGGAGAAGCTTCAGGATCGTGCCGGCCGCATGTGAGATGAGATGTGGGATGGATCGAACTATGTATGCTTGAGTATGCTTAATGACGGTTGAACTATGTACTTATGGTTGAACTATGCTTATGTACGTGTACACTTATTATCTATGTCTGAGTATGTTAAATATTTCGCCAAATTTTGGTAAAAATTAGAACGGGGGACCAATAAACCTGGACGGAGGTAGTACATCAATCACACACGGTTCCCAAAATTGGAACCGTGTGCAATGACTTTCATTTTTCCTGCTACGTCAATCACACACGGTTCGCTCTAGCAAACCGTCGCCCCCAAAATTCTTTGTGGGACAGAAAACCCTCACCACCCAATTCAAAAAAGAAAAAGCAAACCCTCACCATCCCCACGTCACAAAAACCCTCACCCCGCCCGCCACCCCCTCGGCCCCTCCGGTACGTTACCCATTCACACCTGCATAAGCTCCTTCGCGTCTATGCCATGGCACCGCCTATCGCGGCGGTAAACACTTAGCTCGCCGCCGCCGCCAGGCTGCCGGCAAAGCCCACCGCATTTTGCCACTTCCGCTTGGCGCCGCCTATCGCCATCGACTTTCTTGACGCTGCTCGCGGTCAACCCAGCTCCGCTTGGTTGGGGAATCTGCCGTACTGAGGATTCTTTCTCATGGACGACAAGGTAACTAATTTAATGAGATATTATCTCATCTCTTATCCCAGTTCATCTACCTCCTTTAATCACTTAGCGGAAATCGCCGTGAATTCATTTTTATTCGAGCTGATTTGAGGGGTTTTCTTTCATTCATAGAATGTACAGTGCGCCGACACTTCAGGACTTGGCGACCGCCGCCAGGGATTCCATCTCATCGTACCTGATAACTTGAGGACGCGCGCAGTATGTTCAATCTCAGCCTAAATCGGTTGGCATGGCCTACTTTCCTGAACATATTCTAAATATTGCTACATTTGGATAAAAGGTGCCACATGCACCATATACGTCAAAGGGGATTCCCCCCCTCTTCTTTCTATATTAGGCAAATTAATGATGTATTGTTCTTTTGATTACTCTCATATTTCCATGACATCATGTTTACCCTATCTGTTTAATTATAGACTTTTGTCCTTCGATTACAACTATTGTACAATTCTTTGAATTTGGGCCCATATTTGCATGTTACCATATTTTCTTTAACAAGCCTACCATTTTCTGCAGGACATCCCTCGCTATGCAACATATTATGTAGTGCACAATTTTTCCCTTTACATACATCAAGGCTCCACGAATGTCATACTGCACACAAACCATGGATTTACAATCGTTGCTACTGTAAGACTTGATGAACGTGGTGACTCCTATTTTGGCACTGGCTTTTGGAATGAAATTGCAAAGTTTTATGTACTGAAAGCTGGCACTAAAATTGCACTGCACATAGAAGGGCCTGGTCATGAGATATATGCTAACTTCCCCGACAAAATCATCTGTCCAGACTTTGTTCGAAGTAAGTTTTCTTTTCAACTATCTGCATATGTTGACTTACTCAGCAATGTCAAATGAATTGTGTAGTATTTAGGCAACCAATTGTTATTCCCTTTTCTTACTATATTCCTACCTAATAACTTCTAGTTACCAATACACTTTTCTATTGCCCTATTTTAACTAAATATTCCCTGTACTCCCATTTCTATTAGAAAGCACCGTTGACAAGGAGACTCCAGAGGTGGAGAACGGGGCTGCCAACAAGCGGAGGCGGGGCGAGCTAGAACTGCAAGCGACTTCAGCAGGCCTAGACTTAATTAGCAGCCTCCCCGATGATATGTTGAGAGTCATCATCTCCCTCCTCCCAATCAAATATGGGACGTGGACAACCCTCCTTTCCCGGCGGTGGCGCCCCCTATAGAACTCCAGCCCTCTCGACCTCATCGACACCCACGAGCTCTGCCATGGCTATCGCAAAAGCTTGGATGCGTTCTCCAAGATCCTTGACAGTCGCCTTGGCCCAACCAAAGGCCTTAGAATGGGCAAGTTCCGTTCCAACGGCAAGGACCGAGCCAAGCTTGACGACTGGTTTCGATCCCCCACCCTAGATCAGCTCGAGGAGCTCACTTTTGATGATGGGCATATGCGGTCGCTGCCAACGTCCGCACTCCGCCTCGCGCCCACGCTACGCGTCGCCAAGTTCAGGAACTGCCATTTCCCGCCCCTTAATGACGCGCCCGCTGTTATTCTACCACGACTGAAGCACCTCGAGATCGTCGCTGTCTGCCTCTCAAAGGGTGACATGGAGTGCCTGCTCCTTGGCTGTACTCACTCGAGTACCTTCATCTTCAGGCGATCAATGGGTTGAGTACCTTCCACATCACCTCCATGACTCTCCGGACTATTTATGTGTGTTGCTGGTGCGGCAGGAAGACATCACAAAAGGTGGACCACGGTATGGTCATCCAGGACACACCTGCACTTGAGAGATTACTTGTAGTTGATCAAGAAGGTCCAACAAGAATCAATGTCATTTCTGCGCCGAAATTGACAATGGTGGGCTACTCGTCTGACAAATACTCCGAACTTGTTATTGGATCCACACCCGTTCAGGTACAACAGCCGCCTTCTACCTCTCCTTCCACAAATTAAAATTATTTCTAATTTTGAAGATGTTTGTTCGTCTGTCATTCAGAAAATGATTCCGACAAGCTTGACCCCGAAACTGTGCACAGTGAAGGTCTTGGCACTAGAATCTATCGGGCCCGACCTGGAGCAAGTTGTCAGTTTCCTGAGATGCTTTCCGTGCCTGGAAAAGCTATATATTGAGGTGATGTTCCTTTCCTGTTAAATGTTAACCATAAGGGAGTTCAATTTGTGACACCTTTTTCCAAGTTTACAATGACAATGTACTACGATTTCTTAAGGTTCTTTTGGAGGATTTCAGTACATACATGCCCCCCATATTGGTTGCTTGATCCATATGGTTACATTCAATAAGCATTTCTCCTTTGGATTCATCTGTACTAGTTTTCTTAGGGAACTTTTCATCCACTCCAACCTCTTGTGAAGAAGGCTACATTTTTCTAGAATGTAATCAAATGCCCATGTTAATCATGTCAGGTCAAAGATGGCATGTTAGTGCATATTAAAAATCCTGCAAACCAAATAGCTAGGCCTGTAGTAATGTTCAAAACTGCATGTAGGCACTAACACGTTTTCTTCTTTTGCAGATAAGATTAGGCCCAGTGGTGGATAATGTGATACAATATAACAATCACGTCGAATGCCTTGATCTGCATCTCTCAGAAATTACTTTGAACTCCTACCGAGGGACCTTACCGGAGATTATATTCACCAGGTTCTTTGTTCTCAGAGCAAGGGTGCTGAAGGAAATGAGGTTTGCCCTACATTTATTTCGCAAAAATGAATGGTCTGTTGATCAGCGCCAGTGCCTGCGGTAGAATGGAGTAGGCTCCAAAAATGTTGAATTTCATTTTGGAACTTCAGATGACAGAGTAATCGGAAGTCATCGGGTCAACCCCATACATGACTTCTCAGTGGCTGACCCCTTTGCAAAAATTGTGAGGTTTCGAAGCCAGACTTAGAAGCGGTGATATTAGTTTGAAGCTCTCTGATATCCATGTTCAGCGCATCAGCGCGAGCGTTTCTAGCTAATGAGCTGAATTTCATTTCTAATATCAGTTTGAACCTTGTAATCTTCGAATTTGAGCCATATAACTTTGGAATTTGAACCTTGTAACATTTTGAGCTTTTGTGGTACAATCGTTGAAATGGCATCGTATGAGACTCGTATATTGCTAGCACTATTTTGACCTTAGTATGCAATGGTCTTAGACTTTATTAACCATTCTCGAATCAGTTTACCTTGTCGATCTCACAGCACACGATCTGTATAGCTAACTCGACTGCGATCTTCGACATTATTGCACACAGTTGGTTTCTTCCACCGTGTGCACTGTAGAGCGCAGAATTAATTATCGCACTCGAGTGTTCATCATCACCCTTCTGTGTAACTTTGACCTCATCACCCAAGGGTAAACTTATGACCGTAGTCATTCCACACACTTTGTTTTTACAAAGCTTTTTGCCAATAAACACCCATGATTTGTCCCTCTTCTGGCCGACGCGTGGCCAAGCTAGCCGGGTGGGAAGCTTGCGCGGTAGCGCAGGAACAGGCTCACCGACGATACATTTGGCGCCTCTTCGAGCCCACGCTTGGGGTGCGGTGTTGTCAAGCGTGCACTGGATTCTGGAATCCTCCGCTATGAACGCCGTGACAAGACGTGACGATTATAGGCCGGCCGGCCCCCATTTATTACAACGGCCATTTAACCTACCCTTGTGTCTCTTCAACCTTTCGATCGCGCCCCACTATTGCAAGAAGCACACCCACCACAAGAAATTCTTAGAGGGTATCCTGCGTGGCTCCAATGGCGTTCCGAGCGGCTGCTGACAACGAGCAGCAGTTCACCATGCGTGCCGTGGTGGACACCCATAGAAGGTTCATGGACCTCTCGGTGGTGTACACCAACGACCCGGTCTGGGCGGAGCACTCCATCCACATCATGGAGCTGTTGTTTGCCGAGGATAAGTACAAGGTGGTCGGGTTCGACCTCGAGTACACCCACGCTCGTGCCGGGTCTCGTCCCAAGGTTGCCGTCGCCTAGATGTGCATGCACCACCACGTCCTCATCTACCACTACTGCCTGGCCACAAGGCCTTGCGAGCATTTCGCCAGGTTTGTCAATAGCCCCCACTACATGTTCGCTACGGTGGACATCACCAACGATGTAAAGGTGCTTGAGAATTCGGGCATCGCGTGTAGAATCTTGTCGACATCCAGAGCCAATACAAGATCAGGGGCAACAAGGAGCATGAGAAGGACTCACTGGTTCACCTCGCCGAGGCCATCATCGACCCCTACTACAGAGACATGAAGGATTCGTGCAACAAGGACAAGCGTGCCTGGCAGTCGGCCTGGATGGAGAAACTCGACAAAGCTCACGTCGTGTATGCGGCCAATGAGGCGTACACGAGCTATGACATGTACAGGCGGATCGTTGACATGAGGAAGTCCCTCCTTCCCCAAAACGGCCAGGGATCCAGCCAGAAGCAGAGCAATGGCAAGCGTGGTCGCAACAATAAGTAGATGATTAGATCCTCGTTTCTCCTAGTTTAGTATGCATGTAATTGCTTTCTTTGGTGTGTGGAAATGTTATGTGTGTAGTCACTTTGTGTAATTGTATGCTTAATTTGGTTATGCAATGCTGTCTTTTTAAGTATATATGTTGATGCTCTGTAGACAGAGCGTAGATGTTGTGCGGAAAAAGAAAATCACATTGCACACGGACTAAACAATGGAACCCGTCGGTGATGATTTCATCAATCACTCACAATTGTATACCAGCAATCGTTTGCTCACAACACATACATCTTATTAGAAGCAATCGTCTGCGTTATTATCAGTCTTCGCACACATTTCTAATTACAGACCTGTTTGCCGCGTATCACACATATATTGTTAAGTTGAACCGTTTATGTTCTCTTGTCTCAACGCAAACAGTTCATCCGAGTGAACCGCATGCCGTATATCGCACACACCTTGATTTGGCTGACCGTTTCTTTTGTGTTGCCTAATCACAAACAGTTCATCCGAGTGAACCGTATGCTGTACATCGCACACACCTTCATCTGGCTGCCCGTTTCTTTTGTTCCTCCTCATCGCAAATGGTTAATTGAGCTGAACCGTATGCCCTGCATCGCACACGCAACTAAAATCTGAACCGAGTTTGATGCATCCTCCATCGCAAACGTTTTGCATGTTTTTTGATGGTTATTTTACACCACCATTTGCAATTATGGCATCGCACACAGTTTCGTCGAAGGGTCTCTGATCGTAGTGTCGCGTTAGCAGCCTGCAGTAGTGATACATAACTCATATAATACTATATCGTCAACGAACGTTAAGCGTGAGGACCCTACGGGTTTGAGAATGATGTAGACATGACCGAGACACTTCTCCGGTCAATAACCAATAGCGGAACCTGGATGCCCATATTGGTTCCTACATATTCTATGAAGATATTTATCGGTCGAACCTTATGACAACATATGTAATTCTCTTTGTTTGTCGGTATGTTACTTGACCGAGATTCGATCATCGGTATCTTCATACCTAGTTCAATATCATTACCGACAAGTCTCTTTACTCGTTCTGTAATAGATCATGCCGCAACTAACTCCTTAGTCACTTTGCTTGCAAGCTTCTTGTGATGTTGTATTACTGAGAGGGCCCGGAAATACCTCTCCATCATACGGAGTGACAAATCCCAATCTCGATTCACGCCAACTCAACAGACACCTTCGGAGATACCTGTAGAGCATCTTTATGATCACCCAGTTACGTTGTGACGTTTGATAGCACACAAGGTATTCCTCTGGTACTCGAAGGAATATGTATTTGACATTAAGAAAGTAGTAGCAATAAACTGAACGATCATATGCTAAGCTAATGGATGGGTCTTGTCCATCACATCATTCTCCTAATGATGTGATCATGTTATCAAGTGACAACACATGTCTATGGTTAGGAAACCTTAACCATCTTTGATCAACGAGCTAGTCTAGTAGAGGCTTACTAGGGACACAGTATTTGTTTATGTATCCACACATGTATTTAAGTTTCCGATCAATACAATTCTAGCATGAATAATAAACCTTTATCACGAATAAGGAAGCATAATAAACAAATTTATCATTGCCTCTAGGGCATATTTCCTGTAGCGACCAGACCTCAAATGGTCTGTGCTGCTGTGCACCAGTGTCATCCCTGGATCAGTAATGCTGACACGCACAGTACAAATGGAGGATTTATAACAGAGTAGCAATCACACACTTATTACATCGAATATCTCCAAAGAGATTAAGTATGATAAACATGGCTTAAGGCCATCTAACAACGATAACATCGGAAGACTTGGAAGATAAGTGAGTCCATCAACTCCAGCGGCATCAATGAGTATAAGACCACGACCTAAGGCACCTTACTCGTCGTCTGAAAAGTCTGCAACATGAAACGTTGCAGCCCGGAAACGGGTCAGCACATAGGATATGCTGGCAATGTAACACATAGAGAGTAATGAACAATAATAATGCTATACTACATGCATATATGGCTGGTGGAAAGCTCTATGGTTACAGTTTTGCGGAAAGCCAATTTTATCCTACTTCAAAGGAATAAATTTTATTTAACTATCATGGTGGTTGTTAAACATTGAGAAGGTACCTCCAACTCAATCCCAATTAGGTGGCATCATTAACCCAACAAAATTAATTAAAAGTAACATAGTGATGAGATTCAAATGATAATCCAAGTACTAGATACTCAAGTTGTCCATAACCGGGGACACGGCTAACCATGATTAGTTTGTACACTCTGCAGAGGTTTGCGCACTTTTCCCCACAAGACTCGATCGCCTCCGCTTGATTCTCGCACTACATGATGTTTGAGAAACGGATGACCGAGACACAGTCTTTCAGAAACAATCACTCTTTACTCTGGATGGACCGGTACACCTACTTTCCCCTACATCTGCTAGCCCACCTCTTCAAGAGATCTTGTAACCTACTCAACTATGCTAGAGCCCATAATAGCTTGTGGCTGCACACGGAAGTTTCTAGCATGAATAATCTTATGATCCCTTTGAGCCTGGGTGGCGGTCCTTATACAAACAGACAACACTGGGTTCTCCAGGTGCCTCAATCCACCCAGATGTGAGTTTTAGTTGCCACCTTAAGTTGAACCATTAATAAACATCTCACATCTGTCATGAATATCTCTCAAACCCAGATCCACGTCTACGAGCATAGCATGGCAACAATAAAAGCAACGTAGAAGTAACTCCCAAGGGTTTGAATAGAAAACAGGTAATAGGTACTACCTCCACTACTTCCCAATACCCACAATTTAATTAGATCCTAATCATGCAATTGTTTGAGGAAAAGATCTAATGCAATAAAACTGGGTATGAAAAGTATGATCAAAGTGTTACTTGCCTTGCTGATGATCCGCAAAACCTAACGAGTCGAAGTAACAAGCGGCACACTCCGGGTACTCTATCGCAAACAAACAAGCATACAATCAGTACTCATCTAATGCACAGGTAAAACTCGAATGAAAGATCCAACCAGAAAGTTCAACTTAAGAACTCCGGTTTGCAAAAAGAATCAACTCGAACGAAGCAACGAAAGTCAAACGGCGAAAGAAAGAAGCTTCGTTTACTAATCTGGATCTAGGTCAAATTTTACTGTAGCAAAAACTTGTTTGAGTAGGTTAAACGGAAAGAGAATTTCGAGACGAAACTCTAGGCGCTTGAATCGCCTGATTCCGATAAACGAGCGAGAAGTTAAACAGAAACGAAGATTCGATCAGAAATCGAATCTGAGATAATCGCAGAAAAATCCGACGAAAAAGAAAAACGGACGAACGCTTAAAGAACGGACGTTCGTTAACAGAGAAAAACCGACGAACGCGTTCGTTAAAACGAACGGTTCGGTGAACGCTCGCAAAATAATAAAACTGAAAAAAAACCGATCTAGGTTTTTTTTAAACGAAAGGTTTTTTTTAGAAGAAAACCGGCAAACCTAACGGCATCGAGGTCTACCTCGTCGGGGCGGCTCCGGCGGGGCTCCGGTGAGGGCGGCGGGTGCGGCGGGGTGCGGGGCTCGGGGGGGTGCAAGGGGGCGGCGAGGGGCGGCTCTGGCGGCGGCAAACGGCGGCGGCTCCCGAGTGCGGGCGGCGGCGGCGGCAAGTGCGGCGGCGGCGGGCGAGGTGAGGGAGAGAGAGAGGGGGGGTATATATAGGAGGGAGGGGGCTCCGGTGGCTTGGGGAGGGGGCAAGCCGAGCGGGGGCGGCTCCCGTGTCCATGGCGGACATGGCGACGGCGGCGGCCGTGCGCGGAGAGGAGAGGGGCGCGGGGTGGGCCGGCGGCCTGGGCTCGGCCCAGCGCGGGCGCGCGCGCAGTTTTTTTTAAATAAGTTCCGCGGAAAATAATTCGTAGAAAAATAAATAAAAATCAGAAAAATATAAAATAAATTTTCTCCGTCTAGTTAGAAAATCTAGAATAGGGTGAACATTTTTTAAATCAAAATAAATATTTTGAAAAACATGCAACATTTTTAATGCAATAAAAATTGCAAATAAAATCCGAATAAATTCCAATAAAAGATTTTAACATTTTTCCTCCAGTATTTCAATGGTTTTGGAGAAGTCATATTTTCTCCTCTCGTTTATTTTTAAAATGAAATATTTTTCCAGAGAGAAAATAATTAAAACCAAAATCCTCGTCTTATCATTTGATGAAAATCAAATATGAAAAATTCAAGAAAATCCCCAACTCTCTCCGAGGGTCCTTGAGTTGCTTAGGATTTATCGAGGATTTGTCAAAATGCAATAAAACATGATATGCAATGATGATCTATGTATAACATACCAAATTGAAAATTTGGGATGTTACATTTCCATCAGTCTCCCACCTGCACTAGAGTCAATAATCTAGTACATTGTAATGAATCTAACACCCATGGAGTCTTGGTGCTGATCATGTTTTGCTCGCGGACGAGGCTTAGTCAACGGGTCTACTACATTCAGATCCGTATGTATTTTGCAAATCTCGATGTCTCCATCCTTGACCTTTTCACGAATGGAGTTGAAGTGTCTTTTGATGTGTTTGGTTCTCTTGTGAAACCTGGATTCCTTTGCTAAGGCAATTGCTCGAGTGTTGTCACAAAAGATTTTCATTGGACCCGATGCACTGGGTATTACACCCAGATCGGATATGAACTCCTTCATCCAGACTCCTTCATGTGCTGCTTCGGAAGCAGCTATGTACTCCGCTTCACACGTAGATCCCGCCACGACGCTCTGCTTGGAATTGCACCAACTGACAGCTCCACCATTCAATATAAATACGTACCGGGTTTGTGACTTAGAGTCATCCGGATCAGTGTCGATGCTAGCATCAATGTAACCATCTACGACGAGCTGTCCTTCACCTCCATAAACGAGAAACATATGCTTTGTCCTTTTCAGGTACTTTAGGATGTTCTTGACCGTTGTCCAGTGATCCACTCCTGGATTACTTTGGTACCTCCCTGCCAAACTTATGGCAAGGCACACATCAGGTCTGGTACATAGCATAGCATACATGATAGAACTTATGGCCGAGGCATAGGGAATGACTTTCATTTTCTCTCTATCTTCTGAAGTGGTCGGGCTTTGAGTCTGACTCAATTTCACATGTTGTAACACAGGCAAGAACCCTTTCTTTGACTGATCCATTTTGAACTTCTTCAAAAGTTTGTCAAGGTATGTGCTTTGTGAAAGTCCTATTAAGCATCTCGATCTATCCATATAGATCTTGATGCCCAATATATAAGCAGCTTCACCGAGGTCTTTCATTAAAAAATTCTTATTCAAGTATCCTTTTATGCTATCCAGAAATTGTATATCATTTCCAATCAACAATATGTCATCCACATACAATATCAGAAATGCTACAGAGCTCCCACTCACTTTCTTGTAAATACAGGCTTCACCGTAAGTCTGTATAAAACCATATGCTTTGATCACCTCATCAAAGCGTATATTCCAACTCCGAGATGCTTG
Organism: Aegilops tauschii subsp. strangulata; assembly: GCF_002575655.3. NCBI lineage: Eukaryota > Viridiplantae > Streptophyta > Magnoliopsida > Poales > Poaceae > Aegilops > Aegilops tauschii. Next base: position 237,550,271 of record NC_053039.3, on the reverse strand, counting down.
CACCAGTCCATAGAAGGATCGTTGGAGCTTGCACACTTTGTTAGCACCTTTAGGATCGACAAAATCTTCTGGTTGTATCATATACAACTCTTCTTTAATAAATCCATTAAGGAATACAATTTTGACGTCCATATGCCATATTTCATAATTATAAAATGCGGCAATTGCTAACATGATTCGGACTGACTTAAGCATCACGACAGGTGAGAAAGTCTCATCGTAGTCAACCCCTTGAACTTGCGAAAACCTTTTGCGACAAGTCGAGCTTTGTAGATAGTGACATTACCATCAACGTTTGTCTTCTTCTTGAAGATCCATTTATTTTCAATGGCTTGCCGATCAACGGGCAAGTCCACCAAAGTCCATACTTTGTTCTCATACATGGATCCTATCACAGATTTCATGGCCTCAAGCCATTTATCAAAATCTAGGCTAATCATAGCTTCTTCATAATTCGTAGGTTCTCCATGGTCTAATAACATGACTTCCAGGACAGGATTATCATACCACTCTGGTGCAGAACATGCTCTGGTCGACCTATGAGGTCAAGTAGTAACTTGATCCGAAGTTTCATGATCATCACCATTAGGTTCCTCTCTAGTTGGTGTAGGCATCACGTGAACGGTTTTCTCTGATGTGCTACTTTTCAATTCAAGAGAAGGTACAATTACCTCATCAAGTTCTACTTTCCTCCCACTCGCTTCTTTCGAGAGAAACTCCTTCTCTAGAAAGGACCCATTCTTGGCAACAAAGATTTTACCTTCGGATCTGTGGTAGAAGGTTTACCCAATAGTTTCCTTAGCGTATCCTATGAAGACACACTTTTTCGATTTGGGTTCGAGCTTATCAGGCTGAAGCCTTTTGACATAAGTGCCGCATCCCCAAACTTTAAGAAACGACAACTTAGGTTTCTTGCCAAACCACAGTTCATACGGTGTCGTCTCAATGGATTTAGACGGTGCCCTATTTAACGTGAATGCGGCTGTCTCTAATACATAACCCCAAAATGATAGTGATAAATCGGTAAGAGACCTCATAGAACGCACCATATCTAATAAAGTGTGGTTACGACGTTCATACACACCATTACGCTGTGGTGTTCCAGGTGGTGTGAGTTGTGAAACAATTCCACATTGTTTTAAATGAAGGCCAAACTCGTAACTCAAATATTCGCCTCCGCGATCAGATCGTAGAAGCTTTATTTTCTTGTTACGACAATTCTCTACTTCACTCTGAAATTCCTTGAACTTTTCAAATATTCCAGACTTGTGTTTCATCAAATAGATATATCCATATGTACTCAAATCATCTGTGAAGGTCAGAAAATAACGATACCCGCCGCGTGCCTCAACACTCATCGGACCGCATACATTGGTATGTATTATTTCCAATAAGTTATTAGCTCGCTCCATTGTTCCAGAGAACAGAGTTTTAGTCATCTTGCCAATGAGGCATGGTTCACAAGTATTATTCTCCCCCTAAGTTTTATACCTATTTATTTTAGATCTCACTCTTGTTCGTGACCGTGAAGGGATTGGCAACCCCTTTTTTGCGTCGAGTGCAAGTGTTTGTTAGTTTGTGGAGGTGCATAGATTGGAGACTTGCTTGTGCCTCCTACTGGATTGATACCTTGGTTCTCAACTGAGGAAAATACTTATCTCTACTTTGCTACATCACCCCTACCTCTTCAAGGGAAAAACCAACGCAAGCTCAAGAAGTAGCAGGAAGAATTTCTGGCACCGTTGTCGGGGAGGTTCTACATCAAGCCTACCAAGTACCCACCATAAACTCTCATCTCCTGCATTACATTATTTGCCATTTGCCTCTCGTTTTCCTCTCCCTCACTTCTAAAACGTTTTCAGAACAACACAAAAGATTTGCCTTTTTATTCGCCCTTCTTTCGTTCGTATTTTCGTTTGCTTGTGTGCTAGATTGGTTTCTTGCCATCATGTCTGAATCTAGAGAGGTTATCGTTGAAAATTTTGAGAATCTTGCTAGCATAAATCTTGAGGAAAAATTTGGATCTTGTTCTTTAGATCGTGAAACTGAAACTCCCCCTAATTATAAGGCAAAAACGTTTCATGTGGGAGACGGTAATATTATTGGGAAAAGTATTATTCAAGAATTCTTTGATTGTACGAGAACTTTTCCTATTAATAAGAGATATATCCTTCTTGATACAAATTGCTGTATGGATGCCATTGTCATGCTTATTGATAAATTAGAAAGAAAATTTGTGCACATCCACCCCGCTTTGCAAAAGGTGTTTTATGAACTTCCCAATATTCATCATCCTAACGCTAAAAAGATTGCCACTATCATCCTTATGCGGGAATTGGGTTTTTAATACAAGAGGCTTGGGAAATTTTTGTTTTCTACAATAAAGACATGAACATCCTCCGATTGAAGAAATTCTCCATGATAAAGAAACTTTTTGTAGCTTGGAATCTAGAGATTATCAGTCTTACAGTGACAATCTTAGGAGGAGAGTTCCCTACTCAGAAATTACTCAAGCCCTTTACCTTGAGACTTATGATAAATTTGACTGGATAACTAGGGGAATTTATGTAGGATTTAATGATGATATGTCGGAATAGATGACTTGGGAACCCATTAAAAATGAGATACATATTTTATATGATGATATATATGGTGATGATCCAGACTATGGGTTTGTGAATGTCAAAGTCACTAATCAGAGTCCTTTTCATGAATTAAGTTCACCTATTAGAAGGGAATGAAAAGAAAAGAGAGATTTTCTCAGAAAAGTTTTGGGACACTTGATTAAAAAGGAATTGCATACCAAAGATGACAATAACTAGATCTATGTTTATGCCTAGCTAGGGGCGTTAAACAATAGCGCTTGTTGGGAGGCGACCCAATTTTATTTTGTGTTTTTTCTTTCAGGTTCTGGTTTTCAATAAATACACATTATTACTTCTGTAGTAGTTGTGCTTTTGTGTTTTAATTAGTGTTTGAGCCAAATAAGACCTTTGGGATGGCTTACGGTGATAGTTGATTTGATCTTGATGAAAAACAAAAACTTTTGCGCCCAGTAAAACAATTTTGAAAAATCACAGAAGTGTGATTTTGATATGAATTTTTTACACAAGATTGATATACAAATTCCCAGGTTGTCCTAATTTTTCCGAATTTTTAGAGTTACAAAAGTATATGAACTTTCCAGATTGCTACAGACTGTTCTGTTTTTGACAGATTCTGTTTTCTATGGGTAGTATCGGGGGGTATGAACCATGGAAAAGTTGGAATACAGTATATATAACATCAAGATAAATAAAGAATGAGTTCACCACAATACCAAAAAGTGGTGATTTATTTTCTTATACTAACGGATCTCATGAGTTTTCTGTTGAGTTTTGTGTTGTGAAGTTCACAAGTTTTGGGTAGAGATTCGATGGACTATGGAATAAGGAGTGGCAAGAGCCTAAGCTTGGGGATGCTCAAGGCACCCCAAGGTAATATTCAAGGACAACCAAGCATCTAGGCTTGGGGATGCCCCGGATGGTAACCCTCTTTCGTCTTCAATCCATCGGTAAATTTACTTGAGGCTATATTTTGATTCACCACATGATATGTGTTTTGCTTGGAGCGTCTTGTATGATATGAGTCTTTGCTTTTTAGTTTTCCACAGTCATCCTTGATGTACACTCCTTTTGAGAGGGACACGCATGAATCGTGATTTATTAGAATACTCTATGTACTTCACTTATATTTTTTTGAGCTAGGCAGTTTGCTCTAGTGCCTCACTTATATCTTTAAAGAGCACGACGATGGCTTTATTTTATAGAAATTGTTGAAATCTCATGCTTCACTTATATTGTTTTGAGAGTCTCTAAACAACATGGTAATTTGCTTAGGTTATGAATTTAGTCGTAATATGATGATCATCCAAGAGGGATATAATAAAAAACTTTCATATAAAGAGCATTGAATACTATGAGAATTTGATTCCTTATGATTGTTTTGAGATATAAAGATGGTGATATTAGAGTCATGCTAGTGAGTAATTGTGGATTGGCAGAAATACTTGTGTTAAAGTTTGTGATTCCCGTAGCATGCACGTGTGGTGAACCGTTATGTGATGAAGTCGGAGCATGATTTATTTATTTATTGTCTTCCTTATGAGTGGCGGTCGAGGACGAGCGATGGTCTTTTCCTACCGATCTATCCCCCTAGGAGCATGCATGTAGTACTTTGTTTTGATAGCTAATAAATGTTTGCAATAAGTATGTGAGTTCTTTATGGCTAATGTTGAGTCCATGGATTATACGCACTCTCACCCTTCCACCATTGCTAGCCTCTCTAGTACCGCGCAATTCTCGCCGATGCATTATACCCACCATATACCTTCCTCAAAACAGCCACCATACCTACCTATTATGGCATTCCGAGATATATTTCCATGCAACTTCCACCGTTCCGTCATATTTTGTTCTAGCATCGAGTTGTAATTCTTGAGTTGTAAGTAAATAAAAGTGTGATGATCATCATTATTAGAGCATTGTCCCATGTGAGGAAAGGATGATGGAAGCTATGATTCCCTCACAAGTTGGGATGAGTCTCCGGACTTTACAAAAAATAAAAGAGGCCAAAGAAGCCCAAATAAAAAAAGATAAAAGAAAAAATGAGAGAAAAGAGAGAAGGGACAATGTTACTATCCTTTTACCACACTTGTGCTTCAAAGTAGCACCATGATCTTCATGATAGAGAGTCTCCTATTTTTTCACTTTCATATACTAGTGGGAATTTTTCATTATAGAACTTGGCTTGTATATTCCAATGATGTGCTTCCTCAAATTGCCCCGGGTCTTCATGAGCAAGCGAGTTGGATGCACGCACACCCACTTAGTTTCTTTTTGAGCTTTCATAAACTTATAACTCTCAGTGCATCCGTTGCATGGCAATCCCTACTCACTCACATTGATATCTATTGATGGGCATCTCCATAGCCCGTTAATACGCCTAGTTGATGTGAGACTTTCTCCTTCTTTTTGTCTTCTCCACAACCACCATATTCTATTCCACCTATAGTGTTGTATCCATGGCTCACGCTCATGTATTGCGTGAAAGTTGAAAAAGTTTGGGAACACCAAAAGTATGAAACAATTGCTTGGCTTCTCATCGGGGTTGTGCATGATTTAATACTTTGTGTGATGAAGATGGAGCATAGCCAGACTATATGATTTTGTAGGGATAACTTTCTTTGGCCATGTTATTTTGAGAAGACATGATTGCTTTATTAGTATGATTGAAGTATTATTGTTCTTATGTCAATATTAAACTTTTGTTTTGAATCTTATGGATCTGAATATTCATGCCACAATAAATAAGATTACATGGATAAATATGTGAGGTAGCATTCCACATCAAAAATTCTGTTTTTATCATTTACCTACTCGAGGACGAGTAGGAATTAAGCTTGGGGATGCTTGATACGTCTCCGACGTATCTATAATTTTTTATTCTTCCATGCTATTATATTTTCTGTTTTGGATGCTTAATATGCATTAATATGCTATTTTATATTATTTTTGGGACTGACCTATTAACCTAGAGCCCCGTGCCAGTTTCTGTTTTTTCCTTGTTTTTGAGTTTTACAGAAAAGGAATATCAGACGGAGTCCACACGGAATAAAACTTTCGCGATGATTTTTCTTGGACCAGAAGACATCTGCGGAGCTTGGAGAGGGGGGCAGAAGAGTCCCGAGGGATCCACAAGCCCTCAGGCCGCGCCCTAGGGGGCGCCTCCCTGGCTTGTGGGTCCCTCGGGAGTCCCCCAACCCTAATCCTTGCACTATAAATTCCCAAATATTCCCAAACCAACAGAAGCGTCCACCAAAATACTTTTCCGTCGCCGTAACCTTCTGTTCCGGTGAGATCCCATCTTCGGGCCTTTTCCGGCACCCTGCCGGAGGGGGATTCGATCATGGAGGGCTTCTACATCAACTCTATTGCCCTTCCGATGAAGCGTGAGTAGTTTACCACAGACCTACTGGTCCATATCTAGTTGCTAGATGGCTTCTTCTCTCTCTTTGATCTTCAATACAATGTTTTCCTCGATGTTCTTGGAGTTCTATCCGATGTAATATTCTTTTTCGGTGTGTTTGTCGAGATATGATGAATTGTGTATTTATAATTAGATTATCTATGAATATTATTTGAGTCTTTTCTGAATTCTTATATGCATGATTTGATATCTTTGTATTTATCTTCAAATTATCGGTTTGGTTTGGCCAACTAGATTGGTTCTTCTTGCAATGGGAGAGGTGCTTAGTTTTGGGTTCAATCTTGCGGTGTCCTCACCCAGTGACAAAGTAGGGGTAGTGAGGCACGTATTGTATTATTGCCATCAAGGGTAACAAGATGGGGTTTTCATCATATCGCTTGAGTTTATCCCTATACATCATGTCATCTAACTTAAGGCGTTACTTCGTTCTTATGAACTTAATACTCTAGATGCATACTGGATAGCGGTAGATGTGTGGAGTAATGGTAGTAGATGCAGGCAGGAGTCAGTTTACTTGACATGGACGTGATGCCTCTATTCATAATCATTGCCTTGGATATCGTCATAACTTTGTGCTTTTCTATCAATTGCTCGACAGTAATTTGTTCACCCACCGTATTATTTTCTTTCAAGAGAGAAACCTCTAGTGAAACCTATGGCCCCCGGGTCTATTTTCCATCATATATTTTCATATCTATAAAATCAAAAACCCAAAAATACCTTGCTGCAATTTATTTACTTTTATTTTGTTTTAGGTTTTTGTAATCTTTTATATCTATCTCCATCAGATCTCATCCTTGCAAGTGACCGTGAACAAAATAACCCCTTTATCGCATTGGGTGCAAGTGTTTGATTGTTTGTGCAGGTGCATAGATTGGACACTTGGGTGTACCTCCTACTGGATTGATACCTTGGTTCTCAACTGAGGGAAATACTTATCTCTAATTTGCTACATCAACCTTTCCTCTTCAAGGAAAAAACCAACGCAAGCTCAAGAAGTAGCAGCGTCCATGATGTATGAGGTGTATGTGCCCAATGTATGTAATTTGCTGTTTGGTTGCACTTTATTATCACTGGTGACAAACTTTGATGCCCATTGGATGGAATATGCCGTAATTTCTTTATTGTATAGTGTAGGATTATTCTTAGTTTCTATATTGTCATTTCTTTATTGTACAATGTAGGTTTTCTTAGTTACTTTATTTTTATAAACGATTTGGTTACTGTATATGCTACCGTTGAGGCCGAAAGCATCGACTGGGCCCGACGGGCCAAAACATTACTAGGACACCATCGGAATAGAACGAATATATGTAGTCATAGTGGGGTCATTACTGGGTCGACCCACTAATAATATGAGGTTCCTAATCCACCTGGGCTCTTAATGGACCAGATGGGCCCACTCTTCTTAAGCAGGCCCATTATAATCATTGGCCATTAGGTGGCGAAAATGAAATGTGGGTCTGGACGTTAACAGGATGAAATCAATTGTCGGCCTTATGTGGCCCATGCAGACCACATGCCATTAACACGCCGAAAAACAACTCGGGCTTAGTTGGGCCAAAAGAAAAGATGGCCCTTAATAGGCCAAAAGGAAGATTGGCCTGAAATGTGCCAAAGAGCTCACGGGCCATTAGCAGGCTAAAATCTATCTGAGGTTAGACGGCCCAATTGCTAGACAGACCATTAACATGACGAAATCTAACTTGTGTAATAAATGGACAAACATAGTACACGGGCCTTCGACATGCCGAAAGCGAGAACAAGCCAGAAATGTGCCACTGTAAGCATGGGTCGTTAAGCGGTCGAATGTTACATCAGGCCACAAATGGCCCAAGTTATCGTCGGTCGTTAACAGGCTAAAAGACACACCAGGCTGGAATTGGCCCAACTATAGACGGGTCGCTAAAAGGCCAAAAACACACCGGACCGCAGTTTGGCCCGTATACATAGTGTACTATTAATGGGCCGAAATTGCTGATGGGCCATATGCAAGCAGGCGTTGGTGGGCTAGCCCGCTAACTTTTCTATAAATCTTGTGGGCCTCTGATTGGGCAAACCTTTTTAAGTAAAGGGCACTATTGGGCCCGACCATGTGTCTCCTTTTCATTGGCATGTATCATCTGTTGGATGCGCAAAATCTGTCGCAACGTAGATATGACACGTGGTTTAGTTGGCAATTGAGAAATTGACACGTGGAGAAGCATTATTGGCCAGGGCTACTAATGGGTATCGGATGCAAAACCGACAACCGATAGCTTAACGACGACCCGTTATGGTGGCTGCCATGTGTCTGTTACCCTTGGTGAAATCACTACCATGACGCGCCATTTATCATCATGTTGTAGGAACTTTCTAACAAGGGAAAAGTAAACAAAGATTTTGTGATGGAAAGCCATACAACTCGCTATTCACAATATGATACCTCTCATAGCTCTATGGTAAGAATATGAATAACTTAATATATATTTATATTATTGATTATTAGATCATATGTAGTACTGATGTGCATGTCCTTCCATAAGGACAAAAACAACAAGAGGAAAGAATCCACTAGTAAGTTTTCAGAAGAATCACACACCATCAAGAAGGATTCCAGTATGAGTTACAGTGCACAGGAAACATCTGTAAGTAATTTCTAATGTTTAGAGTTCAAAAGTATTATGCAAGCCATCATATTGCAATTTACTAACAGTGCATGAACAACAGTTTGAATCATGATGTGGCTTGCAACATAAAGAGGGCACCTACACTAGAAGTTTTACCGCAAATACCTGTAAGGACGTGGATGTCGCCTAGGGGGGTGAATAGGCGGTTTAAAAATAATTATGGTTTAGGCTTTAACAAATGTAGAATAAAACTATCCTTTAATTTGTCAAGCACAAAACCTAAATATATTAGGCACAACTATGTGCACCAACAACTTATGCTAAGCAAGATAAACAACTATGTGATAGTAAGATATATAACACGAAGCATTATGGCTATCACAAAGTAAGTGCATAAGTAAAGGGCTCGGGTAAGAGATAACCGAGGCACGTTGAGACCATGATGTATTTCGAATATCACACCATTGAGAATGCTAATCTCCTTAGAGCGGTGTGGAGGCACAATGCTCCCCAAGTGCCAAAATGGCTCACTGTATTCTCCTCACTCCCTTGCACAATGCAAGGTTCTGTGTCTTCACTCAGGGACCCTTGAGGGCGGTCACCGAACCCGTAAAATTGGAGACCCATGAGGGCGGTCATCGAACGCGTACAAAATTGCTCGGGGTAATCTCTAGGACTTAATTGGAGGCTCCCGAAGCTTCACACCCCAATGATTGAGCTCACGACAATACCATCCGTCTAGGGATCCCACACACTCAAGAGGAACAAGCTCTGGGGTACCAAACACCCAAGAGTACTAAGCTTCACAACTTCCACTTACACGTATCACCATGGAGAACTCAAACCTATGCACCAAATGCAATGGCAAGATCACATGGAGTGCTCAAGTCCTTTTCTCCCAAGTTCCACCACAACAACTAATGCTATGGAGGAATATGAGAGGAAGAATAAAAGAGGAGAACAAAAAAGAACTCCAAAATCTATATCCACAAGGTTCCCCTCACTCTGAGGAGAAAATGATTGGTGGAAATATAGATCTATATATCCTCTCTCTTTCCCTAAAAAATAATCAAGAATCATGGGAGGAATAGAGAGAAATCAAGCTTCTGGGGGTCTACAATGGAGGAGAAAACCGTGCTCCAAAAACTATGGTTGGAGGTGGAAGAAGGGGGGGTATTTATACGTCCAAGTGAAAAGAGTCGTTGCACACAGCCGCCACCCCGGGGATCCGAACAAAAGGGATCCAGGCACTCAGATGGTCTAGAGAAAAATCCCTCTCAACCCCGGGCACCCGGACCAAAAAATAGAAACATCGGCAAGGAGGGTCGGGCACTCGAGGGTAGGACCCAGGGCACGTGCCAGGGGTGCCAGAGAAGTGCGCGGGTGGGGCCGGACATCCGGGGGTCTGAGACCCTAGGCACCCTGGGAGGCCGAGAGATGCGGAGAGGGGGTCGGGCACCCGGCGGTCCGAGACCCCGGGTACCTGGACATGGCCGAGGCTACAAGCCAACTTTTAGGTCTTGGACACCCAGGCCTTGGGACCCCGGGCACCCGGACATGGCCGTGGACACTTGCCAACTTTCGAATGACCCTGTGCCCCCGATGGTGGCAGAGAGGCGCGGGAACCGGTAAACCCAAAATGGTCATAACTTTTGAAAATGAACTCCGAATTTCAACGAAATCAAGCTTGTTGGAAAGCTAACAACAGGAGCTACCAGAAGCTTAATATAAAATTAATAACTAGCAATGGAGAAAATACCCATGATATAAGGGTGAGAACCTTTCCTCAAATAAGAACCAGAAAAATCTCCAACATCGAAAGCGTAATAGAAGATGCATAGGAAATATGTTTTTGATGAACTAGAGCTCGTCGCGAAGATCACCACAAGCTCTAAAACCTCACAAAGAGAAAATCCAAACAAGAACCAAGAAAGATTATGCCAAGGATGCAAAGGTTTGAGATCTCGATGAATGATACGAACATGCTACTCACTCGAGAGCCTCCCTTGATAGTATGGCTACCGATCGTATAACCGATCTCCCGACTAACACCACGATACTGGTAAAATAGAAAACATATGAAGGACAAACCTTTGCCTTGCGCATAATACACTTGAGCTACATGACGACGATCTTGACCTTCTCAAGTTATACCACCTTTCTTGATTGCGCTGACTCAATGAAGACTAGTGAATTGCTCCCCCATACTCCACTATGGGTGAGCCTCTCTCCAGCACATCTTCACAAGTCCATTATCTCTAGAACGAATGGCAAGCTTCAAGCATGTGATGCTCCACTTGAACCCCACATAGTTATTCAACCTTGATGACGTCCACCACTTGTTATATGATATCTTCCTCTTGATGTAAGACCATGAAAAAAATACCTAACCCCACATAGAACCACCACACAATTAGATCACGGGTTAGTTCACAAAGCGCATTGCTTACCATACCGTGAGATCACGTGATCCCATTCGGTACATCTTCTATGCTTTGTGTGTTGACCAACTTGAATCCACTCTTTGTACTTTGACTTGATCAACCATGTATCATTTCCCCTCCCTTCATAAAGATGATGTTGAAAGTGCAACTAGTCCCCAGGTGGTTTTGGTAATTAATAACAACATATATTTCATTGATCTAATGAACATTGATGATAGATTTCATAAAAGATCAATGATTGGCATGGCATGGACTAATGGATGTGGACCCTTCAAAATGTGAAGAACAAAATTTGGCTACTCCAAGACTCTACATTTTTGGTTTAGTGATTCAAGATCACAGTGTGTCCCTTAGGAAAGCCAATGCTATTAAAATGAGATAAGGTATTGTTGATGAGGTTGTTGCTCAAAGTCTGAGTGATATTCCTCCAAGAATCCTCAATCACTTTCCCACAATCACATCAGTCCAAACCCTCATCATCATTTCGGTCCCACCGATACTATCTGCCCCGAACCCACTGAGATGATCATTCTACTGCCACAGCCAAAACCCTAACATTTCAGTCTGACCAAATTGGTTCTCGGTCTCACCGAGAAGGGCTTGCCAGGTTTCTGTGATGAAGTTGTTTCGTTTTGGAATCACGGAGACAAAACAGTCACAATTACCGAGACGCGGCTCTACCCTAGCCATTGCACCTCGGTCTCACCGGGATGGTATAATCGGTCTCACCAAAAACGCCAACGGTCAATTCTTTTGAACTAGTCAATCTCACCAAGATTTTCATATCGGTACCACCGAGTTGGGTCAAATACTTGTAACGGTTGGATTTTTGGTGCTGCCTATTTATACCCCTCCACCACTGCTCACTCTCAAAGGAGAGCCATCAGAACGAAACACAACTTCCACCATTCATTTTCTGAGAGAGAACTGCTCATGTGTTGAGATCAAGATATTCCATTCATACCATTTGAACCTTGATTTCTAGAGTCTTCAAGTTGCTTTCCACTCCAATTCTTCTCCCACCCAAGCCAAATCTGTGTGAGAGAGATTGAGTGTTGAGGAGACTATCATTTGAAGCACAAGAGCAAGGAGTTCACCACCAACACAACATCTATTACCTTTTGCAGAGTGGTGTCTCCTAGATTGGTTAGGTATCACTTGTGAGCCACCAAGATCATGTGGAGTTGAACCAAGGAGTTTGTAAGGGCAAGGAGATCGCCTACTTCATGAAGGTCTACCCGAGTGAGGCTAGTCCTTCGTGGACGAAAGCCATGATGGAATAGACAAGGTTGCTTCTTCGTGGACCCTTCGTGGGTGGAGCCCTTCATGGACCCACGCAACCATTACCCTCCGTGGGTTGAAGTCTCCATCAACATGGACGTACGATAGCACCACCTATCGGAAACATGGACGTACACGTGCAATGCTTTACTTTCTGCTGCTACACTCTTTGAATTGCATGTGTAGGGTGATACTTGACTTGCTAGAATTGCTAAAATCTGCTTACAACTAAAATTTGGAGAAGGTTAGGTTTTATTTGGTCAATTAGTCCAATCACCCCCTTTAGAAATACTTTCGATCCTACAAGTGGTATCAGAGCTTTGGTCGCCATTGCATTGGTTTCACAACCTAGGAGAGTATGGCGTCTAGTGAGGGAAACTACCAGCGTACAGGTCCATATTTTGATGGTAAAAACTTTGCTAGTTGGAAGCATAAGATGAAAATGCATATTCTTGGTCATAACCCCGCTGTTTGGGTTATTGTTCGTATTGGCTTGCAAGGTGAATTCTTTGAGGATGGTAAGGATCCGAATCGTGAAGCAACTGAGTGCTGAAGATGTTGCAATACAATTCTCTATCTTGTGACATTTTATTCAACGGTTTGTGCCCCGAGGAGTTCAACAAGATTAGTCACCTCGAGAATGCAAAGTAAATTTGGGATACTTTGGTTCATATGCACGAAGGTACCGAGTCCGTCAAGGAATTAAAGTTGGATGTGCTTCAAAATCAACTTGAGAAGTTCAAGATGAAGGACGGTGAAGGAGTCGGCGAAATGTACTCTAGGCTTGCTCTCAACACGAATGAGATTGCGAGCTTAGGAAGCGAAGAGATGACTGTCGGTGTCAAAACTGGCGGATCTCGGGTAGGGGGTCCTGAACTGTGCGTCTAAGGTCGATGGTAATAGGAGACATGGGACACAATGTTTACCCAGATTCGGGCCCTCTCTATGGAGGTAATACCCTACTTCCTGCTTGATTGATCTTGATGAATATGAGTGTTACAAGAGTTGATCTACCACGAGATCGTAATGGCTAAACCATAGAGGTCCAGCTTGTATGACTATGGTAATGAATATATGCCCTCCGGACTAAGCCCTCCGGTTTATATAGACACCGGGAGGATCTAGGGTTACACAAGGTCGGTTACAAAGAAAGGAATCTACATATCTAATCGCCAGGCTTACCTTCCACGCCAGCGAGAGTCCCATCCGGACACGGGTGCAGTCTTCGGTCTTTGTATCTTCAGAGCCCATCAGTCCGGCCCATGGCTAACAGGCCGGACGCCCGAGGACCCCTTAGTCTAGGACTCCCTCAGTAGCCCCCGAACCAGTCTTCAATGGCGAGGTGTTCGGCGTATGGATTGTCTTCGGCATTGCAAGGCGGGTTCCTCCACCGATGAATTCCCAGTAGTATGTTCGGCCCTCCATTTAATGTTGTACCCCTCAGCTTCTGTGTATCAACAACTTCAGCTTCCACGTGTTGAGCGGATGCGAGAGGTCAGGGCATTTTTGCACATAACACCGTGGCCACGCGAGGGACATCGTCTATTTAACGAGATGGGATCCCATATCCATTCAATCATCCCGCGGAGAAAATCCTCAAAGGTTGCTAGGAAAGAACACTCCAACATGTCTAGCGTTCCCAGCCCCTACGGCCCAGAGAGAGGCGAGTGGGAGAAGTGCTCCGTATCCCACGGTCAGCTAGTGAAGCTGCAAACGCAGGGGTTTCTCCCCCTGCGGATTTGGTCCCTGTTTAAGCAGGGTTGGCCTCCTTTAACGGTAAAACCCAGGCAAAGGATTTCCCCAATCCATCCGGGGGAACGAGTGTGTTTCGTCCCCTATCTGCTAAGGGGCGTGGGATTTCCAATTCATCCGTTCCTCCGAGGGCTTCTAGAATATTATGGCCTCCAGCTGCACAACTTTACTCCAGCCTCCATCCTGCACATTGCGGGTTATGTCGCTTTATGCGAACTATTCCTGGGTTGTGAGGCCCATTTGGAACTGTGGAGAAAGTTATTCTGCCTTGTCCCGTGTAACCACGAGGGATCAATATTTGAAGTGGGCGGAGCCAAAATATGGCGCATTGCCGAGACCGGATACCTATCCGGCACGCCGAAGAAGGCGTCTGAAGAGTGGACTTCCGAGTGGTTCTACATCGAGGACGTTGTACTTCCAGACCCAGCCCGGAGGGGCCTTCCTGAGTTTACAAGTGTTCCTTTGAAGAAAGGCCACAGCTGGTGCCCTCGGAGCCTCGAGGAGGAAGATAGTGCGGAGGTTTGCCAACTCTTGAGCAAGATAAAGATGCTCGCCCAGTCTGGATATACGATGGTCGAAGTAATGGCGACCTCCGTAGTGCAGGGGGGTCCAGCCACTCCAATATAGAGGACTTCCCATGTGGCACTATAATGGGGAAGATGACGCCTCCCGATGCGGCAGGAAGGGTCCGGACACCCCTGTCGCCCTGGCCAAAATATTGGCCGAGCTGTTCAAAGCGGAGGAAGAGGAGTTCCTGCGCATCAAGCACATGGAAGGATATTCTATGTACAGTCCTCCTAGCTGGGTAAGCCCCCAACTCCTCTCTCTACTCATTCCATTCCCCGAGCTATGTTCAGTGATCATTAACCCGCCCATTGATAACAGCACTGGCGAAAGATTTTCGAAGGGCTTTACAGCCCCGCCCCGCAGCCCGAGGGCCACAATCGGGACCTTGACCCTTGATCCGAAGAAGATCCGGACATATTCGTGGTGCTCGAGAATGGGGTGTTTTACCAGGTGAGCTACAACGGCACAGAAGTGGCCATCATCGCCGATTACCCTGGCCTTCTCCCTGCTTCACACGTAAGTAGTCAGGAGACATCTCCCCCGAAAGGGTTCTCCTGTTCCACCTCACCCACCGCACTTTCTCGTGCTTCAAAGGGGAGGCGTTCGACATGCCGTGCTATTCCAGGAGCGACTCCGAAGAGAGCGGCTCCCGCACCGGGCAAGCCTTCGAAGAGGAAGGCAAACGAAGACACGGTCGGGCCCTCGTCAAAGAGGTATGGGTTTGCAAATATGTTTTTTTAATAGTCGCATCCAACTGTGACTTTCATGTTCGTCCTGTATCAGGAAAAGAGTTTGCCGGACTGTGTCCGGGGATCCGGCCAGTTATGCTCCCAACAGCCAGGATCCGGCCCCAGCCGAGGAAACGGGGCCGGTATGGGAGTGATGCCGGACTGTCCTTCGGCTGAGGGCTCAGAAAATATGTCCGTCGCCAACTCAGAAGTGGAGAGCGCCATGAATCATCGGCGCCGGAGGGCCATTTTACGAGACCCCCGCTTTTCGGAAGAGGCGTTTAACGCCTTCAGCTCGGCTGATGCATACATCCGAGCTGCTCGAGATGGGCTTAGCAGAGCCACAAAGCAGCATTTAAAAGATGTGCAGGTAAGTTTACTGTGTCTGAGTGTGATAACCATATGCAGTAGCCCCCGAGACTTAAAATAGTTGGAACAACTGATTTGAGGATTGCTGCATAATCAGGTTCTTTCTGGGAAGAACGACTTGCTAGCCCAAGAGCTAGAAAAGTGCCGGACGCAGTTAAATGCAGTGACCGCCGAACTGGAAAAGTCCAAGAAGGCGTCTTCCGGTAATATTTCCCTCCATCAAGAACAGTTATTGTATAGCAACTGTGTGACCACTGCGGCTTTATCTCATAACAGGATCCTCAGATCAACTGGAGGAAAAAGAGTCGAAAAGACTGCATGCCGCAGGCGAACGGGTGTTGGCCCGAGTCAGACAGGAGAAAAACAAACTCCAAGATTCAAACACCCAGCTGGGTGAAGAACTGAAGGATGTGCGGGCCCAGTTGGCTGACTTCGTAAAGGAGAACAAAAGGCTGCGAGGCGGCATATTCAGTATGTGGCCGAACTTACCTTGTGATAGTTCGGAAACTAAAATACTGATAGAGTTATGTTTGTAGGTATGCTGACGGGCCATCCCGAAGAGGAGATGTCCGGATTCTCTGGCGATCTGCTACAAGAGATGTCGCGCATGCATGAGCAAGCTCGGCAGGCGATGCAAAGCGTTGCCAAGGCCTTGTGGCCATCCGCCTCTCCTCCAGGAAAGATGGAGGAGCTCCTAGAGCTATTCAAGGGAGCACGGCGGCGCATTCGAGTCTGGAAAATATCGGCCTGCCGGGAGGGTGCGCGAGAGGCTTGGGCCATGGTGAAAACACGGTACACCAAGCTTGATCCGAATCATATGGCTCGGGTCAGACCTCTAGGGTCAGATGGGAAAGAAGTTCCCGTTAGTTTGGTATATGACCAAGTAAAAGTAGCCGCCAAGTATTCCCAGCAGGATTGTAAGTTAGATAGCCTACTGGACTATATAGAGGAGGAAGTTTTTGAGTCCTAAGTGACTATGTACTCTCCTTTGTATATGTAACTCTAGCTGAATTGTAAAACAATTGTCATGGTAGACCTTTTCGCTTCAACCTCTGGACCCGAAGGTGCGGAGTATTTCCGAATACCAGAGCGGCCGAGTAGACCGGGTATGCGTGGAAACCAGGCGTAGGGGTCATAGTTGCTTGAATAGACAAGTATCCGGCTAGTTATGTTATATTACATTAAGGTTGTAAGAAACATCTTCCAGAGAGAATAGTTCCGTTAAGGGTTCCTTTCCCTGGGTGTGCATGCGTTAACGCGCATGTTCGGACTGTGATTGAAAAATCGCAGTATGCTTTAACTTCTGGGGGTTCACAATGTAGTAAATGCAAAAATCGCCTTTAATCCACCGACCGAATATTCCCTTAAGAACGCTAGCTTTCGGCTTCACCCAGTCTGAGGTACACATCCGGATGACCCGGTAGTAACAATCGTAGAGGTGCTCCCTTTATGCCCTAGCCGAACTAACGGGAACGTAGGGCATAAGCACAGGAGCCAGGCAACCCAGCTTGGCCAAAACTTAAGTCATATCGATGCATATAATGGTGAAGAAAAGGTACATATGGAAAAAGCACATATGTAACGAGCTTGATGCTCGGGGAATAATAATAGCAAGGTATAATGGACGTACATTTTTAAAGATGTGTGCGTCAGGCGTGCACGGTCTAACCACACTGCTGTAAAGCTGAAGAGAGAAAACGAAAAGAGAGAGAAAGAAGAAAAAGGGGATTATGGAAACAGCAGGGAGAAGGAGACGAACAAAGAGTTCGGCGCTTAGGCATAGAATCTTCGGATTCTTGCTGCGTTCCAGGGGTTCCGCTCGAGGCCATTGTCTGACGCATCACGCAGGCGGTACGCTCCTCCGGTGAGAACTTCGTCAATGATGAAGGGTCCCTCCTATTTGGGCTTGAGTTTGTCCTTTTTCCTCCGGCAAGCGTAGAACGAGTTCGCCAATGTTATAAGTCTTGGCCCGTACTTCTCTGCTTTGATATCTGCGAGCCTGTTGTTGATAAAATGCGGAATGGCTTTTGCAACGTCACGCTCCTCCTCCAGGGCATCTAGGCTGTCCTGCCGATCGAGCTCGGCCTCTCTCTCTTCGTACATACGCACCCGAGGTGAGTCATGTATAATGTCGCAGGGTAGCATAGCCTCTGCGCCGTACACCATGAAAAAGGGGGTGTATCCTGTAGTGCGATTGGGCGTGGTCCGCAGCCCCCAGCGTACGGAGTCAAGCTCCTCAACCCAGTGTTTGTCTGATTCCTTCAAAGACCGCACCAGCCTAGGTTTGATGCCACTCATAATAAGACCGTTGGCCCGTCCGACTTGACCGTTTGTCTGTGGATGATAGACAGAGGCGTAATCAAGCTTGATGCCCAGATTAGTGCACTAGGCCTTCACTTCGTCGGCTGTGAAGTTGGAGCCGTTATCAGTGATGATGTTGTGGGTAACACCATAACGGTGCACGATGCCGGATATAAATTCTATCACCAGCCGGGACTCGGCCGTTTTAACTGGTTTGGCCTCTATCCACTTAGTGAATTTATCCACCATGACCAGCAGATATTTTTTCTTATGGCTTCCTCCCTTAAGGGGTCCAACCATATCCAGTCCCCAGACCGCAAAAGGCCAAGTGATGGGGATTGTTTTTAGGGCAGTGGGGGGGGCATACGGATTTGGTTGGCGAAGAGTTGGCATCCGACGCAACGTTGGACGAGGTCCTGTGCATCTGCTCGGGCCGTCGGCCAATAAAACCCTATACAGAAGGCCTTGCTAACAAGGGCCTGAGCTGCGGCGTGGTGCCCGCCGAGACCGGCATGAATCTCCGCCAAGAGCTGCCGCCCCTCCTCCTCGGAGATACATCTTTGAAGGACTCCGGTAGCGCTTTTCTTGTAGAGCTCTCCCTCGTGAACCTTGGAGGCCTTCGAACGCCGGACAATGCGGCGGGCCTCATTCTGGTCCTCAGGAAGTTCTTTCCTATTAAGGTAGGCCAGGAAGGGTTCGGTCCATGGGGCAATGACTGCCATAATGAGATGGGCCGACGGTGTTATTTCGGTGGCTGAGCCTCCGATGATATCGGTGTGTTAGGAATCTTGGGTTGTGTTCAGATCCGGACTAGTGTTGTCGCTTTCCCCTGCCACACCACGGATGGCTTGAAAAGCCTTTCCAGAAAGATGTTAGGTGGGACGGGGTCGCGCTTGGCGTCGATACGAGCAAGAATATCCGCCGCTTGATTACTTTCTCGTGCCACGTGATGGAACTCGAGTCCCTCGAACCGACCCGACATTTTTAGGACGGCATTACGATAAGCCACCATCTTCGGATCTTTGGCATCGAAGTCTCCATTTTTATTTGAGATATTGCGAGGTTTGAGTCCCCGCGCACTTCCAGGTGTTGTATGCCCATGGAGACAGCCATTCGGAGACCATGCAATAAGGCCTCGTATTCGGCTGCGTTATTAGAGTCTGTATATAGTATTTGGAGTACGTACTGAACGACGTCTCCAGTGGGGGACGTTAAAACGACGCCCGCTCCTAGCCCTGCCAGCATTTTGGAGCCATCAAAATACATAACCCAATTGGAATATGTGCCGTACTCTTTAGGGAGTTCGGCCTCTGTCCATTCGGCGACGAAGTCAGCCAGTACTTGGGATTTAATAGCTCGACGTGGTTTGTATGTAATATCAAATGGAAGGAGCTCAATGGCCCATTTGGCAATCCGGCCCGTGGCATCGCAGTTGTTTATTATGTCGTTGAGTGGTACTTCGGAAGCCACCGTGATCGAACACTCCTAGAAGTAGTGTCGTAGCTTTGGAGACGCCATGAAGACCGTGTATGCTATCTTTTGATAATGGGGGTACCGGGATTTGCATGGTGTAAGGATAGTGGATACATAGTATACTGGCTTCTGAAGCGGGAATTTATGTCTGTCCTGTTCTCGTTCAATGATGAGCACGTCGCTCACCACTTGATGTGTTGCCGATATGTATAGTAACATGGGTTCGCCGACGTTCGGTGCGGCCAGGATTGGGTTGATCGCTAGAAGGGTTTTTATTTCTTCCAGTCCGGCCGTTGCCGCATCCGTCCACTCAAAGTGATCGGTTCGCCGTAGAAGGCGATAGAGTGGCAGTGCCTTTTCTCCCAACCTGGAGATAAAGCGGCTTAGAGCTGCCATGCAACCCGCGAGTTTTTGGACTTGTTTAAGGTCTGTTGGCGTGGCCAATTGTGACAGAGCTCGGATTTTGGCTGGGTTTGCTTCAATTCCTCTATTGGAAACGATGAAGCCCAGCAGTTTTCCTACGGGAACGCCAAAAACAAACTTTTCCGGATTGAGCTTAATGTCATATGCGCGGAGGTTGTCAAATGTGAGACGTAGGTCGTCTATTAGTGTTTCGACGTGCCTTGTCTTGATTACGACGTCGTCCACATAGGCTTCAACTTCTTTCCGATCTGTTTCTCCAGGCACGTTTGGATCATGCGTTGGTAGGTGGCGCCGGCATTCTTGAGCCCGAAGGGCATGGTGTTGAAGCAGAATGGCCCATATGGGGTGATGAATGCTGTTGCAGCTTGATCGGACTCCTTCATTTTGATTTGATGGTATCCGGAGTACGTGTCGAGGAAACATAGTGAGTCGTGTCCTGCGGTAGCATCAATGATTTGATCAATGCGGGGGAGGGGGAAGGGATCCTTAGCGCAAGCCTTATTGAGGTCTTTAAAATCGACGCACAGGCGCCAGGATTTATCCTTCTTTGGTACCATCACCAGGTTTGCCAGCCAGTCCGGATGTTTTATTTCTCTAATGAATCCAGCTTCAATTAGCTTGGCTAGCTCCTCTCCCATGGCTTGGCGTTTGGGTTCGGAAAAGCGCCGCAGTGTTCGTTTGACCGGTTTATATCCCTTTAATATGTTGAGGCTGTGTTCGGCCAGCTTGCGCGGGATTCCTGGCATGTCAGAAGGGTGCCAAGCGAATATATCCCAGTTTTCGCGAAGGAAGTCCCGTAGCGCGGCGTCGACCGTTGGGTCTAGTTGTGCCCCAATAGATGCTGTCTTCTTGGGGTCCGTTGGATGGACCTGGAATTTGACTATTTCCTCCACTGGCTTGGAGGTGGATTTGGGGCGCTTGTCTAGGATCACATCGTCCCTGTCCACCATGGAGCGCAATGCGATTAATTCTTCGGCCGCAAGGGCTTCAGATAATGCCTCAAGGGCCAGGGATGCGGTTTTATTTTCGGCGCGGAGTGCTATGTCCGGATCACTGGCGAGAGTGATTATGCCGTTGGGCTCGGGCATCTTAAGCTTTATGTACCCGTAATGAGGTACAGCTTGGAAGCGTGTAAATGCCTCTCGCCCCAAGAGGGCGTGATATCCGCTGTTGAAAGGGGCCACTTGGAAGGTTATTTCTTCGGACCGATAATTCTCCGGCGTGCCGAATACCACGTCAAGTGTTATTTTTCCCGCACACCACGCCTCCCAATTGGGAATGATTCCTCGGAAGGTCGTGCTGCTTTGTTCGATGCGGCTCCTGTCTATTTCCATTTTGCGGAGTGTATCTTCATAGATGAGGTTTAGTCCACTGCCGCCGTCCTTGAGAACCTTGGTGAGCCAAAAGCCGTCCATGATTGGACTAAGGACCAAGGCGGCTGGTGCTCGGACTGTCTTGTATTTTGGTTCATCATCGGCATTAAATGTTATAGCCGTGTCGTTCCAAGGGTTTATTGCTGCTATTTGACAGACGTCGGCGAGTCCGCGGAGTGCCCTTTTGCGCCTATTGTTTGAGGCGAATGTTTCGAAGACCGCCAGTACTTTGGGGTCGTCATCTTCTGGGGGGTGTTGTTCTGGGGTATTCTTGGTGAGGATATCCTCGCCGCTCTTGGCCACCTGCCGGAGTATCCAACATGCTCTAAGGCTATGTGTTGGTATGTTATCTGGTGTTGCGTGTATTTTGCATGGCCCATCGAGCCATCCTTCCAGAACGGTTCCGCGCCCCGTGTTGGACTTATATTTCTTTACTATTGAACCGGGCGTGTTATGAGGGTGCGCCCTTTTCGCCTGAATGAGGGATTGAGTGGGGACCGATGGTTCCCAACGGGCTGCCTGAGTTTTCCAAGCGCTTTCCATTGCGCTGTACTTCTGTACGATAGTTGCCAAGTCAGCGAAGTGTAATATGCGACGTCGGTTGATGGCGTTGAGGATTCCTTCGTGCATGCAATTGTTGCGGAACGCTGAGATCGCTTCCTCGTCGCGGCAATCTTTAATCTTGTCTTTGACAAGAAGGAATCTGGCCCAGAAGTGGTGGACCGTTTCCTGAGACTGTTGTTGTATGCTCATGGGAGCGCTTATATTTGGGTGGGTGGGTGGATTTGAATCTGAACCCTAACCCAATTTTGGATCTGGAGTTTGAAGGTCTTCTGATCTTAATAGATCGGGCTCCGGGATATCCACTGATTTCTTAGGCTCGTTGTCCGATTCTATGTTCGGAGGGCCGGATGCATCTCCTCGCAGGTGGGTGTCTGGCTCTTCAAAAGCGGAGATCCGGACATAGTCCGTCCTTAATATGGAGGAAGAGTTGTCGTTTCGCTCCTCGACTACCGCTATCTGGTGGGTGATCGGTGGAGATTTGATTTCTCTCTGATCGGGTTTAAGCCCAATTCGATCGTAGTCTGTAGCGACCCCCAGGGCGGCGATGCGATCTAGGAGCTCGTTTAAAGACGAAAGCTCCGTCGGATCCATCTGCTTGGAGTGCTCGGAGTCGATGCGGAGGGGATTTTCGATGACTCGGGAGGTCATCGTCGGCTCCATGACCGAACGGGCGATCATGGTAAAGCTGGCCAGCCGTAGGGTTTGGCCTGGGGCCAGTGCTCCTCCGACGGTGATATTGTCCTTGAGGACAAGGCGAGCCATCGATCCTGTCATCGACGTCACAGTGGAACTCTCAATGAAAGCACCAATGTCGGTGTCAAAACCGGCGGATCTTGGGTAGGGGGTCCCGAACTGTGCATCTAAGGTCGACGGTAACAGGAGACAGGGGACACGATGTTTACCCAGGTTCGGGCCCTCTCTATGGAGGTAATACCCTACTTCCTGCTTGATTGATCTTGATGAATATGAGTGTTACAAGAGTTGATCTACCACGAGATCGTCATGGCTAAACCCTAGAGGTCCAGCTTGTATGACTATGGTAATGAATATATGCCCTCCGGACTAAGCCCTCTGGCTTATATAGACACCAGGAGGATCTAGGGTTACATAAGGTCGGTTACAAAGAAAGGAATCTACATATCTAATCGCCAGGCTTGCCTTCCACGCCAGGGAGAGTCCCGTCCGGACATGGGTGCAGTCTTCGGTCTTTGTATCTTCACAGCCCATCAGTCCGGCCCATGGCTAACAGGCCGGACGCCCGAGGACCCCTTAGTCCAGGACTCCCTCAATGATCGACAAATTCATCATTAAGAAGATCCTTAGAGCCTTGGATGGAAAATATGATACCGTGTGCACATTGATCCAAATGATGCCCAATTACAAATATCTCAGCCCACAGAAGTCATTAGAAGGATTGTTTCTCATGAGATGTCACTCGAGGATAAGGAGGAGCTCCACAACAAGTCAAGTGGCTCTTACAAAGCTTCAAGTGATGCTCCTACAACTTCAAGTGATACGCAAATATCCAATGAGGAATTGAGCCTAATGGTAAAGAACTTCAACAAATTCTACAAGAATAGAAACAAAGAGAGAAGCTCCAAGTCAAGATACTATGAGCAAAGATCATCAAGTCGTGATCGAAATGGCTACAATTGTGGAAGACCCAGATACTACTCCAATGAGTGGACGACACTTCAGAAGAAAAGAGAAGACTCACATAGAAGGAAAAGTAGAAGAGATGAATCACCTCATAGAGAGAGGAGTAGTAGAGATGATCGTTATGAATGAAGACCTTCTCAAAGAAACAAGGATTCGGAAGGGAAATAGAAGTCAACCAAGAGCTACTCTAGAAGAAGACATCGAGCTCATGTTGGTGAATGGGTTTCCGGCTCCGACTCTGACAACCATTCCAAGAGAAGTTACCACTCCGACTCCGACTATAGTCAAGATGAAGGTGTTGCCGGACTTGCTCTAGTATTATCCAACTCCCATGACTTATTTGCTTCACCAAATGAAGGGATTGGAAGATGCTTCATAGCTAAAGGCCCCAAGGTATAAAATCTCGAGTATGTTGATTTCAATAGTGACGAGGATGATTTGCTAGGTGATGATGATTTGCTTGTTGATAAAACTAGTGATGTGAGCTATAATGAACTTGCTAGTAATCATGACGGTCAAGATGAAACAAATTACAATGCTAAGAAGGAGATTGAGAGTCTAACTAAAGAACTAAACACTCTTAAGTTAGCCTATGAAACAACTCAAGAAGATCATAGAGAGCTTCTAAGAACTCATGAGAAGCTACGCTCCGAGAAGCTAAATTTAGAGTAAGAGCATGAGCTTCTTAAAGCAATCAATGATGATCTTACATTGCCAAACGTCTCCTCTTGTCTACTTTTATGCCACAAGTTAAAACTAGTCAAGCTAGTAATAAGAGTAAGAAAAGTTCTTCATCCAGTAGTAACAAGAACAATGCTAAATCAAATATTGTTGCTCCTAGTATTTTTCTTGATTCCAGTAATGATTCTCTTAGCCAAGTTACACCTAGGCAAGAAAATAGTTTATTGAAGGGAATTATAGAGAAAGGTGTTTACAAGAGTCTTGCGAGGAGTAAGCAATTTGAGGAAATTGTATGCAAGCAAGGAAGACACCGGAAGAACCAAGGTATTGGTTTGGAACAAAAGTTAAATGCAAATGGAGTTGAATGGGAAGAATATCAATATCCCAAGACAAAGTTTGTTCCTCAACAAGAGAAGTACAATCCCACTTATTTTGAGGGAACACAAGCTCAAGATGATCTTCCACCACAAGACCACAAGCCAAAAGGAAAGGATAAGCTTCAAGAAGTGATTGACTCATTCGAAGAATCACCTCAAGCCATGGTCAAGTGGGTTCCCAAGACTTCATCAAGCTCTACTTCATCAAGTTCAACCACAACTCCAAGGATTCCCATCAAATTGATGTGGGTCCCAAAAAAGAAGAACTAGAGTGTTCTTGAGGGTGACTCCGCCAACAAACTTCACTCACATTCTTTTTGGCAAGGACTTGTGCAAACAACTTCAACATCTTGCACTAGTTCATGGAGTCACAAACCCTCTTGTTTGTAAGACAAGGGACAAGGTATTTTATGCATTCATGGACATCATCATATTTGTATTCCACTCTATGTCTACTGATATCCTTGTATGTTCCTTGTGGGACTAACCCATGTAGGTATTGAAAGTGCAAAATTCAAGGATTGCTCCCAACTCTTGATGGACTACATCAACATTGAGCATCCACGTCTACACTATCTACATGAAGTCATCAACGAAAAAACCCAAGGTTAGTTCATCCCTAGTTGGGGGGATATCACATCTAGGGGGAGCTTTGCTCGAAGACTTGAGCTAAAGCAACTCTAATGGTGTGAACACATTAATGCTTTATGTAAAAGTGGTAACCCCACTTGTGCTCAAACGATGAGCATGACCTATGATCAAATGTTATCATTTGGCTTCTAAGTCAATATACTTGTATATAGATGATTATGTCATCGCTCACTGCTTGATAGTTGCTAGAATTGGTTGTGCATGTTTGACACGTATTTCATTTGCTATCTTAATGTGTGAGCATGTTGGTATGCATATTTCTCATTCGAGGACATCCATTTGTAGTTTGGTTGGTTTGGTTTATTTGGCCAAATGGATGTGCAAGAATGCCTAGGTACCTTCTCTAGCTATCTATCTCAACTCATCTAAATTCATTCATGCTATATCACAAAACTTGAACAAGTCTCTTTCGGACCCTCCGGGTGAGGAGCACTCGGAGCCACCGATCCGACTAGGGCTGACCTCCAAAACCTTCTAAGTTCTCTTCGATTGGACCAAATCACAACCATCCGGTCCCACCGAAATCACTTGGACTGGCATGTCCTTTTCATCTCGGAGAGACTGATACGTCTCCAACGTATCTATAATTTTTGATTATTCCATGTTGTTATATTATCAATCTTCGATGTTTTATAATCATTTTATATCATTTTATGGTACTAACCTATTGACATAGTGCCAAGTGCCAGTTGCTGTTTTCTGCATGTTTTTTACATCGCAGGAAACCAATACCAAATGGAGTCCAAACGCAGCAAAACTTTTTGGAGATTTTTTTGGACCAAAAGACATCCAGTGGGCCGAAGAAGCACCTAGGGGTGCTCCGAGGGGAGCACAACCCACCAGGGCGCGCCTGGAGGCCCAGGCGTGCCCTGGTGGGTTGTGCCCACCTCGGGTGCCCCCGGACTGCCTCTTTACTCTATAAATACCCCAATATTCCAGAAACCCTAGGGGAGTCAACGAAAATCAATTCCAGCCGCCACAGAGTCCAGAACCACCAGATCCAATCTAGACACCATCACGGAGGGGTTCACCACTTCCATTGGTGCCTCTCGGATGATGCGTGAGTAGTTCTTTGTAGACCTTCGAGTCCATAGTTAGTAGCTAGATGGCTTCCTCTCTCTCTTTTGATTATCAATACAATGGTCCCTTGGTTATCCATATGATGTAACTCTTTTTGCGGTGTGTTTGTTGGGATCGGATGAACTTTGAGTTTATGATCAGATTTATCTTTTTGTATCCATGAAAGTTATTTGAGTTTCTTTGATCTCTTATATGCATGATTGCTTATAGCCTCGTATTTGTTCTCCAATATTTGGGTTTTGTTTGGACAACTTGATCTATTTATCTTGCAATGGAAGAGGTGCTTTGTAGTGGGTTCGATCTTACGGTGCTTGATCCCAGTGACAGAAGGGGAACCGACACGTATGTATCGTTTCTGCTAAGGATAAAACGATGGGGTCTATTTCTAGATAAATAGATCTTGTCTACATCATGTCATCGTTCTTATTGCATTACTCCGTTTCTCCATGAACTTAATACACTAGATGCATGCTGGATAGCAGTCGATGTGTGGAGTAATAGTTGTAGATGCAGGCAGGAGTCGGTCTACTAATCTTGGACGTGATGCCTATATAATGATCATTGCCTGGATATCATCATGATTATTTGAAGTACAATCAATTGCCCAACAGTAATTTGTTTACCCACCGTTTGCTATTTTTCTCGAGAGAAGCCACTAGTGAAACCTACGGCCCTCGGGTCTCTTTCTCATATTATTTGCCTTTGCGATCTATTTTCCTTTGATTTTATTTCCAGATCTATTAAACAAAAAATACAAAAATACCTTGCTGCAATTTATTCTTACTTGTTTTATTTGGCGTTCGATCTATCAATCTACTACAATTTATTCACGTCCATTTGCCAATTTCTGGCGTCGCTACCCGAAAGGGACCGACAACCCCTTTTACATGACGAGTTGCGAGTATTTGTTATTTGTGTGCAGGTGTTGTTTACGTTGTGTTGCTTGATTCTCCTACTGGTTCGATAACCTTAGTTTCATCACTGAAGGAAACACCTACCGTCGCTATGCGGCATCATCCCTTCCTCTTTGGGGAAATACCGATGTAGCTTCAAGCCGCATCAAAGGGAATTTCTGGCGCCATTGCCCGGGAGGAACTTCAACATCTACCAGGTTCCTAATCACAAATCTCATCTCCTCGCAATTTACATTATTTTCCATTTGCCTCTCCTTTTCCTGTCCCCCACTTCACAAAAATTTGCCATTTTATTCGCCCTCTTTTTCGTTCGCCGTTTTCTTGTCAGATATATCCTTTGCTTGCAATCATGAGTGAATTCGGTATGGCACCAATAGAGATGGTCTAACTCCTAAGATTGGACGTACGGGCAATCTGGATGCTAAAACTTTTATCTTGGGGCAAGGGGATGTAATGGGAAAAGAACGTATCCAAGAATTTTTCAATTGTGTTGGAAATGTAAGTCTTGATGATGCTCATATACTTAGGACTACTAGATCTTACGCGGATGCTATTTCAACACTAGTTCTGAAACTTGAAAGCAAATTTATCCGTACTCATCCTACTTTGCAAAGATTGTTTTTTGAGCTTCCCGTTATAAAGAATCCTAAGGCTAAAAAGTTGGTCACTCTCGTTCTTATGAATGAATTTGACTACATAATACGGGAAGCTAGGGAAATCTTTGATTTTTATGGTATGAATCATGAAAAGCCCGTGATAGATGAAATTCTTTACAATAGTGACTATGCGTTAAGACATTTGCTTGGGGATAATAATTTTTTTGATGAGAATCTTAAAAAGGAAGTTCCCATTTTAGATGTAATCCAACAAGTTTTCAACAATGTTAATCAACATTACTCTTGGATTGTTGCCGGAAATCAAAGGGGTTATGATGATGGGAAACTTAATAATGCTAAAGTTTCTATGGATAATATGTTTTATGTTGTCTTTACAAAACCTCATGACAAGAATACCTCTAAGGAAATTAAGGAGAAGGATGACAAAACTTAGATCTTTGCATTATGCCTGGCTAAGGGCGTAAAACTATTTGGCCAAAGAAGCACCTGGGGGTGCTTCAAGGGGAGCACAACCCACCAGGGCGCGCCAGGAGGCCCAGGCATGCCCTGGTGGGTTGTGCCCACCTCGGTTGCCCCCCGGATCGCCTCTTTACTCTATAGATACCCCAATATTCCAGAAACCCTAGGGGAGTCGACGAAAATCAATTCCAGCCGCCACAGAGTCTAGAACCACCAGATCCAATCTAGACACCATCACGGAGGGGTTCACCACTTCCATTTGTGCCTCTCGGATGATGCGTGAGTAGTTCTTGGTAGACCTTCGGGTCCGTAGTTATTATCTAGATGGCTTCCTCTCTCTCTTTTGATTATCAATACAATGGTCTCTTGGTTATCCATATGATGTAACTCCTTTTGCAGTGTGTTTGTTGGGATCGGATGAACTTTGAGTTTATGATCAGATCTATCTTTTTACATCATGAAAGTTATTTGAGTTTCTTTGATCTCTTATATGCATGATTGCTTATAGCCTCGTATTTCTTCTCCGATATTATGGTTTTGTTTGGCCAACTTGATCTATTTATCTTGCAATGGGAAGAGGTGCTCTGTAGTGGGTTCGATCTTACGGTGCTTGATCCCAGTGACAGAAGGGGAACCGACACATATGTATCATTGCTACTAAGGATAAAACGATGGGGTATATTTCTACATAAATAGATCTTGTCTACATCAGGTCATCGTTCTTATTGCATTACTCCGTGCATGCTCGATATCGGTCGATGTGTGGAGTAATAGTAGTAGATGCAGGTAGGAGTCAGTCTACTAATCTTGGACGTGATGCCTATATAATGATCATTGCCTGGATACCATCATGATTATTTGAAGTTCTATCAATTGCCCAACAGTAATTTGTTTACCCACCATTTGTTATTTTTCTCGAGAGAAGCCACTAGTGAAATCTACGGCCCCGGGTCTCTTTCTCATATTATCTGCCTTTGCGATCTATTTTCCTTTGCTTTTATTTTCAGATCTATTAAACCAAAAATACAAAATACCTTGCTGAAATTTATTCTTACTTATTTTATTTGGCGTTCGATCTATCAATCTACTACAATTTATTCACGTCCGTTTCCCAATTTCTGGCGCCGCTACCCGAAAGGGACTGACAACCCCGTTTACACGTCGGGTTGTGAGTATTTGTTATTTGTGTGCAGGTGTTGTTTACGTTGTATTGGTTGATTCTTCTACTAGTTCAATAACCTTGGTTTAATCTTTGAGGGAAATACCTACCGTCGCTGTGTTGCATCATCCCTTCCTCTTTGGGGAAATACCGACGTAGCTTCAAGCCGCATCAGAGACCGATTTGAAATGCTCGGCATCACCGAGTTGCACTACTCATAGCAGTTACACATCTTGGTGCCACCAATTTGTTTTGCTTGTCTCCCAGAAGACACCCAAGAGGCCAGAATTGCACCCAACTATTGAGAATTTTTTCTGCCCAGAAGACAACCAGGAGGCCAAGGAAGTGCACCAGACGAGGCACGTGGGGCACACTAGGCTCCAGTGTGCGCCAGAGGCCCCAGCCGCACCCTGGTGGGTAGTGGGGCCCAAGGGAAGCTTCTCCATCGACCATCAGCTCTATACATACTCTAAAATCCCCAAAACCCTAGGGGAATAGAGAGAAAAGGGTTTCCGCCGCCGCAAGTTCCAGAACCATGAGATCAAATCTAGAGGCCTTTTCCGGTGCTAGAGGTGTCAACGATCACACAGGGGGTTCTTCATCATCCTTGTTGCCCCTCCGATGATGCGTGAGTAGTTTACCACAGACCTACGGGTCCATAGCTAGTAGTTATATGGCTTCTTCTCTCTTTTTGATCCTCAATACAATGTTCTCCTCGATGTTCTTGGAGATCTATTTGATGTAATGATTTGTTGCGGTGTGTTTGTTAGTATCCGATGAATTGTGGGTTTATGATCAGTTCTATCCATGAATATTATTTGAGTCTTTGCTGAACTCTTTTATGCATGATTGTTATAGCCTTGTATTTCTGCTCCAAAATTTTGGTTTGGTTTGGCCAACTAGATTGATTTTTCTTGCCATGGGAAGAGGTGCTTTGTGATGGGTTCGATCTTGAGGTGCTCAATCTCAGTGACAAAAAGAGACATGAAACGCATGTATCATTGCTATTAAGGATAAAAAGATGGGGTCTATTCCTACATGAATAGATCTTGTCTACATCATGTCATCGTTCTTATTGCATTACTCCGTTTTTCCATTAACTTAATACACTAGATGCATGCTAGATAGCGGTTGATTTGTGGAGTAATAGTAGCAGACGCGAAATCGTTTCGGTCTACTAATCTTGGACGTGATTCCGATATTCATGATCGTTGCTTTGGATATCTCATGATTATTCACTTCTATATCAATTTCCCAACAGTAATTTGTTTACCCACCGTAGGCTATTTTTTCGAGAGAAGCCTCTAGTGAAAACTACGACCCCCGGGTCTATTTTCCTATCATATAAAACCAAAAATACCTTTATGTGTTTTTCCTTTATTTATTTTATTTTATGTTTTAGTTAGATCTATTTATCAAATCTCATACAATTTAATCTATCTCAATACCGAGGAGGAATTGAAAACTCCTCTTACACGTTGGGTTGCAAGTTGTTGTTGTTGTTGTTGTTGTTGTTGTTGTTTGTGTGCATGTGTTGTTTTCATAGTGTTGTTTGGTTCTCCTACGGGATTGATAACCTTGGTTTCATAGCTGAGGGAAATACTTACCGTTGCTGTCCTGCAGTATCCTCTCCTCTTCGGGGAAAATACCAACCCAGATACAAGCAACCAGGAAGAATTTCTGGCGCCATTGACGGGGAGACATCATCAACATCTATCAGGTTCCTACGCACAAACTCTCATCTCCTTGCAATTAATTTATTTGCCGTTTGCCTCTCGTCTGCAGCTCCCCCACTTCTAAAACATTTTTTAAAAAAATCCAAAAATATTTTTCGTTCGCCTTTTTCTTGTATGATCTTTTGTCTGCTTGCCCACTTTATCTTTATGGATAATTCCTCCCTTGCTACGTGCACCCCTGAGAATGAAGTTCTCAATTTCAAACAAAGGGGAGGAGAAAATTTAAAAGTTGCTTGGTATAGGATTTGCAATGCTCATAATAGATCTATCCGTAAGCAATCTACTACTATCCTTCTTCGCAATTTTTATGTGGGTATTAATACTTGGTTTAGATTTGTTGTTGACACTATCATCGGAGGGAATTTCTTGTTGTGTCCCTCTATGGATGCTTTTAATGCTATGTGAAATTTAGTGGGATCACCACCTATCGTTATCAATGAAACGATTTTAACTCTTGAGCATGTTATGCAAAGGCTAGATGCTATTGAAAAGAAAATGCTCACCGTAGAAAACATTGAAAATTTGGATAAAAAGATCCATGATCATGCTAATAGAATTGGGTCAAAGATAGGAGATACTCTTAAATTACTAAGAGAGAAAAAACTCGTAGTTGATGAAAGGGTGGAGGAGAGCCCTGCTCGGATTGATAAACTGGAAGAAATTTTTAGTAACTTGAGCTCGGCATTTTCTTCCGTTAAAACTGTTGAAAAAACTCCTACTAGTAAGAATTGCAAGTTTGCACATGTTCCTAAAAACAAGGTTGCCGCTTCTAGTAGCAACAATGAAGATCTGAAAATGATTAGTATTCACCCCAACTTTGTTGAAGTGAGAAAAAACCTTACTTGCAAGAGTGAATTCTTCAATTTTATTCCTAGGAGCGTGGTTATTGAAAATATGCATGCTAGATCTTTGAGGAATTATGGTTGTGTGATTGAGGAATTTGAAACCAAAGATGACAATATTTGCATCTATGCATTATGCTTAGCTAGGGGCGTGAAACAATAGCACTTGTTGGGAGGCAACCCAATATTTATCCTTTAAATTTTTGTTTATTTTATGTTTTTCAATAAATACACAATTATGCCTCTGTTATGATTGTGATTTTTATGTTTTAATTATTTTTTGTGCCAAGTGATGCCTTTACGATGGCTTGGGTGATAGTTTATTTGATCCTATTGAAAAACATAAACTTGTACGTCCAGTAGATGAATTTTTAAAAAATCACAGAAGCGACGAAGAATTCTGAATTTTTACACAAGATTGATATAAAAATTGCCACTGTCATCCTAATTTTTCAGAATTTTTGGAGTTACAGAAGTATGGTTAAGGTACAAATTACTACAGAATGTTCTGTTTTTGACAGATTCTGTTTTCGTTGGATTGTATCGGAGGATATAAGCCATGGTAAAGTTAGAATACATTAGGTATAATGCAATAATAAAATATGAATGGGTTTGCAACAGTACTTAAAGTGGTGATTTGCTTTATTATACTAACGGATCTCATGAAGGTTTTTGTTAAGTTTTGTGTGATTGAAGGTTTCAAGTTTCTGGTGAGATCACGATGGATGAAGGAATAATGAGTGAAAAGAGCCTAAGCTTGGGGATTCCCATGGCACTCCAAGGTAATGTTCAAGAAGAACCAATCAACTAAGCTTGGGGATGCCCCGGAAGGTATCCCCCATTTCTTCTAACGAACATAGGTAATTTTACTTGGAGCTATATTTTTATTCGTCAGATATCATGATTTTTTCTTGGAGTGTCTTGTATTATCTGAGTCTTTGCTTTTTTTTCTTTTTAGTTTGTCACAATCATCCTTGCTGGACACACCTATTTGAGAGAGCCATAATGATGCTATGATTTGTTAGAATTGCTCTATGTGCTTCACTTAAATTTTTTGAGCTAGGAATTGCTCTAGTGCTTCACTTATATCTTTTTGAGCATGGTGGTGCTTTAATTTTTAAGAAATATGCTCTCATGCTTCACTTAGATTATTTTGAGAGTCGAAACTTTTTGAAGAAATATTTATGCTCTCGTACCTCATTAAATTTATTTGAGAGCTTGAAAAGTAGCAATGGTGATATATGAAATTAGTCCCAAAGTGATAGATATTCAAGGGGGTATAATAAAAACTTTCATGAAGATCATTGGACAATATAAACTTGATTCCTTGTAATAGTTTTTGAGATATGGAGATAGTAATATGTGAGTCATGTTGGTGAGTAATTATGCTTAGTAAGAATATTGTTGTTAAGATTTTTGATTCCCTATGCAAGCACGAAAGTCAATAGTTATAATGAAGTAATATACTACTTGTGGTGCATTATTCGGTGTTAGTTATGCTTAATGCTTGTTTATGATTGTTTTTGTTTTTTGGTTGGTTGCTTCTCAATCTATATGCTAGCCTTGCCTTGTACTAAGCAGGAATACTGCTTGTGCATCCAAAATCCTTAAACCCAAGTTGTGCTAAATGAGTCCATGATACCTACCTATATGTGGTATTTCCACGCCTTTCCAAGTAAATTTGTATGTGCCAACTCTAATTTTCAAAATGAAATTCCCTTTTGTGTGCCTGTACCGCTCATGAAGCGGCAAGGGGTGGCCAATATTTTCCATGCTAGATATTTTATTCTCAAGATGAGTGTTTATTCACTTGTCATTGCACGAGAGTGTGGCAAGGTAATAGGGATGCCCAATCCCGAAATGAATTTTTTTATTTATGTTGCCAAATAATAAATTCCTTGCAAAGTGTTGCTATGGAAGGCACCAGTGGATACGGCTAGCCATGGATTGTGAAATAATGGTGGAAAAAGGAATAAACTTTATTTAATGTCTGGGAACCGCCTATGATTTATCTAGCATGGAAAGTATTGGGAATTCCCGATCGTTTTTGTTGATAGGAAAAGCATGCCACTTAAAATAATTTTTTCTCTCAATTTAAGCTTTGAGCTCTGGCACCTCTACAAATCTCTGATCCCTCTGCGAAGGGCCTGTCTATTTAATTTATGCAAAAAATTGAGTCTCCATCTTCTCTTATAAAGCACCAACTAGGGAACACTGTTGTCATACTTGTGCATTGGATATAGCAAATATTTTAGTGTGTTTCATGGATGGATCAATGCTTGAGCATAATGGGCCAGGGATAGTTTTCTTCAGTGTTGATATTTTGAAAGACATGGTTGCTTGTTGACATGCTTGAGTATTGATGTCTTCATGTCAAATATAGACTATTGCTTTGAATCGTCTAGAAGTACAAATGTCCATGCTACAAAAAAAAGAATATATGATGAACATGTTAGGCAGCATTCCACATCAAGAATTCTGTTTTTATCATTTACCTACTCAAGGACGAGCAGGAATTAAGCTTCGGGATCCTGATACATCTCCAGCGTATCTATAATTTTTTATTGTTTCATGTTGTTATATTATCAATCTTGGATGTTTATATTCATTTACTCGCAACTTTATATCATTTTTTGGTACTAACCTATTGACATAGTGCCCAGTGCCAGTTGCTTTTTTTGCTTGTTTTTTCGCGAAAAATCAATACCAGACGGAGTCAAAATGCCACGAAACTTTTTGGAGAATTTTTTCTGCCCAGAAGACACCCAGGAGGCCAAGGAAGTGCACCAGAGGAGGCTCGCGGGGCCCACTAGGCACCAGGGGACGCTAGAGGCCCCAGGCGCTCCCTAGTGGGTAGTGGGGCCCACGAGAAGCTTCTCCACTGACCTTCATCTCTTTAAATACTATTAAATCCCCAAAACCCTAGGGGAGTCGAGAGAAAACAATTTTCTCCCCCACAAGTTCCAGAACCGAGATCCAATCTAGAGGCCTTTTCCGGCACTCTGCCGGAGGGGTAAATGATCACGGAGGGGGTCTTCATCATCCTTTTTGCCCCTCTGATGATGAGTGAGTAGTTTGCCCCTCCGTAGCTAGTATCTAGATGGATTCTTCTCTCTTTTTGATCTTCAATACAATGTTCTCCTCGATGTTCTTGGAGATCTATTTGATGTAGTGACTTTTTGTGGTGTGTTTGTTGGGATCCGATGAATTGTGGGTTTGTGATCATTTCTATCCACGAATATTGTTTGAGTCTTTGCGAACTCTTTTATGCACGATTTTTATAGCCTCGTATTTCTTCTCCGAAATTTTGGTTTGGTTTGGCCAACTAGATTGATTTTTCTTGCCATGGGAAGAGGTGCTTTGTGATGGGTTTGATCTTGCGGTGCTCAATCTCAGTGACAAAAAGAGAAATGACACGCATGTATAGTTTCTATTAAGGATAAAAAGATGGGGTCTATTCCTACATGAATAGATCTTGTCTACATCATGTCATCGTCCTTATTGCATTACTCCGTATTTCCATGAGCTTAATACACTAGATGCATGCTGGATATCTGTAGATGTGTGGAGTAATAGTAGTAGATGCAGAATCGTTTCGTCTACTATTGTTGGACGTGATGCCTATATACATGATCATTGCCTTGGATATCATCATGATTATTTGCTTTTCTATCAATTTCCCAACAGTAATTTGTTTACCCATCGTATGCTATTTTCTCGAGAGAAGCCTCTAGTGAAAAATACGGTCCGCGGGTCTATTTTCCTATCATATAAAACAAAAACACCTTGCTGTGTTTTTCCTTTATTTATTTTATTTTATTTTTATTTAGATCTATTTATCAAATCCCATACAATTTAATCTATCTCAATACCGAGGAGGGATTGCAACCCCTCTTACACGTTGGGTTGCAAGTTGTTGTTGTTTGTGTGTAGGTGATGTTTACATAGTGTTGCTTGGTTCTCCTACTGGATTAATAACCTTGGTTTCATAACTGAGGGAAATACTTATCGTTGTTGTGCTGCTTCATCCTCTCCTCTTCGGGGAAATACCAATGTAGATACAAGCAATCAATGTGGTGCAGCAATGTCAGATGCAAGTGACATCCAGAACATGTCAGAGAAGCAGAGTGTTGACTTGAGTGCAGGTTCAAGTCCTGAGGGCAGTTTTTATGAGGGAGAGAGAAGCTCTCGAGACTTTCCAAAGGCAGCCACTAGATCCAAGAAGAAGAAAACTTATGATGAAGATGAGGATTTTTGTTGCAGGAGAGGCAACATCAAAGAAGAAGAAAGTGGTTCTTGCAAAAGAGTATGGCAACGATTGCCTCACCAACATTCCTATGTTCATGATGGGTTTTTACCTCATGAGGACGACATTCATGATAAGCTGATAAGATCAGATCTCGGTTTTTTGGGCAAAGGAGAATGGCAAACAAAAATACCACATGGTCAATTAGGAAAACATTTGTCGACCGAAGGAAGTGGGTGGTTTGGGGGTGATCAACACCAAGACAATGAATTGGTGTTTGATGACAAAATGGGCGTTGAAGATTTTAATTAGTCAAGCACTACTGCAGGATGCTGCTAACGCGACACTACGATCAGAGACCCTTTGATGAAACTGTGTGCGATGCATTAATCACAAATGGGGATGTAAAAAACCCGTCAAAAAGGTGCAAAATATTTGTGATGGCGGAGCCATCAAACACGGTTCAGATTTTAGTTGCGTGTGCGATTTAGGCCACACAGTTAACCCATTCGAACTGTTTGCGATGAGGCAGAACAACAAGAACGGGCAGCCATATCAATGTGTGTGCGATATACGGCATACAGTTTGCTCCGATGAACCGTTTGCTATTAGGGAGTGCAACATAAACGGTTAGCCAGATCAAGGTGTGTGTGATATAGGGCATACGGTTCACTCGGACGAATTGTTTTCGATTAGCAAATGCAACAGAAACGGTTCAACTTAACAAGATGTGTGTGATACGTGGCAAACAGCCGACTCGGATGACCTGTTTGTGATGAGAAATTACAACACAGACGGTTAATACAGTTAGTTCGTGTGCGATTCTGTGTGTACAAAAAACTTTGAAAAATGCAAACTAGTTGCTTGCGGTGGCTAGGAGTATCGCACACGATGCATCTGCGAGTACTCGTGTGCGATGATTAGTAAGTTACACATACGTTTCCTTATGTTAACACTTGTGTGATAAATAACACGTGGCACCGGATACGGTATTCGGGTTGTGTGTGTGCTCCACTTAGTCTTCCCGCGCCCTAGTGAATGCTTCCCGCGCTCTACATGGATGAATTGTAAAATCCACACCTATTCCCTCACCGGTTTCCCGCCACCAGCTAACGGCTTGCTGCATATAACCCATGCGGCAACGCACCGCCGCGACACTCTGCGAAGATCTAGTCCTCACCCATCTACCATTAGTTATTCCAAGCATGCCAGGCAACGACCAAAGCTTCGACGTCGATGCCTACTTGCGTTACATCTTCGGCGAGGAGAACGAGCCGGAGCAGGTCGGGGAGCAAGAGCTTCATCGGCCGGTGCAGGCACTATGGCCCATTGGCAGTGATATTGGCATCACAGTCCTTGGGAGCACAATCGACATGTTGCAGAGGAGGTGTGATGAGCAGTTTGCCATCCACCGTGCAAAATATCCAGAGCTGCTCGGCGGCATGATCGACGACACAACCGAAGAGCCGCCGTCACCAGTGCTCATCGAGAGCCTGATGCCCTGCAAGGAATGGGCAGAGGACCTCTGCGATTCAGTTAAGACAAAGGCAGCCTACGGCTTCATCATTGCCCGCGGCCCTGTCAACCTCGATCCCGAAGATGTGGTGGCCAGGCTCGAGCGCATCCTTGGCGGAGTTGACATCCCCGATGAAGTAGAACATCGCCAACGTGATATCTTGAGTACGCAGGTGATCGACAGAATTTGCTACCAGGCCAGAGACATGGAAATGGAGCGGTTCTGCGGAGTTGTCATGCGCGCGATTGCACGCTGTCAAGCTCTTCTGGAAGAGGCCCAGCAGCCCCAAGAGCCTCCCAGCGCCAGCAGCTCCGTAGGCGGAGGCGTGTCGGTACACTCGGAGTGAATGGCCGCAAGGGTGCTATGTTGATCATGGAGTCCGAGAAGACCATCGTCGGAAGCACGCCAGCTCATCCTTTTAGCTTATATTTTATTATAATTGTATGCATATGTAGGTCGTGAGTGTTCTGGGCCTTGCCGCATTTGGCATTTTAAATTATCCTGAATATGTAAGACAATTATTAGGAATTATTAATAGTTGCCATTGTAACTTTGCCTCAACAGCGAGCAGAGCGCGCGCAGGGATGCCAGAGCGGAGCACGCCGCGGCCGCCTTAACGGCGAGCAACCATGTGGTCAACCTTCTGCCATCAATAAATTTTGACCTTGTTTCTCGTCACATTGCTGATTACAACGCAATAAGTAATTGCAAATCTGTTCACGCCTATCAAACTAATATGTGTTCACACTTAGCACCGGGCTATAAAAACTACCCACTCGAAAATTACTTCACAGTTCCTCTCCTCATCACCCACAAAACTGGTTTTTTCTGTCAAGTCGTTCCGCCATGACCGGTAGGAGGAGTTTAGGGTGGACATATAACCAGGCAGCAAAGACCAAGGCCGCGGAAGCACTAGAGAGGTCCCGCCATGAAGCCGCAGCCGCAGCAGAGATGTCCCGGCGCGCCGCGGAGCCCTCGAGCGAGCTCTCACGGGCACGCGAGGGCTCTCACAAGCGCATTCGCAGCGTCGGCCATCACGACGAGCCGGCGTTCCTGAAGTCCTTCGCTGCCGACGGCGACATTCTCGCTGGCATCACTACGCAGCAGGAGCTGGTCGACGGCTTGATGAAGCTGCTCAAGATCAGCGATGTCTCGGTTGACAAGGTGACCGGCCTCGTCGAGCAACTCATGGATGACAATGCGAAGCTCATCAAGTTGGTCGCCGAGAAGGGGAGGAGGCTGCCGGCTGGAAGATGCTGCATGAGCAGAGCAGTGCCTCGGAGATGACGCTGAAAGCGGTCGTTGAGGAACTGATGGGTGGCTTGAGGAAGCTCCGGATCGAGTGCGAGCAGGAGGTGGACGAATCTGTGGCTGCTTTCAAGCAAAGTCGTGAGGAATTGAAGAAGGAGCTGGAGGATTTCGCCGCCCGGCGATCCATCGACGAGTAGAGACAGTAGCGACCCAGATCGTTGTCTGCAATTTCCTTCTTCTCTTGCTGCTGTGTCTTCCGGGCTTTGCCGCATGTGGCATTTTAAATTATCCGAAATATGTAAGACAATTATTATCTGCGCCATCGTAAATTTGTTGTCGTATTATCCGTTGCCATTTTATTTGTGGTCGCATTATCCATTGCCCTACGTGGCAATTTAAATTAGGGCGGAATACGAGTTGAAAACACGAAGAAAGCAAATGCTGCCATGGGATCACAAGAAAACACCCTCTGTCCAGGTGCTTTAATTAACCCATTAATGGAGAAGTTGTGAGCGAGGCGGGCGGCGGCTGGTGCATGGAGGTCAAAGAGCTCGCTTCCCGGTGAGCATGGGCGGCCTTGCTGCTCGCACATGTCCCATCGAGCCTGCGAGGTGGACAGGATGCACGCGCCCCGCCGAGCCTGCACGGCGGACTGCTCGCACGCGTCCCGTCGAACCTGCACGGCGGACTTCTCGCGCTCGTCCCGTCTAATCAAACAGCTACACGCACGCCACTGAGTATGGTTAAATTTCGACATGGTAAATATAATACAACCGTTTGCGGTATTAACGTGTCAGCTTTTTGTTTCAAAAAGGACTTCGTTGGCTACTAATGTGTGCGCCTCTTCTCAAACTGGACGATTTTTTTTACCACGGCATATATGTGCCATGTCATGAAACCATGCCAAGTTTCATGTTTTTTGGGTGACTTTTTTATTTACTGGGATTTAAAAACCGAGATTCTCATTGTTTCAGGACGACGACAAGTTTGTAATTCATTCTCATTCCTTAAACGAGACCTAAACATGCACCCAATGACACATGTACGATTTCCCACCCATTTTGCTTCACTGGAGCATGTGGTTGTAGTTCAAATTTGAATTATGGACTACATTAAATGCACAGAAAACTTAGTAATTAGTAATATATATACAATGGCCAAACGAACCCTGAACAGTTTCAAATTTCAGCCCGACACTCCTGTTATTCTATGTTTCCTGTAGAAAACAAAGTTCAAGGCGAGAAGAGGCATCGATTATCGTTTCTCCCACAAGAGGGGCATGTTTCCCTACCGGAACCACGAGGGTTGCGACAGGCTCCGGTTTATAAAAGGCTTGTAATATAGCTTCGCCCAAATTGGACAATTATATATACCATGTAGTGACACCATGCCAATTTTCATGATTTCCTGGTGAGTTTTGGATTTACAGACATTTAAAAACCGAGATTCGCAATGTTTGTGGCCATGCCAGGACGGCGAGACGGTTGAATTCGTTCCCATTTGTTCCATGGAACCTAAACATGCACCCCAAGGAAACATGTCGTTTTTCTAGCCATTTTGGTGCACTGGAGCATGTATTTGTAGTTCGGATTTGAATGATGGACATTAAATTCCTAGAAAACTCAATTAATGAATAAAAAACGTCAAACGAACCCTGAATAATTTCAAAGTTCAGCGCGAATCTCCAGTTGTTCCGTGTCGCGTGTAGAAGAAAATACGAGGCTAGAAGAGGTAGTGATTATCGTTTGGCCCACAAGGGGATACGTTTCCCTATCGAAACCACGAGGGTTCTTGCGACAGGCTCCGGTTTGTAAGAGGTTTGTAATAAAGCTTGGCCCAAATTGGCAATGTTTTTACCACGACATATATGTGCCATGACATGACACCATGCCACCTTTGATGAATTTTTGGTGAGTTTAGGATTTATGGGGACTTAAAAACCGAGATTCGAAATGTTTGAGGACGAGCCAGGACACCGGTACGGTTGTAATTCGTTCCCATTCCTGGCATGAGACCTAAACATGCACCCAAGGACACATGTATAATTTTTCTAGCCATTTTGGTGAACTGGAGCATGTATTTGTAGTTCAGATTTGAATTATGGACATTAAATGCCTAGGAAACTCAATTAGTGTATAAAAAGGCCAAATGAACCCTGAATAAGTTTAAATTTCAGCACAGATATCCTGTGGTTCCATGTTGCCCGTGGAAGAAAATACAAGGCGAAAAGAGGCAGTGATTACGTTTCGCCCACAAGGGGAACACGTATCCCTATCAGAACCACGAGGCTTCTTTGAGAGAAGCTCCAGTTTTTGTAAGATGTTTGTAATAAAGCTTGGCCCAAATTGTACAATGTTTTACCACGACATATATGTGCCATGACGTGACACCATGCCACCTTTGATGACTTTCTGGTGAGTTTAGGATTTATGGGTACTTAAAAACCGAGATTCGAAATGTTTGAGTACGAGCCATCACACCAGTATGGTTGTAATTCGTTCCCATTCCTGGCATGGGACCTAAACATGCACCCAAGGACACATGTATAATTTTTCTAGCCATTTTGGTGAACTGGAGCATGTATATTTAGTTCGGATTTGAATTATGGACATTAAATGCCTAGGAAACTCAATTAGTGTATAAAAAGGCCTAATGAACCCTGAATAAGTTTAAATTTCAGCAGGATATCCTGTCGTTCCATGTTGCCTGTAGAATAAAATACAGGTGAAAAGAGGCAGTGATTACGTTTCGCCCACAAGGGGGACACGTTTCCCTATCGGAACCACGAGGCTTCTTTGAGAGAAGCTCCGGTTTGTAAGAGGCTTGTAATAAAACTTGCGCCATAATGGACAAAAAAATTCTTCGACATATAAGTGCGATGTCGTGACACCATGGCAGGTTTCACGATTTTCAGCTTAGTTTTGGATTTACGAGGATTTAAAAAACGAGACCGAGATTCTTCTCACGAAATGTTTTCAAATAGCACATGGTTCACTCACGAAAGCCGATATTCAATGAAAACTTCGTGGAAACCATATTTTAAAGTTTCATAAAAATCTGAAAAAATGTGGGATGTTAAGAAGGTGATGTTTTATTGCGACACAAAATTTCAAGTTGAAAAACATTACGAGATGTGAGCTATGAAAAAGACAAATTCCGCCCTGAATAGTGACATTACTATTCGGCACTATTCAACACTGATTTTGTCTTTTTCATAGCTCACATCTCTTAATGTGTTTCAACTTGAAATTTTGTGTGCCAATAAAACATCATCCTCTTAACATCCCGCATTTTTTTGACATGTTTTTGAAACTTCAAAACATCTTTTTCTCGTGGGTTTCACCGGTTTCCACTGAATGTTGGTTTCCGTATGATATCCCCCTGCTGCGCGCGCGATCTGAGACCAGCGTTCTGACTGGCCAGAACCCAAACCCCACGGATCGTACGTGTCACCGTTGGATGCTCCCAGATCGAATGGCAACCCTGAGCGCTTTCGACAGCACATGCAGTACATGGGTAAGCACTGTGCGCATGCGTCGTGTAGCTCACGCTTCCTTCTCTACTAGGTT
Source organism: Aegilops tauschii subsp. strangulata (assembly GCF_002575655.3). Taxonomy (NCBI): domain Eukaryota; kingdom Viridiplantae; phylum Streptophyta; class Magnoliopsida; order Poales; family Poaceae; genus Aegilops; species Aegilops tauschii. Next base: position 237,507,603 of record NC_053039.3, on the reverse strand, counting down.
TTCATTCAAAATAGGCTACCATTTCTCACCACTCCTCTCATCGGTTTCCCGCCTCTTTTCCCAGATATGCATGATGTAGATGTTCGTTTAATTCTTATAGTTCATCTCATCCAAAATCAGTTAGTTTTATAAAAAAACTATTTTAAGATTCATGGAATTGTGCATTGTAAAGGTAAAAACAAAAAGTGACAATTCATTTAAAAAAAGGTTTGGGCAATTAAGATATGGAAGATTCTAGAGAACAAAGGAGAAGTGCTTGTGTTTTGAGGTTTGTGCATTATTCTTAAGTTCAACCATGGATTCTTCTATATTGTACATGTGGCAAAATTTGGTGGAATGTAGATGATATCCAATGGCTAGTAGTGCTCGGATTTGCCATCTCTGTACCGTCAAATTGGCTTCATCCAACGAGCAACTTTCATAGTGATTCGCACACTATATAGGTGTATAGATGTATAGATAGATATATATAGATGTGTCCCATGCTAGACAAAATAAAGTTTGAGTGCATGCGTGGGATGACCCCCCCCCCCCCCCGATGCCGCCTCGAAGTTGGGAAACTGACATCATAGGTATTGAACCAGGCTTGGAGTCGGGTACGGTGTTCGGTTTGTAATGTACTTGGCTTGGCCCATCGAAGTTGTGCATTTGGGATTTAAACACATCATACACCATCCTACCCATACATATTTTTGGGCCGCATGCAGTGTATACGGGGTCTTCCGATCGACCACGTCTCCCTTGTGCGGTTTTTTGTGATGACACGGATATTTGTGGGCTCCCCGAGTGTATATATATCATCCCTTTGACTGATAATGAGGGGTATGTGTTTGCCATGAATGGATTCCTCCTAGTTCATGTTAGGGACGGTCACTGTCAAATGTCGGTCAACCAAAGCTCGAGCTCATGCGTTGTCAGGATTCCCTCCCAGATGCTCGGATTGCTGGGTTCGACCTACATCAAACCCTGCGTGCGTATCTCGTCCTTAACTACCTTTCCTTCATGGTTGTTGTCTATATCGAGAGGTAGGTGAGGGAGTCCTGGATTAGGGGGTCCTCGGACAGCCGGACTATATACTTTGGCCGGACTGTTGGACTATGAAGATACAAGATTGAAGACTTCGTCCCGTGTCCGGATGGGACTCTCCTTCGCGCGGAAGGCAAGCTTGGCAATTCGGATATGTAGATCTCCTCCCTTGTAACTGACTCTGTGTAACCCTAGCCCTCTCCGGTGTCTATATAAACCGGAGGGTTTAGTCCGTAGGACAACAACAATCATAATCATAGGCTAGCTTCTAGGGTTTAGCCTCTACGATCTCGTGGTAGATCAACTCTTGTAATACTCATATCATCAAGATCAATCAAGAAGGAAGTAGGGTATTACCTCCATCGAGAGGGCCCGAACCTGGGTAAATTTTGTGTCCCCCGCCTCCTGTTACCATCCGCCTTAGACGCACAGTTCGGGACCCCCTACCCGAGATCCGCCGGTTTTGACACCGACATTGGTGCTTTCATTGAGAGTTCCACTGTGCCGTCACCATAAGTCTTGATGGCTCCTTCGATCATCGGCAATGATCCGATCCAGGGTGAGGTTTTTCTCCCCGGACAGATCTTCGTATTCGGCGGCTTCGCACTGTGGGCCAACTCGCTTGGCCATCTGGAGCAGATCGAGAGCTACGCCCCTGGCCGTCAGGTCAGGTTTGGAAGCTTAAACTATACTGCTGACATCCGCGGAGACTTGATCTCCGACGGATTCGAGCCCACGTCAGGTGCGCCGCACAGTCACGACGAGCACGACTTGGCTCTGCTGTCGGACGGTGTTTGGGAGATCACACCTGTGCCTACTCCGGTCCTCAATCCGGAGCAGATCGTGCCATCCGAGGACGGGTGGATGGTCCCCGCCATGGAGGTCGCACACTCAGCGGCGTTAGAGCCGAATACTGACTTCACCTCTTATGAGACCTGTGTTGCCGAACCCTTGGATTCGTCCCCGGCCACGGGCTCCGAACCGCTTGCGTCCGTGCCTATCGAATCTGATTGGGCACCGACCATGGAGTTTACCTCCGTGGATATTTTCCAGCACTCGCCCTTGGGCGACGTGCTAGATTCATTAAGGTCTCTCTCCTTGTCAGGACACCCTCGGCCGAACTATGTCCGGCTCGAGTGGGAAGCGGACAACGAAGAAATTCGTTCCCCACCCACCACCCACTTAATAGCCACTGTCGACGATTTAACCGACATGCTTGATTTCGACTCAGAAGACATCGACGGTATGGACGACGATGCAGGAGAGGAACAGGAACCACCGAACACAGGGCGCTGGACAGCCACTTCATCACACGATATATACATGGTGGATACAAACCCGTGAACATAGAGGCATACGACGGAACGACAGACCCTGGGGTCTGGATTGAGGACTTCATCCTTCACATCCACATGGCTCGCGGAGATGATCTCCACGCCATCAAATACCTGCCCCTCAAGTTGAAAGGACCAGCTCAGTATTGGCTGAAAAGCCTCCCCGAAAACTCAATTAGAAGTTGGGAAGAGCTTGAGGATGCTTTTAGGGCTAATATTCAAGGGACTTATGTCCGACCTCCGGATGCAGACGATTTAAGTCATATAATTCAACAGCCCGGAGAGTCAGCCCGAAAGCTTTGGAACAGATTCCTCACAAAGAAGAATCAAATCGTCGACTGCCCGGATGCCGAAGCCTTAGCGGCTTTCAAACACAGTGTCCGGGACGAATGGCTCGCCAGACACCTCGGCCAGGAAAAACCGAGGACAATGGAAGCCCTAACAAGCCTTATGACCCGCTTTTGCACGGGCGAAGACAGTTGGCTGGCCCGTAGCGGCAGCAGCGACCCAGGCACATCCGAAGTCAGGGATGGTAATGGGAAACCGCGATGCAATAAAAGCAAGCGTCGAAACAATGAGATAGCCCAGACAACACGGCGGTAAACGCCGAATTCAGGGGCTCTCAACCCGGTCAACGGAAAAAGCCATTTAAAGGCAGCAGAGATGGACCGTCCAGCCTAAACAAGATTCTAGACAGATTATGTCAGATTCATGGTACCTCCGACAAACCTGCAAATCACACCAACAGAGAATGCTGGGTCTGCAAGCAGGCCGGCAAGCTGCCGAACGCAAGGGGAGGAGACACCAAGTGAAGACGAGGATGAGCCTCGCCAGCCAAACACTGGGGGACAGAAAAAATTCCCACCAGAGGTCAAAACAGTGAACATGATTCACGTAACGAAGAGAAGGAGCAAACGCGCACTCCGAGACGTATGCACCGTGGAGCCCGTCACCCCCAAGTTCAACCCTTGGTCGGCCTGCCCGATCACTTTTGATCGCAGGGATCACCCGACTAGTATCCGGCACGGAGGATCGGCTGCCTTGGTGCTAGACCCAATAATTGACGGATACCATCTCACCAGAGTCCTTATGGACGGCGGCAGTAGTCTTAATCTGATATATCAGGACACAGTCCGCAAAATGGGGATAGACCCGACAAGAATCAGCTAAAGCAATACTACCTTTAAAGGAGTAATATCAGGCCCAGAGGCCCGCTGCACGGGCTCTCTAGTTCTAGAGGTTGTATTCGGTTCTCCCGACAACTTCCGAAGCGAAGAATTAACCTTTGACATCGCTCCATTCCCAAGCGGCTATCACGCACTACTCGGAAGAACGACCTTCGCTCGTTTTAATGCAGTACTGCATTACGATTATCTTAAGCTTAAGATGCCCGGTCCACGTGGCATCATCATAGTTAGCGGAAACATAGAGCGTTACTTATGTGCGGAAGAATGTGTGTCGGCTCTAGCAGCCAAACACTGAACGGCCTCTCCAACCAGAATAAATGATCGGTCGTCAAGACTGCGGACACGGCTAGACAAGTCCGACGCACCACTAGTTGTAACAGCTTAGATAAACCTAAGATTGGGTCAATGGATATACCCCCATAGGTGGTACTAGGGGCTTCCCGCATGTAAAAAGGACTACAGTTCGGCTTGACCCTATTTAAATTGCATTTTAATGGTTTATTAAGAATAACAAATTTTTCGCACGAAGACTTTCACCTGGGTTTTTCTCTTTTACAGATGATAATCGTGCTACACCCTTCCAGGATACGGCACAATGGAGACACAGGCGCAGACGTGCAGCAGGGCCCCGCTCAAATGTTTCTTTTTAGATTAAGACCCTGTGTAAACCTTTCTTACTGTCTCTTGTTGCTTCACACCCTCCGGATACTCAACACAACCGAGAGGGATGTTGGCATTATTGGCATTTCGTCACGTCAGACTAATGCACGTACCTGGAAATTCAGGTCTCACTATCGAGGGCGTTACTCAGCCCAGTATATGTTGTAAAGTCCGAATACCTTAGGGAGTGTTCGGCGTCGCGAGTTTGGCCTTATATGCATCAGCTCCGAATCATGTCTTTGGTCAATAGTTGGGTTTGCCCGGCTCCCGTGTTTTGCTACCTTACGTTCCGCTCTATCGGCTAAGGTGGCACCGGGAGAACTACTGCGATTGTGCCCTGGTTCATCTCGATGAGCACCTCAGTAGAGAAAGCCGAAAACTGACTGTCATGATAAAGCGCGAGACTGGTCAACCACTCGAGGACTCAGCGGAATCTTCGCGATTCCTCCGCACTAACGAAGGGCCGGTTTCCCGCTCATGTATGTACGTGCCCCATATTCAGATGAGCGCGGAAGTACCAGGGGCTATATAGTAGCCCCACCGTCAAACTCCTATGGCTAAGTGAAAGTGTTAAAGCTATATAGTCTGATTGCCTTGTTCGCCGCGCTATCACCTCCTTAATGGACCAAAACGTTGGATCAAGTGTGAATACGCGCTTTTCCGAACACCCCCGCATTATATGCGTGGGGGCTGAAGCCGCCGACTGCAAACTTTCAGGTTATATACATACATAAACGGCCGCACAGGAGGCATCATAATACTTTCAGGAAAAAGTATAAACACAGCCTTTATAATCCAAATAGCATTGTTTTTACAATTGGGATACATGTCACTCGAACATGATACTCTTCGAGCACTGAGCCTCTATTAAACGAGCACCTTCTAGGACTTCTTCAAAATAGTGCTCGGCCGAGACCTGGCCTATGGCCGGATCCTGGGTTGCAATAGCGGTGGCCTCCATCTCTGCCCAGTATGTCTTAACATGGGCAAGAGCCATCCGTGCACCCTCTATGCACGCCGACCTCTTTATAGCGTCGATATGCAGCACAGCGCCAAGGAATCGTTGCACTAAACCAAAATAACTATTCGGCCTTGGTCCCTCTGGCCAAAGATGATCCACGACAGACCTCATGGCAAGTCTGGACAATCTATGGAGCTCATCCCACTCGGCCATTTGTTCATTTAACAGCAGCGGACGCGTCGGAGCACTGAACTGCAACCAGAACAACCTTTCCACTTCATGATCTTTCTGATCTTTGAAAAACTCAGTCGCATCAGCAGCACTCGTTGCCAAGTCCAAGTACGCGTCTGCATCACTCCATAATTGATCCAGAGGGGCATACTTCGGATCTCTAAACTTCGTCCGCAACAAAAAGGGCTTCCCAGCCGTGATATCTCCGGCTTGACGAAGCTCCTCCTTTGCTGCTCTGATTTTAGAGCGGGTTTCCTTGGCTGCTACCATGGCTTTCTTCAGGTCCGCCGCTTTCGCTTGGCTTTCCTTTTCAAGAAGCTCATACCGGCCGGCGGCATCCTTCAGCTCAACAACCATCTTGGCTATTTTATCTTCGCTCTGGCGATGAGCAGCCTGTTCGGCTCTTAACTCTTCGGCCGCCTTTAGGGCGGCCGCATCACTTCTCTTGGCTTGTTCCTTGCCTCGAGCAAGCTCCGCCTGAAGGGTCTCCATGGCAGCAGCTCCATCTGCAGTCACAGCATATTATAGATACTAGCATCATGCTCCTCTTAATATCTGTTGACCACCAGAAAATACATACCCTGTGCCTCATCAAGCCGCTTGTTCACAAGCACGATGTCGGCATCTGCCGCATCAAGCTGCCGCCTCAGTTCGGCAAACTCACCAGTCTGGCCAGCCACCGGACCCTCAGCCGCCTGCACATGTAAGCAGCATGATCATTACCTGGGACTATGATCCTCTGTTTGCCGCCTCTGGACAGCAACCAGAGTCTCAGGGGCTACTATCTGTATAGGGCACACCTAGCGTGTACGGTACCGTCAATATATATATATATATATATTACTTTGCGTACCTCAAAGCCTCTTAGCAGGCTCATAAAAGCTTCAAGCAACCCACTTTTGGCGGATGAAATCCTCTCAACCACCGTACCCATTAAAGTACGATGCGCCTCTGAGATAGCCGCTTGCTCTAGAAGACCCATCAGTGCGTCCGGTCGTGCACCGGACAGTCCCGGACTCTTTCTGTTGCTCTCCTTAGGAGCTGAATAGTCCGGACTTCGGGTGGCCGAAGTGTTACCTTCTGGCCTTGGCGGATCAGGAGAAATCCTCCGTGACGACACCTCAGGGTCGTCCGCCTCATGAGGCGGGGAGACAGGGGGAGGCGTTTCGCTCTCCATCATCTCCGAAAGAAGATCCCCCGAAGACGAACTCTGTCGAGAAGGGATACGATCCGAACTGCAAGACATACGTCCCGGTTATTGTCCTCGGAGATGAAGCAGGATATATTTACCAAAAGTACTCTTGTTCACTTACAGCTCGGTGGAGGGCTGACCCCCTTGCGGGCACGGTGCGGTAAGGACGCCCTCCAGGGCAGGGCCCCCTGACGAAGGTTTCTTCCCTCGTTTGGAAACCCTCGTTTCCAAGTCTTCAGAGGCGGTCCTTTTCCTTCCTTGGGGAGAGGGGATTTTAGATTCTTCTCCCCGATTATCCTCCTTCGCGAAGACACTAATTCCACCGGTTTGGATGAGTAATGCGTGAGGCCCGCTTTCGGCTTCTTTATTCCTCCCTTTATCTTCCCCTGATGGCACTTGATAAGGTGCGTACTCAAGCATCCTGGCTAGTACAGGATCCGGTGAGCCTTCGGGAAGGGGGGCCGAACACCTGATCATCTTCGCCTTTTTTATCCAGTCCTGGCCAAGAGCGATTTTTTCAGAATGATGTTGTGACAAATAAAAAGACAGCATGTTCGGCCGCAGAATTACTTACGTGGGTATCTTGGCGATTGCAGTTGAGACCCGCATCCTCGGTGGTCTCCGCACACTTTATTCGTGATCCGAAGAACAATACATACATCTCTTCGAGCGTCACGCCAAAGAATTGCTGAATAGTCTGCGGTCCTTCCGGGTTGAACTCCCACATACGGAGAGGTCGACGTTGGCATGGCAGGACCCGACGAACTTGCATGACTTGCATTACCTTGACAAGACTGACATCTCTCTTGAGGAGATCTCGGATGCGACTCTGCAATGTCGGCATGTCATTAGCTGGCCCCCAGTCCAGCCCCTTGTTGACCCATGACACCAGTTGCGGCGGGGGGCCCGAACAGAAGGCGGGGGCAGCTACCCACTTAGTACTTCAGGGAGCTGTGATGTAAAACCACTCCCACTACCATAAGTTGGACATCTGCCGGAAGGAACCCTTCGTCCATGGAGCATCGGCGCCTTTGCTTATTGTGGCACCTCCGCGTTCTGCGTGTCGCCCACCGATCATCTTCGGCTTCACATTGAAGGTCTTGAGCCATAAGCCGAAGTGTGGGGTGATGCGGAGGAAGGCCTCACACACAACGATGAACAACGAGATGTGAAGGATGGAATCCGGAGCTAGATCATGGAAATCGAGCCTGTAATAGAACATAAGCCCTCTGGCAAAGGGATCAAGGCTAAAGCCTAGCCCTCGGAGGAAGTGGGAAAAAAATACGACACTCTCGTTGGGTTCGGGAGAGGGGATGACCTGCCCTTGAGCAAGCAGCCTGTGCGAGATTTCGGCGGTCAGATACCTGGCTTCTCTTAGCTTCTTGATGTCCTCCTCTGTGACAGAGGAGGCCATCCACCGGCCTTGAAGGTTGAATCCGGACATGATTGAAGGTCCAAAGCGCTTAGCCTGAGCCATGGGTGTTGGAATTCGAGGTGGGGGAAGGGAAGGATCGAGTGCGAGAAGAAAAGGACAGGCCTTGGCCCCTTTATAAAGAGGGTGAATATCAAGCGCCCTCCGCGTGGCCGTTTGGAACTTGCCTAAAACCGAGGAGTCATACCAGCGGGCACGATTGGGTTACCCACACCCGTATTGATGAGAATCCCGTGATAAGGGGACACGATCTCTGCTTCGACAAGACGTGCCAATAAAACCGCCTCGCAACGCGTGCAGTAGCAGGCTGGGAAAAACGGTTCGTAATGACCGGACCACGACAGGATGTCACGTTGTGAAAAGTTGTCAGCAGATTAGATTTGTGGAATATCATACTCTCTACGGTGGTATGTGGAATTTGTTTTGCAGAGCCGGACACGATCCTTGTGTTCAAAATCTTCTATGGAGTATTCGGAGGAGGAACCCGCCTCGCAATGCCGAAGACAATCTGCGCGCCGGACTCATCGTCATTGAAGCCTGGTTCAGGGGCTACTGAGGAAGTCCTAGATTAGGGGGTCCTCGGACAGCCGGACTATATACTTTGGCCGGACTGTTGGACTATGAAGATACAAGATTGAAGACTTCGTCCCGTGTCCGGATGGGACTCTCCTTTGCGTGGAAGGCAAGCTTGGCAATTCGGATATGTAGATCTCCTCCCTTGCAACCGACTCTGTGTAACCCTAGCCCCCTACGGTGTCTACATAAACCGGAGGGTTTAGTCCGTAGGACAACAACAATCATAATCATAGGCCAGCTTCTAGGGTTTAGCCTCTATGATCTCGTGGTAGATCAACTCTTGTAATACTCATATCATCAAGATCAATCAAGAAGGAAGTAGGGTATTACCTCCATCGAGAGGGCCCGAACCTGGGTAAACATTGTGTCCCCCGCCTCCTGTTACCATCCGCCTTAGACGCACAGTTCGGGACCCCCTACCCGAGATCCGCCGGTTTTGACACCGACAGTAGGCACCACATCTAAATTGTACATTATTCTATATTGAAAACACACATCACCCCTTCCCAACGTACATCATTTTGGGCCGCATGTAAGAGGTGCTAGTTTTGTGGTCCCTCTCGTGCGATGTTTATGATGGTTCAATCTATTGGCCCAAGCGGTTTATCGACAACAACAACTATCATTTGACCAAACGAAAGATTCATTGGTCCGTCTTATGGTAGGTCATGGCGACATGCATGTATGACCAAAGTATCGATCATTACGTGCATCCGCCCCGCTGACACGAAGTGGGAGGTGGTGGGCCAAGCATCCTAGCTAGGTACGACATTATGTCATTATATATATCCTAGCTAGGTGGTTGTTAGGGTGCTTTCGGGTTTGCGAGGCAGGTGCCACCAAAGTTATGCATTGTGTATTTAAAGTTTTAAACATCCCCAATATTCGTACATATATTTGGCCACTTCCAGGTGGTTCTTGACCCCTCTCATCGATCTTCAATGACGCGCCCAACCGTGGGCCCGCGGGGTCAAAGTTGTGCATTGGAATTTTGAACATCACATACCACCCTTTTCACTCATATATATTTGGGCGACATGCTGGTGTGGCTATCTTTTGACCCTCCCTAACGTTATTTTTTGCTGCAAAGACTCTGATGATCCTCAACGGACACGGGGTATAATATCTAAACCGTGTGCGATACAAGTGCGATGTGAATCACCACGACCGCGCAAGCACGAGCAAATTAAGGTGGAGGTACTGGCTCAACCGTGTGCGATGCAAGTGCGCTGAAATCACCACGACCGCGCAAGCGCGAGCAAAGGGTGGAGGTACTGGCTCAACCGTGTGCGATGCAAGTGGGCTGAAATCACCACGACCGGGCAAGCGCGAGCAAAGGGTGGAGGTACTGGCTCAACCGTGGGCGATGCAAGTGCACTGAAATCACCACGACCGCGCAAGCGCGAGCAAAGGGTGGAGGTACTGGCTCAACCGTGTGCGATGCAAGTGCGCTGAAATCACCACGACCGCGCAAGCGCGAGCAAAGGGTGGAGGTACTGGCTTAACCGTGTGCGATGCAAGTGCGCCATAAAACCACCACCTGTGGAAGCTAAAGGCGGGTAAGTTTATTTGGAAATTAGGACAAACCATGTGCGATAGACCAGCTAGCTAGAAATATAAAAAACTAACTACCCGCCTTGAGCGTTGCAAAAATCGACGGATCCGCGCCACTTTTCCTTATTATCATACACGCATATTGTTATTGGACCATGCGCGATCTTGGGCACTCCCACCCCGCATCAATTCCTTTACCCAAATTTTAGTAGCCGACGCACTTCAACCGTCACCCACACTCCTCCAGCATCGACCTTATAGTAAAGTTGCAGTAGCCGAGGCATTTGAACCGTCGCCCTCCCTCGTCCACCACCATCTCCACTCACCATTACTAAAAATTTCAGTAGCCGAAGCGTATCCTCAAACACCCCTGTCGGTGTGAAAACCGGCAGATCTCGGGTAGGGGGTCCCAAACTATGCATCTAAGGCGGATGGTAACAGGAGGCGGGGGACACAATGTTTACCCAGGTTCGGGCCCTCTCGATGGAGGTAATACCCTACTTCCTGCTTGATTGATTTTGATGATATGAGTATTACAAGAGTTGATCTACCACGAGATCGTAGAGGCTATACCCTAGAAGCTAGCCTATGATTATGATTGTTGTTGTCCTAAGGACTAAACCCTCCGGTTTATATAGACACCGGTGGGGGCTAGGGTTACACAGAGTTGGTTACAAGGGAGGAGATCTACATATCCGTATTGCCAAGCTTGCCTTCCACGCCAAGGAGAGTCCCATCCGGACACGGGACGAAGTCTTCAATATTGTATCTTCATAGTCCAACAGTCCGGCCAAAGGATATAGTCCAGCTGTCCGAGGACCCCCTAATCTAGGACTCCCTCAGTAGCCCCCGAACCAGGCTTCAATGACGATGAGTCCGACGCGCAGATTGTCTTCGGCATTGCAAGGCGGGTTCTTCTCCAAATTCTGAGTACCTGTCGAGTAGTGTCCGTCTTCCCATAAATGTTGCATTCTTTGGCTTCTGCGCCCATTAATGGCTATCCTCCACGTGTCGAGCGAATGCGAGAAGTCGGGGCATTTTTACACTTGCCACCCTAACCATGTAAGTAAATCGTCTATTTAAAGAGACGGGGATCTAGATCACACCATCCTCCCACATCGAGTATCCATCGGAGCGCGCCCGGAAAAGTCCATCCCATCATGGCCGGCCATCACAGCTCCTCCTCTCGCTCCCGTAGCCCTAATCCAAGCAATTGGAAGAAGTGTTCCGTCCCCCACAGCGAATTGGTTGAGTTACAGACCCAGGGATTTCTCCCTCCAGCGTATATGGTCCCCGTTCAAGCCGGACTCGCCACCTACAATGGCGGGGAGCAAGCGGAGAGCTTTCCCAACCCATCCATGGCGGAGCGGGTATGCCTTGTCCCTTACTTATTAAGGGGGCTTGGATTTCCAATTCACCCATTCCTCCACGGGCTCCTGGAGTTCTACGGCCTCCAGCTGCATAACTTTACTCCCGCCTCCATATTACACATCGCTGGCTATGTCGCCCTTTGCGAGCTATTTCTGGACTGCGAAGCTCATTTCGAGCTATGGAAGAGGCTATTCTGCCTCGTACCCCGTACACAGGAGGGGTCAATATATCAAGTGGGCGGAGCCGAGATATGGCGCATCGCCGGGACCGGATACCTGTCCGGTACTCCAAAGAAGACATCTGAAGACTGGCCTTCAGAGTGGTTTTATATGGAGGACGTCCCCCTTCCGGAACCTATTCAGATGGGCCTTCCTGAGTTCGACAACGCTCCCTTGAATAAACGCCGCAGCTGGCGCCCTCGGAGCCCCCAAGAGGAAGATAACCGAGAAGTACTTTACCTGATGGGCCGGATAAAGACGCTGGCCCAATCAGGATTGACAATAATCGAGGTTATGTCAATATGTATAATGCGGGGGGTGCAGCCACTTCAATATCGGGGACAACCCATGTGGCACTTCAATGGCGAAGACGATGCTACCCGCTGCAGCCGTAAGGGACCGGACTCCATCGCTGCTCTAGCGAAAATATTGTCCGATTTATATAAAGGAGAGGAAGAGGAGTTCATCCGCATTAAGCCACGGGATGGATTCTCCATGTACAACCCCCCAAACTGGGTGAGCTGCTACTTTTTACTCCAAACCTTCCCGCATTCTTCATCATAAGTATTTACCTTGCCATTTCATAGAAGGAACTGCAAGAAGCTGTGAGGGAGGTCCACAGCCCGCCTCCACAACCAGAGGACCCTGACCGGGCCCTCGACCCCGGACTCGAAGAAGATCCGGACACATTTGTGGAGCTCATTGACAGGACGTTCTATCAATTAAGCTACGACGGTGCCCTGGTGGCCATCATAGCCGATTATCCTGGACTACTCCCTGCATCGCATGTAAGTAAAATCGGAGTCCCAACTTCCGAGAAGGATCCCTTTTTCTGCACTTCACATACCGCACACATATGGTGTCTTACAGGGAAGGCCCTCGGGATGCCATGCCGAACCCGCAGTGACTCACCAACAAGGGGCACCTAAGTCGGGTAGGCTTAAAAGGAAGGCGGTCAGGACTGAGACGCCGTCGCAGAGGTATGAAAAAGAACCTTGCTCCATGGTTGTCGTCTTTTAAAATATAATAACGTCCAGGTTTCCTAGTAGGAAAAACGCTCGCCGGGCTATATCCGAAGAGGTTGCCGGCCGCGCCTCCACCAGTCGGGCTCCAGAGCCGGACTTAGAGGACGACGCTAACATGGGGCCAACACCGGATGTTACTCCTACAGAGGATGCGGATAGGCTGTCCGCTACGAATTCTGAAGTGGAGAGTGCCATGAATCACAGGCGTCGTCGGGCCGTACTCCGCGACGCTTGTTTCAATGCCTTCAACTCAGGAGACGCATACATCCGAGCTGCTCAAAGTGGTCTTGCCAGAGCCACGGACTAGTATGTAAAGGATATACGGGTAAGAAAATCTAATAATTATGTATATCAGTAGCCCCTGAGACTTGAAACAGTTGGCACAACTGATTTAAGGATCGTTGTTTGCATAGGTTCTTACGGAGAAGAATACCCAGTTGTCTCAAGAGCTGGAGGAGTGCAAAGCCCAGCTTCAGGCCGCAGTTGCCGCAGTGAAGGAGTCCGAGAAGGCCCCATCTGGTAACACTTGTTTCCATTGCAAAGAATGTCATGTACCAGGTAGTATGCGGCATGCGTGCAAATCTAACAATAGATTCTGCAGATGACTCCGGAGTGAATCCGGAGGTCGTGCGAGGGGATGAGCAACATGCTAAACGACAGCTAAGGGCTGGCGAGCGCGTGCTTACATGGGTTAGGCGGGAGAAAAACGATCTCCAAGACGCAAATACCCGGCTGGGCATTGAACTGAAAGATGTTCGAGCCCAGCTTGCTGACTCCGTAAAAAAGAATAAGAGGCTTCGATGCGGCATTTTCGGTAAGTGCTTGAACGAACTTTTAAAGAGTTCGGTGAAGAAACCGACTGACAGAGTTATATCTGTAGGTATGCTGACGGGTCGTCCCACCGAGGAAATGCCCGGGTCCACAGGTGATCTTCTGCCAGAGCTCTCCCAACTGCACGAACAAGTTCGGCAGGTGATGTAGGGCATTGCCCAAGCCTTGTGGCCATCCGCCTCCCTGCCAGGAGAAATGGGGGAGCTTGTAGAGAAGCTCAAGGGAGCGCGGCGGCGCTTCCGATTATGGAAGATATCAGCCTGCCGACAAGGTGCAAGGGAAGCCTGGGCCATGGTGAAGACGCGATATACCAAGGCTGACTCGAACCACATGGCCGAGGTCGGACCTGTGAGGTCTGATGGGAAAGAGATCCCCGTCAGCTTGGTGTATGACCAGGTAGAATTAGCCGCAAAGTATTCCCAACAGGATTGTAGGCTAGACAGCCTGTTGGATGGTATAGAAGAAGAATTTAGTCAGTCTAAGTGACTGTGTATTTCAAGTGACATGTATTGTCCCTAGCCGGATTGTAAATCATTTGTCATGCAGACCTTTTCGCTTCGACCTCCGGACCCGACAGTCCGGAGTGTATCCGAATACCCGCTTAGTTATGTGAAAACCAGGGTACACGTGGAAACCAGGCGTAGGGGTCATAAGTGCTTGAACAGACAAGTACCCAACTAGCTATGTTATATTACATGGATAGTAAGAAACATCTTCCAGGGAGAATAGTTCTGTTAAGGGTTCCTTTCCCTGGGTACGCATGCATTAATGTGCATGTCCGAACTGCGAAAAGAGACGCATGATATAAACATCTGGGGGCATGTAGTACAATAAATAAAAATCGTTTTTTGTTCACCGACCGAATATTCCCTTAAGAACGCTAGCTTTCGGCTTCACCCAGTCTGAGGTACACATCCGGCTGACCCGGCAGTAACAATCGCAGAGGTGCTCCCCTTATGCCCTAGCCAAATTAACGGGAATGTAGGGCATAAACACAAGAGCCAGGCAACCCAGCTTGGCCAAAACTTAAGTCATATTGATGCATATAATGGCGAAAAAAGGTACATGTGAAAAGTAACACATGTGTGGGGCCTAGAGCCCGGAACGTAGCTATATTAAGCTTCTGTATAAGAAGCCCCCAGGTATCATGAGCGCGGCTAGCGCGTCAAGATTGTGTAGTCAAGACACATTTTAGCCTTTTAAGGCCTTGAATAAAAAAGGGAAGAAAGAAAGATAAGACAGATAACGAATATATAAAAAATTGACAGAGGTAAGGAGACGAACATAGAGTCCGGCAGTAGGCGTAGAACCTTCGGAGTCTGGCTGCATTCCATGGGTTTGGCTCGAGTCGATTGTCCGATGCATCCCGCAAACGGTACGCTCCACCGGTCAGAACTTGGTCAATAACGAAGGGACCTTCCCATTTGGGCTTGAGCTTGTTCTTTTTCTTCTCCGGTAGGCGTAGAACGAGTTCGCCAACGTTATAAGTTTTGGCCCGTACTTCTCTGCTTTGATACCTTCGAGCCTGTTGCTGATAGAATGCGGAACGGGCTTTTGCCACGTCATGCTCCTCCTCCAGGGCGTCCAAGCTGTCCTGCCGATCAAGCTCGGCCTCTTTCTCTTCGTACATGCGCACTCGAGGTGAGTCATGAATTATGTCGCAGGGCAGTACCGCCTCTGCGTCGTACACCATGAAGAACGGTGTGTATCCGGTAGTGCGATTCGGCGTGGTCCGCAGCCCCCATAGTACGGAGTTGAGCTCCTCTACCCAGTGCGTATCAGATTCCTTCAAGGATCGCACTAGTCTGGGTTTAATGCCGCTCATGATAAGACCATTTGCTCGCTCGACTTGACCGTTAGTTTGCGGGTGATAGACAGAAGCATAATCGAGCTTAATGCCGATGTTGCTGCACCAAAGTTTTACCTTGTCGGCTGTGAAGTTCGAGCCATTATCGGTGATGATGCTGTGGGGAATGCCATAACGGTGTACAACCCCGGATATGAAGTCTATCACTGGTCCGGATTCGGCCATTTTGACTGGTTTGGCTTCTATCCATTTGGTGAATTTATCCACCATGACCAATAAGTTTTTTTTCTTATGGCTTCCCCCTTTAAGGGGTCCGACCATATCAAGCCCCCAGACTGCAAAGGGCCAAGTAATGGGGATTGTTTAGAGAGCGGTAGGCGGCATATGGCTTTGGTTTGCAAAAAGCTGGCAACCGACACAACGTTGAACGAGGTCCTGTGCGTCCGCTCGGGCCGTCGGCCAGTAGAAACCTGTACGGAAGGCCTTGCTTACAAGGGCTCGAGCTGCGGCGTGGTGGCCGCCAAGTCCAGCATGAATTTCTGCCAAGAGTTACCGTCCTTCCTCTTCGGAGATACACCTTTGAAGGACTCTGGTAGCACTTTTCTTATAAAGCTCTCCTTCATGGACCTTGTAGGCTTTAGACCGTCGCACAATGCAACGTGACTCGTTTGGGTCCTCGGGTAGTTCCTGCCTAGTTAGGTAGGCCAAGAAGGGTTCTGTCCACGGGGCGATGACAGGCATAATCACGTCAGCGGAAGGTGTCATTTCGGTGGCAGAGCCTCCGATTACGTCAGAGTGTTCGGTGTCTGGTGTTGTGGCCGGGTCCGGACTATTGTTACCGGTCTCTCCTTCCCATACCACGGATGGCTTAAACAGCCTTTCCAAGAAGATATTAGGTGGGACAGGGTCGCGCTTAGCGCCGATGCGGGCGAGGATATCCGCCGCCTGATTGTTTTCCCGGACCACATGGTTGAATTCAAGCCCCTCGAACCGAGCTGACATTTTGAGGACGGCGTTGCGATAAGCCGCCATTTTTGGATCCTTGGCGTCGAAGTCTCCATTTATTTGAGATATTGCGAGGTTCGAGTCCCCACGCACCTCCAGGCGTTGAATGCCCATGGAGACTGCCATCCGGAGACCATGTAACAGGGGCCTCATATTCTGCTGCGTTGTTGGAGTCTGTGTATAGTATTTGGAGTATGTATTGGACTGTATCTCCGGTGGGGGATGTCAGGACAACACCAGCCCCCAGACCAGCCAGCATTTTAGAGCCGTCAAAGTGCATGATCCAATTGGAGTATGCGTCGTACTCTTTAGGGAGTTCGGCTTCTGTCCATTCGGCGACGAAATCAGCCAGTACTTGTGACTTAATGATTCGCCGTGGTTTGCATATTATGTCGAATGGGAGGAGCTCAATAGCCCATTTAGCAATCCGGCCCGTGGCCTCGCGGTTGTTTATTATGTTGTTGAGTGGTACTTCAGAGGACACCATAATTGAACACTCTTGAAAGTAGTGTCGTAGTTTCCGGGATGCCATGAAGACCGCGTATGCTATCTTTTGATAATGTGGGTACCGTGATTTGCATGGAGTGAGGACAGTGGATACATAGTATACCGGCTTTTGAAGCGGGAACTTATGTCCGTCCGTCTCTCGTTCGACGATGAGCACTGCGCTTACAACTTGGTGTGTTGCCGCTATATATAACAGCATTGGTTCGCCGACATTTGGCGCGGCCAAGATTGGGTTTGTGGCCAAAACGTCTTTTAATTCTTCCAATCCGGCCGTGGCCGCATCCGTCCACTCGAAGTGTTCAGTGCGTCGAAGAAGGCGATAAAGAGGCAGTGCCTTTTCTCCTAATCGGGAGATGAAGCGGCTTAAGGCAGCCACGCATCCAGTTAGTTTCTGGATTTGCTTGAGGTCTGTTGGGATAGCCAACTGTGACAGAGCTTGGATTTTAGCCGGATTTGCTTCGATTCCTCTGTTGGAGACGATGAAGTCTAAGAGCTTTCCGGCGGGCACGCCGAAGACACATTTTTCTGGATTGAGTTTAATGTCGTATGTTCAGAGATTGTCGAACATGAGCCTCAAGTTGCCTATTAAGGATTCGACATGTCTGGTTTTAATGACCACATCGTCTGTAACACCCCGCATGTAACTTTCCATATTTGTAACTCCGACTCTTGCCATTTTCGGCTATGTGCTATGATATTTCCCTCCGTGGTCGGGTTTTTGTCTTTTGTTTTGTATTTTGTTCATGTCATGCATTTCATATCATCTCATCATGTGCATTGCATTTGCATACGTGTTCGTCTCTTGCATTCGAACATTTTCCCCGTTGTCCGTTTTGCAATTCGGCGCTCCTATCTCCTCCGGTGCACCCCTCTTGTTTTCTTTCATGTGCGGGTGTCAAACATTCTCGGAATGGACCGAGGCTTGTCAAGTGGCCTTAGTATACCACCCGGAGACCACCGGTCAAGTTTCGTTCCATTTGGAGGTCGTTTGGTACTCCAACGGTTAACCGGGCATCCGCAAAGTCCATTTGTGTGTTGCAGCAAAACCCCCTCAAAAACCAGCCCAAAACCCACCAAACTCTCTTCCATGCTGCAGGTCGTTCGATCACGATCGTGTGGGCGAAAACCGCACCTCATTTGGACTCTCCTAGCTCCCTCTAGCTATATAAGTGCATCCCCTCCCGTATACATTCGCAGTCCAAACCCTACCCTTCTTCCACCTCGCGCCCGGACAAACCCGCCGCCGCCGGACACGTCCACCCGCCACCTCACCTCGGCCAATAGGGCGCTGCCACGTCGCCTTCACCGCCGCCCCAGCCAATCAGAGGCCGCCACCTCATCCCGCGCCGCGCCCTCTCTCTCCTCCCCGCGCCGCCGGCCGGCCGGGCCGAGGCGGGGCCCGCCCGGCCCGATCCGCCGCCGCGGTGCCGCCCTCCGCACGCCCGACCCGCGCCGCCGCCTGTGCTCGCCGCGCCGCCGCCGCCGGGCATCACCGCCGCCGCGCGCCGCCTCCCCGCCGCCGTCGCCGCCTCCTCGCCGCGGCCCCGCCGTCGCCGGCCACCGGCGCCCCCTCGCCGTCGCCTCCTTCCACCTCCCCGACTCCGGCCGCCCTCCATCGCCGGCCCCGAGCCCGAGCTCGAGAGCTTCGGCCTCGATCCGAACTGGTACTGCCGTTGACTTTCCCGTGCCCGAAAATTTCCTAAGTCTTATGATTTTTCCAGCATGTACCCATGTTCAACAGTGCATAACTCCTTGCATGTAGCTCCGTTTCGCACGTGTAATATGTCAAAGCTCGTGATGCTCTACATTTCGTTCAATTGCACCATGTTCATTAGAGGCCATCTTGATGCCCAAATCTCTGTTGCAAGAGTGCTAGTTGCTGTTATCTGCTGGTTCTTATCAGAACTTGGAGATTTGTCATTTTTGTATCATTTAATCTGTGCATCTTATGGGCATGAGCTCTACATGTGTTTTGTGGTATGCCATGCCATCTTTCCAGTGGTGTATGCCATATATTTTTGTGATCTTTGTGGTGACTAGCACAAGCATGCAAACTAGGCCCCGTAATGTTTCTGATTTCAGGGACTTGGTGATTTCTCCAAGTCTTTGTCTGCTGTTATTTTGTTGCCATGTAAACTTGATGCTACAGAGAGATCCATGCATATTTTGGAGATGTTCAGTAAGGATGTTTTGTAGCTATAGTTGTAGTTGATCCATTCCTGCCCTTATCTGCAATTATGGAGTGCCATAGCATGACTCAATCATGCTCTACTTTTGCTATAAAATATTTCTGGCAGATTCTTAACATGATATTCATTTTTGCCAAGCTTGTTGTAGTTGATCCATACATGTTATGTATTTGCTCTTGCCATGAATAGCTTCATAAACATGCCATCTGGCTGTAGGTATGCTTGTTTTGTCATGCATTGCTCTGTAGTGAGTGCATCAAGCTCACAAACATGTCCTCATATTATTGTTTCTGCCATGCTCTGTTTTCTGCTAAGTCTGAAACCTGATAACGTAACTTGCTATCTTTACATGCTTGCCATTATATCTTCTGGTCCTTTTTGGCTTATGGTCATTAAGGGACTTTTGTCATATGCATTTAGTAGAACACTGCCATGCCTTTTTTGCTATGTTAAGTTCTTGTAGCATGTTTATTTCATGCTCTGAACATTGCTACCTGATGCTGTTTTCTGCCATGTCCAGTAATTTCAGTCTGTGAACCTGTTATCTTTTGCACTTTTGCCATGCTTGTTTGAGCTTGATATGTTGTGATCTAGCCGTAGCTCAGTGTTCATAGTTTGTCAAGCATCTCCTGTAGACTACTGCCATGCACTTTGTTGCTATGTTGGAGTGCTGTAGCATTGTTGTTTGTTGCATTTTAAGTGCTATCATGCTGTCAATCGCAGATTCGTGTCATTCTTGTTTTGCTTGCCATTTGCAAACCGTGCATCCGTTTCCGGTGATCTTTATATCGATTTCGACCGAAATCATCTCATCTTTCCAGTGGCATGCTTGGTTTGCCAAGTTACTGCCTTGTTCATCATTTTCCTCCCGGAGCACGCATATGCATCGCATATCATATCTCGCATATCATACATGTTTTGCATCATGTTGCTTGTGCATTTCTCGTGATTGATTGTGGTTCCGTTTGTTTGTGTTCTTGTCTTGGGTAGAGCCGGGAGACAAGTTCGTGAACGAGGAACCTGTTGAGTACGCTTACGAGGATCAAGCTTTCGACAACTCTGAGAACCTTGCAGGCAAGATGACCACCCCTCGAAATCACTTCTATCTTTGCTTTGCTAGTTGTTCGCTCTATTGCCATGCTGCGCTACCTATCATTTTCTATATCATGCCTCCCATATTGCCATGCCAGCCTCTAACCATCCTTTCCTAGCAAACCGTTGTTTGGCTAAGTTACCGCTTTTGCTCAGCCCTTCTTATAGCGTTGCTAGTTGCAGGTGAAGTTGAAGTTTGTTCCATATCGGAACATGGATATGTTGGGATATCACAATATCTCTTATTTAATTAATGCATCTATATATTTGGTAAAGGGTGGAAGGCTCGGCCTTATGCCTGGTGTTTTGTTCCACTCTTGCCGCCCTAGTTTCTGTTATACCGGTATTATGTTCCTTGAGTTTGCGTTACTTACGCGGTCGGGTGATTTATGGGACCCCCTTGACAGTTCGCCTTGAATAAAACTCCTCCAGCAAGGCCCAACCTTGGTTTTACCATTTGCCACCTAAGCCTTTTCCCCCGGGTTTTCGCGAGCCCGAGGGTCATCTTCATTTTTAACCCCCCTCGGGCCAGTGCTCCTTCGAGTGTTGGTCCGAACCGAGCAGCCTGCGGGGCCACCTCGGGGAAACTCGAGGTCTGGTTTTACTCGTAGCTTGACTTATCCGGTGTGCCCTGAGAACGAGATATGTGCAGCTCCTATCGGGATTTGTCGGCACATTCGGGCGGCTTTGCTGGTCTTGTTTTACCATTGTCGAAATGTCTTGTATACCGGGATTCCGAGACTGATCGGGTCTGTCCGGGAGAAGGTTTATCCTTCGTTGACCGTGAGAGCTTATGATGGGCTAAGTTGGGACACCCCTGCAGGGTATTATCTTTCGAAAGCCGTGCCCGCGGTTATGAGGCAGATGGGAATTTGTTAATGTCCGGTTGTAGAGAACTTGTCACTTGACCCAATTAAAATACATCAACTGCGTGTGTAGCCGTGATGGTCTCTTCTCGGCGGAGTCCGGGAAGTGAACACGGTCTGAGTTATGTATGACGTAAGTAGGAGTTCAGGATCACTTCTTGGTCTTTGCTAGATGACGACCGTTCCGTTGCTTCTCTTCTCGCTCTCATTTGCGCATGTTAGCCACCATATATGCTTATTGCCGCTGCAGCTCCACCTCATTACACCTTCCTTTCCTATAAGCCTAAATAGTTTTGATCTCGCGGGTGTGAGATTGCTGAGTCCCCGTGACTCGCAGATTCTACCAAAACAGTTGCAGGTGCCGACGATGCCAGTGCAGATGATGGGATCGATCTCAAGTGGGAGTTCGATGAGGAACGTGGTCGTTACTATGTGTATTTTCCTGATGATCAGTAGTGGAGCCCAGTTGGGACGATCGGGGATCTAGCATTTGGGGTTATCTTATTTTCATCTGGATTTTGACCGTAGTCGGTCTATATGTGTGTATTTTGGATGATGTATGAATTATATTTATGTATTGCGTGAAGTGGCGATTGTAAGCCAACTCTTTATCCCATTCTTGTTCATTACATGGGATTGTGTGAAGATGACCCTTCTTGCGACAAAACCACAATGCGGTTATGCCTCTAAGTCGTGCCTCGACACGTGGGAGATATAGCCGTATCGTGGGCGTAATATCGTCTACGTATGCCTCCACTATTTTGCCGATCTGTGTCTCCAAGCATGTCTGAATCATGCGTTGATAGGTTGCACCGGCATTTTTGAGCCCGAAAGGCATAGTGTTAAAACAGAAGGGGCCATATGGAGTGATAAATGCCGTCGCGGCTTGATCGGACTCTGCCATCTTAATTTGATGGTATCCGGAGTATGCGTCGAGGAAACACAATGAGTCGTGTCCTGCGGTAGCGTCGATAATTTGATCGATGCGAGGGAGGGGGAAGGGATCCTTGGGGCCAGCCTTATTAAGGTCCTTGAAGTCGACACATAGGCGCCAGGATTTGTCCTTCTTTGGTACCATCACCAGGTTTGCTAGCCAGTCCGGATGTTTTATTTCTCGAATGAATCCGGCCTCCAGTAACTTGGCTAGCTCCTCTCCCATGGCTTGTCTCTTAGGCTCAGAGAAGCGCCGAAGAGTTTGCTTGACAGGCTTGAATCCCTTTAGAACGTTAAGGCTATGCTCGGCCAGCCTGCGTGGGATTCCTGGCATGTCTGAAGGATGCCAGGCGAAGATGTCCCAATTCGCGCGCAAGAACTCCCGTAGCACGGCGTCTATTGTGGGGTTTAACTGTACCCCGATGGATGTTGTTTTTGTAGGGTCCGTTGGATGGACTTGGAATTTGACTATTTCATCCGTTGGTTTAAAACAGGTGGCCTTGGATCTTTTGTCGAGTATCACGTCGTCCCTGTCCACTGTGGAGCGCAGCGCAGTTAATTCTTCGGCTGCGAGGGCTTCGGATAACGCCTCGAGGGCCAGTGCGGCTGTTTTATTTTTGGCGCGGAGTGCTATGTCCGGATCACTAGCTAGAGTGATGATTCCATTGGGCCCGGGCATTTTGAACTTTATGTACCCGTAATGGGGTATAGCTTGGAAGATCGTGAATGCCTCCCACCCTAGAAGGGCGTGGTATCCGCTATTGAAACGGGCCACTTGGAATGTGATTTCTTCGGACCTATAATTCTCCGGCGTGCCGAATACCACATCTAGTGTGATTTTCCCAGCACATCGTGCCTCCCGACTAGGGATGATTCCTCTGAAGGTCGTGCTGCTTTGCTCAATGCGGCTTTTGTCTATTTCCATTTTTCGAAGAGTCTCCTCATAGATGAGGTTTAATCCGCTGCCGCCATCCATGAGCACTTTAGTAAGCCGGAAGCCGTCCATAATTGGACTAAGGACCAAGGCGGCTGGTGCTCAGGCTGTTCGGAATTTAGGTTCGTCACTGGCATTGAAGGTGATAGCCGTATCGCTCCATGGATTTATTGCTGCCACGTGGCAGACTTCGGCAAGGCTGCGGAGTGCTCGCTTACGCCTATTATTTGAGGCGAAGGTCTTGAAGACTGTCAATACTGTATTGTTGTTTTCCACGGGATGGTGCTCTGCGGTATTGTTAATGAGGAGATCCTCACCGCTCTTGGCCACCTGCCAGAGTACCCAACATGCTCTAAGGCAGTGTGTTGGCATGGTATCCGCTGTACTGTGAATTTTGCATGGCCCATTAAGCCATCCCTCCAATACGATTCCACGCCCTGTAGTGGGCTTTTGTTTCTTTGTAATTGGATTGGGTGACTTACGAGAGTACACCCTTTTAGTTCGGACGGGGGGTTTAGTGAGAGCCGGAGGATCCCAGAATTTTGTTTGGGTTTTCCAGGCGCTTTCCATCGCACAGTACTTCTGTACTATGGCCGCCAAGTCAGCGAAGTGTGCTATGTCACGGCGACTTATGGTGTTGAGGATTCCCCTATCCGTGCAATTTTTGCAAAAGAATGAAATTGCGTCTTCCTCGCGACAGTCCTTAACCTTGCTCATTACAAGGAGAAATCTGGCCCAATAGTGGTGTACTGTCTCTTGGGGCTCTTATCTAATGTGGGAAAGATCACTTATATCTGGGTGGGTGGGTAGATTTAGGTCCGAACCCTGACCCGATCTGAGACCCAGGGGCGGAGGAGTTTCCGAGCTTGGCAGTTCGGGCTCCGGGATGTTGCCCAATAGGTCTGGCCCACTGCCTGATTCTAGGTTCAAGGCTTGGGCCATGTCCTCCCGTAGACGGGTATCTGGCTCGGAGAGCTTGGGAGTCCGGACATAGTTTGTCCTCAAGATAGAGGAAGAATCGCTGCGTTGCTCCTCCACCACCACTATCTAATGGGTGACCGGCGGAGAGTTAATCTCCCTTTGGTCGGGTTTAAGCCTGATCTGATCATAGTCCGTAGCGACTCCCAAGGCGGCGATGCGATCCAAGAGCTCGTTCAAGGAAGAGAGCTCCATTGGATCCAACTGCTCGGCGAATTCCGAGCCGACGTGGAGGATGTTTTCGATGACCCGAGAAGTCATCGTCGGCGCAACAGCCGAACGGGCGGTCATGACGAAACCGCCTAGTCAGAGAGTTTGGCCTACAGCCAGGGCTCCCCCAGAGGTGATGTTGTCCTTGACAACAAGATGAGCCATCAGCCTTATGATGACGGCACAGCGGAATTCTCAATGAAAGCACCAATGTCGGTGTCAAAACCGGCGGATCTCGGGTAGGGGGTCCCGAACTGTGCGTCTAAGGCGGATGGTAACAGGAGGCGGGGGACACAATGTTTACCCAGGTTCGGCCCTCTCGATGGAGGTAATACCCTACTTCCTACTTGATTGATCTTGATGATATGAGTATTACAAGAGTTGATCTACCACGAGATCGTAGAGGCTAAACCCTAGAAGCTAGCCTATGATTATGATTGTTGTTGTTCTACGGACTAAACCCTCCGGTTTATATAGACACCGGAGGGGGCTAGGGTTACACAGAGTCGGTTACAAGGGAGGAGATCTACATATCCGTATTGCCAAGCTAGCCTTCCATGCCAAGGAGAGTCCCATCCGGACACGGGACAAAGTCTTCAATCTTGTATCTTCATAGTCCAACTGTCCGGCCAAAAGGATATAGTCCGGCTGTCCGAGGACCCCCTAATCTAGGACTCCCTCAACCCCCCCCCTCCATAGTCCCCCACTCGCGCCCTCCCCCCCTTCGAACCCTAGCTCGCGGCCGGCGCCGGCGCCACCGCCAACCCTGCCGGTCTGCTCGTTCCTCCTAGCTTAGATAATAAAGTTCAGGTTATCCAGCGATTCCCATACCGTCGCCCCACTCCCCTGAGTTTTTAGATGAGGCCTGCGGTGTCCCTCCCCGCCAGATCCACATCCCCTGCTCCAGAATGTCGCAGCCTAAGCTCGACCACGTATCCCGAGGAGCCCGACGAGCGTTCGGCCAAGAAGAGGTTTATCATGGCCTCTCCGACGGACGTTGGGAGGTGGCCTCCGTTCGCCCCGACCTGTCGATCCCGGAGCAACACGTCGCCGCGAAAGCCAGCGAAGACGTTGACTACATTGCCATGCCGAAGGCTTCATGTCAGCGGGCTAGCATATTACTGTATCTTGGGAAAGCTGGCTACGACATCAAGCTCGTCCACACCGACGGCTTCACGTGGGCCATGTCACAGGTTAAGTGGTCCATCCCCAACCCCTCTGGTTCAACCGCCGTCGATCTCTTCGACGGCCCTGCCGCTGATCTCCTCTGCCAAGCGGTCAAGGATTTGCGAGCTTTATACGCCATAGAGCCCATTTTGTCACTTCTGAAGGACATGTTCTACGGCGGCGGCTTGGGAACCTCAATTGCCATGTCAGATCTCATTGACCACGACCACGAGGAGGGCACCCACGAAGGTTCTTCCAAGGTGAAACAGCCCATCTGTGACATCAGAGAGCGCACCATGGGTGTGTGCTCTTCCAACTGGAAGGATCCCGTCCATGAAATGTGAGGCAACATTCTATCAGCAAATATTACCTTTTCTATCTTGCCAACCCGTACCCTTTGTTGTAGTAGCATTTGCCGTGCGGTGCTTTAACTCTGTCGTGTTTAATTATTTCAGTTATGCAAAAATGTATTGTTCAATAGGTCTATGTGATGTTTAAGTATGAATTGTCCACTTTAGTTTCACGAATGGCTATATTTGGTTGTTTATAGTGAGTAGATGCCTTGTTTATCTGTATTTGGTTGTTAGGTTGGTTGGAGTGAGCATTTTTTCAGTTATCGAGCAGATGCCTTGTTTTTCTGTATTTGGTTCTTAGTTTGGTTGCAGTGAGTATTTGTCCAGTTATCAAGCAGATGCCTTGTTTGTCTGTATTTGGTTGTTAGGTTGCTTTTTTTTAGCATTTGTCCAGTTATCAAGCAGATGCCTTGTTTATCCGTATTTGGCTGTTAGGTTGCTTTTTTTAGCATTTCTCCAGTTATCAAGCAGATGCCTTGTTTATCTTTATCTGCTTGTTAGGTTGGTTGCAGTGAGCATTTGTCCAGTTTTCAAGCATATGCCCTATTTACCTGTATTTGCTTGTTAGGTTGGTTGCAGTGAGACTCTGTCCAGTTTTCAATGGCTATATTTGGTTGTTATACTGGTCATTTATGCCTTGTTTATTTCAGTCATTCACAATGTGTGGTTCATTATGTGCAAGTCGGAACCGTGCCGCTCGACTACATCAATACCAGTTTGAACGGCTATATTTGGTTCCAGTTATTCCTGGTGTAGTTAACACATGCCCTTTATTTCAGTTTTACACATTTATCTAGTGTGATGTTTAAGCATTACCTACATTCTATTCATTTTCAACAATACCAGTTTGAATTGCAATATTTGATGGCTGTTAAGCCTGCTGTCGGTAACATTGCCTTCCATTTTATATCTGCTTTAACAGCATGCTAAAACCAACACATTCAAGCTATCATTTGGAGATGATGTTGTTTACCTTTGCTATATTTGTTTGATGTTAAGATTGTTGTACTTATCATGCCTTTCCACTACTTATGCAAGAGAACAACCGGAGTGGCCACCATTTTCCGCCGAGGTTAGCTTCATCCCTCGGCTTGTACTCCCCCCGTCGTTCCATAATGTAGTGCATATAGATCTAGGCTTGGACACTAGTTAGCTTCTAATATTGACTTGTTGCTTGTAGGCACATATGCCCTTGGCAAGGATCCACGCATCGACCCTTTTTGCGTATGGGGCAATGAGATATTGATGAACAAGCATCAAGTGAGGAAACTGATAAGGATTATTAGCAAAAAGATACGAATGGTGGTAAGCAAATTATTTGTTTATGCTCTATCCAACACAACAGTGAGCTGTAGGATGGTAACTACAAACTCTGCAGCCTTCTCTTTTTACTGCCCATAATGAATTGTTAGACAACAATGTCTGCATCTTTTTCGTTCCCAGTGGTTCCCGAAGCAGTTCACCCAAGATTACCTCACAAAGTACATGATTGGTGGACACGCAATGAAGGTTAAAGTATCTCATCCAGACTACAATGAGCATCGAGAAGTCCTAATGAAGA
The DNA here is from genome assembly GCF_002575655.3 of Aegilops tauschii subsp. strangulata. Taxonomy (NCBI): domain Eukaryota; kingdom Viridiplantae; phylum Streptophyta; class Magnoliopsida; order Poales; family Poaceae; genus Aegilops; species Aegilops tauschii. The sequence continues at coordinate 237,480,403 of NC_053039.3, read as the reverse complement.
CAGTGAAGGATGGACGGGCAGCCATCACAAGGGGTTGGCCTACAGTCGTGCGCGCCTTACGCATGGAGGAGGGCACAATATGGGCATTCCGCTTCACCTTCTCCAGCAACCAGAATGTCTTTCGCCTCTCTCTTTACAGTCTTTAGTACAACTATGGTTCATCATTCTTTACTTGGTGCTTCTGTAGTTCTTCAGTATATGTACCTGTGCATTGAATTATGGATTCGTGGTTGAACCTATATTTGTAATAAACATGGTTGGATATGAAATAAGTGATTGCCTACTTTCAAATTCATAACATGTGATTTTTAAATTAGGGATTAATTGGATTAATTGTGGATTAAATAGGGATTACACTGCACACGGTTTGTGAAAGCGAAACGTCTGCGATATACATGGAGACCAGAAATGTTTCTAGGATCCACTACATGTGCGATCAATCTCCACTGCACACATGACTTTCTCCTGAAAACTGTTTGCGTTAGGCCACCTTGAGCAAATGTTTATCACATAAAGTGTGTGTGATGGACATCCTTTGCCACACAGTTTCTTCTACGCACCGTGTGTGATGCATTCAATAACGCAAATGATAAAATTATTAATATCGTGTGCAATGGCAATGCTATCACAAACGATTTAACGGGAAAAATTGTGTGTGATGTACCTGTGAACGGAAATGTTTTCCTTGGAGCGACTGTGTGGGATGTACATACGAACGGAAACGTTTAGCGGGGATTGACTGTGTGGGATGTACTTGCGACCGGAAACAATTTCGGCGTATAATTGTCTTTTTAGCTCTACTGTACGTATTTCCATATTTGAGCGCTCGCCGGTCGCACACGACCTCATTTTTCCGAACGTGTGTGCCAGGAGGGCATATCCCCGACGGTTTCTGGGTCATGTGGGAAGGACCCCCCTATCGCCCACACTCACTTGGCGACGGTTCCAAATGCCGTCGCGGAAAGGGGTTAAAAACCGTTTGTTTAGGACCGACGCGCACCAGTGAAGGGGGGCTATGGCTAGACATCTTCCGGGCTAAATATTTACAACCAGGGACCGTTGACTTCTGATCCAATATAGCGCTATCTCAGTTTGTGAGGGATATTAAGAAGGTCCAGTCGTTACTCCGCCTTGGGACAAAATTTGTAGTGCAGGACGGCTGAACAACTTGCTTCTGGAAGGACCGCTGGTGGGGTCCACAACCATTTAGTGTAACCTTCCCGCTCTTGTTTGCTATCTCAACCAATCAGGAGGCAAAGGTTGTGGAAATGTGGTGTCAAGGTCGATGGGCCCCGCGGTTCTGCTGATCTCTGTGTCCCGTGGAGGCCTCAGAATGGGAGAAAATGCGGGATAATTTGAATGGGCTCCGTCTCTTGCATGGAAAGGATGAGGTGTGCTGGCGTCTTGAAGCATCAGGGAGCTTCTCGATGGGCTCACTCTACAAAGAAATCTTCAAAAGCTCGACCCCATGTGACCTAGCGGGGATATGGAAAGCTCGGTTACCAGCAACAATTAAAATCTTCCTTTGATAGGTAGCACATAACAGAATAACTAGTGGATCAGGTGCAAAAACGAAGAGGCCCGGGTGATGGCAAATGTATTTAGTGTGGAGAGGATGAGGACCGCGACCACATCCTCTTCAGATCTATCATGGCTAGATTCGTGTGGAGCGGCGTTCGTGAGGCAATGGGTTGCTCCTAGAACCCAAGTGGTTTCTCGAATTTCTATCGTCTAGCATCTGCCACGATGGGAAGGGATCGAAGGATGGCGTGGGTGGGATTTGGGGCCATCGCATGGGCCCTCTTGATTACCAGAAACAAAGCTTTGATAGAGGGTCTCTTCATTCGTCATCCGGCTGACCTCCTATACAAAATGGTGTATTTTTTGCAGCTATGGAAACTTCTGGCAAGAAACACGGATAGAGGACGGGTGGAGGAGCTCGCAAGCAAGGTGTAAGCAAAGTCCACTAATCTTCGACATGCATCATAGGGAGATCACCGGCCGGCCGCCGCCCTAGATACTACGACAACCTCTGTGTCTTCGCGTAGGTCTTCTTAGGCCTAGCTTAGTTCCGCGCTGCATCGTGTGATGGGCCTTGGGCCTTGTATCTCAATACCTTTCCTGCTTTAGACTTGTATCGTGACGGTTTCGGTTGTAAGGGCCTCATTATAAGGCCGGGAAGATGCCTCCTTTCTAAAAAAACAGCAAGCACCAAGCCATCTGCTAGCTCCAAGGAGAGAAAAACTATGAGGAAGGTTCATGTGTCCAAGAAGGACAAGATCTTCGAGGAGGAGCCAAGTAAGAAAAAGAGGGTGAGGATGTAGTCAGTTCAGGTGACCTTCAAACCCACCTCCTTGAGGAGAGATTCATGCCAAAGGAAGAAGAAGACTAAGAGCCTGCTGCAAACCCACCTCCTGCCAAGCAAGAGAAGCTCATGGCAGATGCCATGAAGAGTGCAGCACCCTCCAAGTCCAAGCGTAAGGCGCCTACTTCCAAGGCAAGAGGGAAGACAATTAGGAGTACCTCTGCTGTTGAGAAGAACAAGGCCCTATTGCCTGAAAGAGAAGAGGAAGAAGAGGATGCCCAAGTGCTCATGAAGCTAAGACCCAGATTGCCAGCGCACAATGATGCTCATCCAGTCGCTGAGAACATGAAGAAGAGAAAAGGGCAAAGGTATGAGGAAATGGAGAGAGGCCGACCCCTACTCCATTAGAAGGAGGACTACAGTTGACTACCGCTTCCACACCGAAGAGCAACAAGATTTTTGTGAGACAGTTCTGCTTGACAAGAAGCCCATTGTTGGTGACATGAAGTGAGTGGACTGGAAGTACATTGATCAACATGAGGACAACTTCCCCCACGTTCATGAGTACTTCAGGTCCATTGGTGTTGATGCATTCACACGAAAGAAGCTGACTTCATGGAATTAGTTTCACTTTCTGCGCTTGAGGGAAATTGCTACTATCTTACAAAACTCTGCGCTTGGAGGCCCAACACGACTACAAGAATAAAGTTGTGACATCAGAGATCAAGCCTAGAGACGTTTAGCTCTATACTTATTTGAACTTTTTGGTACTTCTTGCCAAAGGAGGAGAATCTGTATAGATCATAGTGCTTCGAGTGAGCTAGTGCTTTGCTTTTTCTCGCTTGGTTTGCTTTGAGTTTTTGCTACAACTTGATTCGTGGTGCTTTGAGATACCTTTGTGTGATGCTTGTATGAGACTACATTATCGTGTGCTTGATCATACCGTACATTAATGCTATGCTTGCTTGGATATTAATTTCATATGCTCTTGTATTGTCATTCGCTTTCTTACTTGGTGATGAGTGTCGTTTATGTTGCAATCTTATCATTCTGAGCACTCCACCAAGATGTATGTGACATGGAAGAGTAATCCAAGGAACCTAATCGATTGTGCATTTGCATTCAAACACAATTTTTTAATAATGCACAAATTTAGGGGGACCTCTTGCTTATCACATACTTCTCAAAGCGATGATGCATTTCATTCATTATATTATTTTATCAAAGCTTTGATCTATATGTTGTCATCAATTACCAAAAAAGGGGGATTGAAAGTGAAACTAATCCCCGTGTGGTTTTGGTAATTAATAACAACATATATGTCATTGATCTAATGAACATTGATGATAGATTTCAAAAAAGAACAATGATTGGCATGGCATGGACTAATGGATGTGGACCCTTCAAAATATGAAGAACAAAGTTTGACTACCCCAAGACTCTACATTTTTGGTTTAGTGATCCACGATCACTGTCGGGGAAACGACACCTATGGGATCACTGGAATCCCTTCTACGGTTGGCGGGCACGGGGTTGTGAGAAGAGCAGGTTTAGGAGCTAGCACAAAGATCGTTTACCCAGGTTCAGGCCGCGAGGATGCGTAATACCCTAGTCCTGCTTTGGTGTGTATTTCAGAGTGTTCTTGAGCTCTCGAACTAGCTATGGTGGCTGCGTAGTTCCAAAGAGCCGAATCCCTCTCCGGTATGCCTCGGGCCTCCTTTTATAGTTGAAAAGGGGTTGCCACAGTGGCACGCGGGAGGTGGAAAGGTGTACAGTGCGCGAGCTTATCACCCGACATTACGCGACAAAGCGCATTAAATGCGCTACTTAGGTGTCCATTAGCTTTATCGGGGACGGGAACGAGGCCCGTCCCATCCGTCGCCGCTCTGCCTCGCTTCGACACGCGCCCAGGCCAGCGATGTGCGCAGCACCATGTAGGCAGGCAGGCTGCTGAGGTGGCGCGGTGGCAGGGCCTTCACAAAGATCTGCATGCCACCACGCAGGAGCTTGCTGAGTCGGTGTAGAGGCCGCCCGTCGCCACGCAGGTGCCTGCCCAGCTGGTTGAGCTAACAGCTGCTTGGGGACAGCGGTGGAGTCTTGGCAGGCGCGGGCCTGCCTGTGGCTCTGCTGATGCCCTCGGCAAGGGTCTTGCCGGGGGGCCTGGCAAGGGTCTTGCCGTGGCGCTGCGGTCGTCCCTGGCAAGGCGCTTGCCGGGGGTCTTGTGGATTTCCTCGGCTAGAATCCCGCCGAGGGTCGTCGTCTTCTGGTCCTCGTCTGATCCTGTGTATTTATGATCTTCACAAAGATCTGCATGCCACCACGGAGGTGCCTCCCGAGACCTAGTTCCAGTATAGTTGGCGGCGGCGTTTGGAACCTTTGGTCTCAAGGGTGGCTCGCTCTGCTGGCGTTGGGCAAGCTGCCCCGGCAAGGCTCTTGCCGGGGCCGCGGAGGCCGCCCTGGCAAGGGTCTTGCCGGGGGAGTCCACCTCGCCCCTTTGCTCTTTTATGCTTCTGGTCTCGGAGTTGCTTTGTTTGCCTTGTTCTTCAGTTTCCCTCCGGCTTCCCTCCTCTGCTTTATTAAGTGTGGCCGCGGGCGCGGCTCTGACTGCCCGTGCACAAGTAAAGGGGTCAAAAGGAGAGCCTGTACTTTTGTACACCGACAGGAGCCCCCGGGCCTAGGCCACACATAAGCGCGACGCGTTGTTGGGCTACGCCCAGAACGGTGCGTGGGTAGGTGGGTGGATTTTACCGCAGTAACTTTTCATCCAGTGCGCTTCCCCACGACCCGCATTGAACGCGCAACATGGAGGGTCGTGCGTGACGTGGGGGTCATGCGTGGGGCGGTTCCCGCACGCATGCATCACATCGTGGTAAAGAGGCGACTCGCGCCTTCCCCAAAAAAGAGGGAGGCGCAGAGGCATGGCTCATTTACTCGGGCGGACTCGGGTCATGGCCTTCAAGGCGTCCGTGCCCCATGATCACGGGGTGGGGAATGGTCGCCTCACCCGTCCCCTCAATTATGCTTGCTCGCCCCGTGTCCCCCATGCAGGTGGCAGGCGGTGGAGGCGGGAAACCGGGCCGTCACTGATTGGGGCAGCGGGTCGGTCTTGATTCCCTGCGCCCCGATGGCCGGATTGGCCGGGCGGGGCGGCCGAGCCCCGACCCCGCCCCTTTATAAGAAGAGGGAGGGGGACGGCATCCCACATCCTTTCATCATCCATCCCCATTCACTTCGGCTCCTTTCTTCCGTCTGCCATGGCGAGAGGAGGCGTCGGCCCTTCAAAGGTGGCGGCGAGGGCCGCTGCTCGACAGCGCGTCCCTCCTTCCCAAGAACTCGTGGCGGCGGAGCCGGCCATGAGAGGAAGGGGGAGGGGCGAGGCCGAGGTTGCTGTGGCGCTCGGGGAAGAGGGGGACGGGGCGGCGCTCCATCCTCGCCCCCGCCGGCGATGCCTCCCTCGATGGAGGGCCACGTCGGGGACCAACCCCGCGAGTTCTTCATCAGGCTGCGTCGGCCACCACGTCGCCGCCTCCGTCTTCCTACCCCATTTGCTCGGGAGATGGAGCTCGATCCACCCCAGACCCTCAGGTTGCACATGAGGGGCTGCGGGAACGGCAGCACGCGGGTCGACGTCGACTTCCCCACTCCTCACGCCATGTACCTCCGTCGCGGATGGAAAAGGTTTGCTCGCGTCCACAGCCTGACGGCGGGGCTCGTCCTTTACTTCAAGTTAATGGAGAACGGCCTGCTCTCCGTCAAGGTCTTTGGAGATCTTGGAACTCGCCTGAAGTGCTGTGTGGAGAGCTCCTCCGACGATGAAGATTCCTCCTCGAGCGGGAGTGACGAGGAGGACAGCGACAGCGACGACGAGGGTGTCGAGCGGCGGGACGCCGACCCTGACTGACCGCGTCGCCCCTCCCTCGGCCACGCGCCCTGCCGAGGGCCTTCCTCGTCAAGCTCTCCATCGGCGTGCTCCCCATCGCCTCCTTGGGCAGCTAGTGTAGGAGGGCCAGAGAAGGCGAAGAAGGCGGGCGGCGGCCGTCAAGTCAGAGTACGCGGGCACCAATGCCTTCGTCGCGTATTGTCGGGCCGCTGCCTCATCTTCCAGCTCCTCTCCCGGCACCGGGATGCTCTCTTGGTGCCTTCTGCTTCTCGCACCTCGCCTAGGCGCTCCTTTCGCCCTCCTGCTACCTTGTTCCATCTTCTGAGGAGAGGGACAAGAAAGGGATTACGGGCATCTTATCTTTTTTAGTTTGTAAGCCTGCGGGCACTTGTTAGATTTAAAACTTGTAATCCCCTTGCTCATGTTTTTCATCCCGTATGAGTTGTACCTGTATGGGACATTTTTAATGAAAAAGGGTGCTTGTCGGGTTCTTTGTGAATGAGCGAGGCCCATGCCAAGGAGTGAATCATCGTTATTTTTAAGATAAACATTGTCGCCTGGCAACATGCCTTGTCGTCCCCCCACTTCGGTCGACCATTCTCACGCTCTTGGCGGAGGCAGGGGCAAAGTAGAGTTAGGCCCATCGTTCATTTTCTTGCCACCGCGACTACGACCAAGTTCCGACCCAGGGGATAGCTCTTGGGTACAGGAAAAGGGGAGCATGGTGGTTTAAGAATATAAACGAGGTTTCACATGTCTCAGTTCCATACGGAAATGCATAACAGGGGATGAAAGACTTATCTGAATCCGCAGCCCCCAGCAACCTTGGCTTGCCGTGGTTGGATCCTTGTGTCTTCAGCCCCCGGCAGTCTTGGCTTGCCGGGGCCGGAGTGCCGGTTCGTTCTCTTTCTTCCAAGTGGCTCAGCAGAAGTGTCCACGTGCCCTGCGAACCAAAGAAGATAGAAAGACGCACACTCGACCTCTAGGCTAGGGGTTAGTCGCCGCTTAAGCGCTATCAACCCTAACCGGGGGAGAGACTTAACCTAGCATGCATGCTATAACTTAGGGCGCCAGCGCTTCATTTATTTATGCTCAGGGTCTGCGCCTGGCTTTGTACAGAGGGTTACATGCCTTGCCGGCAAAGCTTGTACAAAAGGTGGCTTGCCGGGAGGCCCGGCAACCGCGCCGTATGGGTAAAACTTGCGAAGATGTTCGATGTTCCAGGAGTTGTGCACTGGGACAGCATCTTCGGTCTCCAGGCAGACTGCACCGGGCCTGGTGACTCGTATTACCCGATAAGGGCCTTCCCACTTTGGCGTCAACTTGTTGGAATTCTTGGCCGATTGAACGCGCCGAAGAACAAGGTCGCCTTCCTCAAAACTTCGAGCATGAACCCTGCGGCTATGGTAGCGGCGCAAGGCTTGTTGGTAGGGTGCTGCTCTCACAGCCGCCCGAAGACGATCTTCCTCAAGGAGCGTTGTGTCATCTTGCCACAATTGCTCTTGCTCAAGCTCGTCGTAAGCGAGCACTCGAGGTGACCCGTATATGAGTTCCGTGGGGAGAACTGCTTCTGCCCCGTATACCAGGGCAAAGGGTGTCTGGCCGGTGGCTCGATTTGGCATCGTCCTGGTAGACCAAAGAACCGCCGACAACTCATCAATCCAGCGCCTTCCGCTCTTGTGCAGCCTGTCAAAAGTCTTTGTCCTCAGGCCTCGCAACACTTCAGCATTTTCCCTCTCCGCCTAGCCGTTGCTCCATGGGTGTGCCACGGAAGCGAAACAGACCTTGCTGCCGAGGTCTTGGATGTATTGCATGAAGGTGTGTCTTGTGAACTGCGTGCGTTGTCGGTGATGACTCTGTTTGGCACACCAAAATGGCACACTAGCCCCTTGAAGAACTTGACGGCTGACTGTGCTGTCACCTTCCTCACTGCTTCCACCTCCGGCCACTTTGTGAACTTGTCGATCGCAACGTACAAGTACTCAAAGCCCCCGACAGTGCGGGGGAAAAGGCCCAGGATGTCGAGCCCCCAGACCAAGAATGGCCAGGAAAGAGGAATTGTTTGAAGGCTTGAGCTGGTTGATGAAGCTTCTTCGAATGGAACTGACACGCTTCACACTTGGTTACTAGTGCTGTTGCATCCTGAAGGGTAGTGGGCCAGAAGAAACCCTGCCGGAACGCCTTGCCCGCAAGGGCCCTCGACCCTATGTGGGAGCCACATATGCCTCCGTGTATCTCCGCCAACAGCTCCAGTCCTTCCTCCCGGGGAATGCACTTCAATTTCACACCGTTCGGTCTCTTCCTGTACAGGACGTCATCAATGAAATGATACATAGCAGACCAACGGGCTACTTTCTCCACTTCTTCCTGCTCCTCAGGAAGCTCCCCTGTTTGGAGGAATCGGACGGTATGTTGTGCCCATGTCGGAGCCTGAGGCTCGACGGCAAGGACCAAAGGTATTTCTTCTGCCATGGGAGCAGTCGTCTCTATGGCCAGGGCTTGACGGCCTACCGGAGTCAGTCGCTCCTCGGCACGCTCAGAATCCACGGCAACACCCTTGCCGGCGGCCCCTGGGGGCTCAGCAGGAAAGTACTTGCCGGGGCTTGATTTCCTCTATTTTCTGCTCCGTTGATGGTTCGGCGGATGGTTGAGTTAACCGAAGCAAAAAAGTACCTGGTTCCACAGGTAGCTTGAATGCAGCGCGCTTTGACAGGTAATCAGCGATGTCGTTCTCCGCTCGGGGAACGTGCGCCGCTTGTATATCGTCAAAGCGCTCCTCCAGCTTCCTCACCTCATCTACATAGGCCTCCATCAACGGGCTCTGATAATCTTTGTTGACTTGTCTGACGACAAGCTGTGAATCACCCCTGACGATGAGCTTTAACCCCGAGGTCTACCGCGATCCTGAGACCGGCAAGCAACCCCTCGTACTCATCAGTGTTGTTGGTGGACATCTCCCTGGGAAAGTGCATCTGGATTACATACTTGAGGTGCTCTCCGATGGGTGCGACGAGCAGCACACCAGCACCGGCGCCTTGCAGCGAGAAAGCCCCGTCAAAGTACATGATCCAGTTGTGACTTGCTTCCTTGCCGGGGAGAGTGGTCTCCTGGATTTCCTCGTCAGGCATTGAGGTCTATTCTGCAATGAACTCCGCCATGAATCTGCTCTGGATTGTCGAAGTACTTTCAAACTTCAAACCAAAGCTTGATAACTCCAAGGCCCACTCCACAATCCTTCCGGTTGCGTCTGGGTTGTGGAGTATCCGTTGCAACGGGAGGCAGGTGACGACGGTGATTTCGTGTGCTTGGAAGTAGTGACGCAGCTTCCTCGAGGCCATAAGGAGGCCGAAGAGCAATTTCTGCACACCAGAGTACCTTGACCTAGCCCCCTGCAGGAGGGAGCTGACAAAGTAAACCGGGTGCTGCATCATCTTCTTCTTCTGCACCCCTTCATTTGATTGCATGGGCCCTGTCCCGATGGCGTCAGACTCTACCGGGGGCCTTGCCTTGCCGGCATCGGGCCCTGCTGGGGGAATCTCTGGCTTGCCATCCGCCAGTCCCGCCGTCGCCACTACCTCTTCGTCGACCTCCCTCTGCGCCACTAGTGCGGCGCTACCACTTGATTCTTCGCCGCCAGATACAGCAGCAACGGCTCTTGTGGTTTAGGCGCCACCAATACCGGTGTAGAAGAGACGTATTTCTTCAGATCCTGCAGTGCTGCTTCGGCCTCCGGGGTCCACTCCATTGGGCCCGCCTTTTCAAAATCTTGAAAAAGGGAAGGGCACGCTCGGTAGACTTGGAGATGAATCGGCTCATGGCGGCAACGCAGCCAGTGAGCCGACGCACATCCTTGATCCGCTTGGCGCCTCAATCTGCTCGATAGCCTTGATCTTGTCTGGGTTTGCCTCGATCCCACGCTGCGACACAAAGAACCCGAGAAGTTTGCCGGACGGAAAGCCGAAGACACACTTCTCAGGGTTCAGCTTGAGGTTGATCTTGCGCAGGTTGGCAAACGTCTCTTATAAGTCTTGTACAAGAGTTGCCTTGTCCTTGGTTTTGACCACTATGTCATCCATGTAAGCTTCCATATTTCTATGTAGCTGGGGCTCAAAACCAATTTGGACCGCCCTTGCGAACGTCGAGCCAGCACTCTTCAACCCGAAAGGCATCCGTAAAAAGCAATACGTACCACATGGGGTGATGAATGTTATTGTAACGCCCACGATGCGGCTATATCTCCCACGTGTCGAGGCACGACTTAGAGGCATAACCGCATTGTGGTTTTGTCGCAAGAATGGTCATCTTCACACAATCCCATGTAATGAACAAGAATGGGATAGAGAGTTGGCTTACAATTGCCACTTCACACAATGCATAAATATAATCCATACATCATCCAAAATACACACATAGACCGACTACGGTCAAGATCCAAATGAAAATAAGATAACCCCAAATGCTAGATCCCCGATCGTCCCAACTGGGCTCCACTACTGATCATCAGGAAAAGACACATAGTAACGACCACGTTCCTCATCGAACTCCCACTTGAGATCGATCCCATCATCTGCACTGGCATCGTCGGCACCTGCAACTGTTTTGGTAGAATCTGTGAGTCACGAGGACTCAGCAATCTCACACCCGCGAGATCAAGACTATTTAAGCTTATAGGAAAGGATGGTGTAATGAGGTGGAGCTGCAGCAGGCAATAAGCATATATGGTGGCTAACATACGCAAAAGAGAGCGAGAAGAGAAGCAACGGAACGGTCGTCGACTAGTAATGACCAAGAAGTGATCCTGAACTCTTACTTACGTCATTCATAACTCAGACCGTGTTCACTTCCCGGACTCCGCCGAGAAGAGACCATCACGGCTACACACACTGTTGATGTATTTTAGGCGAGGTCAAGTGACAAGTTCTCTATAACCGGACATTAACAAATTCCCATCTGCCTCATAACCGTGGGCACGGCTTTCGAAAGATAATACCCTGCAGGGGTGTCCCAACTTAGCCCATCATAAGCTCTCACGGTCAACGAAGGATAAACCTTCTCCCGGAAAGACCCGATCAGTCTCGGAATCCCGGTTTACAAGACATTTCGACAATGGTAAAACAAGACCAGCAAAGCCGCCCGATGCGCCGACAAATCCCGATAGGAGCTGCACATATCTCGTTCTCAGGGCACACCGGATGAGACATCCTACGAGTAAAACCAGACCTCGAGTTTCCACGAGGGGACCCCGCAGTCTACTCAGTTCGGACCAACACTCGAAGGAGCACTGGCCCGGGGGGTTAAAATAAGATGACCCTCGGGCTCGCGAAAACCCGGGGGAAAGGCTTAGGTGGCAAATGGTAGAACCAAGGTTGGGCCTTGCTGGAGGAGTTTTATTCAAGGTGAACTGTCAAGGGGGTCCCATAAATCACCCAACCGCATAAGGAACGCAAACTCAAGGAACATAATACCGGTAAGACAGAAACTAGGGTGGCAAGAGTGGAACAAAACACCAGGCATAAGGCCGAGCCTTCCACCCTTTACCAAAATATATAGATGCATTAATTAAATAAGAGATATTGTGATATCCCAACATATCCATGTTCTGACATGGAACAAACTTCAACTTCACCTGCAACTAGCAACGCTATAAGAAGGGCTGAGCAAAAGCGGTAACTTAGCCAAACAACGGATTGCTAGGAAAGGATGGTTAGAGGCTGACATGGCAATATGGGAGGCATGATATAGCAAATAATAGGTAGCGCAGCATGGCAATAGAACGAACAACTAGCAAAGCAAAAATAGAAGTGATTTCGAGGGGCGGTCATCTTGCCTGCAAGGTTCTCAGAGTTGTCGAAAGCTTGATCCTCGTAAGCGTACTCAACAGGTTCCTCGTTCACGAACTCGTCTCCCGGCTCTACCCAAGACAAGAACACAAGCAACGGAACCACAATCAATCACGAGAAATGCACAAGCAACATGATGCAAAACATGTATGATATGTGATGCATATGCGTGCTCCGGAGGGAAAATGATGAGAAAGGCAGTAACTTGGCAAACCAAGCATGCCACTGGAAAGATGAGATGATTTCGGTCGTAATCGATATAAAGATCACCGGAAACGTATGCACGGTTTGCAAATGGCAAGCAAAACAAGAATGACACGAATCTGCGATTAACAGCATGATAGCACTTAAAATGCAACAAGTAACAATGCTACAGCACTCGAACATAGCAACAAAGTATATAACAGTAGTCTACAGGAGATGCTTGACAAAACATGAACACTGAGCTATGGCTAGATCACAACATAACAAGCTCAAACAAGCATGGCAAAAGTGCAAAAGATAACAGGTTCACAGACTTGGTGAAATTACTGGACATGGCAGAAAACAGCATCAGGTAGCAATGTTCAGAGCACGAAATCGACATGCTACAGGAACTTAACATAGCAAAACAAGGCATGGTAGTGTTCTACTAAATGCATATGACAAAAGTCCCGTACTGACCATAAGCCAAAAAGGACAAGAAGATATGACGGCAACCTTGTAAACATAGCAAGTTTCGTTATCAGGTTTCAGACTTAGCAGAAAACAGAGCATGGCAGAAACAATAATATGAAGGCATCTTGGTGAGCTTGATGCACTCACCACAAGGCAATGCATGACAAAACAAGCATACCTACAGCAAGATGGCATGTTTATGAAGCTATCCATGGCAAGAACAAAAGCATAGCATGTATGAGACAACTAGAACAAGCTTGGCAAAATTGCATATCATGTTAAGAATCTGCCAGAAATATTTTATAGCAAAAGTAGAGCAAGATTGAATCATTCTATGGTACTCCATAATTGCAAACAAGGGCAGGAATGCATCAATTACAACAATATCTACAAAACATCCTTAATGAACATCTCTAAGATATGCATGGATCTCTCTGTAGCATCAAGTTTACATGGCAACAAAATAACAGTAGACAGACTTGGAGAATTCACTAAGTCCCTGAAATCAGAAACATTACGGGGCCTAGTTTGCATGCTTGTGCTAGTCACCACAGAGATCACAAAAATAATGGCATATACCACTGGAAAGATGGCATGGCATACAACAAAACACATGTAGAGCTCATGCCCATAAGATGCACAGATTAAATGATACAAAAATAACAAATCTCCAAGTTCTGCTAAGAACCAGCAGATAACAGCAACTAGCACTCTTGCAACAGAGATTTGGGCATCAAGATGGCGTCTCATGAATATGGTGCAATTGAACAAAATGTAGAGCATCACGAGACGAACAATTTTACATATTACACGCGCGAAACGGAGCTATATACAGAGAGTTATGACATGATGAACAGGTGCACATGCTGTGAAATCATAAGGACTTGGTGAAAAACGAGGGGCGAAGAGAAAAGTCAACCACGGTAGTTTTGGATCTGGATCGGGGAGTTCGTCGCCGGCGACGGGAGAGGAGGAGATGGCGGCCGACGAGGAGAGACGTGAGGACGGCGAGGGGACGGCCGGAGTGGCCGAGGCGCGGCGGCGGAGGAGGAGGCGCCGGGCGGCGGCGGCGTCGTACGGGCGCAGCGGCGGAGCTTCGCGCGGACGCGGGGGCCGGCGATGGCCGGCGCGCGGACTCCGGCGCGGCGGAGCGGCGAGGCTGGCGGCGCGCGGTGGAGGAGCTCGCGGGGCGGCGGCGGCGGGCCGCGGGGGCCGGGAGCGGGCTCCCCGGGCCGCAGGCGGCGGCGGGCGCGCCTGCCACGTGGCGGGCCACGATTGGCTGCGGGCGGCGGCGGGTTTGCGTCCGGCCGGCGGCGGACACGTCCGGCGGCGCGAGGGGAACGAGCTAGGGTTTGGACTGCGCGAAAATTTCGGGGGTCTCACATATTTATAGGTAGAGGGAGCTAGGAGAGTCCAAATGAGGTGCGGTTTTCGCCCACACGATCGTGATCGAACGACCTACAGCATGGAAGAGAGTTTGGTGGGTTTTCGGCTGTTTAGAGAGGGGGGTTTTACTGGAACACACAGAAGGCATCTGCGGTTACCCGGTTAACCGTTGGAGTACCAAACGACCTCCAAATGGAACGAAACTTGACCGGTGGTATACCAAGGCCACTTGACAAGCCTCGGTCCATTTCGAGAACGTTTGACACCCGCTCACGAAAGAAAACAAGAGGGGTGTGCCGGAGGAGATGGGAGTGCCGGATTGCAAAACGGACAACGGGGAAAATGCTCGGATGCATGAGACGAACACGTATGCAAATGCAATGCACATGATGACATGATAAGAAATGCATGACATGAACAAAAAACAAAACGTAAAACAAAACCCGACCACGGAGAGAATATCATAACACATAGCCGAAAATGGCAAGAGTTGGAGTTACAAATATGGAAAGTTACATGCGGGGTGTTACAGTTATCTTCTCTTCGTCTTCTCTTGTCATGAAGATCTGGTGGTAGCCCGAGTAGGCGTCGAGGAATGATAACAGATCACACCCAGCCGTGGAGTCAACAATTTGGTCAATGCGCGGCAACGGGAAGGGGTCCTTAGGACAAGCCTTATTGATATATGTGTAGTCAATACACAGCCTCCACTTCCCGTTTGCCTTGCGCACCACCACCGGATTAGCCAACCACGTCGGATGGAGCACTCCCCTCACCAAGCCTGCTGCTTCCAACTTCCTGATCTCCTCTGTGATGAACTCCTGCGTTCCAAAGCTTGCTTCCTGACCTTCTGCTTGACAGGTCGCGCATGGGGGCAGACAGCAAGATGGTGCTCAATCACTTCCCTGGGAACGCCGGGGATGTCAGATGCTTGCCATGCAAACACATCGACATTCGCCCGCAGGAAAGTGACGAACGCGCTTTCCTATTTGCTGTCGAGGGTGGAGCTTATGGTGAAAGCCCCTCCCATGCCATCCTCCTTCACGGACACCTTCTTGGTCTCTGGTGGCGCAGCTCTGGATTTCTTGCTCTTGCCGGTGGAGCTCTCTGGCACGTCCTCGACGGTAGCACAACACTCCGAAGAGGTGCGCTTGCCGGAGTGGGTGCGAGAGGTCTTGCCGGTCTTCTTCTTCCCTCCCGGGGTTTCAGCGGCAGGAGCAAGTGCCTTGGGGGCAGCTGCTACAACTGCTTCCCGGTAGAGTAGGTCGTCGCAGATCAACGCATCCTTCTTGTCGCAGGGAACGGTGATGATGGTCATCGGCCCAGGCATCTTCAGCGTGTTGTAGGCGTAATGCGATGCCGCCATAAACTTGGCTAGTGCCGGGCGGCCGAGGATCCCATTGTAGGGCAAAGGGATCTCGGCTACATCAAAGACAATCCTCTCCACCCTGTAGTTCAACTCGCCTCCAAACGTCACAGGCAACGTGACCTTCCCTTCGGCTGGCTCCTTCCCGGGTTGACCCCTTGAAACATGCCCGTCTCCTCGAGGTCTCCGTCAGGAATTTGCAGCCTTTTGATCACAACGGGTGAGATTAAGTTCAGACCGGCCCCGTCGTCAACCAGCATCTTGTTCACCTTGAGGTTGTGTATCGTTGGTGAAACCAACAACGGCAAACACCCAACCGCAGTTGTGCGATCAGGGTGATCCTCGGCGCCAAAAATGACGGGCGTGCTGGACCACTTCAGCGGCTTCTGAGCGTCGAACGATGACTCCGCTGCTGTGATCTCACGCGCCCACTGCTTGAGCTGGTGGTGAGAAGTGTGCAGCAAGGCGCCACCATCAACGCACATGGCCTCCGTAGCCTTCTGAAACTCTTGCTCACCAGACTCGTCGTCCTCGTCATGATCGTCATCTTCCTGCTTCTTGTCGCGGCCCCGAGCGGGCCTCTCTTGTTGGTTATCCTTCCCGCGGCGGCCTCCTTGGCCGCCATGCTTTTTGCCGGATCCTTCGGCACCATCCTGACCCTTCTCCTTGTCTCGCCTCTCATACTCGGCCTTTTGCTTCTCAGCAAGCAGCTCGACTTGTCGGCAGTTCTGGAGGTCGTGGCCCTTGGTGCGGTGGATCTTGCAGTATTGCTTATCGGAGCCTCCTGGCTTGTCGGCAGCCGCCAAGGCCCGGCAAGCGGTGCACCCGGCAATCTCCTTGCCGGGGTCTTCTGCCTTGGCCTTCTTGGCAGCACCGGTGTCGTCGGATCCCTTGGCGGCAAGCACGACCTTTCCCTTGCGTTTCCTGTTGCGACGCCGACCCTTCTTCGTCGGGGCGGTGGTGTCTTCGTCGGTAGAGTCGGTTTCCACGCCGGGGTACTTCCTCCCCTCTTCAGCCCGAGCGCATCTATCAGCCAGAACATAGAGTTCGGCCACATCCTGGACCTTGTTCATCGCCAGCTCTTCACGCATCTTGCGGTTGCGCACATTCTGATGGAACGCGCTGATCACGGCGGCAGGATGAACATCTGGGATGTTGTATTGCACCCAGCTGAACCTCTGTATGTACTTGCACAGGTTTTCACCTTCCTTCTGGGGAATGATGTGCAAATCACTTGCCTGGCCATGAGCTTGGTGGCCTCCGGTGAAGGCACCAAGAAACTCATGACACAGATCCGACCAAGAAGAAATGGAATCCGCCGGCAAGTGCATCAACCAAGACATGACATTGGGTTTCAGGGCCAATGGGGAGTAATTGGCAAGCACCTTGTCGTTTCGCGAGCTCCAGCGGCTTGCATCGCGATGGTGTAGATGCTAAGGAACTCCGACGGGTGGGTCTTGCCGTTGTACATTTCGCCGACGTCGGGCTTGAACGTACGTTGGGATGGCCACTGCAACTGCCGCAGCTCACGGGTAAAGGTCGGGAAACCCACCTCGTAAGGTAGGCCGCCGAAGCCTCCCGGTGGTGGGTGGTCCATAGCGGGCCCCGCCCGCCTATCTGACTGGTGGCGTGTATCGCGCCGGCGCTCGATGGTGGTTCGAACGTCGTCATGAGCTCGCTCCCAAAGAACTTGGCGCTGGTCGCGGTGGGTCCGTGGGTTGGACGACGCTATGAAAATGTTATCACAAGCGTCAACACGACGGATCGACACCCGCGGTGGCTGGCGTGGAGGAGGAGAGTGCACCGTGGCCGCAGCACCTCTGTCCCCTCCACCGCTGGCATGCGGTGGTTCGACGGAGCGCCGGCCTGAGGGCCCCGCCGGCCATGGCTTGTCTCGATTGGCGACGCCGACAAGGCTCCGGATGGTGGCCCTCCACTCATCGAGCTTTTCCGCAGCAGGAGGGAAGTCGAGGAGTAGCTGCGCGCGCGCCAAAGCTTCTGCTGGCGTGGGTGGCGGCGAGAGCTGCGTGGACCATGGCGCGCTTCGACTTCTAACCATGTTAGAAGGAGCTCTATCACGGCCCAGCGGCTGCGTGCCATTTTCGCCAGCACTTCGGCGGGCATGCTGGCCTCCTTCGTCTCGCAGATGATGCACATGACTCTTCCCACGGCGGCGGCCGGGGTCTCCAGCGTGGTGGCGCTGCTCGTCGCACACACCCTGGGAAGAGTGCATTCTGGGTGCCGGCGTAGGCGTCTTGGAGGTTGTTGCGCCACCCGTAGGTGGCACAGCGACACCCCTGGAGAGCCCCGCGCTGCCTGCGGGGGGCCCAGCCCCGTGTTTGGATTTGGCGGTGTGCGGCCCGTCGTCTGGCGCACGAACGACGCCGCTTGCCAGGCTCTGACTGCCAGAGCGATGCTGGTCCTCGCGGGCCGTGGTTCGGGTTCAGTCCGCGACCGGCCCGCTGCTCGCCCGCACTAGCACGGGCCGTTCGGCTCCCGACAAGCCGATCACCGTGATCGTCTTCTTCTTGGGAGCCATGGCGATGAAGAACTGCTAGGCTAACTGCTAGACCAGATTCTCACAACTGCGCCCCCTACCTAGCGCGCCAAAGATGTCGGGGAAACGACACCTATGGGATCACTGGAATCCCTTCTACGGTTGGCGGGCGCGGGGTTGTGACAAGAGCAGGTTTAGGAGCTAGCACAAAGATCGTTTACCCAGGTTCGGGCCGCGAGGATGCGTAATACCCTAGTCCTGCTTTGGTGTGTATTTCAGAGTGTTCTTGAGCTCTCGAACTAGCTACGGTGGCAGCGTAGTTCCAAAGAGCCGACTCCCTCTCCGGTATGCCTCAGGCCTCCTTTTATAGTTGAAAAGGGGTTGCCACAGTGCCACACAGGAGGTGGAAAGGTGTACAGTGCGCGAGCTTATCGCCCGGCATTACGGGACAAAGCGCATTAAATGCGCTACTTAGGTGTCCATTAGCTTTATCGGGACGGGAACGAGGCCCGTCCTGTCCGTCGTCGCTCTGCCTCGCTTCAACACGCGCCCAGGCCAGCGATGTGCGCTGCGCCATGTAGGCAGGCAGGCTGCTAAGGTGGCGTGGTGGTAGGGCCTTCACGAAGATCTGCATGCCACCACGCAGGTGCTTGCTGAGTCGGTGTAGAGGCCGCCCGTCGCCACGCAGGTGCCTGCCCAGCTGGTTGAGCTAACAGCTGCTTGTGGACGGCGGTGGAGTCTTGGCAGGTGCGGGCCTGGCTGTGGCCCTACTGATGCCCTCGGCAAGGGTCTTGCCGGGGGGACCGACAAGGGTCTTGCCGTGGCGCTGCGGTCGTCCCCGGCAAGGCGCTTACCGGGGATCTTGTGGATTTCCTTAGCTAGAATCCCGCCGAGGGTCGTCGTCTTCTGGTCCTCGTCTGATCCTATGTATTTATGATCTTCACAAAGATCTGCATGCCACCATAGAGGTGCCTCCCGAGCCCTAGTTCCAGTATAGTTGTTGGCGGCGTTTGGAACCTTTGGGCTCAAGGGTGGCTCGCTCTGCTGGCGTTGGGCAAGCTGCCCCGGCAAGGCTCTTGCCGGGGCCGCGGAGGCCGCCCCGGCAAGGGTCTTGCCGGGGGAGTCCACCTCGCCCCTTTGCTCTTTTATGCTTCTGGTCTCGGCGTTGCTTTGTTTGCCTTGTGCTTCGGTTTCCCTCCGGCTTCCCCCCTCTGCTTTATTAAGTGTGGCCGCGGGCGCGGCTCTGACTGCCCGTGCACAAGTAAAGGGGTCAAAAGGAGAGCCCCTCCTTTTGTACACCGACAATCACATTGAGTCCCTTAGGAAAGCCAATACTATTAAAAGGTATGGGATATTGTTGATGAGGTTGTTACTCAAAGTGCTGAGTGATATTGCTCCAAAAATCCTCAATCACTTTCCCACAATCACATCTATCCAAACCCTAATCATCATTTCGGTCCCACCGATACTATCTACTTCGGACCCACCGACATGATCATTCTACTCCCATAGCCAAAACCCTAACATTTCGGTCTGACCAAATTGGTTCTCGGTCCCACCGGGATGGCTTGCCAAGTTTCTGTGATGAAGTTGTTTCGTTTCGGAATCTCTGGGACAAAATGATCGGAATCACCGAGAAGCAGCTCCGCCTTTGCCATTGCACTTCGGTCTCACCGAGATGGTATAATCAGTCTCACAAAAGATGCCAACGGTCAAGTCTTTTGCACTAGTCTGTCTCATCAAGATTTTCCTTTCGGTGCCACCGAGTTGGGTCAAAGACTTATAACGGTTGAGTTTTTGTTGCTGCCTATTTATACCCCTCCACCACCACTCACTCTCAAAGGAGAGCCATCAGAATGAAACACAATTTCCACCATTCATTTCTGAAAGAGAACCACATGCTCATGTGTTGAGATCAAGATATTCCATTCCTACCATTTTAACCTTGATTTCTAGCCTCTTCAAGTTGCTTTCCACTTCAATCCTTCTCCTACCCAAGCCAAATCTGTGAGAGAGGTGGAGTGTGAGGAGACTATCATTTGAAGCACAAGAGCAAGGAGTTCATCACCAACACAACATCTATTACCTTTTAGAGAGTGGTGTCTCCTAGATTGGTTAGGTGTCACTTGGGAGCCCCTAAGATCATGTGGAGTTGAACCAAGGAGTTTGTAAGGGCAAGGAGATCTCCTACTTCGTGAAGGTCTACCTGAGTGAGGCTAGTCCTTCTTGGACGAAAGTCATGGTGAAATAGAAAAGGTTGCTTCTTCGTGGACCCTGAAGGAAATATGCCCTAGAGGCAATAATAAAGTATTATTTATTTCCTTGTATCATGATAAATGTTTATTATTCATGCTAGAATTGTATTAACCGGAAACATAATACATGTGTGAATATATAGACAAACAGAGTGTCATTAGTATGCCTCTACTTGACTAGCTCGTTAATCAAAGATGGTTATGTTTCCTAGCCATAGAAATAAGTTGTCATTTGATTAACGAGATCACCTCATTAGGAGAATGACGTGATTGACTTGACCCATTCCGTTAGCTTAGCACTCGATCGTTTAGTATGTTGCTATTGCTTTCTTCATGACTTATACATGTTCCTATGACTATGAGATTATGCAACTCCCGTTTACCGGAGGAACACTTTGTGTGCTACCAAACGTCACAACGTAAATGGGTGATTATAAAGGTGCTCTACAAGTGTCTCCAAAGGTACTTGTTGGGTTGGCGTATTTCGAGATTAGGATTTGTCACTCCAATTGTCGGAGAGGTATCTCTGGGCCCACTCGGTAATGCACATCACTATAAGCCTTGCAAGCATTGTGACTAAATGAGTTAGTTGCGGGATGATGTGTTACGGAACGAGTAAAGAGACTTGCCGGTAACGAGATTGAACTAGGTATCGAGATACCGACGATCGAATCTCGGGCAAGTAACATACCAATGACAAAGGGAACAACGTATGTTGTTATGCGGTCTGACCGATAAAGATCTTCGTAGAATATGTGGGAGCCAATATGGGCATCCAGGTCCCGCTATTGGTTATTGACCGGAGACGTGTCTCGGTCATGTCTGCATAGTTCTCGAACCCGTAGGGTCCGCACGCTTAAAGTTACGATGACAGTTTTATTATGAGTTTATGTATGTTGATGTACCGAAGGAGTTCGGAGTCCCGGATGAGATCGGGGACATGACGAGGAGTCTTGAAATGGTCGAGACGTAAAGATCGATATATTGGACGACTATATTCGGACTTCGGAAAGGTTCCGAGTGATTCGGGTATTTTTCGGAGTACCGGAGAGTTACGGGAATACGTATTGGGCCTTATTGGGCCATACGGGAAAGAAGGAAAAGGGCCTCAAGGGTGGCCGCACCCCTCCCCTTGGTCTGGTCCGAATTGGACTAGGGAAGGGGGGCGCCCCCTTCCTTCCTTCTCTTTTTCCCTTCCTCTTTTCCTATTCCATATGGGAGGTGGAATCCTACTAGGACTAGGGAGTCCTAGTAGGACTCCACACTTGGTGCGCCCCCTCCTAGGGCCGGCCTCCTCCTCCCTTGCTCCTTTATATACGGGGGCAGGGGGGCACCCCAGAGACACAACAATTGATCCTTGAGATCTCTTAGCCGTGTGTGGTGCCCCCCTCCACCATATTACACCTCGATAATACCGTTGCGGAGCTTAGGCGAAGCCCTGCGTCGGTGGAACATCATCATCGTCACCACGCCGTCATGCTGACGAAACTCTCCCTCAACACTCGGCTGGATCGGAGTTCGAGGGACGTCATCGAGCTGAACGTGTGTAGAACTCGGAGGTGCCGTGCGTTCGGTACTTGATCGGTCGGATCGTGAAGACGTACGACTACATCAACCGCGTTGTGTTAACGCTTCCGCTATCGGTGTACGAGGGTACGTGGACAACACTCTCCCCTCTCGTTGCTATGCATCACCATGATCTTGCGTGTCCGTAGGAATTTTTTTGAAATTACTACGTTCCCCAATAGACCCTTCATGGGAGGAGCCCTCTGTGGACTCGCGCAACCGTTACCCTCCATGAGTTGAAGTCTCCATCAACGTGGACGTATGATAGCACCACCTATCAGAACCACGCCAAAATCATCGTGTCTTCATTGCGTTTGAAATCTCCAAACCCCTCCTTTACTTACATGTGCAATGCTTTACTTTCCGCTGCTACACTCTTAGAATTGCATGTGTAGGGTGATACTTGACTTGCTAGAATTGCTAAAATCTGCCTACAACTAAAATTGGGAAAAGGTTAGGTTTTATTTGGTCAAGTAGTCTAATCACCCCCCTCTAGACATACTTTCAACAGATGTCTTCAAGGTAAAGATGAATGTTCACCCAATCTTGTTCTTCAAAACAAGCTTTCTATAGGCTCAACTCTAACATGACCAATCTTTGGATAACTCCTTGAATAATACCTTGGTCAACACATAATTGTCTTCTTTTCTCCTTGAAACCAACATATGGTGTTCAAGCATTGCCTATAGAAAACCTTAAAGTATAACTCAAAGCAACCATTAGTCCATAGGGATTTTCATCAATTACCTAAACCAAACATAGGGGCACCATGCTCTTTCAATACCCGACGTGAAGATTCTTGAGAAAAAGAGCTCCTTCGGCAGGTTACTTTCAAGCTTCAGCGTTTCATCACATAATTCATCCCCTGAACAATGCATCCGAGAGCTAACAAGCAAATATTACAGCACAAGAGTCACACGCAAAAGTGGATATTGACACATTTAATGAAGGTATGAATGCAACACTTGGTGCATAGAAGAAACAAATTGAAGACCTCAAAAGGAAGAAACAACAAGAAATAAAAATTGTCAAGATGGATCGGGATAGAAAAATTTGAGCGTTTGAAAAAAACAATAAGAAATGGAGGTAATTCCTAGTCATATCTTAAGGAAGCCATCTGAGTCTTCCTAGGAGACTGTATCACAACCCACCAATTGCTGATGGTGCATTATTTTTTGTCATGATACTTTCTCGCATGTATTAATTGTCGTGCTTGACAATATGTCATTTGGATGCTCATTTAATATGTGGATCAGTGTTGTGACAAATGTCAAGTCTCATTGTTAATATAAGTTGTGATGGCAATGTTTAATTTCAATATTTTTGTAATTTAAATTCAAATTTGCCAACAAAATCAAACCGTCCACAATTTGACGCTATCTAGAACATGTGACGGTACTGGTGATGGAAATTAAATTCATCACCAGATTTGTGACCCTGATACGTCTCCATCATATCTATAATTTTTGATTCTTTCATGCCAATATTCTACAGCTTTCATATACTTTTGGCAACATTTTATATTGTTTTTGGGACTAACATATTTATCCAGTGCCCAGTGCCAGTTCCTATTGTTTGCATATTTATTGTTTCACAGAAAATCCATATCAAACATAGTCCAAATGCGATAAAATTTATGGAGATTTATTTTGGAACAATGTGATATTTTGGAAGAAGAATCAACGCAAGGCGGTGCCCGAGTGGCCACAAGGCAACAGGGCGTGACATGGGGGGTAGGGCGCGCCGTTTTGCCTTGTGACTCCCTCGTAAGTCGATGGGAGCCCTTCTTCGGGCACAAAGAAGCTTATATCGAGAGAAAAAAGCGTGTTAAAATTTCAGACTGATCAGAGTTACGGATCTCCGGGTGGCCACAAGGCAACATGGCGTGACCTGGGGGGTAGGGCGCGCCGTGTTGCCTTGTGACTCCCTCATAAGTCGGTTGGAGTCCTTCTTCGGCCACAAGGAAGCTTATATCGAGAGAGAAAATTGTGTTCAAATTTCAGACCGATCAGAGTTACGGATCTGTGGATATTTGACAAACAGTTTTCAGCTAGAAACAAGGATGTGAAACAGAAGAGAAACAAAGAGAGAGATCCAATCTCGGGGGGGGGGGGGGCTCCTGCCCTCCGAGAGCCATGGTGGCCGATGACTAGAGGGGAAATCCTCCTCCCATCTAGGAGTGAGGCCAAGCAAGAAGAAGAAGGAGGGGGGCTCTCTGCCCATCAATGCAACGGTGTAAACCTCTTCTCCCCGTTGAATCTCTACTTAAACATGGTGCCTAATGCTATATATTATTATCCAATGATGTGTGGCAATCCTATGATGTTTGAGTAGATTCTTTTCATCCTACGGGTTAATTGTGGTACAGTGTGATTGATATGAGTTTTATGTTGATATGGTGCTGTCCTATGGTGTCCTCCGTGTAGCGCAAGTGTGTGGGATTACCGCTGTAGGGTTTGCAATACGTTCATGATTCGCTTATAGTGGTTTGCGGGAGTGACAAAAGCTTAAACTCGAGTAAGGGGGTTGTTGCGTATGAGAGTAAACATGACTTGTTACTTAATGCTATGGTTGGTTTTTACCTTAATGATCTTTAGTAGTTGCGGATGCTTGCAAGAGTTCCAATCATAAGTGCATATGATCCAAGTACGGAAAGTGTGTTAGCGTATGCCTCTCCCTCATTGCATATGATAAGTATCTATCGTGTTATATTCAATTGCATATTGACAATCATTCTCTTCGTTGTACAAAAAGCTTTCTACTAAACAACTAACTTTTATTATCTTGCAAATTACTCCTAGTTTTATTCTTGCTATGTACTTCTAGTTTTATTCTTGCAAACGTATCCTCTTACGTACACCTACAAAGTAGTTTTATTCTTGTTCTAGGTAAAGCGAACATTACGTGTGCGTAGAGTTGTATTGGTGGTCGATAGAACTTGAAGAGAATATAAATTCTACCTTTAGCTCCTTGTTGGGTTCGACAGTCTTACTTATCGGAAAAGGCTACAAACTATCCCCTATACTTATGGGTTATCAGACTCCACTTGTAAGGACCCACGCCAACAATGTCCGGACCCACATGTAAGCAGCCATGCCAGCACCCGTCCGTACCATGTAAGCAGCCACATCAACATCTTCTAGCTCGTCTTCTAGCTTTGTTGACCATTCAAAACTAACTAATGACTTATTACTAATGGTCACCATCACTGGTAAAACCTATGCTAGACCCACATGGAAGCTACCAAGTCAGCAACTGATGGCCCCATTTTGTCAAATTATTTGGCCAGTCAAACCCATAAACCGATTGCTAGTGATGAATTATCGTCACCAAAAAGATCTACGTGAAAGATCGATCTATCATAGGTGACATTTTTGGCCGTCATAAAAAATGGCCTTTAGTGATAGAATTGGGTTCATTATCGAAGACGCGATCTTACGTGATGGGAAAAGTGGTACTATCAAGAATTTACTTTCTGTGACGGCGCTTGAGTAACAGAGCGGGCAACGGCCGAAAAATGTCACAAGACCATATTTGGTGACAAAAATTGGTTTTACATGACACAAGTGAAACGTCACAAAATAGTGCATGTTTTGTAGTGACCTCTCTAGTGGTGTCGCGTAACGCTCCGTGCGCCCTCTTCCCCTCCTTGTCTGAGGGTATTACCATGAGGGTCCTCCCTGTGCGCGCGGTGGGACGTGGCCGCCGTGCACAGCGATTTAGAAGGTGCCTCCCTCACCTCTGCCCGAGTTCATTTCAGGGTCAGTTGTGATGAGGGGAGTGTGGCTGCGCAGCGATAGCAACCGCATTGCAAGGCGCTGCGAGAGACGCCGGGGTGAGACTAGAGGCCATCCTCTTCCACGAGTTCCACCAGTTCTCAAACCCAGGGCCCTACGCGAGGGTTTTACTCCAAGGGCACTGGGGGCACAGGAGGAAAGAGCGCATGAACTACAACGTTGATGCTAGGCCCAGCTCATCGAAGACCAGGCGATGGTGTACTGGTCACCAATCTCGCTCTGGCTCCTGATGCCTTGCTAGTCCACCCTAGGATCGAACGTTGTCGGGCTCACCGCCTAGACCCTCCTATGTGGGTCCTCCCTATCCTTCGATGGCGTGTGCTGCTGGCCCATGGGAGATGGCGTGGGGGCGCCTTCCGTTGCCATGCTTTCTTGGGGACGATCATATGCCGATGGATCTGACTATGATGCGCGTTGCTATCGCTGCGCATGCTTCTTACGGGCCAGCATGCACATCGGAGATGACCTGAGCCTTAACCCCTTACCAAGCGCGCTAGATGTCGAATGGTGATCGTTGATATTAGAGCTAAGTTGCAACTTCTACATTGTTCGGCCAAGGGTTCAAACTCCACACACACGACAAGCAATTTACCCAAATTTAGGCCACCGCGATGGTGTGATACTCTACTCATGTTTTTCCTGTTCTTCGTATATCAATTTCTCGCGACCCCTCTTTGCAAATACTCCCCTCTTTTATACTCTGGGTCGTAGTTGACTTCTACCTCGAATCTGCATGACGCTGCCAACCTGAATTGTAGGTATCCATTGTTGATGACGAAAGGGTGTGCCCCATGTTGCTCGCATGTTTCCCATCGTCATCGGATGCACCAAGGCATGGCTGCATTGTATCGGGTGCCACCTTTGAGCACGTCGTGTCTGGGAGCGGCTGGGGAGCACCGCAAACTTTGTACTGGACCTCCCGGAGGTCCTTAGGGATCCAAAGGACCAGTAACGGATGCCCCAACTAGATCCCAAATGCACCCCTCGAACGGGGCACCCTAGCGCACCCGTCCACGAAGGTGACCTTTGTCTTATTGGTGGAAAACCTGGAGCCCGCTCCCATCGGGGACATTAATTCTGCGCGAGCAACCGCCTCGCTCAAACAGCGTGCTTATGCGAGAGAACTAGGGGAGCCCCCTTCCCCATATCACTGACAACTACCCACTATAAAAATAGTAACTTAGACTAGTAACATGTGCTACTTGTGAGCTGCGTTGGGTTTTCCCCGAAGAGGAAGGGATGATGCAGTACAGTAGAGATAAGTATTTCCCTCAATTATGAAACCAAGATTATCAATCAAGTAGGAGAATCACACAACAATTCGTTAGCAGCACCTACACACAAAATAACAAATCCTTGCACCCAACGCGAACAAGTGGTTGTCAATCCCTTGGCGGTTATTTGCAAGATTAAATGTATGGTGATAGATAGATCAAACCAAAATACAAAATAAAATAAATAAAGTAAAATTGCAACATGTATTTTTAGGATTTTTAATATATGATGGAAGTATACCCGGGGGCCATAGTTTTCACTAGAGGCTCCTCTCTTGAAAATAGCATATGGTGGGTAAACAAATTACTATTTGGCAATTGATAGAAAAGCAAATAATTATGATGATATCCAAGGCAATGATCATATATAGGCATCATATCCGAGACAAGTAGACCGACTCCTGCCCGCATCTACTACTATTACTCCACACATCGACCGCTATCCAGCATGCATCTAGAGTATTAAGTTCATAAAGAACGGAGTAACGCCTTAAGCAAGATGACATGATGTAGACAAGATAAACTCACGTATGAATAAACCCCATCTTTTTATCCTTAATAGCAATGATACATACGTGTCATGTCCCCTTCTGTCACTGGGATTGAGCACCGCAAGATCGAACCCATTACAAAGCACCTCTCCCATTGAAAGATAAATCAATCTAGTTGGCCAAGCCAAGTCAATAGATCGGAGAGAAATACGAAGCTATAGTAATCATGCATAAAAGAGTTCAGAGAAAACTCAAATAATATTCATGGATAGATCTAATCATAAACTCACAATTCATCGGATCCTAACAAACGCACCGCAAAAAGTGATTACATCGGATAGAACTCCGAGAACATCAAGGAGAACATTGTATTGAAGATCAAATAGATAGAAGAAGCCATCTAGCTACTAACTATGGACCCGTAGGTCTGCAGTAAACTACTCACATATCATCAAAAAGGCAACAAGGTTGATGTAGAGCCCCTCCGTGATTGAATCCCCCTCCGGCAGAGTGCCGGACAAGGCCTCCAGATGGGATCTCTCGAGAACAGGAACTTGTGGCAAAGAAAAAGTATTTTGTGGACTCCTCTGTTGGTTTTCCGATTTTAGAGAATTTATAGAGGCGGAGTTAGGTCAAACGGAGCCACGTGGGCCCCACAAGCCACCAGGGCGCGCCCTGGTGCCTCGTGGGCCACTGCTCCATCTGCTCGTCCCCCTCCCAAAGCTTCCAAGGTCTCTTATGTCCAGAAAAAAATCACCAAAAAGTTACGTCGCATTTGGACTTCGTTTGATATTGATATTCTGAAAACCAAAAACAGGCAAAAAACAACAACTGGCACTGGGCACTAAGTTAATAGGTTAGTCCCAAAAAATGATTTGTAATTGCTTGTAAATGTGTATAAAACATCCCAGATTGATAATATAATAGGATGGAACAATAAAAAATTATAGATACATTGGAGACGTATCAAGATGTTACTAGTCCAAGTTACTAACCACTATGATCAACCTATATTTTTGTTGACAAATACCAATCCGGGAAATCCGCTAGTCGCGCCAACATGGATCACAATTTCATATGTACTCTCTCAGTTCACTATTATAAGATGTTCTAACTTTTCTAAATCGAATATATAAAAATGTGTTTAGTGTTTATTCATTCATTTCAGTCAGTATGTAGTTCATATCGAAATAGCCTAAACATCTTATAATACTTATAATATACTATCTAATTGTTTGTGCGTTGCAACGGGCGCATACATATTATAGTGGCTCAACACTAATTATATTCGACACATCCCTTGCATCCACCATATTCTAGAATTTGATAAGTTTTAATTTGATTTGAATATAGGTAGGAGAAGTAGGGATAGTTTTGATTTGGTTGATATTTTGGTGAGATTTAATTTGATATGGGTATGGATAGGGAAAGTAAATATTTTTTGATTTAGTTGAGATTTTCGAAAGATACGATTTGATTTGATTTCATTGAGTTACTGTAGGATGTGATTTTGAGAACGTACCGATTTGGTTTAGATTATTCCAAATTACTACATTTATGTTGATTTTTATTTTGTGTGGCATAGGTTGGGAGTATCAAAAAATCAAGAGAAAACAACGAAGGGAGGGGTGCGTGAGGAGGGGGTGTGTGTGGAGGGAAGAAACAAGGAAGAGGTAGGCGACGTGGCCAACTCCGTTTTAATAATAAAGACTAAGACGATGCATGTGCATTCTATCAGGATACAAATATTTTATTACGTTAGCTTGTCATTTATCTGCCCGTACTAATACGATTGTGTGAATAAAGGAACCTGATAAATGCTACACGTGTGGCACAAACGTGTTTGATGGCAAATTTAGTGACGCGAGAATGGCAACTCTAGTCATGAAGCATGTCAGTTTTTTATATGTCAACTTTCAGTTTTTTTTGTGTGACAATTTTAGTTGTAAAAAATGCCAGAAACGGATTGCTTCGTGACATGTGTGGCACTTATCATTGAAGTAAATAAATGTTTATCAAATTTAGCCCATGATTTACCTTATATGTTGATGAGAAGTTTGGTAAGTAAA
This sequence comes from Aegilops tauschii subsp. strangulata, assembly GCF_002575655.3. Taxonomy (NCBI): domain Eukaryota; kingdom Viridiplantae; phylum Streptophyta; class Magnoliopsida; order Poales; family Poaceae; genus Aegilops; species Aegilops tauschii. The sequence goes on along the minus strand of NC_053039.3, from coordinate 237,451,020 downwards.
TTAAAATAAAATTAATTCAGAAAATAAACAAATTAAGGTGATTAATTATCATACCGGGAAGATTGGAAGAAGGGGCCGTGAGAAAAAAGATACATAAAATCTTATATATCTATACCAATATAAAAAAACCAAATGGGAAGATCCAAACCATCTCGACCATCAAATCATGTTATCTAGCGGTTCAAATCGCTCCAATGTTAAGCACCGAACACGTTTAACACTCTAATTACCCACCACTGCCATTGGTTATAAACACGTTTTGACTCAATGCTATCCCTTGAAATCTGCCATGTAATTAATATCTTACTATTCCCGTGAAAAAATAATTGATATCTTAATAGTGCAACAGATATATCTTACCTAATATAACGTGTAACTAATATCCTACCTAATATAAACGTGCATTGCACGTACATTATTACTAATATATATTTTAAGATTGAGATAGAGATATAGATTTTCAAGCGGCAGAGATAGAGATAGATGTTTTTAAGCGGCGGAGATAGAAACAATGAATGGAGCGAGTACTCCCTCCATTTCAGTTTACAAGACCTGTGCGTATACTTAGGTTGTCAATTTTATCACCCTAATATAAACTATATAACCAAAAATTATACCTTTGAAAATAGAACATCTGAAGTTTATATTGGTATATTTTTTGTAATGTATGACTTGTATTAGGTTGGTCAAATTGACGACCTAGGGGTACACGCACGTCCTGTAAACTGAGAGAGTAGCTGAGATTCGGCGAATTTGACAAATTTGACCTATGGACGAAATCAAATCACAGAATGAACTGTCCGTGAAACTATTTCACGCGGCTGACCTTTTTGTGTGACGCCCGACACGAAGGCGCCACACTACACTGTGCAACGCCTCATAGATAGGCGCTACACGCCTGGCCAGCGTCGCACCCGTGTGATCCGAAAATTACTAAGTCAGTGTGCAGCGCCTGAGAGCTAGGCGCCACACTATACAGTGTAGCGCCTAGCTTCTAGGCGTTGCACTAGTGGTTGCTTCATTTTATAGTGCAACCACTAGTGCAGCGCCTGAGAGCTAGGCGTCACACTATACAGTGCAGCGCCTAGCTCTTAGGCTCTGCACAATGACTTAGCAATTTTTAGGCAGACTGGGGTGCAACGCTGGCCAGGCGTGTAGCGCCTATCTGTGAGGCGTTGCACAATGTAGTGTGACGCCTTCATGTCGGGCGTCACACAAAAAAGTCAGCCGCGTGAAATAGTTTCACGGACAGTTCATTCTATGATTTGATTTCGTTCAGCCCTGAGATTCATTCGCATGAAGGATTCCAACATTAAATAAGGATTTGAAAAATAAATAAATAGCATTTCATTTGTTTTTACAACAAAATCTTTCTAGCACATCCCTTGTCCCCAGCAACATGGCCACAGTGCACATACATTCCCCTTTTGGACCAGAGCACACAGTCTTTCTATCCATTAATTAACACTCGACACCTTTTCTCAAGCTCTCATCTCCAACCTTTTTATTTAAACCCACCTAGAAAAGCGAAGCCCCCCAAACATCCCTCCTCTCCTCTGCCTCTCGCAGAGTCACCAATCTCACTCCCCCACCCAACCAAAAGCCAAAACGCACACCGCCACGGCCATTACCACGGCGAGTTATGGACGCCGGCGCGCTCCAGCTCGCCGCCGCCGCCGTTGCCATCGTCGTCGCCGCGTTGGTATGCAGATGGTTCCTTGTGGCGTGCGCGGTCGGGGTCCGGAAGCAGAGGCCGCGGCTCCCGCCGGGCAGCACGGGGCTGCCCCTGATCGGCGAGACGCTGCGGCTGATCTCCGCGTACAAGACGCCCGACCCGGAGCCCTTCATTGACGAGCGCGTGGCGCGGCACGGGGGCGTGTTCACCACCCACATCTTCGGCGAGCGCACCGTGTTCTCCGCCGACCCGGCCTTCAACCGCCTCCTCCTCGCCGCCGAGGGCCGCGCCGTGAGCTGCAGCTACCCTTCCTCCATCACCACGCTCCTCGGCGCGCGCTCCCTGCTCCTCACGCGGGGCACCGCCCACAAGCGCCTCCACTCGCTCACCCTCACCCGCCTCGGGCGCCCCGCCTCGCAGCCCCTGCTCGCGCACATCGAGCGCCTCGTGCTCGCCACCATGCGCCAGTGGGAGCCCACCGCCACCGTGCGTCTCCTCGACGAGGCAAAGAAGATCACCTTCAACCTCACCGTCAAGCAGCTCGTCAGCATCGAGCCCGGGCCCTGGACCGAGAGCCTCCGCCGCGAATACGTCAAGCTCATCGACGGCTTCTTCTCCATCCCCTTCCCTTTCGCCTCATTCCTCCCCTTCACCACCTACGGCCAGGCCCTCAAGGTGTTTATCCTTTTGCCTCAGCCCTTCCCCTTCGTATGGACATTGCGTTTGCACAAATTCGTAACTGATTTATATTCTATTATCAAATTTTCTCTAGTCGAGGAAGAAGGTGGCCGGAGCGTTGAGGGAGGTGATAAGGAAGAGGATGGAGGAGAGAGGAGAGGAGAAAGGAGTGAAGGAGGAGATGGACGGGAAGAGGGAGAAGAAGGACATGGTGGAGGAGCTTCTTGAGGCGGAGGGTGGGAGCTTCTCGGAGGAGGAGATGGTGGACTTCTGCCTGTCCCTGCTTGTTGCTGGGTACGAGACCACCTCCGTCCTCATGACGGTGGCCGTCAAGTTCCTCACAGAGACGCCGGCGGCGCTGGCACAGCTCAAGGTATGGAATGAATCATGAGGATTTGTTTGGTAAATTGTCAATTCTTGTGCACGTGTGGTAGTGCGTACTGTCAAATAAGGTCGGACACTAGCTAGGATTCGTCAACCGATTTCATAATATCTTATTATAATTGGGAGTTAGGTTAGGTAAACCTTTTCGCTGTGTGCATCAACTGATGCAGAGGCTATTGTTTGCTCTTGTCCAAGAGAAAATTTGCTGTGCCGGCAAGTACAGTTTTGTTAATTCAGATAGTAGTTTGTTAACTAAAAGACTATTGTTTACGTTTGTAGCGATCTGTTAGCATCTTGGTTTCAGACAGGGGTGATGTTGACTTATTCTTTTATCTGCTTGTAACCTAAGAATGGATCTGCTATGAACACAAATCCTACCAACTTCTTCCAAAAGCATGTTTGCTCTTTCTCCTCTTTTGTTTACTCGTACGAGACTAAATTTATCAACATAAGCAAAAACTGAGAATCCTTACCACAAAGCCAGGAACCGTAGTTAGATTGAATATGTGAACCTCTTCAGCCGATGTTGTTGTCAGTAAACTTATACATATGCTTTTATATCATTGCTTCTATTGATATTCTGTGTCAATGTAGGTGCAATTAATACAGATGTCTTGCTGATTTGTTAATCTAAAATGTCTTGCTGATTTTACAGGAAGAGCATGAAAATATGACAAAGATGAAAGGTGAAAATCAACTCCTAGAGTGGGTCGATTACAAGTCAATGACCTTCACCCAATGTGTAATGATTTCAATGCCCCCATATTTCTTAAAGTTGATCTGCATATCATACATACCGCCGCATTTGTTGACAATAACATCTAAGCTCACTGGGATTTTTCACGTCATAATAAGGAATGCCACTTCCGCAGGTGATAAATGAGACACTTCGTGTGGCTAACATAATCGGTGGGGTATTTAGGCGAGCAAACACTGATATTCATTTTAAAGGTACTTCAGTAAATCCACACTTAAGTATTCAGAACCTTTTGATCAGGAATACTCCCTAGTGTGTGTAACATTTGTTTTTATTCATCATTCTATTAGGTTACACTATCCCGAAGGGCTGCAAAATATTTGCTTCGTTCCGAGCTGTGCACCTCAACAATGAACACTATGAGAATGCCCGGACGTTTGACCCATGGAGATGGCAGGTACCCTTTACGGTGCTGTTGGTCAATCGTATTCTGTTATATCTTGGCTTATGCTAGTAGAAAAGTAAAGTAAATGCCTGCATAAGGGTACTATTTTGTGGTACCATGTACTTACTTTGTTGCTGGTGCAGAGCAACAACAAACTTCAGAACGAGGTAGGGGCCAACTTATTTACTCCCTTTGGCGGTGGACCTCGGTTGTGCCCTGGCTACGAGCTCGCTCGGGTTGTCATCTCTGTTTTCCTCCATCATCTTGTAATGCGCTTTAGGTAATCCATCTTCAGTTCGAGTTTCTACATTGTTTGTGGCTATACGATCTAGATGTTCTGCAATTGAAATTCCAAACTAAGATGCCACTTTGATTTCTTCTTTGTGCATAAATTTGGCAGCTGGGAAGCGGCCGAGGAAGATAGGCTCGTCTTCTTTCCCACCACTCGAACCCTCAAAGGATATCCGATCAATCTCAGGCGGCGACCGGAGTCTGTTTGACGACCTCACAATGGTCTTCGGCTGCCCTTATCTTGAAAGCGAAATTAAACATAGATGAAGGAAGAGAAAGGAAATCGGGTAAAATAGCTACTAGTCTACTTTTGTTCCTTTGTGTGTATCATTTGTAACCTGGTATTTACACAACAGCAAAGTTGTGCTGCTTGTAAAATGTGTGGCCTGAACAGTTGGTGTGTACCGGTTACAAGTGACATTTTGTCGCGTATTTGGATATATCCCAAACTTATGAGATGCGTCGTACTATTATCAGCAAGATGCGTCGCTAAGAAACGAGAGGATACGGCCGTCTCCTCGTAAAACACTCTTGAGGTATCGATCCTTGTCAAACATGTCTCTGTCAGCTTATGCTTATCACTGACTGTCCATAGTGCTTGTTTCGGAATGAACTGTTCTTAGTACACAATTTATTCATTTATTACACACGTACGCACAGGCACATCCGAACAACATCATAGTGGTTGATTTTTTCTGTTTACTTGACAGTCGCTTTTAGAAACACCGATTACACACACACTTGCACCACACTCACTAACATGATTCAAAATTGACAATCACCTTTCACTGAAAAAATAAACATCACCTTCCGCTGAAAGAATATTCTGTATTAATAAGACACTAAAGTGTCAAATCTGAGGTATGATCACCTGTGGGCTGAACATACGAGTACAACTAATAATGTATACGGCTATTGACTATATATATTACTCTTATGATGTTGCCATTTAATGGACCATCACTTATAATCACTAATAAGGTTTACTATAAAACTGGCATTTTTGTTCACCTTTTCTCTACATCCTTCTTCATATCTATTATATTTGTTTAGAAGCATGTGTAGTGATAGACTTTTGTACTAGACTTTTGCGTGAGAGCTCGTTCCTTTTATTTTTCACATCCTTCTTATTAACATACGGAAAAATGTAATGTAAACGGACTATTAAGTTTGCTATCATACTTGATTTAACCCCACCCTTCAATCACCCAAACACTGGCTGGTTCCCCTCTACGGTCGCACTTTCAGTATCCACCTGCACACTTCCTTTAAAGGTATACCAAATGTTTATGGAAGCTCAATTGTATTGACCATTTATCTTATTTGTACCTTTTCTATATATATTTAATCTGCAATTGCACTTTTTACCACACTACTTAAATATTTTGAAGTGTACATCAAACTCTGTAATGTGCAAGTATACTAGCATAATTTCTACTCCCTTCGTTCACTATTATAAGAGCATCTATATCTCAAGCCCCAAATTCCGCCCTAAACACCTGGGGCGGGTTGACCGGTTGCTGCCCGAACATGAAATCGCCTCCCAACCGGACATGACGAATCCGGCCCAAACGCCCAGACTGACCGGCAACCTGCATACCCGACCCATATATGGGGCAGATATAGGGATGCTCATGCGCGTCTGCCATGTAAGACTGGCCGCTAGGGCCCACGTGGTCAACTGCGTAAACCGGCGTTTTGACGGGCGCCTCCTCCTTTCGTTGGTGAGGACGCATTCATAGTGCCACATGGCGCCGCTCCGGTGTGTCGCCCGTGGAACCAAGTCTGGCTATTTAAGCCGGACGGTAGCAACCCAACCCTAGCCCTCCCCATTTCTTTCCCTTTCTCCCCTTTGCCGCCACCACTTCCAATCCGTCCGCCTCTAGTCATGCCGAGGCGCAGGATCACCACCTACGCCATGCTCACTCCAGAGGCCGACTGCAGCTGCTGGAGGAGATCCGGACCAAGCGCGGGGCTCGGTTCGCCGCCAGCCTGCCTCCGGGTACACCGCAAACAGAGGAGGAGGAGGAGGAGCTGGAACCGGGGCCGGAGCCGGAGAAGGAGGGAGCGGTCATGGAGGAGGACGCCGCCATGGAGAAGGCAAAGGAGGAGGAGGAGGAGGAGGCGAAGGAGGCAGAGTTGACGCCTGTGGGCTTCGGCATGCCTGAGGCGCTGTCGGAGTACGAGGTGGCGCAAGCGGAGGAGGCGACAGAGCAGCAAGCCATCATCGAATCCATCCAATCGGAGGCGGAGGTGGAGGTCACTCGACGCTACCTCCGCCAGGAGGACGTGGAGATCTACGAGATCTTCGCTGACACGCAGTCCGACGAGGAGCTGGTGGTGCGCCCGGCCGTCAATGACCACGAAGCCGGCGGCTCTGGCATGAACTTCATCAACATCTCCGACGACGAGGACGTGTAGTGTACTTGGTAGTCTGGTAGTACGTAGATCTTGGCGTTCCATTATTTTGTAGGGAAGTGCTATTGGAGAAATAGCAAGTATGGTTGTTGGAGGTGCAAGTTGGGGGTTGGCAGGTCACTTTCCGTGGATGCTCTCAGCCTTGTCTATGGGTATTTGGCAACCCATATCAGTTATTTGTGGTTGTAGATGCTCTAAGATGTTTTGGATATTTTAGTATAAATTATGTACAAACTAAAGTGAGTGAATAAACACACTAAAATATAACTATATACATCCGATTTAGAAAAATATTTAGAACACTTTTTTCTAACACAATGCAGACGCAAGCGCTCGTATATACGCGCATACACTCACCCTATGAACGCACACACGCACACCCTACGTCTGTGAGAACCTTCCAGAGACCGAGCCGGCATATCATCTTCAGATTTTACGAAGTCGTCGTAGGCGCCTTATAATCGACGGGAACGTCTTCTCTCACTAAACACGTATTGCCGAAAATCCTAAAATAAATCTAGAATAAATGCGAGCACCATGACTTATAGTTCAGAATGGAGGGAGTATTTATGAAATTGCTTATATTTTACTTTTATTTATCTTGGTGGTTTGGGAAGACCAATCAGAGAGGTGCCCTAGCCCAGTTGCTTTTACTTTGTTAGCGAGCCCTTTTGTCAGTCAGCTACTCATAGTCGGGCTAGTTCAACGAAATTTCACACTTTGCACTTAGAGCAAGTATAATAGAATGACGTAGGCGGGCTGTAAGACTTTAAATATTACATTTTTAATGAGTTGAAGGAGAGAGAAAAGAAGCGAGAAGAGATGCGAAGTACTGATTAACAGCCGGCTGTAGCACTGGCTCCTAGACAATTTGTGAGAGAAGAAGGTGGGTGATGTATCAACAAAGTAGTACATATTTATATGTAACTATTGTACTTGCCGGCTATAAAGTTGGCTATAGATAATGTGGCAAGATCATATAACAGCAGCCGACTATACAATTAACCATGCTTAATACTACATGATTTCTACGGAACCAGCTGCCAGCTATATTATTAATCATGCTTAGTACTACATGATTCCTATGGAACAACGCAAGTCTAATGAGACCTAGTCAGCAAGCTATAAGACGCGTTATGTCATTAAAATCTTATTTGAATGAGTGAGAAAAGAGGAGAGAGAGTGAAACGGGCTCTTATTCTAGAGCCGGCCATAGCACATGGATCAAGAGAAAGTAATATGCATAGCACATGGAAAATAATCCTATACGAGCGGGTCGTATGGACTCAAGCTGGAGACCCGCTTCTCTGTGTGACAGGTGTTGAACCGAATCTCAAAGCATCTCAGCGTTCCCCTTCACCCCTTTCCTCCAGCTGAACCAAATCCCGATTTCTGCGGTCAATGCTCAACCTGTCCAACTCCCTGTTCCTTCAGCCGCCTCCCACTAGTGTGATTTGCCCTGGCTGTTCGCTAGATCGATGCCGGCATGCTCCTCGACGTTAGGCCCAACTCCCCATCTCGGCGTGCATCATCCCTGCAGGCAACAACCACGTTTCTTTGCGGCCCAGCTCCATGCCTGTTGGAAACGGCTAGGTTCGCCGGCGGCCCAGCTACTTGTCCCCGCCGGCCACCGTGGTGCTCCTCAGCACCACCACTAGCTGCACCACCCACGGTGTTCCTCAGTCGCGGCCAACAGGTTGGACGACGGCAAGTCCTTGTAAATCTGAACAAAGTCATTTATTTTTCTACTGAATTTTTGGGGAACGAAAACGCTGAGATGCTCTGAGATTTGATTCACCACGTGTCACGCAGAGAAGCAGGTCTCCAGCTTGAGTCCATACGACCCGGTCGTATAGGATTATTTTCCCTTAAAATCATATATACATTTTTTTTGCGGAATCAATCATTATAGCTATCCTAATTAGTCAATCTAGAAGCCAACCTATCATATAAGTATTTTTTTATGAAGACTTTAAGTGAGGTGGGATTCTTCTTGATAGCCCACAGCCGGCTAGCTCTTATGTGCATACTGATCGTAATCGATCGATGGCCCTGAATTGTGTCGCAGGGGTTTTCCTCGATCAAAGAAAAGAAACCGCTACCGGTGTTGAAGCTGCAGAAGATTAGGAGTAAACAGTAAGCTGCAAGTAGCCGACACGGCAAATTTGACAAATTTGACCAATCAAATCACAGAATGAACTATCCGTGAAACTATTTCACGCGGCTGATCTTTTTGTGTGACGACCGACACGAAGGCGTCACACTACACTGTGCAACGCCTCACAGATAGGCGCTACACGGCCAGCGTCGCACCCGTGTGATCAGAAAATTACTAAGTCAGTGTGCAGCGCCTGAGAGCTAGGCGCCACACTATACAGTATAGCGCCTAGCTCCTAGGCGCTGCACTAGCTCCCAAGCGTTGCCCTAGTGCAGCGCCTGAGAGCTAGGCGCCACGGGTCAGCCGCGTGAAATAGTTTCACGGACAGTTTATTCTGTGATTTGATTTCGTCTATAGGTTAAATTTGTCAAATTTGGCAGCCGACACTGCTCCGTGCGTCCTCCGGCGACCCGTCACATCGAGGTTGTCCGTAGCTGTTGTTGCAACCGATGCCGCTCGATCACTTGCCCGTTCCCCGTCCCATCCATGCATCACGCAGCGGTACCAGCTATATAAAAAAAGGGATGTCCGAGAAAAATATACTCCTCAAGCTCAGTGTAGGTAAGGGGAGAAAAAAAGATGTACTAGTAGTACTATTAGAGAGGGACGCAGTTTCGGTGACTTCATGAAGCCAAGTTTTACCGTAACTTAGTTTCTTTATTAACCATATATTAAAGATCCGTGGAATCACATTGACCTTTCTTCTAAACTAAATTTTTTAAAGTGTTCAAAAAAATCATTTTTTTCAAGCAATTGTAAGTGTTTCGTTTTGTATTCTGGAAAAGTTTCAACCCTTTGGATGTATGGTTTGTGATTAAATAGCTTTTTGAGCTCAAATAAATAAGTAAATGTTTATTCAAAACCGATACGTCCAAATGGATTAAAAACTTCACAGAAGATAAAACAAAACATTATGATTTATTCAAATTTTTCCTGGACATTTTACAAAAAATTGTTTGAAGTAAGGGTCAATCTGGTACGTCGGATCTTTAATATATGGCTGATAGAAGGGGCTAAATTAGGGTGAGACTCGACTTCATGAAGTCATTGAAGTTGCGTTCCTTGGAGAGTGGATGGGAGGAGTGGGGCATTGTCGTCCAAAGTACACCCTTCAGCTCACGCATTGGTATGTGAGCTGAAAACTACACACACTATATATTAGACTGGAGGGAGTACTAGGTATATCTTATAAATGCAAATCTAAGCGTGCACTCGCAGATACAGTGCAAATCTAAGCGCGCACACGCAGATACAGCCGGAGAGGGAAAGCGTGCCCGAAACACTTGCAAATCTGAAATGAAGTCCTTGAAAAAATCAGCTACGTTCCATGCAATGGCAAAAAGATACCCAAATGATAAGTGAACATGTCAGGCGCGTGGCACTCCGGCCTTAACCTTTTTTGATGGTAATTCCAGTCATGCAAGGATGGTAAATTCCAACAAATTTCTGTCAAAAATAAAACTGAAGCACGAAGTTGCAATGCTTGCGAACTAAAGTTGTCATTCTCACGTAACGAATCTTGCCATAAAAAACATCTGAAGTTGCCATATGCTCGTACCTGACGTTCGACACTTATCACGTCCAATAGAAATCTACAAACTATACTAAGTTTTTTAGTGGCAATCTTTACTATTAGAGAAGAGTTGATACGTGGTCCTTTAGCACGTGGTCATTAATGTAAAAGATAATTTAGAAACCGAGCCCTAAATCAATTTAAAAATCAAGTCATTAATCCTCTTAATGAAAACGGCCTCGGATCCAAAGTCCTTGGCTCGACAGACGAGTTTCCCTTCATAATTCTCAAACCAATCCTTTAAAGGAGTGATGCCAACCGAGGCTTAGCGGAGCTTGTACCCTGCCCGAAGATATCGGATAACTTAGCCTCGAAGGCCAACCACCTCGAAGGCCAACCTCGTAGTTACACTTCCTATTATTTATCCCCGTTGAAAACTTAACCAATTTGTCATTAGTCACAAAAAAGGGGAAGATTGTAAGTGTATCTAGTGCCCCCTTAATGGTTTTGGAGTATTGGAGACAAATGGGTTAAGGGATTAATGTGTTTGTGATGAAAAATTTGGTGCTTCCTTTGAAGAATTTGAAGTGAAGAATTGGAAGCTTGAAGACTTTGTTTTCGTAGTTTTTTTTCTTTTTATTTGAGTCATTAGGAAACACTGTACTATCAAAGGGGGTCTAGCTAGGGGTGAGGGCTTTTGGAAGCCGAGCTCCACGGAGCTCGTTTTCAAAATACAAATTTCCACAAGGTGAAAAAATTTGAAATTGTTTGTATACACTTTCACACATGTGTATTGCGTCTGTGCAAAAATTCAAAACCAAATACTTTCACACGTGGCGTACAGAAAAAAGACAAAAACGTATTTCTAAAATGGGCCAATATTTTTTTTTGTTGGGCCGGATTTCTATTTTTTTTGTACAACCTACAAATCACAACAAATTCAAATAATTTTCTTACACGTTCGTGCGGAAATCTATTAAGTTACCGTGGAATTTTTTTTGATTTTTTCTGAAACTTTGAAATATAAATTTTGATTTTTTCAAAATACCGAGCTCCCTGGAGCTCGGCCTCCGTTGGCATTTTCCGGTCTAGCTAGGTGATACATAGTTGTATTTCCGACATGATGCTCAAAACCTACAACTACATATTTCTTTGAGTTGAAGACTTTGGAAGTCTCTTGCAGTGCAGTCGAGTTCATCAGCGACAGAGACGAAGTTCTTATGATCATTGACAAAACTGGTCTGACTGAAGAGTTAGGATTCCGCCAATGCGACTTTCCTATCGTGAGGAAATTGAGTGCCCCGACGAAATTGAGAGTTCAGATTTTCGACCGTCGCTGTGCTAGCGCCAGTTGTTGAGTGGATTCTTATCCAGAAAACATTCATGTCTGATGGGGAATTTATGTCTTATCATGTCGGGTTGCCCCTGTTTATTAATAGCCCCCTCCCCCACAGCCGTTTGTTGGTTGGCTGCTCCAAGAGAGAGATTGACACTTGTCATTTGAGAGCAATCATTAGTAACAATACCGGAGTGAATATCTTTTTTAATGAAATATCTTGGTTTAAACTCAGGTTAGAGGAGTGTAAAAATATCACTTATCACCTACTTTCTTTATTTGGGATTGTTTCTCATACTCTCCTTTACTCGGTCTCTTTATTTCTTCCTTGTCTGCAGGTGGCTCTAGTTTTGGTGGTCATACCTGTAGCAACATAAAGAAGCATTGTTGCAGAGGAAAGCAACCTGTGGAGGATGAGGTAACTATGTCGTCCAAGCCTACACATTGTCAGAAGTCCATGGCAGCCAAGCAGCGTTTGTCCAGGCCATTGGAAACTTTTTCAGTGAAAGAGTTTGCCAAGCTTCGTCGCATCAACCCCTATGAGACTCCGCGTCCTCCTGGTTATACCAACTCATAGTACTACAATGAGATTCAGGAGAGTATTCACTCTGGAATCTATGCTACTCACAGGAACAAGTATGCCAAGCAGTTCTCCATCGACATCCAGCACAAGAGAAATAAAGCAGACTATTTTGGTGAGGCTTTGGCTCTTTGCACTGAGTTTGACTTGTGAAAGCTCATGGAGTTCAACTGTGATTTTGATCCACATCTGGTAGCTTAGTTTTTGGCCACGGTGCACACTGGTATTGATGGTGCTCGCATTATTACCAGGATTACCAGGGATGAGTTCTTTCAGGCTCCATGGAGAGAGTTTTGCTTGGTCCTTGGTTATGATGACAAGGGAATGAATGATTCTATAGGCATTTGTCCACATGACAGAGCTCAAGCTAGTGAGAAGTTTGTTCAGGGTGAGTTGTACATTCACGAGAGTGGTGTGATGGGAGATTCTAAGGATCTCAAGCCACTCTATGACATCATGCATGCATCTACAGCTCTACTCTTATCCCCAAGGTGGGAACCATGATCGGATTCATGGCTAACCCGTTGAACTTATGCTCACTTCTCACACTGAGAAGGAGCAGGGTATTCCACTTGACGTCTCCAACTATCCATGACAGGAGATGTTTTATGTTGTGATGAACAGGAAGGTAGCCACTCTTGCACCGTATAGCATGGCTTTTCTGAGTGAGAAGTGGGGTGAGCATACACCTAATGAGCCTTTAACCTCCCCTAGCAACCTTGTTGTTCGTGAGGTCAAAAAGCTGAAGAGGAAGAAACATACTGAGCCCCGTGCGACCTAGTATGAGGATGAGGTGCTTGTTGATTCTAGTAATAGTGACTTAGAGTTGCCCCTAGGAGGAAGCCTAGCTGGGCTGTGTAGCGACCCGACCCGAATGGATCAAGTCTCTGTGCTTAAGTGTCATCCCTGGATCGGTATGCTGACACACACAGTACTCGAGGATTTATAACAGAGGTAAATCACATGTATAAAGTAACATAAATACTATTACCTCAATCCAAATAGCGGAAGTAACAAGGTTGTGGATTCCCATCAACACCAACGGCAAAGTTGAGTGTAGGAAATCGTAACCCTAATGTATCACTTACTCGTCGTAAGATATCCTGCAACATGAAACGTTGCAGCCCGAAAAAGGGCCAGCACATGGAATATGCTGGCAAATTCATACCATAGAGAAATGATGAACAAAGGCTATCACTATATGCATATATGGCTGGTGGAAGAGCTCTATGGTTATAATGTTTTTGCGAAAAGCCAATTTTTCCCTACTGCAAAGGAATAAATTTTATTTGACTATCATGGTGGTTGTTAAACATTGAGAATGGTTGACAGCATTCTCAATCCCAATTAAGTATCATCATCAAAACCCAACAAAATTAATTAAAGTAACATGATGAGATCAACAGGATAATCCAAGTACCAGATACTCAAGATGTCCATAACCGGGGACACGGCTAATCATGATTAGTTTGTACACTCTGCAGAGGTTTGTGCACTTTTCCCCACAAGACTCGATCTCCTCCGTTGGGATTCTAGCACTACATGGTGTTTGAGAAACGGATGACCGAGACACAGTCTTTCAGAAGCATTAACTCTAACCCCGGGTAGACAGTACCAACCTACATCCCCTACATCTGCTAGCCTACCACTGGAAGAGGTCATGCAACATACTCAACTATGCTAGAGCCCATAATAGCTTGTGGCTGCACACGGAAGTTTCTAGCATGAATAATCTTATGATCCCTTTGAGCCTGGGTGGCGGTCCAAAAGAAAACAGGCAATCACTGGGATACCCAGGTGCCTCAATCCACCCAGATGTGTGTTTAAGTTGCCACCTTAAGTAAACCATTAAATTAACAATCTCACATGTGTCATGGATACACTCACCCAATCCACGTCTACTAGCATAGCATAGCAGTATAAGCATAACGTAATAGTAACTCCCAAGGTTTGAATGCAGGGCAATAGGTTCCTACCACATCAACTACTTCCCAATACCCACATGTTATCAATCCTACTCATGCAATGTTTGAGGGTGAAACTAATGCATAAAAACTGGGTATGGAAGGGATATGATCAAAGTGTGAACTTGCCTGCCATGTTGATGAAGATGATTCGCACTCATAACTCTTGATAGTTCTACTCGTCACACTCCGGTCAATCTATCGTAAGCAAGCAGTGGTAATCACACATAAGCAATCACTCAAAAGATCGGGAAGAACGAAGAAGACAATTCGGAAAACATCGAAACCAAGCAAATAACTCTTTGCAACATAAAACAATTTCTAACAGTACTAAAATTATTTAAATTTGGCCTAATCAGAAAGTTTAGGTCAAGAGCTTCGATTTGCAAAAAGAATCAACTCAAACGGAGTTATAAAACTTGAGTTATGATCAAACAAAGTTCAAATACAAATCTGTTTGAAATAAAATTTTAAAACTTTCAAAAACATGTTTAAGTTGTTTTACTGGAAACAAGAGATCATAACGAAGAAGTGGGCGTTGGTTTCGTTGGATTTGGACAAACGAGCAAAGAGTTGTGGTCGTTTGAAAACTAGGGGCCAACCTGTAAATAATTATTTTCACAGATAGGTCCCTGACATAAATAAACAGAAAACGAAAAGACTAAAATAACGAACGTTCATTATAGGATCTAAACAGTGGACGTTCGCTGTTTAATAAAACCTAAAAAAAAGATCTAGTCTAGGTTTTTTTTAAACGAACTTGAAGGAAAAACCGGATTGGACCGGCCGTTTATACCGGTTCAGTAGCGGTTCGGCGCCGGCGGGGAAATTCCAGCGAGGCGGGGCAGTGGCGACGGGGAGCTCCGGCGGCGGCTCCGGGCGCCGCTGCGGGCGGCGAAGACGGCGGCGGTGGCGGCGTGCAGCGGCAACAGCGGCGAGGCGCGGGCGCCGGTGGAGTGCGGCGGGAGGAGGCGCGGCTGCAGACGGCGCGAGCAGCGATGCGGCGGTGAACGAGGCAAGGAGAGGCCGCAGCGACGGCGCGATGCGGGGAAAGAGAGAGAGAGAGGGGCCGGGGCCTCGGGTTATATAGGCGGGGAAGGCGGCGGTGATGCTTGGGGAAGGGGGCAGAGGAGGCCGGAGGCGGCACGACGTCCATGGCGGCGGCGGTTGGCGTGCGGGAGCCGGAGTCTGGGCGGAGGTCGGGGACGCGCAGGGCTGGGCTGGCTGGGCCGCGACCTGGCTGGGTGCTAGGCCGGCCCAGTCGGCGAGGATTTTTTTTTTTAAACAACGACAGACAGCAGAAAAAAAGATAAACTAAAATAAAATAAAAACATAGGCATATAATATATCGAAATTTTTGGAAAAAGATTTTCTACAACATGAACATTTTTCTAAAGTCCAATAAAATCCTCAAAAATTCAAATAAATCAAACAGTGCTACTGCCTTAATAAAATCCAATAAAAATTATTTTAAAAATACCATAATGATTTCAAATTTATTTCTCTCAAATTTTCTGATGTAGGTAATCATTTTACCCTAATTTTGTATATTTATTTTTGGAGAAAAATAATTTGAATAAAAGCCAAATAAATCCAAATTGAAAATAATTTCAAAAGGACTTTGAATTTAGTTCTTTTAAAACTCCCAACTCATATTTCATATAATTTGAAGAAGTCATTTTATCTTCACTCGTGAAAATCATTGAGTTGCATAAAGTTTCAGAATTGGAAATAGTTTCAAATGAAATTCAAATATTTTCAACACCCCTTTTCATTTAAATAAATGGAAGAAGTCATGTCATCTTCTCTCCAGGGTTTTGTGGTGAAAAGAATTTGAATTCACGGAGATCATAAAATGCAAAATGAAAGATTGGGAAAGTCCTTTTATTCCCTCTCATTTAACTTTCAAAAAGTTTCGAATTTCACTCACTTTCAGTCAATCAATCACACAACAATCAAACAATCAGTCAAAACTATCTATTTGTCATAACATTCCAAAATTTAGAATTTTGGGATGTTACAAACCTACCACCCTTAAAATGAATCTCGTCCTCGAGATTCAGAGAGGCTAGAAAGAAAATAGGTTGGGTTTGGGGTCTTCTCAAATTCCATCGATCATCACAGGGGGTCTGGGGTGCTACCACCCTTAGAAACATTGTTACTGTTCCATCAAAACTCATATACTCCATCCTTATCTTTGACAGTGTCAGTCTTCTCAGATTCTCGGAAAATTCCTTCTCTGGGCTCTTCTGGTAGTGGCATAACCTTTTCCTCAATTCTTCTGTCCTTCCATGACTGGGTCTTCTTAGCTGACGGGTCAGGCGCCAATACTAAACAACTATCGATATCTCATGGTGGTCTTCCAATTATGGTTTCTCCTGCAGGAAATGGGTCTGGGTTGATCCTCACCGTATAACCTACGATTGGCAAGAGCTGCCTTGTACAAGGGGGGAAATACTTACACCATTCTAAGGTTCAAACAAGGTTTTGCTCGTTGTCTCTCTACTATAGGCAAGTCACTCAGATTTACCATCCCATTTAGCAAAGCGAACAATAAGAGTAAGTCGGTATGGTGATCAATCCATCCCGCACCCAAATCATTACCCTGTATATGGTTTAGTGAATCTCGCATTCTAACACTCGGTCATCCTCGCAAGCATTGCAGAATTTTTCTTGTCAACGAACTAGGTTCGGATAAATCCATTGATTCTGCAAGCCAAACAAACATCTATCGTTCCTTCCCAACCCTCAGGTTTTGCGTAACTCCTATAAGATCGTCTGTCGATAAAATCGTAACTTCTTCCAGGGTTTTTCCTTCAGCAAGAATGTGCTTGCTTCTTGGCAGGTCCTGGGGCCTGTGGGTTATGGCCCATCTCATCACTTGTAGTCCTTGAACTTATCATCGAGCAACTGATCATTATTCCAACTTCCAACTCCCTAGTATTCTTAAATCCATCCAATGGTACTGTCTCTCTTCCTTCTATTGGTACCAAACTACGACGTGATTACTCAGACTCATCATGGAATTTCCATTGGTCCATATTTCCAACATCATATCTCCTTTATATCCCATAGTACTTCATCTCTTCATCCTCGTGGGATATCCCACATACCGAGATAAAAACTTATACTTATTTTGTCCGAAATCCACTTCGGGGAATAACATCATTATCCTTTCCAGGGTCAGGCATCCTTACAGGGGAATATTGGCCATCTCTGCATGGCACTCTTCAACTGGGAAACGTGAAACACATCATGAACTCCTGACAGTCCTTCGGGTAACTCGAACTTGTAGGCCACTTCTTTCATACGCTCCAAAACTCGGTATGGTCCTACAAATCTCGGGGCTAACTTTCCCTTAACTCCAAATTGTTTAACTCCTCGCAGAGGGGACACACGAAGACATGCTCTGTCTCCAATTTCATAGACTACCTCCTTGCGTTTTTGAGTCTGCATAACTCTTCTGCCTGGACTGAGCTACCTTCAGTCTATCTTGAATCAACTTAACATTCTCTTCTGACTCCTTGATCAATTTTGGTCCAAACAACTGACGGTCTCCAACTTCATCCCGCATCAACGGTGTCTGGCTCCTTCTCCCATACAAAGCTTCAAAAGGGGCCATCTTCAAACTGGCTTGGTAACTGTTGTTGTATGAGAACTCCGCGTAAGGTAGATTATCATCCCTACTAGATCCATAATCTAGCGCACACGCTCTCAACATGTCCTCCAGAATCTGATTGACTCTCTCGGTCTATCCATCTGTCTGCGGATGAAAGGCTGTACTGAACTCTAGCCTAGTACCCAAAGTCTGGTGCAGCTGATTCCAAAACTTTGAGGTAAACTGTGTTCCTCTATCTGATACAATGGTCCTCGGAACTCCATGCAGACATACGATCCTGGTCAAATATATCTTGGCCAACTTCGCACTTGTATAGGTGGTTTTCACTGGGATAAAGTGAGCCACTTTGGTCAAGCGAATCAACTACTACCCAGATAGAATCATATCCCGATCGGGTTCTGGGAAATCCGGTAATGGAATCCATGCCAAGCTTATCCTACTTCCATTCGGGTATCGACATAGGCTGTAGTAATCCGGTTGGCTTCTGATACTCTGCCTTTACTCTCTGGCATACATCACCTACGACTACATACTCCACAATATCCTTCTTCATACCAGTCCACCAGAAACGCTCCTTCAAATCCAAATACATCTTGTTGTTTCTAGGGCGAATCAAGTATGGTGAGTCATGAGCCTCCTGAAGTATTAACTTCCTGATCTTTGCATTATTGGGCACATATACACGGTCCTCGAACCATAAGGTGCCGTGCTCATCCTTACGAATATTTGGCCTTTCCTTTGCTCATCCTCTCTTTTAACTCAGCAATTTCTTTGTCATCCTTCTGAGCTTCACGGATCTTTCCCAACAATGTAGACTGAACTTCCATAAGGCTTCAATTTCTGGGGCACAACTCGAGACTTTCGTAAATTCAACTTAAATTCTTTCCAAGTGGTTACTCCTTGCCATCCATTGGTGGTTTGGTACATCCTCCACCAAGTAGCAGCACCTCTTTCGAAGCACTGAAGAGCATGCTGGGTCATATCCTTTCCGGCTATAGGGTTATTCTCCATGGGATCCTCCATGTTCTGAATCCATCGGTCCGTCTCCAATTGACTCATTGGTCTAGAAAATACAAGCTCATCTCCATTCATCCTGTATTGGGTCCATGGGTTTGGGATGAGATAAGAGAGGTAGAGAGGGATACACACAATGCAAACAATAGTTTTGAAGAGACAGGTTTTTATTGTGGCTGTCAGAAAAACAACAAACAAATGACAGCTCACAAACGTCGCATCTAACGTAGGTATAATAGGGGTTTGGTCTTCAAGAGGTCAAAAATCCTCAAAGTCGCCAAACTCTTGAAGTCTTGTTCATGTCTCCGATGGGCTTCTTCCGATCATGCTTGTCCTTCTCAAGTTCTTTTGCCAGACCCTCTCTGTTGACGCGAAGTCTCTCATGGCGTCCTTTAATAATTGCGTTTCAAACTTCTGGGTCTTAACATCCTTGGCATGAACCATGGTCCTACTGTCCTTCAGTTCCTGTCGAATCTTTGATATCTCAAGGTTTTGCTCCTCTAGCTTGGCTACTTTCAGCTTCTGGGTCCTGAGTTCTTCACGAAATGCTTCCTTATCAAATACTGCTTTTGTAGGTCCATCTTAACTTCTTGATGTAACACTCCAGATCCTGGTGATACACCGGCTAAGGTTAAAACTTCATCTTGCTGATAGGTGCTCCATCAGCCTTCTACCGTCCAATCCTTACGACGAACTGCATGCTTAACTCAGCACGGTGGCAATAGCATAAGCGGGCGATAACATCATGGATAGCCATGTCTATGCCCATGTTACTTCCATGAGCTTTCATTCCATAACTGATATCTCCTGTCTTTGGGTTTTCTTAACAAAAACTTTGAGTTCTAATGCTCCATGTTCCGGTCTTTCTCCGATACACCTTGGTCTCGGGTATTGACGGCTTCCATAGTCTGCCAAGTTCCATAAGGGTAGCCTTCCTAATACCAATCTGGAAATTCTTCAGAGCCTTCAAATTCTCCTAGTCTTCAGAGTCCTTAACCGTTGTAGTTCCAATTATAACAATGCTCAATAAAATACTCTTCATTCCGAAGTGGTCTTGGTTGTCCGATATCTTGTCCTTCTTGGAGTGGTCTCATCAGTCGAATCTTCGTGTGGTCAAAAGGGGAAAGGGGTATGGTCTCACTAAAAGGGAATATTTGAATAAGACTCAGAAAAGGAGAGAGGTAAAAGATCTTTTTGAAAAGGAAAGTTTTAGAGAAAATCCTTCCTATGGGCTTGCCAGTTTCTAGGGTCACGTCCTACAGTCAACATGTGCTCTGGTACCATCTTGTAGCGACCCGACCCAAATGGATCAAGTCTCTGTGCTTAAGTGTCATCCCTGTATCGGTATGCTGACACACACAGTACTCGAGGATTTAAAACAGAGGTCAATCATATGTATAAAGTAACATAAATACTATTACCTCAATCCAAATAGCGGAAGTAACAAGGTTGTGGATTCCCATCAACACCAACGGCAAAGTTGAGTGTAGGAAATCGTAACCCTAACGTATCACTTACTCGTCGTAAGATATCCTGCAACATGAAACGTTGCAGCCCGAAAACGCGTCAGCACATGGAATATGCTGGCAAATTCATACCATAGAGAAATGATGAACAAAGGCTATCACTACATGCATATATGGCTGGTGGAAGAGCTCTATGGTTATAATGTTTTTGGGAAAAGCCAATTTTTCCCTACTGCAAAGGAATAAATTTTATTTGACTATCATGGTGGTTGTTAAACATTGAGAATGGTTGACAGCATTCTCAATCCCAATTAAGTATCATCAACAGAACCCAACAAAATTAATTAAAGTAACATGATGAGATCAACAGGATAATCCAAGTACCAGATACTCAAGATGTCCATTACCGGGGACATGGCTAATCATGATTAGTTTGTACACTCTGCAGAGGTTTGTGCACTTTTTCCCACAAGACTCGATCTCCTCCGTTGGGATTCTCGCACTACATGGTGTTTGAGAAACGGATGACCAAGACACAGTCTTTCAGAAGCATTAACTCTAACCCCGGGTAGACAGTACCAACCTACATCCCCTACATCTGCTAGCCTACCACTGGAAGAGGTCATGCAACATACTTAACTATGCTAGAGCCCATAATAGCTTGTGGCTGCACACGGAAGTTTCTAGCATGAATAATCTTATGATCCCTTTGAGCCTGGGTGGCGGTCCAAAAGAAAACAGGCAATCACTGGGATACCCAGGTGCCTCAATCCACCCAGATGTGTGTTTAAGTTGCCACCTTAAGTAAACCATTAAATTAACAATCTCACATGTGTCATGGATACACTCACCCAATCCACGTCTACTAGCATAGCATAGCAGTATAAGCATAACGTAATAGTAACTCCCAAGGTTTGAATGCAGGGCAATAGGTTCCTACCTCATCAACTACTTCCCAATACCCACATGTTATCAATCCTACTCATGCAATGTTTGAGGGTGAAACTAATGCATAAAAACTGGGTATGGAAGGGATATGATCAAAGTGTGAACTTGCCTGCCATGTTGATGAAGATGATTCGCACTCATAACTCTTGATAGTTCTACTCGTCACACTCCGGTCAATCTATCATAAGCAAGCAGTGGTAATCACACATAATCAATCACTCAAAAGATCGGGAAGAACGAAGAAGACAATTCGGAAAACATCAGAACCAAGCAAATAACTCTTTGCAACATAAAACAATTTCTAACAGTACCAAAATTGTTTAAATTTGGCCTAAACAGAAAGTTCAGGTCAAGAGCTTCGATTTGCAAAAAGAATCAACTCAAACGGAGTTATAAAACTTGAGTTATGATCAAACAAAGTTCAAATACAAATCTGTTTGAAATAAAATTTTAAAACTTTCAAAAACATGTTTAAGTTGTTTTACTGGAAACAAGAGATCATAACGAAGAAGTGGGCGTTGGTTTCGTTGGATTTGGACAAACGAGCAAAGAGTTGTGGTCGTTTGAAAACTAGGGGCCAACCTGTAAATAATTATTTTCACGGATAGGTCCCTGACATAAATAAACAGAAAACGAAAAGACTAAAATAACGAACGTTCATTTATAGGATCTAAACAGTGGACGTTCGTTGTTTAATAAAACCTAAAAAAACAGATCTAGTCTAGGTTTCTTTTTTTAAAACAAACTTGAAGGAAAAACCGGATTGGACCGGCGGTTTATACTGGTTTAGTAGCGGTTCGGCGCCGGCGGGGAAATTCTGGCGAGGCGGGGCAGTGGCGACGGCGAGCTCCGACGGCGGCTCCGGGCGCGGCGGCGGGCGGCGAAGACGGCGGCGGTGGCGGCGTGCAGCGGCGAGGCGCGGGCGCCGGTGGAGTGCGGCGGGAGGAGGCGCGGCTGCAGGCGGCGCGAGCAGCGATGCGGCGGCGAACGAGGCAAGGAGAGGCCGCAGCGACGGCGCGATGCGGGGAAAGAGAGAGAGAGGGGCCGGGGCCTCGGGTTATATAGGCGGGGAAGGCGGCGGCGATGCTTGGGGAAGGGCGCAGAGGAGGCCGGAGGCGGCACGGCGTCCATGGCGGTGGCGGTTGGCGTGCGGGAGCCGGAGTTCGGGCGGAGGTCGGGGACGCGCAGGGCTGGGCTGGCTGGGCCGCGGCCTGGCTGGGTGCTGGGCCGGCCCAGTCGGCGAGGATTTGTTTTTTTTAAACGACGACAGACAGCAGAAAAAAAGATAAACTAAAATAAAATAAAAACATAGGCATATAATATATCGAAATTTTTAGAAAAAGATTTTCTACAACATGAACATTTTTCTAAAGTCCAATAAAATCCTCAAAAATTCAAATAAATCAAACAGTGCTACTGCCTTAATAAAATCCAATAAAAATCATTTTAAAAATACCATAATGATTTCAAATTTATTTCTCTCAAATTTTCTGATGTAGGGAATCATTTTACCCTAATTTCTGTATATTTATTTTTGGAGAAAAATAATTTGAATAAAAGCCAAATAACTCCAAATTGAAAATAATTTCAAAAGGACTTTGAATTTAGTTCTTTTAAAACTCCCAACTCATATTTCATATAATTTGAAGAAGTCATTTTATCTTCTCTCGTGAAAATCATTGAGTTGCATAAAGTTTCAGAATTGGAAATATTTTCAAATGAAATTCAAATATTTTCAACACCCCTTTTCATTTAAATAAATGGAAGAAGTCATGTCATCTTCTCTCCAGGGTTTTGTGGTGAAAAGAATTTGAATTCACGGAGATCATAAAATGCAAAATGAAAGTTTGGGAAAGTCCTTTTATTCCCTCTCATTTAACTTTCAAAAAGTTTCGAATTTCACTCACTTTCAGTCAATCAATCACACAACAATCAAACAATCAGTCAAAACTATCTATTTATCATAACATTCCAAAATTTAGAATTTTGGGATGTTACAGGCTGTTAGACTGAACAAGGTTAAAGGGCCTTGTGTCTTTAGACTGACATCTAACATAGGATGTATGAGGCGCACAGAGATGAGAAGCTTGCTCGTCACCACCAGATTTCTACGATGAGGGCTTTGAACATTTCTACTAGGAGTGGTTCTGAGAAGGTCATCACATCAGAAGACATATGGATCTCCACTCACAGCCAATGGATAGATGATGATGATGATGATGCACCTAACAACTCCATATTTGATGCCGAGCGTGAGCGAACCCCAGTTTTCCAAGGTTGTGACACCGATGAGGACGAGGAGGCATAGGAATCTGAGGAGGAGTCTAAGGACGAGGATTGATCATCAGGGGGGATTAGCATCGCTCTTTCCCTTTTTGGCTTCTTGATGACAAAGGGGGAGAGAGTTCGATTAGGTTATCTCATTGAGATTTGCATGGGTGGGAGTCACAAACTTGTTTTCAAGCTCGTTATTGTTGCTTGTGACCACCTTGTTAAGTTGAAACTCATTTTCTTTGGTTTGTGAACTTATTGTCTTGGAAACATTACTTTTTTAGCATAGTGTGAGACATGCATTTTTTATGATATCTACCTTAAATTCATGTCTTTAAATTCATGCTTGTGGAGCTATGTTCATTCCTTGTGCTCTTATATGTTGCTCCACCACATGTTGTGTTGCTTATGCATGCTTAACATATATCTATTATCATTTGCAATTTGTTGTTGGTATTTAAATCTAGGGGGCATCGATCCTAGTTGTGTGCACTTTGCATTCCAAAAGAAAATTCAAATAGTGCATACATCTAGGGGAGCCAGTCTATATTTGTAGACCATTGTGCTTTATTATAATATCTTTATGCAAATCGTTGTGTTGTTATCAATCACCAAAAAGGGGGACATTGAAAGGACACCCCCCTTAAGTTTTTTGGTGTTGATGACAATGCAGTTTGCGGACTAACCGTGTGCTTGAGCTACACATGCACATCTATAAGGCACAAGACGGTTAGGTACCCCTCTGGAAAGGAAAATATCGAAGACGGTATTTTTGGCACTTTTATTTCTTTGGTTGTAGAAAATTTGTACTATTAAGATACGGGTGAAATCCAATCACGTACACAAAATCAATATTGCACCCATGTAGCCTTCCAATCTGTTTTCGCGGAGTGAACTCAAATCCCCTTGCACTGAAATATACTCACTCCATTGTACTGTCAGGGGCAACGGTTGTACCGCTCCCTTGTGGAGTTGGGCAACTTCTTCTCACCCAAGCGGTTGTACCGCGTACTCAAGGGGTTTTCCACTCTATCCCCTGGAGCAGTACCACCACCCCAAGTACCGGGCCAATAACCTCTAGAGCCCCTTTCCTCTCGGGTTCCAGGTGGTACATGGGCAGTGGCCGGGTGGTTGTACTGCTCCGATGGCCACAACCAGAGTTGTGCAGCTTGAGCGGTTGTACCGCTCTGGTTGCTCTGGCCACACTTATGGGACTTGAGCAGTTGCACCGCTCTCTGGAGCGGTTGTATGGCTCATTGTATATTTTCGTTGTAACGGTTGTATTTGTGAGGGAATATAAAAAGGAGGGGGCTCTTCCTCCTCCCACCTATCTCTTGCCTCTCTTTCTCCTCCATTGATGCCTGAAGCTTATTCTTGTCCGATCTCCTTTCCTAGCCAACCAAACTTGTTGATTTGCTTGGGATTGAAATACGAGACCTAGATCTACACTTCCACCCAAAGAAAATTTGTTACCCCCTAGATTCTATTGTGGATCTTGTTACTCTTGGGTGTTTGAGCACCCTTGATGGAAGAGTCGCCTAGGAGCCACATTCCATTGTGGTGAAGCTCCATGGTGGTGTTGGCATCCTCCAATTAAGTTGTGCAGATAGCCCCAAACCTATCTGTTAAGGTTCTAGTTGTCGTATTCAAGGGCACCTCTAGTGGTTTCATGGCACCTTGCATCATGCGAGGGTGTGAGGAGAATAGGGTGAGCCATTGTGGTGCTTGGGGAGCATCGTGCCTCCACACCTCCAACAGAGATGCACCTCCCCCTAATGAAGGAACTTCGGCAACACATCCTCGTCCCCACTTGCGGTTACTTCTATCCTTTAGTTTGTGCAAACGTGTTATATTGTGGTTACTCTTTAGATTGTGCTTTTGGTTGTTGATCTTTTCATATAGGTTGTCCACCTAGTTGCATATCTAGATAACCTACTTTATTGTTGAGCCTAAAATTGGCAAAAGAAGTTAAAATTGTTAATAGCCCAACCACTACCCCTCTAGTCGACCATACCGACCCTTTCAGTGATGAAGTGGAGGATGTGTCCAAAGTACATCTTGACCAGTGTGCGACATGCATCAAGAGTCAGTTATCCAATCGATGGCCCATACCATCACGTGGGGTTACCTCGGTTATTAAAAATGATTATTCAAACAAAAGCATTGGGGGTTTAATGACTACATCTTATTTGCCTCCAAGGAATAGCTATCTGCTACCGTACTAACCACTTCTCTCTCACTACTATTTTGGATAGCGTTCTATGTCTTCCTCACTCCTTACCTCCTTTTGGATCGATCTACGGATCTTGGGTACTTGCAGAGCCTTAGATCAGGAGAAAAGACAAGAGGCAATTCTATTGCAATTAGACACACACAAATAATGTCAAATACACAAAGTCATTCCAATGAACCATTGAACAAATATGTAGGGTTGCAAGTCCTTGCCTCAACCCATTGCTTTACCATATTACTCACACAAGGCGAGGATCGCAACATGTACTCATTAAAATGACATAAAGATGAATGATTGATTGATAACATGTGTTGCAATAGTTATCGGATGTGTAACACCCCTGTAATTAAGCTAGAGTAATCTCAGACTAATGATGCCTTGTCATCCCTTTTACTAAGCTTAATCCTCACTTCATTAAAGCTAAAGTCAAATTCGAATTCAAATGCGGGTCAAATTATGAAGTCTTCAACCAAGTAAAATAAAAATGTATGTTGGCTTGCAAATAATCACTAAGTATCTGTCATGAATTAACCAACATCTTTTGAAATAATTAAATGCCCTTAACCTCTTAAAAACTGAAACAACAACAACTAATTGGGCAATTTAAAAATAAACAAATGTTTAGGCTTTTCCAAATAAATTCCAAAGCTTGTGTGTGGTCTGCTAATATCACCAAGTGATTATGTGCAAGTTTATAGGTTCAACTAAAATCATTTGATACCGGTAATAAATACAAAACATGGGAGAAATTATAAAATAGAAAAAATAGAAAATATCCACTATGTTACTGGGCTTGAGCAGCACATTGTGCAGCCCAGGTTGCGCCCTACCTCCCTTTTCCAGTTGTCCATGGTGCCCGAGCCTCGACGCCGTTCCTGCCGCGTCCTGCTTATGCTTCATGATGTGTAACATTATTGTTAGTCCTGTTTTGCCATGTACAAGATAGTCTGTCTTGCTTTCTTCACTGTTGTAACTATATTTTTGCCCTAGTCATGTGTACTTACAGAAACATTTCAGGATGAAGTGACTGATACGTCTCCAACGTATCTATAATTTCTGATTGTTCCATGCTATTATATTATCTGTTTTAGATGTTTAATGGGCTTTATTATACACTTTTATATTATTTTTGGGACTAACCTACTAACCAAAGGCCCAGTGAAATTGCTATTTTTTTTGCCTATTTCGGTGTTTCGCAGAAAAGGAATATCAAACGGAATCCAAACGGAATGAAACCTTCGGGAGAGTGATTTTTGGACCAAACGCAATCCAGGAAACTTGGAGTGGACGTCAAGAAAGAGGCCACGAGGCAGGAGGGCAGGCCCAGGGGGGTAGGCACGCCCCCCACCCTCGTGGGCCCCTCGTGGCTCCCCTGGCCGACTTCTTTCGCCTATATATACTCATATACCCCGAAAACATCTGAGAGCACCACAAAACCCTATTTCCACCACCGCAACCTTCTGTACCCGTGAGATCCCATCTTGGGGCCTTTTCCGGCGCTCCGCCGGAGGGGGAATCGATCACAGAGGGCTTCTACATCAACACCACAGCCTCTCCGATGATGTGTGAGTAGTTTACCACAGACCTTCGGGTCCATAGTTATTAGCTAGATGGCTTCTTCTCTCTCTTTGGATCTCAATACAAAGTTCTCCTCGATTCTCTTGGAGATCTATTCGATGTAATTCTTTTTGCGGTGTGTTTGTCGAGATCCGATGAATTGTGGGTTTATGATCAAGATTATCTATGAACAATATTTGAATCTCCTCTGAATTCTTTTATGTATGATTTATTATCTTTGCAAGTCTCTTCGAATTGTAAGTTTGGTTTGGCCTACTAGATTGATCTTGCTTGCAATGGGAGAAGTGCTTAGCTTTTGGTTCAATCTTGCGGTGTCCTTTCCTAGTGACAGCAGGGGCAGCAAGGCACACATTGTATTGTTGCCATCGAGGATAAAAAGATGGGGTTTATATCATATTGCTTGAGTTTATCCCTCTACATCATGTCATCTTGCCTAATGCATTACTCTGTTCTTATGAACTTAATACTCTAGATGCATGCTGGATAGCGGTTGATGTGTGGAGTAATTGTAGTAGATGCAGAATCGTTTCGGTCTACTTGTCGTGGACGTGATGCCTATATACATGATCATGCCAAGATATTTTCATAACTATGCACTTTTCTATCAATTGCTCGACAGTAATTTGTTCACCCACTGTAATACTTATGCTATCTTGAGAGAAGCCACTAGTGAAACCTATGGCCCCCGGGTCTATTTTCCATCATATAAGTTTCCAATCTATTTTACTTTGCAATCTTTACTTTCAATCTATATCATAAAAAATACCAAAAATATTTATCTTATTATCTCTATCAGATCGCACTTTTGAAAGTGGCCGTGAAGGGATTGACAACCCTTTTATCGCGTTGGTTGCAAGGTTCTTATTTGTTTGTGTAGGTACGAGGCGACTTGCGTGTAGTCTCCTACTAGATTGATACCTTGGTTCTCAAAAACTGAGAGAAATACTTACGCTACTTTGCTGCAGCACCCTTTCCTCTTCAAGGGAAAACCAACGCAGTGCTCAAGAGGCAGCAAGAAGAATTTCTGGCGCCGTTACCGGGGAGATCTACGCACAAGTCAAGGCATACCAAGTACCCATCACAAACTCTTATCCCTCGCATTACATTATTTGCCATTTGCCTCTCGTTTTGGGAGAGACAAACATGAATCAGAATTTATTAGAATACTCTATGTGCTTCACTTATATCTTTTGAGCTAGATAATTTTGCTCTAGTGCTTCACTTATATATTTTTAGAGCACGGTGGTGGTTTTATTTTATAGAAATTGTTGATCTCTCATGCTTCACTTATATTATTTTGAGAGCCTTTTAGAACAACATGGTAATTTGCTTTGGCTATAAAATTAGTCCTAATATGATGAACATCCAACATGGGTATAATAAAAACTATCATATAAAATGCTCGAATACTATGAGAAGTTTGATACTTGATAATTGTTTTGAGATATGAAGATGGTGATATTAGAGTCATGCTAGTTTATTAGTTGTGAATTTGAGAAATACTTGTGTTAAAGTTTGTGATTCCCGTAGCATGCACGTATGGTGAACCGTTATGTGATGAAGTCGGAGCATGATTTATTTATTGATTGTCTTCCTTATGAGTAGCGGTCGGGGACGAGCGATGTTCTTTTCCTACCAATCTATCACCCTAGGAGCATGAGAGTAGTACTTTGTTTCCATAACTAATAGATTTTTGCAATAAGTATGTGAGTCTTTTATGACTAATGTTGAGTCCATGGATTATACACACTCTCACCCTTCCACCATTGCTAGCCTCTCTAATACCGTGCACCTTTCGCCGGTATCATACACCCACCATTTACCTTCCTCAAAACAGCCACCATACCTACCTATTATGGCATTTCCATAGCCATTCCGAGATATATTGCCATGCAACTTACCACCGTTTCTTTTGTTATGACACGTTTCATCATTGTCATATTGCTTTGCATGATCATGTAGTTGACATCGTATTTGTGGCAAAGCCACCGTTCATGATTTTCATACATGTCACTCTTGATTCATTGCATATCCCGGTACACCGCCGGAGGCATTCACGTAGAGCCATATTTCGTTCTAAGTATTGAGTTGTAATTTTTTGAGTTGTAATTAAATAAAAGTGTGATGATTATCATTATTAGAGCATTGTCCCAAGTGAGGAAAGGATGATGGAGACTATGATTCCCCCACAAGTCGGGATGAGACTCCGGACGAAAAGAAAAAAGAAAAGAAAAAAAGAGGCAAAAAAAGAGAGAGAAAAGGCCCAAATAAATAAATAAATAAATATAATGAGAGAAAAAGAGAGAATGGACAATGTTACTATCCTTTTACCACACTTGTGCTTCAAAGTAGCACCGTGATCTTCATGATAGAGAGTCTCCTATGTTATCACTTTCATATACTAGTGGGAATTTTACATTATAGAACTTGGCTTGTATATTCCAATGATGGGCTTCCTCAAAATGCCCTAGTTCTTCGTGAGCAAGCGAGTTGGATGCACACCCACTTAGTTTCTTTTGTTGATCTTTCATACATTTATAGCTCTAGTGCATCCATTGCATGGAAATCCCTACTCACTCACAATGATATCTATTGATGGGCATCTCCATAGCCCATTGATATGCCTAGTTGATGTGAGACTATCTTCTCCTTTTTGTCTTCTCCACAACCACCATTCTATTCCACATATAGTGCTATGTCCATGGCTCACGCTCATGTATTGCGTGAAAATTGAAAAAGTTTGAGAACATCAAAAGTATGAAACAATTGCTTGGCTTGTCATCGGGGTTGTGCATGATTTAAATATTTTGTGTGATGAAGATAGAGCATAGCCAGACTATATGATTTTGTAGGGATAACTTTCTTTGGCCATGTTATTTTGAGAAGACATGATTGCTTTGTTAGTATGCTTGAAGTATTATTTTTTTATGTCAATATTAAACTTTTATCTTGAATCTTTTGGATCTGAACATTCATGCCACAATAAAGAAAATTACATTGAAAACTAGCTAGGTAGCATTCCACATCAAAAATTCCTTTTTTATCATTTACCTACTCGAGGACGAGCAGGAATTAAGCTTGGGGATGCTTGATACGTCTCCAACGTATCTATTATTTTTGATTGTTCCATGCTATTATATTATCTGTT
The DNA here is from genome assembly GCF_002575655.3 of Aegilops tauschii subsp. strangulata. Classification (NCBI taxonomy): domain Eukaryota; kingdom Viridiplantae; phylum Streptophyta; class Magnoliopsida; order Poales; family Poaceae; genus Aegilops; species Aegilops tauschii. Next base: position 237,420,604 of record NC_053039.3, on the reverse strand, counting down.
TTGGATGTTTAATGTGCTTTATTATGCACTTTCATATTATTTTGGGACTAACCTACTAGCCAAAGGCCCAGTGCAAATTGCTGGTTTTTTTTGCCTATTTCTGTGTTTCGCAGAAAAGGAATATCAAACGGAATCCAAATGGAATGAAACCTTCGGGAGAGTGATTTTTGGAACAAACGCAATCCAGGAGACTTGGAGTGGACGTCAAGAAAGAAACGAGGAGTCCACGAGGCAGGAGGGCGGGCCCAGGGGGTAGGCGCGCCCCCACCCTCGTGGGCTCCTCGTGGCTCCCCTGGCCGACTTCTTTCGCCTATACATACTCATATACCCCGAAAACATCCAAGAGCACCACGAAACCCTATTTCCACCGCCGCAACCTTCTGTACCCGTGAGATCCCATCTTGGGGCCTTTTTCGGTGCTTCGCCAGACGGGGAATCGATCACGGAGGGCTTCTACATCAACACCATAGCCTCTCCGATGATGTGTGAGTAGTTTACCACAGACCTTCGGGTCCATCGTTATTAGCTAGATGGCTTGTTCTCTCTCTTTGGATCTCAATACAAAGTTCTCCTCGATCTTCTTGGAGATCTATTCAATGTAATTCTTTTTTCGGTGTGTTTGTCGAGATCCGATGAATTGTGGGTTTATGATCAAGATTATCTATGAACAATATTTGAATCTCCTCTGAATTCTTTTATGTATGATTTGTTATCTTTGCATGTCTCTTTGAATTATCAGTTTGGTTTGGCCTACTAGATTTATCTTTCTTGCAATGGGAGAAGTTCTTAGCATTGGGTTCAATCTTGCGGTGTCCTTTCCCAGTGACAGCAGGGGCAGCAAGGCACGCATTGTATTGTTGCCATCGAGGATAAAAAGATGGGGTTTATATCATATTGCTTGAGTTTATACCTCTACATCATGTCATCTTGCCTAATGCGTTACTCTGTTCTTATGAACTTAATACTCTAGATGCATCCTGGATAGCGGTCGATGTGTGGAGTAATAGTAGTAGATGTAGAATCGTTTCGGTCTACTTATCGCGGACGTGATGCCTATATACATGATCATGCCTAGATATTCTCATAACTATGCACTTTTCTATCAATTGCTCGACAGTAATTTGTTCACCCACCGTAATACTTCTGCTATCTTGAGAGAAGCCACTAGTGAGACCTATGGCCCCGGGGTCTATTTTCCATCATATAAGTTCCCAATCTATTTTACTTTGCAATCTTTACTTTCAATCTATATCATAAAAATTACCAAAAATATTTATCTTATTATCTCTATCAGATCTCACTTTTGCAAGTGGGTGTGAAGGGATTGACAACCCCTTTATCGCGTTGGTTGCAAGGTTCTTATTTGTTTGTGTAGGTACGAGGCGACTTGCGTGTAGTCTCCTACTAGATTGATACCTTGGTTCTCAAAAACTGAGGGAAATACTGACGCTACTTTGCTGCATCACCCTTTCCTCTTCAAGGGAAAACCAACGCAGTGCTCAAGAGGTAGCAAGAAGGATTTCTGGCGCCGTTGCCGGGGAGATCTACGCACAAGTCAAGGCATACCAAGTACCCATCACAAACTCTTATCCCTCGCATTACATTATTTGCCATTTGCCTCTCGTTTTCCTCTCCCCCACTTCACCTTTGCCTTTTCTTCGCCTTCTTCCCGTATGTATCTTTGTTTGTGTTTCCATGTGCCTTCTATTTGCTTGCATCTTTGCTTGCTAAAAATCTATTGATATGGATCCACTTAAAGTGTTCCACTTGGATCATCTTCGATCCTTATGCGCTCGTGCTGAAACCCCGACTAGCATAGTTGATGGGAAATCTTTAGATGAGCATGCTCATTTTGGGCGTCACCGTTTGTCTGAAAAGGGGAGACTCTTATGGGATCAAATAAACAGATTGTTGTGTTATGCTTGGAATCTTTGTGAACTTTATGATTTTACTTGTTGCTCTAAGAACCCTAAAAAACACCTTCCCTACCTATGTGAGTTTAATGATAATGAAATCTTATCTTCTTATGCAAAGGGTGTTTATAGTTACTATGATATCGAACAAATTGAAGAATTTGTTGCTCTTAAGGGTGCTTATGAAGTTGCTTCTTTGATTGAAAAGTATGATATTACTCTCTACGAATCTGAAAATTTTGACATACTTAAATATTGCTATGAAAACTATGCTCATAATGTCTATGTCAAAGAATTTATTGAGAGAATGACCGTTGCTTTGGAAGAAAATAATGATATGCATGAATCTATAGATAATGATGATTCTGATGATTTGATTGAAATTTCCCTTGATGAACATGATGCTTGCTATTCTTGTGGCCATGATGCCAATATTTATGAAGACGAATTTGCTATAGTTCCTTATGTAAAACATGAGATCATTGCTATTGCATCCATACTTGATAGTTCCTTCGATGAAAAGCATGATTGCAATAACCTTATTATAAATTCTCTTGATGTCAATTGTGCTAATAATATGCAAAACCCTAAGCTTGGGAATGCTAGTTTTGCTATGTATACTACTTGTTGCAATGATCATGATTGGGGTGATTCTTCTTATGATCTAGAAAATTTATTTAAGCCCCATGATGAATATGAGATTGATAATAATGTTTGCAATAATATTGAAAGTGGGTTTGGAAGAGTGTCAACTTTAGATCCCACATATTTGGAGAATGTTCAATCTTATGGTATTTTTGATAAAAGTGGGTTTGGAGAGGTCATGACTTTAGTTAATGTTAATCCCACTATTTTGGAAGAGTGTCAACTTTGCATACATGTGCATCGTGTTAAGAATATGTTTTGTGATAGCTATATTGTTGAATTTGCTTATGATCCTACATGTAATTATTATGAGAGGGGAAAATATGGTTGTAGAAATTTTCATGTTACTAAATTGCCTCTCTTCATGTTGAGATTGCTATCGTCTCTTTCTTCTTCCTTGCATATGCTAGTTTTTGCTTCCCTTGATAATTTGTTTGCTTATAAAAATCCTATGCATATGAATTATGTTAGACTTAGATGTGTTTGTCACATGTTTTATGATGCTCTCTTTGTGTTTCAATTATTATCATCCTTGTGAGCATCAATAAAAATTATGCCTAGCTAGGGGCGTTAAACGATAGCGCTTGTTGGGAGGCAACCCAATTTTATTTTCGTTCCTTGCTTTTTGTTCCTGTTTAGTAATATATAATTCATCTAGCCTATGGTTAGATGTGGTTTTATGTTTTAATTAGTGTTTGTGCCAAGTGAAACCCGTAGGATCTTCTTGGATGATAGTTATTTGATCTTGCTGAAAAAGCCAGAAACTTTCTTCTTATGAAAACAATTGTTAAAAATCACCAGAACGTGATAAAATACTGATTCCAAATGCAGTAGATCAATAAACAAATTATCTAGGTCTTCCTATTTTGGTAGAATTTTTGAGTTACAGAAAGTTTGTGTTTGATACAGATTACTACAGACTGTTCTGTTTTTGACAGATTCTGTTTTTCGTGCGTTGTTTGCTTATTTTGATGAATCTATGGCTAGTATCGTGGGGTATGAACCATAGAGAAGTTGGAATACAGTAGGTTTAACACCAATATAAATAAAGAATGAGTTCATTGCAGTACCTTGAAGTGGTGGTTTGTTTTCTTGCACTAACGGAGCTCATGAGATTTTCTGTTGAGTTTTGTGTTGTGAAGTTTTCAAGTTTTGGGTAAAGATTTGATGGATTATGGAATAAGGAGTGGCAAGAGCCTAATATTGGGGATTCCCAAGGCACCCCAAGGTAAAATTCAAGGACAACCAAAATCCTAAGCTTGGGGATGCCCCGGAAGGCATCCCCTCTTTCGTCTTCGTCTATCAGTAACTTTACTTGAGGCTATATTTTTATTCACCACATGATATGTGTTTTGCTTGGAGCGTCTAGTATGATTTGAGTCTTCGTTTCTTAGTTTACCACAATCATCCCTGCTGTACACACCTTTTGGGAGAGACACACATGAATCGGAATTTATTAGAATACTCTATGTGCTTCACTTATATCTTTTGAGGTAGATAATTTTGCTCTAGTGCTTCACTTATATCTTTTTAGAGCACGGTGGTGGTTTTATTTTATAGAAATTGTTGATCTCTCATGCTTCACTTATACTGCCTCTGTCCCATAATATAAGAGCGTTTTTGACACTACACTGTGTCAGAAATGCTCTTATATTACGGGACAAAGGGAGTATTATTTTGAGTCTTTTAGAACTGCATGGTAATTTGCTTTGGTTATAAAATTAGTCCTGATATGATGAACATCCAAGATGGGTATAATAAAAACTATCATATGAAGTGCATCGAATACTATGAGAAGTTTGATACTTGATAACTGTTTTGAGATATGAAGATGGTGATATTAGAGTCATGTTAGTTGAGTAGTTGTGAATTTGAGAAATACTTGTGTTAAAGTTTGTGATTCCCGTAGCATGCACGTATGGTGAACCGTTATGTGATGAAGTCAGAGCATGATTTATTTATTGATTGTCTTCCTTATGAGTGGCGGTCGGGGATGAGCGATGGTCGTTTCCTACCAATCTATCCCCCTAGGAGCATGCGCGTAGTACTTCGTTTTGATAACTAATAGATTTTTGCAATAAGTATGTGAGTTTTTATGACTAATGTTGAGTCCATGGATTATACGCACTGTCACCCTTCCACCATTGCTAGCCTCTATAATACCGCGCACCTTTCGCTGGTATCATACACCCACCATTTACCTTCCTCAAAACAGCAACCATACCTACCTATTATGGCATTTCCATAGCCATTCCGAGATATATTGGCATGCAACTTACCAACGTTCCATTTTTTATGACATGTTTCATCATTATCATATTGCTTTGCATGATCATGTAGTTGACATCGTATCTGTGGCAAAGCCACCGTTCGTAATTTTCATACATGTCACTCTTGATTCATGGCATATCCCGGTACACCGCCGGAGGCATTGACGTAGAGCCATATTTTGTTCTAAGTATTGAGTTGTAATTTTTTGAGTTGTAAGTAAATAGAAGTGTGATGATCATCATTATTAGAGCATTGTCCCAAGTGAGGAAAGGATGATGGAGACTATGATTTCCCCACAAGTCGGGATGAGACTCCGGACGAAAATAAAGAAGAAAAGAAAAAAAGAGGCCAAAAAAGAGAGAGAAAAGGCACAAATAAATAAATAAATAATTATAATGAGAGAAAAAGAGAGAAGGGACAATGTTACTATCCTTTTACCACACTTGTGCTTCAAAGTAGCACCGTGATCTTCATGATAGAGAGTCTCCTATGTTATCACTTTCATATACTAGTGGGAATTTTACATTATAGAACTTGGCTTGTATATTCCAATGATGGGCTTCCTCAAAATGCCCTAGTTCTTCGTGAGCAAGCGAGTTGGATGCACACCCACTTAGTTTCTTTTGTTGAGCTTTCATACATTTATAGCTCTAGTGCATCCGTTGCATGGCAATCCCTACTCACTCACATTGATATCTATTAATGGGCATCTCCATAGCCCATTGATACGCCTAGTTGATGTGAGACTATCTTCTCCTTTTTGTCTTCTCCACAACCACCATTCTATTCCACATATAGTGCAATGTCCATGGCTCATGGTCATGTATTGCGTGAAAATTGAAAAAGTTTGAGAACATCAAAAGTATGAAACAATTGCTTGGCTTGTCATCGGGGTTGTGCATGATTTAAATATTTTGTGTGATGAAGATAGAGCATAGCCAGACTATATGATTTTGTAGGGATAACTTTCTTTGGCCATGTTATTTTGAGAAGACATGATTGCTGTGTTAGTATGCTTGAAGTATTATTTTTTTATGTCAATATTAAACTTTTATCTTGAATCTTTTGGATCTAAACATTCATGCCACAATAAAGAAAATTACATTGAAAAATATGCTAGGTAGCATTCCACATCGAAAATTCCTTTTTTATCATTTACCTACTCGAGGACGAGCAGGAATTAAGCTTGGGGATGCTTGATACGTCTCCAATGTATCTATTATTTTTGATTGTTCCATGCTATAATATTATCTGTTTAGGATGTTTAATGTGCTTTATTATGCACTTCTATATTATTTTTGGGACTAACCTACTAGCCCTAAGCTCCAGTGCAAATTGCTGGTTTTTTTTGCCTATTTTTGTGTTCCGCAGAAAAGGAATATCAAACGGAATCCAAACGGAATGAAACCTTCGGGAGAGTGATTTTTGGAACACAAAGAGAGAAATTTTCATGTTACTAAATTGCCTCTCTTCATGTTGAGATTGCTATCGTCTCTTTCTTCTTCCTTGCATATGCTAGTTTTTGCTTCCCTTGATAATTTGTTTGCTTATAAAAATCCTATGCATAGGAATTATGTTAGACTTAGATGTGTTTGTCACATGTTTTATGATGCTCTCTTTGTGTTTCAGTTATTATCATCCTTGTGAGCATCAATAAAAATTATGCCTAGCTAGGGGCGTTAAACGATAGCGCTTGTTGGGAGGCAACCCAATTTTATCTTTGTTCCTTGCTTTTTGTTCCTGTTTAGTAATAAATAATTCATCTAGCCTCTGGTTATATGTGGTTTTATGTTTTAATTAGTGTTTGTGCCAAGTGAAACCCGTAGGATCTTCTTGGATGATAGTTATTTGATCTTGCTGAAAAAGCCAGAAACTTTCTGCTTATGAAAAAAATTGTTAAAAATAACCAGAACGTGATAAAATACTGATTCCAAATGCAGTAGATCAATAAACAAATTATCTAGGTCTTCCTATTTCGGTAGAATTTTTGAGTTACAGAAAGTTTGCGTTTGATACAGATTACTACAGACTGTTCTGTTTTTGACAGATTCTGTTTTTTGTGCGTTGTTTGCTTATTTTGATGAATCTATGGCTAGTATCGGGGGGGTATGAACCATAGAGAAGTTGTAATACAGTAGGTTTAACACCAATATAAATAAAGAATGAGTTCATTGCAGTACCTTGAAGTGGTGGTTTGTTTTCTTGCACTAACGGAGCTCATGAGATTTTCTGTTGAGTTTTGTGTTGTGAAGTTTTCAAGTTTTGGGTAAAGATTTGATGGATTATGGAATAAGGAGTGGCAAGAGCCTAAGATTGGGGATGCCCAAGGCACCCCAAGGTAAAATTCAAGTACAACCAAAATCCTAAGCTTGGGGATGCCCCGGAAGGCATCCCCTCTTTCGTCTTCGTCTATCGGTAACTTTACTTGAGGCTATATTTTTATTCACCACATGATATGTGTTTTGCTTGGAGCGTCTAGTATGATTTGAGTCTTCGCTTCTTAGTTTACCACAATCATCCTTGCTGTACACACCTTTTGGGAGAGACACACATGAATCGGAATTTATTAGAATACTCTATGTGCTTCACTTATATCTTTTGAGGTAGATAATTTTGCTCTAGTGCTTCACTTATATCTTTTTAGAGCACGGTGGTGGTTTTATTTTATAGAAATTGTTGACCTATCATGCTTCACTTATATTATTTTGAGAGTCTTTTAGAACAGCATGGTAATTTTCTTTGGTTATAAAATTAGTCCTAATATGATGAACATCCAAGATGGGTATAATAAAAACTATCATATGAAGTGCATCGAATACTATGAGAAGTTTGATAGTTGATAATTGTTTTGAGATATGAAGATGGTGATATTAGAGTCATGCTAGTTGAGTAGTTGTGAATTTGAGAAATACTTGTGTTAAAGTTTGTGATTCCGTAGCATGCACGTATGGTGAACCGTTATGTGATGAAGTCGGAGCATGATTTATTTATTGATTGTCTTCCTTATGAGTGGCGGTCGGGGACGAGAGATGGTCATTTCCTACCAATCTATCCCCCTAGGAGCATGCGCGTAGTACTTCGTTTTGATAACTAATAGATTTTTGCAATAAGTATGTGAGTTTTTTATGCCTAATGTTGAGTCCATGGATTATACGCACTGTCACCCTTCCACCATTGCTAGCCTCTCTAATACCGCGCACCTTTCGCCGGTATCATACATCCACCATTTACCTTCCTCAAAACAGCCACCATACCTACCTATTATGGCATTTCCATAGCCATTCCGAGATATATTGCCATGCAACTTACCACCGTTCTGTTTGTTATGACATGTTTCATCATTGTCATATTGCTTTGCATGATCATGTAGTTGACATCGTATTTGTGGCAAAGTCACCGTTCATGATTTTCATACATGTCACTCTTGATTCATTGCATATCCCGGTACACTGCCAGAGGCATTCACGTAGAGCCATATTTTGTTCTAAGTATTGAGTTGTAATTTTTTGAGTTGTAAGTAAATAAAAGTGTGATGATCATCATTATTAGAGCATTGTCCCAAGTGAGGAAAGGATGATGGAGACTATGATTCCCCCACAAGTCGGGATGAGACTCCGGACGAAAAGAAAAAAGAAAAGAAAAAAGAGGCCAAAAAAAGAGAGAAAAAGGGCCAAATAAATAAATAAATATATATAATGAGAGAAAAAGAGAAGGGACAATGTTACTATCCTTTTACCACACTTGTGCTTCAAAGTAGCACCGTGATCTTCATGATAGAGAGTCTCCTATGTTATCACTTTCATATACTAGTGGGAATTTTACATTATAGAACTTGGCTTGTATATTCCAATGATGGGCTTCCTCAAAATGCCCTAGTTCTTCGTGAGCCAGCGAGTTGGATGCACACCCACTTAGTTTCTTTTGTTGAGCTTTCATACATTTATAGCTCTAGTGCATCCATTGCATGGCAATCCCTACTCACTCACATTGATATCTATTGATGGGCATCTCCATAGCCCATTGATACGCCTAGTTGATGTGAGACTATCTTCTCCTTTTTGTCTTCTCCACAACCACCATTCTATTCCACATATAGAGCTATGTCCATGGCTCACGCTCATGTATTGCGTGAAAATTGAAAAAGTTTGAGAACATCAAAAGTATGAAACAATTGCTTGGCTTGTCATCGGGGTTGTGCATGATTTAAATATTTTGTGTGATGAAGATAGAGCATAGCCAGAGTATATGATTTTGTAGGGATAACTTTCTTTGGCCATGTTATTTTAAGAAGACATGATTGCTTTGTTAGTATGCTTGAAGTATTATTATTTTTATGTCAATATTAAACTTTTATCTTGAATCTTTTGGATCTGAACATTCATGCCACAATAAAGAAAATTACATTGAAAAATATGCTAGGTAGCATTCCACATCAAAAATTCCTTTTTTATCATTTACCTACTCGAGGACGAGCAGGAATTAAGCTTCGGGATGCTTGATACGTCTCCAACGTATCTATTATTTTTATTTTTCCATGCTATTATATTATCTGTTTTGGATGTTTAATGGGCTTTATTATGCACTTTTATATTATTTTTGGGACTAACCTACTAGCCAAAGGCCCAGTGCAAATTGCTGTTTTTTTTGCCTATTTCAGTGTTTCGCTGAAAAGGAATATCAAACGGAATCCAAATGGAATGAAACCTTCGGGAGAGTGATTTTTGGAACAAACACAATCCAGGAGACTTGGAGTGGACGTCAAGAAAGAAACGAGGAGGCCACGAGGCAGGAGGGTGGGCCCAGGGGGTAGGCGCGGCCCCCACCCTCGTGGGCTCCTCGTGGCTCCCCTCGCCGACTTCTTTCGCCTATATATACTCATATACCCCGAAAACATCCGAGAGCACCACGAAACCCTATTTCCACTGCCACAACCTTCTGTACCCGTGAGATCCCATCTTGGGGCCTTTTTCGGTGCTCCGCCGGAGGGGGAATCGATCACGGAGGGCTTCTACATCAACACCATAGCCTCTCCGACGATGTGTGAGTAGTTTACCACAGACCTTCGGGTCCATAGTTATTAGCTAGATGGCTTCTTCTCTCTCTTTGGATCTCAATACATAGTTCTCCTCGATATTCTTGGAGATCTATTCGATGTAATTCTTTTTTCGGTGTGTTTGTCAAGATCCGATGAATTGTGGGTTTATGATCAAGATTATCTATGAACAATATTTGAATCTCCTCTTAATTCTTTTATGTATGATTTGTTATCTTTGCAAGTCTCTTCAAATTATCCGTTTGGTTTGGCCTACTAGATTTATCTTTCTTGCAATCGGAGAAGTGCTTAGCTTTGGGTTCAATCTTGCGGTGTCCTTTCCCAGTGACAGCAGGGGCAGCAAGGCACGCATTGTATTGTTGCCATCGAGGATAAAAAGATGGGGTTTATATAATATTGCTTGAGTTTATCCCTCTACATCATGTCATCTTGCCTAATGCATTACTCTGTTCTTATGAACTTAACACTCTAGATGCATGCTGGATAGCGGTCGATGTGTGGAGTAATAGTAGTAGATGTAGAATCGTTTCGGTCTACTTGTCGCGGACGTGATGCCTATATACATGATCATGCCTAGATATTCTCATAACTATGCACTTTTCTATTAATTGCTCGACAGTAATTTGTCCACCCACCGTAATACTTATGCTATCTCGAGAGAAGCCCCTAGTGAAACCTATGGCCCCCGGGTCTATTTTCCATCATATAAGTTTCCAATCTATTTTACTTTGCAATCTTTACTTTCAATCTATATCATAAAAATACCAAAAATATTTATCTTATTTTCTCTATCAGATCTCACTTTTGCAAGTGGTTGTGAAGGGATTGACAACCCCTTTATCACGTTGGTTGCAAGGTTCTTATTTGTTTGTGTAGGTACGAGGCGACTTGCGTGTAGTCTCCTACTAGATTGATACCTTGGTTCTCAAAAACTGAGGGAAATACTTACGCTACTTTGCTGGATCACCCTTTCCTCTTCAAGGGAAAACCAACGCAGTGCTCAAGAGGTAGCAAGAAGGATTTCTGGCGCCGTTGCCGGGGAGATCTACGCACAAGTCAAGGCATACCAAGTACCCATCACAAACTCTTATCCCTCGCATTACATTATTTGCCATTTGCCTCTCGTTTTCCTCTCCCCCACTTCACCTTTGCCTTTTCTTCGCCTTCTTCCCGTATGTATCTTTGTTTGTGTTTCCATGTGCCTTCTATTTTCTTGCATCTTTGCTTGCTAAAAATCTATTGATATGGATCCACTTAAAGTCTTCCACTTGGATCATCTTTGATCCTTATGCGCTCGTGCTGAAACCCCAACTAGCCTAGTTGATGGGATATCTTTAGATGAGCATGCTCATTTTGTGTGTCACCATTTGTCTGAAAAGGGGAGACTCTTATGGGATCAAAAAGACAAATTGTTGTGTTATCACTACAAAAAAAGACACATCCGTGACATTTTGGGCCGAACGAATTTTTTTCCTGTCATACATATGACACTTCTATGACGATAATTGTGACAAAACCCGGTATCATCATAGATGTGGTGGGATCCTACTTCTATGACAAAAAATCATGACAGAAAATGGGCTTTTCGTCCTGGGTGGCCGGAGACGCAGCTGCATGACATTCGTTGGGCCGTCCATGACGGAAAAAACCGTGGTAGAAGCGAGGGCGAGGAAAATTTCGGGGAGTTCCCGGTTACGGTGGGAAGTCGGGGGCCGAGCGATGCGCGTTTCTCTCGTACACGTACGCGCGTGTGTGCGAGGCGTTGGCTCTAACTGAACCCAAGTGAGGCGTTGGGCTCTAACTGAACCCGAGCGATTGCACTGCACGCTACGCGTTACTGAACCCGAGCGGTCGATCGATGGCTGTTAACTGAACCCGATCGAGCGATTCCTTCGCTACTGCTGCTAACTGAAGCCGATCGATGCTACCTCTGGGATGAATAGTGAGCGTTGCCGGGGGGGGGGGGGGTTGGATGAACAGTGAGCGGTGATGTTGCCTCTGGATGAACAGGATCCCGTGGTGTGGTGGAGGGCTGGATGAACAGTAGACGGTGGAGTGGTGCACGTGGAGGGGTGGTTGAACAGGACCCCGTGGTGTGGAGGGCTCGATGAACAGTAGACGGTGGAGGGGTGCCCGTGGAGGGGTGGTTGAACAGGACCCCGTGGTGTGGAGGGCTGGATGAACAGTAGACGGTGGAGGGGTGGTTGAACAGTAGCCGGTGGAGTAGCGCGCGGTGGAGGCTGTATGAACAGGAGCCCGTGGAGGCTGGAGGAGGTCGACGGTAGCCCGTGGAGGCTGGAGGAGGTCGACGGTGGAGATGAACAGTATCCCGTGGAGTCCCGTTTTGCGGTACGCCACACCCCTCCCGATCAATAGGACCCCCGTTTCGACCGTAGGAGGTCTGTTTCGTCCGTTTTGCGGTACGCCACACCCCTCCCGATCAACAGGACCCCTGTTTCCACCGTAGGAGGTCCATTTCGTCCGTTTTGCGGTACGCCACACCCCTCCCGATCAACATGATCCCCGTTTCGACCGTAGGAGGTCCGTTTCCTCTGTTTTGCGGTACGCCACACCCCTCTCGATCAACAAGACCCCCGTTTCGACCGTAGGAGGTCCGTTTCCTTCGTTTTGTGGTACGCCACACTCCTCCCGATCAACAGGACCCCCGTTTCGACCGTAGGAGGTCCGTTTCCTCCGTTTTGCGATACGCCACACCCCTCCCCATGAACACGACGCATTCCGTTGCCTCCCCATGAACACGACGACGACGCTATTTCTCCGTTCCGACCCAGCCATGTACACGAGCCCTGGCCGTACGTATGCGCGAGTAGGCGTTCGAGACCCCGCCCGTATATACACATACGTGGCCGTATTTTCTTTCTTGCACCCTGGCCGCTGTACGTACGTGTACATGCTACGTGCGCGCCTCTACCACGACACGTACGCGCCTCTACTACGACACGTGCGCGCCTCTACATCCACCAGTATATATGTACGTACACGTTCGCGACCAGAATGACAACGCTACGTACGCTTCGACGAGGTGGGTCCCGACTGTCAGGCACTTCCTTGCCTGCGAAGATGTAGCTGGTGGGTCCCAGTAGTCAGGGGGCGAATGTTTTTTTTTGCTCGGACGCACTTCCTTGCGTGCGAAGATGTAGCTGGTGGGTCCCAGTAGTCAGGGGGAAACGTTTTTTTCGCGAAATACAGTGGCCCGTCCGGTGGGTCCCAGCTGTCAGGTGGAGGAATCATTATTTTCCGCGTAATATGGAGGCACTTCCTTGGTGCGGCCGTGGACCCAGCTGTCAGCTTCTCCACGTACAGTCCACGTCCGATGGAAGTCGTTCCTTGACCACGTTGACCATGCCGCGCCGAGAGCACCAGGGCGGTGGACGACGGCGAGGCCTAGGAAGGGGACGACGGGGAGCCGGGGAAGACACGGTAGTGGAAGCCCGCGCGGAGAGGAGTACGAGGGTTCACTGGTTCGGCTGCGGTGTGAGGCTGCCGTCGCCGTAGGGCCTGGCCAGCGGTGGGAATAGTAGGGGGCGGTGAGGCCACCGCGGCAGCACAGCCGGCCACGGGAGGCAGGAGCATGCGGCACGACCGGCGCTGCTTTGGGCGGGTGGAGCAAGAAGACCAGAGGTTGAAGAAGCACTACGGCCGTTGGATGGACATCGTACGGTCACTGGAGCTAGAATCGTTCATATTGACTAAAGTTGACAAAGGCCCCCGTCCCAGTCAACTTAGTAGGCCCACAAGTCAGCCTCCCACCATGGTGGGTCCCAGCTAGCAGGGGGAGTATTCATTTTTTCTGCGTAATAAGGAGGCACTTCCTTGCGTGCGAAGATATAGCTGGTGGGTCCGAGCTGTCAGCGGCGGTAACGTTTTTTTCGCGAAATACAGAGGCCCTTTCGGTGGGTCCCTGATGTCAGGTGGATGAATCATTATTTTGCGCGTAATAAGGAGGCATTTCCTTGCGTGCGGCCGTGGACCCAGCTGTCGGCCTCTCCACGTACAGTCCACTTCAGATGCATGTCGGTCGTTGACCACGTTGACCAGGCCGCGCCGAGAGCACCAGGGCGGTGGACGACGACGAAGCCTAGGAAGGGAACGACACGGAGGCAGGGAAGACTCAGTAGTTGTTTCCCACGTGGAGGGGAGTACGACTGTACGAGGGTTTACTGGTTCGTCTGCCGTCGCCGGAGAATAACATCAGGTGTGGGTGAGTAGAGGGATGACTAGGCCAGCGATGGGAGTACGGTGGGGCGGTGAGGCCTGCGCGGCAGCAGAGCCGGCCGTGGGGAGGAGGGAGCAGGCAGTCCCGCCGGCGCTTGTTTGAGCGGCTGGAGCAGGAAAGCAGAGACTGAAGAAGCACGACGGCCGTTGGATGGCCATCCAACAGTCACTGCTTGTGCATCAACCTTTTTTTTAGGAAAGCCTCAAATCTGTGGAAAACAGCATACAACCCATCTGCCATTATTTCTAATAATTTACAGCCCATTTGCTAATTATTAAGGTTTTTTTGGAGCCCATATTCTTTTTGTTAGCATTACATTCCATATTGTGGCCACGGTTAAAAAATTATACAAAATTTTGCATATTTCGGTGCGGTCCGAACTGTTTTTAATCCCGAAATTTCGACTCACATTCAAACTGATGTTAAAAATAAATGTATATCAATATAAAATCCAACAAATTCTCCACGCATAAAATTAATGTAATTTAAAATCTCGAAATGAAAAAAAGATATTCGAAACTAATTGCCGGTTTGATGTATTTTAAAAATGCACAGCCCATTTCTCATTACTGATGGGCCATTTTCTCGGCCAGCCGAATGAAAGCTCTCCTCGTCTTGAAAGATTTGCAGCCCAACAGGCCTGACAAAGCGACTTACTTGGCAAATCACAAAAAAACTGGGCTGTGGCCGTGGACCCAGCTGTTAGCCTCTCCACGCACAGTACTCTTCCGATGGAAGTCGTTCCTTGACCACGTTGACCACCCCGCCCGGAGAGCACCACGGCGGTGGACGACGGCGAGGCCTAGGAAGGGGATGACGCGGAGCCGGGGAAGACACGGCAGTGGAAGCCCGCGCGGAGAGGAGTACGAGGGTTCACTGGTTCGGCTGTGGTGTGAGGCTGCCGTCGACGCAGGGCCTGGCCAGCGGTGGGAATAGTAGGGGGCGGTGAGGCCTCCGCGGCAGCACAGCCGGCCACGGGAGGCAGGAGCATGCGGCACGACCGGCGCTGCTTTGGGCGGGAGGAGCAAGAAGACCAGAGGTTGAAGAAGCACTCCGGCCGTTGGATGGACATCGTACGGTCACTGGAGCTAGAATCGTTCATATTGACTAAAGTTGACAAAGGCCCCCGTCCCAGTCAACTTAGTAGGCCCACAAGTCAGCCTCCCACCATGGTGGGTCCCAGCTAGCAGGGGGAGTATTCATTTTTTTCTGCGTAATAAGGAGGCACTTCCTTGCGTGCGAAGATATAGCTGGTGGGTCCGAGCTGTCAGCGGCAGTAACGTTTTTTTCGCAAAATACAGAGGCCCTTTCGGTGGGTCCCTGATGTCAGGTGGATGAATCATTATTTTGCGCGTAATAAGGAGGCATTTCCTTGCGTGCGGCCGTGGACCCAGCTGTCGGCCTCTCCACGTACAGTCCACTTCAGATGCATGTCGGTCGTTGACCACGTTGACCAGGCCGCGCCGAGAGCACCAGGGCGGTGGACGACGACGAGGCCTAGGAAGGGAACGACACGGAGGCAGGGAAGACTCGGCAGTTGTTTCCCACGCGGAGGGGAGTACGACTGTACGAGGGTTTACTGGTTTGTCTGCCGTCGCCGGAGAATAACATCAGGTGTGGGTGAGTAGAGGGATGACTAGGCCAGCGATGGGAGTACGGTGGGGCGGTGAGGCCTGCGCGGCAGCAGAGCCGGCCGCGGGGAGGAGGGAGCAGGCCTAGATGGGGCAGCCCAAAACCACGTCCAACACTTGCCAAAACTTCGTCCCTCGTTTTCTCTGTGTTTCGCACACTCGACATTGTGTTGGGCATTTTGACTGTGCATCATATGAAGATGTGCTATGCATGAATGTTGATCAGCATGATGTTAACTGGCTGGTAGTTCCATTTTCGACCATGAATAAAACTTCCAACATGATGTTAACCCTGTTTGAAAAGGCTGTGTTAATATAAATGCTCTGCCTCTGAAAGTTGCAGTTTCTTATCTGAAACTGAACTTGCAGTTTCTTATCTGAAACTAAAACTTGCAGTTTCTTCTCTGAGAATCACATTGTCTGCACTTTTATACTCCTATGAAACTACATTTTTTTAAGTGCTAAAAATAGATCTCTAGAATTCATAAAATACTTCATATGCTCAATACTGCAAATCTGAAATTCAAAAGACATTCATATCTGAAAGTACTCTCAAAATACACAACACAAAACACAATTCACAACCTGCAAATATTGACAACCCTAAGCTCCTCCTGACAATTCACAACCTGCCCGACTATTGGGCTGGGGGGGCAGCCCCCTCCTATTCCTCGGCGGCAGACAGCCGCCCCGTGAGACGATGTGAACGGCGAGGGAGACGATGGCGGGGAAGCGTCATCGGGCCAACTGCTTTTCTCCTCTTGCAGTTGGGTTCGGTCGACGAAGACTCCAGCGGCTCGCTCTGGCAGGACACCCTCACAAACGGCACCCTGTAGATGCTCGATCCTTCAATCTCTGGTGGATGCTCCATCTGGGATCGATACTCCCACCACCGCTCCCTCACGATCGGATTCGGTGAATCTGTTTGCTCCATGGCCCAGAGGAGCAGCTCTATGTACTCCGGCGCGACTCCCTCCGGGAGTATCACCGCCTTTTTGCTCTGTTGCAGATATTTGGCCATGGATGTCGCCGTCGCCGTTAGTTGGTCCTTGTTGTCAAACCAAGACTGTATCTCCAACATCCTAGCTAGCTTCACAGGGTCGCCGTCTGCGATCCTCACGTATCGGTTGTACTCCTCCATCGATCTACTTCTCCACAGCACCTTCACTTGCCGGCGGTGATTTTTGAATGGAAGAGGAGAGGAGCAGCGCTGGTTTTGGATTAGAACGGGAGAGGAGCGACGCTGGTTTTGGACTGGAACAGGAGAGGAGGGGCGGTGGTTTTGAAATGGAAGAGGAGAGGAGCGGCGCTGCATTTAGATTGGAACAAGAGAGGAGCGGCGGTGGTTTAAGAGGAGAAGAGCGGAAGAGCGGCGCTGGTCTTGGAAGGATTTTTTTGTTGTTTTGCGTATTTTGGGTCAAAGTTTGAGCACGTACTATATTTGACAAGCAAAATGTGAATGCATGTCACCAAAAATTGTATCGTTTGGTTCGTATCTGAATGTACTTTCAAATTATATTATTTTTGCAACGTACAACATATATTTTATGTACGAAAATCATGGTCAATTATGACCCAGAATAAAAGGGACACTAGTTAATGTGGGGTCGCTTTCTTAATTGAAGGGTAAATTGATTTTGATTTTGATCCAGTCACAGCGCGCCGGCCCTCTCGTCCAATCCTAAATCGCTGTCGCACGCTCCTCTCCCTCTTCTCCATTGCAAAACCACCTCCTCTCCTCTCCATCATCTCCATTCCAAAACCACCGTCTCGCCTCTCCCTCTTCTGATCTTCTCCATTGCAAAACCACCTCCTCTCCTCTCCATCATCTCCATTCCAAAACCACCGTCTCGCCTCTCCCTCTTCTGATCTTCTCCATTGCAAAACCACCTCCTCTCCTCTCCATCATCTCCATTCCAAAATCACCGTCTCACCTCTCCCTCTTCTCTATTGCAAGACCACCATCTCTCCTCCCATCTTCCAAAGCTAGCACCGGACCACTCAGAAGGACATCTATGGAGAGGATGCAACAGCGAATCAGGCAGATCGCCGGCGGCGACCAGGCAAAGTTAGCCAGGTTGAAGGAGATCCTTAGTTGGTTTGACAATGAGTGGGAGATTTCGAGGACGGTGCGGGCCATGTTGCAATGTATGCGAAAGAGCGAGACGGCGGCGATGAGGGCGGCGATGTACATGTACTCCTCGGCTGCAGTCACGCCGCAGTCCTCCAAGTTCATCGAGTATCTCCTCTCGGCGATGGAGCAGACAGATTCGCCCGAGGCGACAGTCAGGCGGAGGTGGTGGGCGTACAGGTCGAAGGTCGAGCACCCAGAGGATAACGAATCGATCGAGTATGGTGTGCCGTTCGTGAGGGTGCAGAGCCAGCCGGAGCCACAGGAGTATTCGTTCTCCCACCGCAAGAGGAGGCCGGATGGCGCGACGTCGCTTCCCCGCCGTTCTCCACGGTTCCCTCGACGCTCGCCTCGTTTCGACGGCGGCGGTAGGGTTTAAGGTAAGCTTCGCACTAACCTAATCTTCCACCTGCTCATGCTTACAATCAGTGTGACAGCTAATGAAAATCATGCTTACAATCAGTCTCCGAGTACTACGCCAATCACCCTAAAATAGCTCTGGACCTTTGGGTCAAAGTTGTGACAGAGTGTACAAATAAAGAAAAATAGATTGGTGCTTCTTTCAGAAAAGAGTACTCCCTAGAAAACTGCCAATATAAGCTACTAGTATTTGGTTAGATGATTTGCTACCGAGAAAGATCCATCCACAGAGAGTGCCACACATCCCACTGGTGGTGGTGGATGCCAATGCGTGCATGCAGCATGGTTGGTGTCAGTAATTTTTACTTGGCACACCTCGCACTCTGCATATATGCCGATTCCATACGTACATTTGTGCAGTTCCACCAAAATGCAGCTGAATAACCCTGTTTGCATAGATAATGAAAAAGCATGATTACATTATAGTGGCACTAGTTGATGAAACACACAAAATAAATAGAAGAAAATATTGCGATAGTATCATAGTATGCATGCTGCGAGGACGAGATGGGCCCTGCGACGCCTCATACTGGACATCGTCCCAAGTCTCCCAGATGCACCTTCTGCCAGTGATGAACATCAGTGTACAGCGGTAGTACAAGGAGGTGCCTTGAGACATTTAAATCTCTATTTTTGTACATATCAACTAAAATTAAGCACCCCAGTTTGCAGAAACGCTTAAACATTAACAATGGGACTAGTTGATGAAACATACATTAACAAAGAGAAGCACTTTCTTTATCTACATTGGAAATGAAATGATAGAGATGACACTCGCTCTATTTTAACTGTATTATTACTTCATTTTATCAGTGACACTAGGGTCGAGCAGGTGGCAAACGAGGTGTACCGTGCGTCGCAAGGATGGAGGTCGGGGGTGCTTAGACTGGGATGCTGAAGCTGGCTCTTTCAGTCACCAACATGGATGATTCAATTCATGGGACCTTTTGGTGCAGTTCACCTAAAATGAAGCAATGTCCCGTGAGTTAGCAGCTTCTTCTTCAATTTTTTTAAGAAAAGGGCTCCAGCCCCGGTTCCATTCCCATCAGAAAACGAAACCCACAGAGCTTCTTCTTCATTAGTTGCAATAAAATTGGGCAACATCAAGGTTGGTTGTGAAGCTCCTGGAATGCTCAACTATAATTTGGATATCATTTGTGCAGTTCAACTAAGATCGAGCGTGAAATGTATATCTCTGTTTGCACAAAAAAGGTGGAAAGGAGGGTGACTAACAAGTGATGAAACATGCATCAAATGAAAAGAAGCATGTTCCTTATCTGAATGGCAATCCTACAAGGACAGTAGCAATTTCTAAAGCACTGGCATTGCTAGATATTAGTGTGGGCATTAGGATTAACTATGACAACCGTTAAATACGACATTACTTTGGGCACGGGAGAGTAGGCGGACCAGGACAGTTGCATTTCTAACGAAAAGAACCAACTTATCTTAATGGGAAATTTTAGCAGGACATGTAAAGAAGTGCCATTGATTCATATTACTGGAGGCATTACATTGGAAACAACATTGGTTTAACGTGTCCTTACTTTTAAGAGTGCGACTGCTACATTTTACCAGTGGCATTACATAAGAGTGGCTCGGGGCAACAAACATCAGAACAGGATATCTGGGTTGGTCCCATTTTTGTTCGGTATAGCCACCTTATACTGTGTGAGGCTAGCAAATCTAGTGCTGGACTTACTCTGTTGACTTGTCCCCCAGTCCCCACCTTCTTTCCTTTTTCAACCAATAGATCGGGTTTATTGAGTTTGTACTGCGTTTCCCTTTATTTCCCTATTAGACCTAGAGACCGGTTGGATAGCCAGTCTCTGCTACTTTTCGCCCCCATTATTTCCTCTTTCGACGAAGTCCTAGATTCAGGTAACAAATCCTCCCCCACCCCCACCCCCTTTCTTCCTTGTTTGAACCAAGTAGTACTAGATTCGAGTGCATGAACTAGTTTTACCTCTTAAACGTAAAAAAATTAGGTGGTTTTCGAACAGCCGATCGATCCTATCTACGAGGGGGCCTGAGAAATAGTAAAAGATACAAATGCAGCGACGTCAGGAGCTCGGGAAGTAGAGCAAGGCCGGTTTCGAAGGAAGTTATACCTGATGGTCGCCGGGATGTCGCTAGGTGGGCGGCGGGAGGCCGGATCTGCCCACACTACGGCAGCGAGGAAGAAGGGGTCGGAGGCCCTCCCTCGCCAGCGGTGCTTGGGAGAGAACGGCAAGGCAGGCTGATCGGGACGCTCCCAGCAGTGGGTAAGAGCTGTAGCCGAGGACGACCGCGTGAACATTGCACCTTCTCACCTTCCCCGGCGGAGAGGATCCGGCTGGATCTGTGACCGGCGGTGAGCAAAGAGAGAGAGAGAGTGTGTGGCCACCGCTGTCGTGTTTAGATCTGGAGAGGCCGAGACAGTGTGAAGAGAGCAACACTAGCAAGCAAGCGCGGAGGCTCCTGCCTATATAGTGGAGTAGTACTAGTTTTCTTTTGTCTACCGGAGCCGACTTGACCTCGTCAATGACTGTCGAGAAGTCTCCATGCACGTGGCCCGGAGGCGCAGTTGTCGTCATTTTGATCTGAAGCGCCGGATTATAACATATAACACGAAAAAATGCCACATGACAAGAAATCATAACCTCACTGCCCAAAGGAGACAACATGAATCCCGACGGACAAACTAGACGAGGAACAAAGCTCAAATTAAAGATAAACTCGTAGAAAAGGGGTCCGTCGATAGATGTCCTAATTAACATAGCCGGCTTGACCTAGATGGCAGCCGAGTAGTCACTGTTCGTGCATGTGCCCCCAATGACTAGCCCAACTCAGTTGTCGCTGTTTAACCCTCGCAGTGATCCGAAGCACATGACACCTAATTTTGCGAGATGACAAGAAACCTTTTTTTTTAGATTTCTCACCACAACTATAGCCATGTACAACACAGCCTGCACGATATGTAGACGATTGCCAATCCAGGCGTGTCTGCTGGAGTCTGGTCACATGCATGGACGAACTGATCTTCCGTGTCTTGCAGGGATCGTCCAGGCACCAACGTAGTACAACACTTCTCTAGTACTATCGCTCGTCTCCCTCTTCTATTAAGTCACCCGACTTGCGGGGCCGGGGAGTGTGCCTATGGTCGGTTCTCAATTGCCGTCCCACATGTGTGTGCAAACACAATATGACGCGCGTTCCATTTGGAGAGCAGCGTGCCAGACCGACCGACCGTCTGGGGTGCGACGCGAACGCGACGGGCGTGCTGTATACTCCGTACATGTGTGCCGCCGTTTTCTAGACACTTTGCTCCATGGCGCGGGCGCAATCCATGGATACAAAATTAGTATACTGTATACTATTTAAAAGTCGAGGGCGGGGCTTTTCCTGCGCGGTAGGTGGGGCAGTTCCGCCTAGTCGGTTCGACAGAGACACGAGAAGACGAGGGAGTAGGCTGCTGCAAACGTAGGGCTGTGTGATTTGACAGCGAGTTACTGCTGGACAGGTGGGGCCCCTGGATTTGACTTGCCATTATCATTTTAACTACGGCGCTACGACCGGCGTGAGTCTTCCGATTCCTGACCACCTCCATACAGGTGCCTCTCCCAATGCTCCACCATGTAGTAGAGGCTGGCTCTTGCATGAGAGCCCATTTCTCCACTTTTTCCTTGCCTCTCTTTCCTCCACATATGCAAAAATGCCATGTAAAGCGCACTATTGTACTTACTTTTACTTGCTCCTACAGGTGCTTAAGCTTGCCACATAGGCATAAAGACTGATGTGGCAAGTTAATCAAGAAGAGAGAGACTAGTTTGGTGACCCAAGGAAGAAACGGTGCTAAGCGCGTGTACCTAGGTGAAAAGACAATTTTGACTCTATAGCTAATTAAATGAAGCAAACTTAGCAACACCATTTCATTGGAAGAGGTCACTCCTTGGCAAATGCAATAAATACTAGTACTCCGTGTGTCCCATAATATAAGAACGTTTTTGGCACTACACTAGTGTCAAAAACGTTCTTATATTATGGGACGGAGGGAGTACGAAGAAAGAGATAGAGAGGAGTAAAAAAAATTACACTTATAGCCAACCTTATAGCCAACCTTGTTGTAGTATGAGTGACTAAGTGATGACTATGTATGACATGCCAACATCAGATAGCCTAACGCACCGTGTTAAATCTCCAAGGGCGCGACCGCGCGAGCGACGCGACGGTCGTGGTAGGCGCGACCATGATACGGGCTGCTGGCAGCCCTTGGATCTGAGATCAAACGGTCGCATGCTGCTGAAAATTTGCAGAATAACCCTCCAGGATAGGATATTCACCCATAGGTCTAGAATCACGCCATGCAACCGTTCGATCTCAGATCCAAGGGCTCTCGGAAGCCCGTATCATGGGAGAATGGAAAGCCACTACCCTGCCGTTCGCACGCTGGCAGTTCGCTCCTACTCGTGCCCGCACGTCCTTCAATACTACGGCGGTTCGCTCCTAGTCGTCCCGTCCATTCACATTACGGCAGTTCCACTAATCCTAACCCTCCTCCCAAATCCATGGCGTCCCAAATCTCCACGATCGGCGGTGAGTACAAGGTTAGAACCATCACCGGCGATGAGTTCGACGTCATCTACACCCGTTCTTCCGCGACGGTGAAAGGATGCCTTTCTCGCTTCAGACGCATGTTCGAAGGCTCAGATGATGAGTGGGTCGCTGGGCTAGATGTTGAGTACACCATAATCCTAGGACGAGAGAAGTATCTAAAGGACGAAGAGAGGAAGAAGCCCGCCGTGATCCAGGTTTGCGTGCATGACTTATGCTTGGTCTACCACATATGCCATGTCGACGTTGAGTGCCAGGATTTTAAGGACTTCCTCGAGAGCAACCTAGTCAAAATCGTTACTGTAGACTTTGGTGACGACAAAGAAGTCCTGCATCGGATAGGCCTCGTTGTAGGCAACACCTTCGACCTCCAGAAGAATCGGCTGGTGTCCTCTCGTCAGCCTTCAATGCTGACCCTGGCAGGAGCCATGGTTCATCCTTCGTACGGTAAACTGGAGAAACCTCCATACACGTTTCATCGTCATGCATGGCAGCAGAATGTACTAGATATAGACCACAGCCACTACGCTGCAATGGATGGCTACCTTTGCTTCAATATCTACAAGGGTTGGATGAAGAGCAACAACCAAGTGTGCGGTTCAAGCAAAGAAGTATCGGCCAAGAGGAAGAGGGACAAGGACAAAGTCGAGGACGTGGACGAGGACTCCGAGTAAGGTGGCGGTGTCGTTGCTCATGGTGGTTCTAATGCAGTGTCTATCGGAATAGTTGCAAAGTTTAATTTCAGGTGTGCTTAATTTAATTTGAGGGGTGTGTTGTGCTGAGCCCCCAGCAGAACTATGTTATGTTTCTTCTCGTTACTTTAACTCTTCAGTACGTACATACTAGTATTTCTTACATTTCATCTTTTAGTTGGTATAGTACTACCACTCATTTCTTCACATTATATACGTACAATATATATGGCCAACATCATATAGCCAGCAGTTTAGTTGTCAAAGAATTTCAGGGTGCTTAGTTTTGTCAAATAATTCCTGGATGCTTAGAGGGTGCTTGAATCCAAGGGACTTATTTTAGTCCGACTAAAAATAGTCTCTTTAAGAGGCTAAAGTTCCAAGCACCCCTGACTAAAGAGGGGCTAAAACTAGTCTTGAGACTAAAATTTTTTAGTCAGGGGTACCCCTACTAAAATGTGGATTAGTCCTCTCTCTACTCATTTAACTCCTCTCCTTTAACACAGGTGAGTTCTGGATTGGAGGGTTTGGAGGATAATAAATGCTCATTAACTTGATTTTAGCCTTTTTAGTATTTGGATCCAAGCATGGGTGAGGCTAGCATGTTTGAGTCCCACTACTTTTAGTCATGGGACTAAAACGTATCCAAGCACCCTCTTAGTTTTATTTGAGGGGTGGGTTGTGCTGGACACCATTATTGTGACTAGCCTTTTTAATAGTACTATATGCATAATTTGGCGACGAGCGCTCTCTATATGTACCACCTTTTTTGTAATTTCAAGTTTTGCTCCATGGCGCAATCCATCGATACTACTGTTGTACAAAAGTATACATTTTTTAAAAGGCTAGAGGGCAGGGCAGTCTAGCTTGGTCGGTTTCACGAGAGGCGAGGGCCTTTGTGATTTGACGGCTCATTACTGCGGGAAGGCGGGGCCTTGTGATTTTACTGCTCGTATAAATGCGCCGACGACCTGATCGAGGAGGAGCAAAGAACCGTGCGGTATACTCAAGTTTTCCACTGCAGTAGTACTGTGAGGGAGGAGCACGAAACACGGCAGCCCAGTGCCATATGGCGATAAAAAATGATCTAATTTGCTAGTCATCTCATTGTTAGCATTGTTCTATTCATTCCCTAAAAAAACATTGTTCTATTCATGCCTCGCAGAGAACGTGACACGTGCGGCGAAACACCCGAAGCAAAAGATGAAACACAGGAGCAAAAGAAGAAGGAAGATTATCACCCCAAATGATCTAATTCGCCGCGGAGTCGTAACTGCTTCTTCATCGCCTCCACGACCTCCATCTCCTTGCGCGTCTCCTCTGCCATCTTCTTCATTCTGTCCATGACGCGGGATTTCTCGACGCGAGCCTTCATCATCTGTTCCACGGCCGCATTACGTACCTTGACAGCAGCCGGGTGCTCAATGAGGAGCTTCGCCAACTCCTCCTTCTGTTCCATGACGAGGGCCTACAGCATCTTCATCGAGGAACTACTATTCTCATGCAGCTTCTTCCAGCCGGCGTTCTTCTCCATCAATAGGTCGATCTCGTGGCAGAGCTTCACCTTGTCCTCCTGAAGTCGCAGGATTTCGCCGGTCGCCTTGTTCTCCGAGGTAATGCTCTTCTTCAGCAGCATCACCAAGCCGGCGGTCAACTCCCCCTGCTGATTGAGCTCAGCGGGCATGTCGTCGAGGCTCTCCTTTAGCAACTCCATCAAGCGTTGGATGAACTCCTTCTGCTTATTGAGCTGATCGGGCATGCCGTCGAGGGATAATGACTCCAGCTCCGCCGGCTCGGCATGTTCGCCTCCGCGGCTAGGGCGCTCCTGGGAGCCATCGCCTGCCCGTGAGAGATCTTTCGAGGTCTCTGCGTGGCGGCGAGCCCTCTTTTTTTTCCGCAGCCTTGGTTGCCGCTCCCTTGTTACGAGTAGTTCTCGACCTAGAGCTCTGCTCACCGGCCATGGCAACTTATGAGGAGGAAAGGTAGAGCAATTTTCGGTTAGGTAGTTCCCCTTTTTATAACCTAAGTACTAGCACTAGTACTAATACCTGCATAGGGGGAACACATTCAGGTTTGGTACGTACTAGTAGGTGTGAGCAGGCTTTTGAATGTGATGGGAACAAGGTAAAGATTAATTGATGATTTTGGTTTCGAGGCCCGAAACGGCTCCCGATGAGTTTAGCGGAACATAAATTTCAAGTACTACACTGCTCAAATGCGTAAATATTATGTTACTGTCAAAAATTGGCACAAAATACGAAGAAGACCAATGGAAGTACTACTAGCAACCCACGATTTAACTAATCGCATGCGCGCAGTGGATTAATAATGTCTTTCTTCCGCCCTCACGTCCACTCAATTTGCATGCGCTGTATTAATTGACCATCAATGAAGTGGACGACTCTTTACACGCGTCAAATTATGACATGGGGTGGATCTTGGTACAAAATTGCGTCCGCCCGTGTACCCGCGTGTGCGCGCGAGGGAATGAGTGCGTGCGTGGCGTGCGTGCACATCTTCGCTTCATGCATGTACCGCCTTTATGGCTCAGGGAGGATGAGTACATTCTTCTGGAACCAGCAGCACGTCACTGTGATCAATCCACGCAAGGAGGTCGCGACAACACCTCCACATGTGCCACGTGGCTTCATGAACTGTAAGAGAGACACTGTGTAGCGTGCCATTGGTATTCTAATTTACGTGTTTTGCACATACTCGAAGTACTAGTAAGGTACACGTGCATTGCACGCGTCAGATTTTGCAACCAAATTATGAATAAATACCACACTATAGCATGTAAGCTCTGAGTCATATATGCCTGATGTAGCCCTTCATTTAATTCTTATAGTTCATCTCATTCAAAATCAATTAGTTTTTATAAAAAAGCTAAGTACGCGGGAATAGGAAAAACATGGGATTATAGTGGAATGTCGTCTTGAATCCTACAGGATTGTACGAGTGTTTGATTGTGCATAGAAAAAACGTAGAATTCTTTCAAAGAGGTTTGAGTGGATGGGATGTTTCCTATGAAATCTAGTGCAAATGAATCATATGGAAAAATTCATATGGTTTACAATCCTATGAATCAAACAACCAAGATAGGAAAAATTCCTAATGATTAGAATCCTCCAAAATTCCTTTGAGAATCCTTTGAATCAAAGAAGCCCTTAATCTATTTTATGATTCATGGAATTGTGCATTGTAAAGAATAAAGTAAAAACAATTAATGGCAATTCAACTAAAAAAAAGTTTGGGCAATTATGATACGGAAGATTCTAGAACAAAAGAGAACCACTGTTGTTTTGAGGTTTGTGCATTATTCTTAAGTTCAACCATGGAGTCTGCTAGATTGTATGGGGGCTAGCAGATGGTGCGAGGGGCCGAGTGGAGGGAGACTATGAAGGAATGCACAAGTGCGAGATCGATACTTAGAGAGAGGGGGCGAACACGTGCGCTGTTGCGCGCAGTGGCGGAGGCATGAAAAATAAATGAGCTAGGGGGCCAAGCATTGCTAATCCTTTACGAGGAGGGCCAATTCATGAACTTAAAACATTTTTAGCAGCAATTGTCTAATGATCACATTCATATTAGCCTCGATATATAGTGATGTTAGGGGGGGGGGGAGGGGGCAGGGCCCTTACTGCCCCCTGTCTTCGCCATTGTGCACGCGTCTGAGAGATGAAGCGGAAGGCATGGATGATGAGAGGGGGACGTTGGATATATAATTAATGTGGGTGTATTAGCTATATATGTTAATCCTATATAGAGAGGCATAGATTGATCGATGTGGACGTGGGAAAGAGAGTGAGACCTCACTGGATATATCGATTGATCGGTTTGTGTGGAAAACTATGAAAGACCTAGCTATATACACACATACATAGAGGAACATCGATCGTTGCGCATGCACGCGTGAGAGATAAAGAATGCCCGATATGATGGAGAGGGGGATGTGTGCCTTCATGGGAGACCGACCTAAAGAAAAAGATTGTATGCGTGCGATGGATAATGCCGACTGGTAGTGTGTGTGCATGCATGCACGAGAGAAAGTTAGTGGTACAATTATAAAGAGAAGACTACTGTGTGGGTGTAAAAGAATATGTGAGGTCATAATCAATGTAAAGTTGAATTCAAATATTTGAATAAGAGATCCTGATGTTTGAAACCCATGCATGCATGAATATAACGGAGATCTGCGCGGTGTGGGTTGGAAACGAGCATGTTGTAATGTATACACATTGAACAAGGTCAGACTGATTTGAATTTGAGATACCGATGGCAGACATCATTTGGCCACGTCGCATCCGTGCATGGACACACTATTCTAATTGGAGATGATGGGCGGCTTTCGCATCGCATATCTATATCTATACCCCTATATATATTATATATTATATATTTTTATATTGTGTGCGGGTAACTTTAACTTGGAAAGATGGTCGTTGGATGAGGCGAATCCGATGGTCCAAAGATGGCAAATTTGAGCACTACTGGCCGTTGGATATCATCTAGATTCCACCAGATTTTGCCACATGTATAATCTAGAAGACTCCATGGTTGAACTTAAGCATAATGCACAAACATAAAAACACAAGCACTTCTTATTTCTTCTAGAATCTTCCGTATCAGAATTGCCCAAATGTTTTTCTACATGATTTGCCATTATTATTTTTACTTTATGTCTTACGACGCACAATTCCATGAATCTTAAAATAGATTAGGTTTCTTATAAAAACTAGATGATTTTGAATGAAATGAACTATAAGAATTAAACGAACATCTACATCATGCATATATGACTCAAAGCTTGCATGCTATAATGTGGTATTTATTCATAATTTGGTTGCCAAATCTCATGCGTGCAATGCACGCGTACCTTACTCTAGTCTAAATGGTGTTTGTGTGTGTGTTGTGCGTGTTGAGGTGCAAATTGTCTTTTTTTGGGTACACGTTAAGCTTGTTCTTCCGAAATTTCAAGCCGCGACTTGTTATGCCGAAAATTCAAGCTAGCGTCTCTGTCTATCGTGTTGCGAAACTCCCGCCTCTTCAACCCGTGCCTTGTTAGCCCGAAATATTTAAGATATATCTTTGTCTCGTTGTGCTCCGACAACTCCCTCCATCTCAACCCGCGCCTTGCTATTCTGAAATTACAACGCGCGCGAAAACTCCCACCTCCTGTGAAATCCCGACACGCGAAATGCCCGTGGTACCCCTTAACCGAAAGAACCGCCTCAAATCTGTGGGGGTACTTTCATAACTTACCCCACATTTCGGACAAGCGCGTCTCTAAGCCATGGTTGCCCACTACCATCCCATCCGCCCACCCATTCGTACACCGAGGCCGCGAAAACCCACGATGAAACCCCACACCCTGCTCCGTCCGCCACCCAGTCGGAGCCTCTTCCCCGACGACGTCGTCCACAGCAACACCTCGACGTCCCTCATCCACCGTACCAGATGAGGATCCGTCGTCGATCTCATCGTCCCGCCAGTTCAGCCACCCCGTCCTCCACCTCCAAGGAGCTGCCCCGACGTTCCCCTCGTCTTTCACGCCACCTCCATTCCCACACCGCCGTCTTCACCTGCACCACCGGAAGAGCATCATCATCACCGTTTCCTCGGATGAAGCTGCTGCCTAATCAGCGCCACCAAAGAGGTTGTACACTAATCGCCGCATTTTCTTCTTGATTCGATCTCACGGTGCTGCCGGTGCTCGGTCCCGAGCCGACACGGCGCGGCTCCATCCACGGCGGCGTCAGCGGCCACTTCCTCCACGGTGTCGCTCCCTCGGCGGCGATGTCCACATCAGTAGGAGCTGCTGCTGCTTTAGCTGTCGCTCGCGCTACTGCTCTGCTCTTGCTCTCGGTCTCCTGCCTGATCTGCTCTTGCTATTGCTCTTGCTCGCGCTGCTGCTCTCGCTCTTGCTCTTGCTTGCGATGCTGCTCCGATTTAGCTACACTTCAGTCGACTGAATCGACTTTTGGGTCAGTCGATTTTCAGGGGGTGGGGGGGGGCTCACCGGGGTGAAGGAAGAACCAGCCGCAGCGGGGAGGGGGGCTCGCCGGAGAGGTACCCCACTATCTATCTTAGGATTCAGGATGCGGGCGGTGGTGGGGCGTTGGCGGGGCGGTGGATTGGGGATCGCCGGAGAAAAAGCTCGGCACGGGGGGCCTAGAGGGATGGCCGGGGCGGTGGCGGACCGGCGGTGGGGAGTGTTTTCGGGGCGGGCGGGGCGGCGCACCACCGGCCGCGGGCGGCGGGGGGCTGCTGTTTGGCCGGTGGTGGCTGGCGGCTCAGGGGGGTGGAGGTTGAAGATGAACCGCAGGCCCTTGATTTCGTATCCAACGGCTGCAAAATCGACCGACCAGAGATGAAAAAGTCAGTCGACCGACGTGTAGCCTCACCTTGCTAGTGTGTTCAGTTTCGACAGCAAAATTCAGTTTCCACAGCAAAATTCAGTTTCAACAGTTAAGTTCAGTTTCGACAGTTAAGTTCAGTTTCGACAGTTAAATTCAGTTTCGACAGTTAAGTTCAGAGATGAGCGGCTGATGTATTTTACATCTAGCACTTTGTGGTTATGTATTTTACGTCATGTATTGGAGATGCTATAGAATTCCACTCAGGTTAACGTTGTTCGTTGTCTCTCTTGTCCTGCTTCAGCCTCGGCGTCGTACAACTCACCGGAGCTGCTCCAACGATGAAACCCTCCATCACAGCGGAGCAGTACCTCGGGCTCCATCTCCAGACGCCTAAGATCTTCTTCCCCTCCTCCGACAGCCAAGTCAGCCGGAGCATCCTCACCGGCCAACCCAATCACGCTGAGATCGACATGGCTTCGCCAAAGAGGTTGTACACTTGTTGCATCTCTTTTTACTCTACATGTTATATATATTGTCCACTGAGCACTCGTAGTAACGGGAAATACGATTATTCTATCCTACTATATGACAAGCAGTGAGGTACCAGGCAACTTAGCTATCCGTGATGGACTCTCTTGAACGCCATCATTATTTATCTTTGCGCGTTTGAGCTGTGCATTTGTCGATGGGCCTGGGAGTTGAGCTAGTATGGCAGTGGCCTGGGTCCAAAGTAATAGAAGTAGCACAAAAACATTTTTTTAGTGTAGGATTTTCCTTGCTCAAGCCTGCCTACTAGAATCGCCAGTGCTTGAAAGGAAAAGTGAATGAAAAACATCGGAATTGGAAAGTTTCCTATGGTACTACTTTTCATGAATTTGGTGCAAAGGAATGGAGCAAAGGAAAACTGTAGGATTTGTTCCTTTAGTGTCTCCTTGAAAGAAAAACCGTAGGAATTCTAATTTCCACTTCTCCTTTTCATATTCCTATTCATCAAGCACAAGACTAAGAGATAGTAGCATAATAGCATTATAACCGTACATTTTCTTGTGGTTTGACTTAATCTCACCATGCTTTTTTGCATCCTGTGATCTTCCAATTGTTGTGAATCAAACATCCATATTGGCAGAAATCCTGTGTTTTTAAATTCTCTGTTTTGCACGTGCATTCCTATCCTATTCCTGTCTATTTCCTATCCCTGCATTGTTAGAATCCTCAAATTCAAACAAGCCCTTACTCAATTACTTCTGTTACAGATATGTGTCAAAGAAAACCTTGTGTGGTTTGTCCTGCTCCTGCGGCGCTGTGTTCCACCCCAGCTCAGCTGCTCCAACGACGGAAGGGTTCACCACAGCAGGGATCCGCTCTCCAGACTGTCTTTCGCCGCCTCAGATCTTCTTCCCCACCGCCGGCAGCCACCGCAACTGCATTACCATCATCAACTGAGCAGATGACCTTGAGGACTACACGGGTCCGCAAGAGAGGTCGCACTCTTCCGTGTCTGCTTACGTTATGCGTCGCTTAATATGATGACATGCTACATTATCGTCGTGTTCACCTATTAGACTCCGAGTCAGGTCCAAACTAATGCTGAAACTTGAGTTTTTAAATGGTTGTGGGGTACATATTGGGGCAGCAATCAGTACTATCTGGTTAATCTCCAGTGTCTACTATGAGTTTCATGTTGGGTGCAAACAAACATTAAAGGAGCCATTATCTGTATTTTTTAACTAAAGCTATTATCTGCCTGCTATCATTGGTTTTGGGTCTATCCACAGTTTGCTACCATCACTCTGGATTTGTGCATGCACTCCTTACATAATCTCACTATGTTTTATTCCTATGCATGCCAGTTTATTGTACACAATGGAACTGATCATGTAGAGCAAAAGAGACGAGCCTTGCGTGGCAATAAAATTTCATGCAGACGTCGTTCCATGGTGGGCGCAAAGGCAGTCCCCCCTCCACCCATTTCGGATCGTAATCAAGAGGAAGATAACTGTTCTGAGGGGGATTCAGAAGGAGAAGACCACTCCTATTTACCCCATGAGGTCTTCGCTCTAACTTGGCATGCTGATGTTGGTAATATCATGCATATGGTGCCTTGCATTGCTTACTGTATACATTAAAGATGTCATCTGCTTAGTTTAGACATGCTTTGTGTCAATGCCATCTGTTTAGTTTCTTTATCGTATATGTGAATCATGCAATGCCATCTTGTCTAGCCAGACATCATATATGTGAATTTTGCAATGCCACCCTGGTTAGCCAGTCATCTTATATGTGAATTATATCATGCCATCATATTTTTATTACGTGTTAAATTTGTCAACAATTTTAGTACATTCAATTACTCTTCCTGTGCATCAGCCATTCGGCACGGTCATGGAAAATCTGGAGTGGAAACAAGGTCTTCAGAGCAGACAATGCTATCTAACGAAGCGCATGTCTTGCTGGTTACCGATAGCACCTCAGAGGAGGATTCAGAGACAGATGACCAGTCATATTTCCCCCCCCCCGAGGTGCATGCCCTAACTTGGCAGGGTTATGTTGCTCATATCGTGCGTATGGTATCTTGCATTGCTATGTCATTTGCTTAGTTTAGACATGCTTTGTTTGAATGCCACCTGTTTAGTGTCTAATTACCATATATGTGAATTATGCAATGCCATCTTGTTGCAAGACATTATATATGTGAATTATGCAATGTTATCTTGTTGCAAGGCATTATGTATGTGAATTATGCAATGCCATGCTGTTTAGGCAAGCGTCATATATGTGAATTATATCATGCCGTCCTTTTTTTTGTATTTCTCATTGCTTTTGTCGACAATGTTTGTATATTCAACTGCTCTTCCTGTGCATCAGCCATTTGAATTGGTGATGGAGAAATCTGGAGTGAAAAGAAGGTCTTCAGAGCAGACAATGCTACCTGCTGAAGCAGATATCTTGCTGGTTACAGATAGCTCTTCAGAGGAGGATTCAGAGGCAGATGACCAGTCCTATTATCCCCCTGAGGTGTATGCTCAAACTTGGCAGGGTTATATTACTCATATAATACATATGTTGTATTGCAATGCTTAGTTTTTACATCATATACACATATTGAATGCCATCTCCTTAGTTGACACATCATATATGCGATTGCCCTCTGCTCACTTCCTTAGTATATATATATCATATATTTGAATTATGTCATGCCATGATGTTTACATAGACAGCATGTATCTGAATTATGGCATGCCAACCCATTTTCTAAAGACATAATATAGTTATATCATCTCATCCTATTTACATAGTCATCATATTTTAAATTATGTCATTCTATCCGTGAATTATATCATGCCATCATGTTTCCATCGACGGCATGTTTGTGATTTATGGCATCCCAACCACTTTAATAGACACATCGTATAGTTATATCATGTCATCCTGTTTACATAGTCATCATATTTTGAAGTATGTGATTCTATCCTGTTTAGTTAGCCATCATACATGTGAAATTGTGTCATGCTATCCTGTTTAATTAGCCATCATATATGTGAAATTATGTCCTGCTATTCTGTTTGCTTAGACAACATAAATGTGAATTATTTCATGCCCTGTTTTCTTCCCTACTATCCATTGCACCTGTCTATCTTACAATGTCTGTACATTCAATTACTTTTCTTGTTTATCAGCCATTTCAATTGGAGGGAGTGATGGAAGTATCTGTGGGAGTAAAAACACGGTCTTCAGAAAAGATCGTGCTACCTGTCGATGCAGATAGAACCACGGTTGTACTTGCCCAAGAACCAGCCCCACCACACATAACCCACACTCATGCAGATTGTACCCCTACCCAGTTGGACAGAGAACCAGCTACACCCCTTCTAACCCCAACCCCAGCAGATAGACACCCTGTTCCCGTTGACACAGCACCATCTCCACCACAGAGCACCCAAACACGAGCAGTTAGTAAGGCAACTGCAGTGCCCAAATCACGAGGACCACCACTCCGAACCCGAAGTCAACGCTTAAAGCAGAAGAAGAATTGTTCTCAGGTCAGGTTCCGTAGCCATGGTTCATACTACTTTGCTCTTGCATCACTGTATTTACTGATACCAACTAATTTCAAATTTGAAGGATGCAATTGAAACTCCAATGGCGCAACAGGTATGTTTTAAACTTGTTTCTTCAACGTGTTTGGCTGTTTGCTGTTGTAACTTGCTCTATGTTGATTTCAGTTTCAATTGAATAAACAATTATGTTCTCATGCCATGCACATTACAAGTGTTGTTATTGTTGTGTAGTTTCCCACACTTATATTCTGTCTATGCTGCTTTGTCTTAAATATATATGATTCAAACTGTATCTATCTTGATTTGGCAACATAAACTAGAATGATATAGACCATACAGTGACCATACTACATAGATATATGTTTGTTTCATGCTGTTATCCTGTCCACCTTACTACTGAACTGGTTTACCAAAATGAGTTTCATATACTACATTGTAAACCTGAGATGTGTTTGTTTGTTTCTCTTTTAGAACGCGGATAAAATATTGGAGATGAGTACCCTGTTATGCAATGGTAAAGGAAGTAATGCAGATAAGGTTCAAGATAGTGAGACATCCCTGTTGGTCTCCAGAAAAGCTGATAAAAACTATATTGAAGACACTGAGACAACCCCAAAGTCCTGTCTTGATGTAGTGTTCGAGTTACTGGCTACCACTGCTGGCACCAGCTCTTCGAACTCGTTGCCTGAATCAGTTCGGCTTCTTGAGTCTCAACTTCAAGTTGAAAGACATCGATCAGATGTTATGCAACAGGAAGCCGAAGGACTGAGGAAGTCCCTGCAGAATTCAGATGCATACTTTCTGGTGCAACAGCAAGCGCTGGAGGACTTAAGCGCCAAACAAGAGAAAGTTAATAAGCTTGCTAAGCATCTTGCCAGCATTATGGGTACCCAGGATATTGTTTCTTGAGCTCTTCTGAAGTGGTTTCAGTTCTGGACTTGTTTTGCTGCGGTGTTTATATGCTGCTGTGTTCCCTATATTTGCACTGGTGGCGAACTTTGATGCCCAGTGGATGTAATATGTGTAATAGCCATGATAGCCTAGTGTAAGTTGCTTGCTTATTTATTTCCTTGTTGTCTTGTTTATTTGTTTGCTTGTAGTCAGTGCAGTTCTTTTTCCGCGGTTTGCTAGTGGCTGCAATAACCTATTTTTTAAAACTAGGCCACAATAACCATGGGCTAATATTTACTGTAGTGACACTGGGCCTCCTAAGGGCCGTAGAAACAGTGGGCCTTCTACGGGCCGTAGAAACAGTGGGCCTTCTACGGGCCGTAGAAGCAGTGGGCCTTCTACGGGCCGTAGAAACAATGGGCCTTCTATGGGTCGTATCATCAATGGGCCTTATACGAGCCGTATGATCGATTGGCCAAACATGGGCCAAACAGACCACATTCTGGCCGTAAACGGGCTAGAGTTGGAATCGTCCGTTCATGGGCCGACAATAACGGGCCATCGTTAATAGGCCGTATTTGATGACGCTATGAAAACGGCCCAACGTATTAACGGACCACAAACGGGCCGACTGTAACCACGGGCTGAATTTGGCCCACAAGCAGAAAATGACAGTAACGGGCCGTAAGTAAACGAATGCTGGAAAATAGCCCAAGAATAAGTGGGCTCTGAGAAGGCCGAAAGATAACATGGGCTGGAAACGGCCCAACGGAATAACGGGCCGTTAATAGGTATAAAGTGATACACTGTTCTTTACGGGCCAGTTTCACCACGGGCCGTTAATGGGTGTAAAGTGATACACTGTTCATTACAGGCCAGTTTCACCAGGGGCCGTTAATAGGCCAAGAGTTACATAGGGCCTCATATGGGCCGAAAGACGTCATGGGCCATACATGGGCCAGAAGTGAAAACGGGCTGGAATCATATTGGATGGCCCAGATGACGCTACCGGGCCTAATTCGAATAGGGCGTAACGGGCCTTGGGTTAGCGGGCTGTAAATGGGCTATATGCGAACAGGCCGTTAACAGGCTTTCCATGGGCCGGCCCGCCACCTTTTGACCAAGTCAAACGGGCCGGCCTTTTCACCGGAATGGGCCTCTGTTGGGCCGTGCCACATGTCGACGTATCATAGGCGCCTTCTGTCCAATGAGTGGATGACATCTGTCCCAGCGATGAGCCGACACGTGTTTCCTCCAACCAATGATGATTTTACACGTGGAAAATCCCCATTGGTCGGCGCTGTTAACGGGTTATCGGATCCAGAACCCGACCCGATAGCTTAACGGTGTTCCGTTACGGTGGATGCCACGTGTCGGTCACCATTGACGAAAGCACTTCTGTGACGCGCGATTTATCGTCATGGAAGTGGACACTTCCGTGATGATAATTTTGGTAATGTCATGGAACACTTCTACGACAGCATAGGTATGACTATCTTGATTCTGTCATAAATTTGTCATGGATGTACATGCATGACAAAAAACGCGACCTACTGTGACAAACACGTATCATCACGGAAGTGTATTTTTTTGTAGTGTATGCTTGGAATCTTTGTGAAATTTATGATTTTACTTGTTGCTCTAAGAACCCTAAAAAACACCTTCCATACCTATGTGAGTTTAATGATAATGAAATCTTATCTTCTTATGCAAAGGGTGTTTATAGTTACTATGATATCGAACAAATTGAAGAATTTGTTGCTCTTAAGGGTGCTTATGAAGTTGCTTCTTTGATTGAAAAGTATGATATTACTCTCTACGAATCTGAAAATTTTGACATACTTAAATATTGCTATGAAAACTATGCTCATAATGTCTATGTCAAAGAATTTATTGAGAGAATGACCGTTGCTTTGGAAGAAAATAATGATATGCATGAATCTATAGATAATGATGATTCTGATGATTTGATTGAAATTTCCCTTGATGAACATGATGCTTGCTATTCTTGTGGCCATGATGCCAATATTTATGAAGACGAATTTGCTATAGTTCCTTATGTTAAACATGAGGTCATTGCTATTGCATCCATACTTGATAGTTCCTTCGATGAAAAGCATGATTGCAATAACCTTATTATAAATTCTCTTGATGTCAATTCTGCTAATAATATGCAAAACCCTAAGCTTGGGGATGCTAGTTTTGCTATGTATACTACTTGTTGCAATGATCATGATTGGGGTGATTCTTCTTATGATCTAGAAAATTTATTTAAGCCCCATGATGAATATTAGATTGATAATAATATTTGCAATAATATTGAAAGTGGGTTTGGAAGAGTGTCAACTTTAGATCCCACATATTTGGAGAATGTTCAATCTTATGGTATTTTTGATAAAAGTGGGTTTGGAGAGGTCATGACTTTAGTTAATGTTAATCCCACTATTTTGGAAGAGTGTCAACTTTGCATACATGTGGATCGTGTTAAGAATATGTTTTGTGATAGCTATATTGTTGAATTTGCTTATGATCCTACATGTAATTATTATGAGAGGGGGAAATATGGTTGTAGAAATTTTCATGTTACTAAATTACCTCTCTTCATGTTGAGATTGCTATCGTCTCTTTCTTCTTCCTTGCATATGCTAGTTTTTGCTTCCCCTGATAATTTGTTTGCTTATAAAATGCCTATGCATAGGAAGTATGTTAGACTTAGATGTGTTTGTCACATGTTTATGATTCTCTCTTTGTGTTTCAATTATTATCATCCTTGTGAGCATCAATAAAAATTATGCCTAGCTAGGGGCATTAAACGATAGCGCTTGTTGGGAGGCAACCCAATTTTATTTTTGTTCCTTGCTTTTTGTTCTTTTTTAGTAATAAATAATTCATCTAGCCTCTGGTTATATGTGGTTTTACGTTTTAATTAGTGTTTGTGCCAAGTGAAACCTGTAGGATTTTCTTGGATGATAGTTATTTGATCTTGCTGAAAAAGTCAGAAACTTTCTGCTTATGAAAACAATTGTTAAAAATCACCAGAACGTGATAAAATACTGATTCCAAATGCAGTAGATCAATAAACAAATTATCTAGGTCTTCCTATTTTGGTAGAATTTTTGAGTAACAAAAAGTCTGCGTTTGATACAGATTACTAGAGACTGTTCTGTTTTTGACAGATTCTGTTTTTCGTGCGTTGTTTGCTTATTTTGATGAATCTATGGCTAGTATCGGGGGGTATGAACCATAGAGAAGTTGTAATACAGTAGGTTTAACACCAATATAAATAAATAATGAGTTCATTGCAGTACCTTGAAGTGGTGGTTTGTTTTCTTGCACTAACGGAGCTCATGAGATTTTCTGTTGAGTTTTGTGTTGTGAAGTTTTCAAGTTTTGGGTAAAGATTTGATGGATTATGGAATAAGGAGTGGCAAGAGCCTAAGCTTGGGGATGCCCAAGGCACCCCAAGGTAAGATTCAAGGACAACCAAAATCCTAAGCTTGGGGATGGCCCGGAAGGCATCCCCTCTTTCGTCTTCGTCTATCGGTAACTTTACTTGAGGCTATATTTTTATTCACGACATGATATGTGTTTTGCTTGGAGCGTCTTGTATGATTTGAGTCTTTGCTTTTTAGTTTACCACAATCATCCTTGCTGTACACACCTTTTGGGAGAGACAAACATGAATCGGAATTTATTAGAATACTCTATGTGCTTCACTTATATCTTTTGAACTAGATAATTTTGCTCTAGTGCTTCACTTATATATTTTTAGAGCACGGTGGTGGTTTTTGTTTTATAGAAATTGTTGATCTCTCATGCTTCACTTATATTATTTTGAGAGCCTTTTAGAACAACATGGTAATTTGCTTTGGCTATAAAATTAGTCCTAATATGATGAACATCCAACATGGGTATAATAAAAACTATCATATAAAATGCTCGAATACTATGAGAAGTTTGATACTTGATAATTGTTTTGAGATATGAAGATGGTGATATTAGAGTCATGCTAGTTTATTAGTTGTGAATTTGAGAAATACTTGTGTTAAAGTTTGTGATTCCCGTAGCATGCACGTATGGTGAACCGTTATGTGATGAAGTCGGAGCATGATTTATTTATTGAATGTCTTCCTTATGAGTAGCGGTCGGAGACGAGCGATGTTCTTTTCCTACCAATCTATCACCCTAGGAGCATGAGAGTAGTACTTTGTTTCCATAACTAATAGATTTTTGCAATAAGTATGTGAGTCTTTTATGACTAATGTTGAGTCCATGGATTATACACACTCTCACCCTTCCACCATTGCTAGCCTCTCTAATACCGCGCACCTTTCGCCGGTATCATACACCCACCATTTACCTTCCTCAAAACAGCCACCATACCTACCTATTATGGCATTTCCATAGCCATTCCGAGATATATTGCCATGCAACTTACCACCGTTTCTTTTGTTATGACACGTTTCATCATTGTCATATTGCTTTGCATGATCATGTAGTTGACATCGTATTTGTGGCAAAGCCACCGTTCATGATTTTCATACATGTCACTCTTGATTCATTGCATATCCCGGTACACCGCCGGAGGCATTCACGTAGAGCCATATTTTGTTCTAAGTATTGAGTTGTAATTTTTTGAGTTGTAATTAAATAAAAGTGTGATGATTATCATTATTAGAGCATTGTCCCAAGTGAGGAAAGGATGATGGAGACTATGATTCCCCCACAAGTCGGGATGAGACTCCGGACGAAAAGAAAAAAGAAAAGAAAAAAAGAGGCAAAAAAAGAGAGAGAAAAGGCCCAAATAAAAAAATAAATAAATATAATGAGAGAAAAAGAGAGAAGGGACAATGTTACTATCCTTTTACCACACTTGTGCTTCAAAGTAGCACCGTGATCTTCATGATAGAGAGTCTCCTATGTTATCACTTTCATATACTAGTGGGAATTTTACATTATAGAACTTGGCTTGTATATTCCAATGATGGGCTTCCTCAAAATGCCCTAGTTCTTCGTGAGCAAGCGAGTTGGATGCACACCCACTTAGTTTCTTTTGTTGATCTTTCATACATTTATAGTCTGCTTATGAAAACAATTGTTAAAAATCACCAGAACGTGATAAAATACTTATTCCAAATGCAGTAGATCAATAAACAAATTATCTAGGTCTTCCTATTTTGGTAGAATTTTTGAGTAACAAAAAGTCTGCGTTTGATACAGATTACTAGAGACTGTTCTGTTTTTGACAGATTCTGTTTTTCGTGCGTTGTTTGCTTATTTTGATGAATCTATGGCTAGTATCGGGGGGTATGAACCATAGAGAAGTTGGAATACAGTAGGTTTAACACCAATATAAATAAATAATGAGTTCATTGCAGTACCTTGAAGTGGTGGTTTGTTTTCTTGCACTAACGGAGCTCATGAGATTTTCTGTTGAGTTTTGTGTTGTGAAGTTTTCAAGTTTTGGGTAAAGATTTGATGGATTATGGAATAAGGAGTGGCAAGAGCCTAAGCTTGGCGATGCCCAAGGCACCCCAAGGTAAAATTCAAGGACAACCAAAATCCTAAGCTTGGGGATGCCCCGGAAGGCATCCCCTCTTTCGTCTTCGTCTATCGGTAACT
This sequence comes from Aegilops tauschii subsp. strangulata, assembly GCF_002575655.3. NCBI lineage: Eukaryota > Viridiplantae > Streptophyta > Magnoliopsida > Poales > Poaceae > Aegilops > Aegilops tauschii. The sequence goes on along the minus strand of NC_053039.3, from coordinate 237,380,088 downwards.
TTACTTGAGGCTATATTTTTATTCACCACATGATATGTGTTTTGCTTGGAGCGTCTTGTATGATTTGAGTCTTTGATTTTTAGTTTACCACAATCATCCTTGCTGTACACACATTTTGGGAGAGACACACATGAATCGGAATTTATTAGAATACTCTATGTGCTTCACTTATATCTTTTGAGCTAGATAATTTTGCTCTACTGCTTCACTTATATCTTTTTAGAGCACGGTGGTGGTTTTATTTTATAGAAATTGTTGATCTCTCATGCTTCACTTATATTATTTTGAGAGTCTTTTAGAACAGCATGGTAATTTGCTTTGGTTATAAAATTAGTCCTAATAGGATGAAAATCCAAGATGGGTATAATAAAAACTATCATATGAAGTGCATCGAATACTATGAGAAGTTTGATACTTGACAATTGTTTTGAGATATGAAGATGGTGATATTGGAGTCATGCTAGTTGAGTAGTTGTGAATTTGAGAAATACTTGTGTTAAAGTTTGTGATTCCCGTAGCATGCACGTATGGTGAACCGTTATGTGGTGAAGTCGGAGCATGATTTATTTATTGATTGTCTTCCTTATGAGTGGCGGTCGGGGACGAGCGATGGTCGTTTCCTACCAATCTATGCCCCTAGGAGCATGCGCGTAGTACTTCGTTTTGATAACTAATAGATTTTTGCAATAAGTATGTGAGTTTTTTATGACTAATGTTGAGTCCATGGATTATACGCACTGTCACCCTTCCACCATTGCTAGCCTCTCTAATACCGCGCACCTTTCGCCGGTATCATACACCCACCATTTACCTTCCTCAAAACAGCCACCATACCTACCTATTATGGCATTTCCATAGCCATTCCGAGATATATTGCCATGGAACTTACCACCGTTCCGTTTGTTATGACATGTTTCATCATTGTCATATTGCTTTGCATGATCATGTAGTTGACATCGTACTTGTGGCAAAGCCACCGTTCATGATTTTCATACATGTCACTCTTGATTCATTGCATATCCCGGTACACCGCCGGAGGCATTCACGTAGAGCCATATTTTGTTCTAAGTATTGAGTTGTAATTTTTTGAGTTGTAAGTAAATAAAAGTGTGATGATCATCATTATTAGAGCATTGTCCCAAGTGAGGAAAGGATGATGCAGACTATGATTCCCCCACAAGTCGGGATGAGACTCCGGACGAAAAGAAAAAAGAAAAGAAAAAAGAGGCCAAAAAAGAGAGAAAAAAGCCCAAATAAATAAATAAACAAATATAATGAGAGAAAAAGAGAAGGGACAATGTTACTATCCTTTTACCACACTTGTGCTTCAAAGTAGCACCATGATCTTCATGATAGAGAGTCTCCTATGTTATCACTTTCATATACTAGTGGGAATTTTACATTATAGCACTTGGCTTGTATATTCCAATGATGGGCTTCCTCAAAATGCCATAGTTCTTCGAGAGCAAGCGAGTTGGATGCACACCCACTTAGTTTCTTTTGTTGAGCTTTCATACATTTATAGCTCTAGTGCTTCCGTTGCATGGCAATCCCTACTCGCTCACATTGATATCTATTGATGGGCATCTCCATAGCCCATTGATACGCCTAGTTGATGTGAGACTATCTTCTCCTTTTTGTCTTCTCCACAACCACCATTCTATTCCACATATAGTGCTATGTCCATGGCTCACGCTCATGTATTGCGTGAAAATTGAAAAAGTTTGAGAACATCAAAAGTATGAAACAATTGCTTGGCTTGTCATCGGGGTTGTGCATGATTTAAATATTTTGTGTGATGAAGATAGAGCATAGCCAGAGTATATGATTTTGTAGGGATAACTTTCTTTGGCCATGTTATTTTGAGAAGACATGATTGCTTTGTTAGTATGCTTGAAGTATTATTATTTTTATGTCAATATTAAACTTTTATCTTGAATCTTTTGGATCTGAACATTCATGCCACAATAAAGAAAATTACATTGAAAAATATGCTAGGTAGCATTCCACATAAAAAATTCCTTTTTTATCATTTACCTACTCGAGGACGAGCAAGAATTAAGCTTGGGGATGCTTGATACGTCTCCAACGTATCTATTATTTTTGATTGTTCCATGCTATTATATTATCTGTTTTGGATGTTTAATGGGCTTTATTATGCACTTTTATATTATTTTTGGGACTAACCTACTAGCCAAAGGCCCAGTGCAAATTGCTGTTTTTTTGCCTTTTTCAGTGTTTCGCAGAAAAGGAATATCAAACGGAATGAAACCTTCGGGAGAGTGATTTTTGGAACAAACGCAATCCAGGAGACTTGGAGTGGACGTCAAGAAAGAAACGAGGAGGCCACGAGGCAGGAGGGCGGGCCCAGGGGGGTAGGCGCGCCCCCACCCTCGTGGGCTCCTCGTGGCTCCCCTAGCCGACTTCTTTCTCCTATATATACTCATATACCCCGAAAACATCCGAGAGCACCACGAAACCCTATTTCCACCGCCGCAACCTTCTGTACCCATGAGATCCCATCTTGGGGCCTTTTTCGGCGCTCCGCCGGAGGGGGAATCGATCACGGAGGGCTTCTACATCAACACCATAGCCTCTCCGATGATATGTGAGTAGTTTACCACAGACCTTTGGGTCCATAGTTATTAGCTAGATGGCATCTTCTCTCTCTTTGGATCTCAATACAAAGTTCTCCTCGATTCTCTTGTAGATCTATTCGATTCTTTTTGCGGTGTGTTTGTCGAGATCCGATGAATTGTGGGTTTATGATCAAGATTGTCTATGAACAATATTTGAATCTCCTCTGAATTCTTTTATGTATGATTTGTTATCTTTGCAATTCTCTTCGAATTATCAGTTTGGTTTGGCCTACTAGATTGATCTTTCTTGGAATGGGAGAAGTGTTTAGATTTGGGTTCAATCTTGCGGTGTCCTTTCCCAGTGAGAGCAGGGGCAGCAAGGCACGCATTGTATTGTTGCCATTGAGGATAAAAAGATGGGGTTTATATCATATTGCTTGAGTTTATCCCTCTACATCGTGTCATCTTGCCTAATGCGTTACTCTGTTCTTATGAACTTAATACTCTAGATGCATGCTGGATAGCGGTCGATGTGTGGAGTAATAGTAGTAGATGCAGAATTGTTTCGGTCTACTTGTCGCGGACGTGATGCCTATATACATGATCATGCCTAGATATTATCATAACTATGCACTTTTCTATCAATTGCTCGACAGTAATTTGTTCACCCACCGTAATACTTATGCTATCTTGAGAGAAGCCACTAGTGAAACCTATGGCCCCGGGTCTATTTTCCATCATATAAGTTTCCAATCTATTTTACTTTGCAATCTTTACTTTCAATCTATATCATAAAAAATACCAAAAATATTTATGTTATTATCTCTATCAGATCTCACTTTTGCAAGTGGCTGTGAAGGGATTGACAACCCCTTTTATCGCGTTGGTTGCAAGGTTCTTATTTGTTTGTGTAGGTACGAGGCGACTTGCGTGTAGTCTCCTACTGGATTGATACCTTGGTTCTCAAAAACTGAGGGAAATACTTACGCTACTTTGATGCATCACCCTTTCCTCTTCAAGGGAAAACCGACGCAGTGCTCAAGAGGTAGCAGTGACATCAATACAAAGATCTGAGAGCAGTGCGGGATGGCCGTTACCAAATGATTATGGATTGGAATTGAAATGTGCTGATGTTCTCGAGCATCAACTAGAGGTGGTAAGACGATGTGTATATGATTCTCAACATGTAATCAACATGTTGAGATTGGAGTTGCAGGTATTAGATGCAAGAGTAAAAAAATGAAGCAAGACACTGAGGTAACCACAAAGGAATTGGAGATTTTGCAGACTGAAATTTGTGCTATCTGAATCCGGTCAATCCTATTTTCTGAAGAGATTATAGTTCAAATGGTAAGTTCTATTGATGCGCGTCCATGATGTATGAGCTTTATTTGCCCACTTTATGTAATTGGTTGTTTGTGTACGCTTTATTATCACTGGTGCCGAACTATAATGCCTAGTGGCTATAATCTGCTGTAATTTCTTTATTGTATAGTGTAGGATTATTCTTCGTTTCTATGCCTTAGTCTCTTTATTGTATATAGTGTAGGTTTTTTAGAGGCGATAGTATAGAGTAGATAATTCTTTGTATATGCTATGTCGTTGAAACGGGGGCCAACACGCCCAAACATTACTTGGACGCCATCCGAATGAACAAACATGTATAGTCAAAGTGGGCCTTAATTGGGCTGGTCAACTAATATTTAGTGGACCCCAATTGATTTGTCCCACCGTAACAATGGCTCTTAGCAGGCCGTTAACACGCCGAAAGCTCGATAGGGCCGTATAAATGGAAACGGCCCGCGGGTCTCTAGCAGGCCAAAAAAATGTCAATTTTCTATTGGCCCTTTTACTTGACGGGCCAGTAAGAGGCCGAAAATGCTTCGGGCCAAAAGAGGCCCAACTTACAAACTAGGCTGTTAACAGGCCGAAAGTCGCGTCGGGCTGAAATTGTGCCCAGGGTAACGTGGGCCGCTAATGGACCCAAAATCAGGTGGCACCATCAAAGGCCCAACTGTTGTACGGGCCATTAACGGGCCGATAGACAAAACAGGCTAGAAGTTGGCCCATGTACAGAATGGACCGAGAAAAGGCCGAAAGTCACAACGGGCTAGAAGTTGGCCCAACTACAAAATGGGCCGAGAAAAGGCCGAAAGACGTACCGGCGGCATATTGGTCCATATCTATAATGGGCTGCTAACAGGTTGAAAGAAGGTCGGACCGTAATTGAGCCCAAAGACGTAGCTGGCCCTTAACAGGCTGGAACTGACAATGGGTTGGAAATTGTCAAATCTAGAATGGGCCTTTGATGGGCCGATTCTATGTAAGTTGTATGGGCCGTGGTTGTGAATGAGCCTGACGCAAGTAGGCCGCTAATGGGCCGGCCCGCTTATTTTGACAGGCCTGGCCTTTTTACTTAAACGGGCCACTGTTGGGCCGTGCCACGTGTCGATGTATCATATGCATCTTCTATTCATTGGACGGCTGACATCTGTCACGGCTCGGAGCTGACACGTGGTTCCATCGGCTAATGAGAATTTTACACGTGGAAAATCGCCCTCGGTCCGTGTTGTTAGTGGGTTATCGGATCCAAAACCGGCTTAACGACGACCCGTTACAGTGGAGGCCATGAGTCAGTTACCCTTGACGAAAGCACTTCCATGACGCGTCATTTATCGTCATGGAAGTGGACACTTCCATGATGATAATTTTAGTATTGTCATGGAACACTTCTACGACAGCACGTGTATGACTATCTTGATTTTGTCATAAAATCGGCATGGATGTACATGCATGACAGAAAACATGGCCTACTGTGACAAACACGTTTCATCACGGAACTATATTTTTTTTGTAGCGCATCTCCTACACGCTTCAATAGGGCGGCCTTTTCTGTATCAAAGGCGGCTCTTCCAGTCTCAAAAGCCGCCTTGACCTTCTCTAATTCTTCCAGCGTCAATTTTTTTCTTTAAAACGGCAAATTGTGACTCAGTTGTGTTCAAAGTTTCCTGAAAAACAGACAAGTAATTCAGTTACAAGTCATTAAAAGTCCCGAGCTGGCGAGGATGCACGACCCGACACTTGGGGGCTATAGAAGGCCAATTTAACATATATTTACAAAGTCCCAAGCAGCTGCAAGCAAACTACTTGACACTTGGGGGCTAATGCATGTCATTTTTTCTTCAAAAGATAAATAAGAAGACTCGACTCATTTCATGAAGATGAGCCGACCCTTGGGGGCTACATGGTGTTTTTACTAAGGATCTGTACTTAAAGCACCGGCTTATCATTCGCATGATAACCCGGCCCTTGGGGGCTACATAAGGGTATACAAATATTGGAAAGACTGAAATTTCTTCATACCTCATATTTGCTCTTCATCATGTTGACCAAGTTGGCTTCCATGTCTCGGCTTGTTGATAGGCGACTCTCATGAAGCTCAGTCGCGCTGAGATCTTCAAAGTTTGGCAGCTCGAATTTTGCCTTCTCTTTTTCAGCCACGACTGGCTCGTCCTTGGTCATAAGCTTGGTCAGAATATTTGAAGTTTCTGGAGCGTTGAAGGCCTCTCCAGTGATGTTGACCTCATCATCGACTTTTAGACTTGGCGGGTCATGGCTTGGCAGGTCATGGCTTTCCACCATGTCAGTCAAGCCAGTTTGAGTGTCCGCCTTTTCAATGGTTGCTGGCTCATTTAGCTGGGGCGGTCCAACTTGCTGGTCATGATGATCTTCTGGCGTCTCAAGACAGGCCTTAGGAATCACCAATAGCGGGTCTTCTAATTCGGGGATTTCAGGAGTCGAAGATGACTCGCCAATTTTCCTTGTCTTCGCCTTGGCCTTGCAGTCACATGAACATATTCAGGATAAAGTAAAGCAGCAGTCATGTTAAAGGAAAGACTTAGTGAAATACTGACCCTTGCTTGATGACCAAAGGTGGCAGTTGTGTAGCTAATGAATCCCCAGACGATGGTGGCGACTCCTGGTAATTTGAATTAGATGGGTTAAGAGGTTGCCTAATAAGGCTGGCTCGTGGAAGAGATGAGGTTGGACTATGAGGCACCTCAGAACAACGCTTGCGGGCGGCTAATGCATTTGATAAGTCGGCCATAAACTCCAGAGCCACTTCAAGTCTGGCGCTTTGATGCGCCAACGTGCAGCAACTTCTTCAAAATAAATTTTGGATCCAAATGAGCGTCCGAGTGAGAAAATTTTACTTTCCGAACATCTCGTCTCATTTTCGTTGGGAACAAGGTTTCTGAGCCGGAAGAGAGAGAAATTACCTCAACATCACCAGCTTGAATCACCTCAGTGTCATCCTGAGAATAAGAGGCGTCAGCAAGTTCAATAAAAAAGACGCTCGAGGGAGTCAAGTTCTACCTCTGACTCATCATCAGCTACAGGAGACTCGTCTCCAGCTACCGGCTCATCAGCAACAGCCGGCTTATTTCTTCTAGGATTCGGGGCAGCTTTAGACTTGCGCGCTTGTGTTTTCTTCTTCTTCCTGTTCCAGAATGGAGAATTGGCCTGCAATATTATAATAGGTTCAACAAGCGAGTTCAAGTTAAGTAAAGGATTGATAAGCCGGACAATTGATTATAAGCATACTTACTGGAGGTGCTGGATTGCGAATGTAGAAGGGGTTAAGCCCTGTCTTGTTGCAGGCTTCTTGAGTCTCCCCTAGAAGTTTCTTCACAGTCTTGTTTATCTCATCAGCTGATAAGTCAACATGACTGAAGCGTTGCACATCGTTCAAGCCGCCAGTATAATTGCACATTAAGCCGCCTCGGTGACTTAATGGCAGGATCCTCCAGCTCACCCAACATCGGGTTAAATCGATCCCGGTTAGGCCATTGGATAGCAAAGCCCTAAGCCTTGGATATATGTGCGTGACTTGGGTGCATTCTTCTAGAGAAGCCCAGCCAGGGTACTCAATAGTGGCATCAAGGTGATCGGGTCTGTAACCCAGCAAAGGGTTCTCATCAGCAGGAGTAGTGTTCCTATAGTAGAACCAGGTTTTCTTCCGTCCTTTGGGGTGACTTGGTAGGGTAGCTTGAGGGAAGGGAACGCTTTTCCGCCTCTGAACCGAAACCCCACCGAGCTCTATGCTAGGACCATCCGCGCATTCAGTCTGGCGGTTGATATAGAAAAATTCCCTGGAGATAGGGACGGTGGCTTTTATTTGCGTATACACTTCACATAGGACTTGAAAATGGCACAGATGGGACACGAAATTGGGAGCGAGATCTTGAGGCCGAAGGTCATAAAAATGAAGGACGTCTCGAAAGAACTTTGACCCAGGCGGAGAGAAGCCCCTATGAAGGTGATCACTGAACACGACGACTTCTTCCAGGCCGGGTTGAGGGGAGTCCTCTGTACCAGGTACTCGCCAGCCAATTACTTCTTGGGTTGGTAGTAGACCCTGACGAACAAGGTCATCTAACACAAGTTTGGAAACTTGGGACCTCATCCAATTACAAGTTGTGGTTTTAGCCATGATGAGTCGCCTAAGCAAAGACTAAAGACTGCAGAAAAATATGGATGGCGGGTCATTTATGAACTACAACTCGCTTAGTGATTTATATGATAAGGAGGCAGTACAATAAAGTAACTATGGTTAAATGATTCGGCATGCTTATTGACTGTGGATAAGTTACCCAATAAATGAGTCGGTCTAACAAAGGTCAATGATTTATAATAATAGGCGGCTCATGATTTACAATGTTGGGCAGACAAAATATAAGGCGGGTTATCCAAGATTGAGAACTGGTTTTTTTCATTAAGTGTTGAACAAACAAGTTTCCATCAAGATGTCTAAGATCACATATCTACAAAATAGTCTAAAGAGATAATATTTGCTAAACCTAAGGTGAGCACTGGGAGCGATGTTTGTTTTACTCGCGGATTTTAACAAAGATTTCAAGTTCCTAGATGCAAAAAATGGTGTCATGACTAGCGACGCATTCCTACGAGGAGTTCATTAAGGTCTAGATCTAAAAACAGCACTGGTGATGTGAAACCGATGAACTCGGATGAACCACCGACGAACTATGGAAGGGGATAATGTAGATCTAAAATAAGAAGTTTTTACATACCTGGATGCGGCGGAAGGTGACAAAGAAGCTCGCGGAAGCACAACGGCACCGCGGTCGTGGACAAGGAGGTCGATGAGCTCGAGGAAGCGCTGCGGCGGTGCGGTCGAGGATGAGCTGAGCACGAGGAAGAAGACGAAGCGGGGCGGATGAGACAGTAAAAAGTAAAAGGAACCCCCTTCGGGTATATTTATAAGGAAAAAAGCAGAAGGAGAAGCGGCAAGCGTGAAAATACAGGGGTCGTGGTAACTCTTGAGTAATGGACGCCTCGATTTTCGAGATTAATAGGTGTACACAAGTTATGATGTCAAATCCGGAAGATGACGTCAGGATTCAAAGACATGGAAAGATGACAAGTAGAGAAGTGTGATAAGCCGAATTTTGAGATCCGGAGACGGTGCATATATGATGGGAAGATAACTCGCCATGTTTATAAGATTGAGGATTCACATGAATGAATTCAAATCAATCTGGGGGTAATGTTGGGGATATAACCCCAGGATGTGACCCGCTGCTACCTCTTGAGCATCGTTGGTTTTCCCTTGAAGAGGAAAGGGTGATGCAGCAGAGTAGCGTAAGTATTTCCTTCAGTTTTTGAGAACCAAGGTATCAATCCATTAGGAGACTACATGCAAATCGCCTAGTACCAGCACAAACAATCAAGAACCTTGCAACCAACGCGATAAAGGGGTTGTCAATCCCTTCACGGCCAATTGCAGAAGTGAGATCTGATAAAGATAATAAGATAAATATTTTTGGTATTTTTCTTGTATCGATTGGAAAGTAAAGATTGCAAAATAAACGGCGACAGAGATTGGCAAGTTGATGATAAACTAATATGATGTAAAATAGACCCGAGGGCCATAGGTTTCACTAGTGGCTTCTCTCATGATAGCATATCTTACGGTGGGTGAACAAATTACTGCCGAGCAATTGATAGAAAAGCGCATAGTTATGAGAATATCTAGGCATGATCATGAACATAGGCATCACGTCCGTGTCAAGTAGACCGAAACGATTCTGCATCTACTACTATTACTCCACACATCGACCGCTATCCAGCATGCATCTAGAGTATTAAGTTCGTAAGAACAGAGTAACGCATTAAGCAAGATGACATGATGTAGAGGGATAAACTCAAGCAATATGATATAAACCCCATCTTTTTATCCTCGATGGCAACAATACAATACGTGCCTTGCTGCCCCTGCTGTCACTGGGAAAGGACACCGCAAGATTGAACCCAAAGCTAAGCACTTCTCCCATTGCAAGAAAGATCAATCTAGTAGGCCAAACTAAATCGATAATTCGAAGAGACTTGCAAAGATATCAAATCATGCATATAAGAATTCAGAGAAGAATCAAATATTGTTCATAGATAATCTTGATCATAAACCCACAATTCATCGAATCTCGGCAAACACACCGTAAAAAGTATTACATCGAATAGATCTCCAAGAATATCGAGGAGAACTTTGTATTGAGAACCAAAGAGAGAGAAGAAACCATCTAGCTAATAACTATGGACCCGAAGGTCCGTGGTAAACTACTCACACATCATCGGAGAGGCTATGGTGTTGATGTAGAAGCCCTCCGTGATCGATTCCCCCTCCGACAGATCGCCGGAAAAGGCCCCAAGATGGGATCTCATGGGTACAGAAGGTTGCGGCGGTGGAAAAGTGGTTTCGTGGCTCCCCTGGATGTTTTCAGGGTATAAGAGTATATATAGGCGAAAGAAGTAGGTCGGTGGAGCTACGAGGGGCCCACGAGGGTGGGGGCGCGCCTACCCCCCTAGACACGCCCTCCTGCCTCGTGGCCGCCTCGTTGCGGGTCTGACTTCCACTCCAAGTCTCCTGGATTGCGTTTTTTCCAAGAAAGATCCTCGCGAAGGTTTCGTTCTGTTTGGATTCCGTTTGATATTCCTTTTCTGCAAAACACTGAAATAGGCAAAAACAACAACTGGCACTGGGCCTCCGGTTAATAGGTTAGTCACAAAAATAATATAAAAGAGCATATGAAAGCCCATTAAAATTCCAAAACAGATAATATAATAGCATGGAACGATCAAAAATTATAGATACATTGGAGACGTATCACCCGCCCGTTTAGGGCCGGGTCATTCTACGACGACTCTTAGAAGAACTCAACAGGTGGGTTGTGATTGTCTAGAAAACCAAGGCCCCAAGGATAAGCCACCAGGTAGGCCGACTTATGGCCCAAGGACCGAGATGCCTTCATAGTCAAGGCGCCCAAGGAGTTTTCTTACTTAGCAAGATAAGTAGGAAGCATATTAGCACACGGGTTGCAATGCGACCCGGACTCTGTTGTAAGCCCAGAGCCTCCACGTATATATAAAGGGGAGCCCCTGAGGCAGAGAGGACTAGGTTACAAGCTCTCGAGTACTAGGTTAGCCAAGTCGCACCCTTGTAATCGAGATCATCATCATATATAAACACAAAGCAGGGCATATGCTTTTACCTCCACCGTGAGGTGCTGAACCTGGGTATGTTGGGAATCGTTGCATGGAAAACAAAAAATTTCTATGCACACGCAATGATTTATCCATGGAGATGCATAGAAAAAGGGGGGAGAGTGTGTCTACATACCCTCGTAGCCCGTAAGCGGAAGCGTTTCTCAATGCGGTTGATGTAGTCGAACTTCTACGCGCTTCAACCAATCAAGTACAGAACGCACTGCACCTCCGCGTTCTCCACACGTTCATCTCGGTGACGTCCTCCGCCTTCTTGATCCAGCAAGACGGCGAGGTAGTAGATGAGTTCCGGCAGCACGATAGCGTGGTGACGGTGATGGTGAAGTGATCTCCCTAGGGCTTCGCCTAAGCACTACGAAAATATTACTGAGGGAGTAAACGGTGGGCGGGGACGCCGCACACGGCTAAGACAATGTTGTGTCTCATTGTGTGGCGTCCCCTACCCATGTATATATATAGGTGGGAGGGGAGGAGGCAACCCCTAGGGCGCCCCAAGAGACCTGGGGCAGTGCTGCCTTGCCCTGCGCCCCCTTTCCTTTTAAGAAGAAGGGGGAAGGAAACTAGGGGGGAGGGAAGGAAGGGGGAGTCCTACTCCACACTTTCCTTTCCCTCCCCTCTTTCCTTGTCCCCCTCATAGGGCCGGCCTGTATAGGGGCGCACCAGCCCCTTGTGGGCTGGTGTGTTCCCTCTCTTGGCCCATAAGGCCCATATCTTTGCCGGGGGTGCCCGAAACTCCTTTCCGGTGACCCAATATGTACCCGGTACCCTCCGGAACACTTCCGGTGTCCGAATACTATCGTCCTATATATCATTCTTTACCTCTCGGCCATTTCGAGACTCCTCGTCATGTCTGTGATCTCATCCGGGAGTCCGAATAACATTCGGTCACCAGATCACATAACTCATATAATACTATATCGTCATCGAACGTTAAGTGTGCGGACCCTACGGGTTGGAGAACTATGTAGACATGACCGAGACACCTCTCCGGCCAATAACCAATAGCAGAACCTGGTTGCCCATATTGGCTCCTACATATTAGACGCATAGACCTGGCTCATGATGCCACTGTTTGGAATTGATGCATGGAAAACAAAAATATTTCTACGCACACGCAATGATCTATCCATGGACATGCATAGCAACGAGGGGGGAGTGTGTCTACGTACCCTCATAGACCGTAAGCGGAAGATTTTCTCAACGTGGTTGATGTAGTCGAACTTCTTCGCGCTTCAACTGATCAAGTACCGAACACACGGCACCTCCGCGTTCCACACACGTTCAGCTCGGTGACATCCTCCGCCTTCTTGATCCAGCAAGACGGCAAGGTAGTATATGAGTTCCGGAAGCACGATGGCGTGGTGATGGTGATAGTGATGTGATTTCCGCAGGGCTTCGCCAAAGCACTACCAAAATATGACCGAGGGAGTAAACGGTGGACGGGGGCGCCGCACACGGCTAAGACAATGTTGTGTCTCATTGTGTGGCACCCCTACCCATGTATATATAGGTGGGAGGGGAGGAGGCAGCCCCTAGGGCGCCCCAAGAGACCTTGCGGCAGCCCTTGGGCTGCTGCCTTGCCCTGCGCCCCCCTTTCCGTGTAAGAAGAAGGGGGAATGAAAGAGGGGGGGAGAGGGAAGGAAGGGGGAGTCCTACTCCACACTTGACTTTCCCTCCCCTCTTTCCTTCTCCCCCTCATAGGGCTGGCCTGTATAGGGGCGCACCAGCCCTTGTGGGTTGGTGTGTTCCCTCTCTTGGCCCATAAGTCCCATATCTTCGCCGGGGGTGCGCGAAACTCCTTTCCGGTGACCCGATATGTACCCGGTACCCTCCAGAACACTTCCGGTGTCCGAATATTATCATCCTATATATCAATCTTTACCTCTCAACCATTTCGAGACTCCTCGTCATGTCCATGATCTCATCCGGGACTCCGAACAACATTCGGTCACCAAATCAAATAACTCATATAATACTATATTGTCATCAAACGTTAAGCGTGCAGACCCTACGTGTTCGAGAACTATGTAGACATGACCGAGACACCTATCCGGTCAATAACCAATAGCGGAACCTGGATGCACATATTGGCTCCTACATATTCTATGAAGATCTTTATCGGTCGAACCGTTATGACAACATACGTAACTCCCTTTGTCTATCGGTATGTTACTTGCCCGAGATTCGATCGTCGGTATCTTCATACCTAGTTCAATCTCGTTACCGGCAAGTCTCTTTACTCGTTCCATAATACATCACCTTGTGACCAGCTCCTTAGTCATTTGCTTGCAAGCTTATGACCTGTATTACCGAGAGGGCCCAGAGATACCTCTCCGATACTCGAAGCGACAAATCATAATCTCGATCTATGCCAACTCAACAAACACCTTCGGAGATACCTGTAGAGCATCTTTATAATCACCCAGTTACGTTGTGATGTTTGATAGCACACGAGGCATTGCTCTGGTATCCGGGAGTTGCATAATCTCATAGTCGAAGGAATATGTATTTGACATGAAGAAAGCAATAGCAATAAAACTGGACGATCATAATGCTAAGCTAATGGATGGGTCTTGTCCATCACATCATTCTCCTCATGATGTGATACCATTATCAAATGACAACTCATGTCAATGGTTAGGAAAGCTTAACCATCTTTGATCGACGAGCTAGTCTAGTAGAGGCTCACCAGGGACACGGTGTTTGTTTGTGTATTCACACATGTATTAAGGTTTCGATCAATACAATTATAACATGAATAATAAACCTTTATCATGAATTAGGAAATATAAAATAACAACTTTATTATTGCCTCTTCGGCACATTTCCTTCAGTCTCCCATTTGCACTAGATTCAATAATCCAGTTCGTATGGCCATGTGATTAACACCAATATTTCACATCGCCATGTGATTAACACCCATAGTTAACATCGCCATGTGATCAACAACCAAAGGGTTTACTAGAGTCAATAATCTAGTTCACATCGCCATGTGATTAATACCCAAAGAGTACTGCTACCTCTTGAGCACTGCGATGGTTTTCCCTTGGAGAGGAAAGGGTGATGCAGCAAAGTAGCATAAGTATTTCCCTCGGTTTTTGAGAACCAAGGTATCAATCCAGTAGGAGGCCACGCACAAGTCCCTCGCACCTACACAAACAAATAAATCCTCGCAACCAACGCGATAAGGGGTTGTCAATCCCTACACGGTCACTTACGAGAGTGAGATCTGATAGATATGATAAGATAATATTTTTGGTATTTTTATGATAAAGATGCAAAGTAAAATAAAAGCAAAATAAAAGGCAACGGAAATAGCTAAGTGTTGGAAGATTAATATGATGGAAAATAGATCCGGGGGCCATAGGTTTCACTAGTGGCTTCTCTCAAGAGCATATGTATTTATGGTGGGTGAACAAATTACTGTTGAGCAATTGACAAAATTGAGCATAGTTATGAGAATATCTAGGTATGATCATGTATATAGGCATCACGTCCGAGACAAGTAGACCGACTCCTGCCTGCATCTACTACTATTACTCCACACATCGACCGCTATCCAGCATGCGTCTAGAGTATTAAGTTCGTAAGAACAGAGTAACGCATTAAGCAAGATGACATGATGTAGAGGGATAAACTCAAGCAATATGATATAAACCCCATCTTTTTATCCTCGATGGCAACAATACAATACGTGCCTTGCTGCCCCTGCTGTCATTGGGAAAGGACACCGCAAGATTGAACCCAAAGCTAAGCACTTCTCCCATTGCAAGAAAGATCAATCTAGTAGGCCAAACCAAACTGATAATTCGAAGAACTTGCAAAGATAACCAATCATACATAAAAGAATTCAGAAGATTCAAATATTGTTCATAGATAAACTTGATCATAACCCCACAATTCATCGGTCTCAACAAACACACCGCAAAAGAAGATTACATCGAATAGATCTCCACAAGAGAGGGGGAGAACATTGTATTGAGATCCAAAAAGAGAGAAGAAGCCATCTAGCTAATAACTATGGACCCGAGGGTCTGAGGTAAACTACTCACACATCATCGGAGAGGCTATGGTGTTGATGTAGAAGCCCTCCGTGATCGATGCCCCCTCCGGCGGAGCTCTGGAACAGGCCCCAAGATGGGATCTCACAGGTACAGAAGGTTGCGGCGGTGGAATTAGGTTTTTGGCTCCGTATCTGATCGTTTGGGGGTACGTAGGTATATATAGGAGGAAGGAGTACGTCGGTGGAGCAACGTGGGGCCCACGAGGGTGGAGGTCGTGCCGAGGGGGTAGGCGCCCCCCTACCTCGTGGCTTCCTGGTAGCTTTCTTGACGTAGGGTCCAAGTCCTCTGGATCATGTTCGTTCCGAAAATCACGTTCCCGAAGGTTTCATTCCGTTTGGACTCCGTTTGATATTCTTTTTCTGTGAAACTCTGAAATAGGCAAAAAAAACAACAATTCTGGGTTGGACCTCCGGTTAATAGGTTAGTCCCAAAAATAATATAAAAGTGTATAATAAAGCCCAATAATGTCCAAAACAGAAGATAATATAGCATGGAGCAATCAAAAATTATCGATACGTTGGAGACGTATCAAGCATCCCCAAGCTTAATTCATGCTCGTCCTCGAGTAGGTAAATGATAAAAACAGAATTTTTGATGTGGAATGCTATTTGGCATAATTTCAATGTAATTCTTCTTAATTGTGGTATGAATATTTAGATTGGAAAGATTCAAGATAAAAGTTCAATATTGACATAAAAATAATAATACTTCAAGCATACTAACTAAGCAATTATGTCCTCTCAAAATAACATGGCCAAAGAAAGTTCATCCCTACAAAATCATATAGTTTAGTCATGCTCCATTTTTGTCACACAAGAATGCTCTCATCATGCACAACCCCGATGACAAGCCAAGCAATTGTTTCATACTTTAGTAATCTCAAACTTTTTCAACCTTCACGCAATACATGAGCGTGAGCCATGGATATAGCACTATGGGTGGAATAGAATATGACGATGGGGGTTATATGGAGAAGACAAAAAAGTAGAAAGTCTCACATCAATGAGCTATGGAGATGCCCATCGATTGATGTTAATGCAAGGAGTAGTGATTGCCATGCAACGGATGCACTAGAGCTATAAATATATGAAAGCTCAACAAAAGAAACTAAGTGGGTGTGCATCCAACTTGCTTTCTCACGAAGACCTAGGGCACTTGAGGAGGCCCATTGTTGGAATATACAAGCCAAGTTCTATAATGAAAAATTCCCACTAGTATATGAAAGTGACAAAACAAGAGACTCTCTATCATGAAGATTATGGTGCTACTTTGAAGCACAAGTGTGGTAAAAGGATAGTAACTTTGTCCCTTCTCTCTTTTTCTCTCATTTTTTTGGGCCTTCTCTTTTTTATGGCCTTTCTCTCTTTTTTTATTCCTCACTTGGGACAATGCTCTAGAAAATGATGATCATCACACTTCTATTTATTTACAACTCAATGATTACAACTCCATACTAGAACAAAGTATGACTCTATATGAATTCCTCCGGCGGTGTACCGGGATATGCAATGAACCAAGAGTGACATGTATGAAAGAATTATGAACGGTAGCTTTGCCACAAATACTATGTCAACTACATGATCATGCAAAGCAATATGACAATGATGAACGTGTCATGATAAACGGAACGGTGGAAAGTTGCATGGCAATATATCTCGGAATGGCTATGGAAATGCCATAATAGGTAGGTATGGTGGCTGTTTTGAGGAAGATATAAGGAGGTTTATGTGTGAAAGAGCGTATCATATCACGGGGTTTGGATGCACCGGCAAAGTTTGCACCAACTCTCAATGTGATAAAGGGCAATGCAGTGAAAGAGCGTATCATATCACGGGGTTTGGATGCACCGGCGAAGTTTGCACCAACTCTCAATGTGAGAAAGGGCAATGCACGGTACCGAAGAGGCTAGCAATGATGGAAAGGTGAGAGTGCGTATAATCCATGGACTCAGCATTAGTCAAAAAGAACTCACATACTTATTGCAAAAATCTACAAGTCATCAAAAACTAAGCACTACGCGCATGCTCCTAGGGGGGTAGATTGGTAGGAAAATACCATCGCTCGTCCCCGACCGCCACTCATAAGGAGGACAATCAAAGAACACCTCATGTTTCAAATTTGTTACATAACGTTTACCATACGTGCATGCTACGGGACTATCAAACTTCAACACAAGTATTTCTCAAATTCACAACTACTCAACTAGCACAACTTTAATATCACTACCTCCATGTCTCAAAACAATCATCAAGCATCAAACTTCTCTTAGTATTCAACACACTCATAAGAAAGTTTTTACTAATCTTGAATACCTAGCATATTAGGAGTATTTAAGCAAATTACCATGCTATTTAAGACTCTCAAAATAATCTTTAGTGAAGCATGAGAGATCAATAGTTTCTATAAAACAAATCCACCACCGTGCTCTAAAAGATATAAGTGAAGTACTAGAGCAAAAACTATATAACTCAAAAGATATAAGTGAAGCACATAGAGTATTCTAATAATTTCCGAATCATGTGTGTATCTCTCAAAAGGTGTGTACAGCAAAGATGATTGTGGTAAACTAAAAAGCAAAGACTCAAATCATACAAGACGCTCCAAGCAAAACACATATCATGTGGTGAATAAAAATATAGCTCCAAGTAAAGTTACCGATGGAAGTAGACGAAAGAGGGGATGCCTTCCGGGGCATCCCCAAGCTTTGGCTTTTAGGTGTCCTTAGAATATCTTGGGGGTGCCATGGGCATCCCCAAGCTTAGGCTCTTGCCACTCCTTGTTCCATAATCCATCAAATCTTTCACCCAAAACTTGAAAACTTCACAACACAAAACTCAGCAGAAAATCTCGTGAGCTCCGTTAGCGAAAGAAAACAAAAGACTGCTTCAAGGTACTGTAATGAACTCATTCTTTATTTATATTGGTGTTAAACCGACTGTATTCCAACTTATCTATGGTTTATAAACTATTTTACTAGCCATAGATTCATCAAAATAAGCAAACAACACACGAAAAACAGAATCTGTCAAAAACAGAACAGTCTGTAGTAATCTGTAACTAACGCAAACTTCTGAACTCAAAAAAATCAGCCAAAATAGGACGACCTAGAAAATTTGTTTATTGATCAGCAGCAATTGGAATCAATATTTTATCACGTTCTGGTGATATTTAACAATTATTTTCGTGAACAGAAAGTTTCTGGAATTTTCTGCAAGATCAAATAACTATCATCCAAGAAGATCCTATAGGTTAAACTTGGCACAAACACTAATTAAAACATAAAAACACATCTAACCAGAGGCTAGAGAAAATATTTATTCCTAAACAGAAGCAAAAAGCAAAAAAAAACTAAAAATAAAATTGGGTTGCCTCCCAACAAGCGCTATCGTTTAACGCCCCTAGCTAGGCATAGAAGCAAGAATAGATCTAGGTAGTGCCATAGTAATAGGATAGATCATTAAAATCATTTCATATTCTCTACGTTCAGCAGAAAGTTTCCTTTGAGGCAAGCAAAAGTAATCAAAAGGGCTAAATTTAATGGGACAAAAGTCCCCAAGATCAATTTTAGGAGGTATAGGTTCCTCCTTCGGCCCTTCGTATTGCACAACCAATTCATCATTATAAGCATTCTTTTGACAGAACTTTGTGAGCCTATACTTGAGAGAATATCCTAGCTCATTATTTCGAATAGCCAAATCATCATTAAGTTCAGAAATTTTATCAACTAGAACATTGGTAGGGACCTTCTTTCTAAGGTTTTCATTGAAAGCAACATAGTCTAGAGATTGAAAACGCATTATTTCATCTTGATCACAGAGGATAGCCTCTATGGGAGGACGGCCAGCGTCCACCATATAATGCGCAAAGATTTCTTTGGCCTCTTTTATTATAAATCTGAACTCATGAGCCAAAAAGATAGTAGCGGCACGCTTAACAGAAGAATGCCCTATATTAGAAAATTCTAGGAAAATCCTTTGTATGCAAGGGTGCAAGTGCATAAATTGCCTTTGAAGTTCAACTATAAGCATGGCAATAGCGTCCGCAAGACTACTAGTTCTATGAAGAATGGAACTGCCCGTAGAAGGCAAAGCACCGGCACAAGTAAAGAAATCTTGAATAACCCCTCTTCCAATAATATTACCACTACCAATTCGAAATTTTTTGTATGCAAGGTAGGGGGTTCTTCAGCAGGAGCATCAGAATTTTCCATGATATTATTATTGTCCATATCGACAATAATTTCCCCAATTTCAGACATAACGGCGGAAAGAGCGAGGGGCAAAAAGGAAAGAAGAAGGCGAACGGAAAAGAGAGGGAGAATAAAATGGCAAGGATGAAGTGGGGGAGAGGAAAACGAGAGGCAAATGGAAAATAATGTAATGCGGGAGATAAGGGTTTGTGATGGGTACTTGGTATGTTGACTTTTACGTAGACCTCCCCGGCAACAGCGCCAGAAATCCTTCTTGCTACCTCTTGAGCACTGCGTTAGTTTAACCTTGGAGAGGAAAGGGTGATGCAGCAAAGTAGCGTAAGTATTTCCCTCAGTTTTTGAGAACCAAGGTATCAATCCAGTAGGAGGCCACGCACGAGTCCCTTGCACCTACACAAACAAATAAATCCTCGCAACCAACGTGATAAGGGGTTGTCAATCCCTACACGGTCACTTACGAGGGTGAGAGCTGATAGATATAATAAGATAATATTTTTGGTATTTTTATGATAAAGATGCAAAGTAAAATAAAAGCAAAATAAAAGGCAACGGAAATAGCTAAGTGTTGGAAGATTAATATGATGGAAAATAGACCCCGGGGCCATAGGTTTCACTAGTGGCTTCTCTCAAGAGCATAAGTATTTACGGTGGGTGAACAAATTACTGTTGAGAAATTGACAGAATTGAGCATAGTTATGAGAATATCTAGGTATGGTCATTTATATAGGCATCACGTCCGAGACAAGTAGACCGACTCCTGCCTGCATCTACTTCTATTACTCCACACATCGACCGCTATCCAGCATGCATCTAGAGTATTAAGTTCATAAGAACAGAGTAACGCTTTAAGCAAGATGACATGATGTAGAGGGATAAACTCATGCAATATGATATAAACCCCATCTTGTTATCCTCGATGGCAACAATACAATACGTGCCTTGCTGCCCCTACTGTCACTGGGAAAGGATACCGCAAGATTGAACCCAAAGCTAAGCACTTCTCCCATTGCAAGAAAGATCAATCTAGTAGGCCAAACCAAACTGATAATTCGAAGAGACTTGCAAAGATAACCAATCATACATAAAAGAATTCAGAAGATTCAAATATTGTTCATAGATAAACTTGATCATAAACCCACAATTCATCGGTCTCAACAAACACACCGCAAAAGAAGATTACATCGAATAGATCTCCACAAGAGAGGGGGAGAACATTGTATTGAGATCCAAAAAGAGAGAAGAATCCATCTAGCTAATAACTATGGACCCGAAGGTCTGAGGTAAACTACTCACACATCATCGGAGAGGCTATGGTGTTGATGTAGAAGCCCTCCGTGATCGATGCCCCCTCCGGCGGAGCTCACGGGTACAGAAGGTTGCGGCGGTGGAATTAGGTTTTTGGCTCCGTATCTGATCGTTTGGGGGTACGTAGGTATATATAGGAGGAAGGAGTACGTCGGTGGAGCAACGTGGGGCCCACGAGGGTGGAGGGCGCGCCCAGGGGGTAGGTGCGCCCCCTACCTCGTGGCTTCCTGGTAGCTTTCTTGACGTAGGGTCCAAGTCCTCTGGATCATGTTCGTTCCGAAAATCACGTTCCCGAAGGTTTAATTCCGTTTGGACTCCGTTTGATATTCTTTTTCTGCGAAACTCTGAAATAGGCAAAAAACAGCAATTTTGGGCTGGGCCTCCGGTTAATAGGTTAGTCCCAAAAATAATATAAAAGTGTATAATAAAGCCCAGTAATGTCCAAAACAGAAGATAATATAGCATGGAGCAATAAAAAATTATCGATACGTTGGAGACGTATCAAGTACTAAGGTGTGATCATGTTTTGCTTGTGAGAGAGGTTTAGTCAACCGGTCTGCCACATTCAGATCCGTATGTATTTTGCAAATTTCTATGTCTACAATGCTCTACACGGAGCTACTCTAGCTAATTGCTCCAACTTTCTATATGTATCCAGATTGAGACTCAGAGTCATCTGGGTCAGTGTCAAAGCTTGCATCGACGTAACCCTTTATAATGAACTCTTTGTCACCTCCATAACCGAGAAACATTTCGTCAGTCCTTTTTATGTACCTAAGGATAATTTTGACTACTGTCCAGTGATCTACTCCTGGATCACTATTGTACCCCCTTTCCAAACTCATGGCAAGGTACACAATAAGTCTGGTACACAACATGGCATACTTTATAGAACCTATGGCTGAGGCATAGGGAATGACTTTCATTCTCTCTCTATCTTTTGCCATGGTCGGGTTTTGAGTCTTACTCAACTTCACACTCTGCAAAAAATACAAGAACCCTTTCTTTGACTGATCCATTTTGAACTTCTTCAAAATTTTGCCAAGGTATATGCTACCTCTTGAGCATGTGTTGGTTTTCCCTGAGGAAAGGGTGATGCAGCAAAGTAGCGTAAGTATTTCCCTTAGTTTTTGAGAACCAAGGTATCAATCCAGTAGGAGACTGCACGCAAATCCCTAGTACCTGCACAAACAATTAAGAACCTTGCAACCAACGCGATAAAGGGGTTGTCAATCCCTTCATGGCCACTTGCAAAAGTGAGATCTGATAGAGATAATAAGATAAATATTTTTGGTATTTTTGTTGTATAGATTGAAAAGTAAAGATTGCAAAATAAACGGCGACAGAAATAACTAGCTGACGAGAGATTAATATGATAGAAGATAGACCCGGGGGCCATAGGTTTCACTAGAGGCTTCTCTCAAGATAGCAGATTCTACGATGGGTGAACAAATTACTGTCGAGCAATTGATAGAAAGCGCATAGTTATGAGAATATCTAGGCATGATCATGAACATAGGCATCACCTCCATGACAAGTAGACCGAAACGATTCTGCATCTACTACTATTACTCCACACATCGACCGCTATCCAGCATGCATCTAGAGTATTAAGTTCATAAGAACAGAGTAACGCATTAGTCAAGATGACATGATGTAGAGGGATAAACTCAAGCAATATGATATAAACCCCATCTTTTTATCCTCGATGGCAACAATACAATACGTGCCTTGATGCCCCTGCTGTCACTGGGAAAGGACACCGCAAGATTGAACCCAAAGCTAAGCACTCCTCCCATTGCAAGAAAGATCAATAGTAGGCCAAACCAAACTGATAATTCGAAGAGACTTGCAAAGATATTAAATAATGCATATAAGAATTCAGAGAAGAATCAAATATTGTTCATAGATAATCTTGATCATAAATCCACAATTCATCGGATCTCGACAAACTCACCGCAAAAAGAATTACATCGAATAGATCTCCAAGAAGATCGAGGAGAACTTTGTATTGAGATCCAAAGAGAGAGAAGAAGCCATCTAGCTAATAACTATGGACCCGAAGGTGTGGTAAACTACTCACACATCATTGGAGAGGCTATGGTGTTGATGTAGAAGCCCTCCGTGATCGATTCCCCCTCTGGCAGAGCGCCGCAAAAGGCCCCAAGATGGGATCTCACGGGTACAGAAAGTTGTGGCGGTGGAAATAGGGTTTCGTGGTGCTCCTGGATGTTTTCAGGGTATATGAGTATATATAGGCGAAAGAAGTAGGTCGGTGGAGCTATGATCGGGCCCACGAGGGTGGGGGCGCGCCTACCCACTGGGCGCACCCTCCTACCTCGTGGCCACCTCGTCGCTTCCTTGACGTCCACTCCAAGTCTCCTGGATTGCGTTTTTTCCAAAAACGATCCTCGCGAAGGTTTCATTCCGTTTGGATTCCGTTTGATATCCCTTTTCTGCGAAACACTAAAATAGGCAAAAAAACAGCAATTTGCACCGGGCCTTCTGTTAGTAGGTTAGTCCCAAAAATAATATAAAAGTGCATAATAAAGCCCATTAAACATCCAAAACAGATAATATAATAGCATGGAACAATCAAAAATTATAGATACGTTGGAGACGTATCAAGCATCCCCAAGCTTAATTCCTGCTCGTCCTCGAATAGGTAAATGATAAAAACAGAATTTTTGATGTGGAATTCTACCTAGCATAATTCTCAATGTAATTTTCTTTAGTGTGGCATGAATGTTCAGATCCGAAAGATTCAAGACAAAAGTTTAATATTGACATAAAAATAATAATA
The DNA here is from genome assembly GCF_002575655.3 of Aegilops tauschii subsp. strangulata. Taxonomy (NCBI): domain Eukaryota; kingdom Viridiplantae; phylum Streptophyta; class Magnoliopsida; order Poales; family Poaceae; genus Aegilops; species Aegilops tauschii. The sequence continues at coordinate 237,356,547 of NC_053039.3, read as the reverse complement.
CTTCAAGCATACTAAAAAGCAATCCTGTCTTCTCAAAATAACATGGCCAAAGAAAGTTATCCCTACAAAATCATATAGTCTGGCTATGCTCTATCTTCATCACACAAAATATTTAAATCATGCACAACCCTGATGACAAGCCAAGCAATTGTTTCATACTTTTTATGTTCTCAAACTTTTTCAATTTTCACGCAATACATGAGCGTGAGCCATGGACATAGCACTATATGTGGAATAGGATGGTGGTTGTAGAGAAGACAAAATGAAGGAGAAGATATTCTCACATCAACTAGGCTTATCAACGGGCTATGAAGATGCCCATCAATAGATATCAATGTGAGTGAGTAGGGATTACCATGCAACGGATGCACTAGAGCTATAAGTGTATGAAAGCTCAACAAAAGAAACTAAGTGGGCGTGCATCCAACTCGCTTGCTCACGAAGACCTAGGGCATTTTAAGGAAACCCATAATTGGAATATACAAGCCAAGTTCTATAATGTAAAATTCCCACTAGTATATGAAAGTGACAACATAGGAGACTCTCTATCATGAAGATCACGGTGCTACTTTGAAGCACAAGTGTGGTAAAAGGATAGTAACATTGTCCCTCCGCTCCTTTTCTCTCATTTTTTTTGGGCCTTTCTCTCTTTTTTATGGCCTCTTCCTTTTTTTCGTCCGGAGTCTCATCCCGACTTGTGGGGGAATCATAGTCTCCATCATCCTTTCCTCACTTGGGACAATGCTCTAATAATGATGATCATCACACTTTTATTTACTTACAACTTAAAAATTACAACTCAATACTTCCAACAAAATATGACTCTATGTGAATGCCTCCGGCGGTGTACCGGGATATGCAATGAATCAAGAGTGACATGTATGAAAATCATGAACGGTGGCTTTGCCACAAATACGATGTCAACTTGCAAAGCAATATGACAATGATGGAGTGTGTCATAATAAACGGAACGGTGGAAAGTTGCATGGCAATATATCTCGGAATGGCTATGGAAATGCCATAATAGGTAGGTATGGTGGCTGTTTTGAGGAAGGTATATGGTGGGTGTATGATACCGGCGAAAGGTGCGCTGTATTAGAGAGGCTAGCAATGGTGGAAGGGTGAGAGTGCGTATAATCCATGGACTCAACATTAGTCATAAAGAACTCACATACTTATTGCAAAAATCTATTAGTTATAGAAACGAAGTACTACGCGCATGCTCCTAGGGGGATAGATTGGTAGGAAAAGACCATCGCTCGTCCCCGACCGCCACTCATAAGGAAGAAAATCAATAAATAAATCATGCTCCGACTTCATCACATAACGGTTGACCATACGTGCATGTTACGGGAATCACAAACTTTAACACAAGTATTTCTCAAATTCACAACTACTCAACTAGCATGACTCTAATATCACCATCTTCATATCTCAAAACAATCATAAAGAATCAAACTTCTCATAGTATTCAATGCATTTTATACGATAGTTTTTATTATACCTATCTTGGATGCTCATCACATTAGGACTAATATTTTTTTTACCAAAGCGAATTACCATGCTGTTCTAAAAGACTCTCAAAATAATATAAGTGAAGCATGAGAGATCAATAATTTCTATAAAATAAACCACTACCGTGCTCTAAAAGATATAAGAGAAGCACTAGAGCAAAATTATCTAGCTCAAAAGATATAAGTGAAGCACATAGAGTATTCTAATAAATTCCGATTCATATGTGTCTCTCCAAAAGGTGTGTACAGCAAGGATGATTGTGGTAAACTAAAAAGCAAAGACTCAAATCATACAAGACGCTCCAAGCAAAACACATATCATGTGGTGAATAAAAATTTAGCATCAACTAAAGTTACCGATAGACGAAGACGAAAGAGGGGATGCCTTCCGGGGCATCCCCAAGCTTAGGATTTTGGCTGTCCTTGAATTTTACCTTGGGGTGCCTTGGGCATCGCCAAGCTTAGGCTCTTGCCACTCCTTATTCCGAAATCCATCAAATCTTTACCCAAAAACTTGAAAACTTCACAACACAAAACTCAACAGAAAATCTCATGAGCTCCGTTAGTGCAAGAAAACAAACCACCACATTAAGGTACTGTAATGAACTCATTCTTTATTTATATTGGTGTTAAACCTACTGTATTCCAACTTCTCTATGGTTCATACCCCCCCGATACTAGCCATAGATTCATCAAAATAAGCAAACAACACACGAAAAACAGAATCTGTCAAAAACAGAACAGTCTGTAGTAATCTGTATCAAATGCAAACTTCTGTAACTCAAAAATTCTGCCAAAAGAGGACAACCTATATAATTTGATTATTGATCTACTTCAACTGGAATCAGTATTTTATCGCTTTCTGGTGATTTTTAACAATTGTTTTTGTGAGCAGAAAGTTTCTGACTTTTTCAGCAAGATCAAATAATTATCATCCAAGAAGATCCTATAGGTTTTACTTGGCACAAACACTAATTAAAACATAAAACCTAATCTAACCAGAGGGAAGATGAATTATTTATTAATAAACAGGAACAAAAAGCAAGGAACAAAAATAAAATTGGGTTGCCTCCCAACAAGCGCTATCGTTTAACGCCCCTAGCTAGGCATAAAAACAAGAATAGATCTAGGTATTGCCATAATAATGGTAAGGCAAATCGCGAAAACTCCTCTCATATTCCCTACATTCAGCAGCAAGTTTTCTTTGTGGCAAGCAAAAGTGATCAAAAGGGCTAAATTTAATGGGACAAAAGTCCCAAAGATCAAGCTCGGGAGGTATGGGTTCCTCCTTTGGCCCCTTATATTGCACAACCAATTCATCATTATAAACATTCTTTTGGTAAAAAGTCATGAGCCTTTGTTCAAGAGAAAAACCTAACCCATTATTCTGAATAGCAAAATCATCATTGAGTTCAGAAATTCTATCAACTAGAACATCGGTAGGAACCTTCTTTATAAGGTTTTCATTGTAAGCAACATGATCTAAAGATCGTAAAACGCATTAAGTCCTCTTGGTTAAAAAGGATAGCTTCTATGGGAGGACGACCAGCGTCCACCCTATAATGCGCAAAATTTTCATTGGCCTCTTTCATTATAAATCTGAACTCATGTGCCAAAAATATAGTAGCTACTCGCTTAACATAAGAATGCTAGATATTGGAAAACTCTAGAAAAATCCTTTGTATGCAAGGATGCATATGAATAAATTGTCTTTGAAGTTCAACTACGAGCAAAGATATAGCATCCGCAAGACTACTAGTTCTATGAAGAATAGACCCACCCATAGTGGGCAGGGCACCGGCACAAGGAAAGAAATCTTGAATAACTCCTTTTCCAAGAATATTACCACTAGCAACCCGAAACTTTTTAGTGTGTAAAATAGTAGGTTCTTCAGGAGGATCATCAAAAGCATCAAAGTTTTCCATGTTATTACCACTATCCTTATCAATGATAACCTCCCCAGTTTCAGACATGGTGGCAGCAAATTGCACAAAGAGCGAGCACACAAAAGGTAAACAAAAAGAGACGAACGAAAAAGGGCGAATAAAACGGCAAAGGTGAAGTGGGGGAGAGAAAAACTAGAGGCAAATGGAAAATAATGTAATGCGAGGGATAAGAGTTTGTGAAGGGTACTAGGTATGTCTTGACTTGTGCGTAGATCTCCCCGGCAACGGCGCCAGAAATGGCTAGTTGTCGGGAGATCAAATCTTGACTTGACTTGGCGCAAATCTCCCCGGCAATGGCGCCATAAATCCTTCTTGCTACCTCTTGAACATCGTTGGTTTTCCCTTGAAGAGGAAAGGGTGGTGCAGCAAAGTAGCGTAAGTATTTCCCTCAGTTTTTTAGAACCAAGGTATCAATCCAGTAGGAGACTACACGCAAATCGCCTAGTACCTGCACAAACAATCAAGAACCTTGCAACCAACGCGATAAAGGGGTTGTCAATCCCTTCACGACCACTTGCAGAAGTGAGATCTGATAAAGATAATAAGATAAATATTTTTGGTATTTTTGTTGTAGAGATTCGAAAGTAAAGATTGCAAAATAAACAGCGACAGAGATTGGCAAGTTGATGATAAACTAATATGATGTAAAATAGACCCGGGGGCCATAGGTTTCACTAGTGGCTTCTCTCATGATAGCATATATTACGGTGGGTGAACAAATTACTGCCGAGCAATTGATAGAAAAGCGCATAGTTATGAGAATATCTAGGCATTGTCATGAACATAGGCATCACGTCCGTGTCAAGTAGACCGAAACGATTCTGCCTCTACTACTATTACTCCACACATCGACCGCTATCCAGCTTGCATCTAGAGTTTTAAGTTCGTAAGAACAGAGTAACACATTAAGCAACATGACATGATGTACAGGGATAAACTCAAGCAATATGATATAAACCCCATCTTTTTATCCTCGATGGCAACAATACAATGTGTGCCTTGCTGCCCCTGCTGTCACTGGGAAAGGACACCGCAAGATTGAACCCAAAGCTAAGCACTTCTCCCATTGCAAGAAAGATCAATCTAGTAGGCCAAACTAAACCGATAATTTGAAGAGACTTGCAAAGATATCAAAGATATTAATAGGTGTACACAAAAGATCCGTTATGATGTCAAATCCGGAAGATGACGTCATGATTCAAAGACATGGAAAGATGACAAGTAGAGAAGTGTGATAAGCCGAATTTTGAGATCTGGAGACGGTGCATATATGATGGGAAGATAACTTGCCATGTTTATAAGATTGAGGATTGACATGAATGAATTCAAATCAATCTGGGGGCTAATGTTGGGGATATAACCCCAGGATATGACCCGCTGCTACCTCTTGAGCATGCGTTGGTTTTCCCTTGAAGAGGAAAGGGTGATGCAGCAAAGTAGCGTAAGTATTTCCCTCAGTTTTTGAGAACCAAGGTATCAATCCAGTAGGAGACTCCACGCAAATCCCTAGTACCTGCACAAACAATTAAGAACCTTGCAACTAACGCGATAAAGGGGTTGTCAATCCCTTCACGGCCACTTGCAAAAGTGAGATCTGATGGAGATAATAAGATAAATATTTTTGGTATTTTTGTTGTATAGATTGAAAAGTAAAGATTGCAAAATAAACGGCGACAGAAATAACTAGTTGACGGGAGATTAATATGATAGAAGATAAACCCAGGGGCCATAGGTTTCACTAGTGGCTTCTCTCAAGATAGTAGATCCTACGGTGGGTGAACAAATTACTGTCGAGCAATTGATAGAAAAGCGCATAGTTATGAGAATATCTTGGCATGATAATGAACATAGGCATCACGTCCGTGATAAGTAGACTGAAACGATTCTACATCTACTACTATTACTCCACACATCGACCGCTAACCATCATGCATCTAGAGTATTAAGTTCATAAGAACAGAGTAACGCGTTAGGCAAGATGACATGATGTAGAGGGATAAACTCAAGCAATATGATATAAACCCCATCTTTTTATCCTCGATGGAAACAATACAATACATGCCTTGTTGCCCCTGCTGTCACTGGGAAAGGACACCGCAATATTGAACCCAAAGCTAAGCACTTCTCCCATTGCAAGAAAGATCAATCTAGTAGGCCAAACCAAACTGATAATTCGAAGAGACTTGCAAAGATATTAAATCATCCATATAAGAATTCAGAGAAGAATCAAATATTCTTCATAGATAATCTTGCTCATAAACCCACAATTCATCGGATCTCGACAAACACACCGCAAAAAGAATTACATCGAATAGATCTCCAAGAAGATCGAGGAGAACTTTGTATTGAGATCCAAAGAGAGAGAAGAAACCATCTAGCTAATAACTATGGACCCAAAAGTCTGTGGTAAACTACTCACACATCATCGGACAGGCTATGGTGTTGATGTAGAAGCCCTCCGTGATCAATTCCCCCTACGGCGGAGCACCGGAAAAGGCCCCAAGATGGGATCTCACGGGTACAGAAGGTTGCGGCGGTGGAAATAGGGTTTCGTGGTGCTCCTGGATGTTTTCAGGGTATATGAGTATATATAGGCGAAAGAAGTAGGTCGATAGAGCTACGAGGGGCCCACGAGGGTGGGGGCGCGCCAACCCCCTGGGCGCGCCCTCCTACCTCGTGGCCACCTCGTGGCTTCCTTGACGTTGATACGTCTCCAATGTATCTATAATTTTTTATTGTTCCATGCTATATTATATTCTGTTTTGGATGATTAATGGGCTTTATTATACACTTTTATATTATTTTTGGGACTAACCTATTAACCGGAGGCCCAGCCCGAATTGCTGTTTTTTGCCTATTTCAGTGTTTCGTAGAAAAAGAATATCAAACGGAGTCCAAACGGAATGAAACCTTCGGGAACGTGATTTTCGGAACGAACGTGATCCAGAGGACTTGGCATCTACGTCAAGAAATCAACCAGGAGAGCACGAGGCAGGGGGCGCGCCTACCCCCCCAGGCGCGCCCTCCACCCTTGTGGGGCCCACGTTGCTCCACCGACATACTTCTTCCTCCTATATATACCTACATGCCCCCAAACTATCAAATACGGAGCCAAAAACCTAATTCCATCGCCGCAACCTTCTGTACCCGTGAGATCCCATCTTGGGGCCTTTTTCGGCGCTCCGCCGGAGGGGCATTGATCACGGAGGGCTTCTACATCAACACCATAGCCTCTCCGATGATGTTTGAGTAGTTTACCTCAGACCTTCGGGTCCATAGTTATTAGCTACATGGCTTCTTCTCTCTATTTGGATCTCAATACAAAGTTCTCCATGATTCTAGTGGAGATCTATTCGATGTAATCTTCTTTTGCGGTGTGTTTGTTGAGACCGATGAATTGTGGGTTTATGATCAAGTTTATCTATGAACAATATTTGAATCTCCTCTGAATTCTTTTATGTATGATTGGTTATCTTTGCAAGTCTCTTCGAATTATCAGTTTGGTTTGGCCTACTAGATTGATCTTTCTTGCAATGGGAGAAGTGCTTAGCTTTGGGTTCAATCTTGTGGTGTCCTTTCCCAGTGACAGCAGGGGCAGCAAGGCACGTATTGTATTGTTGCCATCGAGGATAAAAAGATGGGGTTTATATCATATTGGATGAGTTTATCCCTCTACATCATGTCATCTTACTTAAAGCATTACTCTGCTCTTATGAACTTAATACTCTAGATGCATGCTGGATAGCGGTCGATGTGTGGATTAATAGTAGTAGATGGAGAATCGTTTTGGTCTACTTGTCGCGGACGCGATGCCTATATACATGATCATACCTAGATATTCTCATAACTATGCTCAATTCTATCAATTGCTCAACAGTAATTTGTTCACCCACCGTAATACTATGCTCTTGAGAGAAGCCACTAGTGAAACCTATGGCCCCCGGGTCTATTTTCCATCATATTAATCTTCCAACACTTAGTTATTTTTATTGCCTTTTATTTTACTTTGCATCTTTATCATAAAATACCAAAAATATTATCTTATCATATCTATCAGATCTCACTCTCGTAAGTGACCGTTGAGGGATTGAACCCCTTTATCGCATTGGTTGCGAGGTTCTTATTTGTTTGTGTAGGTGTGAGGGACTCGTGCGTGATCTCCTACTGGATTGATACCTTGGTTCTCAAAAACTGAGGGAAATACTTACGCTACTTTACTGCATCACCCTTTCCTCTTCAAGGGAAAACCAACGCAGTGCTCAAGAGGTAGCAAGAAGGATTTCTGGCGCCGTTGCCAGGGAGACTTACACAAAGTCAAGTCAAGATTTGAACTCCCGACAACGAGCCATTCCTGGCGCCGTTGCCGGGAAGTCTACGCACAAGTCAAGACATACCAAGTACCCATCACAAACTCTTATCCCTCGCATTACATTATTTGCCATTTGCCTCTCGTTTTCCTCTCCCCCACTTCACCTTTGCCGTTTTATTCGCCCGTCTTCCGTTCGATCTTGCGTTACCATGTGCCTTCTTTTCGCTTGCATCTTTGCTTGCTAAGAATTTATGGATCCCCATCCACTTGCTAATCTCTTTAAGAGATCCAATTATGATGAACCAATTTCTAGTGATTTGAGTGCACTAGATTATCTTTATGAGGTTTTGCTTGAAATTCGTGAATCTGAAAATTGTGATGAAGAAATTTATGAAGAGATTCACGATAGCTCCTTGAATAAAAAGCATTATTGCAATGATTTTACTATAAATTCTATTGATGTCAATTGTGCTAACAATATGCAAAACCCTAAGCTTGGGGATGCTAGTTTTGATATGTCCACTACTTGTTGCAATGATGATGATTGGGGTGATTCTCCTTATGATCTTGAAAATTTATTTGAGCCCCATGATGAAGATGAGATTGATAATAGTGTTTGCAATAATATTGAAAGTGGGTTTGGAAGAGTGTCAACTTTAGATCCCACATATTTGGAGAATGTTCAATCTTATGGTATTTTTGATAAAAGTGGGTTTGGAGAGGTCATGACTTTAGTTAATGTTAATCCCACTATTTTGGAAGAGTGTCAACTTTGCATGCATGTGGATCGTATTGAAAATATTTTATGTGATAGATATTTTGTTCAATTTTCTTATGATCCCACATGTAATTATTATGAGAGAGGAAAATATGGTTGTAGAAATTTTCATCTAACTAAATTACCTCTCGTTATGTTGAGATTGCTATTGTTTCTTTCCGCTTCCTTGCATATGCTAGTTTTTGCTTGCTATGATAATTTGTTTGCCTATAAGATGCCTATGCATAGGAAGTATGTTAGACTTAGATGTGTTTGTCACGTGTTTCATGATGCTTTCTTTGCGCTTCAATTCTTGTCTTTCATGTGAGCATCATGGAAATCTCTATGCCTAGCTAGGGGCATTAAACGATAGCGCTTGTTGGGAGGCAACCCAATTTTATTTTTGTTTCTTTCTTTTTGGTTCTGTTTAGGAATAAATATTTGATATAGCCTCTGGTTAGACTTGTTTTTATGTTTTAATTAGTGTTTGTGCCAAGTTAAACCTATAGGATCTTCTTGGATGATAGTTATTTGATCTTGCTGAAAATTCCAGAAACTTTCTGTTCACGAAAACAATTGTTAAAAATCACCAGAACGTGATAAAATATTTATTCCAATTTCTGCTGATCAATAAACAAATTGTCTCAGTTGTCCTATTTTGGTAGATTGTTTTGAGTTCCAGAAGTTTGCGTTAGTTACAGATTACTACAGACTGTTCTGTTTTTGACAGATTCTGTTTTTCGTGTGTTGTTTGCTTATTTTGATGAATCTATGGCTAATAAAATAGTTTATAAACCATAGAGAAGTTGGAATACAGTAGTTTTAACACCAATATAAATAAATAATGAGTTCATTACAGTACCTTGAAGTGGTGTTTTGTTCTCTTTCGCTAACGGAGCTCACGAGATTTTCTGTTAAGTTTTGTGTTGTGAAGTTTTCAAGTTTTGGGTAAAAGATTTGATGTATTATGGAACAAGGAGTGGCAAGAGCCTAAGCTTGGGGATGCCCATGGTACCCCAAGATAATCTAAGGAGCTTGGGGATGCCCCGGAAGGCATCCCCTCTTTCGTCTACTTCCATCGGTAACTTTACTTGGAGCTATATTTTTATTCACCACATGATAAGTGTTTTGCTTGGAGCGTCTTGTATGACTTGAGTATTTGCTTTTTAGTTTACCACAATCATCCTTTCTGTACACACCTTTTGAGAGAGACACACATGATTCGGAATTTATTAGAATACTCTATGTGCTTCACTTATACCTTTTGAGTTATATAGTTTTTGCTCTAGTGCTTCACTTATATCTTTTAGAGCACGGTGGTGGATTTGTTTTATAGAAACTATTGTTCTCTCATTCTTCACTTATATTATTTCGAGAGTCCTACAAAACAGCATGGTTATTTGCTTAAATTGAAAAATTAGTCCTAAAGTAATAGGCATCCAGGACTAGTATTTTTTTTCCTTATGAGTGTGTTGAATACTATGAGAAGTTTGATGCTTGATAATTGTTTTGAGATATGAAGATGGTGATATTAGATTCATGCTAGTTGAGTAGTTGTGAATTTGAGAAATACTTGTGTTAAAGTTTGTGATTCCCGTAGCATGCACGTATGGTGAACCGTTAAGTGATGAAGTCGGAGCATGATTTATTTATTGATTGTCTTACTTATGAGTGGCGGTCGGGGACGAGCGATGGTCGTTTCCTACCAATCTATCCCCCTAGGAGCATGCACGTAATACTTTGCTTTGATAACTTGTAGATTTTTGCAATAAGTATATGAGTTCTTTATGACTAATGTTGAGTCCATGGACTATACGCACTCTCTTCCTTCCACCATTGCTAGCCTTTCTAATACCGCGCACTTTTCGCCGGTATCATACACCCACCATATATCTTACTCAAAACAGCCACCATAACTACCTTTTATGGCATTTTCATAGCCATTCCGAGATATATTGCCATGCAACTTACCACCGTTCCGTTTACTATGACACGCTTCATCATTGTCATATTGCTTCGCATGATCATGTAGTTGACATCGTATTTGTGGCAAAGCCACCGTTCATAATTCTTTCATACATGTCGCTCTTGATTCATTGCATATCTCGGTACACCGCCGGAGGCATTCACATAGAGTCATATCTTGTTCTAAGTATCGAGTTGTAATTCATGAGTTGTAAGTAAATAAAAGTGTGATGATCATCATTATTAGAGCATTGTCCCAAGTGAGGAAAGGATGATGGAGACTATGATTCCCCCACAAGTCGGGATGAGACTCCGGACGAAAAATAAAAATAGGAGAAAAAAGGCCATAAAAAAGAAGAAGAGGAAGGCCCAAATAAAAAAGAGAGAAAAAGAGAGAAGGGACAATGTTACTATCCTTTTACCACACTTGTGCTTCAAAGTAGCACCATGATCTTCACGATAGAGAGTCTCCTATGATATCACTTTCATATACTATTGGGAATTTTTCATTATAGAACTTGGCTTTTATATTCCACTGATGGGCTTCCTCAAAATGCCCTAGGTCTTCGTGAGCAAGCGAGTTGGATGCACACCCACTTAGTTTCTTTTGTTTAGCTTTCATATATTTATAGCTCTAGTGCATCCGTTGCATGGCAATCCCTACTCACTCACGTTGATATCTATTGATAGGCATCTCCATAGCCCGTTGATACGCCTAGTTGATGTGAGACTATCTTCTCCCTTTTGTCTTCTCCACAACCACCATTCTATTCCACATATAGTGCTATGTCCATGGCTCACGCTCATGTATTGCATGAAGATTGAAAAAGTTTGGGAACACCAAAAGTATGAAACAATTGCTTGGCTTGTCATCGGGGTTGTGCATGATTTAAATACTTTGTGTGGTGAAGATAGAGCATAGCCAGACTAAATGGTTTTGTAGGGATAACTTTCTTTGGCCATGTTTTTTTGAGAAGACATAATTGCTTGGTTAGTATGCTTGAAGTATTATTATTTTATGTCAATATTAAAATTTTATCTTGAATCTTTCGGATCTGAATATTCATACCACAATTAAGAGAATTACATTGAAAATTATGCTAAGTAAGCATTCCACATCAAAGATTCTGTTTTTATCATTTACCTACTCGAGGACGACCAGGAATTAAGCTTGGGGATGCTTGATACGTCTCCAACGTATCTATAATTTTTGATTGTTCCATGCTATATTATATTCTGTTTTGGATGATTAACGGGCTTTGTTGTACACTTTTATATTATTTTTGGGACTAACCTATTAACCGGAGGCCCATCCCGAATTGCTGTTTTTTTGCCTATTTCAGTGTTTCGCAGAAAAAGAATATCAAACGGAGTCCAAACGGAATGAAACCTTCGGGAACGTGATTTTCGGAACGAACGTGATCCAGAGGACTTGGATTATACGTCAAGAAATCAACCAAGAGAGCACGAGGCAGGGGGCGCGCCTACCCCCTGTGGCACCCCGGCTCAGAGCGACCGGTTTACCCTGCATTGCCAGCCCAGGGATCATGTCTTCTGTCAACACACAACATATTGGTACAGAAAACAACCGCTTTATTGATGCTAGCGGAACAGAGTTCATATTACAACAGTGGTCGAGGCCAAGCGGCACACTCGGTGCGGCGGAACAATGTGTACATTATTTAGTGAACATAAAGGGGCCTCGACTCGAACAACTACGTGGCAGTGGAATAACGTCATAGCGGAAGCTCCATATCACAGGGACACTGATGTGGACACGATCTAGACTCGAACAGCGCTCCTTTCCAATGAGACTTTCCTGAAATCCGGCATGACACGCCAGGTCAGTACATTGAACGTACTTGCAAGCTCACAACAAGCATAATCATAATGACAAACAATATCATGATATTTAACCAATTATTAATAATGCAATATTATATGCCAACATGTTGTGATCAAGCCCGAACGTCCCTCAGGACAGCTTACCAACTGTGATCATCTCTGGACCACAAACACACCACCATAGTGGTCTTTCTCAAGAACAACTCGTGATCCTTACGGCGATCACAACCACGGCCATCATTTGGTCCCAAATACCTCGATGGCCTTTCTGCCATCCATTGACAATGCAAAGTTCATAGCTTAGTGTGCAATTTTTATTAAACGTTGACTCATGGTGGGACCTAGTACGAGGTGTCCGTGACCGTGGACTCGGCTATCGATAGATTATACACTCTGCAGAGGTAGCACACTATACCCACACCACGGAACCCATGGCCTCGCATTCCCATTCGGGTGGACCAACGGCATTCCGACAAAACCCCTCCATTGCCACAGCACTCTCCCGGCCACTCCGACCCAAATCCCCAATGGGCTGGTCCTGGGTGGCCCCGTGTCTACCAAAGACACCCCGACCACCGTCGTGGTCAAAACACTCCCACTCGGGGACTCGGTACCATAATCTCATCAACGAGCACACAAGATTATGTGTGCTTACCGGGCCAGGGCAAACACGACATAATCTTCCCTAGATGGAGGTACCGACCAGACGCCGTGTCAATGGACCGAATCAAGGCCTTCCCACAAGGCAAATGTGGTTGCACTGGAAAGAAACTCGATTCAGCGGCACCAAGACCCAGTCAACGGTATATTCAAGTTGAGTTATATTCAGGATTAACTTTAAACTAAAAATGACCGGTGTCATAGCATGCCATGAAATGCAAAACAACACATGCATCACATATTGATAAAAATGACCGACGTCATCCATATGCACACCAAGCATAAACGTCAACAACTCATATTACTCTACTTGTTCAAAATGACTCACAACTTAACCAAAATATTTTGCAACAAGTTTTATTAATTTCCTACGCAAGAAAGTAACTTCGATAAATTTTTCATATGCTTGACCAAAAGATATCATTATCAACAACTCTTAATTTCTTTATCACTAAGTTGGGTTCAAACATTCTGTAAGACAAGTAATATGATTAAACAAGTATTTAACAGAATATTTTCGAACAAATTTTTATCAATTTAAGAATGCAAACACAAAGCTTTAAATAATTACTAACATGCATAACAAAATTATTTCTAACATCACCTCAAATAAATTTTAACTTGCTTTACCCACTTAAACTAGTTTCAACTATTCTGTAAATCAAGCATAACAACTGACCAATACTTAACAGAATACAAATAATTCAATAATTATTTAAATGCATGGGTTAATCATTTCATTTAAGTGAGAAAATCACAAATATTGAAATGGCATCATAAAAATGTTGTTGTGGCTTGCCTTAGTGCAGATGAGGTTCACAAGCCTCCTGGTGATCCTCAAGACAAGCCTCACCTTCTGAAAATAATTTTAAACACAAAAAGAAAATATCAAGAATACTTCTGAAATTCACCAGAAATTCTAAACAGCTCAGAAAAATCTCATCTTTGTTGAGCTGTTAGATTTCCTTTCAAAGAACACAATGCAAAAAGAATCATCTCATTTGGACTTATGGTTAAAAAGTTAAAAAAAATTGAAGCTCTCTGGAATATAAATGAATATGAATAAAAAGAAACAGCTGGGGGTGACGTCGAAGGCGTAAAGCCCAGGGGCGCCACCACTCGTACCGCTTCGCGCGTGTACTGAGTGGCTGACTAGCGGGCCTCTTCTGTCGTGCGACCCGATGGCTTATGTGCGACCTGTGGCCCACGCCTCCTATTCTATTTGTTCAGGGCGGGCGGCGTGAACTCTGATTCGATCCGGGTATTCAATCCCGCCGCTGAGATGCTCAGTTGACTCCTTAACCTTGATAGCTAGTCAGGTGGGGGAAGAGGGAGAGAGAAACAGAGAGGGCCGCGGCTTCGCCGGAGCTCTCGCCAGCGACGAGGGCTCCTTGGCCCAAACAAGAGGGAGGGATTGAGAGAGGGGACGATGGCGCACCTGCCCGTACCCGTAGCGTGGCTAGGGGTGGTCAGACGGCGTCGGAAACTAGCTCGCAAGCGGAGGCAGAACGTGGAGGTCGCCGGAGTTGAGGAAGACGGCGAGCAGAGGTCACTCCAGAGGCTCCAAGCGGGCGAGATGGCCTCACCGGAGAGAGGCGGAGGCCTTGGAGGGGTCGCCCGGGCCTGGGATGGGCTGGAGCTACCGCGGTGACCAGAGGGGATCGCCGGCGAGCTCGAGCTCGGGGACGGCGGCCCGAGGCCTGCCCGGCCGGGCTACGGCTTCCTACTCGGTCGTGGGGTGTGTGTGAGTGCTGGATGGTGCTCGAGGAGGCTGGGGGTGGCTCTGTTTATAGGCGAGCGGCGAGGGTGCTTCGGGCTCCGCCGGTGGACACCTGTCCACGGCACCCGGCGACGAGCGGCGTCAGTGAGAGGGGGAGAAGGCGACGGAGGTCACGCGGCCACTGTGGGAGAGCGGAGACGAGCACAGGATCAAGGGGATGGCGACGAGCACAGTGCGCTCCGCACTGTTGGGCTGGCCGGACCTTGCCCGTGCTCGCTGCGGCGAGCTCCGGCGTCGGCGAGTGCCAGGGAGGAGTTAAGGACGTCGAGACAATGATGGTGGCGGGGTTTGGCATGGTTGGGCAGGCGTGGGAAGCGAGCACGCTCGAACAGAGCGCTCGGCGTCACCCAGAGCGCGTCGACACGCATGCCTGGCATCATGGACACGCGTGGTCACCGCGCGAACTCTCTCCTCAGGCCAGCCTTCGTCCAAAAATCATGTCTGACATGTTGTTCGTGGTAGTTTTGAAGTTTACCGCGGTTTGGTTTGGATCCAGGTGCAGTAGAGAAGATTTTACAAGCCAGGTAAGTTTCTGGTCAGTAACTTTGTGATGTTACCGTGGTCAAATGGCTGGGAGTTTGGGGTTGTGCTTTGGAGGCTAGTTATAAGTTACTAAGGTAAAGATGCACAAGAAAGTTTAGGTCAAATGGAGCAAGTAAAATGGTAGTTGCTGTAGAAACCACCATTTCTGTACAGAACAGAAAAGATTTTCTGTAGCAAAAATATTCCAAAAAGTGATGAAATATTTTTGCTCAGGGAGGTGCCCTAGGGTCCCTAGAATATTTGTGAATTATCTTAGAATTTTCTGAGCCATCAAAATTAGGGTTGCCTTGAAGCAAACAGATCTGGCTTAGGGTTTTTGAGAGAAAATGAATATTTTTCATTTAAGAAAAGTATTCCAAAGGTTATTTTGTGGTGGATCAGAAGTGAAGTGATGGTTTGGGAGATAAGTGAACACTTGGGTGAAAGCCAAGGATGCCCAAGTGTTTAAGTCCAAATGAAAAGATTCAGAAACTCCAAGTTTCAAAAACTTTCAAATGAAATTTCAAGCAAATAAGAAAGGGCAAAAACCAGGCTGTCACAAACCTCCCCCACTTAGAATGAATCTCGTCCTCGAGATTCGGTTGCTTGGGAAAACCACTCTGGATACTGACTCTTAAGGAACTCTTCCTGCTCCCAAGTTGCTTCTGACTCGGTGTGATGCTCCCACTGAACTTTGAAAAATTTTCTGACTTTGCTGCGAGTGACCCTTTCCACTTGATCCAAAATTTTGGATGGTCTTTCTTCATAAGTTAAATCCTTTGCCAATTCTATCTCAGCCATTGCAGTCCTTTTCTCAGGCGGGGATATGCATCGTCTCAATTACGAAACATGGAACACATTGTGTATTTCTGACAACTCCGGGGGTAGTTCCAGTTGGTATGCAACCGTACCCACTCGAGACATAATTGAGAATGGACCAATGAATCTGGGTGCCAGCTTTCCACGAGTATGAAATCACTTAACTCCTTTCATAGGAGTGACTCGAAGGTACACATGTTCTCCGGGTTCAAAACTGACCTGCCGGTGCTTTGCATCATAATAACTCTTCTGACGGGATTTGGCCAATTGCAGTCGGTCTCTGATTTCCCAGACTTGTTTCTCGGCTTCCATCATGAGATCTGTTCCGAAGATATGGCTATCTCCAGCTTGAGACCAATTTAGAGGAGTGCGGCACTTACGACCATATAGAGCTTCATAGAGTGACATCTTTAGACTGGTCTGGAAACTGTTGTTATACGAGAACTCGGCGTATGGCAAGCAATCTTCCCAGTTCGTCCCGTTGGCTAGCACACAGGCTCGCAACATATCTTTGAGTATTTGATTTACTCGCCCTGTCTGACCGTCCGTCTGGGGGTGATAAGCAGTACTATATTTTAGTGCTGTCCCCAAGGCTTGATGAAGGCGGGACCAGAAAGCGGAGGTAAACAAAGAACCTCGGTCAGAAGTGATAGTCCGGGGTACCCCATGCAGACTGACGATTCTGGATATATACAATTGCGCCAGTTCATTTGCTCTGTATCTGGTGCTGACCGGGATGAAATGAGCAACCTTGGTTAGGGTGTCCACTATAACCCAGATTGCGTCTTTGCCTCGCTGAGTCCTAGGCAATCCGGTGATGAAGTCCATGCAAACATCATCCCATTTCCATTGTGAAACTGGTAGTGGTTGAGAAGTCCGACTGGCTTCTGATGCTCTGCTTTCACCTTGTTGCATATGTCGCAACAGGCTACAAAATAGGCAATGTCTTTATTCATCACATTCCACCAGAATATTTGTTTAAGGTCTTCATACATTTTTGTACTTCCCGGATGAATGGAATACGAGAATTTGTGTGCTTCTGACAAGATTTTCCTCTTCAAGTCCGGTTGATTTGGTACACAAATTCGTCCACGGAATCGGAGGGTACCGAAGTTGTCCTTGAAGAAATCTGGGGGCTGCCTTTCATGTTTTTGTAGTTTGGCGTCATCTGGCTGGGCCCTGCGGATTTCCATCTCAAGTGTGGGGGTAACTTCCAAAATATTAGTGAGGCCAGCATCCACGATGACCAAGTTGAGCTGAGCGATCTCCTCCTGAAGTTCGGTAGGCAATGATTTTAACATGACATTTAAGCTGACGGGCTTTCGACTGAGCGCATCGGCAACGACGTTGGCCTTGCCTGGATGGTAATTTATTCCAAGGTCATAATCCTTGACCAACTCTAACCATCTTCGCTGACGGAGATTTAAATCTGGCTGAGTGAAGATGTACTTGAGGCTTTTGTGGTCGGTAAAAATTTGGCACCTTTTTCCAATGAGATAATGCCTCCAAATTTTTAGTGCATGAACCATTGCAGCCAATTCCAAATCATAAGTAGGATAATTTACCTCATGTGGTCGTAGTTGTCGTGATGCATAGGCGACTACCTTGCCGTCTTGCATCAATACACAACCAATACCTTGTCTGGAGGCATCGCAGTACACGTCGAAGCTGCGATAAATGTCTGGAAGAGTCAATACGGGTGCGGTTGTCAGACGCGTCTTTAGCTCATAAAAACTCTTCTCACAGTCCTTGGTCCACTCAAACTTTGTATCCTTTTTGAGCAGTTCCGTCATAGGTTTAGCAATTTTGGAAAACCCTTCAATGAAACGACGATAGTATCCAGCTAATCCAAGGAAACTCCGGATCTGTGTTACAGTCGTGGGCGGTACCCAATCGAGCACATCCTTTACTTTGCTCGGGTCCACGGCTATGCCTTCGGCGGATAGTACATGCCCGAGAAACCCAACTTGCTTGAGCCAAAATTCGCACTTACTGAACTTGGCGTATAGCTGATGGTCGCGGAGCCGTTGTAGCACTGCCCGGAGGTGACCCTTATGCTCTTCTTCACTCTTGGAGTAAATGAGGATGTCGTCGATAAAGACTACCACAAATTTGTCGAGGAAGTCCATGAACACCTTGTTCATCATATGCATGAAGAAGGCAGGGGCATTGGTGAGACCAAAGGACATCACAGTATATTCGTAAAGACGGTATCGTGTAGTGAATGCGGTCTTAGGAATATCTTCCCTTTTAATCTTGAGCTGATGATACCCGGTCCGTAAATCGATTTTTTGAGAATACTTTAGCCCCACTGAGCTGATCGAACAGATCATCAATCCTTGGCAGTGGGTATTTATTTTTGATGGTGACCTCATTCAGCTGGCGATAATCTATGCACATACGGAGACTGCCATCCTTTTTACCCACGAAGATTGCAAGTGACCCCCATGGTGAAGAGATGGGACGAATATAACCTTTCTGGAGTAATTCGTCAAGCTGTTTCTTTAGTTCCACTAATTCTGATGAGGGCATCCAGTAATACTTCTTGTATAATGGTGCGGTTCCGGGCACAAGATCTATGGCAAATTCCAGTTCCCGATCTGGTGGCATGCCTGGCAGTTCTTCTGGAAACACATCAGGGTACTCACTGACCACAGGAATAAATTCCAATTCAACCACAGCAGTGCACACTAGTTCTGGCTTGGGTATATGCTTGCGAGCATAGAATTTGGTGAGCTGCCCATTCAGACTGGTTAAATTGACTTCTCGGGTTGCGTAGTTTATACAAACTTGATATTTGGTCAGCCAATTCATTCCCAATATAATATCCAACTGTTCAGACTCAATGATTATCAGAGATGTTGGAAAGTGGACCCCGTTGATATTGATCTCCAGATCACGACAGACTAGATTGCTCTTGATTATAGATCCCTGGGTTTGTACCAGCATATTTTTGCCCAAAATTGTGCAAGGAAAATTGTTTTGGGCGGCAAAACTCCGAGAAATAAAAGAATGGGAAGCCCAGAGTCAAATAAAATTACTGCAGGTATGCCATTAACAGAAAACATACCAATGACGACTTCTGGCTTCTCTTGGGATTCATCGGCGGAGATATGATTCACGTGCCCAGTGAAGTTTTGCTGGGTTGGCCCTGACTCCATAAAGTTGACTTGTGGCCTGCTCAGTGCATTCACCTTGTGGTTCTTGGGGCACTGTTTGGCATAATGTCCGGGCTGCCCGCAAGTGAAACAAGAATTATTGCGCTGCCGCTCCTCATGCATTGGATTGGCCCCAACAATCTTGACTTGAGTGGTGGTCTTGTTAACATTCTACTGCCAATTTGGCCGGTATTCCACCTGAGTCTGCTGCCAGGTACGAGCCTTTTGCATAGGTTGCCCATCCTTCTTTGGCTCAAACTTGCGCTTGTTGTCGTTAACAGGCCTATTATCTGATATAAGCTTGTGTTCCCATTCAGCAATGAATGCCTTGTCTACCAGAGTTTGGAAATCCATGAAATCAAACATACTGAGAGCACACCGAAGTTGCGGATTTAAACCTCCAAGAAATCTGTCCATCTTCCTTTCTTTGGTGGCTACGTCATACAGAGAGTAACGGGCCAGATGATTGAATTTTTGCAGATACTCAGCCACAGATTGATTTCCTTGGACAAGCGCGAGAAATTCATGCTGCTTGGCCTTCATAACTCCAGTAGGGATGTGATATTTGTGGAACTTATCCTTGAATTTTTCCCAGGTGACTTCCTCATCAATCGGCCACATGGCTTTTGTATTTTCCCACCATATGGCAGCTGCGCCTTCAAGGTAATGGGTTGCAAATGGGACTTTATCATTTCCTTCAGTACGGGCGATCTCAAGCTTTTTCTCCATGGTGCGCAACCAATCGTCTTCATCCAATGGGTCAACAACCTGACTGAAATTGGGTGGATTGGTCCTCTGAAAATCTGACAGCTTTGAGTGATGACCATTCTGATTTCCATTTTTTCCAACTATAGCTTGCACACTTCTCAATATTTCAATCAAATCATTGTTCCTTTTTTCTTCAAACATACCCAGAACTTGCTCGGTGGAGGGAGGATCAGGCGGAGGAGGTGGTGGCTGAACGTACGGCTCGGGAGAATATCCTGCCTGTCGTGCGGAACGACGAACAGGAGTTCCCTCACGAACGTTGCTACTGCCGCCTCCCCGCGTCATCCTATTGAGTATGTTTCCCAAGGCAACAAAATCGAGATGAGAGACATCCAAGAATAAAATTGGGGAAAAGCCAGCAACAATTATTGAAAAAGACAAAAGAGCGAAGAGAATATGGCGATTAAAGTCCCATCATAATTATACATAGACTCATACATGAAAATTTAACAACCTGACTGGTTCCACTACTCTCATACATGAAGCATCATGACTCGTACAACTACATCCGTACACCATCTAGATGACTGCGAATACTCAAAGACATTACTGGTCTGCTGGTGTTGCGGTGTCCTCCCCTGAAGCGGTCTCAGATCCCGAACTAACGTGGTTAACGGAAACCTCCGGGTTAAAGGTAACACGACGACGCTGCCTCGAGGGCTCTCCCTCAGGGGCAGGGGTAGGATGAAGCATCGGGGCTGCATGAGTAGCAAGAAGTGAGACCCACTTGGCAGGAGTACTGAGAGGGTTCACGGCCGGAACGCCTGTGCTACTCGGGGGAGTAACCGGCGAAATAGGGGAGCTAGAGCTAACTGGGACATAAGGGGTAAATCCCGGTGAGGATGGAGTAGTGGTGGATCTAGTAGTGACCAAGGTAGCGGCTAAAGCAGTACGGGCACGAGTCAGCTCTCGAGCCAGCTCGTGGATCATCAGATAGCTAGCAGTGATATAGCGAGCAAGATGGCTAGCAACACTATCAGACTCCGGGTTAACGAGAGGAAAACGGACACGACCGTTGTCGTGCAGAGATGGGTAGTAATAGAATCCTGGGTGATGCTGCATTTGAACCTCGGTATAACGAAGCTCGACAAGGACCTCAAATGCGGCAAACTGGATAGCCTGAGAAGCGGTGGAGGCGTAACCGCTCCGAGAAGTGCGAGTGTAAGAGCCGGAAACGGAACTGGTGCGCAGAGTAACCACTGCGTGATACTCATACACTGAGTCTGCTAGACGCTCCCGGTACACACGGTAGACTGGTTCGTCTCCGTGAGGGTACAACCGACGCCACACGTTGCGGAGAAGGTGCGGTGACGTGTACGGCATCAACTGCAACTGGCACGGATACGGCACCGGAGCCATCTACACTCACAACCATTAACAGATTAGCATAAAAATAATAATCAAATGACTACAATGCAACAACCAGCTATAACTGCTACCGACACTCACATTTACTCGTGTCTAGCGTCCAGTTAACACGTCGTAGTCTAGCATGGCCTACAGTTAGCGCGGCTCTGATACCAACCGTTGTGGCACCCCGGCTCAGAGCGACCGGTTTACCCTGCATTGCCAGCCCAGGGATCATGTCTTCTGGCAACACACAAGATATTGGTACAGAAAACAACCGCTTTATTGATGCTAGCGGAACAGAGTTCATATTACAACGGTGGTCGAGGCCAAGCGGCACACTCGGTGCGGCGGAACAATATGTACATTATTTAGTGAACATAAAGGGGCCTCGACTCGAACAACTACGTGGCAGCGGAATAACGTCGTAGCGGAAGCTCCATATCACAGGGACACTGATGTGGACACGATCTAGACTCGAACAGCGCTCCTTTCCAACGAGACTTTCCTGAAATCTGGCATGACACGCCAGGTCAGTACATTGAATGTACTTGCAAGCTCACAACAAGCATAATCATAATGAAAAACAATATCATGATATTTAACCAATTATTGATAATGCAACATTATATGTCAACATGCTGTGACCAAGCCCGAACGTCCCTCAGGACAGCTTACCAACTGTGATCATCTCTGGACCACAAACACACCACCATAGTGGTCTTTCTCAAGAACAACTCGTGATCCTTACGGCGATCACAACCACGACCATCATTTGGTCCCAAATACCTCGATGGCCTTTCTGCCATCCATTGACAATGCAAAGTTCATAGCTTAGTGTGCAATTTTTATTAAACGTTGACTCATGGTGGGACCTAGTACGAGGTGTTCGTGACCGTGGACTCGGTTATCGATAGATTATACACTCTGCAGAGGTAGCACACTGTACCCACACCACGGAACCCATGGCCTCGCATGCCCATTCGGGTGGACCAACGGCATTCCGACAAAACCCCTCCATTGCCACAACACTCTCCCGGCCACTCCGACCCAAATCCCCAACGGGCTGGTCCTGGGTGGCCCCGTGTCTACCAAAGACACCCCGACCACCGTCGTGGTCAAAACACTCCCACTCGGGGACTCGGTACCATAATCTCATCAACGAGCACACAAGATTATGTGTGCTTACCGTGCCAGGGCAAACACGACATAATCTTCCCTAGATGGAGGTACCGACCAGAGGCCATGTCAATGGACCGAATCAAGGCCTTCCCACAAGGCAAATGTGGTTGCACTGGAAAGAAACTCGATTCAGCGGCACCATGACCCAGTCAATGGTATATTCAAGTTGAGTTATATTCAGGATTAACTTTAAACTAAAAATGACCAGTGTCATAGCATGCCATGAAATGCAAAACAACACATGCATCACATATTGATAAAAATGACCGACGTCATCCATATGCGCACCAAGCATAAACGTCAACAACTCATATTACTCTACTTGCTCAAAATGACTCACAACTTAACCAAAATATTTTGCAACAAGTTTTATTAATTTCCTAAGCAAGAAAGTAACTCCGATAAATTTTTCATATGCTTAACCAAAAGATATCATTATCAACAACTCTTAATTTCTTTATCACTAAGTTGGGTTCAAACATTCTGTAAGACAAGTAATATGATTAAACAAGTATTTAACAGAATATTTTCTAACAAATTTTTATCAATTTAAGAATGCAAACACAAAGATTTAAATAATTACTAACATGCATAACAAAATTATTTCTAACATCACCTCAAATAAATTTTAACTTGCTTTACCCACTTAAACTAGTTTCAACTATTCTGTAAATCAAGCATAACAACTGACCAATACTTAACAGAATACGAATAATTCAATAATTATTTAAATGCATGGGTTAATCATTTCATTTAAGTGAGAAAATCACAAATATTGAAATGGCATCATAAAAATGTTGCTGTGGCTTGTCTTAGTGCAGATGAGGTTCACAAGCCTCCTGGTGATCCTCAAGAGAAGCCTCACCTTCTGAAAATAATTTTAAACACAAAAAGAAAATATCAAGAACACTTCTGAAATTCACCAGAAATTCTAAACAGCTCAAAAAAATCTCATCTTTGGTGAGCTGTTAGATTTCCTTTCAAAGAACACAATGCAAAAAGAATCATCTCATTTGGACTTATGGTTAAAAAGTTAAAAAAATTGAAGCTCTCTGGAATATAAATGAATTTGAATAAAAAGAAACAGCTGGGGGGTGACGTCGAAGGCGTAAAGCCCAGGGGCGCCACCACTCGTACCGCTTCGCGCGTGTACTAAGTCGCTGACTAGCGGGCCCCGCTAGTCAGGTGGGGGAAGAGGGAGAGAGAAGCAGAGAGGGCCGCGGCTTCGCCGGAGCTCTCGCCGGCGACGAGGGCTCCTTGGCCCAAACGAGAGGGACGGATTGAGAGAGGGGACGATGGCGCACCTGCCCGTACCCGTAGCGTGGCTAGGGGTGGTCGGACTGCGTCGGAAACTAGCTCGCAAGCAGAGGCAGAACGTGGAGGTCGCCGGAGTTGAGGAAGAGGGCGAGCAGAGGTCACTCCAGAGGCTCCAAGCGGGCGAGATGGCCTCACCGGAGAGAGGCGGAGGCCTTGGAGGGGTCGCCCAAGCCTGGGAGGGGCTGGAGCTACCGCGGCGACCAGAGGGGATCGCCGGCGAGCTCGAGCTCGGGGACGGCGGCCCGAGGCCTGCCCGGCCAGCTACGACTTCCTACTCGATCGTGGGGTTTGTGTGAGTGCTGGATGGTGCTCGAGGAGGCTGGGGGTGGCTCTATTTATAGGCGAGCGGCGAGGGTGCTTCAGGCTCCGCCAGTGGACACCTGTCCACGGCGCCCGGCGACGAGCAGCGTCAGTGAGAGGGGGAGAAGGCGATGGAGGTGACGCGGCCACTGTGGGCGAGCGGAGACGAGCACAGGATCAAGGGGATGGCGACGAGCACAGTGCGCTCGCACTGTTGGGCCGGCCAGACCTTGCCCGTGCTCGCTGCGGCGAGCTCCGGCGTTGGCGAGTGCCAGGGAGGAGTTAAGGACGTCGAGACGATGATGGTGGCGGGGTTTGGCATGGTTGGGCAGGCGGGGGAAGCGAGCACGCTCGAACAGAGCACTCGGCGTCACCCAGAGCGCGTCGACACGCATGCCTGGCATCGTGGACACGCGTGGTCACCGCGCGAACTCTCTCCTCAGGCCAGCCTTCGTCCAAAAATCACGTCTGGCATGTTGTTCGTGGTAGTTTTGAAGTTTACCACGGTTTGGTTTGGGTCCAGGTGCAGTAGAGAAGATTTTACAAGCCAGGTAAGTTTCTGGTCAGTAACTTTGTGATGTTACTGTGGTCAAATGGCTGGGAGTTTGGGGCTGTGCTTTGGAGGCTAGTTATAAGTTACTAAGGTAAAGATGCACAAGAAAGTTCAGGTCAAATGGAGCAAGTAAAATGGTAGTTGTTGTAGAAACCACCATTTCTGTCCAGAACAGAAAAGATTTTCTGTAGCAAAAATATTCCAAAAAGTGATGAAATATTTTTGCTCAGGGAGGTGCCCTAGGGTCCCTAGAATATTTGTGAATTATCTTATAATTTTCTGAGCCATAAAAATTAGGGTTGCCTTGAAGCAAACAGATCTGGCTTAGGGTTTTTGAGAGAAAATGAATATTTTTCATTTAAGAAAAATATTCCAAAGGTTATTTTGTGGTGGATCAGAAGTGAAGTGATGGTTTGGGAGAGAACTGAACACTTGGGTGAAAGCCAAGGATGCCCAAGTGTTTAAGTCCAAATGAAAAGATTCAGAAACAACAAGTTTCAAAAACTTTCAAATGAAATTTCAAGCAAATAAGAAAGGGCAAAAACCAGGCTGTCACCCCCCCCCCCCCCCCCGCCGCCCTCCACCCTTGTGGGGCCCATGTTGCTCCACCGACGTACTTCTTCCTCCTATATATACCTACGTACCCCCGAACTATCAGATACGGAGCCAAAAACCTAATTCCACCGCCGCAACCTTCTGTACCCGTGAGATCCCATCTTGGGGCCTTTTCCGGCGCTCCGCCAGAGGGGGCATCGATCACGGAGGGCTTCTACATCAACACCATAGCCTCTCCAATGATGTGTGAGTAGTTTACCTCAGCCTTCGGGTCCATAGTTATTAGCTAGATGGCTTCTTCTCTCTCTTTGGATTTCAATACAAAGTTCTCCACG
The DNA here is from genome assembly GCF_002575655.3 of Aegilops tauschii subsp. strangulata. Lineage (NCBI taxonomy): Eukaryota > Viridiplantae > Streptophyta > Magnoliopsida > Poales > Poaceae > Aegilops > Aegilops tauschii. Next base: position 237,330,915 of record NC_053039.3, on the reverse strand, counting down.
ATTCTTGTGGAGATCTATTCGATGTAATCTTCTTTTGCTTATGAACTTAATACTCTAGATGCATGCTGGATAGCGGTCGATGTGTGGAGTAGTAGTAGTAGATGCAGAATCGTTTCGGTCTACTTGTCGCAGACGTGATGCCTATATACATGATCATACCTAGATATTCTCATAACTATGCTCAATTCTATCAATTGCTCAACAGTAATTTGTTCACCCACCGTAATACTATGCTCTTGAGAGAAGCCACTAGTGAAACCTATGGCCCCCGGGTCTATTTTCCATCATATTAATCTTCCAACACTTATTTTTATTGCCTTTTATTTTACTTTGCATCTTTATCATAAAAATACCAAAAATATTATCTTATCATATCTATCAGATCTCACTCTCGTAAGTGACCTTTGAGGGATTGACAACCCCTTTATCGCGTTGGTTGCGAGGTTCTTATTTGTTTGTGTAGGTGTGAGGGACTCGTGCGTGATCTCCTACTGGATTGATACCTTGGTTCTCAAAAACTGAGGGAAATACTTACACTACTTTACTGCATCACCCTTTCTTCTTCTAGGGAAAACCAACGCAGTGCTCAAGAGGTAGCAGACGTCCACTCCAAGTCTCCTGGATTGCGTTTGTTCCAAAAACGATCCTCGCGAAGGTTTCATTCCGTTTGGATACCGTTCGATATTCCTTTTGTGTGAAACACTATAATAGGCAAAAAAACAAGAATTTGCACTGGGCCTTTGGTTAGTAGGTTAGCCCCAAAAATAATATAAAAGTGCATAATAAAGCCCATTAAACATCCAAAACAGATAATATAATAGCATGGAACAATAAAAAATTATAGATACATTGGAGACATATCAGTATATACTTTGTGAAAGTCCTATTAAGCGTCTCGATCTATCCCTATAGATCTTGATGCCCAATATATAAGCAGCTTCACCAAGGTCTTTGATTGAAAAATTCTTATTCAAGTATCCTTTTGTGCTATCCAGAAATTCTATATCATCTCGGATCAACAATATGTCATCCACATATAGTATCAGAAATGCTACAAAGCTCCCACTCACTTTCTTGTAAATATAGGATTCATCATAAGTCTGTATAAAACCATATGCTTTGATCAGCTCATCAAAGCGTATATTCCAATTCCGAGATGCTTGCACCAGTCCATAGATGGATCACTGGAGCTTGCACACTTTGTTAGCACCTTTAGGATCGACAAAACCTTCTGGTTGCATCATATACAACTCTTCTTTAAGAAATCCATTAAGGAATGCAGTTTTGACGTCCATTTGCCAGATTTCATAATTATAAAATGCGACAATTTCTAACATGATTCGGACAGACTTTAGCATCGCTACGAGTGAGAAAGTCTCATCGTACTCAACGCCTTGAACTTGTCGAAAACCTTTCACGACAAGTCGAGCTTTGTAGACAGTAACACTACCATCAACGTCAGTCTTCTTCTTGAGGATCCATTTATTCTCTATGGCTTGCCGATCATTAGGCAAGTCCACCAAAGTCCACACTTTGTTCTCATACATGGATCCTATCTCAGATTTCATGGCCCCAAGCCATTTGTCGGAATCTAGGCTCATCATAGCTTCCTCATAGTTCGTAGGTTCGCCTTGGTCTAATAACATGACTTCTAGAACAGGATTACCGTACCACTCTGGTGCAGAACTTGCTCTGGTTGACCTACGAGGTTCAGTAGTAACTTGATCTGAAGTTTCATAATCATCATCATTAGCTTCCTCTCTAGTTGGTGTAGGCATCACAGAAACGAATTTATCTGATGTGCTACTTTTCGAATTGAGAGAAGGTACAACTACCTCATCAAGTTCTACTTTCCTCCCACTCATTTCTTTCGAGAGAAACTCCTTCTCTAGAAAGGACCCATTCTTAGCAACAAAGATCTTGCCTTCGGGTCTGTGGTAGAAGGTGTACCCAATTGTTTCCTTAGGGTATCCTATGAAGACACACTTCTCCAATTTAGGTTCGAGCTTATTAGGCTAAAGCCTTTTGACATAAGCGTCGCATCCCCAAACTTCAAGAAACGATAGCTTTGCTTTCTTGCCAAACCATAGTTTATACGGCGTCGTCTCAACAGATTTAGACGGTGTCCTATTTAACGTGAATGCGGTTGTCTCTAATGCATAACCCCAAAACGATAGTGGTGAATCGGTAAGAGACATCATAGATTGCACTATATCCAATAAAGTACGGTTATGATGTTTGGACACACCATTATCCAATAAAGGTTTTATTCATGTAAACAAAACAACAATTATTCTCTGACTTAAATGAATATACGCATTGCAATAAACATGATCTAGTTGCATTCATGCTCAACGCAAACACCAAATAACATTTATTTAGGTTCAACACTAATCCCGAATGTAGAGGGAGTGTGCGATGGTGATCATATCAACCTTGGAATCATTTCCAACAGACATCGTCACCTTGCTTTTAACTAGTCTCTGCAACTCCTGTTTCGGGTTACTAATCTTAGCAACTGAACCGGTATCAAATACCTAGGTGTTACTACGAATACTAGTAAAATACACATCAATAACATGTATATCAAATATAGCCATGCTCACTTTGCCATCCTTCTTATCCGTCAAATATTTGGAGCAGTTCCACTTCAAGTGACCATTTCCTTCGCAGTAGAAGCACTCAGTTTCAGGCTTGGGTCCAGCTTTGGGCTTCTTCACGGGAGTGGCAACTTGCTTGCCATTCTTCCTGAAGTTCCCTTTCTTTCCCTCGCCTTTTTTCTTGAAACTAGTGGTCTTGTTAACCATCAACACTTGATGCTCTTTCTTGATTTCTACCTTCACTTATTTCAGCATCGCGAAGAGCTCGGGAATGATTTTCGTCATCCCTTGCATATTATTGTTCATCAAGAAGTTCTAGTAGCTTGGTGATAGTGACTAGAGAACTTTGTCAATCAATATATTATCTAGAAGATTAACTCCCACTTGATTCAAGCGATTGTAGTACCCAGACATTCTGAGCACATGCTCACTGGTTGAGCTATTCTCCTCCATCTTGTAGGCAAAGTACTTGTCAGAAGTCTCATATCTCTCAACATGGGCATGAGTCTGAAATACTAATTTCAGCCCTTGGAACCTCTCAAATGCTCCGTGGCGTTCAAAACATTTTTGAAGTCCCGGTTCTAAGCCGTAAAGCATGGCGCACTAAACTATTAAGAAGTCATCATATTGAGCTTTGCCAAACGTTCATAACATCTGCATCTGCTCCTGCAATAGAACTGTCACCTAGCGGTGCATCAAGGACATAATTCTTCTGTGCAGCAATGAGGATAATCCTCATATCACGGACCCAGTCTGCATCATTGCTACAATCATCTTTCTACTAATTTTTCTCTAGGAACATATCAAAAATAAGGGAGCTATATCGCGAGCTATTGATCTACAACATAGATTTGCAAATACTATCAGGACTAAGTTCATGATAAATTAAGTTCAATTAATCAAATTACTTAAGAACTCCCACTTAAATAGGCATCCCTCGAGTCATCTAAGTGATACGTGATCCAAATCAACTAACCCATGTCCGATCATCACGTGAGATGGGGTAGTTATCAATGGTGAACATCTCTATGTTGATCATATCTACTATATGAGTCACGTTTGATTTTTGATCTCCAGTGTTCCGAGGCCATGTCTATACATGCTAGGCTCGTCAAGTTTAACCCAAGTATTATGCATGTGTAAAACTGTCTTACACCTGTTGTATGTGAACGTAGAGTCTATCACACCCGATCATCATGTGGTGTCTCAACACGACGAACTGTAGCAACGGTGCATACTCAGGGGGAACACTTTTACCTTGAAATTTAGTGAGGGATCATCTTATAATGCTACAGCCGTACTAAGCAAAATAAGATGCATAAAAGATAAACATCACATGCAATCAAAATATGTGACATTATATGGCCATCATCATCTCGTGCTTTTGATCTCCATCTCCAAAGCATCGTCATGATCTCCATCGTTGCGTCGTGGTCGTCTCGCCAACTATTGCTTCTACAACTATTGCTAACTCATAGCGATAAAGTAAAGCAATTACATGGCGTATGCATTTCATACAATAAAGAGACAACCATAAGGCTCTTGTCAGTTGCCAGATATCTTACAAAACATGATCATCTCATACAATAACGTATATCTCATCATGTCTTGACCATACCACATCACAACATGCCCTGCAAAAACAAGTTAGACGTCCTCTACTTTGTTGTTGCAAGTTTTACGTGGCTGCTACGGGCTTCTAGCAAGAACCGTTCTTACCTACGCAAAAAACACAACGGTGTTTCATCAAGTTTGCTGTTTTAACCTTCTTCAAGGACCGTCGTAGTCAAATTAGATTCAACTAAAGTAGGAGAAACAGACACCCGCCAACCACCTTTCTGCAAGACTAGTTCCATGTCCGTCGGTGGAACCGATCTCATGTGCGTGGACATGTAAGGTTGGTCCGGGCCGCTTCATCCCATAATACCGCCGAATCAAATAAAATGTTGGTGGTAAGCAGTATGACTATCATCACCCACAACTCTTTGTGTTCTACTCGTGCATATCATCTACGCATAGACCTGGCTCATGATGCCACAGTTGGGAATCGTTGCATGGAAAACAAAAATATTTCTATGCCACGCAATGATCTATCCATGGACATGCATAGCAACGAGGGGGAGAGTGTGTCTACGTACCCTCATATACCGTAAGCTGAAGCGTTTCTCAACGCGGTTGATGTAGTCGAACTTCTTCGCGCTTCAACCGATCAAGTACCGAACGCACGGCACCTCCGCGTTCTGCACACGTTCAGCTTGGTGACGTCCTCCGCCTTCTTCATCCAGCAAGACGGCAAGGCAGTAGATGAGTTCCAGAAGCACGACAGCGTGGTGATGGTGATGGTGAAGTGATTTCCGCAGGGCTTCACCTAAGCACTACCAAAATATGACCGAGGGAGTAAACGGTGGACGGGGGCGCCGCACACGGCTAAGACAATGTTGTGTCTCATTGTGTGGCACCCCCTACCCATGTATATATAGGGGGGAGGGGAGGAGGCATCCACTAGGGCGCCCCAAGAGACCTTGCGGCAGCCCTTGTGTTGCCGCCTTGCCCTGTGCCCCCCTTTCCTTGTAAGAAGAAGGGGAAGGAAGGGGGAGTCCTACTCCATACTTTCCTTTCCCTCCCCTCTTTCCTTATCCCCCTCATAGGTCCGGCCTATATAGGGGTGCACCAGCCCTTGTGGGCTGGTGTGTTCCCTCTCTTGGCCCATAAGGCCCATATCTTCGCCGGGGGTGCCCGAAAATCCTTTTCGGTGACCCGATATGTACCCGGTACCCTTCGGAACACTTCCGGTGTCCGAATACTATCATCCTATATATCAATCCTTACCACTCGACCATTTCGAGACTCCTCGTCATGTCCGTGATCTCATCCGGGACTCCGAACAACATTCGGTCACCAAATCAAATAACTCATAAAATATTATATCGTCATCGAATGTTAAGCGTGCGGACCCTACATGTTCGAGAACTATGTAGACATGACCGAGACACCTATCCGGTCAATAACCAATAGCGGAACCTGGATGCCCATATTGGCTCCTACATATTCTACGAAGATCTTTATCGGTCGAACCGTTATGACAACATATGTAATTCCCTTTGTCTATTGGTATGTTACTTGCCCGAGATTCGATCGCCGGTATCTTCATACCTAGTTCAATCTCGTTACCGGCAAGCCTCTTTACTCGTTCCATAATACATCACCTTGTGACCAACTCCTTAGTCATTTTCTTGCAAGCTTATGATCTGTATTACCGAGAGGGCCCAGAGATACCTCTCCGATACTCGAAGCGACAAATCCTAATCTCGATCTATGCCAACTCAACAAACACCTTCGGAGATACCTGTAGAGCATCTTTATAATCACCTAGTTACGTTGTGATGTTTGATAGCACACAAGGCATTGCTCTGGTATCCGTGAGTTGCATAATCTCATAGTCGAAGGAATATGTATTTGACATGAAGAAAGCAATAGCAATAAAACTGAACGATCATAATGCTAAGCTAACGGATGGGTCTTGTCCATCACATCATTCTCCTAATGATGTGATCTCGTTATCAAATGACAACTCATGTCAATGGTTAGGAAACCTTAACCATTTTTATCAACGAGCTAGTCTAGTAGAGGCTCACTTGAGACACGGTGTTTGTTTATGTATTCAAACATGTATTAAGGTTTCCGATCAATACAATTCTAGCATGAATAATAAACCTTTATCATGAATAAGGAAATATAAAATAAAAACTTTATTATTGCCTCTAGGGCATATTTCCTTCAGGGTAAACCCTCGTATTTTGATTCCAATCAACCCCGTTCAAGCAATCACCTAGCAGTGATGGCCTCAAGACTATGTCCTTTCACGAGGACATCTGCCGTGACAAAACCACGACACTATGTGTTAATGCTTTGTTCCAGTTGTCTATTAAAAGGAGGCCTTAATATACCTTAGTTTCTTTATGGACCATGCTGCCATGGGACTGTAGGAAAAAAGATGTCATACAAGTTCTTATCGCAAGCATGTATGGCTATATACGGAATACATGACTACATTACATTGATGAATTGGAGCTAGTTTCTGTCTCGCCCTAGGTTATAACTGTTACATGATGAATGGTATCCAACATAATTATCCATCACCTATCCAATCCCTGAGAGCTTTTCACATATTGATCTTTGCTAAGTTACTACTATTGCTGTTGCTGTCACTATTGCTACAAAACTACTGCTACTGCTGTTACCGTTACTATTGCTATTGTTACCACTACTACCAAACTATCATATTATTGTGCTATTGATCACTCTGCTACGGATATTTAGTTCTCCAAGTGTGGTTGAATTGACAACACAACTGCTAATACTTGCAAATATTGTTTTGCTACCCTTGTGTCAAATCAATAAATTTGAGTTGAATACTCTACCCTCGAAAACTGTTACGATCCCCTATACTTGTGGGTTATCTATACACACTAACTGCTGCGCGAGATAATGGTATATGGGACCCTCAGTGTTGTATGATTTCTCCCAAAAGCTCGACGGACGTCATAGTTGAGCGGCACACGCCCCGGGGATCCATAACTGCCTGCTTTGTATAAAGAGGTATGCTAGGATTGGGCTCGACTGTCCTCGCAACACGTAGGAGTGCTTAGGACGATAGGCCCATGACCCCTTCGCACTTAGGATGTAGACCGGCATGCTGACCTCTCTGGAGAGCCTAGGTAGGATTACGACGTGTCGATTATCCGAGGCCGGGCATTACCCAGAAAAGTGTGTCCGGCCAGAGGTAATCGAGCATATCAGGTAATGTGGTGCACCCCTGTAGGGAAGCAATCTATTCAAATAGTCGTGTCCATGGTAACAGGACGCTTGGAGTTGTACCCTGATCTACTACAACTAGAACCGGATACTATTGTATTACTTTACTGTTTTACTACGCCGGGATCACTTTCTCGCTGAGTAGTCGAGGAAGGATCTATGGGTGTTGCTTATATATACATGTTACTAAATATTATATATAAGCTCCTCTCTTCTACTGCTACAAGATGATGGCTGCAAGAAGACGTAGTCTTCGATAGGATGAGTTTCTCCCCCTTATTCTGGCATTTCTACAGTTTAGTCCACAGATACTACCCCATTCCTCTGATACCGATGCATATCTAGTGTCGATCTGATGTAAGTCTTGCGTTTACTTCAAATGAGTACTCATGGTTGCTTTTCTACCCTTTTCATTCGACCCGGTTGCTACAACAATTGGTAGCAATGTGGATGCAGGTTACCCGGCGGAGCGTAGTACATGGAGACCGACGACCAGGAGTAGTCCGAAGGTCCCAGGCAGGAGACCTCGCCTTTTGATCTAGTGTCATTGTTTTGCTCGGCCTTCTTAAGGCAAACTTGTCTAACTATGTTTGTACTCAGATAATATTTGATTTGATGACCGGTGTATTATGGGTCCTCGTGACCCGGAGTTGTAATATAAGGATCTATGTTTATCTTTGTGTCGTAGAGTTGTGTTGTGATATTGACGTGAGTTACCGTTCGTGATCTAGCATGGTGCGTGTATGGTTAGTGCACCATTATAAGTGGGGGCATCACAGGATGTGATACACCGATTACAAGTATGACTAACTTGGAGAGAATGGCTACGATGATGATGGTGGCTATGGAGGTGAGATGAGAAATCGTGGCGGCTAGGGATGGAAGATGGGTTTTGTATCTCAATTTCGCGAAGTGCTCTCCGTGTTAAGATTCTGGTGTCAACCCCTTTACATAAGTTGGTCAGCTGGACAACCTGGTGCTGACTGTGGCTGGTATGACCGGCGATACAAGCATGTGTGCTTGTAACATGTGCCGTCTTGTGCTCTAGATTACTTCGTGTGCCTCCAATTGATTTGTCTCTTCCAATAAACTTTGTATTTCCTTCCTTAAGATGATATTCTTCAATGTTTAAGCCCTTTTCCCATGAAAACACATAAAACAAAGGATTTCGTGATCTCTCATATTTATTAGTCATTAGTAGCAATATCAGAGTGATTTGATTGGGAATTCCGAGATTATCTGGTTTAAACAAAGGTGTGATGAGCGCAAAAATATCACTCATCATTGCCTTGGCCGCTCCACCCGACCGTGACACTACTCGCACCAAACACAACGAGCCCGAGTGGCACCTTGGCCGCAACATTAGCCATTACTAAACCTCCATCACCACTTCGGCCCAACGTGAAATAGGAAGGAACAACCATCGTTTCCTTGAACAATCTCTCAACCCCCTCAAATCACTAGGCCCCAGGCAATCGTCGGAGACGTCATCCAACAAGTTATCTTGGAGCCTTTAGCAATGGCACACCGGGAAATGAAGATTCCAATGACGAGAGCTGATGGCATGAGAAATAACCGACAAAAATGGTGAGCCACCGCTCGAATTGCCCGCAACAGTGGAGAGAGGAGGACTGGGCGAGAGGGGCTGGAGAAGGATGATGTGGTGATGCTTCCCTATGCCTAGATTCGTGTTCTTCATCGAACAGTGAACACATTGTTCCCGTGGAGACATAAGCTACTCGACGCCAGTTCTATAACATTTAGTTTCAAGTTTCAATTTAAACTTTGCTCTGACTCACGCCATTTCAACTTGTGATGATTTTAACATTTAGTCCTGATTTCTATTTCTTGATTGAGGATTTTTTATCATGGGAAAATCAATTTACAGAGCATTAACTCATCTTACATAACTCTTCTGTCCAAAAAATAAAATCATCTTGGCCCATTTCTCTGTTGAACTCCTCAATTATAATCATCACAAATTTGTTGGCTAACAGGTTACAAGCTGTGATGCTTCAATTTGTGCACAAGAATCAATATGGTTTTTTGAAAACAGATCTATCCAGAGTCTTATGAATTCATTCATTAGTGTCAGCAATCTGATCAAGATCTTATTATCCTCAAACTTGATTTTGAGAAAGCTTTTGATATGATTGAGCACAATGCAAGCAGAGATCTATTTGCTTCAAGGGGTTTTCGACAAAAGTGGTTGATGTGGATACATTTGATACTTGCTTCTGTTTATTCTTCATTTCTGCTCAATGGAGTTCCTGGTAAATAGTTCAAATGCAAAAGAGGTGTTAGGCAGGGGGATCCTCTTTCTCCATTGCCTTTTGTCATTGTTGCTGACTTACCGCAATCAATCATTAATGAAGCAATGGAACAAAATTTAATTCATGCCTCCATCAGATCTGGTTCTTGCAAAGATTTTTATGTCATTCCGTATGCAGATGATAGTTTATTAGTTACGCATGCATGCTCTTCTCAGCTAAGCTAAGTCAAAAATCTTTTGATGTACTTCATTGCTTACACTGGGCTCATGGTTAACTATGAAAAATTAGTGATGGTACCTATCAATACCCCTGAAGATAAAATGCAAGAACTATCTCTTTCTCTGGGGTGCAAGATTGGATATTTCCCATTTACTTACTTGGGGCTGCCTTTGTGTTTGGACAAACCTAAGTTGCAGGATTTCATGCTCATCATGCAGATAATTGAGAGGAGGTTGTGTGGATTCTCATCATTCTTATCCTATGGGGACAAGCTAGTGCTAGTCAAATATGTATTCTATAGTTTGCCAAAAAAAATTCTTGTTTGCTTTTGCACTGCCAATTAGTATTATGGAGCAGATCAACAAATATCTTAGACGCTTTTTTGGAGTAAATATGGTATGGAAGATAGAAGAACAACACTCATTGCTTGGGAATTTTTTTGCCAACACAAAGATAAAGGAGGCCTTAGAGTTCTTGATATTCCAGCTCAAAACAAATGTTTACTTATGAAACATCTGCACAAGTTCCTTAATCAATAGGAAGTGACATGGGTCCAATTTTTTTGGGAATCTTACTATCCTGATAAAGTGGTTACAGATGCTCCACAGGGGTCCTTCTGGTAGGAATCAATCCTCAAGCTCCTTCCAATATTCAAAATTGTTGTTAGGCCAAAACTAGGAAAGGGAGATATGATGCGTCCATTTTGCATCATCTTTTCCTACTGTTATTTATAATGTTTTTATGCATAATAATGCTTTTTGGAGTAATTCTAATGCCTTTTCTCTCATAATATGCAAGGTTTTCACAAAGAGGGAGAATGCCGGCAGCTGGAATTCTGGACTTGAAAAAGCAACGTCAGAGTCACCTATTCTGCACATCTCCGAATGAGCTAAAAATTTACAGAGAATTGTTTTGGAATATATGAAAATAATGGAGCAAATAACTACCGGAGGAGGCCCACCAGGTGGGCACAACCGACCTGGGCGTGCCCTCCTCGGCCCACCTTTGGAGCCCATCTTCTGGTATATAGGTCATTTTTACCTAGAAAAAAATTAGGAGGAGACTTTCGGGACGAAGCACCACCGTCTTGAGGCGGAACTTGGGAAGGAGCACTTTTTCCCTCCGGTGGAGCGATTCCGCCGGGGGAACTTCCCTCCCGGAGGGGGAAATCATCATCATCGTCGTAACCAACAACTCTCCAATCTTTGGGAGGGCAATCTCCATCAACATCTTCAACAACACCATGTCCTCTCAAACCCTAGTTCATCTCTTGTGTTCAATCTTTGTACCGGAACCTTAGATTGGTACTTGTGGGTGACTAGTAGTGTTGATTACATCTTGTAGTTGATTACTATATGGTTTATTTGGTGGAAGACTACATGTTCAGATCCATTATACTATTTAATACACCTCTGATATTGAGCATGATTATTATTTGTGAGTAGTTACTTTTGTTCTTGAGGTCACGGGAGAAGTCATGTTGCAAGTAGTCATGTGAACTTGATATGTGTTCGATATTTTGTTGATATGTATGTTGTGATTCCCTTAGTGGTGTCATGTGAACGTCTACTACATGGCACTTCACCATATTTGGGCCTAAGGGAATGCATTGTGGAGTAGTTATTAGATGATGGGTTGCTAGAGTGACAAAAGCTTAAACCCTAGTTTATGCGCTATTTCGTAAGGGCCTGATTTGGATCCAAAAGTTTAATGCTATGGTTAGATTTTATCTTAATACTTTTCTCGTAGTTGCGGATGCTTGTGAAGGGGTTAATCATAAATAGGAGGTTTGTTCAAGTAATAACAACACCTAAGCATCAGTCCACCCACATATCAAATTATCAAAGTAGCGAACACGAATCAAACCAACATGGTGAAAGTGACTAGATGAAATTCCAATGTACCCTCAAGAACTCTTTGCTTATCATAAGAGATTGTTTTGGCCTATCCTTTGCCACAAAAGGAGTGGGCTACCTTTCTGCACTTTATTTACTATTATCATTACTTACTCGCTACAAATTACCTTGCTATCAAACTACCTGTTACTGACAATTTCAGTGCTTGCAGAAAATACCTTGCTGAAAACCACTTGTCATTTCCTTCTGCTCCTCGATGGGTTCGACACTCGTAAGGACTACAATTAATTCCCTATACTTGTGGGTCATCAAGGCTCTTTTTTGGCGCTGTTTCCGGGGAGTGAAGTGCTCTTGGAAAGTGGAAATTGGTAAGGAAAAATTATTACTACATGCTGAAATTTATTGTTACCTGTTACTATGGAGAATCATCCTTTGATGGGTTTGTTTGGGGTATCTTCACCTCGACCGGAACCACAATTAGTTGCCCCTCAACCTACTGCACCTACTGAAAATATTGGTTATGAAATTCCTTCGGGCATGATAGAACAACTGCTAGCTAATCCTTATGCAGGAGATGGAACTGAACATCCTGATATGCACTTGATATATGTGGATGAAATTTGTGGATTATTTAAGCTTGCAGGTTTATTCAGATATGAAGCTAAGAAGAAGGTTTTCCCTTTATCTTTGAAGGGAAAAGCATTGACATGGTATAGGCTATGCGTTGATATTGGATCTTGGAATTGGAATCGATTGAAATTGGACTTTCACCAAAAATTTATCCTATGCATCTAGTTCATCGTGATCGGAAGTATATATATAGTTTTTGGCCTCGTGAAGGAGAAAGTATCGCTCTAGCTTGGGGGAGGATTAAGTCAATGTTATATTTATGTCCTAATCATGAGCTCTCTAGAGAAATTATCATTCGGAATTTTTATGCTCGGCTTTCTCGTGATGATCAATCCATGTTCGATACTTCTTGTACTAGTTCTTTTATGAAGAAGACTATTGAATTCAGGTGGGATCTTTTAGAAAGAATTAAATGCAACTCTGAAGATTGGGAACTCGACGAAGGTAAGGAGTCACGTATTAAGCTTGAATTTGATTATGTTAAATCTTTTATGAATACCGATGCTTTTCACAAGTTTAGCACTAAATATGGACTTGACTCTGAGATAGTAGCCTCTTTTTGTGAATATTTTGCTACTCATGTTGATCTCCCTAAGGAGAAGTGGTTTAAATATCATCTCCCGATTAACGAAGAAATTAAAGGACTGGTCGTATTTAAAGATGAAACTATTATTTACAATGTTGATCCAGTTGTGCCTACTGCTTATATTGAAAAACCACCTTTCCCTGTTAGGATAAAGGAACATGCTAAGGTTTCAATTGCGGTTCGCAAAAGTAATATTGGAGCACCTAAACCTGCTGAACAAATTAAAGTAGAACCTAGTGTTGCTATGGTTAAAGATCTCCTGGTAGAATATATTGATGGGCATGTTATTTACTTCTGTGATGAAGCTGCTAGAATTGCTAAACCTGATGAAAAAGATAAACATAGACCTGTTGTTGGCCGATACGTCTCCATCGTATCTATAATTTTTATTGTTCCATGCCAATATTATACAACTTTCATATACTTTTGGCAACTTTTTATACTATTTTTGGGACTAACATATTGATCCAGTCCCCAGTGCCAGTTCCTGTTTGTTGCATGTTTTTTGTTTCGCAGAAGATCCATATCAAACGGAGTCCAAACGGGATAAAAACTGACGGAGATTTTTTTGGAATATATGTGATTTTTGGGAAGAAGAATCAACGCGAGATGATGCCCGAGGGGGCCACGAGGCAGGGGGCGCGCCCCTGACCCTCGTGGCCACCCCGTAAGGCGGTTGGTGCCCTTCTTTCGCCGCAAGAAAGCCAATATCCGGATAAGAATCGTGTCCAAATTTCAGCCCAATCGGAGGGAATATAAGAAACGGTGAAAGGGCATAATCAGGGAGCGCGGAAACAGAGAGAGACAGAGAGACAGATCCAATCTCGGAGGGGCTCTCGCCCCTCCGCCGCCATGGAGGCCATGGACCAGAGGGTAAACCCTTCTCCCATCTAGGGATAAGGTCAAGGAAGAAGAAGAAGGGGGGCCCTCTCTCCCTCTCTCCCGGTGGCGCCGGAACGCGGCCGGGGCCATCATCGTCACCGCAATCTACACCAACACCTCCGTCATCTTCACCAACATCTTCATCACCTTCCCCCATCTATCTACAGCGGTCCACTCTCCCGCAACCCGCTGTACCCTCTACTTGAACATGGTGCTTTATGCTTCATATTATTATCCAATGATGTGTTGCCATCCTATGTTGTCTGAGTAGATTCTCGTCGTCCTATCGGTAATTGGTGAATTGCTATGATTGGTTTAATTTGCTTGTGGTTATGTTGCCGTCCTTTGGTGCCCATCATATGAGAGCACGCGTGGATCACACCATAGGGTTAGTTGTATGTTGATAGGACTATGTATTGGAGGGCAAGAGTGACAGAAGCTTCAACCTAGCATAGAAATTGATGCATACGGGATTGAAGGGGGACCAATATATCTTAATGCTATGGTTGGGTTTTACCTTAATGAACGCTAGTAGTTGCGGATGCTTGCTAATAGTTCCAATCATAAGTGCATAGAATTCCAAGTCAGGGATGACATGCTAGCAGTGGCCTCTCCCACATAAAACTTGCTATCGGTCTAGTAACGTAGTCAATTGCTTAGGGACAATTTCACAACTCCTACCACCACTTTTCCACACTCGCTATCCTAACTTTATTGCTTCCTTACCTAAACAGCCCCTAGTTTTTATTTACATGCTCTTTATATTCTTGAAACCTATCCAAAAACACCTACAAAGTACTTCTAGTTTCATACATGTTCTAGGTAAAGCGAACGTTAAGCGTGCGTAGAGTTGTATCGGTGGTCGATAGAACTTGAGGGAATATTTGTTCTACCTTTAGCTCCTCGTTGGGTTCGACACTCTTACTTATCGAAAGAGGCTACAATTGATCCCCTATACTTGTGGGTTATCAAGACCTTTTTCTGGCGCCGTTGCCGGGGAGTTATAGCGTGGGGTGAATATTCTCGTGTGTGCTTGTTTGCTTTATCACTAAGTAGTTTTTATTTGCTGTTCTAAGTTGTTCTCTATCTTTAGTTACGGATATGGAACACAAAATACCAAAAATATTAGGTGTACTTGCTACTCATGGAGATGGGAAACCTCCTAAAATCCTCGATGCTCATTATGTGAAAGATATTATGCACTACTTTAATAATCCTGAGAAAACCCCATTCAATTATCTAATGGGAGACACGTTGGATCAACCTGAATACTTTAGGGATTATCGCTTGACTCAAAAAGGGAAACTATTATGGGATCAAATTCATATGTTGCATTGGTATGCTCGGCAACTATGCTTGAGATATGATTATACTTGTTGCTCTAGGATGAAGGCTCCACACCTTCCCTTTTCATGCAAATTTAATGATAATGAAACCTTAGCTTCTTATGCTAATGGTATATATGATCACTATGATGTGGAACGAATAGAAGAATTTGTTCCTTTTAAGGGTGCATGTGAAATTGAATCTTTGTTTAAAGATTTTGAAGATTTTGATGATTCAGTTTATAGACCTGAAAATTTAGCTATCCTTAAATATTGCTATGATAATTATAAATTCAATTCCGATATTGATGAATTTATTGAGAGAGTTCCGCTGTCCAAGAAGAGACTAATATTTTGCAGGAGTCTATGGAAGAAGGAATTGATGAAATTGTGAGCTCATTGGATGAAAAAGATGATGAGGAGAGTGAAGAACAAAAGGAGGAAGAACGGATTAGCTACCCGTGCCCACCTTCTAATGAGAGTAACTCTCCAACTCATACATTATTTAATGTCCCTTCGTTCTTACCGAAGGATGAATGCCATGATAATTGCTATGATCTCGTTGATTCGTTTGAAATATCCCTTTTTGATGAACTTGATGCTTGCTATGCTTGTGGCCATGATGCCAATATGAATGATGCTTATGTAGATGAACTTGCTATTGTTCCTTATGTTAAGAATGAAATTGTTTCTATTGCACCCACACATGATAGTCCTATCATCTTTTTTAATTCTGCAAATTAAACTATATCGGAGAAGTTTGCACTTGTTAAGGATTATATTGATGGGTTGCCTTTTACTACTACACATGATGATTTTGATAGATATAATATGCATGTGCTTGCTGCTCCTACTTTCAATTATCATGAGAGAGGAACTACATCTCCGCCTCTCCATGTTTCCAATATGATAAAATTGCAAGAAACTGTTTATACTATGCATTGGCCTTTACTATGTGTGCATGAATTGTTCTTTTATGACATGCCGATGCATAGGAAGAGAGTTAGACTTCGTCATTACATGATATATGTTACTTTGTGCTCACTACTAAATCACAAATCATTGTTAATTAAAATTGGCTTTGATATACCTTGGGATCAGGGTGGATCCATTACTTGAGCACTATATGCCTAGCTTAATGCCTTTAAAGAAAGCGCTGCCAGGGAGACAACCCGGAAGTTTTAGAGAGTCATTTATTTCTGTTGTGTGCTTTTATAAAGTTTAAAAATAAAAATAATGTGCCAAGATTTGCCTTTAGGATGTTTACATTGCTTGTTGGTTTGTGCGGTGCAAGACAGAAACTTTGGCTGTAGTGCGCGATTTTACATTTTTTACTGGAACGTCAAACAGTTCTGAAACTTTTTGCACTGTCTTTATATACAAATTTTTATTTTTCATAATTGTTTCAGAATTTTTGGAGTACCAGAAGTATGGTGAATGTTCGGATTACTACAGACTGTCCTGTTTAAGACAGATTTTGTTTTTGATGCATAGTTTGCTTGTTTTGATGAAACTATCGATTTCTATCAGTGGATTAAGCCATGGAAAAGTTATATTACAGTAGCTAAAATGCAAAAACAAAATATGAATTGGTTTGCAAGAGTACTTAGAGTAGTGATTTGCTTTATTATACTAACGGATCTTACCGAGCTTTCTGTTGAGTTTTGTGTGGATGAAGTGTTCGAAGATCGAGGATGTCTCAATGTGAGGAGAAGGAGGAGAGGCAAGATCTCAAGATTGGGGATGCCCAAGGCACCCCAAGTAAATATTCAAGGAGACTCAAGTGTCTAAGCTTGGGGATGCCCCGGAAGGCATCCCATCTTTCTTCAACAAGTATCAGTATGTTTTTGGATTCGTTTCGTTCATGTGATATGTGCAAATCTTGGAGCGTCTTTTGCACTTAGTTTTCACTTTTCTTTTATGCACCATGATGGTATGAGATAGTCCATGGTTGATTTATAGAATGCTATTGCACTTCACTTAAATCTTTTGAGTATGGCTTTATAGAATGCTTCATGTGCTTCACTTATATGATTTGAAGTTTGGATTGCCTGTTCCTCTTCACATAGAAAACCACCATTTGTAGAATGCTCTTTGCTTCACTTATATTTGTTAGAGCGTGGGCATATCTTTTGTAGAAAGAATTAAACTCTCTTGCTTCACTTATATCTATTTAGAGAGATGACAGGAATTGGTCATTCACATGGTTAGTCATAAAATCCTACATAAAACTTGTAGATCATTGAATATGATATGTTTGATTCCTTGCAATAGTTTTGCGATATAAAGATGGTGATATTAGAGTTGTGCTAGTTGAGTAATTGTGAAATTTAGAAATACTTGTGTTGAGGTTTGCAAGTCCCGTAGCATGCACGTATGGTAACCGTTGTGTGACAAATTTGAAGCATGATGTGTTTCTTTGATTGCCTTCCTTATGAGTGGCGGTCGGGGACGAGCGATGGTCTTTTCCTACCAATCTATCCCCCTAGGAGCATGCGCGTAGTGCTTGGTTTTGATGACTTGTAGATTTTTGCAATAAGTATGTGAGTTCTTTATGACTAATGTTGAGTCGATGGATTATACGCACTCTCACCCTTCCATCATTGCTAGCCTCTTCGGTACCGTGCATTGCCCTTTCTCACCTCGAGAGTCGGTGCAAACTTCGCCGGTGCATCCAAACTCCGTGATATGATACACTCTATCACACATAAGCCTCCTTATATCTTCCTCAAAACAGCCACCATACCTACCTATCATGGCATTTCCATAGCCATTCCGAGATATATTGCCATGCAACTTCCATCATCATCATATACATGACTTGAGCATTCATTGTCATATTGCTTTGCATGGTCGTAAGATAGCTAGCATGATATTTTCATGGCTTGTCCGTTTTTTGATGTCATTGCTATGCTAGATCATTGCACATCCCGGTACACTGCCGGAGGCATTCATATAGAGTCATAATTTATTCTAGACATCGAGTTGTAATATTGAGTTGTAAGTAAATAAAAGTGTGATGATCATCATTATTAGAGCATTGCCCTAGTGAGGAAAGGATGATGGAAGCTATGATTCCCTCACAAGTTGGGATGAGTCTCCGGACTTTACAAAAAAAATAAAAGAGGCCAAAGAAGCCCACAAAAAACTAAAAGAGGTCAAAGAAGCCCACAAAAAAAACAAAAAATGGGAGAAAAAGAGAGAACGGACAATGTTACTATCCTTTTACCACACTTGTGCTTCAGAGTAGCACCATGTTCTTCATATAGAGAGTCTCTTGAGTTATCACTTTCATATACTAGTCGGAATTTTCATTATAGAACTTGGCTTGTATATTTCGATGATGGGCTTCCTCGAATGCCCGAGGTCTTCATGAGCAAGCAAGTTGGATGCACACCTAGTTAGTTTTCAGTTTGAGCTTCCATACACTTATAGCTCTAGTGCATCTGTTGCATGGCAATCCCTACTCCTCGCATTGACATCAGTTGATGGGCATCTCATAGCCCATTGATTAGCCGCGTCGATGTGAGACTTTCTCCTTTTTGTCTTCTCCACACAACCTCCACCATCATATTCTATTCCACCTATATTGCTATATCCATGGCTCACGCTCATGTATTGCGTGAAAGTTGAAAGGGTTTGAGAACATCAAAAGTATGAAACAATTGCTTGGCATGTCATCGGGGTTGTGCATGATTTGAATATTTTGTGTGGTGAAGATGGAGCATAGCCAGACTATATGATTTTGTAGGGATAACTTTCTTTGGCCATGTTATTTTGAGAAGACATGATTGCTTTATTACTATGCTTGAAGTATTATTGTCTTAATGTCAAATGATAGACTATTTGCTTTGAATCACTCGTGTCTTAATATTCATGCCATGATTAGATTATGTGATCAAGATTATGCTAGGTAGCATTCCACATCAAAAATTATCTTTTTTTATCATTTACCTACTCGAGGACGAGCAGGAATTAAGCTTGGGGATGCTGATACGTCTCCGTCGTATCTATAAATTTTTATTGTTCCATGCCAATATTATACAACTTTCATATACTTTCGGAAACTTTTTATACTATTTTTGGGACTAACAATAGATCCAGTGCCCAGTGCCACTTCCTGTTTGTTGCATGTTTTTTATTTTGCAGAAAATCCATATCAAACGGAGTCCAAATGGGATAAAAACTGACAGAGAATTTTTTTGAAATATATGTGATTTTTGGGAAGAAGAATCAACGCGAGACGATGCCCGAGGAGGCCACGAGGCAGGCGGGCGTGCCCCTGACCCTCGTGGCCACCCCGTAAGGCGGTTGGTGCCCTTCTTTCGCCGCAAGAAAGCCAATATCCGGATAATAATCGTGTCAAAATTTTAGCCCAATCGGAGTTACGGATCTCCGGGAATATAAGAAACGGTGAAAGGGCAGAACCAGGGAGCGCAGAAACAGAGAGAGACAGAGAGACAGATCCAATCTCGGAGAGGCTCTCGCCCTTCCACCGCCATGGAGGCCATGTACTAGAGGGGAAACCCTTCTCCCATCTAGGGAGAAGGTCAAGGAAGAAGAAGAAGAAGGGGGGCCCTCTCCCCCTCTCTCCCGGTGGCACCGGAACGCCGCCGGGGCCATCATCATCACCGCAATCTACACCAACACCTCCGTCATCTTCACCAACATCTTCATCACCTTCCCCCATCTATCTACAGCGGTCCACTCTCCCGCAACCCGATGTACCCTCTACTTGAACATGGTGCTTTATGCTTCATATTATTATCCAATGATGTGTTGCCATCCTATGATGTCTGAGTAGATTTTCGTTGTCCTATCGGTAATTGGTGAATTGCTATGATTGGTTTAATTTGCTTGTGGTTATGTTGCTGTCCTTTGGTGCCCATCATATGAGCGCACGCGTGGATCACACCATAGGGTTAGTTGTATGTTGATAGGACTATGTATTGGAGGGCAAGAGTGACAGAAGCTTCAACCTAGCATAGAAATTGATGCATACGAGATTGAAGGGGGACCAATATATCTTAATGCTGTGGTTGGGTTTTACCTTAATGAATGTTAGTAGTTGCGGATGCTTGCTAATAGTTCCAATCATAAGTGCATAGAATTCCAAGTCAGGGATGACATGCTAGCAGTGGCCTCTCCCACATAAAACTTGCTATCGGTCTAGTAACGTAGTCAATTGCTCAGGGACAATTTCACAACTCCTACCACCACTTTTCCACGCTCGCTATCCTAACTTTATTGCTTCTTTACCTAAACAGCCCCTAGTTTTTATTTACGTGCTCTTTATATTCTTGCAAACCTATCCAAAAACACCTACAAAGTACTTCTAGTTTCATACTTGTTCTAGGAAAGCGAACGTTAAGCGTGCGTAGAGTTGTATCGGTGGTCGATAGAACTTGAGGGAATATTTGTTCTACCTTTAGCTCCTCGTTGGGTTCGACACTCTTACTTATCGAAAGAGGCTACAATTGATTCCCTATACTTGTGGGTTATCATTGGCATGCCTGTTGTCTCAGTTAAAATAGGAGACCATTGTTATCATGGTTTATGTGACTTAGGTGCTAGCGTGAGTGCTATTCCTTTTAGTGACCTATGTGCCCTGTGTGACCTATGTGCCTTGTGTGATACTCACTGTGAGGAAACTGCTCTTCACCTTTTTTTGGATTGCCCATTTGCTCTCACATGTTGGGATTCAATCATGTTTGATAGGAAAAGAGGTATCAATGTTATGAATGAATTGATGCTCATGGCAGATTACCTCCCTGGTGAGTTCTCAATGGACATTATCATCATGGGTTGCTGGCATATATGGATGTAGAGAAGCTCAAGGATTTTAAAAGCAATCACACCCTCTGTTCCATCTTTTCTCTTATCGCAAAACCGTAGAACAATAGTTCTATGGTATTTTCATAAATAAATTAAAATATGTACAAGCCAGCAAAACAACAGAAAGGAAATTCAACCTATGCCAGAAATGATCTTCAGTTGATACTTTTGAGGACAAAAAGTAAGTATAGAGATGCTTTCAAGAAATGGATTGAAATAAATTTACTTTAATTTCTTTATGGGGTTTCCTAGAACTTGTGTTGGTTAATTGTTTTGGCTTGTTTTGTATGTTACTTTGCAAATATTTTTATAAATAAAAATCACCATAGAACAATTGTTCTACCCTAATGATAACACCCACACGTGTGGCAGTTTTGCAACTCGCCCACGCGCGTGGATCATCGTCCATTCAAGTATGCGCGAATCATGACACAATTTGGCAGAATTTTTGTGCCACGTAGGAAGGGGCTGGTGTGTGGGCATTTAACAGTTTCACCCGGACGCCCGTTTCTCGCACGGAGAGGTCGTGGTTGTGAATCAGACGTGCGGTGGAACTGCCGTCGCGCCCGCACGCCGCGCACGTCTCCTCTTCACCCCCTCCCACGTCTGCTCTTACCCTCCTTTGCTCTGCAGTTTCCCCACCCTGCCCTTCTTTTCTTCCCATTTCCCCCACACCAACATTCCCATTCCAGAGCAATGGCAAGTTCTAGGCGGAGTAGAGGAGAGGGGGCGGCGGCGGCGGAAGAGTCGCGGGGCTTCGTGGCCGTCGCTGGTGTTCAGGCAACCGGAGCGTCATCGCTGGAGCAGTCACCGCACAGAGGTAAGGTATCGAAGCTTCTACTGGTCCCAATCTGCCTCCCCTCCTCCCGGTTAACATGTTGCTCGAATCCTTCGAGATTCAGGTGGATTTCTGGGTGCTCGAGTGTTCCCTGTCGGCGGGGGAGTTGCAGGTGTGCCATTAGGCCGGCATTACCTAGTTCTGTTGCCGTCGTGGTGGAAGTCACACCAGCGAGGCTCGCCCGTTCCGCACCGATCTCTCTGTTTTTAGAGATTAGACGTCTTCAAGTCTATGTTGCAGCGATTCTAATGTTTTTTATTAGTTTTGATGGTCTCGTAGGCAATGATTCTTAATTTTTAGGGGTGATATTGTGATCGAAATTCCGACCTGAGAGTAGTATGAACCCTAGATTTAGTTATCTGCCTTTCGATTTGTAGGATAATGGCAGTTGGGTGTTCTATGGAACTGACTTAATTGACATGATGTTTTGTGCAAACATGGCAACTTGAGTCTACTGGTTTAGCTACAGCTTTCCTACTAGATGGCAACTACCTTTCTGAACCAAATCTGTCAGTTGCCATTTTTGCACTAATTCAGGGGTCAATTTACCTAATGTGCTTATAAGCAGACGACAACTACATGTTTTCACACTAAGACTATTTGATTTGTTGTTTTGTGCAAACATGGCAACCTGAATCTTTTGGTTCAGATACAATTTGCCACTATGTTTATTTTAGTAGATTGCAACTGCTTATTGGACCCAAAACTCTCAGTTGCCATGTTTATGCAGTGATCCGGGGGGTCAATTTCCTACTATGCTTTTAAGGAGACGACAACTACCTCTTTACAGCAAGACATTATTTTCCATGCCTATTCTTTAGTATTTCTTTTTGGCAGCTGCATATTTGTTCTTAGGAGCATATGACAACTCCCACTTTACCGTAAGATATTTTTTTGGCATGCATTTCAAGTGTTACATGGCAATTCCCCTACTACTTTTTCAGTTTGCAGGTGGCAACTCCCTCTTTTTACCCAACATATATTTTTTTAGGGTAAACATGGCTGTTTTCATTTGTCGTCGACGATGTCCATTGCCTCGTTACTTCATGCATCTTTTTTGCATTTTTTTACTGTGTTTTCATTTGTACTTATGTGTATTTGTTCTTACCATAGCATCATGGTTCGTGGCGACCAGCAAGACGATGTTGACGACTTCATGGAGGCACCGCCACGGAATCGTGCGACCGGTCATATGAAAGATGGTGACGAGGTTATTTTCCCCTGTTTATTGTGTTATAGAGATTACATTCATTTGTTAGTAGTATTTTTTTTAGCATATTGAACATGGCAAGAATGACCTTTTTCTGTTCTACAGAAGAAGAAACACCCGCGTAATAGGGCTTCGCAAGAAAGCGTGACTATATTGACCAAGGGTTTTAGTGATGATCAGAAGGAAGCTGTCCGTGAGATGGGGATGCAGGCATTGATGGATTTTTGATGCCAAAATCTAGTGAACCCTGTATGTGAGTGGCTCGGTGAGATATACGACACTCCGTCTAGGGAATTTGTCATTCCGAGACGTGGAAGACTTCCTTTGGACGAGGAATCCGTTTTCTGTACTTTGGGTGTCCCCCATGGAGAAATCAAAGTTCCTTATGAGGTGAACAATGAGATTGAGGAAGTTTTGTTCCCCCATTTGTTTCCTGGCAAGGCATCCATGCCTAATACGTCTGTGCTGGCAACTTCGTTGGAGGGCATGACAACCCATGCCGAGGTATTTAAGATAAAGCTTCTAATGTACTTGATATCGTCTGTCTTTGCGCCTACCACGTCGCTACGCCCAAGCAACAAGTGCTTCCCTATCCTGGTGAATGTTCTTTGTCTATTCTTTTTCCTACAATCTTCAGTTTTGATGTCATGTACTAGCATGTTCCTGCCAGTTGAAGTTTGTTGACTGTTGATGTGTTGTTTGTTTTCAAATCTTGTGCAGGCGAAACTGAAAGATGTTAAAAACATGAATTGGTGTAAATTCATTGCCAACTTCCTACATGATGCATTCGCAAATAAGATGTACCAGAAGGGCTGCCGCCTACACCTAATGGTATTTTGACTGTTCGCAAATGCTTTTAACACGGTTCATTCGTTCCTCATTCATAACGCAAATTTTTGTTTGTGTCCGGTATTTCAAGGTTGAAATGTTCATGGTAATTACATTTGTAAAACACACATAGTGTTCACTTTCTCTCAAATGTTCATTCTTGGTTTGTTATTTTTTTGCTTTGTTTAAGTGGTGATTCATGGCAAACATACGTTCATGCACATGGCAAATTTTTTCTATTTTTACTTCGACACATGGGAGACTGCATTACCAACGACGTGGAAACCGCAATTATATTTTTTCCTTTTTCCGTAATTTTCTCTATTTTTTTGCACAATACTGATTCCTGACATGTTTCATTAGTTACTTCCTTTTTTGTGTATACCAGCTCATGTACGTCGACCGTCTTGATTTATCTACTATCGATTTTGCTGAGATAGGAGGTTCGCCGCCTCCACATAAGTTTGCTGTCTCTACCTGGAGTTATGATGCTGTCAAGGCTGTGCTTGCCGCAGGCAGGATATCTGAAACAAAATATAGCAAACTGCAGGTTAGTTTTATCTTCCTTCTTGCATGACATTTTTGAAGTTCATTGTTGGAAAGGATATAGAAAAACCAAAAATTTTCCCTTTGGGCCGTTCATAGGTTTTTTTAAAGGGAATATATAGCGTATACAACATTTCCCCATGGAAAATGTATAACACTTTACATGGCATCCATATTCCAATCTGTGCATTCAACTCTGTCTATGCATTCCATAAATCCACCTCAATGCAGTCATTACGGCTAACAAACTATAAAGCAGTTGGCAACTATGGCTATCTGAACATGGCAACTATGGTTGTCTCCATATGTCAACTCTGTCGTTCCCCCTCAAACTTTTTTTACTGTGATCCATGATCATAGTCACTGTTTATTTTCTGACCTCTTTTTTTCTGTTTCTTTCAGCTGATGGCCAAACATGCCATTGACTACAGTGTGTTTGGTGGGCCACAAAATTTTGGCAAGTGGATGGATGTGCATTCAGCTCCATCTTGTTCCGCCAAGGTAATTAAGCACGCATTTGTTTTTCAATGATCTTTTCTTGCGTTTGACTTCTTTCACGGTTTTTTGCATTTATTTATACACATGTACCAATGTGTTTGAAATTGTTAGTTTTGCTTTTCATCAGGCCAGGGCTCCTGTTGAGAACCTAGTTGGGCAGTTTGCTTCTGGCATGACCAACCTGCTTGGGAAATTGGTCGAGGGTTGGACATCATTGAATGGTTCTGATAGCGATGCGGTTGTGAGGCAGTTCACATCTTTTGTCGGAGAACGCACAAATCGTCCAGCTGGCTGCTGTGGCCAGTACGACTACAACAGTTCTTAGGAGCTCCCTGACACGCAAGAGGAGCTATTCGGGGATGGTTTCGGTGGCGTGGATGCTGGCTTCGACAAGGATGGTGACGATGACATGGAGAATGTGCAACATGACACTGACCATGATGAACCTCAGGAAGTTCGTGTAGGAGGTAACAATGATAAGGCTCCACCGAATGTTCCTCCACCAGAGGGAGGCATTGCCTCAACTGTTGCGGGAGACATGGTTGTTTCTCCCTCGAAGACGGGTAGGGCTCCAGAGGATGTTGCTCAGGGCCATGGTGGCAAGAGGCATAGGATCGACCCTGTTGCTGCTAGGAGGAGGTTTGTTGTTTATTTATTGTGTCATTCGTTCTTCTCATCCCACCGTCTTTTCGTGGTATGTACGCCATGATTTTGTGTTCTCATACTCAGTTTTTTGCATTTTTGCTTTTCTCCCCTTTGTGTGCAGTGAGGCGATAGCTGGTGACCGATCAGTTAAACAGAAACAAGCAGCCACGCCATCTCGTGTTTCTGCCCGGCTGAACAAGGGGGCACCCACTGCTGCTGCCACCACTTCCACTTGATCGTCTCCTTGCACGTCGTCGTCCAATACCGGCGATCCTGTTGTGCTGGAAGACATGAGGAAACCAAGCAGGAGGTGGGTTCTTCTTTTTTGTATTTTTTTGTGATTGAGCTATTTTCAATGTGTCGCAATACGGAATACATTTTCTTTGAAATTTTCATGGTAATTGCAGCATGTTCAGCATGGCAACTCATTCATAATCTTAACACTAAATTTGTTCGATGCATTCCGTAATCATAGGCAACCTTACTGTATCCAACGTGGCAACTCTTGTTTGTCCTGCATGGCAACTGCTAACTATGACACATGGCAACTCTTGTTTGTCCCGCATGGCAACTACTAACTTTGACACACGGCAACTCTTGTTTGTCCCGCATGGAAACTGTTAACTTTGACACACGGCAACTCTTGTTTGTCATGCATGGAAACTACTAACTTTGACACATGGCAACCATTGTATAGCATGCATGTCAATTCCTGCTTTGTTTCATATGGCAAATCGGGCATACCACACATGGCATTTTAAGATGACTGCCATGGCAATCACTTGTTCATGCATCTCACCTTTTTCCTTCACGTGTTTTTTTAATGGTTATCTTTTCATTCCCAATTTTTGTAGGGTAAAGAAGACCAGTTCACGCTCGGCCAATCGCAATACTAAAGACCCACTAGAACGCATTCACTCGAAGTTGACGATGTCCGTTAATGCATAGATTCACGAGCCGCCAGTCAAAAAATCTGCCGCTACACCGTCCACTGTTGCCGCTAGTTCTGATGCATGCAAGCATCCATCTCCGCCGGTTGCAGATGTGCAAACTACAACTGCAGGCATCGGTACATCTGGCGGCGATGAGTCAGTATCTGTCAGGACTGATGAGATAGTGCCTACCCTGGTGGCAATGAGAGATGTTGTCGTGACCCATGTCACCCGCTCAGCAAGCGTTGCAGTGGACGCTCTCGAGCTCAACCTAAACAAGGAAGATTCCCGCTCATCTGGTACGGATTCCATGTGTGGGGCTGATGGCACTTATGTGGCCACGAACGAAGGGGTTGCGACCACATTTCAGTGTTAGAGGAGATCCATAGATGACTCACACCGCACAGCTGCTACAGCGGCTGCCGGCACACAGGCTGCTACTGCAACTGGTTTGCGGGCTAGCCTGCCACCTAGGCATAGCCCTCGCAAGCATCCTGCACGGTCATCCAATGCATCAGAGATACTTAAGAGCAGAGGTGACACCAATTATGTGTCTGCTTCCACACTTTTCCCACCTTTTGTACAAAGCAAAGTAGTGGACAAGACAGAAGTCCATAATACAACAGGTGCAGGTGGTAAGCAGTGTACCAATGAAGGAGATGGACGTTCAGAACAGACGACGTCCTGTACTGCTGAATAGAACCCCAGTTTAAATCTACGTACTTCTAAGCTCCCTGTCAACATCGGTGTCCCGTACAGCCCAAACAAGAAGATAGTCAAGAAGGTTGTGATTGAAATCCCTGACAGCACGCGCCGCCCATCCAATAAGCGTGATGATTGTGCAGAAGATGAGAGTGACATGTTTGTTGATCTGTCACCTCTAGATTCTGCTAAACAGTTTGTTCGAAAACCGGCTGATCAATAGGAGAGGCACCCCATGGCTTTCACCCCACCAAGCTTCAGCCTTGGGATTGATCGCACTCAGGCTGAACTAGTCATTGATCCTATGCCTGTTGCTTTTGCTTTCCTGGCTGGCATGGTCATGATGATGGCGCAGCCCATTGCTGATGGCAGGAAGGCTGTGAAGTTTGTAGACCCAATAGTGCAAGGTAAACTCTTTTTGGTTTGCCTTTGTTCTACCTATTTTCTGATCTTCATGGCAAGTTTAGTTTGAATTGTGATGGCAACTCTTATGTGATGTACATGGACTCTTCCGTTGATATTTCATGGCAACTTCTATATTTGTAGTTTTTTTTCTTTGTCTGCATGAACCTCGACTGTCATGGCAATTGTAGTTTGATGTAACTTTTGCTGCTTCCACAGTATGTAGATGGCACTTGCAGTTGACCTAACTTGCCAGTTGTTGTTCATTTAACATTGCAAATGATATTATTCTGACATGGCAACTACTGTTTAGCTTGGCACGGCCAAACCCCTCTCGATCACACATGGTTTCTGTAGTTGTTGTCACATGGCAAATTTTGTTTCTAATTGACAATTGAAAACAACATTTTTCTCTTAGCATGAAAGTTCACGGTTTGATATTTGCACAAGAACTTGTTGTGCCCAATTTTCTTGCCCCCGTGTTCTTTCTTTCAGTAACCCCTGAGGAGATTTCGCCGTCCCTTGATGAAGCTTACCGTAGGATTGAGCAGGATGCCTTAAATAGGAGGTCGTCGTGCAATCAGGGCCAATCAAGTTCTAACGCTCCTGCTGCACTAGTATCTGAAGATATTGTGAGTAGTGTAACCCCTAGTTCTGTGAGGCAGACGAGGGTAGTTTACCCATTATCAGCGGATGACTTTGAGCCCAATATTAGGGCTACAAAGGAGCAGTCCCTTCTCTATGATATTGTCAAGCGTTTCGGAAATGCGAGGTCAAACTGCAAATACATGAAGAACCTAAGAGAGTAATGTCCACACCACACAACCCCTTACTTGCTTTTCACGATATTGTCCCTTTTGCCATGTTTTGTTTATTTTATTTAGTTATATGATTCTTTCATGTTATATCATCTTCATACGCCCGTGTTTGGACAGAACCAAAATCATATAATGTGATGCGACATACGTTGACCTGGGTGATCTAGCCGAGTATGTGAGGCCTACTCGTAAAATGTCGCCGAATGTAGTTGTGTGTGCGATTGACTACATCAACAAGCATGTGGACATTTGTGCCGACAAGACGATCATGTCCTACAGCGTGACCAGCAAAATATGCAATGGTGACTTCCAGCATGCCATCCCGAGGAAACATTTTGCCATGCATAGTGATTTCAAGCTCACATTGAAAAAAATTCTGAGTGTTTAATCTTTTTCGAGACGTTTATTTTCCATGCTATGTTTGTGCATAGTTATGTTCCATTTCTGGGTTAGTTACTTTCATGGAAACCGTTCCCAGGGCAAGAAAGTGTCAACTTTAATGAAACTCATGTGGCAACTAAAAAAGTGATGGCAATTTTATTGAAACATGTATGGCAACTTCTGACAATTACACATGACAATTGAACTCTTCTTTCATACCAACATGGTACCAACTGTGTTTTTTTCATGTGTCCATTTGGCCATTTGATGCCTGCTTCATATAGCCATTTTTAATGGCAATATTAGTGCATATCATATGGCAACTACATCCATCTATTTTCACATCAAATCTTTTTTTCCCTTTACTTGCAGATCATGTTCCCCATGTTCCAGCTGCTTGAACCAGATAACCTAGTTGACATGTGTAGTCACCACTACGTCGTTTGCCTTGACCGGAAGAACCAATGTTTTGAGGTGCTCGATTCAATCCGTTCAGGAGATGACACCAGCCTTACTACTCATGCTGAATTCTTTATCCACGACCTGAAAGAGACGTGGAACCATCATTACGGAAGCTCTAAGGTCAAGATCAGTCATTTTCCAATCGAGTACATCACAACTGCCAAGCAAGGAAATGGGTAATGACCTTCTTTTCCTGTGTTTTCTACCTCATTTTGACTTTTCCAATTTTTCCTGAAAGTTTATTATGTTTTTGTTGGCATGTGTTCACCTGCTTTTTTCGTTGTAGGCATGACTGCAGCTTCTACATGTTGGAATACCTTGCAAAGTGGGAAGGTCGACGGGTTCCTGTCATCACAGACGCAATTGTAGTCGAGCTCCGTAAAATCTTTACATGGAATTGGGTGATGAATGAAGATTTCAACAAGTGGGCTTCCACACGAGATTTCATCGAGGGAGCTGTCAAAACCGCGAACAAGAAGTACAAGTGATCACGTGGTGCTCAATATCCATGCCTACCTTACATTCTGTGGTTGATGAATGTAAGGTATCATCTGCTCTTCGAACCCATGTCCGTGTGCTAGGTTATGTCTTTTTTCACCGTAGCTATAGGCTATAGTGATGGCTTGTATGTGCAGTCTAATCTTGTAATCTAAGTGTGGAACTGAATCTGTTAGGTGTGACAACAACTACTTTTATGTTCATTATTCTGTGTTGTGAATGTGCGTACTAACGTTTGAATGGGCAGTTTGTGTGCTTGTCCAAAATGTGTTTTGAAATTCTGCTGTCATATGTTTGATTTTGTTTATGTTTTTTTAGGGACGTGGCAGATGGTTTGAAACTCCTTGGAATAATTTATAATCATTCGTCAACTTACTACCTTCAAAACTTGTAAAACTGCGGATGGCCCACCAAGTCGAGTTATTTTCTACCGTGGAATTTATAGTTTGATATGATTTTATTTTTCATCATGGCAACTTTAGTCACCCTAGCATGGTGTTTATGATGCATGATACATGGCAAGTATAGTTGAACACGCACGGCAACTACAACTACTTTTTTCATTTTTTGGGAATTGCAAGTCTAACCGTATTGCATTTTTCTGAACAATGTCCACGTGGAAACTGCAACGAGTATTTTTTGAAACTTTTTTTGGTAAACATATTGTTGTCCACGTGTCCATTTTTTATGTAGGCGATCGTGCTCCAAGCATACCATTTCATAGATTCGCATATGTGGCACCTCTCCCACGTCAAGTTCAATACAACTTGATGGCAGCTGTTTCTTCTCATGATACGCCCGTGGTCAATTCAATAGTTCCCACATAGTGTATATACAATACTACATATGTGGCAATTATTACTATCTCAAAAAATGTGTGGAATGAAAACTGAGAAGCTACCCGATGGCAGATTTAGTAGCAGCTACATGGCATATTTAGTAGCATATACATGGTCACATTCAATAGTTCTCACATGGTATACATAACACTACATGTGTGGCAACTATTACTTTCTCAAAAATGCGTGGAATGAAAACAGAGAAGCTACCCGATGGCAGATTTAGTAGCAGCTACATGGCATATTTAGTAGCATATACATGGCAGATTTAGTAGCGGATACATGGAATTTTCTTCATTTTCTGTAATGCACCACCAGTTATGCTCACATTTCTAACCCATCATTATTTGAGTTGCAAAATTGTCACCAACATCAAAGCTAGAATCTCCCACAGTTGCTTATGGATTGACAGTTCCTTTTCTTGGTTTCTTGTGCTTTGCTTGAATTTCCAACCCTGATTTGTATCTCACCTCTTTTGGATGCCCTTTTGTGATGGAACGTGTCGGGTTCCTGACCTGAGTTTGTGTGCTTGCTGTTCTAGACCCTACTTCCGAGTTTTCAGAGGATGGACCCGTGGATGAAGGCACACTTGAAGAGCGGGGGAATTTGTGTAAGGCCTCTTCAGCCTTCCTTTTCTTGATCTCATCAAGCTCTCTTTTTAGGGCCTTCCTGTGCTTTTCTGCCACCCTTGTTGTCTCATCACTCTTGCATGCTTCATCTATTAGTTGAACATAGTTCTTGGTCAAGACCACGTGCCTCACGGAGTCCATGGTTGCCTCCGGTCTGTCATCATGTACAACCAAAACTTCATTTGATGTTTGTGGCCCCAACGCATCATCAGCGTCCCAAGTCCATCACCGGTGTATGAAATGGCGGGGCAAATGCTTGACCACGTGCATCTCCATAATTTTGAGTATGTGGCAGCACACAACCCCGTCCTGTTCATATTTGCAGCATTCGCAATAGTACTCACCTTCATTATCTACAACCTTCACAAAGTAGTTTCTTCCCTTGTCCGGGTCTTCAGGTTCTGAATCAGACATGTCCCTGAGACTACACACCTTGATTGTACATTCATCAACCTGATAAGCTACGTACATGCTGGACAACTTTATTTCTTCCTGGAATCTGCATGTTTTGTGCTCGTTAATTTCTCATATTCTTTTTAACCACTTTTGTTGAGGTTGGGCACAAAATAGCAAGCGTATTAAATTCAACGATGGCAAAGAAAGCATATTTTTTTCCACATTGCTTTGTTTTGATTGTTCCCACATGGCAACTGTAGTTTATTTCACATGGCAGTCAAAGCATGACGCGCACGATAATCAATATGTTGTACTACATATTGTGCTATTGTGAAATTAGCAGTATGTCAAAACATGGCAACTATAGTGCATTCTATATGGAAACTATTGTTTTTTTGATAGGGCAACTGCATCATATTGTTCTCATGGCAAAACAGGTCATCTTACATGGAAAATACTTTGTACTACACATGGCAATTACACTACATCCCACATGGCAACCACACAACATTCAAAATGACAACTATACTTTTTTACACAACACACGACATCTATTATTTGTTTTCCAACTACTCATTTTTTATTCCATTTATCATCTTTTGCATTTATGTGTTTACTACAGATGGCAGCTTCAAACCAGTACCCATGGCAAACATTTTGATATTTTGTTTGCTTCCTTTTTGAACACAAGGCATGTAGCCTTGTTCTTGTTTTCTCAATCAACATTTTTGTTTTTTATAATTTTTGATGTTGAATGCATTGTGCCATACATGGCAAATAAGACCGTACGAGCATTCACTTACTTGTAAAATATTTTGTTGGTGTATACCTTGCTCATCTGCCTCTCCATCGGTAAATATGTTAGGAATTTAGGCTGCTTGAGTGCGGTCTTTGCTTCTTGCTGCAGCTTAGATCCCAATATTTTCTGTTGCAAAGCTGAATATTGCTTGGCAAACTATAGCAATTAGTTGTCAGGGCTCACGTAACGCTTCAAAACAGCATTGAACCCCTCGATGCATTGCGTAGTCTGCAGAAATGGATCGAAGCACTGCATGAAGAAGGCTGACACTCAGTACATCCGCTTCTCCCACAGGTTCTTAAGTGTCTCGTTGTCCTGGACTTGGTATTTTTCAATCATAGCCATCCAGCTTCGTTCAAACTCCTCCACTATCAAGCTGTGGTCGACACACAACTCGAATGCCTTGTGTAGATCTGGACGGTCAACAAAGAATGGACCTAGAGTCTCTTCATCCTTCTTAATAATATGCCACCTGCAGTGCCTGTGCACTGCCATGGGGAAGACCTCCTCTATGCCTCCACGCATGCTAAAGTCCTGGTCTATTATTATGTTTATTGGAGCAAGTCCACCCATGCACTCCAAGAAGGTTTTGAACAACCAAGTGTAACCATCAAGTTCCGCACCAGGCCGCAGCCGAACTGCAAGGACTGATTGTAGTTATTTATTCCTATGAATGGAGCACATGACATCTTGTACATATTCGTGAGATATGTCGCGTCAAAAGAAATGCAATCACGGAAATGTTTGTAGGCTCTTCTTGCTGCACCATCCACCCAATACATGTTTCTGACACGGTCCTCATCGTCCAGTCTTATCCTATAGAAGAAATCAGGATCTTCTTTTGCTTTCTCTTCGAAGTAGGCAATCGTGTCTTCTATGTCAGCCAACTTGCTCTCTCTCTCTGCGGTACTTTGCCTTTAGGTTTGTGACGTCTGCTGGTATGTAGGGCATGCTACCCAGACTACCATCTTTGTTGTGGATCAGGGATAGTATCTGGACCATTCTCGATGTACTGACGTTACAATCATGTAGTAACTTTATGAATTTCTTCTTGTGAGGATTGAATCCTCTGTGGGCGCCCAGTAATCTTACTAGGTCAAACTTCTTTATCATATCGTGGTTGTGTTCTTCGACATATTCGGTGACCACCCACCAGGCTCCATCTGTGTTTAGCTTCATTCTGGCAGGGCATTTTATCTTGAGAATGATGCCTCTCCTTCGTTCAGGCACGACAAGCACAACACCTTTAACCTTGTTATTCTTTCGCGCCTTGTAGCACCTTAGCTCACCTCTGTTGTACTCGTTAGTTTTTTTATTTTCCTATGGTATTCTGTTATCACAGCAAATCCATGGAACAACGCATAGCTCTGATAGTATTTCTTGGCATCTTCAAAGGAACTAAATCTCTGTCCAACATAAGGTGGTTGAGTTGGCATGAATTCTGATTGTCCCTCTTCTTCTTCCCCTTGTGTTTCGTCATCAGTTTCATCATTCACTTCAGTATTGGTGGTTGTTTCATCTGTTCGAACGTTGCTTCTGCTGGTGCGCACAGACATGCTTGTCGTCATTGCTGCAACGCTGGCAAGTTCTGACATTGATTCTGCATTGTTCGTGATAGTATGGTTCACCGGCTCGTGGAACGACCCTTCCGTGTTCTCCGAGGTACCCACGGCATATGTTCGTGCACCGTTGTTGAACGTAGTCGAAGCTCTTGCATTTTTTAAATCAGGTTCATGTGTAATCAGTATTGTTTGGATGGCATCTTCATTATAATCAAATATGGCAACTGCTGATTGACCATGGCAACTGCATTTTATTCTACAAGGCAAATTGTAGGTGCCTATGCATGGATGACGCATTGAATTGAGGCATTGCAAATGTAATTGTTTCCATTTTGCACAGGTAGATAACCAGGTATGTTAGTTACATGTCTAAAGTCTTGGAATGTGCAATTTGAAATCATGGTAACTGTAATCCATATTTGCATGGCAACATGCATAGATGCAAGTCTTGGGTAGCCGCATTTGGCCAAGTATGGCAACTGCAGTTGTCCAGCCATGACAGCTGTAGTTGACCTAATATGGCATCTCCAATTGTCCAGTCATGGCAATCAGCATTTTAACATCAAATGCAAGCTAAGTATGAGCACACAAGGCAAATGCAGATAATCACAAATGGCAAATACATACAGACAATAATTGACAAATTCAGATGATCATAGATGACAAATGGACTTATACATTGGTGGCAAATGCAGTTGACCAGTTTTGGCAACTGCACTTTTTCCAAAGCTTTGTGTATCAGCTTTTGATGCAATTGTCTTTCTGTTTTTTTATTTTTTGTCACAGCATGGTAATTGCCTTGTTTCTTAGTATCCTTTTTGTCATACATTGTGCGTGCGATCAGATTTTTAAACGTCTCACATGCACAAGATGTTGATGGCAGTTCTCTTGTTGCCCACGTACTGCATGATGGTCCTGTGTTTTCAAAATATTCGTAAGTCTGTCATCCCATCATCCTTGATACTCTTTCGTTTACTGTTTTCATGATCTCGGTTTTTCTGTATGCTACTTCTTTTTTTGCACATCAACGTGCTTGCATGATTTTCTTGGTTCACAAATTACCTTGAATTGCCACATGTGCTACTTGAAGTTGATGTGCTACTTGAAGTTGGTGTGCTACTTGAAGTTGGTGTGCTGTATCTGCATTACTGATGGCCCGCAATGGTGCAGCTTGCCACAAGACTCCTGGTGGTGTGGTTGTACCGTAAGAACCTGCGAACATGTCAACGTAAATCATAAGATGGGATGCCATATTTCATGTATACACACATGTTAAATCTCATTTTTCTCCCTTCACGCGTCATGTGGAAGTTTAGTTTTCAAATCATGGCAAACATAATCCACCGTACATGGCAACTACAGTCGACAAGCATTGACCAACTGCAGTTGGTCAGGCATGGCAACTGCAGTTGTTAAAACATGGCAACTGTAGTTGAGCAGTCATGGCAACTGCAGTTGTTCAGACATGGCAACTGTAGTTGAACCAACATGGCAACTGCGTGCAATCACATATGACAATGGCAGTCGTATATTAATTGGCAAATGCAGTTGTCCACGGATGGCAAATACATTTGACCAGGCTTGGCAGCTGCACTTTTATCATCTTTTTGTTTTGCATCAGCTACAAACGCTAATGTCATCTATTTTTCATTTTGTCACACCTCGTAACTGCCTTATCTTTCTCTAGTTTCCTTTTTCGATACATTGTGCGCATGATCATTTTTTTATGTCTCACCTGCATAAGATGTTGATGGCAGGTATCCGGTTGCCAGCTCTTGCCACGTGCTGCATGATGGTCCTGTGTTTTCAAAATACTCGTAAGTCTGCCATCCTTGCATGATTTTTTGCCACATCAACATGCTTGCATTCTTTTTTTGGGTTCACAATACCTTGATTTGCCACATGTGCTACTTGAAGTTGGTCTCTCGCATCTCTATCACCGATAGCCCCCTGTGTTGCAACTTGCCATGGTATTTCTGGTGGCGTGGTTGTGTCGTAAGAACATGTGAACAATGTCATTGTAATACATAAGAAGAATGCCATTTTCAAGTCCACAAACATGTCAAATTTCACTTTTTCTTCATGCATCGTACCCATGCCCGTGTACTGCTCTAGTAGTGGCAGCAATGGTCCTGCTGAAATGAGTTCATTGTACCCTATCGCATCCCAAGGGGGCACTTGTGGCTGTCCGGAAAACCAAGGATCAGGCCCGTCTCCAGGATTCATTCTGCTTCTCCCCCTGTTTTTTCACACTCCTGTAGAACGATTTAATCACTGCATGAATGTGAACGCATTATTATTCCAATTCCATTTTGTTGTTTCCACAAAAGGAAACACGGCAATCTTATCATATGGCTGGCATAAACCACTAGCATAGCATGGCAAGTAGAACATTGTAGTCGTGCATCTTGTTGACAAGGCATGCATATTCATTCTCTTTCTACAATCTGGATGGCAACTACCATGTAGGATCGG
This sequence comes from Aegilops tauschii subsp. strangulata, assembly GCF_002575655.3. Classification (NCBI taxonomy): domain Eukaryota; kingdom Viridiplantae; phylum Streptophyta; class Magnoliopsida; order Poales; family Poaceae; genus Aegilops; species Aegilops tauschii. The sequence continues at coordinate 237,294,434 of NC_053039.3, read as the reverse complement.
CGACAACTAACTATAGAACATGGTGGCAACTACCAGCAAAGTTGGGTGGCAACTATTTTCCTTTATAGTTGCCGGCCAAATACTTTGTTCTGCCCTGCTCCCCCTCCGTATTCAACTTTTTCCTCCATCCTCTTTTTGTCTAACTCTTCGTGAGCCTTAACATACTTTCGAGCACAGTTTGATAGCAACCCCAAACTAACAGCTTAGTACGAACTTCTGATTGCCCGCATTTATGAAGATCAAATCTAGGATACATGATGGCAACTTTGTGGAATTTAGAGACGAGAGGAGAACGGCCAGATTCATGTGTTTTTAGATCAATGCGGCACAAATGTAGGACGTCTGTGGTCTAGTTGCCATGACCATGTGGATCCAATCGCCATCTATGCGGGCAATCTCGAAGTGAAATTAGTGGAGGGGGGAGAGATAGGAGAACGACTAGATCCAAGATGTTTCTCACCTTTTGTTGAGTTCGTTGCCGTGTTTTCCGTTGAGGGGGCGCTGGTGGTCTGATCTGGTTGCCATGGCAAATAGCGAAGGAAGAGGAGGGAGGTAGGGGGAGCTTTGCCGATCCGGAGGTTGGAGACGACCGACGGTGGCTACTCTGGCGCACGGGCGGGGAGGGACGACGGCTGAGAGGTGGATTTGGTCGTGCGGGCCGCGGGGGTGGCTCGCCCGGATGTGTGAGCGATCGCGCTGCACACCGGATGTGCGGGTTGCGACGGGGGGCGCCCGGACGTGCTCGTGCGGGCGGGCCTGCGTCGATGCCACATGAGGCGTACGGCAGATATCCCTAGATGCCACACGTGTGGTGAATATCGGCGTCCTTGTTATCATATGACTGGCATAAACCACTAGCATAGCATGGCAAGTAGAACATTGTAGTCGTGCATCTTGTTGACAAGGCATGCATATTCATTCTCTTTCTACAATCTGGATGGCAACTACCATGTAGGATCGGCGACAACTAACTATAGAACATGGTGGCAACTACCAGCAAAGTTGGGTGGCAACTATTTTCCTTTATAGTTGCCGGCCAAATACTTTGTTCTGCCCTGCTCCCCCTCCGTATTCAACTTTTTCCTCCATCCTCTTTTTGTCTAACTCTTCGTGAGCCTTAACATACTTTCGAGCACAGTTTGATAGCAACCCCAAACTAACAGCTTAGTACGAACTTCTGATTGCCCGCATTTATGAAGATCAAATCTAGGATACATGATGGCAACTTTGTGGAATTTAGAGACGAGAGGAGAATGGCCAGATTCATGTGTTTTTAGATCAATGCGGCACAAATGTAGGACGTCTGTGGTCTAGTTGCCATGACCATGTGGATCCAATCGCCATCTATGCGGGCAATCTCGAAGTGAAATTAGTGGAGGGGGGAGAGATAGGAGAACGACTAGATCCAAGATGTTTCTCACCTTTTGTTGAGTTCGTTGCCGTGTTTTCCGTTGAGGGGGCGCTGGTGGTCTGATCTGGTTGCCATGGCAAATAGAGAAGGAAGAGGAGGGAGGTAGGGGGAGCTTTGCCGATCCGGAGGTTGGAGACGACCGACGGTGGCTACTCTGGCGCACGGGCGGGGAGGGACGACGGCTGAGAGGTGGATTTGGTCGTGCGGGCCGCGGGGGTGGCTCGCCCGGATGTGTGAGCGATCGCGCTGCACACCGGATGTGCGGGCTGCGACGGGGGGCGCCCGGACGTGCTCGTGCGGGCGGGCCTGCGTCGATGCCACATGAGGCGTACGGCAGATATCCCTAGATGCCACACGTGTGGTGAATATCGGCGTCCTTGTTCTATGGTCCTCGGTTAAATAACCCCCGCCATTTCAACGACTTGGTCACTTCATTTTCGCTGTACAGACCAAAAGCATGAGGATATATAATGCGTCGAGGATTCAGAGTGGTCCAGCAGCCCCCAGACGTATCCCGGGCATCGACTAGCTTCTAGCTTCTGCTTCCCCAGGATATAGGAGTACTCCGTATATGATAACGTGTCCTCAGATGTGCCGGATCCTGAAGCGAGACGAGACGCATGGACGGAAGGAAGCGAGCGTGGCAGGACGCACGCACGCACGGATCGGTGGCCCTTTCTCTATCTGCACTGTACGCGGCGCGGTCTGTTAGGCTGTCGCGGTCGCGAAAGGGAGAGCGCATGCAAAAGTTGGCGTCGCTGCGTGTCCTGTCGGAGACGGATGGGTGGATGGGTCGATCGAGAGCAATCAATACTCCCCTCTCACATGTGTTTGATCTACTTTCGGGGGAGGAAGGAGGGGGGAGGAGATCGTCCACGATGCTTCCCCGAAGCAACCCGTTCATCATTCTCCCATGATCCGTGCGTGCATGCATGCGTGTTTGCATATGCATAGGATCCCTTTTGCAATCCCGTGGAGCCGGCCGGTCCCTGTTGATCTTGCTGCTGCGGTTAGAGCACCTACAGTTGAGATTCGGGGCACGCACACGCACCCAACAGCACTGAGTGCTGGCACTTGTATCAGTTGATGAGATCCTTGTGCCCATGTTGCAAAAGCCGGCCGAAACTGTCCCCTAATCATGGGATCATATGTCTGCTGCTTACCCAAAGTAGCTAACAAATTGCAGCTTGCTTGCGAAGCCCCATGAATTGTACAAGAGCTAACGTACGCTTCGCCGCAACATTTAGGATTAACCCTTTTTTTCTCTAGCTGGTTATTGCAGTTGGTTGTCTTGTTTTGGTTTTATCTACTTTGGCTTGGGTTGTAATTGTGTTTTGACAGTGTTTTCTTTTCATTCGTATATCATGTTGGGATGCTGTTGGAGGCGGTGTATTTTTCTGAGGGTAAAGTGGAGCTTTTCAATGCATGATCGCGGTGTCTGTACACATTTCGGCCTCTGTGTCAGTTCGAGGTGGTTGTGTTTGCCCTTGAAGACTCTTATTCCACACTAAAATCGTGGAATCGCTACTATAACGCTCACATTGACCGCCAAATAAAGCTCTTGCTCGCTCAGCTCCCTGCTCCACACGCTCGCTTAGTTTTTTTTATGTCCACTCCACTGCTAGCTCAGAAAATAAAACAATTATCATTGTTTTTATTTGGAGTTTTTGTTAAATAAAAAGATGTTCACTAATTTTAAAAAATCTTGGATTTTCAAAAATGTGGTGAATTAAAAATCATGGATTTTAGAAAAAAAATGTTTGTGAATTGTAAAAGAGTATCCTTGGATTTCAAACAATGTTTGAATTTGAAAAAGGATTACAAATTTGAAAAAAAAAGTTACAGACTTTGAAAATTCTTGTGAACTTTAAAAATATTCATGAACTTGAAAAATATTCCTGGAATTTAAAAATCACAAGTTTTAATAAATATTCATGAACTAAATGTGAAAAAATAAATATAAAGAAAAAAATAAACAATAAAAGAAAAAAACAAAGGAAAAACTATTAAAATAAGTAAAAAAACACATAAAAGAAAGAAAAACTAAAAATCGGGCAATACCTTCTCAAGACCGCCTGACCCATTATGACTAGGTATACTTTACTCTCAGTCAGTGACACATACCGTTATAGGCGGGGCACATAGCAACCCCGCAGTCCCCGACGCACTAGGAGACGCCAAATTTAGAGGAACCACAACGCAACCCGGGGAGACGAACGCCCAAGCTGGGCTAGCCTATGGGGGTGTTTAGTTGGGCTTTTACTTGGCTTTTTCACTTTGGCTTATAAGCCAAAAAAAGCACATAAATAGTGGAAATTGCTTTTTTTTAACTGATGACAGCGAGGTTCTCTCACTGCCTTTTGTATTAATAAGTTAAGAGTTGGGGGGGGGGGGGGGGGGGGGTAGAGTATCCAGATAGTTACAATTTACATTGGAAGAAGGGGGGAGAGTGATTAAGAAGCTACTACAAAATTACAGAAATTGCTTTTAGAGGCCGAGCTCCATGGAGGCCTCCAAATGCAAAACTCAAAATTCATATTTTTATATTTAAAAAAATCTGAAAAAAAAGTTACAGAGATAGATGAAGGCATAATGCACAAGTGTGTAAATTTTCAAGACGAAATACCTTGAAATGGTGGCTATAAAAAAATATATGGCTATGTAACACATGATACTATTCATGCTCCAAGACCATGAAATTGTCTTTTTTGTACAGGTCGCATTTCAACGTATTTTATCCTGAAATTTTACACACATATACTTCACATCCTTGTTTACTTGTACAAATTTTTCAGGATATTTTGAAACCAAAATTTTGAATTTATCAAAAATTCGATCCAAAACGCCATACTCCCTAAATAGGTGCTTTTTTTGGCTTTTTGGCTTATATTGTCTTAAAGCACCTTATAAGCAAAAAAAAAAGCCAAAAAGCACATATATTTAGGTGCTTTTTTGGCTTATAAGCCAAAGTGAAAAAGGCAAGTAAAAGCCCAACCAAACACCCTCTATGGCTGACTACATACTGGTCACGATGAATAGCTATAATTTTATGATCCCTGCCTTTGTTTGACCTCGTGTGGCCACCGGCGACTAGTTCATCGTCCATTCCATGATGCTGCCCGCAGCCAGACATGTATCAATCTCTGGGATAAGCAGGGTTGAGCGCCTCTCTAGGGTTAGGGTGACCCTTTCATACATGCAAATACTTTAGCTTCAAGGGCACTTGAACAAGACAACAAACATATGTGGGAGGAGAAGATGATGTGCCCTTCTCATCTCTAAGGATCATGCCATTGCCTCCATTGTCATTGGCCTCACAGAATGCGTCCTCGACATTAAGCTTCATTCAACCATCCCAAGGAAATTCTTAACAGTTGGATTTCAGATGAACAGAGCATTAAAAAGTTCGGAAGTCGCTCTCTAGGGGGCGGCATGGGAAAACCCTAGCCGTCGCCCCGTCCCTCCCCACCTCACTCTCTAGCCATGGCTGTTGCCAGATGATGCCGACGGGCAAATCCCTTCTTGGCGGATGGCAGCAGCAGGGCAAGCTCCTCTCCTGGCATGCTTCTTGGTCCCTTGCTAGGGCAGTGTGCTCGCGGGGCGACAGTGGAAGCTAGGGGGGCGGCCCTGGGCGGTGATGCTGATGGCTGACCTACTCGTTGGCATGGTGGGAAGGTCGTGTGCAGCGAACCATAGGGCCGGGCCGGTGCATGAGGAATTTGGTGTGGTTGGCCACGACAGTAGCCTCCCGTGCTCGCATGGATGGCGGCCAGCTGCTATTTGTGAGTTGTGTTGGGATTTCCTCGAAGAGGAGATGATGATACAGTATAGTAGAGATACGTATTTTTCTCAGTTAAGAACCAAGGTTATCAATCCAGTAGGAGAACCACACCGAACCTCGCGTGAACAGCATCTGCAGACACAAAAGCAAATACTTGCACCCAACGCAAACAAGAGGGTTGTCAATAAAATAAAAGTGCAGCAAAATATTTTTATGTTTTATATATGATTAAAGTAGACCCCGGGGCCATATTTTTCACTAGAGGCTTGTCTCTCGAACACATAGCATACGATGGGTAACAAATTACTGTTAGGTAATTGATAAAAAAGCGCATAGTTATGACGATATTCAAGGCAGTGATCATGTATATAGGCATCACGTCCGAGACAAGTAGACCGACTCCTGCTTGCATCTACTACTATTACTCCACCCATCGACCGCTATCCAGCATGCATCTAGGGTATTAAGTTAATAAAAACAGAGTAACGCCTTAAGCAAGATGACATGATAAGACAAAGTAAACTCAACTAATATGAATAAACCCCGTCATTTTATCCTTGATCTCAACAATCAAATACGTGTTTTGTCCCCTACTTTGTCACTTAGATAGAGCACCACAAGATTAAATCCATCTCAAACCACCTCTCCCACTGAAGATAAATCAATCTAGTTGCCCAAACCAAACGAATAGTCAGAGAGAAATACAAAGCTATAACAAGCATGTAATAAAGTTCAAAAAAGACTCCATTAATATTCATAAATATTCATATCATAAACCCACAATTCATCGGATCCCAACAAACACACCACAAAAAAAGATTACATCGGATAGAACTCCAAGAAGATCGAGGAGAACGCGGTATTGAAAATCAAAGAGAGAGAAGAAGTCATCTAGCTACTAGCTATGGACCTCTAGGTCTGTGGTGAACTACTCACTCATCATCGGTAGGGCAGCAAGGATGATGTAGAAGCCCTCAGTGATAGATTCCCCCTCTGGCAGAGTACCAGAAAAGGCCTTCAAATGGGTTCGCGGAAGAACAGAAGCTTGCAGCGGCGGAAAAAGTGTTTCAGATGGCTCTCTGGTATATTGGGAATATTTGGAAATTTATAGAGGCGGAATTATGTCAAGAGGTGCCATGAGGGGCCCACAAGCCTGCCCCCCCGGCGCGCCTAGCGAGCTTGTCTCTCCCTCGTGGCTCTTCTGATCTTCTCCTGAACCTTCATGTGTCCCTTCTAGTCCAAAAAATATTAATTCAAAGATTTTTCTTCATTTGGACTCTGTTTGATATTGATTCTCTGAAAAGCCAAAAACAAGCAGAAACAGCAACTAGCACTGGACACTAGGTTAATAGGTTAGTCCCAGAAAATGATATAAAATTGCATATAAAACATCCAAGATTGATACTATAATATCATGGAACAATAAAAAAATTATAGATACGTTGAAGACATATCAAACCAGTGCAGCGGTGGGCGCTCGGTGCAGCGCCCGGATTTGGAGCGGTGGCTTGAGTGGTTCGGTTGGCGGCGTGTCGAGCTATGGCGCAGCTCAGCATTTGGGGACCTGAGTCTAGGCATTCAGCTCGGTTGGTGGTGGCGTTACGCGTTGGACACATGGGGTTGGGAGGTGTGCGGCGGTGATGTCTCTGGTGGTACGTGGTATTCTTGTGGACGACGGCATCGGTAATGCTTACGGAAGTTTGAGCGCATTTGGCGGTTATGTATGGCAGTCCGAGCGAAAGCCATGTTCCAGCTCCGAGCTAGAACCGACAATAGCAACACCTTTGGGTGGCGGTCAGCTCCATCGAGGCATCGCTCAATGGAGCTACGACATTTCCTCTTGGTCTGCAAGTTTCCGGTGGGAACCTCACATCCATTTGGATCCGTCGATGGCAGCGCTTCAAGCATCACTCCCTCCTTGGAGGCATCGATCTGGAGCCCCTTTGTCTGTTGGCTGGCTGACATCATCCAGGGGCTAGTGGTTTGTTCGTGGTGGTGTGATTGTTATTCTTCTTTATTGGTGTCTTCTTCTGGTGTGGATCAATAGTGCGAGAGTTTTTCCTTCTGCGTCACGATGGTCAGTATGCACGGTGAAGCCGGGTGTGGACTCAGCTCCTTGATGCCTTTCGCTTCGCAGGCGGTGCCGCTATTGTAATGTAGCCTCGGCTACATGTGGCTCTTCGTTCACGTGTGGACGCAATCATTCGTTGCTCTTGGGCTATGCCAATAGCCTTAAGGCATTATAGATGGCCTCAGTTGATTGGAGCTCTTCGTTTATGGTGATGGTGTTCTCATGCAGCCTCCTGTTCATGAGGACGATGGAAGATAGCGGCACTCCAGTCCTTCTTTTCTTTTCGGTGCTTATCTTGTTGTTGCCTTGACCTAGCTTATCTTTTATATTTGTCGTGTTAACTGAGGTTATCTACTTATTCACATCCTTGTATTCCCGTATAATTTCTCGGCTCCACCGGCTCCCCTACTTAATGAATTAATGAATGAAAGTAGGGCTGCTACATTTTGTTAAAAAAAAGGCTGAATAGAGCAGATGCGTTTCTACATTAGGCTTGCTACTGCGTTCGTCACGGTACTTTCTTTTAGGACATTTATTATTCGTCACAGTACCTTGGTACAGTACTATGGCACCGCTTTGACCTTGTCTTTGACGCGTTTCTGCTGGCTGACGGCCGGGGTGCCATGTCCTGTGGGCTGCACGCACTGCTCATCCACAAGGTCCATCTTATACACCACGTGATTATGATTATGATACCGTTTCTGCCTAAAAAAATACTCCCTTCGTTCGTAAATATAAGTCTTTGAAAAGATTTCACTATGGACCACATACGGAACAAAATGAGTGAATCTATACTTTAAAATGCATCTAGATACATCCGTATGTGCTCCATAATAAAATCTCTAAAAAAACTTATATTTAGGAACGGAGGAAGTATATGATAGCGTTTGCAGCTACAGTAACATGCAGCTAGACATGCTTCCTCAAAAATAAAAAAATGCAGCTAGACATGAAGCTAGCTGCCTAGCTCTCACCGACACACGCTGATTTGTACTCCTACTAATAATGCAGTACCACGTTGCATACATGCTCTACATGCTCAACTACTCCCTCCGTTCCTAAATATAAGTCTTTCTAGTGATTTCACTAGGTGGACTACATACGGAGTAAAATGAATAAATCTACACTTAAAATGCATCTATATACATCCGTATATGATTCATAGTGAAATCTTTACAAAAACTTATATTTAGGAACGGAGGAAGTACATGTACACACGAGAAGTCCCTTTTTATAAGAACCTACACACGAGGAGTCTTAGGACAGAAGCAAGGAGGCAATCGGATTCGAGCTCCTAACGCGGGCCTTGCGGCCGGTGTCTCGCTGGGCGCATCTCTTAAACCCGCGCAATTGTCCGGACTGTACTGTAAGAACATGTTTTGCCATTCAACGCGATTTTGTATTGGTCCGCTCGATGGTTCGGACGCATTTTTTCTCGCAGACCGGAACAAAATGAGGGCTTTGCGAGCGTCTGGACTGCTGCCACGTCCGCATATGACCATACTGGCCCATCAAAATCCCCTCCTCCCTCGCCCGCGTACATTCTCGTCCGGTGCCAGCTGCCTGCATTCATGCCGGCGTAGAGCGGCCGCTTAGTATTGACACCGGTCCAGAGTGGCGCGACCTCTCACTGGCACCGACATTGAAACGGCATAAGCCGGTCGAGAGCGCCGCCCGCGCCGCGTCCCCGGTGTTCACGCCTCTTCAATACCGGGGAGACGTTTACCGTACGGGGCGGGACGAATATCTATCATGCTCGTTCAATGTCGGGCCGTTCGTATGCCGCCGTTAAGCAGACTCACCGGACAAGGAACCAACTCCGGCACCGCTCATTGACGCACTTGGACACTTGGCCTCACCGGAATCCGCTATATAAAGGCGGTCACACCCGGCTAAACTCCACACCACAACACATTCTCCTGCCTTGCACCACATCCACCATGACCACAAGTTCTAGAGCTATGTGGGAGAGCCTGTCGTCGGAGCATAAGCACGATGTGGCCGCCCTTGCAGCCGTCTGGCAAACCCGCAGCGCTAGGCGGATCGAGCAGGAAATGCCGGCTAGCTCGCTCGAGGTATCCAACGACGACCCCACGACGGAGACGATCTCCGAAGACGACACCGCGCTGGACCCCTGCGCATGTGCATACCAGTTTGACCATGGAGCAGGTGTAGGCACACTACGACACCGCCATGGCGAATGAGGAGCAGCATGCGCCGTCTCCTATGTCAGCGTTCTCGCAGGTGTAGGTGAGGGAGTCCTGAACTAAGGGGTCCTCGGGCGTCCGGCTTGTTGGACATGGGCCGGACTAATGGGCTGTGAAGATACAAAGACCGAAGACTCTACCCGTGTCCGGAGGGGACTCTCCTTGGCGTGGAAGGCAAGTTTGGCGATCAAATATGAAGATTCCTTTCTCTGTAACCGACTTTGTACAACCCTAGTCCCCTCCGGTGTCTATATAAACCGGAGGGCTTAGTCCGTAGAGGATGGATACGATTATAGTCATATAGGCTAGACTTCTAGGATTTTAGCCATTACGATCTCGTGGTAGATCAACTCTTGTAATACTCATATTCATCAAGATCAATCAAGCAGGAAGTAGGGTATTACCTCCATAGAGAGGGCCCGAACCTGGGTAAACATTGTGTCCCCTGTCTCCTGTTACCATCGACTTTAGACGCACAGTTCGGGACCCCCTACCCGAGATCCGCCGGTTTTGACACCGACATTGGTGCTTTCATTGAGAGTTCCACTGTGCCGTCCCCAAAAGGTTTGATGGCTCCTTCAATCGTCAACAACGATGCTGTCCAAGGGGAAACCTTCCTCCCGGGACAGATCTTCGTGTTCGGCGGCTTCGCACTGCGGGCCAACTCGCTTGGCCATCTGGAACAGATCGATAGCTACGCCCCTGGCCATCAGGTCAGATTTGGGAGCTTGAACTACGTCGCGGATATCCGTGGAGACTTGATCTTCGACGGCTTTGAGACCACGGCAGCTGCTCCCTGTCCCTACGATGAACATGACTTAAATCTGTCATCGGACCATGCTCAGGAAATTGCACCTGTAACTACTCCGGCCTTAGATCCGGAGCAGATCACGCCATCCGAGGACGGGAAGCTCAACCTCGCCACGGAAGCCGTAGATTCCGTGGCGTTGGAGCCGCACACAGACCTAACCTCGGGTGATATCCGTGTCTCCGGAATCTCGGACTCGTTTCCAGCCATAAGTTTCGAACCATGTGTGTCCGCACACGTCGAGCTGGATCAGTCATCAATCGTCGAATTCAGCGCCGAGGACATCTTCCGGCACTCGTCTTTAGGCGATGTGCTAAACTCATTAAAAAATCTATCCTTAGCGGAGGGCTCACAGCCGAATTATATCCAGTTCGAACTGGAGGCTAATGACGGGGAATTTCAACTCCCACCCGCCACCCACTTCATATCCACTGTCGAGGACTTAACCGACATGCTCGATTACGGCTCCGAAGACATCGACGGTATGGACGACGATGCCGATGAGGAGCAGGGCCAAAGCCCGCCGTTCACCAGACCCTGGACGGCCACTTCTTCGTACGACGTATACATGGTGGATACACCTAAAGAAACTAACGACGATGACAAAGAAGATCTAGTTGAGGACAAACCTCCTGAGACACAGCCCAGACGCCGCCGTCAGCGGCGCCGCTGCAAGTCACGTCGTGCAAAAGACAGCAATACCGGCACCGGAGAAAACAATACTCCAGACGATGTCGAAGACAAGGAAGACCTTGTTGGGGCAACCTCCGAACAGGATGAACGGGAAGACGGGCACGCTAGCCCTGATGAACAGGCCATACACGAAGACTCGGAGGACAGTAACTATGTTCCACTCTTCGAGGACGAGGAGAGCCTCGGCAACGAGGATTTCATCGTGCCTGAGGAACCTCTCGAGCAGGAGCGCTTTAAACGCCGGCTAATAGCCACTGCAAGGAGCCTGAAAAAGAAGCAGCAACAGCTTCAAGCTGACCAAGACCTGCTCAATGATAGATGGACCGAAGTCCTGGCCACCAATGAATATGGCCTCAGTGGCCCAGCCAAAAATTACCCGAAGCGTAAATTGCTACCTCAGTTCGATGATGAAGCGCCGGAGCCCATACCATCATCACACAATGCGGCTAATCGGCCACAACGCGGTGAGGACAGAGCGGCAACTGAAGCCGAACACCAGACCGCCCCACTTCACTGTAAAGGCAGAGATAAAACAGCTCGGGGTTATACATATGACCTTCGGCAGGACCTGGATAGTAGAGCAAGACATACTAGATCGATCTACGGATCACGAGGGCGTGCCCCGACGCGCGGCAACGACTGTCTGCTCGGACGCGGCAAGCCTAGTTACGTCCGGGCCGAAAACCGCAGACGGACTCCATCGGAGCTACGTCGCAATGTGGCCCAATATAGGGGCGCCACACATCCTCTTTGCTTCACAGACGAAGTAATGGAGCATGAATTTCCAGATGGGTTTAAGCCCATGAATATCGAATCATACGACGGAAAAACTGATCCCGCGGTATGGATCGAGGATTTCCTCCTCCATATCCACATGGCCCGCGGAGATGACCTTCATGCCATCAAATACCTGCCACTAAAACTCAAAGGACCAGCTTGGTACTGGTTAAACAGTCTGCCGGAAAACTCTATTGGCAGCTGGGAGGACTTGGAAGACGCCTTCCGCGACAACTTCCAAGGAAAATATGTCCGGCCACCGGATGCCGATGACTTAAGTCACATTGTCCAGCAGCCCGGAGAGTCAGCCAGGAAGCTCTGAACTAGGTTCTTAGTTAAAAAGAACCAAATCGTCGACTGTTCGGACGCGGAAGCCCTAGCGGCCTTCAAACACGGCGTCCGGGACGAGTGGCTCGCCCGCCACCTCGGTCAAGAAAAACCTAAATCCATGTCAGCCCTTACCGCTCTAATGACCCGCTTTTGCGCGGGAGAAGACAGCTAGCTCGCTCATAGAAGCAACAGCGCCAGCGATCTGGGCACTTCCGAAGTCCGAGACGGCAATGGCAAGCCACGACGCGGTAAACACAAACGTCGCAATGATAATGAAAGAACGAACGACACGGCGGTCAACGCCGGATTAAGCGGTCCCAAACCCGGTCAACGGAAAAAGCCATTCAAGGCAAACAGAGACGGACCATCCAATTTAGACAAGATATTGGATCGGCCCTGCCAGATTCATGGCCACCCCGATAAACCAGCTAATCATACCAACAGAACTTGTTGGGTCTTCAAGCAGGCCGGCAAGCTCAACGTCGAACACAAGGGGAAGAGGCCGCCCGATGATATTGACGACAAAGAGACTCATCAACCAAATACCGGGGGTCAGAAGCAATTTCCCCCCGAAGTAAAAACAGTGAGCATGGTATACGTGACACACAACCCCACAGGAGAGCAGGAGAAGCACTCCCTCCAGACTAAGGATCATACTACGGCAATCTCAGCCGAAGTACAAAGTGGTCTTATTAAACCGCATACCTTGTCGGCCATTAAGCCACCGGTCTCCATTAAACAGGATCGATCAATTTCGGAGCTGGATTAGCGGTTCGGCTTCCGCCGTCCGCCTCATATACCTGCGCAGTCTGTACCACGCATACATAACTATGCACTTAAGATACCCTGGGCATCGGCGGAAGCACAATACGAACGAGCCTGCAAGTACTCCCATAACCTCTTTTTTCTTTTCTAACTACCTTTTTCTTTTTCATTATTCTCTCCACAGGCAGCTCAATGGTTGGCCACGGATTCTATCAGAGTTCGGGTTCGTATACTCACCCAAAGGCTATTCCCTTCAAGGAGTCCCTTCACCGAGGATAGGCGGCGCAGACGTGCGACAGGAGGTCCAAAATAACTTTTTGTAGACCGCACTCTCTATTTTGAGCGTGTAAAGTGCCTTTTTCCTCCGCCTTCGACCCCTGGCATGTCAAATAGCCGGGGGTTGCGGCTTTGTTGTCTATAAAATAACGATTGGCATATCACTCAGGTCCCAGTAAACATAATCCACATCCCGCATTAATTTTTCTCTAAAAGAACTGAATTTGGCTCCTGTGGTTGTTTCACACATACACCTCGGCATAACTGGCCAGGGGCTCGGTATGGGAACAAATGAGTTGCCGACAAGTCCGAACAGCTTTGTAGCGTACTTCGGCGTCGCGAGTTTGGCCTTATATGCATCAACTCCGAATCATGTCTTGGGTCAATAGTTGGGTTGCCCAGCTCCTGTGCTTGCTACCTTATGTTCCCCTCTATCGGCTAGGGTAGTAAAGGGAGAACTACTGCGTTTGTGCTTCCGGTTCATCTGGTCAAGCACCTCAGTAGAGAAAGCCGAAAACTGACTATCATGATGCGGCGAGAGCTGGTCAACCACTCGATGACTTACCATCTTTCGCGATTCCCTCCGTATTATACGAAGGACCTTTTTTCAGGTCATATATGTAACGCACCGTATTGGAATAAGCGGTATACATACCAGGGGCTATATCGTAGTCCCACCATAAAACTCCTATGGCTAAGTGAAAGTGTTAACGCCCTATAGTCCGATTGCCTAGTTCACTGCATTGACACCTCCTTAATGGACCAAGACGTTGGGTTAAGAGTGATCAAATGCTTTTCCGAACACCCCCGTACTTTATACGAGGGGGCTGAAGCCGACGACTGGAAAACTTTCAGATTAATACAAAAACGGCCGCACAGGAGGAACAAAAGTTTTAGGCGAAACTACAAAAAATAGCTTTATTATAATATTGTCTTTTACAAATTTCCATACATTTCACTCGAATATCATGTCTTTCGAGCATTGACCCTCTATCAAGCGGGCACCCTCCAGGACATCCTCAAAATAACGCTCTGGTGCGTGATGGTCCTTGCCCTTGGGTGGACCCTTGGTGCGTGACGATCTTCGAAGACGACACCGCGCTGGACCCCCGCGCATGTGCATACCAGTTTGACCATGGAGCAGGCGCACGCACACTATGACACCGCCATGGCGAATGAGGAGCAGCATGCGCCGTCTCCTATGTCAGCGTTCTGGTAGGTGTAGGAGGACCAAAGATACAATTTGCTCCTCCTCGAGCAGCACCGACTAGCGAAGGGCCAAATCTACGATGAGCACCCAAGCGAGGAGGCTCTGGCTGCCATGGCCATGGTGAACCCAAACTTCGTTACAGGGCAGCATGCGTTCTACGAGGCCGCGCATGCTCAACGCCCTGCTCGAAACGCAGAGCCGGCGTAGCCGAACGCGAACGCGGCCGCACGCGTGCTGGAGGTGCAGCTGGTCAAGGATAGGAGCGCTGTCAGCTGCGCGTCCTACACGCCACCGTCCAACTTTGGGGGCGCATGTGGCAGGTGGACCGTGACAGACCGTCCATCATCGACCTCACGTCCCCTGGCCCCAGCAACGGACGGGTCGCATACTCCTCCGAGGATGGGTAGGCATGCGAGGCGCAGGGCATTCTGTTCCAAGTGCGTCGGTCCGTCTCTCATGTTCTACTCTTCCTCGTGGGATACCACACCTTCACTTCACGGGTCTTAAACCCTGTCGCCGCTAATGAAGACGACAAATTGAGGACGTGGTCGCCGATGCGGAATACAAAGGAAGTGGAGACAGGCACCACCGTAGGATAGGTTTAGGGTTCGACCGGTTTTTTTGAGGCGGCTGTTAGGCGCCATCCGGATGTTAAAAAAGCAAACAACATCCACCTCCTGGACCCTATGATGTGGGCGTCCTTAGCCGTCGATGAAAGTCAATGCAACATGCTCTCCTTCCTCTTTCTTCTCTACACCATCACGACCATAGCACAGAGTAACTCTGACGGACTTGCACCATGGCGGCGCCGTCGCAGCACCGGCAGGTTCGCAGCACGCCGTTGATGCCAGAGCACTGGCTCGAAGCATTGACGGAGCAGCCTGAGCCGCCATTGCAGCAAAACGTCGCAGCAGTTGAGCCGTCATCGCAGCCGAGATGCCACCGTAGCAACGCCTCTCAGTACGGTGGCACCATCGCAGCATCGCCTCGCCGGTGTTGCTCCAGCGTCTCATCGCCGACCACTACTACAACTCCCCTCATTGTAGCACCGTCGCTTCCCTCAGCGTACCCACCACTAAGCTTGCAGCATCTCGTCGTCGTGCTTCTTCGTACGTCATTGTGGCATCGCTGGCTCGCCGGAGTGCTGCTCGCAGCTTGTAGCACGGTGGCATCCTCACAACAGCTCATCCTCGCACACGCACCGCAGGACGACGGCGTGCCAGCATCCCAGCATCTCCGCCTAGCAGCATGCATCGGAGCATGTCGCTATCTCCCGCAGCACGGCGGCGCAGCTTGCAGCGCCGGTGAAGTATCACCGTTCTCTGTGGGATTGTGTCACTGGCCATGAGAGGAGTGTGGAGTGTTGGGGAACGTAGTAATTTCAAAAAAAAATCATACGCACATGCAAGATCATGGTGATGCATAGCAACGAGAGGGGAGAGTGTTGTTCACGTACCCTCGTAGACCGAAAGCGGAAGCGTTAGCACAACGCGGTTGATGTAGTCGTACGTCTTCACGATCCGACCGATCAAGTACCGAACGCACGGCACCTCCGAGTTCAGCACACGTTCAGTCCGATGACGTCCCTCAAACTCCGATCCAGCCAAGTGTTGAGGGAGAGTTTTGTCAGCACGACGGCGTGATGACGATGATGATGTTCTACTGATGCAGGGCTTTGCCTAAGCACCGCTACAGTATTATCGAGGTGGACTATGGTGGAGGGGGGCACCGCACACGGCTAAAAGATCAAACGATCAATTGTTGTGTCTCTAGGGTGCCCCCCTGCCCCCGTATATAAAGGAGCAAGGGGGGAGGTGCGGCCGGCCAGGAGGGGGCGCGCCAGGAGGAGTCCTACTCCCATCGGGAGTAGGACTCCCTCCCTTTTCCTTGTTGGATTAGGAGTGGAGGGGGAAAGAGGAGGGAGAGAGGAAGGAAAGGGGGCGCCGCCCCCCTCTCCTTGTCCTATTCGGACTAGGTGGGGGAGGGGCGCGCGGCCCTGCCCTGGCCACCTCTCCTCTTCTCCACAAAAGCCCACTATGGCCCATTAAGCCCCCGGGGGGTTCCGGTAACCCCTCGGTACTCCGGTAAAATCCCGATTTCACCCGGAACACTTCCGATATCCAAATATAGGCTTCCAATATATCAATCTTCATGTCTCGACCATTTCGAGACTCCTCGTCATGTCCGTGATCACATCCGGGACTCCGAACAACCTTCGGTACATCAAAACTCATAAACTCATAATATAACCGTCATCGAAACTTTAAGCGTGCGGACCCTACGGGTTCGAGAACTATGTAGACATGACCGAGACACGTCTCCGGTCAATAACCAATAGCAGAACCTGGATGCTCATATTGGCTCCCACATATTCTACGAAGATCTTTATCGGTCAGACCACATAACAACATATGTTGTTCCCTTTGTCATCGGTATGTTACTTGCCTGAGATTCGATCGTCGGTATCTCAATACCTAGTTCAATCTCGTTACCGGCAAGTCTCTTTACTCGTTCTATAATACATCATCCCGCAACTAACTCATTAGTTGCAATGCTTGCAAGGCTTAAGTGATGTGCATTACCGAGAGGGCCCAGAGATACCTCTCCGACAATCGGAGTGACAAATCCTAATCTCGAAATACGCCAACCCAACAAGTACCTTCGGAGACACCTGTAGAGCACCTTTATAATCACCCAGTTACGTTGTGACGTTTGGTAGCACACAAAGCGTTCCTCCGGTAAACGGGAGTTGCATAATCTCATAGTCATAGGAACATGTATAAGTCATGAAGAAAGCAATAGCAACATACTAAACAATCGAGTGCTAAGCTAACGGAATGGGTCAAGTCAATCACATCATTCTCCTAATGATGTGATCCCGTTAATCAAATGACAACTCATGTCTATGGCTAGGAAACATAACCATCTTTGATCAACGAGCTAGTCAAGTAGAGGCATACTAGTGACACTGTGTTTGTCTATGTATTCACACATGTATCATGTTTCCGGTCAATACAATTCTAGCATGAATAATAAACATTTATCATGAAATAAGGAAATAAATAATAACTTTATTATTGCCTCTAGGGCATATTTCCTTGAGTCTCCCACTTGCACTAGAGTCAATAATCTAGTTCACATCACCATGTGATTTAACACCAATAGTTCACATCACCATGTGATTAACACCCATAGTTCACATCGTCATGTGACCAACACTCAAAGGGTTTACTAGAGTCAATAATCTAGCTCACATCGCTATGTGATTAACACCCAAAGAGTACTAAGGTGTGATCATGTTTTGCTTGTGAGATAATTTTAGTCAACGGGTCTGTCACATTCAGATCCGTATGTATTTTGCAAATTTCTATCTCAACAATGCTCTGTACGGAGCTACTCTAGCTAATTGCTCCCACTTTCAATATGTATCCAGATGAAGACTTAGAGTCATCTGGATCAGTGCCAAAACTTGTATCGACGTAACCCTTTTACGACGAACCTTTTGTCACCTCCATAATCGAGAAACATATCCTTATTCCACTAAGGATAATTTTGACCGCTGTCCAGTGATCTATTCCTAGATCACTATTGTACTCCCTTGCCAAAATCAGTGTAGGGTATACAATAGATCTGGTACATAGCATGGCATACTTTATAGAACCTATGGCTGAGGAATAGGGTATGACTTTCATTCTCTTTCTATCTTCTGTCGTGGTCGGGCTTTGAGTCTTACTCAATTTCACACCTTGTAACACAGGCAAGAACTCTTTCTTTGACTGTTCCATTTTGAACTACTTCAAAATCTTGTCAAGGTATGTACTCATTGAAAACACTTATCAAGCGTTTTGATCTATCTCTATAGATCTTGATGCTCAATATGTAAGCAGCTTCACCGAGGTCTTTCTTTGAAAAACTTCTTTCAAACACTCCTTTATGCTTTCCAGAATAATTCTACATTATTTTCGATCAACAATATGTCATTCACATATACTTTATCAGAAATGTTGTAGTGCTCCCACTCACTTTCTTGTAAATACAGGCTTCACCGCAAGTCTGTATAAAACTATATGCTTTGATCAACTCATCAAAGCGTATATTCCAGCTCCGAGATGCTTGCACCAGTCCATAGATGGATCGCTGGAGCTTGCACATTTTGTTCACACCTTTAGGATTGAAAAAACCTTCTGGTTGCATCATATACAACTCTTCTTTAACTAATCCATTAAGGAATGCAGTTTTGTTTATCCATTTGCTAGATTTCATAAAATGCGGCAATTGCTAACATGATTCGGACAGACTTAAGCATAGATACGAGTGAGAAACTCTCATCGTAGTCAACACCTTGAACTTGTCGAAAACCTTTTTGCGACAATTCTAGCTTTGTAGATAGTAATACTACTATCAGCGTCCGTCTTCCTCTTGAAGATCCATTTAATCTCAATGGCTCACTGATCATTTGGGCAAGTCAATCAAAGTCCATACTTTGTTCTCATACATGGATCCCATCTCAGATTTCATGGCCTCAAGCCATTTTGCGGAATCTGGGCTCACCATCGCTTCTTCATAGTTCGTAGGTTCGTCATGGTCTAGTAACATGACCTCCAGAACAGGATAACCGTACCACTCTGGTGCGGATCTCACTCTGGTTGACCTACGAGGTTCGGTAGTAACTTGATCTGAAGTTACATGATCATCATCATTAGCTTCCTCACTAATTGGTGTAGGAGTCACAGGAACAGATTTCTGTGATGAACTACTTTCCAATAAGGGAGCAGGTACAGTTACCTCATCAAGTTCTACTTTCCTCCCACTCACTTCTTTCGAGAGAAACTCCTTCTCTAGAAAGGATCCATTCTTAGCAACGAATATCTTGCCTTCGGATCTGTGATAGAAGGTGTACCCAACAGTAACTTATGGGTATCCTATGAAGACGCACTTTTCCGATTTGAGTTTGAGCTTATCAGGATGAAACTTTTTCACATAAGCATCACAACCCCAAACTTTAAGAAACGATAGCTTAGGTTTCTTGCCAAACCATAGTTCATACGGTGTCGTCTCAACGGATTAGACGGTGCCCTATTTAATGTGAATGCAGCTGTCTCTAATGCATAACCCCAGAACGATAGTGGTAAATCGGTAAGAGACATCATAGATTGCACTATATCCAATAAAGTACGGTTATGACATTCGGACACACCATTATGCTGTGGTGTTCTAGGTGGCACGAATTTTTGAAACTATTCCACATTGTTTTAATTGAAGACCAAACTCGTAACTCAAATATTTGTCTTCGCGATCATATCGTAGAAACTTTATTTTCTTGTCACGATGATTTTCCACTTCACTCTGAAATTCTTTGAACTTTTCAAATGTTTCAGACTTATGTTTCATCAAGTAGATATACCCATATCTGCTCAAATCATCTGTGAAGGTCAGAAAATAACGATACCTGCCGCGAGCCTCAACACTCATCGGATCGCATACATCAGTATGTATTATTTCCAATAAGCCAGTTGCTTGATCCATTGTTCCGGAGAACGGAGTTTTAGTCATCTTGCCCATAAGGCATGGTTCGCAAGCATCAAGTGATTCCAAAATCCCATCAGCATGGAGTTTCTTCATGCGCTTTACACCAATATGACCTAAACGGCAGTGCCACAAATAAGTTGCACTATCATTATTAAGTTTGCATCTTTTGGCTTCAATATTATGAATATGTGTATCACTACGATCGAGATCCAACAAACCATTTTTGTTGGTGTGTATGACCATAGAGGGTTTTTATTCATGTAAACAGAACAACAATTGTTCTCTAACTTAAATGAATAACCGCATTGCAATAGACATGATCAAATCATATTCATGCTCAACGCAAACACCAAATAACACTTATTTAGGTTCAATACTAATCCCGAAAGTATAGGGAGTCTGCGATGATGCTCATATTAATCTTGGAACCACTTCCAACACACATCGTCACTTCACCCTTAACTAGTCTCTGTTTATTCTGCAACTCCCGCTTCGATTTACTAATATTAGCAACTGAACTAGTATCAAATACTGAGGGGTTGCTATAAACACTAGTAAAGTACACATCAATAACATGTATATCCAATATACCTTTGTTCACTTTGCCATCCTTCTTATCCGCCAAATACTTGGGGCAGTTCCACTTCCAGTGACCAGTCCCTTTGCAGTAGAAGCACTTAGTCTCAGGCTCATGACCAGACTTGGGCTTGTTCACTTGAGCAGCAACTTGCTTGCCGTTCTTCTTGAAGTTCCCCTTCTTCCCTTTGCCATTTTCTTGAAACTAGTGGTCTTGTCAACCATCAACACTTGATGCTTTTCTTGATTTCTACCTTCGTCGATTTCAGCATCACGAAGAGCTTGGGAATCGTTTTCGTCATCCCTTGCATACTATAGTTCATCATGAAGTTTAACTTGGTGATAGTGACTAGAGAACTCTGTCAATCACTATCTTATCTGGAAGATTAACTCCCACTTGATTCAAGTGATTGTAGTACTCAGACATTCTGAGCACATGCTCACTAGCTGAGCAATTCTCCTCCATCTTGTAGGCAAAGTACTGTCAGAGGTCTCATACCTATCGACACGGGCATGAGTATGAAATACCAATTTCAACTCTTAGAACATCTTATATGCTCTGTGGCGTTCAAAACATTTTTGAAGTCCCGGTTCTAAGACGTAAAGCATGGTGCACTAAACTATCAAGTAGTCATCATACTGAGCTTTTGTCAAACGTTCATAACGTCTACATCTGCTCCTGCAATAGGTCTGTCACCTAGCGGTGCATCAAGGACATAATACTTCTGTGCAGCAATGAGGTTAATCCTCAGATCACGGACCAAGTCCGCATCATTGCTACTAACATCTTTCAACTTAGTTTTCTCTAGGAACATATCAAAATAAAACAGGGGAGCAAAACGCGAGCTATTGATCTACAACATAGATATGCTAATACTACCAGGACTAAGTTCATGATAAATTTAAGTTCAATTAATCATATTACTTAAGAACTCCCACTTAGATAGACATCCCTCTAATCATCTAAGTGATCACGTGATCCAAATCAACTAAACCATAACCGATCATCACGTGAAATGGAGTAGTTTTCAATGGTGAACATCACTATGTTGATCATATCTACTATATGATTCACGCTCGACCTTTCGGTCTCAGTGTTCCGAGGCCATATCTGCATATGGTAGGCTCGTCAAGTTTAACCTGAGTATTCTGTGTGTGCAAAACTGGCTTTCACCCGTTGTAGATGGACGTAGAGCTTATCACACCCGATCATCACGTGGTGTCTGGGCACGACGAACTTTGGCAACGGTGCATACTCAGGGAGAACACTTTTATCTTGAAATTTAGTGAGAGATCATCTTATAATGCTACCGTCAATCAAAACAAGATAAGATGCATAAAAGATAAACATCACATACAATCAATATAAGTGATATGATATGGCCATCATCATCTTGTGCTTTGTGATCTTCATCTCCGAAGCACCGTCATGATCACCATCGTCACCGGCGCGACACCTTGATCTCCATCGTAGCATCGTTGTCGTCTCGCCAATCTTATGCTTCTACGACTATCGCTACCTCTTAGTGATAAAGTAAAGCATTACAGGGTGATTGCATTGCATACAATAAAGCGACAACCATATGGCTCCTACCAGTTGCCGATAACTCGGTTACAAAACATGACCATCTCATACAATAAAATTTAGCAACATGCTTTGACCATATCACATCACAACATGCCCTGCAAAAACAAGTTAGACGACCTCTACTTTGTTGTTGCAAGTTTTACGTGGCTGCTATGGGCTGAGCAAGAACCATTCTTACCTACGCATCAAAACCACAACGATAGTTTGTCAAGTTGGTGCTGTTTTAACCTTCGCAAGGACCGGGCATAGCCACACTCGGTTCAACTAAAGTTGGAGAAACTGACACCCGCCAGCCACCTGTGTGCAAAGCACGTCGGTAGAACCAGTCTCGCGTAAGCGTACGCGTAATGTCGGTCCGGGCCGCTTCATCCAACAATACCGCCGAACCAAAGTATGACATGCTGGTAAGCAGTATGACTTATATTGCCCACAACTCACTTGTGTTCTACTCGTGCATATGACATCTATGCATAAAACCAAGCTCAGATGCCACTGTTGGGGAACGTAGTAATTTCAAAAAAAATCCTACGCACACGCAAGATCATGGTGATGCATAGCAACGAGAGGGGAGAGTGTTGTCCACGTACCCTCGTAGACCAAAAGCGGAAGCGTTAGCACAACGCGGTTGATGTAGTCGTACGTCTTCATGATCCGACCGATCAAGTACCGAACGCACGGCACCTCCGAGTTCAGCACACGTTCAGCCCGATGACGTCCCTCGAACTCCGATCCAGCCGATTGTTGATGGAGAGTTTCGTCAGCACGACGGCGTGATGACGATGATGATGTTCTACCGATGCAGGGCTTCGCCTAAGCACCGCTACAGTATTATCGAGGTGGACTATGGTGGAGGGGAGCACCGCACACGGCTAAAAGATCAAACGATCAATTGTTGTGTCTCTAGGGTGCCCCCTGCCCTCGTATATAAAGGAGCAAGGGGGGAGGTGCGGCGGGCCAGGAGGGGGCGCGCCAGGAGGAGTCCTACTCCCACCGGGAGTAGGACTCCCTCCCTTTTCCTTGTTGGATTAGGAGGGGAGGGGGAAATAGGCGGGAGAGAGGAAGGAAAGGGGGGGCGCCGCCCCCCTCTCCTTGTCCTAATCGAACTAGGGGGAGGGGCGCGCGGCCCTGCCCTGGCCGCCTCTCCTCTTCTCCACAAAAGCCCACTATGGCCTATTAAGCCCCCGGGGGGTTCCGGTAACCCCTCGATACTCCGGTAAAATCCCGATTTCACCCGGAACACTTCCGATATCCAAATATAGGCTTCCAATATATCAATCTTCATGTCACGACCATTTCGAGACTCCTCGTCATGTCCGTGATCACATCCGGGACTCCGAACAACCTTCGGTACATCAAAACTCATAAACTAATAATATAACCGTCATCGAAACTTTAAGCGTGCGGACCCTACGGGTTCGAGAACTATGTAGACATGACCGAGACACATCTCCGGTCAATAACCAATAGCGGAACCTGGATGCTCATATTGGCTCCCACATATTCTACGAAGATCTTTATCGGTCAGACCGCATAAACATGCGTTGTTCCCTTTGTCATCGGTATGTTACTTGCCCGAGATTCGATCGTCGGTATCTCAATACCTAGTTCAATCTCGTTACGGGCAAGTCTCTTTACTCGTTCTGTAATACATCATCCCACAACTAACTCATTAGTTGAATGCTTGCAAGGCTTAAGTGATGTGCATTACCGAGAGGGCCCAGAGATACCTCTCCGACAATCGGAGTGACAAATCCTAATCTCGAAATACGCCAACCCAACAAGTACCTTCGGAGACACCTGTAGAGCACCTTTATAATCACCCAGTTACGTTGTGACGTTTGGTAGCACACGAAGCGTTCCTCCGGTAAACGGGAGTTGCATAATCTCATAGTCATAGGAACATGTATAAGTCATGAAGAAAGCAATAGCAACATACTAAACGATCGAGTGCTAAGCTAACGGAATGGGTCAAGTCAATCACATCATTCTCCTAATGATGTGATCCCGTTAATCAAATGACAACTCATGTCTATGGCTAGGAAACGTAACCATCTTTTATCAACGAGCTAGTCAAGTAGAGGCATACTAGCGACACTCTGTTTGTCTATGTATTCACACATGTATCATGTTTCCGGTCAATACAATTCTAGCATGAATAATAAACATTTATCATGAAATAAGGAAATAAATAATAACTTTATTATTGCCTCTAGGGCATATTTCCTTCATGGAGCGCATCTGGTGTGCGAGCAGGAAAAGGGGATAAGGGAAAGGAGAGGATGCCTTCACTCGTGGGGAGAAGATAAAGGGGGAAGAGAGGGCATGTGGGTGGGGCCGACATGACGCGTGTCGCATGGACGAGCAGACTGTCAAATGAGCGTCGTGCATCCGGCTGTAGTCAAGTTGTTTCCTTTTTTAATGAAAAATGTCCCAATTGTAATGGATGGGCCCCGGTTTATATGAAAATCCGTCGTGTTTGCATGAATTTTGTCTAGTTAGTTGAAACCCGGCTTGAAATGTATGCGGGCAGCATTGGAAGGCTGCCTCTCACATCCGTGTCCACGGACTGGGCCCCCATCCGCATACAGATGCGGGAGCAAATTTGTGGATTAGCGTTGGAGATGCCCTAAGCAAATATGATCTCCTATACACCAGGGATGCGTCCGAACGCTATTTGGGCGTGTCCGTTTTAAACCATCATTTGTTTGTGTGCACAACTGTGACACCTTAATTTTCCAGTCGCATGTAGATGATTGGTGGGGATAGAGAGAGAAAAGAAAGAATAATCAAAAAAATAAAAGGTGGTGTGAGGTGGGCTGGATCTGACGTGGCGAACACCCGGAATGCCCTCATATCCTCCTGACATATGGACTGGATTTATGGGGTGCCAAACATGTCGGACGTATAGGGATGATTAGGGGATCCGATTGGGTAGCCTTTTCACTCTCTCCCTCTCATGTCCAGGTTGTCCGCCTGGGCATATAGAGAGGAAGTGAGGAGGGAGGTGGTCCAGATGCTCTAAGTCCTAACCCAAGCTAAGGGTTTTGCTCCTTCCTGAATTTCAAAATACTGAGCATGGTCAATTTAGTACATTTGTTAGTTATATGTTCAATGCGAATAAACCCAAGCAATTTAAACCTACAAGGGAAATTTGGCATGGAAATTCGGCCTCTCCCTCTACCTTTTTTGCTAGCAACCAAGGGGCCATTATGTCTCTTAAAATTTAAAATATCGGTTATCGCACCTCAATGTAATTGAGGTGGCACCATCAACCTCGAGGATGAACTAAATGTTATTCAGGGATGATAGCTTACTATTTATAATTCAAGTGCAACTGGAGCAGTTGAAATTTCAAAGTTGAATGCTTTGTCAAGCATAGGGTCAACGAGTGAACCACGAGAAATCATCTATTTTTTCTAGTAAGAGCTACCCACGAAGTGTCCGAGAAGTGGTAAAGAATACTATGCACATTCCAAATGAATCTGTCAAAATGAGATACTTAGGGATGCATACTGATGTTGGACATTAGAACAATGTTACTTTAAAATACTTTAGTGGGGTATTTGGGACAAAATTAAATGGTGGTTGGAGAAACTATTGTTAATTGGCAGTAAGGATGTATTTGATTAAGCCTATAGCACAAGCGATCCATCTTTATTCGACGACGTGTCTTAGACTACCTCGAGGGCATTGTGAACAAATCAATTCTCTTATATGCGAGTTCTGATGGGGCAGCAAGCAGGGAAAGAGGAAAGCAAGTTGGGTGTCATGGGAGGTTATGATTAGGCCAAAGACCTTAGAGGTTTGGGTTTCCAAGATCTGGAGATTTTTAACCTATTTCTCCTAGTCATACAATCATGGAGAATTGTGTGGTTACATTTGTCTCTTAGTGCCAGAATCTTACAAGCATCACAATTCCCGGACACTACAACTTTTGAGTGAATGCTTGGATCTCATCCTTTATAGATATGGCAATCAATTCTTGATGGTAGAGTTATTATGGCTCAGGGTGTTATTCATATTATTGGTGATGGCAAA
The DNA here is from genome assembly GCF_002575655.3 of Aegilops tauschii subsp. strangulata. Classification (NCBI taxonomy): domain Eukaryota; kingdom Viridiplantae; phylum Streptophyta; class Magnoliopsida; order Poales; family Poaceae; genus Aegilops; species Aegilops tauschii. Next base: position 237,268,374 of record NC_053039.3, on the reverse strand, counting down.
TTAACCAACATCTGGAAGCCGAATTTGATTCCTAGGTGTAACTGCCCAGAGAGTACCTATTTTTGCCGGTCATTTTATTTTTTGCATCATCATGACATCATCATCATGCTTTAAACTTGAAATGAGGTTGCTTAAACCCTCAAAACATTAAATCAAACAAAATCCTAATTTATTTTGGCCATTTTATCTATTAAGAATTAAATAAACCCCCTCTATTCTCTTTGTGGTGAATTTAATCTTGCTCTTGCTTCTTTATGTTGTACTGGATATTTTGGGAATCAATGAGATTATGACGCACGTCTAGTATATTCAAGAGATGCACGTAGTGACATTCTCGTGACTTTATGGATAATAGATTGGAACGACAAAGATCATGAGGTGATTGTTTAGTACAATTTTCGAGGTTATCTGAGGTGAAGGGTTGACCTATGGATCAAGATTAGAAAGACAAACGTAGAGGTGTGCCTAGATATATGTAACATCCCAAAATTCTAAATTTTGGAATGTTATATTAAATAAATATTTATGATTGTTTGTTTGAATGTGGTGTGATTGATTGTGTGAATTTGAGTGAAATTTGAAATTTTGGGAGTTTAATGAGAGGGAATAAAATGACTTTCCCAAACTTTCACCTTGCATTTATGGTCTCCATGAATTCAAATTCATTTCATCACAAAACACTAGAGTGAAGATGATACGACTTCTTCCATTTAAATAAATGAAAAGGGTTTTGAAAAGATTTGAATTCCATTTGGAAATATTTCAAATCCGAAACTTTATGCAACTCAATGATTTTCATGAGAGAAGATAAAATGACTTCTTCAAATTATATGAAATGAGTTGGAAGTTAAAAGAATCAAATTGAAAGTCATTTGGAAGTATTTTGAAACCCACTTTCAATTTAGGAGTTATTTGCCTTTTATTCAAATTATTTTTCTCCAATACTACAATATATGAAAAATAGGGTAAAATGATTCCCTACAATGAAAAATTGGATAAAGGTAAATTTGAAATCATTTTGGTATTTTTTAAAAATGATTTTTATTGGGTTTTAATGCAACAGTAGCATTGTTTGCTTTATTTAATTTTCTAAGGATTTTACTTGCCTCTGAAAATATGTTCACGTTTTAGGTTTTCTTTTTTTGAAGATTTTGATATATTATATGCCTATATTTTTTTATTTGTGTTTCTTTTATTGTCTGTGTTTTACTAAAGACAAAAATAAAGTCAACGGTCGAAGCCACCAAGACCCAGCCCACCTCTCTCTTCCCTCTGCCCAGCTGGCCTTTCCGGCCAGCCAGCCTACACCGCGCCCGAAAGGCTATGCGACGGTCGCCCGCTCCCCTCTCCCTCGCCCCTGTGCCGCTGACCGCCGGGCCCCACCGCCCGACCGCCCTCACCCGCGATCTTCTTCCTCCCCACGCCAGAGCCACACCCGAACGCCACCGGAATCCCGATCTTCACGGGATTCGATCTCTCGATCCGCCCCCTGCTCCAAGTCTCTCTCCCCTATATATACTCCTCCCCCTCGACCGATTCCGCCCCAAAGCCACCTCCTAGAACCCCCGCCTCCTTCTCAATTGCTCGCCGGAGCCGAGCGCCGCCGCCGCGCCATTGCCCCTGCCCCGCTTGTCCCCGACCACCTCAACCCCTCCCACCACCACCGAACGTCCCGCCGTCTACTGCTGCATCGCCTGGTGCACTCGCCGGAGCTCGAGGACCACCGGAGCGCCGTCACCGCCGGCACCCGATGCCATCCACCACCTCAACCTCACCGCCGACCTCCTCAGACCCCCTCCGATGACGCCACGACAACTGACAAGGTCGCCGTCGACTGCCGCACCCACTCGACGTCTCCACTGACTCCGCCGACGACCGGAGCGCCGACGACGACGACGTCCGAGCCACTCGCCGTCGACCTTCCCCGCGGTGAGCTCTCCACCCCCCCTCCACCGTCTGATCTAAAATAAAAACGTTAGATTAGATCGCTGAACGGGTAGGTTTGTTTATTAGATCGGTTCGGTATTGTTTATTCTACGGTTTAGATCGAACCGGCCTCTACGGTTTTCTTTTAGCCGCACCATATGCCGATTTTCCTAAGTAGCGGTTGTTCACCGTTTAGCTTCCGCAGTTCACACTCGCATCGAATCAGAATCTGACACGTGGCCATAGCCGATCTGTAGCGTTTTCGTTTTTGTTTTAGTTTCTGTTTTAAAAACAGAATAGTTCTGATTGTAGCATATTTATATTATATTTTATTTTAAATTAGTTTTATTACGAAAACAGTATTATTTTGCTTATGTAGTTGTTTTGGTCATATAATTAGTGTTTTTAATTATTTTTAGTTAATTCCTTTTGTAACTTTTTACATGTTGTTATACGTTTCTGTTAGACATTAGTAGATGAATTTTTAAAATTAGTTATTAGTATTTAGCTGCTGTTTTTGTTTTTGATTGCTTAGCTCATGGTTTAGTTAATAGAAATAGTTTTATTCCTTTTTAAAGTAATTCTTGTTGCCACTTCAATATCTGTTGTTATCGATTCTATATTTAGAAGTAAATTAGTTTTCATAATCATTTTAGTATTGTTTATTATTGTCTTAGTGCTTTGTTAGTTGTTATAGTTTTTCTAGTGTTAACTAGATAATTATAGTAGTTTTATATTAGTTCTTTTTGCTAGTTATTAAGTTCGTAAATTATTTTCTGTTGTTGCATTAGAATTATATTTTCTTTGCTGTAGTTATTAGAGTAATTTAGTGTTGCTACGAGAGTATTGTCTGTTATTGTGTGAGTTGGTTTCTCCCTTGCTTTCTTGAAGTTTTCTTTGGAATTCTATTTGGTTTTCTTTGACTTAATTATTGTTTTATTTATTGCTTTTTGATTGTTATTTTGATTGCTAGTATTGTTTGCTAGGATTATTGCTTATGTGAGTACAATGTTTGACTATATAGATTTTCTGGGAGTGACGAATAGTTTATCAAAGATTCCGAGAGCGTTATTATCTTCATCAGTAATACCAGGCAAGTTCACTTTGACCATGTTTTTCATGCCTATATTTTTATTGCATTTAGTGTCACCATCCATAATCCCTCCAGTAGGTATATTGACTTTAGTTGAGTAGAATGCATGAGGTAGGAACCCATCTTCCTGTTATCAAGCCCTGGACGTATATAGTTTTAATGCTACGCTATTGTAGACGGGGTTTGGTATGAGTGCTCGGGAGTGGTGTGAAGGACTCTACGTCAATGACGACAACTCCATGATGGCATCTGCAAGGACTGCATCTTCAAGACTTCAAGACTCAAGACAATAATTCAATATACATCTGGGTGGAGAACATCTGGGTGGAGAATGGTTAAGAAGGGTACATTGGTGCGTCCAGTACTCAGTGATTCCGGAGAAGCGCCGTGATATCATGCGGAAAGCTCCACCCAGGCTCAAAGAGACGGAAGAATACTTCATGCCCGGAAGCTTACCTGTGCAACCGCAAGTCACTATGGGCTCTGGCTTGGTTGACCTTAGTGGTGACTCTGGCTGGGACAGTGCTAGCAGATGTAGAACTACGGTAGGATTGGATGAGCACCGGACAGTGGTCAGAGGACCTCTTCGGAAGACCATGTTTCGGTCATCTTGTTCTCAAACACCGTGAAGTGCGAGAACGTAAAAAGAGGGATCGGATCTTGCGGGTAAAGTGTATAAACCTCTGCAGTGGGTTAAAACCTAATCGATTAGCCGTGTCCCCGGTTACGGACAATTTGAGTCTCTGGACTTGGATCTATCTTGGAACTCTCAACACTGGACTAATAACTTAATTGGGGGCAACTTATGATGATATGGGCTATGAGACATTGGTTGGCGGAACCATGTCATGATAGAAAACTCTGTAGTAAAGACTCCTGGTATTCCTTTAATGTAGGGAAAATAAAACCAGCTTTTACGCAAACAAAACTCAGATACAGAGCCACAAAGCCATATTGCATATAGTATAGTTTATCATCTGTTTTTCTTATAGTGATCTTGTCGGTACATTCAATGTACTGACCTACACGGCTGCAATGTATCATGTTGCAGGATTTTATACGACGAGTGAGTTTCGTTGATTGGGTTACGGTCTACACTCAACCTGCCGATGGCGTTGATGGGACTCCACACCCGATTGTTTGTTTCCGCTAAGGCTTATGAGGTATATATCAGTTTTACGTTATTTATATATGTGATTGCACTTTGATATATACATTGATGTACTATGTGTGCCAGCATACTGATCCAAGGATGACACAGATACACAGAGACTTGACCGTCTGAGGTCGGGTCGCTACAGATATGGTATCAAAGCACATGTTGACTGTAGGACGTGACCCTAGAAACTGGAAAGCCCTAGGATCGGATATCTCTAAAATTTTATTTTCAAAAAAGATTCTTACTTCTCATCTTTTCCGATTTTATCAAATAATCCCGCGTATCTCAAATAGTTAGAGTATTCCCTTTCGACCACTCTGAGGATCAACTGAATCCACTCTGAGAAGGACCAAATATCGGACAAATGATGACCAATTCAGAGTAAATAAGATTTTACCATACATTTCAGAGAAAGAGGCTACAACCGTTGAAGACTCTGAACACTCGAAGAAATTGAAGACCATGAAGAAATCCAAGTACTTATTTGGCCTTTAGGAGACCAATCCCCCCGTTATATACTTACGTTAGATGCGCCAATTTGTGAGCTGTCATTTGTTTGATGTTTTTCCGACAGCCACAAATAAAACCAGTTTTCAAAACTATATTGTTTGTATTGTGACCCTTGGACCCAATAGAGGATGAATGAAGATGGAGTTGTATTTCCGAGATCAATGACACAGCCGGAGGTAGCACAATGGATACGGAACATGGAATACCGCATGAAGGAGCACCGTATTGAAGGAGAGTATATGATTCCATACACCTTACGGCGCATCACACAAGGTGCTGCAACATGGCGAGAGATACATCAAGCTATACAAGGATGGAATGGAGCAAATGCTTGGGAAGAATACAAGACGATTCTACCGAGGCCTCGTTTTATCCAGAAGCCCGGTGACAGTAAAATGAAGCAAACTTGTGCATGCAAGATATGTGGAGAAATAGGACACACCCAGGAGGAACACAAGGATGGATGCCCACATTATGAGGAGAATCACCCAGCCGAAGAATGCCCGACTAGGCAGGTGACTTATTTCTTGTGTGAAGGGACTACGCACTACCCTGCTCAGTGTAATATTGACCCCAAGGTACAACAAGTTACGAAGCAGCAGAAAGAGCCCGCAGGGAAAGTTTAGAAGAACCTGTGATAAAGGAAGTTGTTGAAGACCCTGGAGAAGGCCTAATCAGATTTTACTCCAACGCTTGCTATTCATGTGGAGAAGAAGGACATCATTCCCGGTATTGCACGAAGGAAAGAGAAGAGTATCTCGGAGACTTCCCGATAGCAGAAGTGAATTTTGACCCTGGGGAAGTAGAAGCTCTGATCATTACGGAGAAACCCAGGAAGAGAAAACGAAGGCATCCCCAGAACAACCCAATTTCTGCAGAGAAGGACCTGAGTCATATCACTTGTTACAGGTGCAAGGATTTAGGTCATTACGCTAGTAAATGTCCAGAAAAGAAGCCTAGAATCCAAGGAGCCTACATAATCACAAAGAAGCCCCGAGACATGTCGGAAGTCATTTGTTTTCGCTGCAAGGAAGCAGGACATTTTGCTAGGGAATGTTCAGATGAGATGAAAGCTGGAGCTGAGTAGTTGAGAGTTTGATATGGATAATAAGAGTAGTAGGAAGCAATTTCATTTTCATAAGTTCGATGAGTTGAATTATGTAATGGAATCCTCAGAGTTTGTAATGAATTCATGAATCAATAAAGTTAATGTGTTATGATTTCATATCACTACTGGAATTAGCTTATTTGTCGTCTTCCAATTCTTTCCCGTCTACTGGCTGACGGCAAAGAAGCTCTTCGCCGTCCGCTTACAGAAAACGGACGACAAAGAACTGGTTGATGGCAAAGAAGGTCTTTGCTATCAGCCAATTCTTTGTCGTCTGCTAGCGGGCGGCAAAGAATCTTTGCCGTCAGCTGGCGGACGGCAAAGAGAGAGGTAGGCCCCACTAACAAGCTGCTCAGAAAAAACCTAACGGCCCCCTCTTTGTCGTCTGCTAGTGGACGACAAAGAACAAAAAAGCAGACGGCAAATGGGGGCGGACGGCAAAGAATTGACCTAACTAATGGAGCCCCACCCCGCCCCTCTCTCTCTCTCTGTTTCTGTCTCCTCCCCGACGACCACCGCCACCCGCCGCCGCCCCCGCCACCCGCCGCCGCCCCCACCACCCGCCGCCGCCCCCTTGTCCCGCCACCCACCCACCCACCGCCCCTCGCTCCGTCGCCCCGACCACCCGCCGCCCCCCCCCCCTTGCCCCACCACACGCAGCCGCCCCCTTGCCCCATCGCCCCGCCGCCCGAACGGCCCACCGCCGCAGCGCCCCGCCGCCCCCACCACCTGCCCACCACCCCGGCGCCACCGTCGCCCCCGGAGCCACCGCCCCGGAGCCCTGCGGCCCCCGTCGCCACCGCCACCCTCCCGCTGCGAAGCCCCGGCCAACGCCATCTCCGGTGAGTTTTTTTCTTCTGTTTTTTGCTGTTTAATTGTTAGATTAGACTAGATATGTGTTAGTGTTAGATTTAGTGCTAGATTATATTAGATTAGACTAGTGCATGGGTTTTAGTTAATTAGTTATATAATTAAAAGAAGTAGAAAAAAGATGAAAAAAGAAGAAGAAGAAAAGAAGAATATGTAGAAGGGGGAAGAAGAAGAAGAAGAGGAGGAGGAGGAGAAGAGAAGAAGAAGAAAAAGAAGAAGAGGAGAAGATGAGAAGAAGAAGAGGGAAAAGGAAAATAAGGAAGAAATAAAAGAAGAAGAAGAAGAAGAAGAAGAAGAAGAAGAAGAAGAAGAAGAAGAAGAAGAAGAAGAAGAAGAAGAAGAAGAAGAAGAAGAAGAAGAAGAGAAGGAAAGAAGAAGAAGAAGAAGAAGAAGAAGAAGAAGAAGAAGAAGAAGAAGAAGAAGAAGAAGAAGAAGAAGAAGAAGAAAGGAAATAAGAAGAAGAAGAAGAAGAAGAAGAAGAAGAAAGGAAAGAAGAAGAAGAACAAGAAGAAGAAGAAGAAAGGAAATAAGAAGAAGAAGAAGAAGAAGAAGAAGAAGAAGAAGAAGAAGAAGAAGAAGAAGAAGAAGAAGAAGAAGAAGAAGAAGAAGAAGAAGAAGAAGAAGAAGAAGAAGAAGAAAGGAAAGAAGAAGAAGAAGAAGAAGAAGAAGAAGAAGAAGAAGAAGAAGAGAAGGAAAGAAGAAGAAGGAGAGAAGGAAACACCCCGACCGCCTGGCCCCCTGACCCCGACCCCGACCCCGAAACAGCACCCCGACCCCGACACGGCACCCCAACCCCCTGACCACTGACCCCGACACCCCGACCCCAATACCACACCCCGACACCCCGACCCCGATACGACACCCCAACCCCGAAATAGCACCCCGACCCCGACACGACACCCCCGACACCCCGACCCTCGACACCTCCCGAAAAGGTGCTCTTTGGCCTTCCAGAGGCCGACGGGGTCATATATTTGTGAATTATGAGTTAGGTCGTATATTTTTCGATTTTGTTATGCAAAACATCATATATATTTGTGTTGATCGGGTGTATTTAAATGTGTAGTTGTTTCGTCGCTGCGAGGGTGTGGTGTTTGACGACCCCCTGTGCGTTCAACGAGCTCCGCCCCTGCGTTTCTTGGTGAGCACAAATGACATCTCCTCCTCCCCCCTTCATTTGCTCTGTTCCGGTCTTCGTGCCGATGAAACTTGCTAGCTATAGGTGTCAATCATCAGTATGCGTAACCACTATGTGTCTCTTGTTCGAAAGGGTTACATCTATAAATATGCATGCATTTGCATATTTATAATCGTGATTCTTTCGAATTGTCCAACGTTATCCATAGACAGCCCGAGTATGTGTAGATTGGGTTCGTTTTCCCATATGCTCTGCTCCGGATCCGATGCAGAATTTCGTCAGTGCCTCCCTGTTGTTCTCCGGGTACACATCCTCTCTGCTTATTGCCGAGACGTGTATCAGGAGAACAGCGGGGAGGTGTTGCCGAAATTTTGCGTCGGATCCGGAGCAGAGCATGGGAAAACGAACCCAATCTACACATACTCGGGTGGGATTAGGACCTATCTTTACCTATTAGCGTGTAGGTTGCATGCACGTAATAAAACTGACAAACTCCATTAACTGATGGATATGGTTTGCTTAATTATGTATATATTTCTTGTGTGCCCAGTAGGAAGTCAATATGAGTGATCGTGCATGGATGTACACCGGTTACACTAGTCAAAAAGTGTAGGGAATCGTAGCATAATTTTAAAATTTTCCTACGCTCACCAAGATGCATCTATGGAGTGTACTAGCAACGAGGGGAAGGGAGTGCATCTACATACCCTTGTAGATCGCGAGCGGAAGCGTTCCAATGAACGTGGATGACGGAGTCGTACTCGCCGTGATCCAAATCACCGATGACCGAGTGCCGAACGGACGGCACCTCCGCGTTCAACACACGTACGGTGCAGCGACGTCTCCTCCTTCTTGATCCAGCAAGGGGGAAGGAGAGGTTGATGGAGATCCAATAGCACGACGGCGTGGTGGTGGATGTAGCGGGTCTCCGGCAGGGCTTCGCCAAGCTGCTGCAAGAGAGAGAGAGGTGTTGCAGGGGAGGAGGGAGGCGCCCAAGGCTGTAGGTTGCTGCCCTCCCTCCCCCCCTTTATATAGGCCCCCTGGGGGGCGCCGGCCCTAGAGATGAGATCTCATGGGGGGCGGCGGCCACAAGGGGGGAAGGGGTTGCCTTGCCCCCCAAGGCAAAGGGGAACTCCCCCCTAGGGTTCCCAACCCTAGGCGCATGGGGGGAGGCCCAAGGGGGGCGCCCCAGCCCACTAAGGGCTGGTTCCCTTCCACTTTCAGCCCACGGGGCCCTCCGGGATAGGTGGCCCCACCCGGTGGACCCCCGGGACCCTTCCGGTGGTCCCGGTACAATACCGGTAACCCCCGAAACTTTCCCGGTGGCCGAAACTTGACTTCCTATATATAATTCTTCACCTCCGGACCATTCCGGAACCTCTCGTGACGTCCGGGATCTCATCCGGGACTCCGAACAACTTTCGGGTTTCCGCATACATATATCTTTACAACCCTAGCGTCACCGGACCTTAAGTGTGTAGACCCTATGGGTTCGGGAGACATGCAGACATGACCGAGACGCCTCTCCGGTCAATAACCAACAGCGGGATCTGGATACCCATGTTGGCTCCCACATGTTCCACGATGATCTCATCGGATGAACCATGGTGTCGAGGATTCAATCAATCCGTATGCAATTCCCTTTGTCAATCGGTATGTTACTTGCCCGAGATTCGATCGTCGGTATCCCAATACCTTGTTCAATCTCGTTACCGGCAAGTCTCTTTACTCGTACCGCAATGCATGATCCCGTGACTAACGCCTTAGTCACATTGAGCTCATTATGATGATGCATTACCGAGTGGGCCCAGAGATACCTCTCCGTCACACGGAGTGACAAATCCCAGTCTCGATCCGTGCCAACCCAACAGACACTTTCGGAGATACCCGTAGTGCACCTTTATAGTCACCCAGTTACGTTGTGACGTTTGGCACACCCAAAGCACTCCTACGGTATCCGGGAGTTGCATGATCTCATGGTCTAAGGAAAAGATACTTGACATTGGAAAAGCTCTAGCAAACGAAACTACACGATCTTTTATGCTATGCTTAGGATTGGGTCTTGTCCATCACATCATTCTCCTAATGATGTGATCCCGTTATCAATGACATCCAATGTCCATAGTCAGGAAACCATGACTATCTGTTGATCAACGAGCTAGTCAACTAGAGGCTTACTAGGGACACGTTGTGGTCTATGTATTCACACATGTATTACGATTTCCGGACAATACAATTATAGCATGAATAATAGACAATTACCATGAACAAAGAAATATAATAATAACCATTTATTATTGCCTCTAGGGCATATTTCCAACAGTCTCCCACTTGCACTAGATTCAATAATCTAGTTGCATTGTGATGAATCAAACACCCATTGCGTCCTGGTGTTGATCATGTTTTGCCCTAGGGAGAGGTTTAGTCAACGGATCTGCTACATTCAGGTCCGTATGTACTTTACAAATATCTATGTCTCCATTTCGAACACTTTCACGAATGGAGTTGAAGTGATGCTTGATATGCCTGGTCTTCCTGTGAAACCTGGGCTTCTTCGCAAGGGCAATAGCTCCAGTGTTGTCACAGAAGAGAGTCATCGGGCCCGACGCATTGGGAATCACCCCTAGGTCGGTAATGAACTCCTTCATCCAGACTGCTTCCTGTGCTGCCTCCGAGGCTGCCATGTACTCCGCTTCACATGTAGATCCCTCCACGACGCTTTGCTTGCAACTGCACCAGCTTACTGCTCCTCCATTCAAAATATACACGTATCCGGTTTGTGACTTCGAGTCATCCAGATCTGTGTCGAAGCTAGCGTCGACGTAACCCTTTACGACGAGCTCTTCGTCACCTCCATAAACGAGAAACATATCCTTAGTCCTCTTCAGGTACTTCAGGATATTCTTGACCGCTGTCCAGTGTTCCTTGCCAGGATTACTTTGGTACCTTCCTACCAAACTTACGGCAAGGTTTACATCAGGTCTGGTACACAGCATGGCATACATAATAGACCCTATGGCCGAGGCATAGGGGATGACACTCATCTCTTCTATATCTTCTGCCGTGGTCGGGCATTGAGCCGTGCTCAATTGCACACCTTGCAATACAGGCAAGAACCCCTTCTTGGACTGATCCATACTGAACTTCTTCAATATCTTGTCAAGGTATGTACTCTGTGAAAGACCAATGAGGCGTCTTGATCTATCTCTATAGATCTTGATGCCTAATATATAAGCAGCTTCTCCAAGGTCCTTCATTGAAAAACACTTATTCAAATAGGCCTTTATACTTTCCAAGAATTCTACATCATTTCCCATCAATAGTATGTCATCCACATATAATATGAGAAATGCTACAGAGCTCCCACTCACTTTCTTGTAAACACAGGCTTCTCCATAAGTCTGTGTAAACCCAAACGCTTTGATCATCTCATCAAAGCGAATGTTCCAACTCCGAGATGCTTGCACCAGCCCATAGATTGAGCGCTGGAGCTTGCACACTTTGTTAGCATTCTTAGGATCGACAAAACCTTCCGGCTGTATCATATACAACTCTTCCTTAAGGAAGCCATTAAGGAATGCCGTTTTGACGTCCATCTGCCATATCTCATAATCATAGTATGCGGCAATTGCTAACATGATTCGGACGGACTTCAGCTTCGCTACGGGTGAGAAGGTCTCATCGTAGTCAACCCCTTGAACTTGTCGATAACCCTTAGCGACAAGGCGAGCTTTGTAGATGGTCACGTTACCATCTGCGTCCGTCTTCTTCTTAAAGATCCATTTGTTTTCTATGGCTCGCCGCTCATCGGGCAAGTCAGTCAAAGTCCATACTTTGTTTTCATACATGGATTCTATCTCGGATTTCATGGCTTCTAGCCATTTGTCGGAATCCGGGCCCGCCATCGCTTCTTCATAGTTCGAAGGTTCACCGTTGTCTAACAACATGATTTTCAGGACAGGGTTGCCGTACCACTCTGGTGCGGAACGTGTCCTTGTGGACCTATGAAGTTCAGTAACTTGATCCGAAGCTTCATGATCATCATCATTAACTTCCTCCCCAGTCGGTATAGGCACCACAGGAACATTTTCCCGCGCTGCGCTACTTTCCGGTTCGGAAGGGGTGACTATCACCTCATCAAGTTCCACTTTCCTCCCACTCAATTCTTTCGAGAGAAACTCCTTCTCTAGAAAGGACCTGTTCTTGGCAACGAAGATCTTGCCTTCGGATCTAAGGTAGAAGGTGTACCCAATAGTTTCCTTAGGGTATCCTATGAAGACGCATTTTTCCGATTTGGGTTCGAGCTTTTCAGGTTGAAGTTTCTTGACATAAGCATCGCATCCCCAAACTTTTAGAAACGACAGCTTAGGTTTCTTCCCAAACCATAATTCATACGGTGTCGTCTCAACGGATTTTGACGGATCCCTATTTAAAGTGAATGCGGCAGTCTCTAAAGCATAACCCCAAAATGAGAGCGGTAAATCGGTAAGAGACATCATAGATCGCACCATATCCAATAGAGTGCGATTACGACGTTCGGACACACCATTTCTCTGAGGTGTTCCAGGCGGCGTGAGTTGTGAAACTATTCCACATTTCCTTAAGTGTGTACCAAATTCGTGACTTAAATATTCTCCACCACGATCTGATCGTAAGAATTTTATTTTCCTGTCACGTTGATTCTCAACTTCACTCTGAAATTCCTTGAACTTTTCAAAGGTTTCAGACTTGTGTTTCATTAGGTAGACATACCCATATCTACTTAAATCATCAGTGAGAGTGAGAACATAACGATATCCTCCGCGAGCCTCAACACTCATTGGACCGCACACATCGGTATGTATGATTTCCAATAAGTTGGTTGCTCGCTCCATTGTTCCGGAGAACGGAGTCTTGGTCATCTTACCCATGAGGTATGGTTCGCACGTGTCAAATGATTCGTAATCAAGAGACTCCAAAAGTCCATCTGCATGGAGCTTCTTCATGCGCTTGACACCAATGTGACCAAGGCGGCAGTGCCACAAGTATGTGGGACTATCGTTATCAACTTTACATCTTTTGGTATTCACACTATGAACATGTGTAACATCACGTTCGAGATTCATCAAAAATAAACCATTGACCAGCGGGGCATGACCATAAAACATATCTCTCAAATAAATAGAACAACCATTATTCTCGGATTTAAATGAGTAGCCATCTCGAATTAAACGAGATCCAGATACAATGTTCATGCTCAAAGCTGGCACTAAATAACAATTATTGAGGTTTAAAACTAATCCCGTGGGTAGATGCAGAGGTAGCGTGCCGACGGCGATCACATCGACCTTGGAACCATTCCCGACGCGCATCGTCACCTCGTCCTTTGCCAGTCTCCGTTTATTCCGTAGTTCCTGCTTTGAGTTACAAATATGAGCAACCGCACCGGTATCAAATACCCAGGAGCTACTACGAGTACTGGTAAGGTACACATCAATTACTTGTATATCACATATACCTTGGGTGTTGCCGGCCTTCTTCTTGTCCGCTAAATATTTGGGGCAGTTCCGCTTCCAGTGACCACTTCCCTTGCAATAAAAGCACTCAGTCTCGGGCTTGGGTCCATTCTTTGACTTCTTCCCAGTAACTGGTTTACCGGGCGCGGCAACTCCCTTGCCGTCCTTCTTGAAGTTCTTCTTACCCTTGCCCTTCTTGAACTTAGTGGTTTTATTCACCATCAACACTTGATGTTCTTTTCTGATCTCCCCTTCCGCTGATTTCAGCATTGAATATACCTTGGGAATGGTCTTTTCCATCCCCTGCATATTGTAGTTCATCACAAAGCTCTTGTAGCTTGGTGGAAGCGACTGGAGGATTCTGTCAATGACTGCGTCATCCGGGAGATTAACTCCCAGCTGAGACAAGCGGTTATGCAACCCAAACATTCTGAGTATGTGCTCACTAACAGACCTGTTCTCCTCCATTTTACAGCTGAAGAACTTGTCGGAGACATCATATCTCTCGACCCGGGCATGAGCTTGAAAAACCATTTTCAGCTCCTCGAACATCTCGTATGCTCCATGTTTCTCAAAACGCTTTTGGAGACTCGGTTCTAAGCTGTAAAGCATGCCGCACTGAACGAGGGAGTAATCATCAGCACGTGATTGCCAAGCGTTCATAACGTCTTGGTTCTCTGGGATTGGTGCTTCACCTAGCGGTGCTTCTAAGACATAATCTTTCTTGGCTACTATGAGGATGATCCTCAGGTTTCGGACCCAGTCCGTATAGTTGCTGCCATCATCTTTCAGCTTGGTTTTCTCTAGGAACGCGTTGAAATTGAGGACAACGTTGGCCATTAGATCTACAAGACATAGTGTAAAGATTTTAGACTAAGTTCATGATAATTGAGTTCATCTAATCAAATTATTTAATGAACTCCCACTCAGATAGACATCCCTCTAGTCATCTAAGTGATACATGATCCGACTTTAACTAGGCCGTGTCCGATCATCACGTGAGACGGACTAGTCAAGATCGGTGAACATCTCCATGTTGATCGTATCTTCTATACGACTCATGCTCGACCTATCGGTCCTCCGTGTTCCGAGGCCATGTCTGTACATGCTAGGCTCGTCAAGTCAACCTAAGTGTATTGCGTGTGTTCCGAGGCCATGTCTGTACATGCTAGGCTCGTCAACACCCGTTGTATTCGAACGTTAGAATCTATCACACCCGATCATCACGTGGTGCTTCGAAACAACGAACCTTCGCAACGGTGCACAGTTAGGGTGAACACTTTCTTGAAATTATTATAAGGGATCATCCTACTTGCTATCGTCGTTCTAAGCAAATAAGATGCAAAAACATGATAAACATCACATGCAATCAAATAGTGACATGATATGGCCAATATCATCATGCTCCTTTGATCTCCATCTTCGGGGCACCATGATCATCTTCGTCACCGGCATGACACCATGATCTCCATCATCATGATCTCCATCATTGTGTCTTCATGAAGTCGTCACGCCAACGATTACTTCTACTTGTATGGCTAACGCGTTTAGCAACAAAGTAAAGTAAATTACATGGCGTTATTCAATGACACGCAGGTCATGCAAAATAATAAAGACAACTCCTATGGCTCCTGCCGGTTGTCATACTCATCGACATGCAAGTCGTGATTCCTATTACAAGAATATGATCAATCTCATACATCACATATATCATTCATCACATCTTCTGGCCATATCACATCACATAGCACTTGCTGCAAAAACAAGTTAGACGTCCTCTAATTGTTGTTGCAAGTTTTTACGTGGTTTGTAGGTTTCTAGCAAGAACGTTTTCTTACCTACGTATGACCACAACGTGATTTGCCAATTTCTATTTACCCTTCATAAGGACCCTTTTCATCGAATCCGTTCCGACTAAAGTAGGAGAGACAGACACCCGCTAGCCACCTTATGCAACTAGTGCATGTCAGTCGGTGGAACCAGTCTCACGTAAGCGTACGTGTAAGGTCGGTCCGGGCCGCTTCATCCTACAATGCCGCCGAAACAAGAAACGACTAGTAGCGGCAAGAAGAATTGGCAAACTCAACGCCCACAACTGCTTTGTGTTCTACTCGTGCATAGTAACTACGCATAGGCCTGGCTCATGATGCCACTGTAGGGAATCGTAGCATAATTTTAAAATTTTCCTACGCTCACCAAGATGCATCTATGGAGTGTACTAGCAACGAGGGGAAGGGAGTGCATATACATGCCCTTGTAGATCGCGAGCGGAAGCGTTCCAATGAACGTGGATGACGGAGTCGTACTCGCCGTGATCCAAATCACCGATGACCGAGTGCCGAACGGACGGCACCTCCGCGTTCAACACACGTACGGTGTAGCGACGTCTCCTCCTTCTTGATCCAGCAAGGGGGAAGGAGAGGTTGATGGAGATCCAACAGCACGACGGCGTGGTGGTGGATGTAGCGGGTCTCCGGCAGGGCTTCGCCAAGCTTCTGCAAGAGAGAGAGAGGTGTTGCAGGGGAGGAGGGAGGCGCCCAAGGCTGTAGGTTGCTGCCCTCCCTCCCCCCCTTTATATAGGCCCCCTGGGGGGCGCCGGCCCTAGAGATGAGATCTCATGGGGGGGGCGGCGGCCACAAGGGGGGGAAGGGGTTGCCTTGCCCCCCAAGGCAAGGGGGAACTCCCCCCCCCCCTAGGGTTCCCAACCCTAGGCGCATGGGGGGAGGCCCAAGGGGGGCACCCCAGCCCACTAAGGGCTGGTTCCCTTCCACTTTCAGCCCACCGGGCCCTCCGGGATAGGTGGCCCCACCCGGTGGACCCCCGGGACCCTTCCGGTGGTCCCGGTACAATACCGGTAACCCCCGAAACTTTCCCGGTGGCCGAAACTTGACTTCCTATATATAATTCTTCACCTCCGGACCATTCCGGAACCTCTCGTGACGTCCGGGATCTCATCCGGGACTCCAAACAACTTTCGGGTTTCCGCATACATATATCTCTACAACCCTAGCGTCACCGGACCTTAAGTGTGTAGACCCTACGGCTTCGGGAGACATGCAGACATGACCGAGACGCCTCTCCGGTCAATAACCAACAGCGGGATCTGGATACCCATGTTGGCTCCCACATGTTCCACGATGATCTCATCGGATGAACCACGGTGTTGAGGATTCAATCAATCCGTATGCAATTCCCTTTGTCAATCGGTATGTTACTTGCCCGAGATTCGATCGTCGGTATCCCAATACCTTGTTCAATCTCGTTACCGGCAAGTCTCTTTACTCGTACCGCAATGCATGATCCCGTGACTAACGCCTTAGTCACATTGAGCTCATTATGATGATGCATTACCGAGTGGGCCCAGAGATACCTCTCCGTCACACGAAGTGACAAATCCCAGTCTCGATCCGTGCCAGCCCAACAGACACTTTCGGAGATACCCGTAGTGCACCTTTATAGTCACCCAGTTACGTTGTGACGTTTGGCACACCCAAAGCACTCCTACGGTATCCGGGAGTTGCACGATCTCATGGTCTAAGGAAAAGATACTTGACATTGGAAAAGCTCTAGCAAACGAAACTACACGATCTTTTATGCTATGCTTAGGATTGGGTCTTGTCCATCACATCATTCTCCTAATGATGTGATCCCGTTATCAATGACATCCAATGTCCATAGTCAGGAAACCATGACTATCTGTTGATCAACGAGCTAGTCAACTAGAGGCTTACTAGGGACACGTTGTGGTCTATGTATTCACACATGTATTACGATTTCCGGACAATACAATTATAGCATGAATAATAGACAATTACCATGAACAAAGAAATATAATAATAACCATTTATTATTGCCTCTAGGGCATATTTCCAACAAAAAGTTTGGACCGAGGAATGTTTAACAAAAACCAAGGGGTTTGTTAGAGCCGCATTTGCAAATGGCCAGGAATTAAGCTAGTGCCCCTGTGTCCGGTGCGACAACTATAAAATGAGGGACGAGCTCGAAATGAGTACAGACCTGCAGAAGTTTGGTTTTACGCTTGGTTACACGGTCTGGACATTACATGGTGAGTCTGCCCAACGTGCCAGAGCCGAGGTGGTTCGTCGTCGCACCGACGAGCATGGTACCGGGATGGAAGACATGGTGCAAGACTTTGACGATGCTCGGGACTCGGACAAGGAGATGGAGGAATCTGCAAAGGCCTTCACTGAAATGTTGGAGTCCTCAAAACGTCCTCTCCACGAGCACACTGAGCTTTGTCAGCTGGATGCCATCTCACAAATAATGGCTTTGAAGGCTCAATTCAACTTGGGCAGAGAATGCTACGACGCGATGATGACAGTATTCGGATGGTTTCTACCCAAAGGCCATGTGCTACCTCCAAACCTATACCAGTCAGACAAAATCCTCCGTGCTCTTAAGATGCCCTATGAGAAGATACATGCCTGTGAGAAAGGATGTGTCTTATTTAGGCTTCAGTATGAGGACTTGAACTATTGTCCCATTTGCAAGTCTTCCAGGTATGTTGTGGTAGACAACGGTATGGGTGAGAAGACACAGACCAAAATACTCGTTAATGTTCTTCGGTATATGCCAATCGTACCAAGACTTCAATGTCTTTTCATGGTCAAAGAGACGGCCAGCCAGATGACATGGCACAAAACGGGCAAAAGAACCGAACTAGATGCAGATGGGAATGTGATGATGGTGCACACATCGGATGGTGAAGCGTGGAAGCGCTTCGATGCATTACATAAGGAAAGAACGGCATATCCAAGGCATCCTCGAGTCGCGTCAGCACGGATGGGTTCAGTGTGTTTGGTCAGACGGCAGCCCACTACAGTTGTTGGCCCATGTTTGTCATTCCACTCAATCTCCCCCCCCCCCGGGCAGATTATGCAAAGAAAGAACATTTTCCTGACGTTGATAATTCCAGGGCCCAACTATCCGGGGAAGAATATGAATGTGTACATGCAGCCGCTTAAGGACGAATTGCAAGAAGCTTGGGATAATGGGTTCAATACATACGACGCCTTTAGCAAACAGAACTTCATAATGCGTGCTTGGTACATGTACTCGATGCATGACTTGCCGGCGTATGCGCTATTCGTTGGCTGGTGTGTGCATGGAAGGTTCCCGTGCCCCACATGCAAGGGAGCTCTTGAGTTTCGTTGGCTGACAGCAGGGCACAAGTATACTTGCTTCGACTTGCATAGACCGTTTCTAGATCCTCGCCATAAGTTCAGGAAAGACAAGAAGAACTTCATCAAAGGTAGAGTTGTCAAACACTCCGCACCACCTGCGTTGACAGGCCAACAGACCCTAGATCAGTTAAACGCTCTCGAGCCAGATCCAGAGCATCCAGGGTATTTCAAGGGGTATAATAAGGAACACGCCTGGACTCACAAGACATGCTTGTGGGATCTGCCTTACTTCAAGGACCTCCTTTGCCCACACAACATCGACGTGATGCACACTGAAAAGAATATCGCGGAAGCCATTTTTGGTACATTGTTCGGCATAGAGGGGAAATCAAAGGATAATACTAAGGCTAGAGTCGATCAAGAGGAGCTATGTGATAGATCGTTACAAAACATGCAAGAACCGAAAGGAAAGCGGAACTGGACGAAGCCAAAGGCAAGGTTCAATCTTGGAAGGCCAGCTATGAAGGAAATTATTTTGTGGGTGAAAATGCAGTTGATGTTCCCCGATGGGTATGCAGCAAATCTAAAGAGGGGAGCGAGTCTTGAAAAATTGAAAATATTTGGTCTAAAAAGTCATGATTGGCACATATGGATTGAGCGGATAATGCCGGTGATGTTGCGTGGCTTCATCCCCGAGGATGAATGGCTAGTACTGGCAGAGCTGAGCTATTTCTTCCGTGTTCTTCGTGCGAAAGAATTATCGCCTGGCCTCCTAGAAGAAATGGAACAGTTGGCGCTGGAGTTCATTTGCAAGTTAGAGATGATCTTTCCACTGGTAGAAAACCATCTAGAAGGTTCCCAAAACCAGTAAAACCCGGCTGGGAAACCTCTAAAACATGCCACGTGAAAGCTGTACTTCTATGTATAGATGGGCCGGCCCAAAAGGCATAATGTGTTGCCTACAGATTTTACCAGTTTTATCTGTTAGAAAGCACAAAGCAATCGGTAGGTGGGTTGGCTGGTGCTTGCACCATCGACAATTTTTTTTGAAAACACATAGCGACGAGCCCAGTAACAGTACCGTTTGTATATTATTTCCACGAGCGTGCGCAAAAGTTTAGTACCACCTCGAATAGCAAAAAATCAAAATTAAAAGTATGGATGAACGGATGAAAAAATTAGCGAAACACACCTTGCTTTATTATAGTATATAGGTATAGATATAGATATAGATTATTTAAGCAGCCTCTCTCTCTCTAAGACGATCAACGATTGTATTTGGCCAGGCGACACGCATGTTGCAAGTCCGTGCTACGAGCCAGCCGGCGTGCTGCGTGTTGCCGGTAGTGCGGCTAGGGCCATCACCTCCTTTGATAGGGAAACATGTGTTCAAACTCGCATGGTGTTGTTGCAGACCCCGACGATCGCACTGCAAGTTCCACTTGGTGATGCTGCAAACTCTTTGGCGTGCTGCATGATGACGGTGTTGCGAGAATCAACTGCTTTGGTGAGGTAGACATGTGTTGAGAGTTCCACGTGGTTGTGCTGTGAAGGCCGCTTGACAGTGATGCAAGATTTAGTGGTAGCCGCGAGCTGACCAGGCGGCTAATGCGAGCGCTGTTATGATGACTGGTAACGCTGCAAGTGTGGTGAAGGCAACCAACGGCGGTGATGTCGGTGCTACGAACATGAGGGATGGGATGCGGGTAACAATGGCAGACACTACGACCTAACGCCATTTTGTGAGAAGTGGTTGGTGCCGGCGTGCTGGACATGTGAAGGCCGCTCGACAGTGCTGCAAGGTCTAGTGGCGGCAGCGAGTTGACCAGACAATTGTTTTTTTTTCTTTGCGGGAATGACCAGACAATTGTTGTGAACGCTGCTACGACGATCGGCATCGGCGATGCTGTGAGCAAGGAGAAGGCAATCGATGGCTGCTGCGACCAGTGATGCCAGTGCTACCTGCTACGAGCATGAGATGGGCTGCGACAACGATGGCATACGCTGTGACCAAACAGACTGGCATGAACTACTGTGAGCGATGCCGGTGTGCTGGATGTGTTTGTGGTGTTGAGAAGGCCGCCCGGCTGTGCTCCTAGTGGCGGCAAAGTGCTGACCAGGAGGCAACGATGGCTGGTCGTGCTAGGAGCATATAAGACTAGCCACAATGGGTAGTAACATAGAGTAGTAACATGCCCATGTTACTAGTCTATATTACTACCTTTATAGTGGGGAGTAACTTATGTGTGGTAACATGCAACACTTCATTTATTAGACTATAGACACATTTTGCCTTGATATATGTGATGTTACTCATACTACTAGTAACTAGTTATGTTACTACCTCCCCCTCTTTCTTCATTTATTACTTGCCATGTTCATCTATTTATCTAGATATGTGTGATGTTACTATCTATGTTACTCCTACTGTGGGTAGTCTAAAGGATGGGCTGCAAACGATGGCAGACGCCATGCTGTGACAGCCAGCACTGGGAGGCCACGGTAAGGTAATCTGGAGGTGCTGCGAGCAATAATTATGACTGGCTGCGACTAGAAAGCTTGGTGGTGCTGCGAGGAACGACGAAGACTGGCAGCAACTAGCAAGTTGGTGGTGCTCCGAGGGACAATGATGACTGGCTGCAAATAGGAGGGATGACGTGCTGGGATTTTTTGCCTATAAAAGAAGATACTGCAGTCCCATTGGCTCCTTTAAACCAGGCCACCTAGGATTACCCTATGATCTAAGTTGGTATTACGGGAGTAACATTGTTAAATAGTACTCCCTCTATAAAGAAATATAAGAACGTTTAGACCACTATTTTAGTGATCTAAACACTAGTGGATCTAAACACTACTCCCTCCGTCCCATAATATAAGAGCTAGTGTGAAAAACGTTCTTATATTATGGAACAAAGGGAGTATCATATTTCTTTACGGAGGGAGTAGAAAATTATGCACTAGACAGTGTTGTAAAATTGCTTCATTATTCAAACAGAAGTTGCAATTCACCTATGAGAACAAAATATCCTTCAGATCCACGACAGCTGGAAAAACCATCCCCTTACACCACCAAACAGCTCTTTACTAACATGCAATACCATATTTTAAACACTTTGCCGGGGATTTCACATTGCTCCAGGGATGACATAACCGAAAAGAAATGTAGTGTAAACGCTCATTCTGTGGTCTGAACACTAATGGTTTCAGGTGCTTCGCTGCTGGCTTTTACAGCACCAACATAACTGGACATCTTATTCAGGGCACTGAGGTAAGCTCGGACACTGGATACGACAACATCCATGGCTGCGCCACTCCCACTGCATAAAGATAAATTGAAAACCTATGAGCACGCGCCGAGGGCGAGAAAGGGGGGTCGAGGGGGTGGGTAAGACTATACCTGAAGGATCGATTGGAGTTACTAGTCAAAGCAGGTTTATCGGCGCTGACATCTCCAGCGATGACTACTCGAGTGGTTGCAATTGCATCAATGCCTTCTGTGACCGAAGTCATGCTATATTCTCTAAGAACAGTTGGAATCTGCATATGGTAAGGTAATTAAAGTCATATCTCCTATTTTAAGAAAAACGATAATCTGTAAAACAAAGGGACACGACACATTAGATCGAACCCTAATTTTGTGCAGAACATTTCTCCAAATTGGTAGGGCCATGTTATACTCGTGGAATTCAGTGTATTATTTCTGAGCAATTTGCCCCATCTAGGAAAGAGTATGACTTTGGTGGTGAATTAGAAGATGGATTAAGTGAAAGAAGAATGCCCGTTTACACATGTAAGATGATTACATCATTTTGGATACACCAGATTTTTTCCCAGTTAAAATGAATACCAAAAGTAAACCCATTATTTGTAAGGTGCGAAAATTCTCAAGGCAAAGAAAGATGGTCTTTAAAAATTTCTTTTACTCATGACACCTATCAATGACATAAAGATCACGGCATTAAAATGGACCTACGGTTACCACAAACTGATACTTCGTTCTTTGTCAAGCTACCAATCAAAATATGTACCAGTCAAGAAGCTAGCTATCGATGTTGTAAAAAACAAAAGAAGATGCTATGGACCATTATCATAAATCATTACGATGGTTCTAAGTTACAAGAATATATGTAGGTAATCTTATTTACAAATTAGTGTTTATGCATTCTATTGAAAGTAGTTCTGAGAGTGGGACATTGCGCGCCAATAATTGTCTTCTGATGCAATGGATTTAAACATTGTAAAAATGGTAATAAGCTACATTATGAACATAAAAAGGTTTTCTTTATCGTACTGAAAGTACTCTTGACATATCTAAAAATAATACAGTAGAAG
Organism: Aegilops tauschii subsp. strangulata; assembly: GCF_002575655.3. Taxonomy (NCBI): domain Eukaryota; kingdom Viridiplantae; phylum Streptophyta; class Magnoliopsida; order Poales; family Poaceae; genus Aegilops; species Aegilops tauschii. Next base: position 237,245,599 of record NC_053039.3, on the reverse strand, counting down.
AAATAATTTAGTCTTTTACTACAAGAAAGATGAAAATAGCAACAGCTAACCTGTATTATTTGGTCAACAGCCTTGTATGCTGCATCAACTGGGCCAGTTCCAACAGAACATCCTATCTTTTCCTCTCCATCTATAGTTATCAATTTGACAGTTGCTGTAGATAAACCAAGTGTTCCACATGTTGCCTGCAGAGGTGACACACAACTGTAAGGTAATAGTTCAACTCCATTTACGAAAAAGGAGTCCACTGAAGCTCAATTATACCTGTACATCACCAAGGGACCAAATAACCTTAGGCTGAAATATCTCATCAGACAATAAAGCTTCTATGTCTTCATCAGTTACACGCTACAAAAAAAAAAAAGAAACTTTGTACATATTAGAGAGAAACAATGCATTGAGAAAGCAAGCTCCTAATGAGTAATAATAGATAGAAAAAACACGTAAGGCTTCCATGAAAGCATGCAAAGGGGATGCTTTATAAAAATTAAAACAAGGAGGTATCAATCAATGCCATGATGTCGTCGTGCTTTACTTTTTAGACAGAGAAGAATAAAATATATATCACTAAACATAGAACGAGTACTCCAGAAAATTATCACCTTCTTTTTCTCTGCAACCTCTTTGTAGCGTTTAAAGAAATCCTCAAATTCTTTGTCATTGATTTCATATCCAAGCTACATATTTGCACATCAAGGACATCAATTTGGCAACAAAAAATGGAAGACAAAAATGTTGCATTAACTAGAAAATACAACCAAATTAACCAAGAAATACCTCCACTAGTTTGGTTCTGACAGCATGCCTTCCACTGAAACAAAAGACCACAAATTGCAATTAAGGTTCAGAATCTTAAATTTGACCTAAATTACCATTGAATGTTTATCTAAATGTATTTGAGCAGGATTGCCATATTAAATTAAGCTAGTTTAGAAGCCAACAGATGACATATAAATTGGCCTATGCTTTTCTACAAGAGTAAATATGATAAATAGTATGCTATATACAGTAATAAATAAAACATTTAAGTATAGGTTTCCTGCATATCAAATGATTTAGGTTGAGCTTCAAGAATGTAGCAATGAACATGCAAGTCCCCTACCTAGGAAGGATAGGCTGAATGTTCCTAGGTGAATCAACTTACTAATTAAAAAAATTAGCAGAACTTCCTCTTTGGAATATAAATTGGCTATTTCTACATAGGGAAGTCAGTCATAGCATAAAAGTACAAGTAAATAATTTAAGTTGACACCCCAGAAGAGTGTACATAACACCCTTCTAAATTATCAATTGTACTTGTGGTCTACCCATACATGTCTCAGAATTTGGTAGTAATGACATTATGTACATATTAAATATCTAATTATCTAAGCATTTGGAACAACAGTGATACACCATATCATGATAGTAGAAAGCTCAAGAGAGAAGAACAAATATAGATGTCATATAGGAATTATGCAGAATAGCTATGGGGCCAAGATACATTTCCATGGTACCTGAGCTTCCCAAGAACAATACCAAACTCATTTGCACGTGTTAAACCAATATCATCAGGCGATATTATCTCATAAGTTCCTTTAAATTTAAGCATCCCATCCTGCACACACACACACACACAAAAACTAAACAGTTAACACGGAAACAGTAAAAATATTTGAGTACCATCATCTGTGAATCAACGTACATTGTTAAGTGGCACATGGTAACCACAAAAAGACAGCAAACAAAGACAAATGCTTACATGCTATGAAAGCGAAAACTACTCATTACTACTCCCTCCGTAAAGAATTATAAGAGCATTTAGATCACTAGAGTAGTGATCTAAATGCTCTTATATTTCTTTACAGAGGGAGTACTAAAACACCAATTGGAAACTTGCATGGTAATACAAACAAAAGAGACTGCACATCTGGTTACCTGATGAATTCCACTTTCATGAGCAAAGGCATTGGCACCAACAATAGCTTTATGCGGCTGTACATGAAGTCCACTGTGCTCTTGTACCTAAAACAATTATAGAATTTGCATAAGCTCAAATTGCCTGGGAAAAAATAAGTACAAAAAACAAAGAAAATAAGACAAGAGACATCAATACCATTTTGCTTGTCATGGTAATATGTTGCGAATTAATTCCAGTGTGTAATCCACCTAAGAGTTCTCGTCGACATTTAATTGCCATGACAACCTGAAAAGGGGTCAGAAAATATTAGAAATGTGACAAGCAGTAATGCCTTACCCGGCCACACGTCTTTTCACTACCCAATAAGGGGAACTTGTAAATAATGCATGCGGACAGTATAAATATAGCATTATGAGCTCACCTCCTCCAAGGAAGCATTTCCGGCTCTTTCACCAATACCATTGATAGTCACCTCTAATTGTCGTGCTCCTGCATAAGCACCCTAAAGGTAAGTCAAATTAGTAACATGATTAGATCAATGATAACATTATAGCAAACAATCAAGTAAATACGAAAAAGGAATTACCGCTAATGTGTTGGCACTTGCAAGACCAAGATCATTTTGGCAATGAGTAGATATAATTGCATTTTCAATTCCAGGAGTGTTTGCTTTTATGTCAGCAATTAATTTCCCGAATTCATGAGGGAGAGTGTACCCAACAGTGTCCGGGATGTTGAGAGTTGTCGCTCCAGCTTTTATTACTTCCTCTAGGATATGATACAGGAACTCTCGATTTGACCTGGATGACAAAGTGAAACCTATGATTCCACAGCCTTACAAGAATTGGCCAAGCTAAAATAATTCAAATACACATGTTGTGCAAGCTTAAGTTCAACACGACCACAAAATTTGGGTAGCCACCAGCTACCACCTGTTTCTAATTTGCCAACAACCTTTTATAGGATTATCACATCATTAGTCATCTTTTTCCGAGATATACTCCTACTTTCCGAGCCATGGTATCCTTTGTACTTCGTAGTAAGCATGAACAAAATTTGCTTCAACCTCAACTCTGCTTCACTAAAATTTGGCCTCTTTGATTCAGCATTATAGATAGGTATGGTTAATTTTGAGACAACACAGCATGTGAAATAGCATTTCGAAAACAGATTTCTCTAGATACAAAATTGCTGGACCTATTTTACAGCCAAAACTAGAAAACTGGGCCTACAGAAAAACCAAATTTGTATTTATATATTTTTTAATGAGAAAAGTTTGAATTGTACCTGCCGGCGTCCTCGGGGCTGAACTCGACATCGGGGCATCCAAGACTGCGCGCATAAGCCACCATCTCCCTTGCGATGGCCACCACCTGGTCGGGCGTCTTCCGCAGCTTGTGCTGCATGTGGATCTCGCTGGTAGCAATGAAGGTATGGATGCGCGGCTTCCGTGCGTGGCGCACGGCCTCCCAGGCGGCGTCAATGTCCCTCTTGTTGCACCGCGAGAGGCCGCAGATGACGGGCACATGGCCATCCTCGCCGACGGGTGTGTTCCCCACCTCGATGGCGATGGATCGCACGGCATCAAGGTCGTCCGGCGAGGACGCCGGGAAGCCCGCCTCGATGATGTCGACGCCGAGGCGGGCGAGCTGGCGCGCAACGACGAGCTTCTCCGCGCTGGTCATGGTGGCCCCCGGGGACTGCTCCCCGTCGCGGAGCGTGGTGTCGAAGATGCGAACGTAGTTGGGGTCGTCGATTCGGTCCGGGACGTACTCCGGCCGCCGCGGCGCCGCCAGGCACGCGCGGACGGGGCGGAGGACGGCGGAGCGGGAGGCCCTAGGGTTCGCGGCGACGGCGGCGAGGCCATGGGAGAAGCGGCGGGGCTTGGCGGCGGGGAGGGCGGAGAGGGCAGCGCGCCTGGCGATGGCGTTGGAAGGGGCGGGGTTTAGGGAGGAGCAGCAGTAGGGTTTAGCGGAGGAGGACGCCATGGTCGGCGGCGGGGGTTTAGGGGGGGAAGCGGTGGAGATGCGGCGGTGTGGCGGCTGAGCTGGAGCCCGGAACCTGGATGACTATGCGAATGCGATGCAACAAGAGGCGTCAACCGGAGGAGGTTTTATGCTTATCCCGGCTGTGTATGATTCAGCTTTCGTAGCGGGCACGAACACGATTTGTGCGTGGTCCGCACTTGCCACTTGTGGTTTACTTCAACAACTTTGTCACTCCCAAACACTACTCCAATTTTGTCCCAAGTTCAGTTGGAATATGGCCAACGTTCTACCGTGAACTATACTATACAGCGAAAGAACTCCTTTGCGTGCGGCCGCTGCAACGCGCGAATCAATCCACCGCGGAGATGCTAGTCACTTTCTTAAATCGGCCGCTCCGACAGGATTCTGCAGGCCCACCACGTCTAACTTCTGAGCACGTATACATGCAAACGCTAGTTAAGGAAATTGGGCCCACCCAAAACTACCACTAATCGCCCCCCCCCCCCCCCCGATTTTGGGGGGGGACGCTAATTAATCCTCCTAATCCTCCGACGTAGTTGCTACACACTTTTCATATCGGTGCTGTCCGAAAATGGCCGCTCCATCGCGCGCGCGGGGGATAGCCACGCTCACTATACATAGAGGAAAAAGGACGATTGCTGAGGCTTGACGTGGCTTGCACTGAAACCGGCCGCTTGACAGGGATTGGCGGTGCTAGAGAGGAAAAGATAGAGGGCTAACAATAGATGATGTAAAAGTGAGTGTTGTATAAATTTACATCATCAAAAAGTGTTTTTTTATCTTTTTATAAAAAGTTCTCAACTCAAACAGATGATGTATATTTAGTGATGTAAAAATACAACTCTACTCCCTCTGTAAAGAAATATAAGAGCGTTTAGATCACTATTTTAGTAATCTAAATGTTTTTATATTTCTTTACGGAGGTAGTAATAGATAATACAAATATGAAGATGTAAAACCGGCCAACGGATGCGCGGCTGTACAGCCACTGTACAACCTGTTGAAATATTAGGGTGGGCCTAGGGCCCATCTAACAATTTCTGAAAATCTATAAGGGTCCATGTGGGTTTATTGGCATTAGGTGTAGTGGGAAGTTTAGTTTCACCCCGGAAGTTGGAGAGGATCTGGACCTCCTTATAAGGATTTCTCTTCCATATCATATGCTATTGGAGCTTGAGAAGAGAATAGGCCCTCGCGCATTCCTCCTCCTTCACCGTCGCGCCGCGCCATGGGAATGAGCCGAGCTCACACATACGCGCTTATTTTTGTTGGTCAGTAACGAGAGTTTTCTGACAGCCGGGCCACAATCTGAGACGTCGGATTGTGGGCTGTGACGGACTCGGACGTGGGTCGAGCCTAGCCGCCACGAACAGATCACATCTGCTCCACGCGCTACGCCCGCCGTCGTTCCTCTGTTGCTGCTGCCGCCGGTAACTCCATCTCGTCCGCCGCGTACACGGTCGATGGGAGAGCAGGTCTCCGAAACCCCACCTCTCCGGATCCTGTACGGGAGAGAGGCGAATAGGTTTTTGGAAAGCGACTACGCGACTGCTCGCCTCCGCTCGTCTGCTTCCTCTAACGTCCGCATCGCCTTCACCATCACCATGTTTCAGTCCGACGCCGCCCGTCTCGCTGCTGAGAAGCTCGAGGCCGACAAGAAGGCCGCCGAGGACGCTGTTGCTGCCACCGCCGTCGCGGCCTTTGCACGGTCTACTGGAGGGTATAACTCGTTTATCCCGCTCCTACTGTTTTATGTTTTAGCCATGCTAGCGTTATACGTAGATCTGTCTGCAATTAGCGTAGTATGTGCTTGCATGATTGAATACCAGTATGCGATTATTTCTGTCAATTCCATGCTACTGATTTACTCGTGGATTATATTAATCGAAAAATTACCTATTTACCCAGCAATCCAAAAACCCATTATTTGTAGGAATTTTTTGGCGGCTTTGTCGCTGCACTGAAATCGGATAAGTTTACCGGTGCGTAGTTTAAGCGTTGGCAGACTAAGACCACTTTATGGCTCACGACTATAAACTTGTTCTGGGTCGCCGGTGTCTCCACGGGAACGATTGCTCCTGAACAGGAGAAGGCGTTCAAGGAGGCCATCGTCGTATTTCTAGGAGCAGTTCTTAGCGTGATCGGATATAAATTGGTCGATGCATATTTACATGTACGTGTCGCCAAGGACTTGTGGGAGGCACTCGAATGTAAATTTGGGTTCACCGATGCTGGGAGCGAAAAGTATATTATAGAGCAGTTCCACGATCACAAGATGATTGAAAGCCGTCCTATACTGGAGCAGGCTCATGAGATAATATGCATCGTTAAGGAGCTTGAGCTTCTTAAGTGCGATTTGCCGGGCAAGTTTGTCGCGGGCTGCATAATCGCTAAGCTCCCTAATTCCTGGAGGAACTTTGCCACCACTCTGAAACATCAGAGGCGTGAATTCTCAGTGGAGGATGTCATTGGCCATCTAAGTGTTGAGCAGAATTCAAGGGCAAAGGACTCGCATGAAAAAGGGACCGAAGGGACTTCTGTCGCCAACATGGTGAACCAGAGGAACTTCAACTCCCACAAGCCTAAGGAAAAGAATGGTGTCCAACACAATACCGACTTTAAGAAGAAGGGTAAGAAGACCTTCAAGAAGAACAAGAAGGATGATGGTTGCTTTACTTGTGGTTCGGTTGAACATTGGGCCAACAAGTGCCCAAAAAAGTTTAAGAAGTCAGGACAGGACTCCAAGTTTGTCAACATGATTATGGGCAACAATGAGAATGGTGCATCTGGGTACGGTAATTTATTTAATGTTTTTTTAGTGTTTCAGCCCACCGATTGGTGGGTGGACACAGGTGCAGGTGTTCATGTGTGTGCTGACATTTCATTGTTCACTTCTTACCAGGTCACAGGCCACGGGTCCATATTGATGGGGGGTGGCGCGAGTGCTTCTATTCATGGTGTTGGCACAGTCGATCTGAAGTTTACTTCGGGAAGGATCATGCAGCTGAAGAACGTGCAGCATGTCCCCGCCATCAAGAAGAACCTCGTTAGTGGCTCCCTTCTATGTAGAGAAGGGTTTAAGTTGGTCTTCGAGCCTAATAAATTAGTTGTTACTAAATATGAACTATTTGTTGAAAAGGGTTATGAGAGCGGAGGGATGTTCCGTCTTTCCCTCACAGATTTTTGTAATAAAGTCGTGAACCATATTCATTCGAGTGTTAATAAATCTGAAGTTTAGCATTCACGTCTTTGTCACATTAGTTTCGGTGTTATGACGCGACTAGCTAAGTTGGATTTAATCCCGAGTTTCACTTTAGCCAAAGGTTCTAAGTGCCTTTCATGTGTGCAAGCTAAGCAACCTCGCAAGCCTCACAAGGCTGCGGAGGAGAGACACTTGGCACCATTAGAACTCATACATTCTGATCTTTGTGAGATGAATGGTGTGTTGACTAAAGGTGGAAAGAAATACTTCATGACATTGATAGATGATTCCACTAGATTTTGCTATGTGTATCTGTTAAATACTAAAGATGAGGCTCTACACTACTTTAAAATCTATAAGGCAGAACTTGAGAATCAACTTGAAAAGAAAATTAAACGAGTCCGATCAGATCATGGTGGAGAGTATTTCTCGAGTGAGTTTGATTCCTTTTGTGCGAAACATGGCATTATTCATGAGAGGACGCCTCCCTATTCATCCCAGTCAAACGGGGTTGCCGAGCGGAAAACTGTACTCTAACTGATTTGGTTAACGCCATGTTAGATACATCGGGTCTATCCAAGGCATGGTGGGGGGAGGCTATATTGACGTCATGTCATGTCCTGAATAAAGTTCCAACAAAGGATAATGAGATCACTCCCTATGAGAAATGGGCAAAGAGAAGTACAACACTCTTGTACTTGCGTACTTGGGGTTGTTTGGCGAAAGTCAATGTGCCGATCCCCAAAAAACATAAGCTTGTACCAAAAATTGTGGATTGCGTTAATTTGGGCTACGCTAAGAACAACGTTGGCTATAGATTTCTAGTAGTGAAATCCGAGGTACCTAACCAGAAGGTCGGTACAATTATGGAGTCTAAGGATGCTACATTCTTCGAGGATATTTTTCCTATGAGAGATATGCAAAGCACTTCTAGACAGGAATCCGAGGAGACTCCTGAGCCCGCCATATCTATGAAATATTATGAACAAACACATGATGAAAATCCTGAGGAGGATGACGAGGAAACCCTTGGCAGGGGTAAGAGACAAAGGACTGCAAAGACCTTTGGTGATGATTTCTGCGTGTACCTCGTGGATGATACTCCCACCTCTATTTCAGAAGTGCCTCTCTAGAAGCTGACTACTAGAACGATGCGGTCCGTAGCGAGATGGATTCCATCATTGCTAACGGGACATGGGAGATCACTGAACATCCCCATGGTTGCAAACCATTGGGATGTAAGTGGGTGTTCAAAAAGAAGTTTAGGCCCGATGATACAATTGAAAAGTACAAGGCTAGGCTTGTGGCCAAGGGCTATGACCAAAAAGAAGAGGAAGATTTCTTAGATACTTATTCACCTGTGGCCAGACTGACCACCATTTGAGTATTACTCTTGTTGGCAGCCTCACATGGTCTTCTCGTCCACCAGATGGATATTAAGACGGCTTTTATGAATGGAGAGCTAAACGAGCAAATCTACATGCAACAGCCAAATGGCTTTGTGATAGATGGTTAGGAAAGAAAAGTGTGTAGGTTGCTGAAATCTTTATATGGCCTGAAACAAGCACCTAAGCAATGGCATGACAAGTTTAATACAACTCTGACATCTGTTGGCTTCGTTATTAATGAAGTTGGCAAATGTGTATACTATCGCCATGGTGGGGGCGAAGGAGTTATACTGTGCTTGTATGTTGATGACATACTGATATTCGGAACCAACCTCAAAGTCATTGAGGAGTTCAAGTCGTTTCTCTCTCAGAACTTTGAGATGAAAGACCTTGGTGTGGCTGATGTTATCTTGAACATCAAGCTACTAAGAGATGATGATGGTGGGATTACACTTCTACAATCCCATTATGTTGAGAAGGCGTTGAGTCGTTTTGGATATTCAGGCCGCACACCATCTCAAACACCATATGATCCTAATGTGTTGATTCAAAAATTCGAAGGCACGGCTAAAGATCAATTGAGATACTCTCAAATCATTGGTTCACTCATGTACCTAGCGAGCGCAACGAGGCCCGACATCACATTTGTTGTGAGCAAACTGAGCCGATTTGTTTCCAAACCTGGTGATGTACACTGGCATGATGTTGAAAGAGCTATGCGCTATCTGAAAGGTACTATGAACTATGGACTTCACTATACCGGATACCCATCGGTACTTGAAGGGTATAGTGATGCGAATTGGATCTCTGATGCTGATGAGATGAAGTCCACAACTGGTTATGTGTTTACTCTTGGAGGTGGCGCTGTTTCCTGGAAGTCTTGCAAGCAAACGATCTTAACGAGATCGACAATGGAAGCAGAATTAACAACATTAGACACATCTGGTGTCGAAGCAAGATGGCTTCGAGATGTTTTGATGGACTTGCCATTGGTTGATAAAACGGTTCCGGCTATCCTTATGAACTGTGACAATCAAACTATCATCACCAAGATGAAGGGTTCAAAGGACAACATGAAGTCCAACAAACACATAAGAATGAGATTAAAAGCTGTAAAAAAATTAAGAAACTCTGGAATGATAGCGTTGGAGTATGTCCATATGGCTAAGAATCTGGCAGATCCCTTTACAAAGGGGCTATCATGTGTTGTGATAGATAGTGCACCGAGGGAGATGGGTATGAGATCCACATGAGTTGCCATGGTGGTAACCCAACCTATGTGACCGGAGATCCCGTGAAGTAGGACCTGGGAAAACAAGCCAATGGTGAACTGAGGAGAGTAACTATACTAACCCACTCCGTTGGAGATGCAATATCTCAATACTGTATGGTAGGATGACTATTGTCTTAATGTGTCCCAAAGCTTATGTAAGCAATATGCTATCCTACAGAGCGATCTTTGGAGGAACACAGCTATATGAGCCCGGCTGCTGGTAACAGTCTATGAGATTGGGGTGATCGGGGTGATCTTGAAGGAAATATGCCCTAGAGGCAATAATAAAGTTGTTATTTTATATTTACTTATTCATGATAAAGGTTTATTATTCATGCTAGAATTGTATTGATCGGAAACTTAAATACATGTGAATACATAAACAAATCCCATGTCCCTAGTGAGCCTCTACTAGACTAGCTCGTTGATCAAAGATGGTTAAGGTTTCCTAACCATAGATCATGTGTTGTCATTTGATAACGGGATCACATCATTAGGAGAACGATGTGATGGACAAGACCCATCCGTTAGCTTAGCATATTGATCGTTCAGTTTATTGCTATTGCTTTCTTCATGTCAAATACATATTCCTTCGACTATGAGATTATGCAACTCCCGGATACCGGAGTTATACCTTATGTGCTATCAAGCGTCAACATAACTGAGTGATCATAAAGATGCTCTACAGGTATCTCCGAAGGTGTTTGTTGAGTTGGCATAGATCGAGATTAGGATTTGTCACTCCGAGTATCAGAGAGGTATCTCTGGGCCCTCTCGGTAATACACATCATAAGAAGCCTTGCAAGCAAAGTGACTAATGAGTTAGTTGCACAATGATGTATTACGGAACAAGTAAAGAGACTTGTCGATAACGAGATTGAACTAGGTATGAAGATACCGACGATCGAATCTCGGGCAAGTAACATACCGATGGACAAAGGGAATTACATATGTTGTCATAACGGTTCGACCGATAAAGATCTTCGTAGAATATGTAGGATACAATATGGGCATCCATGTTTGCTATTGGTTATTGAACGGAGAGGTGTCTCGGTCATGTCGACATAGTTCTCGAACTCGTAGGGTCCGCACGCTTAACATTCATTGACGATATAGTGTTATATGAGTTGTATGATTTGGTGACCGAATGTTGTTCGGAGTCCTGGATGAGATCACAGACATGATGAGGAGTCTTGAAATGGTCGAGAGGTCAAGATTGATATATAGGACGATGGTATTCAGACACCGGGAGTGTTTCGGAGGGTATCGGGTACTTATCGGGTCACCGGAAGGAGTTTCGGGCTATCCCCGGCAAAGATATGGGCCTTATGGGCCAAGTGAGGGAACACACCAGCCCACAAGGGGCTGGTGCGCCCCCTATAGGGCCGGCCATATGGGGAGGGAAGGAAAGGGGAGGAGGAAAGGAAAGGACTCCCACTTCCTTCCCTCTCCCCCTCTTTCCTTTTCCCCTTGTTCATACAAGGAAAGGGGGGCAGGGGGCAGGAGCCCTAGGGCCGGCGGCCAGCCCCTAGGGGCGCGCCCTGGCTGCCGTAGCAGCCTCCCTCTCCCCTCCCACCTATATATACATGGGGAGAGGGCGCAACACAAGGACAACAACATTGTCTTAGCTGTGTGCGGCGCCCCCGTCCACCGTTTACTCCCTCGGTCATATTTTCATAGTGCTTAGGCGAAACCCAGCGGAGATCACATCACCATCACCATCACCACGCCGTCGTACTGCCGGAACTCATCTACTACCTCGCCGTCTTGCTGGATCAAGAAGGCGGAGGACGTCACCGAGCTGAACGTGTGCAGAACGCGGAGGTGCCGTACGTTCGGTACTAGATCGGTTGGATCGCGAAGAAAGTTCGACTACATCAACCGCGTTGTGAAACACTTCCGCTTACGGTCTACGAGGGTACGTAGACACACTTTCCCCTCTCATTGCTATGCATCTCCTTGATAGATCTTGCGTGTGCGTAGAAAATTTTTGTTTTCCATGCAACGTTTCCCAACAGATCTCTAGTAAGCTCATGAACAGGCCAGGAGTGTGACTTATATGCTCCACCCGAGGGGTTAGCCTTCGGCTGCCTAGTACTAGACATGTGGTGAAGCTTCTTTACGCCAAACTGACAATTCAAGGCTTAGTGCATTGTTCAGTTGTGAAGGAGTGTAGCTACTTGCTCTAGGTGAAGTTCAACCTTAACAGGTCTTCACTGAAACACTGGTATATCGAAACAACAATTGGAACAGAGGACACAATGGGCCCTCGAGATCTGGTGGGGGATTATTGAAATATTAGGGTGGGCCTAGGGCCCATCTAACATTTTCTGAAAATCTCTAAGGGCCCATGTGGGTTTATTGGCACTAGGTGTAGTGGGAAGTTTAGTCCCACCCTGGAAGTTGAAGAGGAGTTGGACCTACTTATAAGGATTTCTCTTCCACATGCTATTGGAGTTTGAGAAGAGAAGAGGCCCTCGCACACTCCTCCTTCGCCGCCCGCCACGTCACGACGCGTCGCGGGTTGCGGGAATGAGCCAAGCCGAGCTCACACACTACAAAAAAAAGACACATCCGTGACATTTTGGGCCGAACGAATTTTTTTCCTGTCATACTTATGACACTACTATGACGATAATTGTGACAAAACTCGGTATCATCATAGATGTGGTGGGCTCCTAGTTCTATGACAAAAAATCATGACAGAAAATGGGCTTTTCATCCTGGGCGGGCCGGGAGCCGCAGCTGCATAACATTCTTTGGGCCGTCCATGACGGAAAAAACCGTGGTAGAAGCGAGGGGGCGGAAAATATCGGGGAGTTCCCGGTACGGTGGGCGGCCGGGGGCCGAGCGATGCGCGTTTCTCTCATATACGTACGCGCGTGTGTGTGAGGCGTTGCGCTCTAACTGAACCCGAGCGAGGCGTTCGCCTACTGAACCCGAGCGATTGCACTGCAGGCTACGCGTTACTGAACCCGAGCGATCGATCGATGGCTGTTAACTGAACCCGATCGAGCGATTCCTTCGTTCGCTACTGCTGCTAACTGAAGCCGATCGAACCTGCTGCCTCCTTCCCTTGATGAATAGTGAGCATTGTTGGGGGAGGGGGGTTTGGATGAACAGTTCTTGGTGGGGGGTTGGATGAACAGGACCCCGTGTTGCCGCTGGATGAACAGGACCCCGATCGATCGAGCCGGTTGGGCGTGGATGAACAGGACCCCGTGGAGGGCTGGATGAACAGGACCCCGTGGAGGGAAGGTTGAACAGTAGCCGGTGGAGGGCTGGTTGAACAGTAGCCAGTGGAGGGCTGGATGAACAGTAGCCCGTGGAGGGGTGGTTGAACAGGACCCCGTGGAGAGGGCTGGTTGAACAGTAGCCTGTGGAGAAGCGCGCGGTGGAGGCTGGATGAACAGGAGCCCGTGGATGAACAGTCGCAGGTGGAGGCTGGAGGAGGTCGGCGGTGGATGAACAGTAGCCCGTGGAGGCTAGAGGAGGTCGACGGTGGAGATGAACAGTATCCCGTGGAGTCCCGTTTTGCGATACGCCACACCCCTCCCGATGAACAGGACCCCCGTTTCGACCGTAGCGCTCCAACACAAGTCTGTTTCCTCCGTTTTGCGGTACGCCACACCCCTCCCGATCAAGAGGACCCCGTTTCGACCGTAGGAGGTCCGTTTCCTCCGTTTTGTGGTACGCCAGACCCCTTCCGATGAACAGGATCCCGTTTTCCATCGTGGCCGGTTGAACACAAGGCCGTTTCCTCCGTTCTGCGGTACGCCAGGCCTCGTTTCCATCGGCTGTTCCATCCAAGCCGGTTGGCTCCCGATGAACAACACGCGTTCCATTGCCTCCCGATGAACACGACGCATTCCGTTGCCTCCCCATGAACACGACGATGATGCAGTTTCTCCGTTCCGACCCAGCCACAGGCATGTACACGAGCCCTGGCCGTACGTATGCGCGAGTAGGCGTTCGAGACCCTGCCCGTATGTACGTACGTGGTCGTATTTACTTTCTTGCACCCTGGCCGATGTGCGTACGTGTACATGTTACGTGCGCGCCTCTACTACCACACGTGCGCGCCTCTACATCGACCAGTATGTACGTACACGTTCGCGACCAGAATGACAACGCTACATACGCTTCGACCGGGTGGGTCCCGATTGTGAGGCACTTCCTTGCGTGCGAAGATGTAGCTGGTGGGTCCCAACAGTCAGGGGGGCGAATCATTTTTTTTGCCCGTAATATGGACGCACTTCCTTGCGTGCGAAGATGTAGCTGGTGGGTCCCAGCAGTGGGGGGGGGGGGAGAAAACATTATTTTTCAGGGTAAAAAGGATGCAGTTGCATGCATGCGTCCATGGGCGTGGTGCGTCCCCACCGTCAGCCTCTCCCGTACAGTCATCTTCCAATGACTCTCGGTTGTTGACCATGTTGACCACACCATGCCGAGCGCACCAAGGCCGGTGGACGATGGCGAGGCCCCAGACTGGAACGACCCGGAGATGGGGAAAATGTGGCAGTGGAGTTGCAGATGGAGAGGAGTGGGAAACTTGACTAGTTCGGGTGCGCGACAGCACTGCCGCACACGGGAGACAGGAGCAAGAACAGAGGTTGAAGAAGGAGCATGGCTGTTGGATTAACATCCCACGGTCCAGCTGCTAGAATCATTTTTTGATTAAGTTGACAAAACCCTGCGTACACGTCTGCTTAGTAGGCCCACAAGTCAGCCACCAAATCTGCCGGGTCCCAGCTGTCATCGGGAGGAATGGTTTTTTCGCATAACAAGGAGGCACTTCCTTCCGTGCGAAGATACAGCCGGTGGGTCCCAGCTGTCAGGGGGGAGGAAACAGCTTAATAAGGAGGAACTTTCCTTGCGTGCGACCATGGACCTCGTGGGCCCCAGCCGTCAGGCTCTCCATGTACAGTCCTCTTCCGATGACTCTCGTATGTTGACCACGCTGCGCCGAGCGTACCGAGGCAGTGGACGACGGCGAGGCCCCAGACTGGAACGACCCGGAGATGGGAAGACGCGGCAGTGGAGTCGCAGACGGAGAGGAGTGGGAAACTTGACTAGTTCGGGTGCGGGGTGAGCCTACACTCGGCAGAGAATAACAGGAGGTGCGGAGTGGAGGGATGGCTTGGCCGTCGGTGGGGTAGCGTTTCGCTGAGGCGCGCAAAACAATGCCGCTGGACGCCGGAGGTTGGAGCAGGCGGTCCCAGCAGCGCTGGGGGATGAAGACGAGAGATTGAAGAAGAATGTCGGCCGTTGTCGACCTACTGGCCCACATGTCAGCCAGTCCATTTGTTTTTTAGTCCATTTGGTGGGCTGGGTGAAACAATGATGTAGCATCTATGCAGCCCGTTTATATATATGGTAGAATTTAAAGCCCATTTGCATTTTCTCGAAATCTGCGGACTTGCTGGGCTGGGTGAAAATATCATGTTGGGTTGAACGGAGAAATGTTATAAAAACATAAACACATGATTGCACGTCTATTACTGCATTGGTCAGTAAAATCTATGCAAGCTTATGTACGCAATCACTAGGAGTTAACTTGCCAAGTTATATATAAACAATTATTATTATTATTTTGTAAGAACTTTCAACGTACGAAATAAAATATCATTTTAATTTGATGAGTTAATAATACGTGGGGTATTATTATTTTTTAGGCTAGACGTGGGACAGTTGAGTTGGTTTTAGGGAAAAGTACTGGGAGAAAACTCAGTATACATCGAAAACCTAGGCCATGGACTTGGTGGGCCTGGGACTGTCATCCTCTCGACGAACAGTTGTCTCCTGATTCCTCTTGTTTTGCTGACCATGTTGGGAACGACAGACGGCGGCGCCGCGGCGAGAGCACCAAGGCGGAGGACGACGTCGAGACCTCGGACCGAACGAACCGGAGCGGGGGAAGACGCAGGCGGAGGGGAGTATGAGGGTTGACTTGTTCAGGTGCAGGGTGGGCCGGTGGAGCTGCCACCGCTGGACAATGTGTGGGAGTAGAGGGATGGCCTGGCCAACGCCATAGGCTATGATGGCCAGCCGCCGTATAGGAAGAGGACGAAAGATTGAACAAAATAAAGAAATACAAATGGATAGGTGGTTGGTCCCATATGTCTGTGTACGAGACTTGCTGGGTCCACCTGAGAAGGGGAATATGTTGGGAGGAAGGAGATTCAAAGCACGGCAGCCGAGTGAACTAGTTTTTTTAACGAACAAGTGAACTAGTTACATACATAAGCAAATAGCCACTAAAAAAGCAAACAGGTTAATGGGTTCTTAAAAGAAGTATTTCGGACAAAACAGATAATTACGACACATAGGCTAATGCATGAAACACTCAGATGATAAAGGTGCTTATAAACAGATAAAGTACGACATCTAGACCTTCCTGGCATGCTTGATCATGACGTTGTGGCTGTCCGTGTACTCGTTGGTTACGGGAAGCAGACTCGCCCTCATGTCCAAGATCCGCCTGTACATGTCGTAGCATGCGTATGCGTCCTTGGCCGCATAGGTTATGTAGGCTAGATTCAGAGGTACCTCCCACGTGTTCAGGTCCTTGGTATCATTGTCTTCTTTCATGTTGGCATATCAGGGGTCGATGATGGTCTCGCGAGGTCAACCACGGAGTCCTTCTCCTGCTCGTTGCCGATGATCTTGTATTGCTTCTGGATGTCGACAAGCTTGTTGCATCAGATGGCCGAATCGTCGCGTTCTTCATTCTCTCCACCATAGCGAAGGTGCAGTCGGCGCTGTTGATGAAACGGGCAAATGCTCCAGAACCTCTGATGGCCCTACAACAGTGGTAGATGAGAACCTCGTCACGCACACATACCTGGGCGACGGCGATCCGCTGGTCCCTGTCAGGAGACGAATGGATGGGCACAAGGTCTAGTCCTGCGACCTTGTGCTTTCTCGTCATGTAGGTAGTGCTTGAACTCGGCAAGGCAGAGCTTCACCGAGTCCGGATCGTTGGTGTACATCACATTCAACTTGGTGCAGGCATAGGACTGAACGGCGAACTCAAAGGGGAACTCCTTGCTGAAGTCCATATCCAGCAGGCTCACCCCTCGGATCGCCATTGGAGTCTCTTCAAGTGAACGAGTGGGTAGGCGGCGACAACAGTTCATTTTTCAGCTCTTGGGGAACTAGATTCGACAGTAAACTGAGTGTGTATAGGCGACAAAAGTTGCTACCCCACCCTCGCCCGCTGCACGCCCGGCAGAAGATGCACCCTCGGCGCATTCAAACGCCTCCATTAAGAAACCTACTCCGGCCACACGTTGGTTCACGAGCGGGTCTGTATTGGTACTGTAATAACAAGAGTTAGTGGTCACTTTACTTAAATTTAATTAGCTTTAATAGAAATTTATACTTAAAACAAGCAATGCATTGGCTCGTTCTATCAGTGCCATAGGATCAACATGCACAACAATTAGAATTATTATTCTCAGGACGCACACGATCAGCATATTTGTCGCAATTTCACACAGATAATACTATCAAGTTTGAACTGTTTGTTATGGTTGTTGTCCTCTGCATCATCATGCCGTGTTTCCCAGCTTGCAAGATTCAGAACCAACAAATAAGATCCAAATAATAAGTACAACAAAGATGCCTACACATCTCATTGATTCCCAGCTTGCAAGATTCATAACCAACAAATAAGATTCAAATAATAAGTACAACAAATATGCCTACACATCTCATTGATTCCCAGCTTGCAAGATTCAGAACCAACCCATTAGAGCCTTTTGATAAAGTGAATATCGGGATTAAATCCATCTTGGCTAGCCGTACAATACAACCGAAGAACTTGGCGAATGCTCTTGACCGTCACAACATCTGTAGTTGAGTATTCCTATTTGCACAGCACAAACAAGAAGAGCATGATTACTATAATAGTGGCACTCCTTGAACTCAACCTGCAGCTCCACTAGGATGAGGCCTGCCTGGAGTTCCATGATTCAATTCATGCGCCTTTTTCTGCAGTTCACCTGAAATGAAGCAAAGATTGCATCATTCAGCTAGCAAGAAGTACTTGCTCTCGTGAGCTGGCAGGTTCTTCTTTAGTAGTTGCACTAAAATTGAGGAACATTAAGGTTGGTTGTCCGGCTCATGTAAGGTGCAACTATAATTTGCTTATCCTTTTGTGCAGTTCCACTAAAATAAAGTGCCATTATGGTGACAGTGACGGCTCATCTTGAAAAGGCTAATAAAATGTTGCATAACAGCACGAGATTACCAGCAGAACTTGACGGATATTTTGGAAATTCCAATCACCATTTTGTGCAGTTCCACCAAAATTGAGAGATGTTGCCCACATGACATTTTAGTTGAACTACACAAGACACTCATTCCAAAAAAAGGTGTTTTGTGCAGTTCACCAAAAGGTCACAATAGCAACAAGGTGAAATGGATATCCCTATCTGCACAAAAGATAGAAAGTAAACATTTGTTGGTCAATAAGAATATACGAAACATACACAAAATGAAAAGAAGCATCTTAATTATGTTCATGGCAATCACGCAAGGACAGTAGAAATTTTAAAATGTCAGCAATGCTTCATGTTACCGGAAGCATTACGATCAACAATGACATTCGTCAAATATGGGATTACTTTAATGGTGGCATTGCTTGTTTACCAGATACAGTAAATCAACAGCAGCTAAAGAGTTGGTTTAAGGGCATGGGATCGTGGGGACACCAGGACACTCAACAGCGTAAAGGAGCAACTTACTTATCATACTGGGGAAAACAGCAGGAGTACCATTTGTAACACAGTTTAATTGCATCTTATCACTCGAGGCATTAGATTAACAATAACACTGGTTAGACATGTCCCTAAGGTAACAGTGTGATCGCTTCATTTTACACGCGCCCTTACATTAACAATAGCAAAAGGTTGGTATAAGGACATGCGACAGTGGACGCATCAGCACAATGTACCTACAAGGAGGCATAAAGTGGTGATGTCGAGTTTGTTCATGCTATGTGAGGGCAGCAAATCTAATCCTGGAGACCTTTTACTATGTGAGGCCAGCAAATCTAATCCTGGAGGCCTTTTACTATGTGAGGGCAGCAAATCTAATCCTGGAGACCTTTTACTATGTGAGGGCAGCAAATCTAATCCTGGAGACCTTTTACTATGTGAGGGCAACAAATCTAATCCTGAGACCTTTTACTATGTGAGGGTAGCAATTCTAATCCTGGAGACCTTGTACTATGTGAGGGCAACAAATTTAATCCTGGAGATACTCTGTTGACTTGTCCACCAGCCGCCACTTTCTATCCTTTTTTCAACCAATAATAGATCTGTTCCTTATCGAGTTTGTACTGCGTTTTCCCATTATTTCCCTTTTCAACCAAGAGACTGGTTGGGTATCCGGTCTCTACTACTTTCACCATATTATTTCCTCTTTGAATCAAGTCCTAGATTCATGCTACAACTTTCCCCCTTTCTTCGTTGTTTGAACAAAGTCCTAGATTCTAATGCATGAAGTAGCTTTACCTCTAATAATACTAAAAATTTAGGTGGCTTTGGAAGAGCTGATGGGAGTAGAAAAATATGCACATGCAGACACGTGGGGAGCTGCGGCAGTAGAGCAAGGCCACTTTCGAAGAACTTATACCTGAGGGTCGTCGGGATGTCGGCGGCGGCATGTCGGATCTGCGCACAATATGGCAGGGAGGAAGAAGGGTCGGAGGACCTCCCGAGATGGCGCTGTGTCGGAGAGAATGGCATGGGAAGAGGATCGGGCCCCTCCCGCAACTGTGGGTTTCCTCCCTCGCCAGTGATACGTCTCCGTCGTATCTATAATTTTTGATTGTTCCATGCCAATATTATACAACTTTCATACACTTTTTGGCAACTTTTTATACTATTTTTGGGACTAACATATTAATCCAGTGCCCAATGCTAGTTCCTGTTTATTGTATGTTTTATGTTTCACAGAAAACCCATATCAAACGGAATCCAAACGGGATAAAAATGGACGGAGAATATTTTTGGAATATTTGGAAAATATGGGAAGAAGAATCCACGTGAGACAGTGCCCGAGGGGGGCACGAGGCAGGGGGCGTGCCCCACCCCCTGGGCGCGCCTCTGACCCTCATGGGCACCCGTAAGGCGGTTGCTGCTCTTCTTTGTCCGCAAGAAAGCTAATTTTCGGAGAAAAATCTAGGTGAAGGTTTCAATCCAATCGGAGTTACGGATCTCCATATATATACGAAACGGTGAAAGGGCATAGAGGAGAGCACAGAAACAGAGAGAGACATATCCAATCTCAGAGGGGCTCTCGCCCCTCCCACGCCATGGAGACCATGGACCAGAGGGGAAACCCTTCTCCCATCTAGGTAGAAGGTCAAGGAAGAAGAAGAAGGATGGGGGCTCTCTCCCCCTAACTTCCGGTGGCACCGGAACGCCGCTGGGGGCCATCATCATCACCACGATCTTCACCAACACCTCCGCCATCTTCACCAACATCTCCATCACCTTCCCCCCTCTATCTACAGCGGTCCACTCTCCCGCAACCCGCTGTACCTCTACTTGAACATGGTGCTTTATGCTTCATATTATTATCCAATGATGTGTTGCCATCCTATGATGTCTGAGTAGATTTTCGTTGTCCTATTGGTGGTTGATGAATTGCTATGCTTGATTTAATTTGCTTGTGGTTATGTTGTTGTCCTTTGGTGCCCATCATATGAGCGCGCGCGTGGATCACACCATAGTGTTAGTTGTATGTTGATAGGACTATGTATTGGAGGGCAAGAGTGACAGAAGCTTCTACCTAGCATAGAAATTGATGCATACGGGATTGAAGGGGGACCAATATATCTTAATGCTATGGTTGGGTTTTACCTTAATGAACGTTAGTAGTTGCGGACGCTTGCTAATAGTTCCAATCATAAGTGCATAGAATTCCAAGTCAGGGATGACATGCTAGCAGTGGCCTCTCCCACATAAAACTTGCTATTGGTCTAGTAAAGTAGTCAATTGCTTAGGTACAATTTCGCAACTCCTATCACCACTTTTCCACACTCGCTATATTTAATTTATTGTGTCTTTATCTAAACAGCCCCTACTTTTTATTTACGCGCTCTTTATATTCTTGCAAACCTATCCAACAACACCTACAAAGTACTTCTAGTTTCATACTTGTTCTAGGTAAAGCGAACGCCAAGCGTGCGTAGAGTTGTATCGGTGGTCGATAGAACTTGAGGGAATATTTGTTCTACCTTTAGCTCCTCATTGGGTTCGACACTCTTACTTATCGAAAGAGGCTACAATTGATCCCCTATACTTGTGGGTTATCAAGACCTTTTTCTGGCGCCGTTGCCGGGGAGTTATAGCGTGGGGTGAATATTCTTGTGTGTGCTTGTTTGCTTTATCACTAAGTAGTTTTTATTTGCTGCTCTTAGTTGTTTTCTATCTTTAGTTATGGGTAGGAAGCGCAAAATACCAAAAAAATTAGTGGTACCTACTGAACCAATGGTTGAAGAACCACTCAAAATCTATCACACTCCTGAAGCTTTTTACTTGGATCATCTTCGATCCCTATGTGCTCGTGCTGAAACCCCAACTAGCTTAGTTGAGGGAAAATCTTTAGATGAGCATGCTTGTTATGTGCGACACCGCATATCTGAAAAAGGGAAACTTTTACTGGATCAAATTCATCGTTTGCAATGTTATGCTTGGAATTTATGTGAAATTTATGATTTTACTTGTTGTTCTGAAAACCCTAAGAAACACCTTCCCTACCAATGTGAGTTTAGTGATGATGGAATCGTATCTTCGTATGCTAATTACTATGATGTTCAACAAATTGAAGAATTTGTTGCTTTTAAGGGTGCTTATGAAATTGCTTCTTTGATTGAAAAGTACGATGCTACTCTCTACAAATCTGAAAATTTTGCCATACTTAAATATTGTTATGATAATTATGCTTCTAATGCCTATGTTAAACCATATATTGAGGACTCCTCCGCTGTCCAAGAAGAGACTAATATTTTGAAGGAGTCTATGGAAGAAGAAATTGATGAAACTGTGAGCTCATTGGATGAAAAAGATGATGAGGAGAGCAAAGAACAAAAGGAGGAAGAGCGGATTAGCTACCTGTGCCCACCTTCTAATGAGAGTAACTCTTCAACTCATACATTGTTTAATTTCCCTTCGTGCTTACCGAAGGATGATTGCTATGATGATTGTTATGATCCCGTTGATTCTCTTGGAATATCCCTTTTTGATGATGCTTGCTATGCTTGTGGCCAAGATGCCAGTATGAATTATGCTTATGGAGATGAACTTGCTATAGTTCCTTATGTTAAACATGAAATTGTTGCTATTGCACCCACACATGATAGTCCTATTATCTTTTTGAATTCTCCCGACTACACTATATCGGAGAAGTTTGTGCTTATTAAGGATTTTATTGATGGGTTGCCTTTTACCGTTGCACGTGATGATTTTGATAGATATAATATGCATGTGCTTGCTGCTCCTACTTGCAATTATTATGAGAGAGGAACTATATCTCCACCTCCCTATGTTTCCAACATGGTAAAATTGCAAGAAACTGTTTATACTATGCATTGGCCTTTACTGTGTGTGCATGAATTGTTCTTTTATGACATGCCGATGCATAGGAAGAGAGTTAGACTTCATTGCTGCTTGATATATGTTACTTTTTGCTCACTACTAAATGCCAAATCATTGTTAATTAAAATTGGCTTTGATATACCTTGGGATCCGGGTGGATCCATTACTTGAGCACTATATGCCTAGCTTAATGGCTTTAAAGAAAGCGCTGCCAGGGAGACAACCCAGAAGTTTTAGAGAGTCATTTATTTCTGTTGAGTGCTTTCTTATAGTTTAAAAACAAAAAAAAGTAGAGGGGAACCCAAAACTTTCCAAAAAGAAAAGTGAAAGTGAGATAGACGAGCATTGTGAAAGTGGGGGAAGTCCTTGAACTTTGTTCATGCCCATGGAAACTTTGTGAATCTTAATTACGGAAACTTTTCAACAAAAATAATTATCCACTTGTACAATTCCATTGTATTATAAAAATAATGTGCCAAGGTTTGCCTTTAGGATGTTTACAATGCTTGTTGGTTTCTATGGTGCAGGAGAGAAACTTTGGCTGTAGTGCGCGATTTTTAATTTTTTACTGGAACGCCAAACGGTTTTGAAACTTTTTGAAATGTCTTTCTATAAAAATTGTTTATTTTTCCTAATTTTGGCAGAAATTTTCAAGTATCATAAGTATGGTGAATGTTCAGATTATTACAGACTGTTCTGTTTTAGACAGATTCTGTTTTTGATGCATAGTTTGCTTGTTTTGATGAAACTATCAATTTATATCAGTGGATTAAGCCATGAAAAAGTTATATTACAGTAGACATAATGCAAAAAAAAATATTGGTTTGCAACAGTACTTAGAGTAGTGATTTGCTTTATTATACTAACGGATCTTACCGAGTTTTCTGTTGAAGTTTTGTGTGGATGAAGTGTTCGATGATCGAGGAGGTCTCGATGTGAGAAGAAGGAAGAGAGGCAAGAGCTCAAGCTTGGGGATGTCCAAGGCACCCCAAGTAAATATTCAAGGATACTCAAGCGTCTAAGCTTGGGGATGTCTCGGAAGGCATCCCCTCTTTCTTCAACAAGTATCGATATGTTTTCAGTTTTGTTTCGTTCATGCGATATGTGCAAATCTTGGAGCATATTTTGCATTTAGTTTTCACTTTTATTTTATGCACCATGCTGGTATGAGATAGTCCTTGGTTGATTTATAGAATGCTCTATGCACTTCACTTATATCTTTTGAGTATGGCTTTATAGAATGCTTCATGTGCTTCACTTATATCATTTGAAGTTTGGATTGCGTGTTTCTCTTCACATAGAAAACCGCCATTTGTAGAATGCTCTTTTGCTTCACTTATATTTGTTAGAGCATGGGCATATCTTTTGTAGAAATAATTAAACTCTCTTGCTTCACTTATATCTATTTAGAGAGATGACAGGAACTGGTCATTCACATGGTTAGTCATAAAATCCTACATAAAACTTGTAGATCACTGAATATGATATGTTTGATTCCTTGCAATAGTTTTGCGATATAAAGATGGTGATATTAGAGTCATGCTAGTGGGTGGTTGTGGATTAGTAGAAATACTTGTGTTGAGGTTTGTGATCCCTGTAGCATGCACGTATGGTGAACCGTTATGTGATGTAGTCGGAGCATGATTTATTTATTGATTGTCTTCCTTATGAGTGGCGGTCGGGGACGAGCGATGGTCTTTTCCTACCAATCTATCCCCCTAGGAGCATGCGCATAGTACTTTGTTTCGATGACTAATAGATTTTTGCAATAAGTATGTGAGTTCTTTATGACTAATGTTGAGTCCATGGATTATACGCACTCTCACCCTTCCATCATTGCTAGCCTCTTCGGTACCGTGCATTGCCCTTTCTCACCTCGAGAGTTGGTGCAAACTTCGCCGGTGCATCCAAACCCCGTGATATGATACGCTCTGTCACACATAAGCCTTATTATATCTTCCTCAAAACAGCCACCATACCTACCTATCATGGCATTTCCATAGCCATTCCGAGATATATTGCCATGCAACTTCCATCATCGTCATATACATGACTTGAGCATCATTGTTATATTGCTTTGCATGATCGTAAGATAGCTAGCATGATATTTTCATGGCTTGTCCGTTTTTTTGATATCTTTGCTATGCTAGATCATTGCACATCCTGGTACATTGCCAGAGGCATTCATATAGAGTCATATCTTTGTTCTAGATATTGAGTTGTAATATTGAGTTGTAAGTAAATAAAAGTGTGATGATCATCATTATTAGAGCATTGCCCCAGTGAGGAAAGGATGATGGAGACTATGATTCCCCCACAAGTCGGGATGAGACTCCGTACTTTACAAAAAATAAAAGAGGCCAAAGAAGCCCAAATAAAAAAAGAGAGGCCAAAGAAGCCCACCAAAAAAATGAGAGAAAAAGAGAGAAGGGGCAATGTTACTATCCTTTTACCACACTTGTGCTTCAGAGTAGCACCATGTTCTT
The DNA here is from genome assembly GCF_002575655.3 of Aegilops tauschii subsp. strangulata. Lineage (NCBI taxonomy): Eukaryota > Viridiplantae > Streptophyta > Magnoliopsida > Poales > Poaceae > Aegilops > Aegilops tauschii. Next base: position 237,220,730 of record NC_053039.3, on the reverse strand, counting down.
CATATAGAGAGTCTCTTGAGTTATCACTTTCATATACTAGTGGGAATTTTCATTATAGAACTTGGCTTGTATATTCCGATGATGGGCTTCCTCAAATGCCCGAGGTCTTCATGAGCAAGCAAGTTGGATGCACACCCACTTAGTTTCCAGTTTGAGCTTTCATACACTTATAGCTCTTAGTGCATCCGTTGCATGGCAATCCCTACTCCTCGCATTGACATCAATTGATGGGCATCTCCATAGCCCATTGATTAGCCGCGTTGATGTGAGACTTTCTCCTTTTTGTCTTCTCCACACAACCTCCACCATCATATTCTATTCCACCTATAGTGCTATGTCCATGGCTCACGCTCATGTATTGCGTGAAAGTTGAAAAGGTTTGAGAACACCAAAAGTATGAAACAATTGCTTGGCTTGTCATTGGGGTTGTGCATGATGTGAATATTTTGTGTGGTGAAGATGGAGCATAGCCAGACCATATGATTTTGTAGGGATAACTTTCTTTGGCCATGTTATTTTGAAAAGACATGGTTGCTTTATTAGTAGGCTTGAAGTATTATTGTTTTTATGTCAAATGATAGACTATTGCTTTGAATCACTCGTGTCTTAATATTCATGCCATGATTAGATACATGATCAAGATTATGCTAGGTAGCATTCCACATCAAAAATTATCTTTTTTATCATTTACCTACTCGAGGACGAGCAGGAATTAAGCTTGGGGATGTTGATACGTCTCCGTCGTATCTATAATTTTTTATTGTTCCATGCCAATATTATACAACTTTCATATACTTTTTGGCAACTTTTTATACTATTTTTGGGACTAACATATTAATCCAGTGCCCAGTGCCAGTTCCTGTTTATTGTATGTTTTATGTTTCGCAGAAAACCCATATCAAACGGAATCCAAACGGGATAAAAACGGACGGAGAATATTTTTGGAATATTTGGAAAATATGGGAAGAAGAATCCACGCGAGACGGTGCCCGAGGGGGCACGAGGCAGGGGGCGCGCCCCACCCCCTGGGTGCGCCTCTGACCCTCGTGGGCCCCCGTAAGGCGGTTGCTGCTCTTCTTTGGCCGCAAGAAAGCTAATTTTCGGAGAAAAATCTGGGCGAAGGTTTCAATCCAATCGGAGTTACGGATCTCCATATATATACGAAACGATGAAAGGGCAGAGAGGAGAACGCAGAAACAGAGAGAGACAGAGAGACAGATCCAATCTCGGAGGGGCTCTCGCCCCTCCCATGCCATGGAGACCATGGACCAGAGGGGAAACCCTTCTCCCATCTAGGGAGAAGGTCAAGGAAGAAGAAGAAGGAGGGGGGCTCTCTCCCCCTCGCTTCCGGTGGCACCGGAACGCCGCCGAGGGCCATCATCATCATCGCAATCTTCACCAACACCTCCGCCATCTTCACCAACATCTCCATCACCTTCCCCCCTCTATCTACAGCGGTCCACTCTCCCGCAACCCGCTGTACCTCTACTTGAACATGGTGCTTTATGCTTCATATTATTATCCAATGATGTGTTGCCATCCTATGATGTCTGAGTGGATTTTCGTTGTCCTATCGGTGGTTGATGAATTGCTATGATTGATTTAATTTGCTTGTGGTTATGTTGTTGTCCTTTGGTGCCCATCATATGAGCGCGCGCGTGGATCACACCATAGGGTTAGTTGTATGTTGATAGGACTATGTATTGGAGGGCAAGAGTGACAGAAGCTTCTATCTAGCATAGAAATTGATGCATACGGGATTGAAGGGGGACCAATATATCTTAATGCTATGGTTGGGTTTTACCTTAATGAACGTTAGTAGTTGCGGACGCTTGCTAATAGTTCCAATCATAAGTGCATAGAATTCCAAGTCAGGGATGACATGCTAGCAGTGGCCTCTCCCACATAAAACTTGCTATCGGTCTAGTAAAGTAGTCAATTGCTTAGGGACAATTTCGCAACTCCTATCACCACTTTTCCACACTCGCTATATTTACTTTATTGTGTCTTTATCTAAACAGCCCCTAATTTTTATTTACGCGCTCTTTATATTCTTGCAAACCTATCCAACAACACCTACAAAGTACTTCTAGTTTCATACTTGTTCTAGGTAAAGCGAACGCCAAGCGTGCTTAGAGTTGTATCGGTGGTCGATAGAACTTGAGGGAATATTTGTTCTACCTTTAGCTCCTTGTTGGGTTCGACACTCTTACTTATCGAAAGAGGCTACAATTGATCCCCTATACTTGTGGGTTATCAGCCGGCGATGACCGCGTGAACGATGGACCTAGTCCTCTACACACACCAGCCGAAGGGATCCGGTCGGATCTGTGACTAGCGGGGAGCGGAGACAAAAGGTCGCTACCGCTGTCTTGTTTATATCTGGAGAGGATGAGAGAATGAAGAGAGCAACCCTAGAAAAGCAAGCGCTCAGGCCCCTGCGTACATATATACTGGAGTGATTGTCTTTTTCTCTCCACGACAAGCGTTTCAATTTGTGTACGTGGCATTAAAGAAAAGAAACTCTCTATTTAAGGTGATCTGTACGACTCCTACTTACTACTACTAGTAGTAGTAGTATTGTTCACTTGTGCTCCCCGGCCCTCCATTCATTGAACAACCCCACGGGTGAATAAACATACAGTACTAGTATTTATATAGAACGAACAAGCTCAAACTATTTTCGCGTAGTTAAAAGTTGAGGGCGGGGCTTTTCCCGGGCAGTACGCGCGGCAGTTTTCGCCTAGGCGGTTTGACAGAGAGGCGAGGAGGGTGAGGGAGTAGCGGATTCAACTTACTTACTGCTGGAAAGGTCGGGCTGTGCGATTTGACGGCGCATTACTGCTGGAAAGACTTGTGATATGACTACTCACTATAGTCATGAATTACTGGCGGTACAACCAGGGTGATGCCCCCCTTCTGTTCCGCACTCTAATCTGGTGCATGACACGTATTACGTCGACCCGGATGCAGGATGCTGCTGGCTCTCCCACATGTCAGCGAAGTAGTATGTAGTAGTAAGAAGGAGCAAAGAATCATGCGGTATAAGTCTTTCTAGAGATTCCAACAAGTGACTACATATGGAGCAAAATGAGTGAATCTACACTCTAAAATATGTCTACATACGTCCGTATGTTGTAGTCAATTTGAAATGTCTAAAAAGACTTATATTTAGGAACGGAGGGAGTAGTAGTTACTACTCACGTCGGAGGAGTGTGAACCACGGCAACCCAGTGAATCAGCAATAGAAAACAACGTGCTGATATGGCCATAAAAAAAAGTGCCACGGTCCAGACTGTAGCATGTACAGTACTACTCCTCTTTGTTTGGATCCCTGAGTTAGAGCTAGTTTGGGTTGAAATAGCCTCAAATTATCTAAACAGGAGGGGTTAGTTTGAGCTAGTTTGCTCTAACCCAGCTAAAAAAACTAGCCCGGTGGAGAGGTTCTAATTGGGTTAGTTCTCCTCGGGCCCACTAAAAGAGAACTAAAAAATCTCCCCTACCCGCACCAGATCGCTCCCTCCGCCCCCCTCGCACGACTCCTCTCTGTTCCCCATCAGGCCGCCCGCCCAAGCGCCGCTCCGCCGCTCGCCCTCTCTCTCCTCCGGCCGCCCTCTCCCTCTGGCCTCCGCCGCCCTCCTCCGGCCGCCCTCTCCCTCCGCCCTTCGAAGCTCGCCCCGCTCCCCCTTCACCGGTCGTTTTTCTCCCTATGTCTTGCGCGGCGGCGGCGCATCTACCAGGGAGGTCGCGAGAGGGGTGAGTTTGTTCGTTCCTTCTTTGTCTCACAACCATATCATTGATCTTGCTCGCTCTAGCGCTAATTCTGACTTGGAAAAGTAGATCCTGATTAAACTTGGTATAGACTTGTGGTGCACGCATGGAATTGTTTGATGCTGCTTGAGGAGGTAATAAATCTTTCTAGAGGCCCAAGGTTTCAGTTCACCTTTCTAGGTATTTCAGTTTCAAGCTTGCATTCTTTCTAGAGGCCCAAAGAATTAGTTCACCTTTCTAGGTATTTTAGTTCCAGGCTTGCATTGTTTCTAGAGGCCCAAAGATTCAGTTCACATTTCTAGGTATTTCAGTTTCAGGCTTGCATTATTTCTAGAGGCCCAAAGATTCAATTCACCTTTCTAGGTATTTCAGTTTTAGGCTTGCATTATTTCTAGAGGCCCAAAGATTCGGTTCGCAGTCGTCGACAAGTGGCCCTGCTACCCATGCCGGTGTCGACCTCAACTCGCAAGCGCCGGCGTCGAAGCAGTTCCCGGGGCTTGGGCTCTACAGAGCCTTCCTCTAGAGCGACGATGACGAGCTCCTCCCTGGGTGCGTGAGGGGCTTCGGGCTCCCTCCCTATCGTGAATGACTTCCGTGATGAGTTAGCTCATGCTTTGTTTCATGGAGTGTATTTTTTTTTGCGAAGCTTGATTGAGGACTTGTATGTTTAAGTGGGATATCTCAATTGTATGGACAAAGTAAAATTTATCATGTTTTGCATGCTTGATTTGTAAAGATGGTTTGTTTATGTCAATTGTGAGCGGGAGGAGGCCACACAAGAGCTGGCCACACCAAATCCGACAGGAAATAGGGTCCAAAGTAGTCAAATGATTGAGAAAGAGCATTTATTGTCAATCTAACCCTGCCATCCATACACCTCTTTGGTTTTAGTTGGTTCAGGGTTAGAATCTAACTCTAACCTCTAACTGAGTTAGAGTTCTCCTCGTCTCGGTTCATCGCCATCATACTTTCCCCATTTCTATGTTTTAAGTATCCTGCGAATCAAAGAGGCCCTTAGACTGGTTTAGGTCCGGTAGTTTTTTATAAACGTGTTATGTCCAAAATTTAATGAACGTGCTCCGGTTTCTACGAAAATAATCCGGTTTCATGTAGTAATTCATTTATTTATTCTTCTGTGGGGGGTTTGCATGTAATTTGTGAGGTCTGAAATGTAAAGTACCTCGGCATATGCTCCGAGTCGTGCATGCACTACGACCCAGATGCTCTATGTCCCACATATCGGCGAAAGGGATCATGTGGAAATAGCCTATGAGTACATATAGGAGGATAAATGCGTGAAAAAATATGTACGGTGAAGCGTAGCTGCGGTTCGAAAAGGAGACCTAAAGTGATGACAGGTATAGGTCGCACGCACCCAACTAGTGGTAGTACTAGACATACGACTGCTTTTTCCCTAAAAAAAGAGGTACGAGTGCTCAGTACTCCTATTCTATCAACGCGAGTCCCATCTGACAACAGCGTCCGTGCTACAGCTAGCTCTTCTCCCTCGTTTCTCTCTTCTAATTCTAAACTCAGCCGAAGCCCGATGGGCGGGGTGGGGATTTGCCGATGGTCGGTTTGCTCAACTGCGGCCCCACCTCACAGTGAAAACGTTACTACTGGAATAAAAATGCCATATACTCCTATACTATATCTATATCTACACTCTTATAAAAAACAGAGTTGGTGATGATGGTGTGCCTGCCATCCTGCAACATAGGCCGTCCGATTTATATCTGACGGATAGGAAGGAAACTATGGCAATTTTGCAAAAAGGTACCCACACACCTCTCCACATTTGCAAATAAGGCCTTCCCTCGTTCATCATTTTCTCTCACAAGATAAACTAGTCATACAAATGCATCTTGATGTTACGTGCAACGCACGGGCATCTTGCTAGTACTAATAAAACATTAAGGCCACGAGGCGATGCAGTGCTGGTTACAGGAGGCAAGAAGAAGAGATGCATCCATCGACGACGTCCACCTCCTCGACTGAGGGCGCCGGCCCACCGAACGGCGGCTAAGTAGCAACGGCTTTCGTGGCCAGGTCGACGTGCTTCTGAACAATGGCGTCCAAAGATTCCAGCCGCTGGAAGAAGGCCAACGTCTTTCTGTCCTCGCTGGCCTTTTAGTGGCCTATGTAGACGATTTCCTCGTAGACGTGGATGTGCAGGTCGACGGTTTCTTGCATGGTGAGGCGCTGCATGACGAGCGCAAACTCGAGGTGCACATTCTTCGTCGCGTCCTCCGGTACCTGCAGGGCCACCAGGGCTTGAAAGAGTTCGTCACCATGGAGGCCGATGAGGGTGGCAGGCAATGAGGAGCCTGGGCGCACGGGTTGGAGCAGTACGGCAAGGTCGTCCGCGCGCTTCTTGACGGCGGTGAATTTGCAGATGGAGTTGACCATCATGTCGTCCATGCGAGAGGCGAAGCCGGTGTCGGCGAGGGCTACAACGCCGGTGGTCGCCAGCACCGTTTGGAAATGCTGTGAGGTGCGGGGCCGCAGGCCGGCGCCTTGGATGATTTGGCACAGCCGACTGCCGCTCGCGTCCATCGCCTCCATAGGTGCTTCTGGCTTCTGGTCACTTGGTTTTGCATTGGAGTGAGCAGTGTTGCGCAGAGACTAGGAGTAGATGGATTGGAGTGGTGGGGCGCCTTTATATGAGAATCCAAACTCTGTTGCATTCACATCATGCTGGCTCTATTCCGCTTCTCCAATTAATTCCCTGTGCATGTAATTTGAGGATGCATCATTGACCGTTCAACATCTCGGGAACCGCTACCCTCTCCCTCCTTGGCATTCAAGCACCTATGGAGGCGACTGCCGCTCGCGTCTATCGCGTGTCAGGAGACGTTCCCGTTGACGACAAGGTGCCTATGGTGACTTCGTAAATTTAAAGATGATAGTACTAGTATACTCAATATTGTGCACCGCGACCAAGGCGGAGAGGAAAACGAGAGAACTACGTATTTATTTACAGTGTAGATTCACTCATTTTGCTCCATATGTACTCTGTCTCGGTGTAGTCTAGTCACTTGTTGAAATCTCTAGAAAGGCAAATACTCCTTTCTGGTTTACAGGGCTATACTAGCAAGTAATAGTGGGCTCACATAGCAATTTTGTCTCATGCAAGAGCCTGCCTATATGCGTGCTCCTGAGAACTGAGCATAGCTCAGTTGGCAAGGCGCGGGAGTTCGCAGCCAGCCCACCAGAGTTCATGTCTCGGCTTGAGCATTTGGTGCTCACGGAGTTTCCTTCTATAAAAAAATGCCAACAGGCTAGTCTAGCCCGGGTTGGTCTCGTTTATTTATATGCGTGCTCCAAGGTTCGCAACTGCCACGTTCGGGTTGCGCTTGGCTCTTCGCCTCTTCGAGAATATGAACAATGATGTTACTACTACTACTTCTACAGTATCGAATCCACTGCTGCATGTCCGTCCACCGCGAGCGGGAGGGATAGCTTGTTGTAGTACTATAAGCAAAAGCCTGTCCTCGTCTGCGAGCCACCGTGCGCATGGGCGAGGGAGAAGGCGTGTAGTAGTAAAATCAAGCTTCTCCTCGTTGTACAAGTTGACGCGACACATCATAGCACTAGCCCCACATGGTTGCCTCTAAACTTGGCTGAAAGACCCGCAGTGTACAATACTCCATTTGCTGCAACCTCTAACATTTACCCCACCACAAATTAAAAAATATATTCCTGTCTTGACCAGATGAGCGTGCAAACTAGAATCACCAGGATGACAGGTGGGGCCACAAGATTATTTTAATAAAAAAAGCATGGAGCCGACCCCAACGGTTTTAAGCTTACAGGCACGGTACATGCTATCCTAGACTACTCTACACATGAAACTGCCACACGAGCGTCCGGGCTGCGCTTGGCTCTTCGCCTCTACGGGAAGTCGAACAATGATGGAGTACTACTGCAGTGGAGGAGTACTACAGTATGCTTCTGGCCATCTGACACCGATTGAACTGCTACATGTCCACCGCGTGCGGGAGGGAGAGCGTGTAGCGAACGAAAGCTTCTCCTAGTCCTGCCAGCCACCACGCTCATGGGCGAGGGAGGGACGCAACATCATTGACTTACTGCTCCTGCCTTTGCGTCTATGACAGGTGGGTGGCCCACTGTCATGCAGCCAAAGGCAAGTGCGGTTAAGGCGAGAGGGCGTTGTAGTAATAAAACTTCTCAGTCTTGTACGAGTTGACGCGACACATCAAAGCACTGCACTCGATATATTTCAATAATTTGCATTTACCGATGCATTAATTACAACACATGCATGCATGCCGTGACTCTCCTTTTGATACTTGCATGTGTTGATTTAATGCACCTTGAAGTAGTATGAATATGTGACGGTAAAGCTTTGTAATGCCCCGACCCTAATAAAGCGAGAGATGGTTGTGCACGAGGAGGGCGAGATCATGCAGACGGAATAGGACCCGGCGATGGAGCTCTCTATGGTCTCGATGGACCTCACCTTGCTCCACTGCCCCTTGTGCCTCCGCCCCTTGAAGCCTCCAGTGTATGAGGTTCGAATACACCTCCTCCGATCGGCTGATCGAGCAAGGTGCAAGTTTCTTGATTGATGTGCTGTTCGATTGATTTGTGCAGTGCAAGGGAGGGCACCTGGCCTGCGCGGACTGCCGCGTCGAGCGCCCCGGGAACCAGCGGCAGTGCCAGAAGTGCGAGCGCGGCGGTGGCTTCGACGTGTGATGTCTACTACGCAACCTTCTCCTTGTAGACGTTGTTGGGCCTCCAAGTGCAGAGGTTTGTAGGACAGTAGCAAATTTCCCTCAAGTGGATGACCTAAGGTTTATCAATCCGTGGGAGGTGTAGGATGAAGATGGTCTCTCTCAAACAACCCTGCAACCAAATAACAAAGAGTCTCTTGTGTCCCCAACACACTCAATACAATGGTAAATTGTATAGGTGCACTAGTTCGGCGAAGAGATGGTGATACAAGTGCAATATGGATGGTAGATATAGGTTTTTGTAATCTGAAAATATAAAAACAGCAAGGTAACTAATGATAAAAGTGAGCACAAACGGTATTGCAATGCGTTGAAACAAGGCCTAGGGTTCATACTTTCACTAGTGCAAGTTCTCTCAACAATAATAACATAATTGGATCATATAACTATCCCTCAACATGCAACAAAGAGTCACTCCAAAGTCACTAATAGCGGAGAACAAACGAAGAGATTATGGTAGGGTACGAAACCACCTCAAAGTTATCCTTTCTGATCGATCTATTCAAGACTCCGTAGTAAAATAACACGAAGCTATTCTTTCCGTTCGATCTATCATAGAGTTCGTACTAGAATAACACCTTAAGACACAAATGAACCAAAACCCTAATGTCACCTAGATACTCCAATGTCACCTCAAGTATCCGCGGGTATGATTATACGATATGCATCACACAATCTCAGATTCATCTATTCAAACCAACACGAAGAACTTCAAAGAGTGCCCCAAAGTTTCTACCGGAGAGTCAAGACGAAAACGTGTGCCAACCCCTATGCATAGGTTCATGTGCAGCGGCGAAACTCCCGATCTATTCCGTTCCCCGAAGGTTTTAGGGTATATGGATATATATATAGGCGGAAGAAATAGTCAGGGGAGCCACGAGGGGCCCACGAGGGTGGAGGGCGCGCCCAGGGGGGTGGGCGCCCCCCTGCCTCGTGCCTCCCTCGTTGCTTTCCTGACGTGCACTCCAAGTCTCCCGGTTGCTTTCTTTCCAAAAATAACTTCTCCAGAAGGTTTCATTCCGTTTCGACTCCGTTTGATATTCCTTTTCTTCGAAACACTGAAACAAGGGAAAAAACAGGAACTGGCACTGGGCTCTGGGTCAATAGGTTAGTCCCAAAAATAATATAAAAGTGTTTAATAAAGCCCATAAACATCCAAAACAGATAATATAATAACATGGAACAATAAAAAATTATAGATACGTTGGAGACGTATCAGCATCCCAAAGCTTAATTCCTGCTCGTCCTCGAGTAGGTAAATGATAAAAACAGAATTTTTGATGTGGAATGCTACCTAACATATTTATCAATATAATCTTCTTTATTGTGGCAAGAATATTCAGATCCATAAGATTCAAGATAAAAGTTCAATATCGACATAAAAATAATAATACTTCAAGCATACTAACTAAGCAATTATGTCCTCTCAAAATAACATGGACAAAGAAAGTTCATCCGTACAAAATCATATAGTTTAGTCATGCTCCATTTTCGTCACACAAGAATGCTCTCATCATGCACAACCCCGATGACAAGCCAAGCAATTGTTTCATACTTTACTAATCTCAAACTTTGTCAACCTTCACGCAATACATGAGCGTGCGCCATGGATATAGCACTATGGGTGGAATAGAATATGATGATGGGGGTTATGTGGAGATGAAAAAAAGGAGAAAGTCTCACATCAACGAGGCTAATCAATGAGCTATGGAGATGCCCATCGACTGATGTTAATGCAAGGAGTAGGGATTGCCATGCAACGGATGCACTAGAGCTATAAATATATGAAAGCTCAACAAAAGAAACTAAGTGGGTGTGCATCCAACTTGCTTGCTCACGAAGACCTAGGGCACTTGAGGAGGCCCATTGTTGGAATATACAAGCCAAGTTCTATAATGAAAAATTCCAACTAGTATATGAAAGTGACAAAACAAGAGACTCTCTATCATGAAGATTATGGTGCTACTTTGAAGCACAAGTGTGGTAAAAGGATACTAACATTGTCCCTTCTCTCTTTTTCTCTCATTTTTTGGGCCTTCTCTTTTTTATGGCCTTTCTCTTTTTTCTACCTCACTTGGGACAATGCTCTAGAAAATGATGATCATCACACTTCTATTTATTTACAACTCAATGATTACAACTCAATACTAGAACAAGATATGACTCTATATGAATGCCTCTGGTGGTGTACCGGGATGGGCAATGAATCATGAGTGACATGTATGAAAGAATTATGAACGGTGGCTTTGCCACAAATACTATGTCAACTACATGATCATGCAAAGCAATATGACAATGATGAACGTGTCATGATAAATGGAACGGTGGAAAGTTGCATGGCAATATATCTCGGAATGGATATGGAAATGCCATAATAGGTAGGTATGGTGGCTGTTTTGAGGAAGATATAAGGAGGTTTATGTGTGAAAGAGCGTATCATATCACGGGGTTTGGATGCACCGGTGAAGTTTGCACCAACTCTCAATGTGAGAAAGGGCAATGCACGGTACCGAAGAGGCTAGCAATGATGGAAAGGTGAGAGTGCGTATAATCCATGGACTCAACATTGGTCATAAAGAACTCACATACTTATTGCAAAAATCTACAAGTCATCAAAAACCAAGCACTACGCGCATGCTCCTAGGGGGATAGATTGGTAGGAAAAGACCATCGCTCATCCCCGACCGCCACTCATAAGGAGGACAATCAAAGAACACCTCATGTTTCAAATTTGTTACATAACGTTTACCATACGTGCATGCTACGGGACTTGCAAACTTCAACACAAGTATTTCTCAAATTCACAACTACTCAACTAGCACAACTTTAATATCACTATCTCCATATCTCAAAACAATCATCAAGTATCAAACTTCTCTTAGTATTCAAAGCACTTATATGAAAGTGTTTATTATACCCATCTTGGATGCCCATCATATTAGGACTAGTTTCATAACCAAAGCAAACTACCATGATGTTCTAAAGACTCTCAAAATAATATAAGTGAAGCATGAGAGTTCATCTATTTCTTCAAAATAAAACTACCATCGTGCTCTAAAAGATATAAGTGAAGCACTAGAGCAAATGACAAACTACTCCAAAAAGATATAAGTGAAGATCAATGAGTAGTTAAATAATTATGTAGCTATGTGAAGACTCTCTCTCATTTAAGAATTTCAGATATTGGTATTTTATTAAAACAGCAAGCAAAGCTAATGAAAATAAAATGACGCTCCAAGCAAAACACATATCATGTGGTGAATAAAAATATAGCTCCAAGTAAAGTTACCGATGAACGAAGACGAAAGAGGGGATGCCATCCGGGGCATCCCCAAGATTAAGCTCTTGGTTGTCCTTGAATATTACCTTGGGGTGCCTTGAGCATCCCCAAGCTTAGGCTCTTGCCACTCCTTATTCCATAGTCCATCGAATCTTTACCCAAAACTTGAAAACTTCACAACACAAAACTTAACAGAAAATCTCGTGAGCTCCGTTAGCGAAAGAAAACAAAACACCACTTCATGGTACTGTAATGAACTCATTATTTATTTATATTGGTGTTAAACCTACTTTATTACAATTTCTCTATGGTTTGTAAACTATTTTACTAGCCATAGATTCATCAAAATAAGCAAACAACACACGAAAAACAGAATCTGTCAAAAACAGAACAGTCTGTAGTAATCTGTAACTAACGCAAACTTCTGGAACTCCAAAAATTCTACAAAAATAGGACGACCTAGATAATTTGTTTATTGATCTGCTGCAATTGGAATCAATATTTTATCACGTTCTGGTGATTTTTAACAATTGTTTTCGTGAACAGAAAGTTTCTAGAATTGTCAGCAAGATCAAATAACTATCATCCAAGAAGATCCTATAGGTCTTACTTGGCACAAACACTAATTAAAACATAAAACCACATCTAAACAGAAGCTAGATGGATTATTTATTACTAAACAGAACCAAAAAGCAAATAACTAAAATAAAAATTGGGTTGCCTCCCAACAAGCGCTAACGTTTAACGCCCCTAGCTAGGCATGATGATTTCAATGATGCTCACATAAAAGATAAGAATTGAAACATAAAGAGAGAATCATGAAGAATATTACTAGCACATTTAAGTCTAACCCACTTCCTATGCATAGGGATTTTGTGAGCAAACAACTTATGGGAACAATAATCAACTAGCATAGGAAGGCAAAACAAGCATAACTTCAAAACTTTAAGCACATAGAGAGGAAACTTGATATTATTGCAATTCCTACAAGCATATGTTCCTCCCTCATAATAAATTTCAGTACCATCATGAATGAATTCAACAATATAACCAGAACATAAAGCATTATTTTCATGATCTACATGCATAAAATTTTTATTACTCTCCACATAAGCAAATTTCTTCCCATGAATAGTAGTGGGAGCAAACTCAACAAAATAACTATCATGTGAAGCATAATCCAATTGAAAATTAAAATCATGATGACAAGTTTCATGGTTATGTTTATTCTTTATAGCATACGTGTCATCACAATAATCATCATAAATAGGAGGCATGCTTTCATCACAATAAATTTGCTCATCAAAACTTGGGGGACTAAACATATATCCTTCATCAAACATAGCATCCCCAAGCTTGTGGCTTTGCATATCATTAGCATCATAGGTATTCAAAGAATTCATACTCACAACATTGCAATCATGCTCATCATTCAAAGATTTAGTGCCAAACAATTTAATGCATTCTTCTTCTAACACTTTGGCACAATTTTCCTTTCCATCATTCTCACGAAAGATATTAAAAAGATGAAGCGTATGAGGCAAACTCAATTCCATTTTTTGTAATTTTCTTTTATAAACTAAACTAGTGCTAAAACAAGAAACAAAAAAATTCGATTGCAAGATCTAAAGATATACCTTCAAGCACTCACCTCCCCGGCAACGGCGCCAGAAACTGCTTGATGTCTACTATGCAACCTTCTTCTTGTAGACGTTGTTGGGCCTCCAAGTGCAGAGGTTTGTAGGACAGTAGCAAATTTCCCTCAAGTGGATGACCTAAGGTTTATCAATCCATGGGAGGTGTAGGATGAAGATGGTCTCTCTCAAACAACCCTGCAACCAAATAACAAAGAGTCTCTTGTGTCCCCAACACACCCAATACAATGGTAAATTGTATAGGTGCACTAGTTCGGCGAAGAGATGGTGATACAAGTGCAATATGGATGGTAGATATAGGTTTTTGTAATCTGAAAATATAAAAACAGAAAGGTAACTAATGATAAAAGTGAGCACAAACGGTATTGCAATGCGTTGAAACAAGGCCTAGGGTTCATACTTTCACTAGTGCAAGTTCTCTCAACAATAATAACATAATTGGATCATATAACTATCCCTCAACATGCAACAAAGAGTCACTCCAAAGTCACTAATAGCGGGGAACAAACGAAGAGATTATGGTAGGGTACGAAACCACCTCAAAGTTATCCTTTCCGATCGATCTATTCAAGAGTCCGTAGTAAAATAACACGAGCTATTCTTTCTGTTCGATCTATTATAGAGTTCGTACTAGAATAACACCTTAAGACACAAATCAACCAAAACCCTAATGTCACCTAGATACTCCAATGTCACCTCAAGTATCCGTGGGTATGATTATACGATATGCATCACACAATCTCAGACTCATCTATTCAAACCAACACAAAGAACTTCAAAGAGTGCCCCAAATTTTCTACCGGAGAGTCAAGACGAAAACGTGTGCCAACCCCTATGCATAGGTTCATGGGCGAAACCCGCAAGTTGATCACCAAAACATACATCAAGTGGATCATGTGATATCCCATTGTCACCACAGATAAGCACGACAAGACATACATCAAGTGTTCTCAAATCCTTAAAGACTCAATCCGATAAGATAACTTCAAAGGGAAAACTCAATCCATTACAAGAGAGTAGAGGGGGAGAAACATCATAAGATCCAACTATAATAGCAAAGCTCGCGATACATCAAGATCGTGCCGAATTAAGAACACGAGAGAGAGAGATCAAACACATAGCTACTGGTACATACCCTCAGCCCCGAGGGTGAACTACTCCCTACTCGTCATGGAGAGCGCCGGGATGATGAAGATGGCCACCGGTGAGGGTTCCCCCCTCCGGCAGGGTGCCGGAACAGGGTCCCGATTGGGTTTTGGTGGCTACAGAGGCTTGCGGCGGCGGAACTCCCGATCTATTATGTTCCCCGAAGGTTTTAGGGTATATGGATATATATAGGCGGAAGAAATACGTTAGGGGAGCCACGAGGGGCCCACGAGGGTGGAGGGCGCGCCCGGGGGGGTGGGCGCGTCCCCCTACCTCGTGCCTCCCTCGTTGCTTTCCTGACCTGCACTCCAAGTCTCCCGGGTTGCTTTCTTTCCAAAAATAACTTCTCCAGAAGGTTTCATTCCGTTTCGACTCTGTTTGATATTCCTTTTCTTCGAAACACTGAAACAAGGGAAAAAACAGGAACTGGCACTGGGCTCTGGGTCAATAGGTTAGTCCCAAAAATAATATAAAAGTGTCTAATAAAGCCCATAAACATCCAAAACAGATAATATAATAGCATGGAACAATCAAAAATTATAGATACGTTGGAGACGTATCAACGTGCGGAACACGGCGGTGGACGTCGTCCTTTCATCGGTGAGGGTGGAGTGCCCGCACGAAGGCTGTGGGCACTACGTCACTTACCACAAGCTCGCTGATCACCAGAGCGTGTGTCCGCTCGCGCCCTGCAAATGCCCCGTGCCCGTCTGCGGCTACGAAGGCCCGCCGCCGGCGCTCTCCCACCACATCAGCACCGTGCATCCCATGCCTGTGCACAGGATCCAGTATGGCAAGGTGCTCCAGCTGCAAGTGCCACTGTCAGAGCCACAGCTCTTGCTGTTCGCGGAGGAGGACGGCTGCATGTTTTTCTTGGTCGGCGGCGTGCTCGACATCGGCACGCCTATCGCCGTGTCGGTCGTCTGCATCAGAGCGGGGTTGTCCCCACTGCCGCACTACGTGGCCGAGCTGTGGGCGAACGGCCCGCCGGGGGAGCCCAAAGGCAGGACCGACGCCGTTAAGGTGGAAATGGAGGTGACAAGCAGCAAGGATCCCGGCGACGTCGCCGTGCACGAGCTGACCTTCTTCACAGTTCCGCCCAAGCTGCTGGTCGGGGCTAAGCTGGTGTCCCTCCACATTCAGATTGACAAGCTCATGTCCTAAATGATTCTACAGTGCCTTCTGTTTATCTTAGTAATATGCTAATATAGGGGTTAGCTCGGTCTACTTTAGCTTAAGAGATGGTGGGCTTTGGTGGCGATGCAGCAATTACTTCGACATAGATCAGCAGTTAAAGTAATTTCCAACAGTCAAACGGATATTTTGTGTCTGTTGGATAGTATAAAGATCCTTTGGGTAAGAAGTATAACAGCTTATAAGAAGTAAGTATAACAGCTTATATGCTTGTTTGTTCAGGAAGTGTTGCATACTTGTGTGAGTTGACGCGACACATCAAAGTAGTAGTACTACTAGTAGTACTCCCTCCGATCCTAATTTCTCTACACATAAGGCTGGTCATAGTGGGAGTAAAATAGGTAGTAACATAGATGCCACATAAGCAAAAATGATGAGGTGACAAGTAATTAATGAGGAAAGAGGCAAATAGAGTAACATAATATGTTACCATCACATAGCGCTTTCCAATGCAAAATAAGTCTACAAAGTAATAAATGAAGACATCTAGTACTATCTCAAGGCCAAGGAGGAACGTGAAACCTATGATAGAGCCAATCAGATGGTTGAGAACACTACAATTCATAGTTACAGATGCGTGTGTGAGAGAGGACGAGTGCGTGCATGCACCTCTTCTCTTCCTGTATAACATACTAAACTCAGAGTACAAGTGTATGTGGGTGGCATCGACCTAGGGAGCTAGAGATGGTGCGTGCGAGAAGTCCCGAGAGATAGGTGTAACGCGTCTAAAAATAAACTAGTCTATAGCTCGCCACGAGGCTATTCCTGTCGAACGCCCCAATAAGCGTAAGATATGTATCCGACGGTGCCAGTTATTGCACGTAGACAGCAGTAGAAAAAGAACTACTACCATGGCATATGCTACACCACGGCCGAGAACACCTGCCCACGTTACGCCATTCGGGAATAGTGCCGCACTTCGAAACTAAACCGTCAATAAATTTTGAGCGCGTCTCGTCACATTCCAAATTACTACTACCACCATGCTATATTTAATTGCAAACCTATTCACACCGATCACAACCTACTCCCTCCATCGTCACCGTGACCAAGGAGGAGGGGAAAATGAGAGAACTTAATGTTTATTTGCTAATTAATAGCATTGCATGCAATGAACTAACCACTGCATGTCATGTTTGGTAGTCTCAAGTCATTAAAAGCATGCATACCCACATCTCTTATTGGTTGATATGTCAAGAAACAAGAAACGAGGTAGAAGTTAATGCACCGCGCCTAAGTGTTTTGGGATTATTTGGTTTCCCACTTAGGAGCGTATTAGTACTCGGTTATAAACACTACTATGCCAAGATGACTGCACATTCCTCCTCAACTCCTCATCCACAAAAACAAACAAGTGATTCAGCATCCTTCCCTTGTGTCTGCTATGGCCAGCGTGAGTTCTGGGTCGAGAGATTACCACCAGAGAGAGGCGAGCATGGAAGCGGAAGCACGAGATATGTCCCGCCTTGCCTCGAAAGCAGCCGACATGTCCCGCCGCGCGGAAGTAGCAGCACAGAGGCCCTGCCGTGCCGCCGAAGCAGCACGGAGGTCCCGCCGCGCCATCGATGTAGTAGACTGCTCCGGCCGCGCCGCAGAAGCAGCAGAGATGTCCCGCCGTGCTGCGAATGCAGCAGAGATGTCCCGCTGCACCGCGGCGGCCTAGGAAAATGTCTCGCGGGCAGGCGACGACTCTTACAAGCGCATGCATGCGATCGTCCATAGCCAGATGGATCAGATCTCCGGCTGGGCGAGGTTGCAGGACGACATGAAAGCCTCGTTTGAACAGGCTACCAGCGTCATCCAACAACTAAGGGAGGGCAATGAGAGGATCCGGGCCGAGCGCGACCTGCTGAGGGCGAAGATCATCCGAAGTGCAGAGCAGCAGGAGGAGACCAGTGCGTTGTTGAAGAGGACCGGCGTCATCGTCAAGAAACTTATGGACGAGAATGACATGCTCCGCATCGAGCGCCAAAGGCTGGTGGAGGAATCCATGAATGCTCTCAAGCAGCATCTTGAGGACACGACAGAGCTCATCGCCGCTCGCCGCGGAGACTAGTTCCTGCGGCCTGCAGCAACGCATCAAGAAAGTAGAGATCAACGAGCCAGATCGTTGTCTTCCTTCTTCTTTTGCCCTTCGGGCGTAGCCGCATGTGGCTTTTTTAATTATCTTCCTAATTATGGAAGACAATTATTATCCACTGTCGTCGTCCTTATATATTCATCAGTCTTGCTATAAGTCGCAGTAGATGCTATATAGGTCCGTCGGATCTTACATTAAGATCCATGCAAAAATTTCTTTTCAGATTTTCTTTTCTCTCTCTTAAATCTCAGTCGAGGGAGACATAGCCACGCCATTAAACAGAGGCTCGGGTGCCATTAATGGAGACCTTGGGAGAGAGGTGGACGGCGGGCTCTCCTCCCGATAAGCACACGCAGAGGTCTGATCGCACGCCTCCCGTACTCAAATAGCTACCCTGCACGGCGCCTCCTAGCTAATAAAAAAGGGGACACGTGGCTGCACGTAAATGGTAAATAGAACGCCCATGGTTTCAATAATACTTGTGTTTCCGATTGTAACGTGACAACACTTGTTCCAAAATGACTTTGTTGATTGTTAATGTGTGCGCCTTCGCAAATCGGACAGCAAAATTACCACAGCATGTTGGTGCCATGTCATGACACCAAGCCAAGTTTCATGATTTTCATGCGTGTTTTGGATTTATAGGAATAAAAAAACCAAGTTTCTCAATGTTTCCAGCCGAGCCACGACGCCCAGATGTTTGAATTTCATTCCCATTTCTTGCATGCATGGGACCTAGAAATTTACCCGAGGACACACATGTGATTTTTCAACCAACTTTGGTGCACTAGAGCATGTGCTTGTATTTCAAATTTGAATTATGCACACAAAGGTGACACGTTCCCTCTCAGAACCACGAGCCTTCTTGAGAGAAGCTCCGGTTTGCCAGAAGCTTATACCAAACTTGTTCCTATTCGGCCAAATTTTTTACCACAACATGGTAGTACCATGACATGACACCATGCCGAGTTTCATGATTTTCAGGCGTGTTTTGGATTTACAAGAATTTTAAAACCAAGTTTCTCAATGTTCTCGGCCGAGCCACGATGCCAAGATGTTTGAATTTCATTCCCATTTCTTGCATGGGACCTAGAAATTCACCCGAGGACACACATGTGATTTTTCAACCAATTTTGGTGCACGGGAGTATGTGCTTGTAGTTCAAATTTGAATTATGCACATTAAATGACCAGAAACTCAATTAATGTATTAAAAAAGGCCAAACGAACCCAGAATAATTCCAAAATTTAACAAGGCACTCATGTAGTTCTATGTTGCCTCTGTAAAGAAACGCAAGGGGGGGGGGAACGTATATCATTCCGCACTCAAAGGTGACACGTTCCCTCTCAGAACCACGAGCCTTCTTGAGAGAAGCTCCGGTTTGCAAGAGGCTTATACCAAAACTTGTTCCTATTCGGCCATTTTTTTACCACAACATGGTAGTACCATGACATGACACCATGCCAAGTTTCATGATTTTCAGGCGTGTTTTGGATTTACAAGAATTTTAAAACCATGTTTCTCAATGTTCTCGGCCGAGCCACGATGCCCAGATGTTTGAATTTCATTCCCATTTCTTGCATGGGACCTAGAAATTCACCCGAGAACACACACGTGATTTTTCAACCAACTTTGGTGCACGGGAGCATGTGCTTGTAGTTAAAATTTGAATTATGCACATTAAATGACCAGAAACTCAATTAATGTATAAAAAGGCCAAACGAACCCGGAATAATTCCAAAATTTAACAGGGCACTCATGTAGTTCTATGTTGCCTCTGTAAACAAACTCAAGGGGGGGGGGCAGCGTATATCGTTTCACACTCAAAGGTGACACGTTCCCTCTCACAACCACGAGCCTTCTTGAGAGAAGCTCCGGTTTGCAAGAAGATTATACCAAAACTTGTTCCAAATCATACATCTTTTTACCACAACATGTTAGTGCCATGACATGACACCATGCCAAGTTTCATGATTTCTAGGCGAGTTTTGGATTTACATGAATTTTAAAACCAAGTTTCTCGATGTTCTCGGCCGAGTCACGACGCCAAGATGTTTGAATTTGATTCCCATTTCTTGCATGGGACCTAGAAATTCACCCAAAG
Source organism: Aegilops tauschii subsp. strangulata (assembly GCF_002575655.3). Classification (NCBI taxonomy): domain Eukaryota; kingdom Viridiplantae; phylum Streptophyta; class Magnoliopsida; order Poales; family Poaceae; genus Aegilops; species Aegilops tauschii. The sequence goes on along the minus strand of NC_053039.3, from coordinate 237,200,743 downwards.
ACACACATGTGATTTTTCAACCAACTTTGGTGCACCGGAGCATGTGCTTGCAGTTCAAATTTGGATTATGCACATTAAATGTCCAAAAACTCAATTAATGTATAAAAAAGGCCAAACAAACCCGGAATAATTCCAAAATTTAACAGGGCACTCATATAGTTCTATGTTGCCTCTGTAAAGAAAATCACGGGGGAGGCAGCGTATATCGTTTCGCACACAAAGGGGACACGTTCCCTCTCGGAACCACGATGCTTGTTGAGAGAATCTCCGGTTTTGCAAGAAGCTTATACCAAAACTTGTCCCAATTCAGCCAAAAAATATACATATGAAAACAGGGTTTAGATTATCCCGAACATCTCGCTACCTAGACCAATGTACTCTTATTTGAATTCAACATAAAATGGATACAATATTTGAATTGGAGATCGTATGATACATGTAGTTCATAGTGAAATATGATTACTGCTATATGCATGTTTTTTGTTATCAAGATAATATTTAAATGATTGTATAACTTGACAACAATCGTATTCAAATAAGGAAAATTGATTCAAATTTAGTCCATATGGTAGACGACAATATATATGTTCATAGGGTGGAGTGAAATGGTCATATATGATGGAAGATTAAAATGTAGGACTACGTCCATTATAAACCGCAAGGTCACCTAACGATATATTCGAATTCAACATAACGTGGATTCAAAAATTGAAATTCGAGATCCTGGCATTTGTAATCATATAAAAGGGGACATGACTCTTTCTTTTGGTGGGAATTGATTTGTTTTTTGTTGTTGTTGTCGAGGGAAGTGCGAATCGATTTGGTACTGTACAGGGTAATCTTGTTCTCCCGATTTTTTTACATTTTTCTTGTAGTTTTTTCAATGACATCTATAGCAATATAGTAAAAGGGGACATGACTCTTGTGTCTTGTATGAATTGTTTTTTGTACACGTTAAGTTTGTTCTGCTGAACAAGGAATCCGCGCCTTGTTATCCCGAAATTTTCAAGCTTGAGTATCTTTTGTCTCATCTGCTTTGAAACTCCCGCCTCTTCAACCCGCTCCGCGCCTTGTTATCCCAAAATTTCGACGCGCGCGCAAACTCCCTCGCCATCCAAAATCGGTCCCGCAGCCCAGACATGCGAATTCCCCCTTCTACCCCTCAGCCGGAAATGCGGCTCGACGTCGCGGTGTCAAAACTGGTGGGGGTACACTGGTAACTTACCCTACATTTCGGACAAGCACGTCCCTAAGCCATGGCTCCCCCTACCTTCCTCTTCGTCCCCCCATTCGTACACCGAGGCCGCCAAAACCCGCGAAACCCCACGCTCCTCCGTCGGCCTCCCGACCGCCGCCCAGCTGGAGACTCTTCCCAGACGATGTCGTCCATCGCAACAACTCGCCGTCCCTCATCCACCGCACAGGATGAGGATCCGTCGTTGATCTCGTTGTCCCGCCAGATCAGCCGCCCCGTCCTCCACCTCCAAGGAGCTGCCCCGATGTTTGCCTCGTCTATCACGCCACTCCATCCCCACAGTGCCGTCTTGACCTGCCCCACCGGAACCGTAGCACCCTCACCAATTCCTCCGATGAAGCCGAGGCCCACTCGGCACCACCAAGGAGGTTCTGCACCCACCGCTGCATTTTATCTTTTATTCGATCTCACGGGGCTGCCGGTGCTCGATACCGAGCAGCCATGGCGGGTCTCCATCGACGGCGCCGTCGTCGGCCACTTCATCCACGGCGTCTCTCCCCCATGTCGTTGCTTCCTCGACGGCGACTTCCACACCGGCACTAGCTGCAGCTGCTCCGGCTCTCGCTCGTGCTGCGGCTCTTTTGTTGCTGTCGGTCGCGTTGCTGCATTGCTCTTGCTTTCGTTCGTGCTGCTGCTCTTCTCTGCTATTGCTGTCGGTCGTGCTGCTGCTCCGCTCTTGCTCTCGTTCGTGCTGCTGCTCTGCTCTTGCTCTCGCTCGCATTGCTGCTGCTGCTGCACGACCTCCGACAGCTACAGGAGTTGGGTGGGCAACAAACAGTAGATGATCCATTCTCCATCTTTTTAAAACTGAAGCTATAATCTACCTGCTATCATTAGTTTTGGATCTATCCACTCATTTGCTACCATCAGTCTTGATTTCTGCATGCACCCCTTAGGCCTTACAAATCTAACTATTTTTTATTATGCATGTCATTTATTGTACACAATTGTTCTAAACATGTAGAGAAAAAGAGAAGATCGTTGCATGGGAATATAATGTCATGCAGACGCCGCTCCATGGTGGGCGAAGTGCCCCCCTCCCGCCATTCCAGATTGTATTCCAGAGGAAGATAACTGTTCAGATGGGGATTCAGAGGGAGCTGACCACTCCTATTTACCACCTGAGGTGTTTGCTCTGACCTGGCATGCTGATGTTGGTCATATCATGCATATGGCGCCTCACATTGCTTACATTATACATCTTATATGTCATTAGCTTAGTTTAGATTTGCTTTGTGTGAATGCCACCTGTTTGGTTTCTATATCATACTCCCACCGTTTCTAAATATTTGTCTTTTTAGAGATTTCAACAAGTGACTACATACGGAGCAAAATGAGTTAATCTACACTCTAAAATATGTCTATATACATCCGTATGTGGTAGTCCATTTGAAATCTCTAAAAATACAAATATTTAGGAATGGAGGGAGTATATGGGAATTATGAAATGCCATCTTCTTTAGCCAGGCATCATATACGCGAATCATGCAATGCCATCCTGTTTAGCCTGTCATTGTATATGTGAACTGTATCGTGCCATATTTTTTTCATAATGTATTCCATTTCTCAACAATGTTTATATTGCTCATATTATGCATATGGTGTCTTGCATTGCCATGCCATCTGCTTAGATTAGACATGCTTTGTGTGAATGCCTCCTGTTTGCTTTCTATATCAGATATGTGAATTATGGAATGCCATGTTTTTTAGCCAGTTATCATATATGTGAATTATGCACCGCCATGTAGCCAGGCATCATATATGTGAATTATCTCATGCCATGTTTTTGTCATTACGTATTCCATTTATCGATAATCTGTGTATATTGAACTACTCTTCATGTGTATCAGCCATTTGAGCCGGTTATGGAAAAATCAGGAGTGAAAACAAGTTCTTCAGAGCAGGCAATGGTACCTGTTGAAGCATATATCTCGATGGTTACAGGGAGCTCCTCAGAGGACGATTCAGAGACAGATGACCAGTCCTATATCCCACCTGAGGTGTATGCTCTAAGTTGCAATGTTTATATTTCTCATATCATGCATATGGTGTCTTGCATTGCTTAGTTTAGACATCATATGCACAATATTGAATTCCATCTGCTTAGTTTAGAGATCAGACATGCGAGTGCCAGATGCTTAGTATATGAATCAATTATGTCAACTGTATCATGCCATCCTGTATACTTAGACAACATGTATGTGAATTATTTCATCCCAACCTATTTGAGAAAGACATCATATAGTTTTGTCATGTCATCCTGTTTAGATACTCATCATATGTTGAATTATGCCATTATATCCTGTTAAGTTATCCATTATATATCTGAAACTGTTTCATGCTATCCTGTTTAGTTAGGCATCATATATGTGAAATTGTGTCATGCTGTCCTGTTTGGTTAGACAAGATATATGTGAATTACCACATCTGTCTATCATACAATGTCTGTACGTTCAATTTCTTTTCTTGTTTATCAGCCATTTGAATTGAAGGGGGTGATGGCAGTATCTAAGGGAGCAAAAACCCGTTCTTCACAAAAGACAGTGCTACCCGCCGATGCAGATAGAACCATGGTTGTACTGGCCCACAAACTAGCCCCACCACACATAATCGAGACTCTTCCAGATTGCACACTTACACCGTTGGGCAAAGAACCAGCTACAACCCATCAAACCCCAACCCCAGCGGATAGTAACCCACTTCTAGTTGACAAAGCACCATGTCCACCACAGAGTACCCCCACACGAGCAGTTTGTAAAGCAACTGCAGTGCCCAAAGCACGAAGACCACCACAGCGAACCCAAACTCCATGTTTAAATCAGAAGAGCAACTGTTCTCAGGTCAGATTCCGTAGCTATGGTCCATACTCCTTTGCTGTTGCATCACTGTATTTACTCATACCAACTACTTTCGAATTTGAAGGATCCAATTGAAACTCCAATGGCGCAACAGGTATGTTTTAAACCTATTTATTTAACTGGATTGCTGTTCTAACTTCTTGCTCTATGTTGATTTCAGTTTCAGTTGTATAAACAGATGTTCTCATGTGATGCACATTACAAGTGTTGCCAATGCTGTGTAGTTTCTCACACTTATATTCTGTCTATGCTACTGTGTCTTAAAAATATATAAGTTGAACTGTGTCTCTATCTTGATTAGGCAACATAAACTAGAATGATATGGACAATACAGTGACCATAGTACATAGATATATGTTTGTTTCATGTTGTTATCCTGTCCACCTTACTACTGAACCGGTTTACCAAAATGAGTTTCGTATACTACATGCTAAACCTGTGATGTGTCTGCTTGTTTTCTCTTGTAGTATGCGAACATAATATTGGAGAAGAGCACCCCACTATGCAATGGTATAGAAAGTAATGCAGATAAGGTTCAAAATAGTGAGACAGCCCTATTGGTCTCCAAGAAAGGTGATAAAAACGATCTTGTAGACAATGAGAAAACCCCACAGTCCTGCGTTGATGTAGTGTTTGAGTTACTAGCCAGTACCGTTGGCACAAGCTCTTCGAACTCGCTGCCTGAATCACTTCGGCTTCTTCACTCTCAGCTGCAAGCTGAAAGGCATCAGTCAGCTGTGCTGCGGCAAGAAGCCGAAGGACTGAGGAAGTCCCTGCAGAATTCAGATGCATACTTTTTTGTGCAACAACAAGTGTTGGAGGATTTAAGCGCCAAACAAGAGAAAGTTAATAAGCTTGCTAAGCATCTTGCCAGCATTATGGGTACCCAGGATATTGTTTCTTGAGCTCTTATGAAGTGGTTTCAGTTCTGGACTTGTTTTGCTGCGGCGTTTATTTGCACTGGTCGCCAAGTTTGACAACCAGTGTATATTATATGTGGCTTTGTTCCCTATATTTGCACTGGTGGCGAACTTTGATGCCCAGTGGATGTAATATGTGTAATAGCCGTGATAGCCTAGCGTAAGTTGCTTTCTTATTTATTTCCTTTTTGTCTTGTTTATTTGTTTGCTTGTGGTCAGTGCAGTTCTTTTTCCGCGGTTTGCTAGTGGCCGCAATAACCTATTTTTAACACTTGTCCACAATAACCATGGGCTACATATTTTCGTAGTTACCATGGGACTCCTACGGGCCGTAGAAACAATGGGCCTTCTAAGGGCCATAGAAACGATGGGCCTTCTACGTGTCGTAGCATCAATGGGCCTTCTACGGGCCGTATGATCGATCGGCCAAACATGGGCCATGTTGGGGAACGTAGTAATTTCAAAAAAAATCCTACGCACACGCAAGATCATGGTGATGCATAGCAACGAGAGGGGAGAGTGTGTCCACGTACCCTCGTAGACCGAAAGCAGAAGCGTTAGCACAACGCGGTTGATGTAGTCATACGTCTTCATGATCCGACCGATCAAGTACCGAACCTACGACACCTCCGAGTTCAGCACACGTTCAGCCCGATGACGTCCCTCGAACTCCGATCCAGCCGAGTGTTGAGGGAGAGTTTCGTCAGCACGACGGCGTGGTGACGATGATGATGTTCTACCGACGCAGGGCTTCGCCTAAGCACCGCTACAGTATTATCGAGGTGGACTATGGTGGAGGGGGCACCGCACACGGCTAAAGGATCAAACGATCAATTGTTGTGTCTCTAGGGTGCCCCCTGCCCCTGTATATAAAGGAGCAAGAGGGGGAGGTGCGGCCGACCAGGAGGGGGGCGCCAGGTGGAGTCCTACTCCCACCGGGAGTAGGACTCCCTCCCTTTTCCTAGTTGGATTAGGAGTGGAGGGGAAAGAGGTGGAGGAGAAGAAGGAAAGGGGGGGGCACCGCCCCCTCTCCTTGTCCTATTCGGACTAGGGGGGAGGGGCACGCGTCCCTTGCCCTGGCCGCCTCTCCTCTTCTCCACTAAGGCCCACTATGGCCCATTAACCCCCCAGGGGGTTCCGGTAACCTCCCGGTACTCCGGTTTCACCCGGAACACTTCCGATTTCCAAACATAGGCTCCCAATATATCAATCTTCATGTCTCGACCATTTTGAGACTCCTCGTCATCTCCGTGATCTCATACGGGACTCCGAACAACATTCGGTACATCAAAATATATAAACTCATAATATAACTGTCATCGAAACGTTAAGCGTGCGGACCCTATGGGTTCGAGAACTATGTAGACATGACCGAGACATGTCTCCGGTCAATAACCAATAGCGGAACCTGGATGCTCATATTGGCTCCCACATATTCTACGAAGATCTTTATTGGTCAGACCGCATAACAACATACGTTGTTCCCTTTATCATCGATATGTTACTTGGCCGAGATTCGATTGTCGGTATCTCAATACCTAGTTCAATCTCGTTACCGGCAAGTCTCTTTACTCATTCCGTAATACATCATCCCACAACTAACTCATTAGTTGCAATGCTTGCAAGGCTTAAGTGATGTGCATTACCAAGAGGGCCCAGAGATACCTCTCCGACAATCGGAGTGACAGATCCTAATCTCGAAATACGCCAACCCAACAAGTACCTTCGGAGACACCTGTAGAGCACCTTTATAATCACCCAGTTACGTTGTGATGTTTGGTAGCACACAAAGTGTTCCTCCGGTAAACGGGTGTTGCATAATCTCATAGCCATAGGAACATGTATAAGTCATGAAGAAAGCAATAGCAACATACTAAACGATCGAGTGCTAAGCTAACGGAATGGGTCAAGTCAATCACATCATTCTCCTAATGATGTGATCCCATTAATCAAAAGACAACTCATGTCTATGGCTAGGAAACATAACCATCTTTGATCAACGAGCTAGTCAAGTAGAGGCATACTAGTGACACTCTGTTTGTCTATGTATTCACACAAGTATTATGTTTCCGGTTAATACAATTCTAGCATGAATAATAAACATTTATCATGATATAAGGAAATAAATAATAACTTTATTATTGCCTCTAGGGCATATTTCCTTCAGTCTCCCACTTGCACTAGAGTCAATAATCTAGATTACACAGTAACGATTCTAACACCCATGGAGTCTTGGTGCTGATCATGTTTTGCTCGTGGAAGAGGCTTAGTCAACGGGTCTGCAACATTCAGATCCGTATGTATCTTGCAAATTTCTATGTCTCCCACCTGGACTAAATCCCGGATGGAATTGAAGCGTCTCTTGATGTGCTTGGTTCTCTTGTGAAATCTGGATTCCTTCACCAAGGCAATTGCACCAGTATTGTCACACAAGATTTTCATTGGACCCGATGCACTAGGTATGACACCTAGATCGGATATGAACTCCTTCATCCAGACTCCTTCATTTGCTGCTTCCGAAGCAGCTATGTACTCCGCTTCACACGTAGATCCCGCCACGACGCTTTGTTTAGAACTGCACCAACTGACAGCTCCACCGTTCAATGTAAACACGTATCCGGTTTGTGATTTAGAATCGTCCGGATCAGTGTCAAAGCTTGCGTCAACGTAACCATTTACGATGAGCTCTTTGTCACCTCCATAAACGAGAAACATATCCTTAGTCCTTTTCAGGTATTTCAGGATGTTCTTGACCGCTGTCCAGTGATCCACTCCTGGATTACTTTGGTACCTCCCTGCTAAACTTATAGCAAGGCACACATCAGGTCTGGTACACAGCATTGCATACATGATAGAGCCTATGGCTGAAGCATAGGGATCATCTTTCATCTTCTCTCTATCTTCTGCAGTGGTCGGGCATTGAGTCTTACTCAACTTCACACCTTGTAACACAGGCAAGAACCCTTTCTTTGCTTGATCCATTTTGAACTTCTTCAAAACTTTGTCAAGGTATGTGCTTTGTGAAAGTCCAATTAAGCGTCTTGATCTATCTCTATAGATCTTGATGCCCAATATATGCGCAGCTTCACCGAGGTCTTTCATTGAAAAACTCTTATTCAAGTATCCCTTTATGCTATTCAGAAATTCTATATCATTTCCAATCAGCAATATGTCATCCACATATAATATTAGAAATGCTATAGAGCTCCCACTCACTTTCTTGTAAATACAGGCTTCTCCAAAAGTCTGTACAAAACCAAATGCTTTGATCACACTATCAAAGTGTTTATTCCAACTCCGAGAGGCTCACCAGTCCATAAATAGATCGCTGGAGCTTGCACACTTTGTTAGCTCCCTTTGGATTGACAAAACATTCCGGTTGCATCATATACAACTCTTCTTCCAGAAACCCATTCAGGAATGCAGTTTTGACATCCATTTGCCAAATTTCATAATCATAAAATGCGGCAGTTGCTAACATGATTCGGACAGACTTAAGCATCGCTACGGGTGAGAAGGTCTCATCGTAGTCAATCCCTTGAACTTGTCGAAAACCTTTTGCAACAAGTCGAGCTTTATAGACAGTAACATTACCGTCAGCGTCAGTCTTCTTCTTGAAGATCCATTTATTCTCAATTGCTTGCCGATCATCGGGCAAGTCAACCAAAGTCCACACTTTGTTCTCATACATGGATCCCATCTCAGATTTCATGGCCTCAAGCCATTTCGCGGAATCTGGGCTCACCATCGCTTCTTCATAGTTCGTAGGTTCGTCATGGTCTAGTAGCATAACCTCCAGAACAGGATTACCGTACCACTCTGGTGCGGATCTTACTCTGGTTGATCTACGAGGTTCAGTAACAACTTGATCTGAAGTTCCATGATCATCATCATTAACTTCCTCACTAATTGGTGTAGGCGTCACAGAAACCGGTTTCTGCGATGAACTACTTTCCAATAAGGGAGCAGGTACAATTACCTCATCAAGTTCTACTTTCCTCCCACTCGCTTCTTTCGAGAGATACTCCTTCTCCAGAAAGATTCCGAATTTAGCAAAAAAAGTCTTGCCTTCGGATCTGTGATAGAAGGTGTACCCAACAGTCTCCTTTGGGTATCCTATGAAGACACATTTCTCCGATTTGGGTTCGAGCTTATCAGGTTGAAGCTTTTTCACATAAGCATCGCAGCCCCAAACTTTAAGAAGCAACAACTTTGGTTTCTTGCCAAACCACAGTTCATAAGGCATCGTCACAACGGATTTTGATGATGCCCTATTTAACGTGAATGCGGCCGTCTCTAAAGCATAACCCCAAAACGATAGCGGTAAATCAGTAAGAGACATCATAGATCGCACCATATCTAGTAGAGTACGATTACGACGTTCGGACACACCGTTACGCTGTGGTGTTCCGGGTGGCGTGAGTTGCGAAACTATTCCGCATTTCAAATGAAGACCAAACTCATAACTCAAATATTCTCCTCCACGATCAGATCGTAGAAACTTTATTTTCTTGTTATGATGATTTTCAACTTCACTCTGAAATTCTTTGAACTTTTCAAATGTTTCAGACTTATGTTTCATTAAGTAGATATACCATATCTGCTTAAATCATCTGTGAAGGTGAGAAAATAACGATATCTGCCACGAGCCTCAACATTCATCAGACCACATACATCTGTATGTATGATTTCCAACAAATCTGTTGCTCTCTCCATAGTTCCGGAGAACAGCGTTTTAGTCATCTTGCCCATGAGGCACGGTTCGCAAGTACCAGGTGATTCATAATCAAGTGGTTCCAAAAGTCCATCAGTATGGAGTTTCTTCATGCGCTTTACACCGATATGACCTAAACGGCAGTGCCACAAATAAGTTGCACTATCATTATCAACTCTTGTAGCGACCCGACCCGAATGGATCAAGTCTCTGTGCTTAAGTGTCATCCCTGGATCGGTATGCTGACACACACAGTACTCGAGGATTTATAACAAAGGTAAATCACATGTATAAAGTAACGTAAATACTATTACCTCAATCCAAATAGTGGAAGTAACAAGGTTGTGGATTCCCATCAACACCAACGGCAAAGTTGAGTGTAGAAATCGTAACCCTAACGTATCACTTACTCGTCGTAAGAATCCTGCAACATGAAACGTTGCAGCCCGGAAACGGGCCAGCACATGGAATATGCTGGAAAATTCACACCATAGAGAAATGATGAACAAAGGCTATCACTACATGCATATATGGCTAGTGGAAAAGCTGTATGGTTATAATGTTTTTGCGAAAAGCCAATTTTTCCCTACTGCAAAGGAATAAATTTTATTTAACTATCATGGTGGTTGTTAAACATTGAGAAGGTACCTCCAACTCAATCCCAACTAAGTAACATCATTAACCCAACAAAATTAATTAAAGTAACATGATGAGATTCACATGATAATCCAGGTACTAGATACTCAAGATGTCCATAACCGGGGACACGGCTAATCATGATTAGTTTGTACACTCTGCAGAGGTTTGTGCACTTTTCCCCACAAGACTCGATCGCCTCCGCTTGATTCTCGCACTACATGATGTTTGAGAAACGGATGACCGAGACACAGTCTTCCAGAAGCGTTAACTCTCTACTCCGGGTAGACAGTACCACCTACATCCCCTACATCTGCTAGTCTACCTCTTCAAGAGCTCACACAACTTAATCAACTATGCTAGAGCCCATAATAGCTTGTGGCTGCACACGGAAGTTTCTAGCATGAATAATCTCATGATCCCTTTGAACCTGGGTGGCGGTCCATAGGATAATCACACGGGTACTCCGGGATATCCAAAAATACAGGCAGCACTGGGTTCTCCAGGTGCCTCAATCCACCCAGATGTTTAGTTAAGTAGCCACCTTAAGTTGAACCATTAATTAACAATCTCACATCTGTCATGGAAATTCACTCAAACCCAATCCACGTCTACGAGCATAGCATAGCAATATAAGCAAACGTAGAAGTAACTCCCAAAGGTTTGGTAATAAACAGGGCAATAGGTTCCTACCTCATCAACTACTTCCCAATACCCACATGTTATCAATCCTACTCATGCAATGTTTGAGGGTTGAATCTAATGCATAAAAACTGGGTATGAAAGGGATATGATCAAAGTGTGAACTTGCCTGCAATGATGATGAAGATGATTCGCACTCATAACTCTTGATAGTTCTACTCGTCACACTCCGTTCAATCTATCGTGAGCAAGCAATAGTAACCACACATAAGCAATCACTCAAAAGATCAGAAAGAACGAAGAAGACGATTCGGGAAACATCAAAACCAAGCAAATAACTCTTGCAACATAAAACAATTTCTAACAGTACCAAAATTATGTGAATTTGGCCTTATCAGAAAGTTTAGGTCAAGAGCTTCGATTAGCAAAAAGAATGAACTCAAACGGAGCTACGAAACTCAAGTTACGATCAAACGAAGTTTGAATTCAAATCTGATCTAATTCAAAATTTAAAATTTCAAAAACATGTTTGAGTTGTATTACTGGATAGAGGGGATCATAACGAAGAAGTGGGCGTTGGTTTCGTTGGATTTGGACCAACGAGCAAAAAGTTGTGACCGTTTGAAGAACATGGACTAAACTGTAAATAAAAATCATCACAGATAGGTCCCTGGCGAAAAACTGAAATAAAGAAAAAGACACTAAATAGCGAACGTTCGCTACAGAAACTTACGCGACGAAATCGTTTGCTACAAAACCTAAACTAGCGAGCGGTCGCTAAATAACTAATCCTAAAAAAAATCTAGGTTTTCTTAATAAAACCAAAAACGAAATAAAAAAATAAACCGGGGCGGTTCACGGTCTATACCGGTTGGGTTTTCATCGAAAACCGGCGGTTTTCGGCGGCGGATCGGGTCCAGCGAGGTCGGGGCAGTGGCGTGCTCCGGCGACGGCGGTCGGTGACGGCGGCGCGCGGGCAAGGCGAGCGGCGGCGTGGCTCGGGAGGAGGAGCGGCGAGCGGCGGCTGCGCGAGGCGGTCGCGCGGGCGGAGTGCGGTGACGGCGGAGCAGCGCAGCAGGCGGCGGCGGCGGCGCAGGCGAGGTGCAGCGACGGCGGCGCGAGGGGCGACGAGGAGAGGGGGCGGCGCGGGGCTCCGGGCGGCGCTATTTATAGGAGCGGGAGGCGAGGCCTGCCATGGGCGAGGGGCAAGGGGAGGCGTAAGGCGGCGGCGGTTTCCGTGGAGGTCACTGCGCGGCGGCGTGCTGGCTCGGGAGTCCTTCCCGAGCTTGGGGACGACGAGGAGGTGGGCTGGGCCGCGGCCTGGCCTGGGAGCTGGGCCGGCCCAGTTCGGCGGAGGGAGAGAGAGGAGAGAGAGAGCAGTGCTGGGCTTCGGCCTGGCACTGTTCGAAGAGTTTTTTTTAACAGAGAGAAAAAGAAAAGAAATAAAATATAAAATAAAATATTATATAGGCATATAATATATCAAAATTTTCAGAAAAAGATTTTCTACAACATGAACATTTTTGTGAAGTCAAATAAAATCCTCACAAACTTACATAAAGCAAAGAGTGCTACTGCGTTAATAAAATCCAATAAAAATCATTTTAAAAATACCAAAATGACTTCAAATTTATTTCTCTCCAATTTTCTGATGTAGGGAATCATGTTACCCTATTTTATGTATATATTTATTTTGGAGAAAAATAATTTGAATAAAACTCAAATAACTCCAATACTGAAAAATAATTTCAATGGGACTTTGAATTTAATCCTTTGAAACTCCCAACTCCTATTTCATATGTTTTGAAGAAGTCATTTTATCTTCTCTCGTGAAAATCATTGAGTTGCATAAAGTTTCAGAATTGGAAATATTTTCAAATGAAATTCAAATATTTTCAGCACCCCTTGTCATTTAAATAAATGGAAGAAGTCATGTCATCTTCTCTCCACGGTTTTGTGATGAAAAGAATTTGAATTCATGGAGATCATAAAAGCAAAATGAAAGTTTGGGAAAGTCCTTTTATTCCCTCTCATTTAACTTTCAAAAGATTTTGAATTCACTCACTTTCAGTCAATCAATCACACAACAATCCAACAAACAATCAAATCTATCTATTTTTTATAACATTCCAAAATTTAGAATTTTGGGATGTTACAACTCTGCATCTTTTGGCTTCAATATTATGAATATGTGTATCACTACTATCGAGATTCAACAAAAATAGACCACTCTTCAAGGGTGCATGACCATAAAAGATATTACTCATATAAATAGAACAACCATTATTCTCTGATTTAAATGAATAACCGTCTCGCATCAAACAAGATCCAAATATAATGTTCATGCTTAACGCTGGCACCAAATAACAATTATTTAGGTCTAAAACTAATCCCGAAGGTAGATGTAGAGGTAGCGTGGCGACCGCGATCACATCGACTTTGGAACCATTTCCCACGCGCATCGTCACCTCGTCCTTAGCCAATCTTCGCTTAATCCGTAGCCCCTGTTTCGAGTTGCAAATATTAGCAACAGAACCAGTATCAAATACCCAGGTGCTACAATGAGCATTAGTAAGGTACACATTAATAACATGCATATCACATATACCTTTGTTCACCTTGCCATCCTTCTTATCCGCCAAATACTTGGGGCAGTTCCGCTTCCAGTGACCAGTCTGCTTGCAGTAGAAGCACTCAGTCTCAGGCTTAGGTCCAGACTTGGGTTTCTTCTCCTGAGCAGCAACTTGCTTGCTGTTCTTCTTGAAGTTCCCCTTCTTCTTCTTCCCTTTGCCCTTTTTCTTGAAACTGGTGGTCTTATTGACCATCAACACTTGATGCTCCTTTTTGATTTCTACCTCCGCAGCCTTTAGCATTGCGAAGAGCTCGGGAATTGTCTTATCCATCCCTTGCATGTTATAGTTCATCACGAAGCTCTTGTAGCTTGTTGGCAGTGATCGGAGAATTCTGTTAATGACGCTATCATCCGGAAGATTAACTCCCAGTTGAATCAAGTGATTATTATACCCAGACATTTTGAGTATATGCTCACTAACAGAACTACTCTCCTCCATCTTGCAGCTGTAGAACTTATTGGAGACTTCATATCTCTCAATCCGGGCATTCTTTTGAAATATTAACTTCAACTCCTGGAACATCTCATATGCTCCATGACGTTCAAAATGTCGTTGAAGTCCCGGTTCTAAGCCGTAAAGCATGGCACATTGAACTATCGAGTAGTCATCAGCTTTGCTCTGCCAGACGTTCTTAACGTCGTCAGTTGCATCAGTAGTAGGCCTGGCACCCAGCGGTGCTTCCAGAACGTAATTCTTCTATGCAGCAATGAGGATAATCCTCAAGTTACGGACCCAGTCCGTGTAATTGCTACCATCATCTTTCAACTTTTCTTTCTCAAGGAACGCATTAAAATTCAACGGAACAACAGCACGGGCCATCTATCTACAATCAACATAGACAAGCAAGATACTATCAGGTACTAAGTTCATGATAAATTTGAGTTTAGTTAATCATATTACTTAAGAACTCCCACTTAGATAGACATCCCTCTAATCCTCTAAGTGATCACGTGATCCATATAAACTAAACCATGTCCGATCATCACGTGAGATGGAGTAGTTTCAACGGTGAACATCACTATGTTGATCATATCTACTATATGATTCATGCTCGACCTTTCGGTCTCCGTGTTCCGTGGCCATATCTGTTATATGCTAGGCTCATCAAGTTTAACCTGAGTATTCCGCGTGTGCAACTGTTTTGCACCCGTTGTATTTGAACGTAGAGCCTATCACACCCGATCATCACGTGGTGTCTCAGCACGAAGAACTTTCGCAACGGTGCATACTTAGGGAGAACACTTATACTTCGATAATTTAGTGAGGGATCATCTTATAATGCTACCGTCAATCAAAGCAAGATAAGATGCATAAAAGATAAACATCACATGCAATCAATATAAGTGATATGATATGGCCATCATCATCTTGTGCTTGTGATCTCCATCTCCGAAGCACCGTCATGATCACCATCGTCACCGGCGCGACACCTTGATCTTCATCGTAGCATCGTTGTCGTCTCGCCAATCTTATGCTTCTACGACTATCGCTACCGCTTAGTGATAAAGTAAAGCATTACAGGGCGATTGCATTGCATACAATAAAGCGACAACCATATAGCTCCTGCCAGTTGCCGATAACTCGGTTACAAAACATGATCATCTCATACAATAAAATTTAGCATCATGTCTTGACCATATCACATCACAACATGCCCTGCAAAAACAAGTTAGACGTCCTCTACTTTGTTGTTGCAAATTTTACGTGGCTGCTACGGGCTTAGCAAGAACCGTTCTTACCTACGCATCAAAACCGCAATGATAGTTTGTCAAGTTGGTGCTGTTTTAACCTTCGCAAGGACCGGGCGTAGCCACACTCGGTTCAACTAAAGTTGGAGAAACTGACACCCGCCAGCCACCTGTGTGCAAAGCACGTCGGTATAACTACTCTCGCGTAAGCGTACGCGTAATGTCGGTCCGGGCCGCTTCATCCAACAATACCGCCGAACCAAAGTATGACATGCTGGTAAGCAGTATGACTTATATCACCCACAACTCACTTGTGTTCTACTCGTGCATATGACATCTACGCATAAAACCTGGCTCTGATACCACTGTTGGGGAACGTAGTAATTTCAAAAAAAATCCTACGCACACGCAAGATCATGGTGATGCATAGCAACGAGAGGGGAGAGTGTGTCCACGTACCCTCGTAGACCAAAAGCGAAAGCGTTAGCACAACGCGGTTGATGTAGTCGTACGTCTTCACGATCCGACCGATCAAGTACCGAACGTACGGCACCTCTAAGTTCAGCACACGTTCAACCCAATGACGTCCCTCGAACTCTAATCCAGCCGAGTGTTGAGGGAGAGTTTCATCAGCACGACGGCGTGGTGACGATGATGATGATCTACCAACGCAGGGCTTCGCCTAAGCACCGCTACAGTATTATCGAGGTGGACTATGGTGGAGGGGGCACCGCACACGGCTAAAGGATCAAACGATCAATTGTTGTGTCTCTAGGGTGCCCCCTGCCCCCGTATATAAAGGAGCAAGGGGGGAGGTGCGGCCGGCCAGGAGGGGTGCGCCAGGTGGAGTCCTACTCCCACCGGGAGTAGGACTCCCTCCCTTTTCCTAGTTGGATTAGGAGTGGAGGGGAAAGAGGTGGAGGAGAAGAAGGAAAGGGGGGGCGCCCCCCCCTCTCCTTGTCCTATTCGGACTAGGGGAGAGGCGCGCAGCCCTTGCCCTGGCCGCCTCTCCTCTTCTCCACTAAGGCCCACTATGGCCCATTAACCCCCGAGGGGTTCCGGTAACCTCCCGGTACTCCGGTAAAATCCCGATTTCACCCGGAACACTTTCGATATCCAAACATAGGCTTCCAATATATCAATCTTCATGTCTCGACCATTTCGAGACTCCTCGTCATGTCCGTGATCTCATCCGGGACTCCGAACAACCTTCGGTACATCAAAACATATAAACTCATACTATAACTGTCATCGAAACGTTAAGCGTGCGGACCCTACGGGTTCGAGAACTATGTAGACATGACCGAGACACGTCACCGGTCAATAACCAATAGCGGAACCTGGATGCTCATATTGGCTCCCACATATTCTATGAAGATCTTTATCGGTCATTCCGCATAACAACATACATTGTTCCCTTTGTCATCGGTATGTTACTTGCCCGAGATTCGATCGTCGGTATCACAATACCTAGTTCAATCTCGTTACCGGCAAGTCTCTTTACTCGTTCCGTAATACATCATCCCACAACTAACTCATTAGTTGCAATGCTTGCAAGGCTTAAGTGATGTGCATTACCGAGATGGCCCAGAGATACCTCTCCGACAATCGGAGTGACAAATCCTAATCTCGAAATACGCCAACCCAACAAGTACCTTCGGAGACACCTGTAGAGCACCTTTATAATCACCCAGTTACGTTGTGACGTTTGGTAGCACACAAAGTGTTCCTCCGGTAAACGGGAGTTGCATAATCTCATAGTCATAGGAACATGTATAAGTCATGAAGAAAGCAATAGCAACATACTAAACGATCGAGTGCTAAGCTAACGGAATGGGTCAAGTCAATCACATCATTCTAATAATGATGTGATCCCGTTAATCAAATGACAACTCATGTCTATGGCTAGGAAACATAACCATCTTTGATCAACGAGCTAGTCAAGTAGAGGCATACTAGTGACACTCTGTTTGTCTATGTATTCACACAAGTATTATGTTTCTGGTTAATACATTTCTAGCATGAATAATAAAAATTTATCATGATATAAGGAAATAAATAATAACTTCATTATTGCCTCTAGGGCATATTTCCTTCAGGCCAATAACAGGCCGCATTATGGGCCGTAAATGGGCTATATTTGGAATCGTCCGTTCATGGGCCGACCATAACGGGCCATCGTTAATCTGCCGTATTTGATGATGCTACAAAAACGGCCCAACGGATTAACGGGCCGCAAACGGGCCGATTGTAACCACGAGCTGAATTTGGCCCACAAGCAAAAAAGGCCAGTAACGGGCAGTAAGTAACCGAATGCTGGAACTAAGCCCAAGAATAAATGGGCCCTGAGAAGGCCGAAACATAACACGGGTTGGAAACGGCCCAATGGAATAATGGGCCGTTAATGGGTATAAAGCGGTACACTGTTCATTGCGGGCCAGATTCACCATGGGCCTTTAATGGGCCAAGAGTTACAAATGGCCTCGTATGGGCCGAAAGACATCATGGGCCATACATGGGCCAGAAGTTACAACGGGCTGGAATCATATTGGATGGCCCAAATGAAGCTACTGGGCTTAATTTTGGTAGAACGTATTGGGCCGTGAGTTAGCGGGCCGTAAATGGGCTATATACGAACAAGCCGTTAACAGGCTTTCCGTGGGCCGGCCCGTTACCATTTGACCAAGTCAAACGGGCCGGCCTTTTCACCGGAATGGGCCTCTGTTGGGTCATGCCACATGTCGATGTATCATAGGCGCCCCATGTCCAATGAATGGATGACATCTGTCCAAACGGTGAGCCAACACGTGTTTCCTCCGGCCAATGAGAATTTTACACGTGGAAAATCCTCATTGGTCCGGGCTGTTAGCGGGTTATCGGATCCAAAACCGGACTCGATAGCTTAACCGCGTCCCGTTACGGTGGATGCCACGTGTCGGTCACCCTTGACGAAAGCACTTCTATGACGCGCGATTTATCGTCATGGAAGTGGACACTTCCGTGATGATAATTTTGGTAATGTCATGGAACACTTCTACGACAGCACAGGTATGACTATCTTGATTCTGTCATAAAATTGTCATGGATGTACATGCATGACAGAAAACGTGACCTACTGTGACAAACACGTATCATCACGGAAGTGTATTTTTTTGTAGTGACACCTACCGGCTTATTTTTGTCGGTCAGTAATGGAGAGTTTTCTGACAGCTGGGCCACGATCTGAGACGTCGGATCATGGGCTGTCACGGACTCGGACGTGGGTCGAGCCCACGTCTCTCCACATGACTGCACCTATATAAGTGTGAGGTGTCTCCTAACCCTAACCGCCACGAACAGATCACATCTGCTCCACGTGCTACGCCCACCGTCGTTCCTTTGCTGCTGCTACCGTCGGTGACTCCATCCCGCCCACCGGGTACACGGTCAATGGGAGAGCAGGTCTCCGAAACCCCGCCTCTCTGGATCCTGTATGGGAGAGGGGCGAATAGGTTTTTGGGAATCGACTACGTGACTGCTCGCCTCCGTTCGTCTGCTTCCTCTATGTCCGCATCGCCTTCACCATCACCATGTCTCAGTCCGATGCGGACCGTCTCGCCGCTGAGAACCTCGAGACCTACAAGAAGGCCGCCGAGGACGCTGTTGCTGCCACCGCCTCCGTGGCCTCTTCATGGCCTACTGGAGGGTATAACTTGTTTATCTCGCTCCTACTGTTTTATGTTTTAGCCATGCTAGCGTTATACGTAGATCTGTCTGCAATTAGCGTAGTATGTGCTTGCATGATTGAATACCAGTATGCGATTATTTCTGTCAATTCCATGCTACTGATTTACTCGTGGATTATATTAATAAAAAAATTGCCTATTTACTCAGCAAAACCACTGTACGGCCGCACATTTTGAAATAAAAACATCCTAAATTAAAACTTAAATTTTCATCTGTCCATAATATCAAATTATTACATAATTCATCAAACCAACAACATTAAATGTAACACAAATGCAACAAAGTTCTTGCACACTACAAAATAATGAAACTAGGCGGTTCTTTCGCCATGCCATTTCCAGTACTCCTCCATCAAAATCTTTCTGAAGTTCATCGTGTGTATCAGAATCTCAAATTTTATTGTACAAAGCGGCAGTGACCTTCTACTCGGTGCTATGTCCAAGCAAACTGGCACAACTACTTCTTTGCTGGAAGGTCTGCTTAACGGAATTGCAAATGTGGATGAACAAATCTTTGGACATTCTGAACCGACGGCGAAAGAACCTCTCTGAGAAAAGGGGTGGTGTACCAAAATAGTTGCGCATCAACCTCTCGTGCGCCTCAACCCGTTCTCTCTGGATGAACTCACGGCCAAACACGGAACCGCCATGCTTCGGCTTCTTCCTTTTGTGCATCGCCACTAGAATAGTAATGTCCTCTTCTTTGGTCAAATCAAATTCCTCATCGTATGAGTAATCATCCACGAAACAGGAGTCGCACGAGCTCACCTACAATGCGGAAATCATCGTCAAACTACATCTTCATGCCCGATAAAAAAACGTCCAAGTTTGCATGATTTTTTACCTTGGGGGAATTTGCTCGAACACGTTGCAGGCGAGGTGGAAGCAATCAGTCGGCGGCGGGGCGGAGTGTGGGCGGCGGCTGCAGACTGCAGATGGCAGGTGGGCAGCGGCTGCAGACGGCCTCTGGACGACCGCGTGGCTGCCGGAGGGCTCCACTCGCGGCGACACGCCGACGGAGGTGGGCGGGCAGGCGGAAGTGAAATGAAGAGCGGTTGGGTGTTGCATCTCCAAGTGTTGTATTTTAAATCACTTGGGGAGGGGATGTATTTTTTTTACATCCATCATTTGTTGGAGCAGCGTGTTTAGGCCTCTGAGATGTAAAAGGTAGTTATTTATACATCTACACCATCCATTGGAGACGCTCTTATGGTTGTATGGTTAAGAGGATAGTGGTATCCCTGGCCCGTCTGAGTCGAAGTCATAAGATCGATGCTCGTATTTTTCTGGATTTATTTCAGACCCTTTAGTGATGTGGCGACTTCATCAATCACAAGATGATGTGCCGCTCATTCTTTTGAAGGTGCTCATAATGGTAGGGTGTGTGTGCGTGCATTTTTAAAAAATAAAGTTCAAAAATAAAAATGAAATTAAAGAAAAACAAAAAAAAAAGAAAAAAAATGCGCTCAAGCCTTGCCCAACCGGGCGACTGTATCGCTTCCATCGTGTATCTGTTGGGCCGGGCCAAGCATTCGCCGATTCAAAAAAAGTTCATCAATTCTGAAAAAGAATGTTTATGATTTATTTTTTAAATTACGGGCTTCTTAAAAATGTTTGTAAAAGTTGAAAAGAGTTCCTGGGTATGAAAGAAAGTTCATGAATTTGAGAACAATGTTTGCAAATTTAAGAAGATGTTCACGAATTTAAACAGAAAAAAGTTTGAGTAGGGCGTTTGGGTTGGGCGGCTGGTTCCGTCTCACATTACCTTTTTCGACATCGTTTAAATGGACCAGGTTTTTTCTAGGGCCTTGTATCACCATTCCAAACCACCATGCCAAGTTTTTGTGCTTTCCACAATTTTGCATTTTCAAATAATGTTTGTGCTTTCAAAATGTGTTTCGAATTTAGAAAATAATCCTGTATTCATTTTTTTACACAAACACAAAATATGTTCACGTAAATTCAAAATAAATTGGTTTTAAATTTTTGTTCATATTTTCTGATTTTTATTTGAAATTTCAAATTCCGTAGTGTGTGCCAAGATCACTACAGAGGTAGTATGTGCCAAGATGAAGCATCGACGATGCGAGTCTTTACTAAGGACAAAACACTTAAAACAAGAAAATTCATGTCTTATATCTAACTATCCATGAAATATACATTTAGTGGCATGAGATGCCTCCACTATAATCCGCACCATTAATGTTTGATCTGACGGCCTAGAATAGTTTTTCTATTTTTGCACCACATGTACAGATTATATGCTAGTCACTCCCAATAAATCGAAGCTACAAGGGACACAACTACAAAAAACTGAAAAAGAAACTAAAGTCTAGGCAATACCTTTTCTACACAATAATGTATCCTAATACGGTAATATCTAATTTCCTCTATATGACTAAACGAGACAACACGACACACCCTCTTTGCACTCTGTATATCATCACTCAATCTATCTATAGGCAGTAATGCCCAAGAAAAGGCAAATGAACCGAGCCAATCCACAAGCACCCGTCCCTTTCCTCCAGTTCACTGATGGATCCAAACATCTTCCTCGCCGCGTCGTGCACGATTACCTCTTCCAACACCTTCCCCTCCTCGCTGACCCTCAACGCAATCACCTGACTTCCAAACCGGCTCAGGAACGCCATGACACGCTGCACGCGCTGGGGTGGCAGCTTCATGACCAACCTCCTCAACCACGGGAAAGAGGTGGACCACTCGGCGATCTTACCTCGCTTGCCATGGAGGCCGACCCAGAAGCCGCCTCTCGGGCTCGCCTTGATGTTGTCTGGGAAGCCCGGTAGCTGCACGAGTTCCTCGAGGGTTGAGGCCTTGGGTGTCTTGAGCCAGTATCGGTGGATCATGCAGGTTGTGGTCTCGGCGAGGAGAAGGTGGGATCCGCCTTCACTCATGAGAAGGCCGTTGGGGAATGCCAGGCCGTCGACCAAGACTTGAACCTCGTTGGTGTTAGGGTCATATTTGAGCAATCTGCCAGTGGCGTCACCGGATATGACAATGTTCAAGAACTGCCTGCAAATGAAATACAATCCTCACTTGTTAGGTTATACTCCCTCTGTAAACTAATATAAGAGTGTTTAGATAACTACTTTAATGATCTAAACGCTTTTATATTAGTTTACAGAGGGAGTAACTAGTACTAGTACAAATAACGATGCTTGTGTGTTTGGAATGTGATAATTTGTCCTGATTCTTGCCGATATTCACGCACTTAAATCATGCCTAAAACTTCACCAAAGTAAGCAGAAGAACTGAAGGGGATGGCGTCACCTTCTCTGGAACCTCGTGCTGGTCTCGGTGAAGTAGACAACTCCAGTTTCCTGGTCGATCTCGACGCCGTTGGCGAAGCTATAGGGTCTCCCAGGCTGTCCAGGCCCAATCAGCCTTGAAACGTTATCCCCGGGGCTGACCACTCTCAGCCCAAAATAGGAATCTGCGACGTACAACTCCCCAGTTTTGTTGTTGAACTTGAGGCCCAGCGGGCGCCCACACTCGTGCTCCTTCATCGGGTCCTGGGATCCTCTGCAACTATCCAATCTGCACATCACACAATTGATCAGCTTTAGTCAAGTCAAAGATGCTTAGCGTTAGCTATCTCGCCTTGATGTTAGGTAAATGTGGATGATGTTGATACTCAGCACTATTTCGCTTTCTCTAGGCCCATAAACTTTAATTTAGTGCTGCATTAGGAGCAGAAAAAAATGATCATCCCGAGAAGATCATCGTAGTTAAGATGTCAAAGTTAATCCGTGTAGTAGTCCCTCTCTGACCAAAAAAAAAGTTCCTCTCTGACGGTTGCAAGTTGCAACTAACCTGCAAATTAAAGGCTGTCGCGCTGTTGCTCGTCCCCTACATTCTCGTCAGAATGCGACGTATCAGACTACAGTACTACACACGTGGTACATAGGAGTACGTAGTACTTTGTTGTTCTACCAGTCATGATTTATGGGGGTACGCTAGCTATCTGAATTTCTGACATGATCGGATCAAGATGTTGCTTAAAAGCAGTGTATATGGTTTTGTTTTATTGTTATCAGAAGATATTTCCCAATTCAGGAGAAGTGTCTATTTTCAAGGGATGTGATCGTTTGTTTTTGTTTTCTTGTT
Source organism: Aegilops tauschii subsp. strangulata (assembly GCF_002575655.3). NCBI lineage: Eukaryota > Viridiplantae > Streptophyta > Magnoliopsida > Poales > Poaceae > Aegilops > Aegilops tauschii. Next base: position 237,177,544 of record NC_053039.3, on the reverse strand, counting down.
AGAAATGGATTCACAGCAGGTACAATTCTCTGTGTATCTACTTTAATCACCTCTGACCACCATTTTTGAAAGAAAATTCGCATATGATCCACGATATAGTAGGAGTATCTATCTGTCCTGTCAGTAGTCAGTCAGTCCCCCCGGGAAAAATCTGGATCCAATTGGTAGTTTGCCACGGGTGTCAGAGACAGGACAGGGAGGGTAGCTACGTCAGACGGTGATTGCCTTTTTGCCTTGTGGTGAAGAAGATAACAACAGTGCAGCATTTGGTCGCTTGTCCGCGCGTGGAGCCATCGACAATTCTGTCTCCGGCGGGTAGCGCGGCAAAGCAGGAGCAGCCATACTGTGACGTGACACCATTACCAAACGATTTAGCTAACCAGCGGTTCTAATTAATCACAGTCGCCGTAGTAGTACGTAGTACAACGTCGGTTTCCGAGCGAGCGGCGTGCCGTCCATCAATCAGAGAGTTAATTATAGTCGAAGGAATGAACTAACTGCTCTACTGATCGATCGCGCAAAGCACCATCACTGAACTGCTAATTCGTCTACTTTGAGGAGGATCCCCATGCAGATGCAGTATGGAATCGGAGAAGCAAGGAGACACGGTGGTGCGAAGGCTTACAGCTCTGGCGCGGCGGCGGAGGAGTGCTCGACCCAGCGGCCCTCCTCCGGGAGCCACCGGATGACCCTCCCGTCCGACACGCCCGCGTAGGGGCCCTCGCCGCCCACGCCGAACGCCACGCTCTCCGGCCCCGCGGCGCCGCCGTCCACGGGGATCAGCTCCACGTCGCGTATCTCCACCACCGCCCGCACGTCGCCGCGCAGTGGCGATGACGACAGGAGCGCCGCCGCCAGCGCCAGCGCCACGGCGACCGCCACGAGCCTGCAGCTGATGGTCATCATGGTCGCGAGCCACGTACGCGGCGATACCACGATCGATGGAACGCAGGGGAATATAGATGACGCCGGGCGACAGGGGCTATATATGGCCGCCTGACACGGCGACGCCCACGCTAGTTTGAACGGATTTAACGAAATTCTGTGCATACGATGAACAGTGCGTACAATTTTCGTACGACATGATCTCGCTCGTCCATCCAACTGATCGACCGGCTGCTGACCATTGTCGTACGTACATCGTACGAAATTAGTCGTAGGTGTAGCAGTTCTCCGGATTTAAAGGGAAGGGATGAGACCTGGAGCCCTACGCGTCGTACTCGTACACGCTGCAGTATAGAATATCTGGTGCTCTGCTCTCGTCTCGTCGTCTTTCGTGTATGGCACTCCAATGGCAGGTGGGACGGACGGTGGTCACGGTGCCCAGACTCCTAGAGGAGACGACGAGACTTCGGTGGCGCGCACGTCACTTATCCCCGGAGACGCGGGGAGCACACACGCATGACACACACCCAAAGCCATGTCACTTTCGTGCAATTGAGTAAAGTCTGATTTAAATCCTGAGGTTGGAAAGCTCACCGCAATGAATCCTCACCTTCAAATCTTTCTTGAAATAGGCTTTCGTCCCGCTTTATATAAAAGCAACAACCATCAAAGTATAAAGGCGAACGATGCAAGATGATGAGGTAGTCCTTTTACAAAGCCGGTCCCATGATAATCAGATCATGTAGAACTCACACGACTATGCTACCAACAAAGAACACACAAAGATTTGAACACAGCCCACGCGATGACCTAGCACATCTAAGATCCATGACAACGCCCCAAGAGACCACTGCCGAGTCCACAGTTGACAAAGGTCTTCACCTATAGCCCTGACACGAAGAGAAGAACCGCGACGACGTCTTCAAGAAGAGTGTGACACTCATAGTCTTTCGCTCGGCAAGTCACCCGTTCCACAACGAGGCCGCCAGGACGAAAGTGACCAGGTCAGATCCCAAGATCCGGATCAGGGCGTCACCTGAGGGCAGAGAGCACGCGCGAGCCACCCGCCGCAACACCTCTCGCCGCCCACACAAACTGGAAGGAGAGCCACCACCGCCGCCATGATGCCTGCCGGAGAGCAACCATGCGGACCGCCATCCGAGGCCACCGTCCCGGCATCCCTGTCGCCATACACCATACGCCGCTCATTTCATAATGCACTCAACCACAGTAGGAAGAGCAGAGGCACACCATCTACTCCTAGCCCGACATCAGTCACCGAGTCTGGGTAGGCACCTCCACCGTAGGAGGCACCCACGCCTGCATCTCCAGCCAATCCCGGTGGACCGGGGGAGGACACAACTCCATGACTGCCGACGACCGTCGATAAGCAAGCCCCAAGCCCTTGGCCCAAGCGAGCTCGCACGCCGCCTTGTCTGTGGTCACCGGCATCAATGCACGGACCGACGCAATGATACCACGACCGCCACCATCGACCACCTTACCCATGAGGAGAGCACGAGCACCACCCGCGAGCAAAACCCAGGTCAAGCCTGATCTCACCTACCCGAAGCACAAGCTCCGATCCGCCCCGACCCCCTATCTGACCCGCCCGAGCACAAACCCAAGATCTGGACTTTCCCAATTGCGCGTGCGGCCGGCACCACCGGCACCCGCCCAACCCCGCGCACCGTTGATACAAACCCCGGAGAAGGTGGCCGCCAGCACCACCCAGCGCTGCCTGCCAAACCATGGTGCCGCGTGCTGGTGCACCATTAGCGTTGTCAGCTCCTACATAGCCCTGCTCCACCTTGTGACACCACCATGGATCCGGCCGACCCCGAGCTAGGCAGAGTCCCAACCAAGAGTCGCCACCACGGACGGGAGCACCCGCACCAGCCCTCCCTACCACTGCCAAGGCAACACGTCACACCATCACCACCCTCCAAGGCCGCCGAATGGAACACCTGATGGGAACGTAGCATTCAATTTCAAAAAAATTCCTATGCTCATGCAAGATCTATCTAGGAGATGCATAGCAACGAGAGGGGGAGAGTGTGTTCACGTACCCTCGTAGACCGAAAGCGGTAGCATTTGACAACGCGGTTGATGTAGTCGAACTTCTTCTCGTTCCGACCGATCAAGCACGGAACGTACGACACCTCGGAGTTCTGCACACGTTCATCTCGATGACGTCCCTCGAACTCTTGATCCAGCAAAGTGTCGAGGGAGAGTTCCGTCAGCACGACGGCATGGTGACGGTGATGGTGAAGTGATCTGCGCAGGGCTTCGCCTAAGCACTACGTGAATATGACCGGAGGCGTAAACTGTGGAGGGGGGGAGGGCGCCGCACACGGCTAACAATGTTTGTTGTGTGTTCTAGCGGTGCCCCCCTCATATATATAGGTTGGAGGGGAGGAGAGGCAGCAAAGGGGACGCCCCAAGTAGGAGGAATCCTACTTGGGGTCCTCCCAATTCGGCCTCCCCCTTTCCTATTCCAATTCGGAGTAGGAAGGGAAGAGAGGGAAGGGGGAATCCTATTCCCTTTTTTCCTTTCCTTCTTCCCCTTTCCTTCTCCAATTTGGCCAGCCCATATGGGGGGTGCACCAGCCCCTTTGTGGCCGGTGTGTTTCACCTCTCGGCCCATTAGGCCAATGTAGCTTGCCGAAGGTTGCCCGGAACCCCTTCCGGTGACCCGATACGTACCCGGTACCCCCAGAACACTTCTGGTGTCCGAATACTATCGTCCTATATATGAATCTTTATCTCTCGACCATTTCGAGATCCCTCATCATGTCCGTGATCTCATCCGGGACTCCGAATAACATTCGGTCACCAAATCACATAACTCATATAATACAAATTCGTCATCGAACGTTAAGCGTGCGGACCCTACGGGTTCGAGAACTATGTAGACATGGCCGAGACACCTCTCCGGTCAATAACCAATAACAGAACCTGGATGATCATATTGGTTCCTACATATTCTACGAAGATCTTTATCGGTCAAACCGTAATGACAACATACGTTATTCCCTTTGTCATCGGTATGTTACTTGCCCGAGATTCGATCGTCGGTATCTTCATACCTAGTTCAATCTCGTTACCGGCAAGTCTCTTTACTCGTTCCATAATGCATCATCCCACAACTAACTCATTAGTCACATTTCTTGCAAGGCTTATCATGATGTGCATTACCGAGAGGGCCCAGAGATACATCTCCGATACTCGGAGTGACAAATCCTAATCTCGATCTATGCCAACCCAACCAACACCTTCGGAGATACCTGTAGAGCATCTTTATAATCACCCAGTTACATTGAGACGTTTCATAGCACACAAGGTATTCCTCCGGTATCCGGGAGTTGCATAATCTCATAGTCAAAAGAATATGTATGACATGAAGAAAGCAATAGCAATAAAACTGAACGATCAACATGCTAAGCTAACGGATGGGTCTTGTCCATCACATCATTCTCCTAATGATGTGATCCCGTTCATCAAATGACAACACATGTCTATGGTTAGGAAACTTAACCATCTTTGATTAACGAGCTAGTCTAGTAGAGGCTTACTAGGGACATGGTATTTTGTCTATGTATCCACACATGTATCAAGTTTCCGGTTAATACAATTCTAGCATGAATAATAAACATTTATCATGATATAAGGAAATATAAAATAACATCTTTATTATTGCCTCTAGGGCATATTTCCTTCAGTCTCCCACTTGTACTAGAGTCAATAATCTAGTTCACATCGCCATGTGATTTAACACCAATAGTTCACATCACCATGTGATTAACACCCATAGTTCACATCGCCATGTGACCAACACCCAAAGGGTTTACTAGAGTCAATAATCTAGTTCACATCACCATGTGATTAACACCCAAAGAGTACTAAGGTGTGATCATGTTTTGCTTGTGAGAGAAGTTTAGTCAACGGGTCTGCCACATTCAGATCCGTATGTATTTTGCAAATTTCTATGTCTACAATGCTCTGCATGGAGCTACTCTAGCTAATTGCTCCCACTTTCAATATGTATCCAGATTGAGACTCAGAGTCATCCAGATCGGTGTTAAAGCTTGCATCGATGTAACTCTTTACGATGAACTCTTTATCACCTCCATAACCGAGAAATATTTCGTTTGTCCTCTAAGGATAATTTTGACCGCTGTCCAGTGATCTACTCCTGGATCACTATTGTACCCCTTTGCCAAACTCATGGCAAGGTACACAATAGGTCTGGTATACAGCATGCCATACTTTATAGAACCTATGGCTGAGGCATAGGGAATGACTTCCATTCTCTCTCTATCTTCTGTCATGGTCGGGTTTTGAGTCTTACTCGGCTTCATACCTTACAACTCAAGCAAGAACTGCTTCTTTAACTGATCCATTTTGAACTCCTTCAAAATCTTATCAAGGTATGTACTCATCGAAAGTCTTATCAAGCATTTTTATCTATCTTTATAGATCTTGATGCCCAATATGTAAGTAGCTTCACTGAGGTCTTTCTTTGAAAAAATCCCTTTAAACACTCATTTATGCTTTCCAGAAAATTCTACTCCCTCCGTTCCAAAATAGATGACCCAACTTTGTACTAAAGTCAGTAAAAATTTGAGTCATCTATTTTGGAACAGAGGGAGTACATCATTTCCGATCAACAATATGTCATTCACATATACTTATCAGAAAGGCTGTAGTGCTCCCACTCACTTTCTTGTAAATACATGTTTCACCGCAAGTCTGTATAAAACAATATGCTTTGATCAACTCATCAAAGCGTATATTCCAACTCCGAGATGCTTGCACCAGTCCATAGATGGATTGCTGGAGCCTGCACACTTTGTTAGGACCTTTAGGATTGAGAAAACCTTCTGGTTGCATCATATACAACTCTTCTTTAATAAATCCATTAAGGAATGCAGTTTTGACATCCATTTGCCAGATTTTATAAAATGCGACAATTGCTAACATGATTCGGACAGACTTTAAGCATCGATACGAGTGAGAAAATCTCATCATAGTCAACACCTTGAACTTGTCGAAAACCTTTTGCGACAATTCAAGCTATGTAGATAGCAACACTACTATCAGCGTCCGTCTTCCTCTTGACGATCCATTTATTCTCAATGGCTCGTCGATCATCGGGCAAGTCAATCAAAGTCCATACTTTGTTCTCATACATGGATCCTATCTCAGATTTCATGGCCTCAAGCCATTTATCGGAATCTTGGCTTATCATCGCTTCCTCATAGTTCGTAGGTCCGTCATGGTCTAGTAACATGACTTCCAGAATATGATTACCTTACCACTCTGGTGCAGAACGTGCTCGGGTTGACCTATGAGGTTCGGTAGTAACTTGATCCGAAGTTTCATGATCATTATCATTAGCTTCCTCACTAGTTGGTGCAGGCATCACGGGAACGGTTTTCTGTGATGAGCTACTTTCCAATTCGAGAGAAGGTACAATTACCTCATCAAGTTCTACTTTCCTCCCACTCACTTCTTTTGAGAGAAACTCCTTCTCTAGAAAGGATCCATTCTTAGCAACAAAGATCTTGCCTTCGGATCTATGATAGAGGTGTACCCAATAGTTTCTTTTGGGTATCCTATGAAGACGCACTTCTCCGATTTGGGTTCGAGCTTATCAGGCTGAAGCTTTTTCACATAAGCATCGCAACCCCAAACTTTAAGAAAGACAACTTAGGTTTCTTGCTAAACGCAGTTCATACAGTGTCATCTCAACGGATTTAGACGGTGCCCTATTTAACGTGAATGCAGCCGTCTCTAATGCATAACCCCAAAATGATAGTGGTAAATCGGTAAGAGACATCATAGATCGCACCATATCTAATAAAGTACGGTTACGACGTTCGGACACACCATTATGCTGTGGTGTTCCAGGTGGCGTGAGTTGTGAAACTATTCCACATTGTTTTAAATGAAGGCCAAACACGTAACTCAAATATTCGCCTCCATGATCAGATCGTAGAAACTTTATTTTCTTGTTACGATGATTCTCCACTTCACTTTGAAATTCTTTGAACTTTTCAAATGTTTCAGACTTGTGTTTCATGAAGTAGATATACCCATATCTGCTCAAATCATCTATGAAGGTCAGAAAATAACGATATCCGCCGTGAGCCTTAACACTCATCGGACCGCATACATCGGTATGTATTATTTCCAATAAGTCAGTGGCTCGCTCCATTGTTTCGGAGAACGGAGTTTCAGTCATCTTGCCCATGAGGCATGGTTCGCAAGTATCAAATGATTCATAATCAAGTGATTCCAAAAGTCCATCTGCATGGAGTTTCTTCATGCGCTTTACACCAATATGACCTAAACGGCAGTGCCACAAGTATGTTGCACTATCATTATCAACTTTGTATCTTTTGGCATCAATATTATGAATATGTGTGTCACTACGATCGAGATTCAATAAACCATTTATATTGAGTGTATGACCATAGAAGGTTTTATTCATGTAAATAGAATAACAATTATTCTTTGACTTAAATGAATAACCGTATTGCAATAAACATGATGAAGGAAATATGCCCTAGAGGCAATAATAAAGTTGTTATTTATATTTCCCTCTGACTATGAGATTATGCAACTCCCAAATACCGGAGGAACACCTTGTGTGCTATCAAACATCACAATGTAAGTGGGTGATTATAAAGATGCTCTACAGATGTCTCCGAAGGTGTTTGTTGGGTTGGCATAGATCGAGATTAGGATTTGTCACTCCGTGTATTGGAGAGGTATCTCTGGGCCCTCTCGGTAATGCACATCACTATAAGCCTTGCAAGCAATGTGACTAATGAGTTAGTCACGGGATGATGCATTACGGAACGAGTAAAGAGACTTGCCGGTAACGAGATTGAACTAGGTATGATGATACCGACGATCGAATCTCGGGCAAGTAACATACCGATGACAAAGGGAACAACGTATGTTGTTATGCGGTTTGACTGATAAAGATCTTCGTAGAATATGTAGGAGCCAATATGAGCATCCAGGTTCCGCTATTGGTTATTGACCAGAGATATGTCTCGGTCATGTCTACATAGTTCTCGAACCCGTAGGGTCCGCACGCTTAACGTTCGATGACGGTTTGTATTATGAGTTATGTGATTTGATGACCCAAGTTTGTTCGGAGTCCCGGATGAGATCATGGACATGACGAGGAGACTCGAAATGGTCGAGACCTAAAGATTGATATATTGGACGATGTTATTCGGACACCGGATGAGTTCTGAGAGGTACCAGATAACTATCGGAGTGCCGGAGGGTTATCGGAACCCCCGGGGGAACTAATGGGCCTTCATGGGCCTTAGTGGGGAGAGAGAAGGGCCGCAAGGGGGCTGGCCGCGCCCCCCCCCTTGGGTCCGAATTGGACTGGGGGAAAGGGGGCGACGCCCCCCTTTCCTTCCCTTCTCCCTCTCCCTTCCTTCCTCCCCTTCCTCCAGGTGGAAACCTACTAGGACTTGGAGTCCTAGTAGGATTCCCCTCTCCTGACGCGCCCTACAGGGGCCGGCCGGCCTTCCCCTCCCCTCCTTTATATACAGGGGCAGGGGGCACCCTATAACACACAAGTTTCTCTTAACCGTGTGCGGTGCCCCCCTCCACAGTTACACACCTCGGTCATATCGTCGTAGTGCTTAGGCGAAGCCCTGCGCCGGTAACTTCATCATCACCATCGCCACGACGTCGTGCTGACGGAACTCTCCCTCGGCCTCAACTGGATCAAGAGTTCGAGAGACGTCATCGAGCTGAACGTGTGCTGATCGCGGAGGTGCCGTACGTTCGGTACTTGGATCGGTTGGACCGTGAAGACGTTCGACTACATCAACCGCGTTACTAAACGCTTCCGCTTTCGGTCTACGAGGGTACGTGGACACACTCTCCCCGCTCGTTGCTATGCATCTACTAGATGGATCTTGCATGATCGTAGGTAAATTTTTTGAAATACTGCGTTCCTCAACACATGATCCAATCATATTCATGCTCAACGCAAATACCAAATAACATTTATCTAGGTCCAACACTAATCCCGAAGGTAGAGGGAGTGTGCGATGGTGATCTTATCAATCTTGGAATCACTTCCAACACACATCATCACTTCACCTTCCACTAGTCTTTGTTCATTTTGTAACTCCTGTTTCGAGTTACTATCTTAGCAACTGAACCGGTATCAAATACCCAGGGGCTACTATGAACACTAGTAAAGTACACATCAATAACATGTATATCAAATATACCTTTGTTCACTTTGCCATCCTTCTTATCCGCAAAGCATTTGGGGCAGTTCCGTTTCCAGTGACCATTCCCTTTGCAGTAGAAGCACTCAGTTTCAGGCTTAGGTCCAGCTTTGGGCTTCTTCATGGGAGTGGCAACTTGCTTGCCATTCTTCTTGAAGTTCCCTATCTTTCCCTTGCCCTCTTTTCTTGAAACTAGTGGTCTTGTTAACCATCAACACTTGATGCTCTTTCTTGATTTCTACCTTCATTGATTTCAGCACCGCGAAGAGCTTGGGAATCGTTTTCGTCATCCCTTGCATATTATAGTTCATCACAAAGTTCTAGTAACTTGGTGATAGTGACTAGAGAACTCTGTCAATCACTATATTATCTGGAAGATTAACTCCCACTTGATTCAAGCGATTGTAGTAACCAGACATTCTGAGCACATGCTCACTAGCTGAGCTATTCTCCTCCATCTTGTAGGCAAAGTACTTGTCAGAGGTCTCATACCTCTCAACACGGGCATGAGTCTGAAATACCAATTTAAGCTCTTGGAACATCTCATATGCTCTGTGGCGTTCAAAACGTTTTTGAAGTCCCGGTTCTAAGCCGTAAAGCATGGTGCGCTAAACTATCAAGTAGTCATCATACCGAGCTTGTCAAACGTTCATGACGTCTGCATCTGCTCCTGCAATAGGTCTGTCATCTAGCGGTGCATCAAGGACATAATTCTTCTATGCAGCAACGAGGATAATCCTCAAATCATGGATCCAGTCCGCATCATTGCTACAATCATATTTCAACTTAGTTTTCTCTAGGAACATATCAAAAATAAAACAGGGGAGCTATACGCGAGCTATTGATCTATAACGTAGATATGCAAATACTATCAGGACTAAGTTCATGATAAATTAAGTTCAATTAATCATATTACTTAAGAACTCCCACTTAGATAGACATCCCTCAAGTCATCTAAATGATCACGTGATCCATATCAACTAAACCATGTCCGATCATCACGTGAGATGGAGTAGTCTTCAATGGTGAACATCTCTATGTTGATCATATCTACTATATGATTCACGTTTGACCTTTCGGTATCCAGTGTTCTGAGGGGATGTCAGCATGTCTGTACATGCTAGGCTCGTGAAGTTTAACCCGAGTATTCCGCATGTGCAAAGCTGTCTTGCATCCGTTGTATGTGAACGTAGAGCTTATCACACCCGATCATCATGTGGTGTCTCGGCATGATGAACTGTCGCAACGGTGCATACTCAGGGAGAACACTTATACCTTGAAATTTTAGTAAGGGATCATCTTATAATGCTACCGCCGTACTAAGCAAAATAAGATGCATAAAAGATAAACATCACATGCAATCAAAATATGTGACATGATATGGACATCATCATCTTGTGCCTTTGATCTCCTTCTTCAAAGCACCATCATGATCTCCATCGTCACCGGCTTGACACCTTGATCTCCATCGTAGTGTCGTGGTCGTCTCGCCAACTATTGCTTCTACAACTATCGCTAACGCATAGTGATAAAGTAAAGCAATTACATGGCATTTGCATTTCATATAATAAAGCGACAACCATAAGGCTCCTGCCAGTTGCCGATAACTTTTACAAAACATGATCATCTCATACAACAATGTACATCACATCATTTCTTGACCATATCACATCACAACATGCCCTGCAAAAACAAGTTAGACATTCTCTACTTTGTTGTTGCAAGTTTTACGTGGCTGCAACGGGCTTCTAGCAAGAACCGTTCTTACCTACGCATCAAAACCACAACGGTGATTTTTCAAGTTTGCTGTTTTAACCTTCAACAAGGACCGGCCGAAGTCAAATTCGATTCAACTAAAGTTGGAGAAACAGACACCCGCCAGCCACCTTTATGCAAAACTAGTTGCATGTCTGTCGGTGGAACTGGTCTCATGAACGTGGTCATGTAAGGTTGGTCTGGGCCGCTTCATCCAACAATACTGCCGAATCAAAATAAGATGTTGGTGGTAAGCAGTATGACTATCACCGCCCATAACTCTTTGTGTTCTACTCATGCATATCATCTACGCATAGACCTGGCTCGGATGCCACTGATGGGAACGTAGCATGCAATTTCGAAAAAATTCCTACGTTCATGCAAGATCTATCTAGGAGATGCATAGCAACGAGAGGGAGAGCGTGTGTTCACGTACCCTCTGTCGGTGTCAAAACCGGCGGATCTCGGGTAGGGGGTCCCGAACTGTGCGTCTAAGGTCGATGGTAACAGGAGACAGGGGACACGATGTTTACACAGGTTCGGTCCCTCTCTATGGAGGTAATACCCTACTTCCTGCTTGATTGATCTTGATGAATATGAGTATTACAAGAGCTGATATACCACGAGATCGTAATGGCTAAAACCCTAAAAGTCTAGCCTGTATGATTATGATTGTCTGTCTATGGACTAAGCCCTCCGGTTTATCTAGACACCGGAGGGGACTAGGGTTGTACAAAGTCGGTTACAGAGAAAGGAATCTTCATATCCAGACACCAAGCTTGCCTTCCACGCCAAGGAGAGTCCTATCCGGACACGGGAGAGAACCTTCGGTCTCGCATCTTCACGGCCCATCAGTCCGGCCCACGTCATACAGTCTGGACGCCCGAGGACCCCTTAATCCAGGACTCCCTCAGTAGCCCCTGAACCAGGCTTCAATGACGATGAGTTCGACACGCAAATTGTCTTTGGAATTGCAAGGCGGGTTCCTTCTCCTGAATATTCCAACACGGTCTTCAAACACAACGAACGTGTCCGGCTCTGCAAAACAAGTACCACACACAACTGTAGAGAGTACAATACTTCACGAGTCCAATCTGCCGACAACTTTTTGTAGCGTGACATCACGTCCCTGCCTGATTATTATTTCGAACCGTTTTTCGGCCTGCCGCTTCACATTTCAAGATGCGGTTTCTATTGGCACGTCTTGTCGCAACAGAGGTCGTGTCCCCTTATTACGGGATTCTCATCAATACGGGCGTGGGTAATCCAACCGTGTCGTCTGCACAGCCCTTGGGAACAGGCGAGTTTTAAGGCGAGTGGGGAGGCGCTTGGTATTTGCTGCCTTTATAAGGAGATAAGGATTCTCCCCTTTCACCCACGCTCTCTCTGCCCTCCCATTCTCGAGCTCCAGTGCCCAAGTCCTCATCTTTTCCACCTCAAGAAAGCACTCGACCATGTCCGGATCTGGAGCGCAAGGCAAGTGGATGGCCTCCTCTATCAAGGAGAAGGACATCACTAAGCTTCGGGAGGCCGGGTATCTGGCCAAAGAAATTGCCCACCGGCTTCCAGCCGAGGGGCAGATCGTCCCTACTCCGAAGCCCAATGAGAGGGTGGTGGTCATCCCCCACTTCATCCGCGGGTTAGGGTTTCCTCTCCACCGTTTCGTCAGCGGACTCATGTTCTATTACCGCCTAGATTTCCATGATCTAGCCCCAAACTCTTTCCTCAACATCTCGGCATTTATTGTCGTGTGCGAGGCCTTCCTTCGCATTCCACCCCACTTCGGACTGTGGCTTAAGATCTTCAACGTGAAGCCGAAGGTGGTGGATGGTCAATACGCGGAGTGCGGAGGTGCCATGGTGAGCAAGATGCCCAACGTCACATGGCCCAAAGGTACCTTTGTGGAGACCGTGAAAGGGTGGCAGCAACTGTGGTCCTATGTCATAGAGCCCCGCGACGCCACCTGGGCCGCGGCTCCCGAATTCCAGTCCGGAGCCGCAATGCGGCTCACCTCCTAGCTAGAGAAGGGCCTGAATTGGTCTTCGTTGGACGAGCTGACGGTGCTGCAAACGCGCATCCAGAGCATGGTGGACAAGAACATCAAGCTCGTCAATGTGATCCAGGTGATGCTAGTTCGCCGGATCCTTCCATGCCAGAGCCGGACTTGCCACTTATGGGAGTTCGATCCGGTCGAGCACCAGACCTTGCAATAGTTCTACGGAACCACGCACGAAGATATCTGGAAGGTGCTCTTCAAGGGCAACGAGACGCCACCGGAGATGAAAGAAGACCGTGGGCATGCCCCGGCACATCCCGCTAGTGCGGTAAGTCTTTCACGTTTCAAGGTGTATCCTTTACTTGCTTGTTCAGGGAAGATATCTAAGTCTCACCATTTATTATTTTTTCAGGGCTGGACAAAGAAGGCGGAGTGGATTCGATGTCCGGCTCCGCTGTCCGAGGAGCCAGCAATTCCTCTTCTGACAAAGATGCTGGTCCCGGTGCCTTACAAGGCACCGGAGAAGAAGGCCAAGGGGGCCAGAAGTGGCCTCCGCCGTAAGGGTGCTTCGGACGTGACGTCCGAAGACAACGAGACTCACTCCTCTGCCGCCGAAGACGATGACGAGGAGGAGGAAGAAAGCAACTCTCCCCTGAGGGGGGAAGGAAGAAGAGGGCGGCCTCCACAAATCTGGAGGCAGAGGCGTCCAAGAGGGGGAAGGGCTCCCTTGCGGATAACTCCGCGTGGGACGTCGACGGCAGCCAAGAACCGTGCCCCCTAGACAAGCCCCTGGCCAGATCGTGAGTACTAAAAAGCCCGGATGCGTCCATATACCCGGCCTCTCCACTTCATAGTCTTAACATGTTAAATTATGCAATTGCAGTCCGGCCCACGACAGCTCCCTACAATCCTCATCAGGAGGTTCGCTGGATTCAAAGGCGATGGCCAGCGAGTCACCACCGGCCGCTTACTCTCCCAAGGCCAAGGGCGACGCCGAGGTGCTGTCCCGAAGGACCTTCCCAGGCCAGGGAGAGGTTCGGGAGGCCGTCAGGGTGGCGCCGGAGGGTAAAACCTTGGCCGTCGGACACATGGGGGAGCAAATCCCCATGGAGACTGGCGATGGGGGCCATATTCAGTTCGGCCCCCAGCCGAATACGGTCCCGGAGACCTATACAGCTCCGGAATCCGGCGAGCAACCTCCTTCGAAAGAAGGAGGTGTGCCTATTCTGCCGGTGACCTCTGTCCACCCAAAGGCACCGGATAATCTGCTGGAAGTGCTACGAGGCACTTCCATTGTGGAGGAACACCGTATCCCCATATCCTTATGGGTACGGTGGTTGAGAGGGTTCAGTCTGTTAAGAGCGGACTGACCGAAGCCTGCACCAGCCTGCTGACAGGCTTTGAGGTAAGCGACGCAAAAAGAAAGTCACAGTATAGACAGTAGCCCTTGAGACATTGTCCGATGTTCAAAAGGAAAATCCGGACAAAGGATCAAGTTATTTTCGCAGGAAACTAACTAAATATGTCTTATGTGAATAAGCAGGCATCGTTGCTGGCCGCAACCTCTCATGCTGCTGAGGTCTCCGGACTAAAGCAGAGACTGGAGCGGGCCGAGGAAGAGCTCGACCGTGTGAAAAAGCAGCTGGAGGACAAGCAAGGTATGTGATAACCTTATGTATATCCGGAAAGGATGAATGACTTGTGCTGATCATGGCGCCATGATATGTGTAGGAGCGGCTGTTGAGGTGGAAACCCTCAAGAAAGCGCTGGCCGAGGCCAAAAAGAAAGCGGCAAAGGAGCAAACCGCCCGTGAAAAGCACAAGCCCAGGGTTTGTGAGGTCCAGCAGGAGCTCCAGGACGCCGTCAAGAAATGCGAGTCCTTGGAGCACGACATTGCGGATCAAGAGACCGAGCTCGCAAAGGCTCGCCAGAGCACGCAAGAGGCCCGGGTTGAAGCCTAGGGCGCCCTCCAGGAAATCCAGGAGGCCAAGAAAATCCCGGCGGGTAAGGCCTTTATTATGCAAAGCAAGTATGTGAAGAAGAGGTATCTCTTACTAACCCGGATTTGGAGTTCTCTAGGGGCGTTTGCGGATCTGCCGCGCAGTGTTTCTGATGCTGCGGAGTTCTTCCGAGCCGAAGAGGGGAGCTCGACGGAGAAGTTGTTCTGGTCGCAATACCTTGTGCCAGAACATCCAGTGCCCTTTAGCGATCAGCTGAAACAGCTGGTCGAACTGCATAGGGTGGCCGAACTGGCCATGAAGGACTTAATAATCCGGCTGTGGCCTGCCGAAGCCATACCCAGCAGCTATTTCGGTCTCGTGAAGCGGCTGGTCAATGCCTGCCCCCGGCTTGACGCCATCAAGCGATCGTTCTGTATTGAAGGTGCGCAGATGGCCTTCGCCCGTGTCAAGGTGCAATGGGCGAAGATGAATGTCTTCAAGCTCGCGACCGAGGGACCGCCCGAGGGCAAGGAGCACCGCACGCCCGAGCGATATTTTAGCGATGTCCTGGAGGGATCCCGCATTGTAGCGGAGCAATGTGCGAAAGATGTAATCTTTGAATGAATACATTCATGTTATCTCGCCCTGTATTATGAAACAAAGTTGATTATGTAATATAATGCTCGTTAAAATTTTACCTCCTGCGCGGCTGTTTTTATGAAATCTGAGAGTTGGCCAGTCGTCGGCTTCAGCCCCCACGTAGTTAGTGCAGGGGCGTTCGGGATGGAATATAAACACTCTTGATCCAGTTGTTTGGTCCTTGAAGGAGGTGTTTAGCGCAATGAACCAGGCAATCGGACTATGTGGCTTTATTACTCTCACTTAGCCATAGGAGTTTGACAATAAAAATTTAGGCGCAGCCCCTAGTATCCGAACTGGGGTGCTGTAAAACACTTGATCGGGTAAGAACCGATCCATCGCATAGTGCGGAAAAAATCGCTAAAGATTTTAAACCTCTGAAGAGCTGACCGGCTCTCGCCGCATCATGACAGTCAGTTTTCGGCTTTCTCTACTGAGGTGCTCATCCGGATAAACCAGGACACAATCGCAGTAGTTCTCCCTTTACTACCCTAACCGATATAGCGGAACGTAAGGTAGTAAACACAGGAGCCGGGCAACCCAACTATTGACCAAAGACATGATTCGGAGCCAATGCATATAATGTTAAATTCGGGGTGCCGAAATATACTGTAAAAAAGTGTTCGGACTTTATTGCCGCATTATGGGGCGCAATGAAGCCCCTAGCGGATTAATGCATACCAGAGTGTACGGGTGCAATAAGATTATCAAAAAAGGAAGATTAGCAAGCTAGTGCCGCAGACGTTGGGCCGCAAATCGTTTCCATTATAGTTTAGTTAATACGTCAAAGCGTATTTGTACAAGTAGTGCAATAAGTAGTGCGGCTATTAATATGCCACGGCCAAGGGAGAGCTGCGTGCGGGTCCTGAAAACAGGTAGGGTGATCATTTAAAGAGACCACCTAGAAATTCCCCTATGCATCCGTGCTTCTTGCCGTCTTGGTGTATCTATCCTTCAAAAGGACCGGTGATCAGGCCGTCAGAAAAAGCCTGTGTGGAAGAAACCTGAAAAGGGAAAAAAGAAAAGAAGAAGTGAAAGTATGTGTGTCCGGGGGAGGTCGAGCCGTATTATGGATCACAATCTAGTTATGCCTCCGTCTATGCCCATGGTATTTTGAGTGCGTAGTTATGTACGCGCGGTACGAACGCCGGCGCTTGGTCGGGACTGGGACGGAGGCCGAATTGCTAGTTGAGCTCTTGACGAGCTGGGCTGTCCTACTGCAGAGTAGTCCAGACTCGCTTGATAGTGTCTGGGAGCTCGGCCGCCGAATTAAGGTTCTGCTTGAAAAGGCCGCTCTGTACTTTTGCTGCTAAAGCCGCGGTGTTCTCCTCGGTACGGAGGGAGCGTTCCGTGTTTCCATTGACTGCTATGACACCGCGTGGTCCGGGCATCTTGTGCTTGAGATAGGCGTAGTGTGGCACCACGTTGAATCGAGCAAATGCGGTTCGTCCAAGCAGTGCGTGATAGCCACCGTGAAAGGGGACGATATCGAAGATCAATTCTTCGCTTCGGAAGTTGTCCGGAGATCCGAAGACAATCTCTAGTGTGATTGAGCCCGTGCAGCGGGACTCCACACCTGGTATGACTCCTTTAAAGGTAGTCTTTGTGGGCTCGATCCGTGATGGATTAATGCCCATTTGGCTCACTGTATCCTGATAGAGCAGATTGAGGCTGCTGCCCCCGTCCATGAGGACTCGCGTCAGGTGGAATCCATCAATTATTGGGTCGAGGACCAGTGCGGCTGAACCGCCATCACGGATACTGGTCGGATGATACCTGCGATCGAAGGTGATCGGGCATGACGACCATGGATTAAATTTTGGGGCGACTGGCTCTATCGCATAGACGTCCCTGAGCGCGCGCTTGCGCTCCCTCTTGGGGATGTGGGTAGCGTATATCATGTTCACCGTTTTGACCTGAGGGGGAAACTTCTTCTGTCCCCCTATGTTCGGTGGCCGGGGCTCCTCGTCATCGTCCTTGCTTTGTGACCCCTTCTCCTTGTTCTTGGCTTTTAACTTGCCGGCCTGTTTAAAAACCCAACAGTCTCTGTTGGTATGATTGGCTGGTTTGTCGGGGGTGACGTGTCTCTGGCACGGGCGAGCGAGTATGCGGTCCAAGCTGGATGAGCCCGAATTGTTCCTTTCGAAGGGCTTCTTTCGCTGGCCGGACTTGGAGCCACTGAATCCGGCGTTGACCGCCGTGTCGTTGGTATTATCACCGTTGTTTCGACGCTTGTGTCTGTTGCGTCGGGGCTTGCCTGTGACGCCCTTGATTCAATCATACACTAATCATACACGCAAATGTGTACGATCAAGATCAAGGACTCACGGGAAGATATCACAACACAACTCTAGACACAAATTAAAATAATACAAGCTTTATATTACAAGCCAGGGGCCTCGAGGGCTCGAATACACAAGAGTCAGCGGAAGCAACAATATCCGAATACAGACATGAGTTAAACAAGTTTGCCTTAAGAAGGCTAGCACAAAATCATCTACGATCGAAAAGGCAAGGCCTCCTGCCTGGGAGCCTCCTAACTACTCCTGGTCGTCAGCGGTCTCCACGTAGTAGTAGGCATCGACGGTGGCATCTGGCTCCTGGGCTCCGACATCTGGTTGCATCAACCGGAAAGAAGAAGAAAGGGGGAAAAGGGGGAGCAAAGCAACAGTGAGTACTCATCCAAAGTACTCGCAAGCAAGGATCTACACTACATATGCAACATTATCAAAGGAAGGTTGTATATGTGGACTGGGCTGCAGAAATGCCAGAATAGAGGGGAGAGCCTAGTCCTATCGAAGACTAGCATCTTCTGGAAACCCCCATCTTGCAGCAACAGGAGGGAGTAGAGTAGCATAAAATAAAGTAGTAGAAGTGTTATCAACCTCGGCCAGAGATCCTTTCTCGATTCCGTGCGAGAAAGCAATCCCAGAGCCATACTATGCATTTCTCATCACAAGTATCCAGTTCTAGTTGTATCGATCGGGATACAACTCCAAGTGTCCGTTACCGTAGGACAGGCTATCGATAGATGTTTTCTTCCCTACAGGGGTGCACAAACTTACCCACCACGCTCGATTAACTCCGGCCGGACACACCTTCCTGGGTCATGCCCGGCCTCGGCCAAACAATACGCCGCAACCCGACCTAGGCTTAATAGAGAGGTCAGCACGCCGGACTAAACCTATGTCCCCAGGGGTCATGGGCCATCTCCCCGGGAACTCTTGCACGTTGCGAATGCGGCTGGTGAGCAGACCTAGCTACCTCCTTCAACAAGCCAGGTGCTTGCGCAGTCCAACCCGGCGCGCGCCGCTCAGTCGCTGACGTCTATTAAGCTTCGACTGATGTATACGACGCAGAACGCCCATACTATGCCCACGTGATGGTTAGTGCTATCAGGCCAGAGGCCCCTCGGATCAAATATCCAAATCATAGTGGATTAGTAACGCGCGGTAACAAGCAGAGACTCACGAAAGATGTGACCCCGTTGCCCCGTCTCGAGGACTTGCGGCAAGGGCTAGGAATGCCCGGCCACGCCTCGTAATTATCTCGCGGGCACCCTCCAGGTCAACCCGACTCCTCATCACTCGCAAATATGCTCGCGCGGGTACCCCTCAGGGCCGACCCGTCTTCAGTAACAGGGTTCAGTGTAAGTCATAGTAACCATAGTAACTGTGTGTCTAACACCAAGGGGAAAATCTGAGGAATCACCCTTGACGGATTCCACTTGATGTAATCATCAAGGTGAACGTAAGAGGAACCATCCACGAAGTTCACACTTGAGGGGTTGCATGAGAGAGTCGTATCAGAAGTGGTTAAGGCGGAATCACCCTCGATGACCATGACCGAATAGCTACACTACAGGGTAACATCAGAAGTGCTGATGAGGTCTCACCCCCGGCACTCGATAGTAACCCAGTAGTGTCGAGCAACTAAGGGGAAAGTGATGCGCGGTGTCGGGG
This sequence comes from Aegilops tauschii subsp. strangulata, assembly GCF_002575655.3. Taxonomy (NCBI): domain Eukaryota; kingdom Viridiplantae; phylum Streptophyta; class Magnoliopsida; order Poales; family Poaceae; genus Aegilops; species Aegilops tauschii. The sequence goes on along the minus strand of NC_053039.3, from coordinate 237,158,091 downwards.
CCTGGTCTTCGATCCCATTGATCGGGTCTTCGATGATGAAGCAGGGGCAACACGTACAAGGTGGGGGTCACTGATGGATCACTAACCAACCTATACTAAGCAGTTTAGGATAAGCAGGTAAGGTACAATGAGCAGGTTACAAAAGCAGGCTATGCATCAGAATAGGAGCAAACAATAACAGTAGCAAAATCTAATGCAAGCATGAGAGAAAGGAATGGGCAATATCAGGATGATCAAAGGGGGGGGGGCTTGCCTGGTTGCTCTGGCAAGGAGGGGTCGTCGTCGACGTAGTCGATCACAGGGGCAGCATCGGTCTCGGGGTCTACCGGAGAGAAGAGGGGGAAGAAACAGTAAATATAAAGCAAACATAGCATCACAAAGCATAACATGGCAATATGTTGTGCCGGGTGTGACCTAGCGTATGACTACACCTTATAGGTGAAGAGGGAACTCAACCGGGAATGTTTTCCCGGTTCCGGACCTGTATCAGACAGATGACCGGAGGGGGAATGTTCCATGTTCAGTTAGTTAGAAACATCTAACAGGTAAACAGACCGCGTATTCGGATTCATCTCGTCGTTCTAAGCAACTTTGATGTAGAAAACATTTTCATCCAAGTTACGGTTGAATTTCTGCGAATTTCCAAAGTTTAAACAATTTCCTGGAACTTCTGGTTTTATTTTAAATTCGAAAATACCACTGAAATTGCTAAGTGTACCCAGAAGTACACCCACCGAGAGGCTGACTGGTGGGTCTGGTCAACTGCTGACTCAGCAGTTGACTGGTCAACTTTGACTAGTCAAAGGGCTGACCCGGGTCCACCTGTCATTGACCCAGTTAGTACCAGATTGATTTTATTATTATTTTAACTTAATCAGCTGGTGGGGCCCCGTGGTAAGTGACGGTGGCTAAACTAATGTTAGTAATTAATCTAACTAACCTAATTAGTAGGGGGCCACATGGCAGTGGGCCATTATATCTAATCTAACACACACGCACACACGAATACACACAGGGCCGGCCAAGGCATAGCCAGCCACCATGGCTGGGCACGCACGCTCGCGTGCGGCGGCCATGGCCAGGCGCTTGGTGTGGGAGGGGCCAGGAGGGCGCGGCCTCACTTGGGCAGATGCGACGCGCGGGCCGTGCGCGTGCGTGCAGCGGCGGCGGTAGCATGGGCAGTAGCAGCAGCAAAGAGCAGGCGCAGGGGCATGCACGGGCGGTTGCAGGGCAGCAAGGCGAGCAGCGACGGCGGGTGGAGGTGTGGGTGAGCCGTACTCGACGATGGGGTGCGCGCGCACGCCAGACATGGCCGGAGCGCGGGGCAGCAGCACGCGGGAAGGGAAATGGTGGACTCGGGCGGGCGAGCGCGCGTTGCGGAGCAGCAGCAGCGCAGCAGGCAGTGGCGGCAGCGCCGAGCGGGCTGGAGGCGGGCACGGGGCCGCGCGAGGGCGCGACCAGGGAGTGCCCTGGGACGACCAGCACGCGGCTGGAGCGCGACAGGAGCAGGCATCGCCGGCCAAGGCGGACGACGGCGGTGGCTGCATGTTAGTTCGATTCGAGCGGGCGGGCATGGATTCGGCTACACATACGACACACGCGCCTCCTGGGAGCACTAGATGCATGGCAGCGACCTTGGTTTTTCTTCGGGACGGACCCCATCAACGACAACGTGCTCGGCAGTGTTGCCATGGCCACGGTGGTGCACAGGCCCGTGCGGACGGCGACGGAAACGAGCAAACGAAGGAAGGGGAAACAAAGGGGAGCTCACATCGGAGCACAGGGATGGCTCGAAGGCGTCGGGGTGGTGCGGATCCGGCGATGGCGTCGGCAGGGCAGTGAAGGGGAACGGCTCGATCCGCGCGGCGTAGGGGCGTTGAGCTTGATCCCGTGGTCGTAGACGATGTAGCAGAGGCCGGTGAAGCTCTTGAACAAGTGTTCAGGCATCGGGGACAAGGGTGGGCGCGTGGACGAGGTCGGCCATGGCGACAGTGCTTCGGTTGCGAGATGCGGGGAAGAGGGCGAGGGGGAAATATCTACGCAGAGGGGGGAAGTGGGGCTGACGAGGCCGAGAGGGGGTTGTGGCGTCCTTATCCTTTTCGGGGCGTCGCCGGCGAGGCGGGTCCGGCGGGGACGGCGCCTGTAACGACCCAGGACAGAGGAACAGGGAAGGGGAGGTGTCCAGTGCAGGGAGTGGGCTGGATGGGCCGGCTCGGGTGAATTAGGCCCATGGTATAGGGGGCCTTTCTCTTTTTTCCCTTTTGCCTTTTCTTTTACTGCTTTTCTTTTTTCAGTAGCTATTGCATTTTCCTTTAGCCACAAATGACTTTGCAAAAATATGCCACTAGCCAAAACAAATTCAAAGAAATATTGTGCACTGCCCCAAAAAGTTTGGAATCTAATTGCAGCTGTTGGAATTTTGCATAAATGGAAAAGCTATTAATTTGCTGATTTGGCACTGTTTTAAATTGCTATAGTCCATCTTGGCTTGGAGGTGATGTTGTTTTCCCTAACAATTAAATGTTATGGAATTTTTGACAAATGATGAACATTTTGCCAGCAACTTTTGATCAACTTCAAACTTCACTTGAATTTGAATTGACTGGAATTTCAAATGGGATATTGAACAAAGGTGATTAAGCACTGTTTAGGAAAATGATTAGATTAATCACAGAGGGTTACTGTAGCATGACACTGGGGGTGTTACAAATCTCCTCCACTGCAAGAAATCTCGTCCCGAGATTTAAGTGAGGAAGTAAAGAGTAACTTCGGAAGAACTGACCCTTATAGGGTTAATTATCTGGTGAACAATTCAGGGAATGTGGTAGAAGTATCTCTCGAGTTGAAACTTAAGAAACCATCGAGAGCAAAATATGAAGGTACAATAGGAAGTATCAAGCGAATGGACAAACGATCGATACCTGAACAGAGTGTGAGAAGGGGGGGTTTAGAGCATCGGGAATAGATTATCTCTCGGAGGGTGGCTTGTGACAACACACAAAGACAAGAGCAAATGATACTTCAGAATAAAGGATATACAGGAGAGTCAGGTTTCGATCCAGTGGAACTGTGGGTGATGGGCCCACCATGTGGGTTAAAAGTAGAAAGGGGGCCAATAGCAAGGCATGTCAGATGCTAGACTGTCAGTTATGTTGCAAACAACGTTGGTACCAAGGGCGAGGGACGAAGAGAACTATTTTCCTGCTCGTTGAACGAGGAGGACCGATAGGCAAAGTTCTCGTCCATCGGTGGTTACCGGAATGTCAACAGCAATAATAACAAGGTCTTACTAATAAATTGTACACCGAGGTGTTTACATAATAAGCAAGGAACTATTACTGCTTAGGTCTCATAAACCACAAGAAAGGTTAAACAAAACAATGGAAAAGAAAAGGTGATCATTAGATTAATCAGAACATTGGAAAGGAAAAATGTGTTTGAACACAAGTATTAGGAGCATACCCTCCACAAGAACAAGCGTAGCAGGATATACAAGATAGGACAGCATGCAGTTAACCACTATATTAAAGGGGCGAGGAAATTCATGACGTTACCCATACAATGGTGTTTGGATAAACGATCATGAAACATTTAGCATTGTGCTTTGAATGCTCTTGTTGATGATCGGAGTACCACAGTCATGCTTCGGGATAGCATCGACATGGTCATCAGGTAAAGGACAGACTTTGGATTCACAAAGGATCCATCGGAAACAACTTATAAATTAAGTTGTACCATTTTAGCAAGAAAAATGATGAGGATAGGGCCCACGGGCTCAGTAACAATTCATCGAGGGGCAAGGATGATATTTCTCATCATGAATTCGATAGATAACCTAGAAGAGCTCAGAATATTGACGATGATCACGACATATTTGTCGAGAGGCTCTACGAAGATGCCATCGAGGAGCAACGGCATCAAGCAACAGGAAGGATGAAGCGAAAGGCTATTGGAACCACAGATACGACACAAACTTGAAATCAAGCTTGTTGTTCAAGGCAAAATGATATGACAAGGAAGATCGACGTAAGTTTAGCTCATTGTCGAAAATTGTGCTCCGGGAAGAAGAACCGGGTAGCATAGTTAAAATTTGGCACGATAATGATACAACCGATCAAGCTAGGAATGACTTGAAGGATTATTAAACTCGTAAGCAACGAAAATTACTTAGAGTTATTGAATTGGAGTGCAGAATCGATTCACTTATCGGTGTTCTCGGTTGACAAAACCCAGAACGCATGAAGTGACAAAGACAGGGTAAAGTAGTACTCCATCAAAAGTTCATAAGAGGTAGTACAATGGCATGGTATCCTCAAGATACCAGGGGTAATACTCGAAGGTAGATCATAATAGAGGTTGGGCAGGCGTATTGACCTACAGAAGACAAATGATTTAACTTGTCCAAGAAATGGGACCAAAGAAGAACGATCATGGTCGGAACCACGGTTGCGAAGGATCAATTCACCGATACCAGATGAACTTATAACAAGGGGTAATTATTTTTACAAGCAGCTTCCATGATAAGTTCTACATCGGGTCCATGGGTATGAACACAAAGGTTCAAGGTCGACTCCCACTTCTTCAATGCGTAACCTTTCATTCACTTCTCGCTTTCGATGGAGTTGTAGTGTAGGAATTTATATTTGGCAAAACACCAGAAGAGTATGACTCGTGAAAACTCTCGGGTTCACATGGATTAGGGATGGCATAGGTTCAACCCATAGGGGCATCTTAGGAACATATACCACAAACTCCAAGAGTAAATAACACAAGCTCGGAAGGTAGAGCATGGTTGACAAAAGCAGAGGATATAAATTGTCAAAGACATTATGTATCATGGGAATAACTCACAAGAATTTTGAATGTGAAGGATACTATCGGATAATAACCCAGCAATGGGCCTGCCGGTCCAAAATGGAGCTGATGTGAGTATCGACTCAATTAGAGGAAGAAAGAATGTAAAGGCATCAGATTATAGAACATCTGAATAATTCGATGCTTAGATAACAAAGGAATTATGATTCCAAAACGAAGGATCAGAAGCAGACGCTCTGATCAAGGATGGATAAGTAGAATAGACCTAGGGGCACAATCGATGACAAATAGATTGGTCGAGAACCAGCTCATGTTCAAAATGACGTCTGAGACGGAAAGATAATTTAGAAGGATCAACTGATGATTGCGTGCTTTCACACACATGTTGAATCGATAGGATCAAAATGATGGTGTCAAAGGATACTAATGAATATTGCTACACATATGGAAAGCATCCATAATGCAAGCAGACAAGTATTTGCAGATCAATAGTTTGAAGAGGATTCTCGGAAGATCGGATAGTATTTACAAGTATTTTGAAAAGCATATGAACAACTAGGGATGAGTGGACCCTGGTTAAGTGAATTATCCGCAGTGCAAAAAGAAGCTGCAAAGCAGAAGGCACAAAGGATTCTCGGAACAATGGAGAGTGCTAGGGATAACTTGTAACAACAAGAGCAACTGGGGATGAAGGTACAAACAGCAAGGATGTTATCCATGGGGACTTATCGGTGGTCAGGAACTGCAAAGCGGTGGGCACGGTGGTCTCGGGAAAACATCGCAGAGTAACTGCAGAATCTTCTAGTGCAGCAAGCGGTCATCGGTAATGTCGGGGCTCTCCGGGAGGAAGTGGGTCCGAGAACCTAAGTGTCGGCGTTAGTAAATCCATTTTAACCCGAATAGAAGAGAGATTAGAGTCCCAGAGTATAGTCGAGGAATAAAAGATCCTAATACCACCCAATTGGTGACGTGGGCCCGTAAGCAACGCATCCAAGTTAGTAAAACAGTTTTGGATGACTAAACTCAACTTCGGCCAAGGAGTTGGAAAGGGGGCTACCTACAGGCAGTTGGCTCTGATACCAACTTGTGACGCCCTTGATTCAATCGTACAGTAATCATACACGCAAATGTGTGTGATCAAGATCAAGGACTCACGGGAAGATATCACAACAGAACTCTAGACACAAATGAAAATAATACAAGCTTTATATTACAAGCCAGGGGCCTCGAGGGTTCAAATACATAAGCTTGAATACACAAGAGTCAGCGGAAGCAACAATATCTGAGTACAGACATGAGTTAAACAAGTTTGCCTTAAGAAGGCAAGCACAAAAGCATCTACGATCGAAAAGGCAAGGCCTCCTGCCTGGGAGCCTCCTAACTACTCCTGGTCGTCAGCGGTCTCCACGTAGTAGTAGGCATCGACGGTCGCATCTAGCTCCTGGGCTCCGACATCTGGTTGCGTCAACCGGAAAGAAGAAGAAAGGGGGAAAAGGGGGAGCAAAGCAACCGTGAGTACTCATCCAAAGTACTCGCAAGCAAGGATCTACACTACATATGCAACATTATCAAAGGAAGGTTGTATATGTGGACTGGGCTGCAGAAATGCCAGAATAGAGGGGAGAGCCTAGTCCTATCGAAGACTAGCATCTTCTGGAAACCACCATCTTGCAACAGCAGGAGGGAGTAGAGTAGCATAAAATAAAGTAGTAGAAGTGTTATCAACCTTGGCCAGAGATCCTTTCTCGACTCCCTGTGAGAAAGCAATCCCAGAGCCATACTATCCATTTCTCATCACAATCCAATTCTCATCACAAGTATCCAGTTCTAGTTGTATCGATCGGGATACAACTCGAAGTGTCCGTTACTGTAGGACAGGCTATCGATAGATGTTTTCTTCCCTGCAGGGGTGCACCAACTTACCCACCACGCTCGATTAACTCTGGACGGACACACTTTCCTGGGTCATGCCCGGCCTCGGCCAAACAATACGCCGCAACCCAACCTAGGCTTAATAGAGAGGTCATCACGCCGGACTAAACCTATGCCCCCAAGGGTCATGGGCCATCTCCCCGGGAACTCTTGCACGTTGCGAACGCGGCCGGTGAGCAGACCTAGCTACCTCCTTCAACAAGGCAGGTGCTTACGCAGTCCAACCCGGCGCACGCCGCTCAGCCGCTGACGTCTATTAAGCTTCGGCTGATGTATACGATGCAGAACGCCCATACTATGCCCACGTGATGGTTAGTGCTATCAGGCCAGAGGCCCCTCGGATCAAATATCCAAATCATAGTGGATTAGGAACGCGCGGTAACAAGCAGAGACTCACGAAAGATGTGACCCCGTTGCCCCGTCTCGAGGACTTGCAGCAAGGGCTAGGAATGCCCGGCCACGCCTCGTAATTATCTCACGGGCACCCTCCAGGTCAACCCGACTCCTCATCACTTGCAAATATGCTCGCGCGGGTACCCCTCAGGGCCGACCCGTCTTCAGTAACAGGGTTCAGTGTAAGTCATAGTAACCATAGTAACTGTGTGTCTAACACCAAGGGGAAAACCTGAGGAATCACCCTTGACGGATTCCACTCGATGTAATCATCAAGGTGAACGTAAGAGGAACCACCCTCGAAGTTCACACTTGAGGGGTTGCACGACAGAGTCGTATCGGAAGTGGTTAAGGCGGAATCACCCTCGATGACCACAACCGAATAGCTACACTACAGGGTAACATCAGAAGTGCTGATGAGGTCTCACCCCTGGCACTCGATAGTAACCCAGTAGTGTCGAGCAACTAAGGGGAAAGTGATGTGCGGTGTCGGGGCCTGGTCTTTGATCCTGTTGAATGGGTCTTCGATGATGAAGCAGGGGCAACAAGGACAAGGTGGGGGTCACTAATGGATCACTAACCAACCTATACTAAGTAGTTTAGGATAAGCAGGTAAGGTAAAATGAGCAAGTTACAAAAGCAGGTTGTGCATCAGAGTAGGAGCAAACAATAACAGTAGCAAAATCTAATGCAAGCATGAGAGAAAGGAATGGGCAATATCGGGATGATCAAAGGGGGGCTTGCCTTGTTGCTGTGGCAAGGAGGGGTCGTCGTCGACGTAGTCGATCATAGGGGCAGCATCGGTCTCGGGGTCTACCGGAGAGAAGAGGGGGAAGAAACAGTAAATATAAAGCAAACATAGCATCACAAAGCATAACATGGCAATATGTTGTGCCGGGTGTGACCTAGCGTATGACTACACGTTATAGGTGAAGAGGGAACTCAACCGGGAATGTTTTCCCGGTTCCGGACCTGTATCAGACAGATGACCGGAGGGGGAATGTTCCATGTTCAGCTAGTTAGAAACATCTAACAGGTAAACGGACCACGCATTCGGATTTGTCTCGTCGTTCTGAGCAACTTTCATGTAGAAAACATTTTCATCCGAGTTACGGTTGAATTTCTGCGAATTTCCAAAGTTTAAACAATTTCCTGGAACTTCTGGTTTTATTTTAAATTCGAAAATACCACTGAAATTGCTAAGTGTTCCTAGAAGTACACCCACCGAGAGGCTGACTGGTGGGTCTGGTCAACTGCTGACTCAGCAGTTGACTGGTCAACTTTGACTAGTCAAAGGGCTGACCCGGGTCCACCTGTCATTGACCCAGTTAGTACCAGATTGATTTTATTATTATTTTAACTTAATCAGCCGGTGGGGCCTAGTGGTAAGTGACGGTGGCTAAACTAATTGTTAGTAATTAATCTAACTAACCTAATTAGTAGGGGGCCACATGGCAGTGGGCCATTATATCTAATCTAACACACACGCGCACACGAATACACACAGGGCCGGCCAAGGCATAGCCAGCCACCATGGCTGGGCACGCACGCTCGCGTGCGGCGGCCATGGCCAGGCGCTTGGCGCGGGAGGGGCCAGGAGGGCACGGCCTCGCTTGGGCAGATGCGACGCGGGTCGTGCGCGTGCGTGCAGCGGCGCGTGGTGCCGGCGCGGCGACGCGGAGGCAAGTGCAGCGGTGGCGGTAGCATGGGCAGTAGCAGCAGCAAAGAGCAGGCGAAGGGGCATGCACGGGCGGTTGCAGGGCAGCAGGCGCGAGCAGCAACGGCGGGTGGAGGTGTGGGTGTGCCGTACTCGACGGTGGGGCGCGCGCGCACGCCGGACATGGCCGGAGCGCGGGGCAGCAGCACGCGGGAAGGGAAACGGCGGACTCGGGCGGGCGAGCACGCGTTGCGGAGCAGCAGCAGCGCAGCAGGCAGTGGCGGCAGCGCCAAGCGGGCTGGAAGCTGGCACGGGGCCGCGCGAGGGCGCGACCAGGGAGTGCCCTGGGACGACCAGCACGCGGTTGGAGCGCGACAGGAGCAGGCATGGCCGGCCAAGGCGGACGGCGGCGGTGGCTGCGTGTTAGTTCGATTCGAGCGGGCGGGCATGGATTCGGCTACACATACGACACGCGCGCCTCCTGGGAGCACTAGATGCACGGCACCGACCTTGGTTTTTCTTCGGGACGGACCCCATCAACGACAACGTGCTCGGCAGTGGTGCCATGGCCACGGTGGTGCACGGGCCCGTGCGGACGGCGACGGAAACGAGCAAACGAAGGAAGGGGAACAGAGGGAAGCTCACATCGGAGCACAGGGATGGCTCGGAGGCGTCGGGGTGGTGCGGATCCGGCGATGGCGTCGGCGGGGCAGTGAAGGGGAACGGCTCGATCCGCGCGACGTAGGGGCGTTGAGCTCGATCCCGTGGTCGTAGACGACGTAGCAGAGGCCGGTGAAGCTCTTGAACAAGTGTTCAGGCGTCGGGGACGAGGGTGGGCGCATGGACGAGGTCAGCCATGGCAACGGTGCTTCGGTTGCGAGATGCGGGGAAGTGGGCGAGGGGGAAATATCTACGCACAGGGGGGAAGTGGGGCTGACGAGGCCGAGAGGGGGCCGTTGCTATTTCTGGCTTCCGTAGTGCCAGGTTCGCTTGCATTGTTATTACTACGGGCTAGCCAGCTGTCTTCTCCCACGCAAAAGTGGGTCATAAGTGCCGTAAGGGATGCCTTGGACTTTGGCTTTTCTTGGCTGAGGTGTCGGGCGGCCATTCATCCCGGATGCTGTGTTTAAAGGCCGCCAGGGCTTCGGCATCCGGACAGTCGACGATCTGGTTCTTTTTGGTTAGGAACCTAGTCCAGAATTTCCTGGCTGACTCTCCGGGCTGTTGAATTATGTGACTTAAGTCGTCGGCATCCGGAGGTCGAACATATGTACCTTGGAAGTTGTCAAGGAAGGCCTCTTCCAAGTCCTCCCAGCTGCCAATGGAGTTTTCGGGCAGACTGTTCAACCAGTGCTGGGCTGGTCCTTTGAGTTTTAGCGGGAGGTATTTGATGGCATGGAGATTGTCGCCGCGGGCCATATGAATGTGAAGAAGAAAATCCTTGATCCATATCGCTGGGTCTGTTGTCCCATCATATGATTCGATGTTTACGGGTTTAAACCCTTCTGGGAATTCGCGCTCCATTACCTCATCAGTGAAGCAAAGGGGGTGTGCGGCGGGCCACATCGCGACGTAGCTCGGATGGAGTCCATCTGCGGTTCTCGGCCCGGGCGTGAGTATGATTGTTGCGTCTAGCTAGGTAGCCATTGTCGCGTGTCGGGGCACGTCCCCGTGATCCATAGATCGATCTGTTCTGACCTGCTCTACTGTCCAAGTCCTGCCGCAGGTCATATGTATGTCCCCGAGCTGTTTTATCTCTGCCCTTACGATGAGGTAGGGCGGGCTGGTGTTCGGCTTGAGTTGCCGCTTTGTCCCGACCACGTGGTGGTCGGTCAGCCGCATTGCATGATGATGGTATGGGCTCCAGCGCCTCGTCATCGAACTGAGGTAGCAATTTGCACTTCGAGTAACTTTTGGCTGGGCGCTTGAGGCCGTATTCCTTAGCTGCCAGGACATCAGTCCATCTATTGTTGAGCAGATCTTGATCAGCTTGAAGCTGCTGCTGCTTCTTTTTTAGGCTCCTTGCAATGGCTATTAGTCGACGCTTAAAGCGCTCCTGCTCGAGAGGTTCCTCAGGCACAATAAAATCCTCGTTGCCAAGGCTCACCTGATCCTCAGAGAGCAAAAGATAATTACTGTCCTCCGAGTCTTCGTGTATGGCCTGTTCATCAGGGCTAACTTGCCCATCTTCCCAATCGTCCTGTTTGGCAGTTTGCTCGTCGGGGTCTTCTTTGTCTTGGGCACCGTCTGGAGTGTTATCGTCTCCTATGCCGGTGTTGCTGTCTTTTCTGCAGCGTGATTTAGAGCGGCGCCGCTAATGTCGGTGCTTTGGTTGTGTCTCAGGAGGTTCATCCTCAACTGGATCTTCCTTGTCATCGTCGCTATTCTCTTTGGGTGCATCCACCATGTATACGTCGTAGGAGGAGGTGGCCGTCCAACGTCCGGTAAACGGCGGGTTTTCGGCCCGCTCCTCTCCAGCATCGTCATCCATACCGTCGATGTCTTCGGAGCCGTAATCAAGCATGTTGGTTAAGTCTTCGACAGCGGCTATTAAGTGGGAGGTGGGTGGGAAGCAAAATTCCCTGTCACCAGCCCTCGGCTCAAACCGGATATAATTCAGCTGTTAGTCCCCTGCTAAGGAGAGGGTTTTTAATGAGTTTAGCACATCGCCTAAAGGTGAGTGTCGAAAGATGTCCACGGAGCTGAATTCGATGATTGATGCCTGATCAAGCTCGATGTATGCGATCGCACGTGGTTCGGAACCTGTAGCCGGAAACAAGTCCGAGGTTCCGATGGCGCAGATTCTACCCGAGGTTGGGTCTGTGTGCGGCTCCAACGCCGCTGAGTCTGCGGCTTCCGTTGCGGGATTGATCTTCCCGCCCTCGGATGGCGTGATCTGCTCTGGATCTAGGGCCAGAGCGGTTACAGGCACTATCTCTTGGGTGTGGTCCGATGACAGATTTAAGTCGTGTTCATCGCGGTGGCAGGGAGCGGCTACCGTGGGCGTGAATCCATCGAAGATCAAGTCTCCGCGGATATCAGCGCCGTAGTTCAAGCCTCCAAATCTGACTCGATGGCCAGGGGCGTAGCTGTCGATCTGCTCTAGATGGCCAAGCGAGTTGGCCTGCAGTGCGAAGCCGCCGAATACGAAGATTTGTCCGGGAAGGAAGACTCCCCCCTGGACAACATTGTTGTAGATGGTTGACGGAGCCATCGAACCTTTTAGAGACGACGCAGCGGAACTCTCAATGAAAGCACCAATGTCGGTGTCAAAACCGGCGCATCTCGGGTAGGGGGTCCTGTACTGTGCGTCTAAGGTCGATGGTAACAGGAGACAGGGGACACGATGTTTACCCAGGTTCAGGCCCTCTCTATGGAGGTAATACCCTACTTCCTGCTTGATTGATCTTGATGAATATGAGTATTACAAGAGCTGATCTACCACGAGATCGTAATGGCTAAAACCCTAAAAGTCTAGCCTGTATGATTATGATTGTCTGTCTATGGACTAAGCCCTCCGGTTTACATAGACACCAGAGGGGACTAGGGTTGTACAAAGTCGGTTACAGAGAAAGGAATCTTCATATCCAGACGCCAAGCTTGCCTTCCACGCAAGGAGAGTCCTATCCGGACACGGGAGAGAGCATTCGGTCTCGCATCTTCATAGCCCATCAGTCCGGCCCACGTCATACAGTCCGGACGCCCGAGGACCCCTTAGTCCAGGACTCCCTCACCCTCGTATACCGAAAGCAGAAGCGTTTGACAACGCGGTTGATGTAGTCGAACTTCTTCTCGTTTCGACCAATCAAGCACCGAACGTACGACACCTCCGAGTTCTGCACACGTTCAGCTCGATGACGTCCCTCGAACTCTTGATCCAGCAAAGTGTCGAGGGAGATTTCCGTCAGCACGAAGGTGTGGTGACGATGATGGTGAAGTGATCTGCGCAGGGCTTCGCCTAAGCACTATGTGAATATGACCGGAGGCATAAACTGTGGAGGGGGGCGCCGCACACGGCTAACAATGTTTGTTGTGTGTTCTAGCGGTGCCCCCCTCATATATATAGGTTGGAGGGGAGGCAGCCAAGGGGGCGCCCAAGTAGTAGGAAACCTACTTGGGGTCCTCCCAATTCGGCCTCCCCCCTTTCCTATTCCTATTCGGAGTAGGAAGGGAAGAGGGGGAAGGGGGAATCCTATTCCCTTCTTTCCTTTCCTTCTCCAATTTGGCCAGCCCATATGGGGGGGGGGCACCAGCCCCTTTGTGGCTGGTGTGTTTCCCCTCTCGGCCAATTAGGCCCATATAGCTTGCCGGGGGTTGCCCGGAACCCCTTCCGGTGACCCGATGCGTACCCGGTACCCCCAGAACACTTCCGTTGTCCGAATACTATCATCCTATATATGAATCTTTACCTCTCGACCATTTCGAGACTCCTCATCATGTTCGTGATCTCATCCGGGACTCCGAATAACATTTGGTCACCAAATCACATAACTCATATAATAGAAAATCGTCATCGAACGTTAAGCGTGCGGACCCTATGGGTTGGAGAACTATGTAGACATGACCGAGACACCTCTCCGGTCAATAACCAATAGCAGAACCTAGATGCTCATATTGGTTCCTGCATATTCTATGAAGATCTTTATCGGTCAAATCGTAATGACAACATACGTTATTCCCTTTGTCATCCGTATGTTACTTGCCCGAGATTCGATCGTCGGTATCTTCATAACTAGTTCAATCTCATTGCCAGCGAATCTCTTTATTCGTTCCGTAATGCATCATCCCGCAACTAACTCATTAGTCACATTTCTTGCAAGGCTTATCATGATGTTCATTACGGAGAGGGCCCAGAGATACCTCTCCGATACTGGGAGTGACAAATCCTAATCTTGATCTGTGCCAACCCAACAAATGCCTTCAGAGACACCTGTAGAGCATATTTATAATCACCCAGTTATGTTGTGACGTTTGATAGCGCACAAGGTATTCCTTCGGTATACAGGAGTTGCATAATCTCACAGTCAAAGGAATATGTATATGACATGAAGAAAGCAATAGCAATAAAACTGAACGATCAACATGGTAAGCTAACGAATGGGTCTTATCCATCACATCATTCTCCTAATAATGTGATCCCGTTCATCAAATGACAACACATGTCTATGGTTAGGAAACTTAACCATCTTTGGTTAATGAGCTAGTCTAGTAGAGGCTTACTAGGGACACGGTGTTTTGTCTATGTATCCACACATGTATCAAGTTTCCGGTTAATACAATTCTAGCATGAATAATAAACATTTATCATGATATAAGGAAATATAAAATAAGAACTTTATTATTGCCTCTAGGGCATATTTCCTTCAACACCGATGCCAGCTACCACTACCATCGATCGGATCTGGGCAAGTGATGCCAGATCTGCCGCCAGCTCGACCCCAGCCCGTGCCCGGGTGGACAACAGTGAGCTGCCTCACAACTGGGGCACGGCCTCGCCGGACGGGCCACCACAACGCCCGAGGGAGGGAGCCGAAGCTGGGACTCGAATGCCGCCCCGCACTGCTCACAAGCCCCGCGCTGCCCCGCATCTGCCAGCACTACAAAAAAAGACACGCCCGTGACATTTTGGGCCGAACAATTTTTTTTCTGTCATGCTTATGACACTTCTCTGACGATAATTGTGACAAATCCCGGTATCATCATAGATGTGGTGGGCTCCTACTTCTATGATAAAAAATCATGACAGAAAATGGGCTTTTCCTCCTGGGTGGGCCGGAGACGCAGCTGCATGACATTCTTTGGGCCGTCCATGACGGAAAAAACCGTGGTAGAAACGAGGGCGAGGAAAATATCGGGGAGTTCCCGGTTACAGTGGGTCGTTGGGGGCCGAGCGATGTGCGTTTTTCTCGTCACGTACACGCGTGTGTGCGAGGCATTGCGCGCTAACTGAACTCGAGCGAGGCGTTGGGCTCTAACTGAACCCGAGCGATTGCACTAGCTACATTACTGAATCCCGATCGTTCCCTTGTTGTTAACTGAATCCGAGTGATTCCTTCGCTACTGCTGCTAACTGAAGCCAATCGATGCTGCCTCTGGATGAACAGTGAGCGTTGTGGGGGGGGGGGGTTGGATGAACAGTTCCCGGTGGGGGGTTGGATGAACAAGACCCCGTGGTAGTAGAGGCCGTTGCCGCTGGATGAACATAACCCTGATCGAGCCAGTTGGGGGTGGATGAACAGGACCCCGTGGAGGGCTGGTTGAACAATAGCCGGTAGGGCTGGATAAATAGTAGCCCATGGAGGGGTGGTTGAATAGGACCCCGTGGAGAGGGCTGGTTGAACAGTAGCCGGTGGAGGAGCGGTGGAGGCTGGATGAACAGGAGCCCGTGGATGGACAGTCGCAGGTGGAGGCTGGAGGAGGTCGATGGTGGATGAACAGTAGCCCATGGAGGCTGGAGGAGGTCGATGGTGGAGATGAACAATATCCCGTGGAGTCCCGTTTTGCGGTACGCCACACCCCTCCCAATGAACAGGACCCTTGTTTTGACCGTAGCGCTCCAACACAAGTCCGTTTCCTCCGTTTTGCGGTACGCCACAACCCTCCTGATCAACAGGACCCCGTTCCGACCGTAGGAGGTCCAAGAGAAGTCCATTTCCTCCGTTTTGCGGTACGCCAGACCCCTCCCGATGAACAGGATCCCGTTTCGACCGTGGCCGGTCGAACACAAGGCCGTTTCCTCCGTTCTGCGGTACGCCAAGCCTCGTTTCGATCAGCTGTTCCGTCCAAGCTGGTTGGCTCCCGATGAACACGACGTATTCCGTTGCCTCCTGATGAACACGACGCATTCCGTTGCCTCCCCATGAACACGATGACACAGTTTCTCCGTTCTGACCCATCCATGTACACGAGCCCTGGCCGTACATATGCGCGAGTAGGCGTTCAAGACCCCGCCCGTATGTACGTACGTGACCATATTTACTTTCTTGCACCCTGGCTGTACGTATGTGTACATGCTACGTGCGCACCTCTACTACGACACGTACGCGCCTATACTACGACATGTGCCCTTCCTTACACGGCCACGGTTCATCGCTGCAGCATACAGACAAACCGATCGTATGTACGCACACGTTCGCGACCAGAATGACAACACTACGTATGCTTTGACCAGGTGGGTCCTGACTGTGAGGCACTTCCTTGCGTGCGAAGATGTAGCTGGTGGGTCCCAGCAGTCAGGGGGCGAATCATTTTTTGGCACGTAATATGGACGCACTTCCTTGCGTGCGAAGATGTAGCTGGTGGGGCCCAGCAGTCAGGGGGCGAATCATTTTTTCGTGAAATACGGTGGCCCGTCTGGTGGGTCCCTGCTGTCAGGTGGAGGAATCATTATTTTCGGCGTAATAAGGAGGCACTTCCTTGCTGCGGTCGTGGACCCAGCTGTCAGCCTCTCCATGTACAGTACTCTTGCGATGGAAGTCGTTCCTTGACCACGTTGACCATGCCTCGCCGAGAGCACTAGGGCGGTGGACGAAGGTGAGGCCTAAGAAGGGGACGACGTGGAGCCGGGGAAGATGCGGCAGTGGAAGCCCACATGGAGAGGAGTACGAGGGTTCACTGGTTCGACTGCGGTGTGAGGCTGCCATCGCCGCAGGGCCTGTCCAGCGGTGGGAGTAGTAGGGGGCGGTGAGGCCTCAACGGTAGCACAGCCGGCCACTTGAGGCAGGAGTAGGCGGTCTCGCCGGCACTGGTTTGGGCGGCTGGTGCAAGAAGAGCAGCGATTGAAGAAACAACATGACCGTTCAATTCAAATCCAATGGTCAGTGCTGCTAGAATCATTTGTTGACTAAGTTGACAAAGCCCTGCGTACGCGTCAACTTAGTAGGTCCACATGTCAGCCTCCGAACCGGTGCGCCCCAGATGTCAGTGGTAGGAATCATTTTTTTTGCGTAATAAGGAGGCAGTTGATTGCGTGCGGCTAGGCCAGCGGAGGGAGTAGGGTGGGCCTGTGAAGCCTGCGCGGCATCACAGCGGGCCACAAGAGGAGGGAGCAGGCAGTCCCGGCAGCGCAGGTTTAGGCGGCTGGAGCAGGAAGATTAGAGATTGAAGAAGCACGTCGGCCGTTGGATGGACATCCAACAGTCACTGCTGCTAGAATCGTGTGTTGACTCACAAAGCCTTGCGTAAACAAGTCAGCCTCGAAATCTGTGGCGTGTACCACCCATTTGCTATTATTTTTATAATTTTTACTCATTTTCTAATTCATATGGAATTTATTGCAGCCCATTTTCCATTTTTAGAATTGCCGCCCATTTTCTGGTCAGTAACAGGGTTAAAAAATTGAACTAAAAATGTGCGAAATTTTGAAAATTCACAAATTTTTGCTGGGGAACAAAATATTCTTAATCCAAAAATTAGTAGCCGTACTAAAACAAATTTAAAAATAAATTAGTAATATGTCATGTTAAAATCTAATGAAATATAAAATATCAGTGAAGAACACAAACAAAAAAAGAAACTAATTTCCCATTTGCTATAATTTTTTTGGAATTTTCAACCCCTTTGATATTACTTTTAACAGATACTGACCATATTCTTTGGCCAGGCCGGAATGCATCCCTCCTTGTCTTGAAAGATTTGCTGCCCAGTAAGTCGGAGAAAACAAATAGGCCTAGCTTGGGTATTCTTCAAAAAGAAATAGTGGGCTACCTGTTTTCCCAAAGAAAAAACTGCTGGGCTGGTCATGTTGTTAGACGGGCCACAGAGACCGCACAACCCAGTTTATATCCTGCTCCTCCGAAAAAATCCTCAAAAAAAAGTTATGCAATTCTATCGTTAATTGACTATACATTGAAAATGATATGGGTCCCAGATATGAGCAGGGTGGGTTAGATAAAAAAAGAGGGGTGCATCTGAGTAGTAAATGATGCTCTTGCGATTCACTATGTTGGGTCCGTACTGTCATACTCACAACTACAGTCCTCTCCCGATTCACTATGTTGACAGGGCCGGATGGCGGCGCTACGGCGAGCGCACCAAGGCGGAGGATAAAGTGCTGTCGCCAATGTGCTGGGCTGGGTTGGACATTCTTATTGAAAAATAAAAATGGACCAGAACTATTTACGACGTTGACTACAATTTGCATGGGTCCGCTGGTTGCAGGAAGAAAATGGCGGGAGAAAGAAGACTGGTCGCTATCTTTGCCTTAGAATAATATCGACTGAATGTAACGACACTATCATAGGAAATAATATCCTCCTGTTAAATCGTGAATTTAAAGAACTGGTGCATGAGCATTTAGCTTTATTTATTTATTTAGTTATTTATGTTTAGGGGACCATGAGCATGTACCTGGGCCGGATTCATGTGAGAGCCTCCCTTCCAGTTAATTATGGGCTCCTCTATTGGGCCTTCATCAGTGGGTTGCATGTTATCAAGTGGAAAATGTGTTCCGTACCAAAAATAGTATGCGCTACGTACGGTACGGGGCACTAAAGGATTGGACCGTGCAACGACTTCCAAAACACTGTGTTTGTCGTCCTAACAACACATTTATTCAACCAACAGACGGAATATACTACTGATTCTACATTGAAAATAGCAGCAGCAGCAACCAGGGCTGGGGGTGCAACAAAAGCAGTAAGCAGGACAAAAGAGTAAAGACGCAGCTCTCTCTTCCAAACCAAACATCAGCAATCATTACAAAAGGGCTACCAAAAGAGAACAAGTGTATGCATCAAACTAAATAAAGATCCTAGTACACCAAGTGTACGCATCTAACTAACTGGCTCAGTTAGACGTTACTATTTATTAAGCTGTGGAGATTGGCTGACGGCTTGAACCAGATGGGTGCCTGACGGGGGAAACTCCAGCCAGGAGGTTGAAGTCTGATACTTGCGACCCTCTCTCCTACTTTCGGCTGCAGAGCGTGGCGGCACATATCAGGGTATGGTGTATGTAGAGACGCATGGTACGCTGTGTACACACAGTTTTTCCTGATGAACGAAACCGTGCTGCCATCATGATCCTTGTCGTTGGTTATCTCCTGGTTAATCGGATAATTCAGTCCGAGAAACAGAGAGCGTGTACCAAGGCTACTTACCAGCCTCCAGTCAAAAATTCCTGAAGGCCCAGAGAAGCTGGGATCCTGCTCAAAGACCTTGCAGTGACTGTGATTGTATTCTGCGAAACAACACGTCTGGTACGTGCGAACGATTGATCCTCTGATCGAGCCAGGAACCACCTGCAACTGCCATGCCGCTTTTCTTTGAAAGATTCTGGGACTAGGAAGGGTAGGGACACCAGGCGGCCAACAACATCATATCAAGTCGGAGTCAAATAAAAAAGGTCTCTTAATGCAGTCAATCTTAAGAATAGCATGTTATGAGCATGAATATTTTTTCAGTAAATGTTGACAGTAATATAAGCAAGCCATCATGATATCATAGGAAAGTAACATACTGCTGTAACAGCCGTTTGTAGCAATGACTGGAGTAGGCCAGCAATACGTCCAGCCATAGAAGGAGTCGACAGCGTAAATGAAGCCCATGTGTTCAATGGCATCAGAGAACCATGGAGGATGTATGATCCCGCGATGGACGTGCAGATTTATCCACTTACTGCAGTGACCTGTCGGATAGGCGAGACCGCGGTTGAAGAACGCAATTAGCTTGAAGTCTTTATAATTCGCAGATCTTGTGGGCACTTGGAAGATTACAACCTTGAGCAAATCAAACTTGGTATCATGTTGGCTACTGTAAGATTCTGAGTATTCTGGGCCGCGGTGCCAAAGCACTGCAGTGTTAATCGAAGGAAGGGGGATCAATCGCCGGGTGTAGACCTCCATGAGCATCCAGCTACCGCGACCGTCCACGATCACCATCCAAGATGTGTTCATGCCGACCCAGTACATACCGTTAATGTAGTTGAGGGTGACGCGGATCGGATCGCAGTCAAGGGGGTTGATGCTCGCCACCCTATGATCGTTATGCTGCGTGACACGCCGTTTCTGAAGATCAGGCAGCATCAGCAAGCAAGGAGCTAGCTTAAAAAGCTCCAGCCTGAGGGCTTTGAGTAAACGGTACAGCCCCGACGAACACGCAGCGAGCGGCATGGTACTGATATTGTCCACACGCGAAACAATGAGCTTGATTACCTCTGTGGGGAGCGAATTCCAGCCACTCTTTCGGTGAACGCTGCTCGGTTCTACCATTGTTAGTGCTTGGGTTTTAGAAGAGGGGGGAGGCGCCTTAGCGAGGATGGAAGATTGGACGATTATGTGCGGACAAAGATGGAGAAGCGAATATGTGCTGTGGGAAGTGGACAGGTGATGATGACTACAGCACGCCGCTTGACTTACGAGACAGATACCAGCAACATTGGGTCATATCCATGCCAGACAACTTGCTTGAGTGATCATAGTACTGGTACTCCCTACAGTACCTAATACTATGCCCTATTCTACTTTGGATCCGTTGCAACGGACGGGCTCATTCTATAAAGGTTTATCTCTTGCATCATCCGCAACGAACACCTGGTGTACTGGTCCGGGCCGGATGCTTGCAGCGCGATGACCTGAGTTTGAATTCTGTCCTAAACTGTAGCTTTTTATACTTTTTTAATATATACTTCTTTCGCTACTGTACTGGGAGTGGAACCCACAGAGTACTTAGAATACAAGATTAAGGATGGATTTGTTTCTTTTTAACTTTCTGTACGAATCTGTAGCCAGCCTGCAAGTCATGTACACTATACTGACAGTGGAACCCATAGAGTACTTAGAATACAAGATTAAGGATGCAATTAACTTTTTATAGAGGGAGAATCATACACGCAATTAACTCAAATGGATTGGACGTGACTCTATTATTCTCCAATGGCAACCGGCAAATTTCCTCCCGCGGGCCGGAGTAGGTTTCTCGGTTTGCATGCGGGTTTAACGGAGGCGTTTGATGGGGGCGAGGAGGCGTGTTCAGCCGGGCGTGCAGCGGGCGACGTAGTACTATTCTATTTGACAGCTACTAGTATATTATAAAAAAGAAAGAAGAGTAGTAGAGATAGAGATAAGAGTAGAGATAGAGACTAGGGAGGAGCACCATCTACTGCTTCGTGTGCTACTCATGCGCTCCATTCGGCAGCCGCAACGTCCCCTACAACCACTCCCTCCTGCGCTCCATTCGGCGGGCGCTGTTGAAATTTGAGGAGCGCACTCTCGCGACTGCTGCAACGACGACTTCACCGACGACCAATTCTTCCCCGACCTCGGCAACCTCTTCCTCAACGACATGGGCGACAACCTCATCGCCAACGGTGCTGCTCCTGTTGCACCGTATGTGTTTCTGTCCTTCCTGTTCGAAATCGTGGTAGAATTCATGTTTCTAGTCCGTGTCCTAGATTCGATCTGTTCATCTACTATGCTAGTCCACATGATTAGTTTAATCTCTGTTATAGCCGTCATGATTTATTTTGTGCTTATTGGGACTAAATCTCGTAGTAACTTGCTCATATATTCAATTGGCGCAACGTCCCCTACAACCACTATCGTTTCATGGACGGCCTGGTCGATGCCTCCAAGGAGCCCTTCGTCTACTGCTATGAGTGCCCGATGCCGTTTTGGGGCTCGCCGGTGGACCTCGTGCATCACCTCACGCAGGCGTCCGGCGATCACGGTGCACAAGTAATAGTAGTACTCCCTCCGTCTAGGTGTATAAGTCCTCCCTCCTTCTTGCTCACGGTGCATAACCAAAGCTGACTTATTCACCTGGACGGAGGGAGTAGCACAGTCTGCAAGCATATATAGAGAGAGACGTTTAGTGCGATAGTATATAGTAAAGTTTGTGCTATATGCACGTACTTACAAAATGCGTATGGATACACAAGGTTTCCAAAATTTTCGTTTTACATACTTAACTAAGGACGCTAATAATTCCCGAACGTCAGGATTTATCATTTGCGTCCCAAAACTAATGAGATCGCCTTACGAAACTAAATTATATTCCTAATAAAATCCACAGCGCTCGCAGGAGTGCTTGCGGCATGCCACGAGTGCCCTAGTGCGCGGCCGTTTCTTAGCGCGCCGACACAACACCTCTTCCTTAGCCTCGCAACTCATGAGGTGCTGATTGGCAGCTTGCCGGTGGGCGAGCGCGGTCTCACCGGTGTGGTGATCCGGCGCCAACAGGTACTCCCCCTCGCTGGAAGCGTGCATCCGGTCCACGTACCGCCAAGCGTAGATGAGGCACTTGGGCCCGACTGCACTCAAGGCTTTGGCACGGGCGTCCTCTGCCACCCTCATGGCCCTCGCACGAGCCAAAGAGCCAATTGCCTGACTCTCTCAGACACGACATAGGCCTGCCAGGCAGCTTGCCCCGCGGCGCGCTTCTCTTCCTCGGCCTTCTTCTCCACCACTATTTTGGCGCGCTCTGCCGGAGGCAAAGCCTCCCACAAGGCGACATCCGTTTCTTTCCAAAGCTCCTCAAGGCTGGGGGGCTCAGCAGGCGGCGCGGCGTTCTCCTCGTAGCGAGGAGCCGATGCGTCCCCCGACGCGCGTGCTAGCGCGATTGGGAATGCCGACGCGTCCACCTCGACGCGTCGCGGCGAGGAGCGGAATGCCGACGCGTCCTCCTCAACGCATTGCGGCGAGGAGTGGAACGGCGACGTGTCCTCCTCAACGCATTGCGGCGAGGAGTGGAACGGCAACGCGTCCTCCTCGATTAGTGGAGGCGAGGAACGGAACGGCGACGCATCCTCCTCGACTAGTGGCGGTGAGGAACGGAACGGCGACGCATGACCATCCACGCGGTGCAGCGAGGGGCGCCTAGGGCTAGGGAGGGGCGATGCCATGGTGGTCGACGTGAGAGGGAGGGGGAGGAGATAGCGATGAACGTGAGTGTTCTTCCAAATGCCGTGGGAGGCGCAGTATTTATAGCGAGCAATGGCACACCTACGTAATATATGGACTGAGCTTCACTGACTTAACTGCAGGTCCAGTTGCGTCACTGACATGTGGGCCAAATGCCTGTTGGGCCCACATGTCAGTGACCCAATGCACCTGCAGTTAAGTAACTGAAGCAGCTGCGTGGGCATATTTGTTGGAGTAAATTACGGGTGAGGGAAGGGGTGGAAATATTGCTGGTCACAACGGATTGGACGAGCGCGGGGGAGGAGAGTCATGCATGCAAATTTTTTCCATACGGGGTGGAGTGGTGGGACTACTGGAGGGAGAAGGAGAGTCAAGCAGGCGTTCAGATTTCAAGGTGCACTAAATTATTGCATGTGATGATTAAGGCTGGCCATAGTGGTGGTAATGTGGTACTCCCTCCTTTCCGATTTATAGGGCTTAATTTGAAAATCTCTTCAACCAAGGTAGATGATGAATGGTGGAATTAATTCTGTAGTTTGCAAAAGCACTTAATTAGTACTCTCGTTTTAATCAAAAAATTGTGTAAACCGATGCATTAATTACACCACATGCATGCATGACCACTCCTATAAAAATCTCAGTTGGTGGTGATGGTATGTTTGCCTCTGGACAACGTGAGCCGTTCGATCTACTTGGAACCAACGGCTGAGATGTGTGTGCATAGAGACATGGCCTTGCCACCGGAGGTATAGCAGATATTTACCCACCTCTGCTGCTGTATAAAATATGGAACTACTCATTCCAGCCTCATTTGCTTTCTGGTTCATCTCCTTGCATTCTTGCCGGCGGCGGCGAAGGTTCCTGAAGATGGAGTCCAGACTCTAGAAACCACTACAAAAACTATTCCACCGCCTCTATCTTGGTAAGAGTAGGTGAAATTTTTGAGTCGAGCCCTTTAAACTAGAAGGGAGGTACTAGTACTCTAATAGCTAACCTTGTTGTGGTGACTAGATAGGACATGGCATGCACCTGGACGGAGGAACTAGTTTGCATTGTGCATTTAAGTTTTGTCTGAAGTCAATGTACCTCTACTTTGACCAAACTTATAGAAAAATGTACATCAACACTCACAATGTCAAATAAATATTTTTATACTCATTATAAAACGTAGTTTTTATACTCATTATAATCAATATTGTAGATATTGATATTTTTAGTATAAATTTGGTCAAAAACTTTGCAAACGGTTGCCAGAAGTAAAAAGGACCAGAGGGAGTATCATGCATGTGGAGTAGGCAAAAAATTGCTCATTTATAGCCGGTCGAAGTCTCAAAGGGCGCGACCACGCGAGGGAGGCAAAGGTCGTGGGAGGCGCGACGGCTGACAGAATTAAGTGAAGTTACATCCACGTGCCGTCATGGCATGCGAACAGGAAGAAGCTATACCGTCAGGCCTACGATATGGGTCGCGTAGACATGACATCTAGTGTGTCCCGCATAGTACCCGAGAACTCTTTGGGGGCTTGCAGCCATTTATCCACCGGGCAAGCCAACAACCCCACGCCGTTCGCACGCCCTACTCGTCCCCGTCTTGTACCTTACAATAGTTCGCTCCCAGTCGTCCCGTCCTTTCACATTACACCAGTTCAACTTCTCCTAACCCTCCTCCAAAATCCATGGCCTCCCAAATCTCCATGGTCGCCGCTGAGTACCTGGTTAGAGCCATCACCGGCGATGAGTTCATCATCATCTACACCCGTGGATCCGCGACGGTGAAAGCATGCCTTGCTCGCTTCCTACGCATGTTCAACAGTTCAAAGGATGAGTGGGTCGCTGGGCTAGATGTTGAGTACACTACAGTCCTGGAAAGCGAGAAGATTCTAAAGGAGGCAGAGAAGAAGAAGCCCGCCGTGATCCAGGTTTGTGTACATAACGTGTGCTTGGTCTACCACATATGCCATGCCGACGTTGAGTGCCAGGATTTTAAGAACTTCCTCAAGGACGAAGGAGTGAAATTCATTACTATAGACTTTAGGAACAACAGGGATGTCCTGGGTCGGATAGGCCTCGTTGTAGGCCAGCCCTTCGATCTCTAGAAGGCAAGCCTGGTGTCCTCCTCTCAGCCTTCAATGCTGACCCTGGCAGCAGCCATGATTGATCCTTCGTACGCTAAACTGAAGAAACCTCACCACGAGTTTCATCATGCATGGGAGTCGAAGACAATAGATGAAGATCACATCCTGTACGCAACAATGGATGCCTACCTTTGTTTAAATATCTACAAGGGTTGGAAGAAGAAGCAGAGCCCAGTGTCCGGTTCAAGCAAAGAAGCGTCGGCGAAGAGGAAGAGGAAGAGGGACGAGGACGAAGTCGAGGACGTGGACTCGGACTCCGAGTAAGCTGGTAGTGCCATCGCTCATGCTGGTTCTACTGCAGTGTCAAGCGGACTAGTTGCTTAGTTTTATTTCAGGGGTGTGTTGTGCTGAGCCCCCAGTAGAACTATGTTTATGTTCTTTCTCGTTATTTGAACTTTATGTTCTTTCTCGTTATTTAAACTCTTTAATACGTACAATAGTACTAGCACTATGTCTTACTACTGTTCTTCTTGCAGTTGGTACTACTGCTCGTATCTTCGTGTTCCTACTGTACTTAATAGTACGTTGGTACTAGTAGTATAATTTGGGCCACTCGATTTGTGAAAGAAGTTCGACGGAGCGAAGGAAGAAGACGGCAGAGAAGCTACCCCAGTATCTATATTAGGGCGGCAGGGTGCCCATGATCTATCTTATGAGTGTTGGGTGTGGAATGCAGTTCGCCAGAAAAAAATGGATCATGCCCGGGGTTAAACGGATGGCGGGGGTGGGGGCGGGTGTGGTGGAGCATGGCGGTGGCACGCGATTCAGAGGAGGGCGGGGTGGTGGCGGCAGGCGGTGAGGCGTGTGGCAGGCTGGCGGCTCGATGCCTGAGAGAGAAGATGAACAGTGCATCAATTTCGGAGGTTGAAGAAGCCCTTCTGGCCATCCATGTTGCGTCCAACGGCTCATAAGAGTCGACTGACCCAAATTGCTCCTTCAGATTGCAGGATCCACATGGCATTCAAGGTCACGAAGGTAGATTCCGCGTCTGCACCCGGTTTGCGGGCTCGGCGCAGGCGCGACCGGCTTCCGACGCGACAGCCACCATGCGCGCCTCCTCCGCGCGGGCGGAGACAACAATGACATGCTAGTTCCTCCTCGAGGGCGTGCTGGAGCACACGCTCGTCCTCCTCTTTGTACGCTGCGTGCATAGACGCGGCTCCACCAGCTGCTCGCATGCTTGGCAGCACGACGGCATCGCGAGGAGGGACTGCAGACGACGTGAGCGGGCGAGCCTTCGGCTTCATAGCACAGTGATGGTGGCGACACGGCGGTGATGGGCGAGAAATGGTTGGCCAGAGCAGGCGGGCACCGGCATGCGCAACGACGGCGGCAGCATATTGATGAGTGTGCGTATGGGAGCTTAGTTTAGTTTTATATAGGGTTGGTCAAACTTAAAGGAAAAACTTACTAGTACACGTAAACATTAGACTGAGGTAGCGCTTATATTAGTTACCACATCCACGATACGGAATTCTGTGCAAGCGCGTGAACAGCGGCCGCGCGGTCGATCGAACGGTGCGTCACCGTGTCGCGCTCGAAGGACATCCACCGAACCTTTTTGTCTGTGTGAAAACAATCCCCGAATATTACTCAACTTTTTTTCCTGGAAAAGTTCTTGACGCTACAATGTTTCCATATATTTGAATTTAGCTCCAGTTCGTGTTTATTTGGATTTGGACGTTTTAGGTGCGCCCTAGTTTTTTTTAATACTGATTTTGTGTGTGTGACTGAGAGAGGACGTGTGTATGTGTCCATATGTGTGTTGTGGCGGAAGGGCAATGTGGAGACGGTGTGCATGTGATAGAGACGTAGAGAGGTGTGAATGTGCAAATGATCATGCATGAGTGCGACATAGACAGATGCCGATACGTTGTGTATACATGAGAGATCAGTCTTCTATTTGTACTTGTGTGTGTGTGTGTGTGTGAGAGAGAGAGAGAGAGGAGCATCCGTAACACAACAACCATCTCTCTCGATTCGTCCATCCCTCGCACGATCGCATGTAACACATGCATCAACGCACACATTTTGACACCCTCACCCGACCCCTGCCCACCTCAAGGCCCGCACATCGCTCTCTATCTCGCAGACACAATCTCTTTGTGAAAACCCTATTTAGCATGTAGCTTTCCGTCACATACACACACATTTCTCTCCATAGGTTTGATTTCTCTCAATATCTGACACACACACACACACACACACACACACACACACACACACCGCACGCACACTCCCCCTCCCCCGAGCACACAATTCATCCCCATCCAAGGTTATATGGCGACCACTCTCGCTTGTGCTTCTCTGCACCCCAGCATGCACAACACCTCAATCTTCAAAGAAGGCATCGAGGAGATCGAAGATGGCGACTAGACTGCACTAGAGAATGCAGGACCATTTGGAAGCAGGATGATGTGACGACGGCTGACTGACTCCTCCCCCTCTCTCTCCCGCACAAAATTACCAATCCCTCTCTCTCCCGCACAAAATTATCAATCCCTCAACCCACGAGATCCTTCCCCTCCCGTCCATGTTTTTCCATCTCTCTCATCAAACCTGTTGTCTCTTCTCCTTCCATGTGTAAAGAATCCGAATGCACACGCATCTCATGTATATCACATGTCTCCATGTTTCTCATAGACCTAACTTCTTTCTCTCTCTTTCTATCTCTCTCTATCTCTCTCTCTCTCGTTAGGTTTGTCTCCTACTCTCTCGTCCACATACATACAATCTTTCCTGCCCTATCTGCTCCATCTTCACAAGCTCTCTCTACACGTTTCATTCACACATTGGGATGTGTTCAAAATGTTGCTTTTATAATGGATGATGTAGAGTTATGGTTGGTTTTGTTCCATCCTACAAAGTAATAACTATGAAATGCATTTAGATTCTCATTTGACTGGGATTATGTGAGTTTGAGCATATTGTGAAGTACTATAGATCTCGTATACATCTTGGAATTCAACAATGATTGTAACTATTGAGTTGTATAGACCATTGCATTCGAAGTTAGTAGCCTAATATATTTATTTCACAATTATAACAAATGATTAATTCACTACAAACTAAGAAAACAAATGTGTACTCCCTCCGTTTTTGTTGAAGTCCGCGTATTAGCATTGGTCAAAGTCAAGTTTTGTAAACTCTCAGAAAGTTTATAACAAAAAATATTAACATATACAATAACAAATAAATAACATTAGATTCATTATTGAATGTACTTTCACATCATACATATTTGTTATGGTAAATGTTTGCATTTTTCTATAAACTTGGTCAAACTTTAGGAAGTTTGACTTCGGTCAAACCTAATATGCAGAGTTAATAAAAACGGAGGGAGTACTAGTAGTTACTAGTACTACTAACTACTAGTACTACTTGCTAGTTGCTTACCCAATCACCCAACATGCCACACGGGAAGTTCAGTGTCACAAAATTTTGAGGTCGGCGGGAAAATCTTCCGCGACCCTGATTCGAGCAGAGCGAAGTTACCATCATAGCCTTCGGAATAGGCCTATAGATGACGGTTGGTAGGGGGCTGTTTTCATAACTTCAGGTTCACCCTACCCAGCCAACCCCACCCCGACACCCAAAGTAGTACACCTGAATACTCCCCATTTTTTATCCCCACCGCAAAATAGACTTCTCCACGGCACCGCAGCCTTCGTGCTCCTCCCCTTCTACATCGGCGCACTCGTCCACCGTAGCGCATCTGCCTCATTGACGACCTCGTATGCCGCACTGGAGCCGGTCCACCGTCGTCGTCGTACACGGAGCCTCTTCCGCGGCACCGTCTTCCACGGTCTCGGATATGCTTCCCGAAAGCCGACGCCAAGCGCAGAAGCACCACCATCATGGACAATGAACTAACTTTGTTGCCGGCCATGATGCACAGAGGCCGCTGCGACCATCGTTCTCCTCCTCGATTGGTAATGTGTGTATTGAATCACTTAGCACTACATGTGTAGTTCCAATTTTGTTCATACCTACCCTTCAAATTTCCTGGTTGCTATTGTTCCCGTAAAAGTAATTGGTTATAGCCTCCATTGTCCAACATAATATCAGCTTGTAATTGTGCGTCGCTCCTGTATCGCACTGTGCTTGGGTAGGTTCTTCTCTGCAACCAGTAGTGTGGCAAATGATGGAATGTTTTTTAGAACTAGCAAGATGCCCATGCGTTGCACGGAACATCAAGATGCATTTTTATGAGTAGTTTATCTTGTGGGAGAAAAGGATGAACAAGGGAAGGCCTTATTTGCAAATCTGGGTATCTTTATGCAAAATTGCCATAGTTTCCTTCCTATCCGTCAGATATAAATCGAACGGCCTATATTGCAGGATGGCAGGCACACCATCATCACCAACTCTAGTTTTTTAAACGAAAAAAAGTAGAGAAGTAGAGATAAATATTAAATATAAAATAAATATAACAGTAGAGAAGAGAGTAGAGATAGCAGGGACAAGGATCGCGCGCATGCGGGAAAAAGCGGTCGGGCGCGCGCTAGTTTTGGCGCGCGGCATCCGGCGGGCTTTATAAAATCCAACGCCCTCCCACCGCTCTGTACCTTGCCACCGCTCTTTCCCCGCTCTGTGCCTCACCACCGCTCTCTCCCCGCTTTGCGCCTCGCCACCGCTCTCTCCCCGCTCTTTCTCGCGTCGCTGCCACCGCGCCACCATGCCGCCGCGTCGCCGGGAAACTTGGGGATACCGCGGTGTCCGCGCGTGCCCCTCCGGCGGCTTCTACGCCGAGATCCGGTTCCGCGGGATGCGCCTAGGCCTCGGCAATTTCGACACCGCCAACGAGGCCGCCCGCGCGTGCGACGCGGTGGCGTGGTGCCTCTGGTGGCCTCATAGAACATTGAACTTCCCCAACGTGCCGACGCGGGAGCGGGCGCAGGAGCTCACGCCTCTGCCGCGGCTTATCACTGACGAGGATCATCGCGACAACCGAAGGCGGGAGCACCGTCTCGGCATCGCCAAGATGGACGAGGAAGCCATGGCGCTATGGCGCCAACGCTTCTCGCAGGACATCATCAACTAGCGCGAGTTCTACGCGCAAAGGAGGGCGGAGAGGGAGAAGAGGAGGGCGGAGCGAGCCGCCTATCGCGAGGACAAGCGTATGCAAAAAGCGGACGCTCAATTCAACATGAGGCTAGGAGCAACGTTGCCCTGGGAATCCGACGATGATCGGTATCTTCACGCCTACATTGAGACGTCAGATGAGGAACACCGAGGAGGAGTCGGACGACGAGGAGTAGTTGAACTATCTATTTTTTATCTATCTATGCTGAGAACTATCTATTTCTCTACTCTCTAGTCTCTACTCTCTATCTCTACTTCTCGATCTCAGCACTTCGAGCCCGCAAAAACTGGCTATTCCGGCGTTGTAAACGCTTTTTAAAGCGCCGCGCGTTGCGGTTCTGTTGGAGATGCTCTAACATGGCAGACGAGTGCTTTAATGTTGCCCACAAGATGCGTGAGTATTACTACGTAGTATATTTTTCTTGCCATGTTGAGTTTTTAAAACCACGAGTGCGAACATGCAGAGGAGCAATGAATACCAAACACGAGATATTGGGGACATCTTCAAGGAGCATGGCAAGTTAAAGAGGAGCTGCACCGAACCTATAAAACGAGCTTTGGTAAGTAACACCCTTTCAATTACTTCCGTTTCGCCTCGTGTTCTTCGATGTGTATATGTTGTAGTTTCTATTTCTCTTAGCCTCATGTTCTTCGATGTGTAATAAGAAGAGTCTTAATCGTCCTAATGCTTTTGTTTTTAGCTTGATGTAGGAAGTGGGTGTTCTCACCTTGTAGTCTATTTTTATATTTTTCCTTTTGGATTCACTTCTCCGAGTCATGTTTATCTGGCTTCTACTAAATGGATCTGGGTTGCTCTGAGTATTGATCTAAAAAAGAAGTAACTTCATGTCAGGATGTAGTTCCTGCGAGGAGGGAAGTATGGTCAACCTCAAGATCATGTTTCCAAAATGAGGCTAGATTACACACAAGGTGCCAGTTCCCTAATGATGTTGGATTAGACACAAGGTGCAAATTCCCAGATGATGTTGGATTACATAGAAGCCAGGTGGAGTCGGCAACTGTTCATGTCCTCGTGGCTCTAGTAAAGGCTGAAAGAAAGCATGCAGCAGCCCTTGAGAATGTAGCTGAGTTCCTGAAGAAGCGAAAAGAGAAATCAGATGCTCTCTTCACCCAAGCCAAAGAAGAGATGGAAGAAGCCAGAAAGAAGCTAGCAGAGGCAGAGCAGGCTAGGCGTCTCCTGCTATCTAAAACTGTTGTCAATACAAATTTTCCTTCATAATAGCTAGGTTCAATTGTTTATCCAGTCAGCATGCCTATTGTGATGTCCGTGCATCTACTGATGTGTCACAAAATAATTTTTTTAGGGTCATGTAATAATAGCAATTACTTTCCAAACGATAACAAATGAAGCATTGGATATGGTATAGTTCACGCGCAAGCCCAACATTCCAAGTTCAACTTCCACATCAAACTCATGTTCACAGATATCTGCACATTGATAGATAATGTCCACAACCATGATTCACTTCAAATCCAAAAAAATGTGAGGAGAGTTATAAATTAAGAAAAACCTCAAGTTCCTGCTACCACTGCGAGCACAACAAGTCAAGACCATGCGT
The DNA here is from genome assembly GCF_002575655.3 of Aegilops tauschii subsp. strangulata. Lineage (NCBI taxonomy): Eukaryota > Viridiplantae > Streptophyta > Magnoliopsida > Poales > Poaceae > Aegilops > Aegilops tauschii. The sequence goes on along the minus strand of NC_053039.3, from coordinate 237,126,637 downwards.
AATTAATTATATTTTGGTCATTTTTTGTGTTCTAAAATGCTGGCCGGCTCGCGGAAGGACGTGTTGCTGGCACACGCACGGATTCAATGGAGGCAGGCGGGGTAGTCTGAAGCCGGTTGCATGCGGCGAGGAGGCGTGTTCAGCCGGGCCTGCAGCGAGTGGGGCCCTCTTGGCCGGCACGCCGGTTCAATGCCTGCACTATGAGAGGGCGCGTCCGTGTCAGAGCAATCACTCCCTCCAGTCCTTTTTTGTTTGGGTATAACAAAAACTCGTTTTCCATTCACATTTTACAAGTAAAATTCGTGGACAAACTTTGACCCAAAATGCGATGGGGACTAGTAAACCAGGATGGAGGTAGTAGTTTTTTTGATCAAAGAAGGGTTTCCCCCTTCCGATTTTCATTACTGAAAACCAACATCTAGACCATAGTATTTGCCCTAGAACTACTAGGTTGAACATCTCGCAACATAAACCCATACAACCATATGCCAAGGAGGTAGTAGTTATGAATTCCATTTTCGCTCCATACCAATCGTTCTAAAAACTACTTAAGTACTTATAACACGCCATTGAAAATCGGAACTCTTACCCCCGCTAAAAAAATTGATATTTTAAACGTGGCTACTCGATCCGTGGCAACTAGCGAGCCACCGCCTCCAGGTCATTCACCTATGGTCCCGACCATCAACTCCTACGAATCAAATTATCACGCGAGCTGACTATTCCTACAAAGGTGCGCTCCACCACGTACCCGGTACCCGCGCATGCAGCAATCATGCACCTAGGGTTTTAGGGTTTATTTGATAATGGTGCCTTTATGTAACTCTCACGTGTGCGAGACAGCGAGAGATCGACTGCGTGCGTGCGCCTCTTCTCTCTGTATATGTACTCCACCATTTGTCTGGTGTCCAAAAAATTATACAGTAGTAATAACTACTAGCAATGTGCCAATGCGTTGCCACACGATCAAAGTAGATTAATACATATTCACCGATTTGATAGGAAAAAGAGTCTAGTTTTGAAATACGTATATCACTAAAAATATGTTATGTTTCACTCAAAATATATTCCTTTGGCGGTTTTCATGAGGTAAGGGAGGAATGTTGTTGGTTTCAAGATTCGAGAAGTGGTATATCTCTAATTTCTACTCTTACTAGCAAGATGCCCGTGCATTGCACGGAACATCAAGATCTTGTGGGAGAAAGGGATGAACGAGGGAAGGCCATATCTGCAAATGTGGAGAGGAGTGCGGGTAAATTGCCATAGTTTCCTTCCTATCCGTTATATATAGATCGGGCAACCTATATTGCAGGATGGCAGGCACACCATCATCACCGACTATGCTTTTTATAAGAGTAGAGATAAAAAACAGAGTTGGTGATGATGGTGTGCCTGCCATCCTGCAATATAGGCCGTCCGATTTATATCTGACGGATAGGAAGGAAACTATGGCAATTTTGCAAAAAGATACCCACACCCCTCTCCACATTTGCAAATAAGGCCTTCCCTTGTTCATCCTTTTCTCCCACAAGATAAACTACTCATACAAATGCATCTTGATGTTCCGTGCAACGCATGGGCATCTTGCTAGTTGTTGCAAAAAGCCCATGTGTGTGTGTGTGTGTGTGTTGTGTGTGTGAGAGAGAGAGGGAGAGAGGAGGAGGACGGAGTGCATGTGTGATAAGGACACAAAGAGTGTGTGTGCAAGAGGTATCAGCTTAAAATGAGGCGATAGTGTGTGTGCACGATCGAGAGGGCGTGTCTCAAGAAGGGACGAAAAATCTACATAGATACAAGGAGCGCGAGAGAGACATGTACGCGATAGTGGAAGCACGAGTGTGCGGGTGTATAAACCTATCTGGAGGCTAGTCGATCAATGTTTGTGAGAGAAATACGAGTCGGGGGTGCAAAAGCGAGAATTTTGTGTGTGTGAGAGAGAGACGGTAGTCGGGAAGGGGAGTGGAAGCAGGAGTTGTGTGTGTGAGAGAGAGGGGGGGGATTTTCTCTGATTGGTAAACAAATGAATAATGTCAGTTTTATAACTGGGATGGAGACGGAAAGGAGACCGCAACAAATGTTATGTCTGCGGGAGAGAGTAATTTTAGTGGTATGAGTCATATCTAGAGACATATAGGGTGTGTGAGAGAACCCCATAGAGAGAAAGACAAAGTGAAAGACGAGTGAGACTGTGTGTGTGGCGGTGAAAAAGAAAGCTTAGGTACCTAGTGATACCAGAGAACGGTAGAGACGTGAGAGATAATGAAAACCGTGTAATGTATAATGATAGGGAGACTGTGACACTTCTCAAGGGAGACGTCGAGAGACCATGTTTGCGGAGATAGGAGAAACATGAAGTGAGCGTGCGGGTGAGCTGAAGAAAAGAGAGTGATAGCTACATGAAGGAGCATGCGAGAGAGATGGGCGTGAAAGGAGTCAACATAAAAGGGATGATACATGTAATTCATACTCGAACCAAAATTGATCTATCAAACATGCATACTCATGTGAATTCACGCGCATCTATGTCATTTAATATGTAGATATTACTGATCCATACATTTTAGTAGAACATAATTTGGTTTAAATTTTTTGAATTCTACCTTATGATTTTGAGAACATTGTATTTGTAAATCATATTATACATATAAAGGAGCAGAATTCTTTGTTGTGCTTTTGAAAGTATATATAAAAAAATGATGTATATAGGATTTTATTCCAATCGAAAATGGATCCTGCCCGAACAAAAATAGAATACAAACTGGATTAGAATTGAGTTGGCACGGTAAACGTGCACTATTGCTCTGCAAAAATTTGAACGAAGTGGGGAAAGTCGCAGTAACCGCCCGAACCAAAATCTGCGAGATGGAAATTACTGCCTATCCCTGACACGCAAAGCCTATCGGCTCGATTTCTATTGGTTCCGATAGGGGTAGGTTTGTAATTTCACTCAAACGTGACATAACCGCCTCTCACCTGGATTCATACATGGTGGGAGCCAAAATACAGTGTCTCCTCGGCCGAAATCGACTCCCTCCCTGATTCATACACGGTGGGTGCCAAAAACAAACTCTTGTCGGCAAATATTCGGTGTATGCGAGATTACCGTCATATCGCCAACCGACTAATATTGCTGTGATGTAGGAAATTTTAAACGGGGGCTAAGTTTGTAAATTTCCTCGCATTTGAGACAAGCGCGTCCTGAAGACATGGTTCCCCCCTTCCTCTCTCCCTCCATTTCCCCATTCACACTCCTTGGGCGCCAAAACACCCTCTCCACCCCAGCCTCCTCCGTCCGCCACCGCATCCACCGCTGTCCTCCTCCACCATGCTGGAGCTGATACCCCGACACCGTCGTCCATTACAAGAGATCGACCTCTCTCATCCACGGCTTCGGACCGGGATCCTTGCATCCCGTCCTCTTGCTTCTTCCCCACCGTCGTCCACCTTGCCGGCGCCGTTCCTACGACCGTCTCGTCCACCACGCCCCGCCGCCACCGTCTACCCTCCTAGATCTGCTTCCACGCCGCCGACAGCCATCACTACCGTAGCACCGTCAAATTCTCAACAGATGCATACACGGCGCCGCACCAGAGATGGTACTCCTTCGTATCTGCTCAACTTATTTATCGCAGCAAGAAAATAGATTGCCACTGCTTTACTCTGATTTCTTGTCCATCACTTACTCGTTAGTTGAAAGCAAACATTGGTAGCAAAGTTGCCTTTGTCCATTTTGCACCTTCAGATCCGCCATGGCACGCTCAACACTATACTCGCAATGCTTATGGTTTTCCCCTTTTATATTCCACACTAGTTAAATGACAGTAGACTAAATTTCAAAATTGGGTCAGTTGATTTTTGAGAGCTCGCCGGAGTTCGCCGGTGCGAAGGAAGGGGCTCGGGTGGGGATGGTGGTTGTGGGGGGCGGTGGTGGGGCCTCGCCAAATGAAGAAAACTCAACGTGGGTGGGGGCAGGGGTGGGGGTGGGGGTGGCGGAGGAACACAGGTGGTGGGGGTGGTTCAGGGGAGGGGGGGGGTCGGGGCCGGTGGTTCGGCCAGCGGCCCGTGCGGTGTTCTGTATGGGAAGAATCAGAGACAAGGAAGAAGAAGGGTAAGGAGACGTAGGATCTTCATCCAACCGCCCGAAATGGTTGACTGACCCAAATGACAAAAGTCAGGCGACTTGCATGCAGACATGCCTTTATATTCAAAGTACCATCATCGTAGCTGCTTAGTACTGCTCCTGAATCCATCAAGCTAAACAACGTGCCACTCATAATTCCAAACTTGTTGCTCAAATACGAATCTGATATGATGCTGATATTACTAAACAGATAACGTTTAATTGGTCAACTAATGTTCCTACTTTACTTTCAAAAAGCACGTGCACCACATATAGAGAGACAGCAGGGAGTTGCATTCTTAATGCGCTCTGGTTCATCATGTGTGGGCACTTTGCAATGAACATTTTATTATCCAAAATCTGCTTGCTCTTCTTTAGCATGTTCCTCTTCCGTTCTTGTTTAATAAGTACTCTCTCCGTTCCTAAATACAAGTCTTTGTATCGATTCCACCATGGACTACATATGGAGCAAAATGAGTGAATCTACACTCTAAAATGTATCTGTATACATCTGTATGTGATCCATAGTGGAAATCTCTTCAAAGACTTATATTTTGGAATGGAGGGAGTATGAAAGTAGTACAGTATGTTCCTTGTAGTGAAGATGAGCAGGGACATTTGCAGTGTAGAGGTCTATACGGTCGGTTGTGATGGACACTTTGAACTCTTCGGGCCTCTTTGATTCGTAGGATTTTGTAAACATAGGAATAGGAATTGTAGTGGCCTGCCCACTTGAATCCTCTAAGATTAGCAAGGAAATGCGGGGAGCTGTGTCACCTTTCAGAGTTACACTGATATTAACAGTACCGCACCTTAATTTGAAGAGAGCTGGTATCCGAAGCCTTTCTAGCCGTACCGGCAATTCTAGCACATATATTCCAGCAAGTTCCAATTTGCTGATTTTACTCCTGATGCTTACGGTTTTCCCGTTATATCTACACTAAGATTTGTGTAGCTGCTTTGTGTCGCACTAGCAACAGTCCACTCTTGAAGCTAAACAACACACCAATCATAAGTCCAAAGCTTACTTCTTCAAATACAAATTGTGATATGATACTGATATTAGTTAATAGGCACACATTTAATTGGTCAGGTAATGCTCCCACTTGATTTTCCAAATGCATGTGGCCACATATAGAGAGACAACATGGAATTGCATTTCTTTGGGCGCTGTGATTCATCATGAGGGGGCAACCAACATTGTATGCAATGAAGCGGAACCTCAAGAATATGCTTCCTCTTCTGTTCTTTAACATGTTCCTCTTTTGTTATTCTGTATTTAGTACGTACAGTATGTTCCTTGTCAGGAAGGGGAGCAGGGACATCTGCAGTCAACAGCTGATAAAGCTGGCCTATACATGATCGATATGCTTTCAATTAGTAGCGGCAATACAACACCGTATTTTCCAGCCAGTTCCACTTTCCCGATTTATATATCGTGGTTATGGTGTACCCCTTCTATGTACACTACAATCTGCCTAGTTGTTGTGTGCTCTTGTTATCATGGTTTGGCAATAAACTCTCTATACAGTACATTATGAACCTATCATCTGCCAACTATCCTTACTTCTGGAGCCTATTTTTTGTGTACTTGTGCCAGATTATATTAATGCACACACCATATTACAGCACACATGAGCTCTCTCATTAGAATCCAGTGATAGCACACAAGGCTTTAAGGGGCGCCCCTATATTAGAATATCCTCTGCATTACAAAGATAATATCACTACTATTTATGTTTTCATGGTTCTCAGATATTATACGTAATTACAGTGACTATCAGAATCCGCGCATTAGAAAAATATTGTGGAACACTTCAACGACTTACAAAATTGGCACCAAGGCATTGAGTGCCATTCTGGATGCAATGAAACTCATATGCTCCCCACCTATAGATTCTTGTTCAGAATATGATCCTAATGACTATTCTGACCTCGAGGAGTCAAAGGCAGATGGCCTTTCCTGTTCACCCATCAAGGTGCCTGTTCTAATTTGGCAAGGTTTTATTGATTGCGCGTATCTTGCATATGTTGTCTTGCATTTCTTCTACTTTGTTGCACTGCCACCTGCTTAGTTTACTTATCATATATGTCAAGGTGCCATGCCCATCCATTATCAAGACATATTCCATCTGTCATCATACCATGTTTTTCCACTCAAATGTTGTTCTTGTGCATCAGACATCAAAAAGGAAGAGGGTGATTGCCGAACCTGAAGGAGCACCAGCAAAGTCCTTGAAAAATGTGGTGGTGCCGGAGAAATCAGACAGCACCCCACTTATATTGGATGTACAACCAGTGACACAAAACGTAGGACCGACTCCAGTAGACTGTACCCATCCTTCACTAGGCACACCACTAGCCCCACCACACAGGACCTGCACTCCAGCAAAAGGTATGCCGATTTCAGTTGCCATAGCACCAGCCGTACCACAGAAAAATCCCACTCCAGCAAAAAGTACAGCAAGTCCACCGGCCGAAGACCTATCCCAACTGCAGAGACGGCCAATTCCTGCAGATTGGAACCCCATTCCAGTTATTCCCAGTTTAAAAGACAATGCTTTCAATGTTGTTAGGGACTACGTGCATATATGCCCATCATGGGAAGATTATAGTGAAGACAAACACCATTTTCACATCTTCCTGTCCCACTTACGTGTAAGTGCTATTATTCATGGTGAGTATTTTCCTGTTTTCTGCTGATTGAACACATCAATGATTTACATTACATTGTTGTAAGTAGGTGAGGGTCAATCTGGATAGTCATGAAGAGCAAAGCTTGCTTGCGCTTTTCAAGGAAGCATTGCAGCATTATCGGTGTTACCTGAGGAAATCACACTTTGATGGCAAGTCTATAAACGAATTTCCGGTGAAGTCTCCTGTGCCAAAGTTAGAAGACATTGAATGGAAAAACCTTGTTATGCACTGGTCTTGTTCCCAGGATGAGGTACTGTCTATGATATTGCATGACAATTTGAACTTCTACTTTTCCGCATGTGCCTTACAGATCTGTTTTGCAGGAAATCTGCTCAAAGAAGAATTCTGGTTTGAAAAGAATGACAGGATATCGCAAATATGCTGCCCGCTGCTTTGCTCTTGTTAGTACCTGTTGTCCTGTATCACTGTACTTGCATTCATACATGGTTCATTATGTGACAACAGTATGCATGATAGCTTGCTTATTAATTGTTTGCTCCAAATTATCTGATCTATATGAATGGTTACATTAGTGTAGATTATATCCAATGCCAATGAATTTTTTTAGCTCTGCATTGTTCTTGTAAGTACCTGATGTCCTTTATCAGTGTACTTATATTGACAGGTAGTTGTTCATGTACCATCACTCTGCAGATTATTTTCCTTTGCCCTCCATTTTCTACACATCAGATCTATATTTACTCTTACCATAAGGTTGGATAACACCAATGGTACTGAAGAAGTTTAGCTCTGCATTGCTCTTGGCTGTACCTTTTGCCTGTATCGTTGTACTTACATTTATATCTACTTGGTTATGTAGCATCACTCTTCATCTTATCTTAAATATTCTCCATTTTTTCTTATATTATCACATCTATATTTACTCTTAACAAAATGTAGAATAAAGGCAATGCTTATGAAGAAGATTCTGTGGTAAACTTCTTGAATTGCCCCCCCATCAGCATGGACAAGGGCTTTATAGAGCGTGTCTTCACCAATAATGTAAGTTTGTCCTTATCAAGCCTTCAAACTTTGTTGTGTATATTTGGTTAGGCATGACTGCAAGAGCTGTTTATTTTTGGTGTTTGCATCAAATTGCATGTTTAAAGTTCATTCTGCAGTTCACAAACAAAAGTTTGTCCTTCTCAATTTAAGTTTTTAGTTGTACAACCAAGTTCCTTCCTCATACCATGTAAATTAAACTATACAGAGCAAGTGATCTTCTTTTGCACTGCATGTATGCTTCTGTTCTTGATCCGTAATCCAGTGGTGTGGTGAACCTACCCACTACAGCACAATGTCATATTCTGCAATGTCTCAACTATGAACAATGTCATATCATTCTACTATTATTTAAACCATCTCTTATTCGCCAATCTGAAATGGGATAAATTGACAGCACACTAACCATTGATACTTATGAGTTCTTGATCTGTAATCCAGTGGTGTCGTGAAGCTGCCAACTCCTTCACAATGTCATTTCCTGCCATGTCTTAACCTGAACAATACCATATTGTGTTAATGCTATTTTAAACTGTGTCACTTTAGTCATCAGTAAGAAATGTGATGAATTGTCAGCACTCATACTTATATGTGCAAAACCTGTCATCTGTCTGCTTGTTTATCTTTCAGAGTGAGGAGGATATAAGTGTCAAACAAGCACAGTCTCATCAGCTTGCTCAGCTGCTCCCGAGCAGGGCTAACCTTTCTTGAACTCTATTGAAGTGCTGTCGGTTTTGTATATTATTTTGTCGGCGTGTTTATTTGCACTGGTGGTGATCTTTGATGCCAAGTGTATGTAATCTGCTGTCTGCTTGTGCTTTATTATCATAGTGGCGAACTTTGATGCCTAGTGGATGTAATATGCCGTAATTTCTTTATTGTATAGTCTAGGTTTTTTCTTATTCACGATGCTGCAGTTATTTTACTGTATATATATATATATCCTGTCTTCGTAGTAAACCGGCCAAACCGTAAAATTACGGTACATAACCGGGCCGTCATGCAAAGCACTATGTATGATCCGCATCATGGGCGCAGTCATCTTGGTTTGTTAACAGGCCTAAATGTAAACTGGCCCACTAGTAGATTCGGGCCTTTAATAGGCCGAGTAAACCGCCAGCCCTATTTTCGCAAGAAAACTCAATGGGCTTTTAGGAGGCTAAAAAGTAGGTTAGGCCTGAAACATGCCGAACAGCTCACGGGCCGGCAGCAGGCCGAAATAGACCCCGGCCCATGATTGTGCCAATCACATCATGAGCCGTTAACAGGCCAAAATTGTCTCGGTCCTTGTTTGGCCCAATCAGATTACCGACTATGAGCAGGCTGGATGCAAACCGGGTCGTAGTTAGGCCCAACTATATGACGGGCTTTTAACAGGCTGAAATAAATATAGGGCCGAAATGTTAAACGAGCCTTTAACAGGCCAAAACTAATATCAGGTCTAATTACTAAATGGGCCTTTAGCAAGTGGGCCCAAAAGCATAGCGTCCAGTTGACGGGCCAAATCTGATATGGGCCATAATTTAGCCGAAAGCCTCTTAAAGGGCCGGATCTGATTTGGGCCATAATTTGGCCCAAAATGTGGTAGGCTTTTAACGGGGCGGATCTCATATGGGCCTTTATTAGGCCCGGAACGTGGCAGGTTGTTAATGGACCGGATCAAATATGAGCCGACATTTGGCCCAAAACATGGCAGCATGTTAACGAGCCGGCCCACTAGTGTCCTCAAAATATTGTGGGCCTTTAGCTAGGCCGGCCCATTATGGTCGGCGAAATCTCGTGGGCCTTTAGCTGGGCGGGCCCATTATGGTCCGCAAAAATCTTGTGGGCCTTTAGTTGGGCTGGCCCATTTAATCTTTATGGGCCACTTTTGGGCTGGGCCACGTGTCAACATATCATAGGCGCATCTCGCCCATTGGATGAGTGACACCTGTGCCAACGCGGAGCTGACACGTGGTTCCGTCGGCCAATGAGAATTTTACACGTGGAAAATCGGCATTGGTCGTGGCTGTTAGCGGGTTATCGGATCCAAAATCAGACCCGATAGCTTAACGGCGACCCGTTACGGTGGATGCCATGTGTCAGTCACCCTTGACGAAAGCACTTCTATGACGCGCGATTTATCGTCATGGAAGTGTACACTTCCGTGATGATAGTTTTGGTAATGTCATGGAACACTTCTACGACAGCACATGTATGACTATCTTGATTCTGTCATAAAATCATCATGGATGTACATGCATGACAGAAAACGTGACCTACTGTGACAAACACGTATCATCATGGAAGTGTATTTTTTTGTAGTGCAGGAAGGGAGGCCGCCCTGCCGCCGGCCACGCCGTGAGGGCTTTGCGCTGCGGCTGATACGTCCATTTTGCATCATGTTTTCCTATTGTTATTAACAATGTTTTTGGTCATTATTTCACTTTATAAAGCAATTCTAATGCATTTCCTCTCTTCTTTTGCAAGTTTCACATGAAGAGGGAGATTACCGACAGCTGGAATTTTGGACCCGAAAAGGCTACATCAGAGATAGATATTCTCCAGAGATCCAAATGACATAAAATTTTACGGAGAATTATTTTGGAATTAATGAAAAATATTGGAAGAAGATGCGATTGACCTCTCTCTATCTCTCTATATATAGGGGAAGGGAGGAGGGAGTGGCGCCCCTAGGGTTACCCCTAGGGGGCAGCGGCTAGGGCAGATGGGATCTCCCCTAGGGTGACTTGCCCCCCAAGCCGGGAGGTGGGAAGCCCTAGGGGAATGGCCCCAACCCTCCTGGTTACATGAGATGGGGTGAGGGGAGCACCCAACCACTTAGTGGGCTGGTTTGCCCCCTCCCCTTGGCCCATGGGGCCCCCAAACACTTGCCGGGCCCCCCGAAACCCCTTTCGGTGACGTTGGTCATCACCCGGTTCCCCCAGAACAATTCTGGACTCCAATACCCTTCGTCTAATATATCGATCTTCACCTCCGTACCATTCTGGAGTTCCTCGTCACTTCCGGGATCTCATCCGGGACTCCGAACAACCTTCGGTAACCACCATAATGACTCAACTATACATATATCGTCACCAAACGTTAAGTGTGTAGACCCTGCGGGTTCGAGAACTATGCAGACATGACTGAGACACCTCTACGGTAAATAACCAATAGCGGGACCTGGATGCCCATATTGGTTCCTACATATTGTACGAAGATCTTATCGGTCGAACCTCGATGTCAAGGATTTAGCTAATCCCGTATGCAGTTCCCTTTGTCTATCGATATGTTACTTGCCCGAGATTCGATCATCGTTATCTCCATACCTAGTTCAATCTTATTACCGGCAAGTCTCTTTACTCGTTTCGTAATACAAGATCCGGTGGCTAACTCATTAGTCACATTGCTTGCAAGCTCATTGTGATACTGTATTACCGAGTGGGCCCTGAGATACCTCTCCGTCATACGGAGTGACAAATCCCAGTCTTGATCCATGCCAACTTAACAGACACCCTCGGAGATACCTGTAGAGAACCTTTATAGTCACCCAGTTACGTTGCGATGTTTGGTACACACAAGGTACTCCTCCGGTGTCAGTGAGTTGCATGATCTCATGGTCATAGGAATATATACTTGACATGCAGAAAACGATAGCAATAAACTTGACACGATCATATGCTATGTTCATAGTTTGGGTCTTGTCCATCACATCATTCTCCTAATGATGTGATCCCGTCAGCAAATGAACCCTCATGTCTATGACTAGGAAACCATAGCCATCTTTGATCAACGAGCTAGTCCGGTAGAGGCTCACTAGGGACATGTTGTTGTCTATGTACCCACACATGTATTTGAGTTTCCAATCAATACAATTATAGCATGGATACTAAATGATCATTATGAACAGGGAAATATGATAATAACCAATTTATTATTGACTCTAGGGCATATTTCCAACAGTCTCCCACTTGCACTAGAGTCAATAATCTAGTTCACATCGCCATGTGATTAACACTCATAGTTCACATCGCCATGTGACTAACACCCAAAGAGTTTACTAGAGTTAATAATCTAGTTCACATCACCATGTGATTAACACTCAATGAGTTCTGGGGTTTGATCATGTTATGTTTGTGAAAGAGGTTTTAGTCAACGGGTCTGTAACATTCAGATCCGCATGTACTTCGCAAATCTCTATGTAATATTGTAGATCTTGCTACCATGCTCCACTTGGAGCTATTCCAAATGGTTGCTCCACTATACGTATCCGGTTTGCTACTCAGAGTCATCTGGATAGGTGTTAAAGCTTGCATCGACATAACCCTTTACGCCGAACCCTTTATCACCTCCATAACTGAGAAACATTTCCTTATTCCTCCACATATAATTTTGACCGCTGTTGTAACATCCCAAATTTTCAATTTGGAATGTTATACATAGGTCATTCATGCATATCATATTTTATTGCATTTTGTTTCGCAATCCTCGAAATTCTAAGCAACTCAAGGACCCACGGAGAGAGTTGGGGATTTCACGTTTTTCATATTTAAATTTTTATCAAATATTGAAACAAGGATCATTTTGGTTTTAAATAACTTTTCTCTCCGAAAATATTTCGTATTAAAATATATGAGAGGAGATAATATGACTTCTCCAAAATAAATGAAATATTGGAGGAAAAATATTAAAATCAATAAATAATTTTTATTTGGATTTTATTGCAATTTTATTTGAATTAGGAAAAATACGCGTTTTCAAAATTGCATTAGAGGCCCAAATAAATGTTCACTTTGTCCGGCATATTTTTAGAGGACCGTGAAAATTTATTTCGGGATTTTTGGAATCCGTTTAGTATTTCTTTCGTTAGTTTTTCTGCGCCAGGACTTATAAAAAAGAAAGTTCAAACCGACTCCGGGCCGTAACCGGCCAGGACTCCCCAGGCCGGCCCTCTTATAAGCCGCGCCCCGCGACCCCGTAGCCCACCCCGCCGCCACAGCCCACCCGCGCCTCCTGATCCCTAGCGCCACGCCGCCGCCAGCCGCCTTGCTGCGCCGCCGCCCCGCAAGCGCCGCCGGATCCGCTCGCCGAGGTAGCCGCCGCCGCCGGTTTTTGCGAGAAAACCGTTCGGTTTTTTCGAAAACCTAGATTCGTTTTTTTAGTTTAGATCGGTTTGGTTTCCGTCGGTTTATTTACTTTAGCGGACGTTCGTTCGTACGTTCGTTTTAACGAACGCTGTTCACCCGTTAGTCGCAGACAGCAAACGTTCGTTCGTTAGCCTGTTCGTCAGTTTTTCTTTTTCCAGGGTTTTTCCGCGATTATTCGATCGTGATTTCTGCCCCGATCTTTGTTTTAGTTTATCTTTTCGCTCGTTTATCAGAATCAGGCGATTCAAGCGCCTAGATCTTCGTCTTGAAACCCTCTTCTGTTTAACCAACTTGAACAAGATTTTGGTACTATAAAATTTGACTTCAGTCCAGATTAGTAATCGGACCTTGTTTCTTTCGCATTTTGAGTTTCATTACTCCGTTTGATTTGATTCTTTTTGCAAACCGGAGTTCTTCAGTTTAACTTTCTGGTTAGATCTTCTTATTTGAGTTTTACCCGTGCATCTTTGCTTGATTTCTTATGTAGGCTATTGTTTGTTTGCGATAGAATTCTCGGAGTGCGAAGCGTGCTACTACGAGTCACTAGGTTTTGCGGATCGTCAGCAAGGCAAGTAACACATTGATCATACTCTTTTCATACCCAGTTTTTATGCATTAGTTACAATCCTCAAACATTGCATGATTAGGATGTGATTAACTTGTGGGTTTGGGAAGTAGATGATGAGGTAGAACCTATTACCTGTTTTATTATCAAACCCTTGGGAGTTACTTCTACGTTATGCTTATATTGCCATGCTATGCTCGTAGACGTGGATTGGGTTTGAGTGAATCCATGACAGATGTGAGATTATTAATTAATGGTTCAATTTAAGGTGGCAACTTTAATACACATCTGGGTGGATTGTTGGTTTTGGGCACCTAGGGTTATACCAGTGTTGTCCTAGGAGATCCCGGGGTTATACCGTGTGATCCTCCTATGGTCCGCCACCCAGGCTCAAAGTGATCATAATATTATTCATGCTAGAAACTTCCGTGTGCAGCCACAAGCCATTATGGGCTCTAGCATAGTTGAGTATGTTGCGTGACCTCTTCCAGTGGTAGGCTAGAAGATGTAGGGGATGTAGGTTGGTACTGTCTACCTGGGGTTAGAGTTAATGCTTCTGAAAGACTGTGTCTCGGTTATCCGTTTCTCAAATACCATGCAGTGCGAGAAATCCAACGGAGGAGATCGAGTCTTGTGGGGAAAAGTGTGCAAACCTCTGCGGAGTGTATAAACTATTCATGGTTAGCCGTGTCCCCGGTTATGGACATCATGAGTATCTGGTACTTGAATTATTGGTTTGATCTCATCACTCTAAATTAATTTTTTGGGTTGATAATTACTTACTAATTGGGATTGAGATGGGGTACCATTCTCAATGTTTCAACCACCATGATAGTTAAATAAAATATATTCCTTTGTTGTAAGAAAAAATTGGCTTTTCGCAAAAACAATACAACCTTAGAGCCTCCACCAGCCATATATGCATGTAGTGATAGCATTTATCTGTTCATTGCTCTACCGTGTTATATTGCCAACATATTCCATGTGCTGACCCGTTTTCGGGCTGCAACGTATCATGTTGCAGACTTTTCAGACGAGGAGTAAGGTGTGATAGGTCGTTTGTCATGCACTCAGCTATGCCGTTAGAGTTGATGGACTCACTTTATCTTCCAAGCCTTCCGCTGTTATCATATTAGATGGCCTTAAGCCATATTTACTGTTATAAGTTCTCTCTTGAGACATTCGATGTAATAAGTGTGTGATTGCTACTCTGTTATAAATCCTTCGAGTACTGTGTGTGTCAGCATTACCAATCCACGGATGACACTGAACACAGAGATTTGACCGTCTAAGGTTGGATCGCTATAAGATGGTAGCAGAGGGGGGGGCTCCTTTCCTTCTCCTCTTCCCTCTCCTTCCCCCTTTTCCCCCTCCGTGAGAAGGAAAAAAGAGGGGGGGGGTGAATCCTACTAGGAGTGGAGTCCTAGTAGGACTCCCCCCATGGCGCGCCCCTCTAGGCCGCTGGTCTCCTCCCCTCCTCCTTTATATACAGGGGCAGGGGGGCACCCTAAAGCACAACAGTTATTCTCTTAGCCGTGTGCGGTGCCCCCTCCATAGTTTACTCCTTCGGTCATAGCATCGTAGTGCTTAGGCGACACCCTGCGCGGATCACATCACCATCACCGTCGCCATGCCATCGTGCTGACGAAACTCTCCCTCGACCCTCTACTGGATCAAGAGTTCAAGGGATGTCATCCAGCTGAACTCGGAGGTGCCGTACGTTTGGTACTAGATCGGATGGATCATGAAGACATTCGACTACATCAACCGCGTTAACCTAACGCTTCCGCTTTTGGTCTACGAGGGTACATAGACACACTCTCCCCCTCTCGTTGCTATGCATCTCACTACCGCAGGATGGTCCAAACGCGACACTATGATCAGAGACCCTTCGACGAAACTGTGTGCGATGCCATAATCGCAAACGATGGTGTAAAAAACGTCAAAAAAGGTGCAAAATGTTAGCGATGACGGATGCATCAAACACGGTTCAGATTTTAGTTGCGTGTGCGATGCAGGGCATACGGTTAAGTTCAATTAACTGTATGGGATGAGGAGGAACAAAAGAAACGGGCAGCCAGATGAAGGCGTGTGCGATATACAGCATACGGTTCACTGATAACCCACAAGTACAGGGGATCAATTGTAGCCTCTTTCGATAAGTAAGAGTGTCGAACCCAACGAGGAGCTAAAGGTAGAACAAATATTCCCTCAAGTTCTATCGACCACCGATAACAACTCTACGCACGCTTAACGTTTGCTTTACCTAGAACAAGTATAAAACTAGAAGTACTTTGTGGTGTTGATGGATAGGTTTGCAAGAAGATAAAGAGCGCGCAAATATAAATAGGGGCTGTTTTAGGTAAAGACACAATAAAGTTAGTATAGCGAGTGTTTAAAAGTGGTGGTAGGAGTTGCGAAATTGTCCCTAAGCAATTGACTACTTTACTAGACCGATAACAAGTTTTATGTGGGAGAGGCCACTGCTAGCATGTCATCCCTGACTTGGAATTCTATGCACTTATGATTGGAACTATTAGCAAGCATCCGCAACTACTAACGTTCATTAAGGTAAAACCCAACCATAGCATTAAGTGATATTGGTCCCCCTTCAATCCCGTATGCATCAATTTCTATGCTAGGTAGAAGCTTCTGTCACTCTTGCCCTCCAATACATAGTCCTATCAACATACAACTAACCCTACGGTGTGATCCACGCGCGTGCTCATATGATGGGCACCAAAGGACAGCAACATAACCACAAGCAAATTAAATCAATCATAGCAATTCACCAATTACCAATAGGACAATGAAAATCTACTCAGACATCATAAGATGGCAACACATCATTGGATAATAATATGAAGCATAAAGCACCATGTTCAAGTAGAGGGTACAGCGGGTTGCGGGAGAGTGGACCGCTGTAGATAGAGGGAGGAAGGTGATGGAGATGTTGGTGAAGATGGCGGAGGTGTTGGTGAAGATCGCGGTGATGATGATGGTGGCCACGACAGCGTTCCTGCGCCACCGGAAGAGAAGGGTAGAGGGGGCCCCTTCTTCTTCTTCTTCCTTGACCTCCTCCCTAGATGGGAGAAGGGTTTCCCCTCTGGTCCTTGGCCTCCATGGCATGGGACGGGCAAGAGCCCCTCCGAGATTGGATCTGTCTCTCTGTCTCTCTCTGTTTCTGCGTTCTTATCTTCTGCCCTTTCACCGTTTCGTATATATATGGAGATCCATAACTCCGATTGGATCGAAACCTTCGCCCAGATTTTTCTCCGAAAATTAGCTTTCTTGCGGCAAAAGAAGAGCAGCAACCGCCTTACGGGGGGCCCACGAGGGGGGCAGGCGCGCACCCCTGCCTCGTGGCCACCTCTGGCACCGTCTTGTGTTGATTCTTCTTCCCATATTCTCCAAATATTCCAAAAATATTCTCCGTCCGTTTTTATCCCGTTTGGACTCCGTTTGATATGGGGTTTCTGCGAAACATAAAACATGCAACAAACAGGAACTGGCACTGGGCACTGGATCGATATGTTAGTCCCAAAAATAGTATAAAAAGTTGCCAAAAGTATATGAAAGTTGTAGAATATTGGCATGGAACAATCAAAAATTTCTTCTCGTCCTCGAGTAGGTAAATGATAAAAAAGATAATTTTTGATGTCGAATGTTAACTAGCATAATCTTGATCACATAATCTAATCATGGCATGAATATTAAGACACGAATGATTCAAAGCAATAGTCCATCTTTTGACATAAAAACAATAATACTTCAAGCATACCAACCAAGCAATTATGTATTATTGAAATAACATAGCCAAAGAAAGCTCATCCCTACAAAATCATATAGTTTGGCTATGCTCCATCTTCACCACACAAAGCATTCAAATCATACACAACCCCGATGACAAGAAGAGCAATTGGTTCATACTTTTTAACACGCTTCAGCCTTTTCAACCCTCACGCAATACATGAGCGCAAGCCATGGATATAGCACTATAGGTGGAATAGCATATGATGATGGAGGTTTGTGTGAGAAGACAAAAAAAGGAGAAAGTCTCACATCGACGCGGCTAATCAACGGGCTGTGGAGAGGCCCATCAATTGATGTCAATGTGAGGAGTAGGGATTGCCATGCAACGGATGCACTAGAGCTATAAGTGTATGAAAGCTCAAACTGGAAACTAACTGGGTGTGCATCCAACTTGCTTGCTCATGAAGACCTCGGGCATTTGAGAAAGCCCATCATTGGAATATACAAGCCAAGTTCTATAATGAAAATACCCACTAGTATATGAAAGTGATAACTCAAGAGACTCTCTATATGAAGAACATGGTGCTACTCTGAAGCACAAGTGTGGTAAAAGGATAGTAACATTGCCCCTTCTCTCTTTTTCTCTCATTTTTTATTTTCTCTTTTTTTTTCTTTTTTTTTCTTTTGGTGGGCTTCTTTGGCCTCTTTTATTTTTATTTTTATTTTTATTTGGGCTTCTTTGGCCTCTTTTATTTATTTTTAAAGTCCGGAGTCTCATCCCGACTTGTGGGGGAATCATAGTCTCCATCATCCTTTCCTCACTTGGGCAATGCTCTAATAATGATGATCATCACACTTTTATTTACTTACAACTCAAAATTACAAATCGATACTAGAACAAAGATATGACTCTATATGAATGCCTCCGGAGGTGTACCGGGATGTGCAATGATCTAGCATAGCAAAGATATCAAAAAACGGACAAGCCATGAAAATATCATGCTAGCTATCTTACGATCATGCAAAGCAATATGACAATGAATGCTCAAGTCATGTATATGATGATGATGGAAGTTGCATGGCAATATATCCCGGAATGGCTATGGAAATGCCATGATAGGTAGGTATGGTGGCTGTTTTGAGGAAGATATAAGGAGGTCTATGTGTGATAGAGCGTATCGTATCACGGGGTTTGGATGCACCGGCGAAGTTTGCACCAACTCTCGAGGTGAGAAAGGGCAATGCACGATACCGAAGAGGCTAGCAATGATGGAAGGGTGAGAGTGCGTATAATCCATGGACTCACATTAGTCATAAAGAACTCATATACTTATTGCAAAAGTTTATTAGCCCTTGAAGAAAAGTACTACTACGCATGCCCCTAGGGGGATAGATTGGTAGGAAAAGACCATCGCTCGTCCCCGACCGCCACTCATAAGGAAAGCAATCAAAGAACACCTCATGCTCCAACTTCGTTAGATAACGGTTCACCATACGTGCATGCTACGGGACTTGCAAACCTCAACACAAGTATTTCTCAATTTCACAATTACTCAACTAGCACGACTCTAATATCACCACCTTTATATCGCAAAACTATTGCAAGGAATCAAACATATCCTATTAAGTGATCTACAAGTTTTATGTAGGATTTTATGACTAACCATGTGAATGACCAATTCCTGTCATCTCTCTAAATAGATATAAGTGAAGCAAGAGAGTTTAATTATTTCTACAAAAGATATGCTCACACTCTAACAAACATAAGTGAAGCAAAAGAGCATTCTACAAATGGCGGTTTTCTATGTAAAGAGAAATAGGCAATCCAAACTTCAAATGATATAAGTGAAGCACATGAAGCATTCTATAAAGCCATACTCAAAAGATATAAGTGAAGTGCATAGAGCATTCTATAAATAAACCAAGGACTATCTCATACCAGCATGGTGCATAAAAGAAAAGTGAAAACTAAATGCAAAAGACACTCCAAGATTTGCACATATCGCATGAACGAAACGAATCCGAAAACATACCGATACTTGTTGAAGAAAGAGGGGATGACTTCCGGGGCATCCCCAAGCTTAGACGCTCGATTATCCTTGAATATTTACTTGGGGTGCCTTGGGCATCCCCAAGCTTGAGCTCTTGCCTCTCTTCCTTCTTCTCACATCGAGACCTCCTCGATCCTCGAACACTTCATCCACACAAAACTTCAACAGAAAACTCGGTAAGATCCGTTAGTATAATAAAGCAAATCACTACTCTAAGTACTGTTGCAAACCAATTCATATTTTGTTTTTGCATTGTAGCTACTGTAATATAACTTTTCCATGGCTAAATCCACTGATATAAATTGATAGTTTCATCAAAACAAGCAAACTATGCATCAAAAACAGAATCTGTCTAAAACAGAACAGTCTGTAATAATCTGAACATTCACCATACTTCTGATACTTGAAAAATTCTGCCAAAATTAGCAAAAATAAAAAAATTGTATAGAAAGACAGTGCAAAAAGTTTCAGAACCATTTGACGTTCCAGTAAAAAAATGTAAAATCGCGCACTACAGCGAAAGTTTCTGTCCCGCACCGCACAAACCAACAAGCATTGTAAACATCCTAAAGGCAAACCTTGGCACATTATTTTTATAATACAATGGAATTGTACAAGGGGATAATTATTTTTGTTGAAAATTTTCTGTAATCAAGATTCACAAAGTTTCCATGGGCATGAACAAAGTTCAAGGACGTCCCCCACTTTCACAATGCTCGTCTATCTCACTTTCACTTCTCTTTTTGAAAAAGTTTCGGTTTCCCCTATTTATTTTTTTGTTTTTAAACTATATAAAAGCACACAACAGAAATAAATGACTCTCTAAAACTTCCGGGTTGTCTCCCTGGCAGCGCTTTCTTTAAAGCCATTAAGCTAGGCATATAGTGCTCAAGTAATGGATCCACCCGGATCCCAAGGTATATCAAAGCCAATTTTAATTAGCAACGACTTGTGATTTAGTAGTGAGCACAAAGTAACATATATCACATAATGATGAAGCCTAACTCTCTTCCTATGCATCGGCATGTCATAAAAGAACAATTCATGCACACCTAGTAAAGGCCAATGCATATACGCAGATTCTTGCAATTTTATCATGTTGGAAACATAGAGAGGTGGAGATATAGTTCCTCTCTCATAATAATTGCAAGTGGGAGCAGCAAGCACATGCATATTATATTCATCAAAATCATCATGTGCAACGGTAAAAGGCAACCCATCAATATAATCCTTAATAAGTGCAAACTTCTCCGATATAGTGTAGTTGGGAGAATTCAAAAAGATAATAGGACTATCATGTGTGGGTGCAATAGCAACAATTTCATGTTTAACATAAGGAACTATAGCAATTTCATCTCCATAAGCATAATTCATATTGGCATCTTGGCCACAAGCATAGCAAGCATCATCAAAAAGGGATATTTCAAAAGAATCAACGGGATCATAACAATCATCCTTCGGTAAGCATGAAGGGAAATTAAACAACGTATGAGTTGAAGAGTTACTCTCATTAGAAGGTGGGCACGGGTAGCTAATCCGCTCTTCCTCCTTTTGTTCTTCGCTCTCCTCCTCATCTTTTTCATCCAATGAGCTCACAGTTTCATCAATTTCTTCTTCCATAGACTCCTGCAAAATATTAGTCTCTTCTTGGACAGCGGAGACTTTCTCAATAAACGCATCAATATCGGCATTATATTCATAATTCTCATAACAATATTTAAGTATAGCAAGATTTTCAGATCTGTAAACAACATTATAAATATTTTCACACTCTTTGAATATAGATTCAATTTCATAAGCACCCATAAAAGCAACAAATTCTTCTATTTGTTCCACATCATAGTAATCATATATACCTTTAGCATAAGAAGCCAAGGTTTCATTATCATTAAATTTGCATGAAAAGGGAAGGTGTGGAGCCTTCATCCTAGAGCAACAAGTATAATCATGTCTCAAGCATAGTTGCCTAGCATACCACTTCAATATATGGATTTGATCCCATAATAGTATCCCTTTCTGAGTCAAGCGATAATCCCTAAAGTATTCGCATTGATCCAACGTGTCTCCCATTGCATATTTGAATGTGGTTTTCTCAGGATTATCAAAGTAGTACATAATATCTTCACATAACCAGCATCGAGGGTTTTAGGAGGTTCCCCATCTCCATGAGTAGCAAGTACCACTAATGTTTTTGGTATTTCGTGTTCCATATCCATAAATGAAGACAGAGAACAACTAAGAACAACAAATAAAAATTACTTAGTGATAAAGCAAACAAGCACACACGAGAATATTCACCCCACGTTATGACTCCCCGGCAACGGCGCCAGAAAAATGTCTTGATAACCCACAAGTATAGGGGATCAATTGTAGCCTCTTTCGATAAGTAAGAGTGTCGAAGCCAACGAGGAGCTAAAGGTAGAACAAATATTCCCTCAAGTTCTATCGACCACCGATACAACTCTACGCACGCTTAACGTTCGCTTTACCTAGAACAAGTATAAAGGTAGAAGTACTTTGTAGGTGTTGATGGATAGGTTTGCAAGAAGATAAAGAGCGCGTAAATATAAACTAGGGGCTGTTTTTGGTAAAGACACAATAAAGTTAGTATAGCGAGTGTGGAAAAGTGGTGGTAGGAGTTGCGAAATTGTCCCTAAGCAATTGACTACTTTACTAGACCGATAGCAAGTTTTATGTGGGAGAGGCCACTGCTAGCATGTCATCCCTGACTTGGAATTCTATGCAATTATGATTGGAACTATTAGCAAGCATCCGCAACTACTAACGTTCATTAAGGTAAAACCCAACCATAGCATTAAGTGATATTGGCCCCCCTTCAATCCCGTATGCATCAATTTCTATGCTAGGTAGAAGCTTCTGTCACTCTTGCCCTCCAATACATAGTCCTATCAACATACAACTAACCCTATGGTGTGATCCACGCGCGCGCTCATATGATGGGCACCAAAGGACAGCAACATAACCACAAGCAAATTAAATCAGTCATAGCAATTCACCAATTACCAATAGGACAATGAAAATCTACTCAGACATCATAAGATGGCAACACATCATTGGATAATAATATGAAGCATAAAGCACCATGTTCAAGTAGAGGGTACAACGGGTTGCGGGAGAGTGGACCGCTGTAGATAGAGGGAGGAAGGTGATGGAGATGTTGGTGAAGATGGCGGAGGTGTTGGTGAAGATCGCGGTGATGATGATGGTGGCCACGACAGCGTTCCGGCGCCACCGGAAGAGAAGGGGAGAGGGGGCCCCTTCTTCTTCTTCTTCCTTGACCTCCTCCCTTGATGGGAGAAGGGTTTCCCCTCTGGTCCTTGGCCTCCATGGCATGGGAGGGGCGAGAGCCCCTCCAAGATTGGATCTGTCTCTTTGTCTCTCTCTGTTTCTGCGTTCCTATCTTCTGCCCTTGCACCGTTTCGTATATATATGGAGATCCATAACTCCGATTGGATTGAAACCTTCGCTCAGATTTTTCTCCAAAAATTAGCTTTCTTGCGGCAAAAGAAGAGCATCAACCGCCTTACGGGGGGCCACGAGGGGGGCAGGCGCGCCCAGGGGGCAGGCGTGCCCCCTGCCTCGTGGCCACCTCGGGCACCGTCTTGCGTTGATTCTTCTTCCCATATTCTCCAAATATTCCAAAAATATTCTCCGTCCGTTTTTATCCCGTTTGAACTCCGTTTGATATGGGGTTTCTGCGAAACATAAAACATGCAAAAAAGAGGAACTGGCACTAGGCACTGGATCAATATGTTAGTCCCAAAATTGTATAAAAAGTTGCCAAAAGTATATGAAAGTTGTAGAATATTGGCATGGAACAATCAAAAATTATAGATACGACGGAGACGTATCATTCACTAGGATGAACTGTGTGTGATTAGGCAACACAATGGAAACGGTTCAATTGAACAAGATGTGTGTGATACGCGGCTAACAGGTCAGTAATCAAAAATGTGTGCGAAGACCAATAATAACACAGACGATTGCTGCTAATAAGCCATGTGATTTGCTCTATCTACAGTAGAATAACATGTATTTATATAACTAAAATAAACATCCAATTACATAAGTGACTATACAGATCATTCGCACACACACCTCAATCAACAATTGCATGCATTCTAAAGTAGGAGAAACGATCGCTAGTCATCTACTTCTTGTGATGCTCCCACCACTGCTATGTGGCTTGATCCCTCGTCTGGGGCAGGAAGAAGACAGTTCCTCATGTCAACGATCCGCCTGTACATCTCGTAGCTTGTGTACGCATCGTTGGCCGCGTACTTGACGTGTTCTTCATCCAGTCTCTCATGCCAAACACTGTGCCAGGCGTTCTTGTCCTTCTTGCTCTCTTCCTTCATCTTCACGTAGTAGGGGTCGATGATGGCCGAGGCAAGGTCAACCAGGTAGTTCAGTTTGTTGTTGTCGCTCCCCCAGACCTTGTAGTGGTGCTGGATGTTGACAAGATTCGGGCATTTCAAGCCCGAAACCTTGAGCGCTTTTAGATTGTTGGTGGTGTCCACCATAGCAAAACTGTAGTCGGAGCTGTTGATAAACCTGGAGAAGCGCTCGCAAGGCCTTTTGGCAAGGTGGTAGTGGTAGACGAGCATGTCATGTCACACACACAATTGGGTGACGAAAACCTTCTGATCGTGCCCGGCACGACCCATGGTGTACTCGAGGTCGAAGCCGACCACTCGGTACTTGTCCTCGGCAAGGAACTGCTCCATTGTTTGGATGGAGCTCTCCACCGAGACCGGATCGTTCCTGTACACCACCGAGAGGGCCTTCCCCCTCACGTGGGTGTCCACTATGTGATGCGTGGCGAATTGCCCACCGTTGTCGTCGTCGGCCACTCAGAGCGCCATTGGAGCCGCGGGGAGCGCCATTGCAACCGCTGGATGTCCACTCTGTATGTGTCGTCGTAGGTGTGCTTATTGTGTCGTGTGACGTGAGAGATATAAGGTAAATGGCCGCAGGAATAAATGGGGGCCGGGCGGCCTGGATTCTTTGCGCATCCGCATGGCAGTTTTTGCAGGGGGAACTGCATCGTCGCGCCGCGCCCGACGCAACCGCATGCACACGAACGTGCGTGGTCGTGTGCCGGCCCCAAACACTGGCAGCACGCATGGAGTGACGAGGGCAGAGCACTTGGAGGGACGCGAGAGCAGAGCGCGCGCGACGGGACGCGAGAGCAGAGCGCGTCGCGGCCGCCTGAACTGCAAGCAAGCACACGCATAGAGTAATTGAACACGCAGGAAATGGTCGCCTACAAGCCGGCCGACAGTTGCGTCGCTGCGTAGAGAGCGGCTGTGTGCTACCACCTCCGTCTAGTCTATAGTCTCCTTTATATTCTGTGCCATACTTTGCCCTCAAATTTAACCAACAAAATGTTAATGCATGTTTTAAAAATTATATAATTGGAAACTATGTTCAAATACAAGTCCAAGTATATAATCTTTGGCGACAACATTCGTATTTTATTAGTTAAATCATACTTATAAACCAAGACGGGGGTATAGTAGGTAATTAAATCGCAAATGTTTTTTTATTAACCGTGTGTGTACGTGGCCTTTCGTCCTCCTCTCGCATGTCTTGTCACCCTGCTGCCGCAGACGGCTTACAGCGCAAGCTTGCGCAGTGCGCGGGGGCGTTCTTTTGGCCAAACAGTGGCGCCAATGAATCGTCAGTGAGCCCGTTCCCACACAAGCTTCCCGCCCGACTCGGTGAAATCCCCCAAAATCCCAATGCTTACCGGCCTGCTATAAAAACCCTCACGGCCGACGAGTCCTGCGTCGCATTTTCCCCTCCCTCCCTGTAGCTTATCTCGTCTGCTTCTCCCACAATCGCCAATGGCACCGGTCCATCATCGTCGCTCAGCCACTTCACCGTCATCAGAGGACAACTCCAGCTGGGAGGCTACACCGCGGCGGCGGCGCAGTCCCCGGCATAGTGTAGTGCGCGTGGCATCCCTGTTGGGTGTGCGCGGAACACCCACCACACGCTCCGCCACCGGTGCCCGTCGGCAGCTGTTGCCGGCCGCCGTTGCCGCCACGCCACCATCGAAAGCCAGGGCCATCGCCCGCTCCGCCGCCGTGGCCGGAAGGCGGGAGGTGGCCGTTGTGGCCGCCACCCCACTGCCGGCCACCGCGCCCCGAAGGCAGGAGGTGTTGGTCGTGGCCGCCACCCTATCATCGGCCACCGTGGCCGCCAGCCCACCGTCGACCGCCGGGGCCATCACCCGCTCCACCAGCGCCGCCTGAAGGCGAGAGGCGGATGCCTTCACGTGCGTCAGTGACCTTGCGTGCTACACCGAGTTCCTGCGGGAGGAGGACGAGCGCCTCGTCGAGCACGCAAAGAGCCTTACCACCGCCGTGGCTGCGGCACACGCCGCCGTGGCCGCGGCACACGCCACCTCAGAGGCGAGGAATCAGGAGATCTACGAGGAGAACCACCGCTTCAAGAGGGGTCGTCTGGAGCGACAGAGGGCGTTCGAGGTGAGCGTCGCTGAAGCTGCAACAACGGCAGGCACCATATTGCGGTTGCCCAGCTCGTCGGTAGGCTCCTCCTCCTCCACCTCTTACTGAACGCGCTCGGCAGAGGAGAGGCAGCCGGAACCGGAAGTAGTACAAAGCCCCTCCGCAGTAGTAGTAGTATTTAGGGGCTATTTTGTTCAGTTCATCTGACTACAGATGTGGTGGAACTGTACAACGTAATTAAAATAGCTAGTATATATAGTTGAACTAGCTATTTCAGTACGTGGTTGGCAACAATTGGGGAAAATTTTGGTCGGTTCAGCTGTCGAGTTGAACTATTTGTATAAATTAAGAACGACTGCTTAATCTATGAATGAAATCTATGCTTAATTACTGAATTTTAGTTGCAAAAATTAGATACTGCTAGTGATTTTTAGCTTCATATTTTGACAAATCGCAGTGTTACAAGGTTGACAAATGGCAATGTTACTAGATCAACAAATGTCAATCTTTCCAGTTTGACAAATGGCAACATACCCAATATGACAGATGCAAATCGCACCAAGTTGTTTGTAACATCCAAAAGAACCGTTTGTGTTGAAGAAATGCACAAATCCTGCTCTCACTTTGCATCATGTTGCCCCAGGGTTGACGGGCGGGGCGCGGGAGGACGGCAGCTGGCGGCGCTGAGAGGTAGCGTTCGATGGCGGCGTCCCATGCCGCTGAGGGGGCACATGCACGGAGAGGAAGGCGGGCGGCCATGGAAGTCAAGGGGCTCGCTTCCGAGTGAGCCTGCGCAGCGTACAGCTCGCACGCTTCCCGGTGAGCCTGCGCATTGGAGGACAACTTGCACGCCTCTCGGTCAGCCTGCGCACCGGACTGCGCTCGCACGCCTCCCGTTCAGTCAAGGTCAAGCAGCTGTCCGCACGGCACCTCCTATAGCCATTAAAACAAAGACACATGGCGTCACGTGAATGGTTAACAGAACGCACACGGTTTGAATTATACAAACATTTGAGATATTAAAGTGGCAGCTATTTTTTCAAAATGCCTTTGTTGGCTGTCATTATTCGAGTGCGCCTTCTCTCAAAATGGACACGAAAAATACCACAGCATGTCGGGTGCCATTCCATGATAGCATGCCAAGTTTCATGAATTTCAGACGAGTTTTGGATTTACTAGAATTTAAAAACCAGGCATCTCAATGTTTTGCCGGCAATGAACGGTGCCCTGGTGTTTGAAATTCATTACCATTTCTTGCATGGGACCTAAGCATGCATCCAAGGACACATATTTGATTTTTCAACCAACTTATATGCACTGGAGCATGTGCATGTAGTTCAAATTTTAATTATGCACATAAATGAATTGAAAACTAAGTTAATGCATAAAAATGTCCAAACGAACCCCGAAAAATCACAAAAATTGACACAACACTCTTGTTGTTCTATGTTGACACGAGAAAATTTTTGGAAGCAATAAGAGGCAATGGATATCGTTTCGTCCCCAAAGGCTGGACATTCCCTACCGAAACCATCATGCTTGTCGTGAGAAGCTCTAGTTTGTGAGAAGCATATACCCAAACCTGCCCCAAATGGGACAATTTTTTTACCACAACATGTTGATGCCGCTCCATGATAGCATGCCAAGTTTCATGAATTTCAGACGAGTTTTGGATTTACTAGAATTTAAAAACTAGGCATCTCAATGTTTTGCCGGCAATGAACGGTGCCCTGGTGTTTGAAATTCATTACCATTTCTTGCATGGGACCTAAGAATGCACCCAAGGACACAAATTTGATTTTTCAACAAATTTATATGCACTGGAGCATGTGCATGTAGTTCAAATTTGAATTATGCACATAAATGCATTGAAAACTAAGTTAATGCATAAAAATGTCCAAATGAACCCCGAAAAATCACAAAAAATGACACAACACTCATGTTGTTCTATGATGACACGAGAAAATTTTTGGAAGCAATAAGAGGCAATGGATATCGTTTCGTCCCCAAAGGTGGGACAGTCCCTACCGAAACCATCATGCTTGTTGGGAGAAGCTCTGGTTTGTGAGAAGCATATACCCAAACCTGCCCCAAATGGGACAAATTTTTTACCACGGCATGTTGATGCCGATCCATGATAGCATGCCAAGTTTCATGAATTTCAAATGAGTTTTGGATTTACTAGAGCTTAAAAACCAGGCATCTCAATGTTTTGCCGGCAATCAATGGTGCCCTGGTGTTTGAAATTCATTACCATTTCTTGCATGGGACCTAAGCATGCACCCAGGGACACAGATTTGATTTTTCAACCAATTTATATGCACTGGAGCATGTGCATGTAGTTCAAATTTGAATTATGCACATAAATGCATTGAAAACTAAGTTAATGCATAAAAATGTCCAAACGAACCCCGAAAATCACAAAAAAAGACACAACACTCCTGTTGTTGTGGCACCCCGGCTCAGAGAAACTGGAACACCCCGTATTCCAGCCCATAGATCGAAAAGAAGTCTTCTGGAATATGACACTGCTTAGCATAGAACAAATCAGCTCTTTATTACAAGCTAGATGGATACAAGGGGATTACATTGGCACGGTGACACTACGCCTACCATGGTTGCTCCATGCAAGCAGCAAAACAACACGAAGCAGCAGAATAACTACTGGCAGCGGAACAATGATGACGGTGATGAACTCCACACTGCAGGGACTCTGGCTGGAACGCTTAGCCTAGCTCGCAAACAAGGGATCCATGGCAAACAAGCAATCAAGTCCAGCATGACCTGTAAACTGGCATGACACGAAGGTCAGTACATTGAATGTACTTGCAAGCTCACAGCAACCAAAGCAATCAAGACAAACAATAGCATGGCAATTACAGGTTAACAAGGATTAGTATGACACTATCAGAACGACATGGCATGAACAACATGATACAACTAGAACAATACAAGCATGTCATGAACATATAAACATGATGACACTATCATGCAACATGATGACGTTATCATGCACCAACTTACTCTGTTCGGGTTACCTCGTAACCATCATGGACATCACACGATCATCTCAGGATCAAAGCTTGGTATTAACAATACCGTAGTAATCATTACATGACCACAAGGAGCTTGATCTTTACCCTTGACTCTCGCATAATACCACAAATATCCATCAACTTGGTATCCTCGATAACACGGTGATCATCTCACGATCACAACCAATCTCTTTCTCATCATCGAACCAGGGTTGTTATTAAGCACATTATTATGATTACTGTTGACCCACGGTGTGACCAACTACGAACTGGGCCCATATCCGCGGGCGCCGCTACCGATATATTTAATACAAACTCTGCAGAGGTAGCGCACTGCACCCACACCATGGAACCCATGGCCTCGCACTCCCATTCAGGTGGACCAACGGAGTTCTGACAAAACCGTCCTACTGCCATGACACTCTCCCGGCCACTCTGACAAACTCTCCTTTGGGCTAAGTCATGGGTGGCCCCGTGCCTACCAAAGGCATCAACGACCACCATCGTGGCAAAACATAAACGGTCTCAAATGGGGACAAGGATCCTTACAACAACAATGGGAACACAAGGCTTATGCCGTCCTACCCGGCCAAGGTAGCGCCCGCGCATAACCTTCCCTCGTTGGAGGCACCGGCAAGAGGCATGACAATAGACCCAGTTAGGACCTCCCCATAAAAGGCAAATGTGGTTGCACTGGTCAACTCGATATGGTCGCACCATGACTCAGCCAACAGTTGTTCAAGTTCAATTTAATCTGGTTAAACTTGAATGCAATATGCTGAGCCATGATAAAATAACATGATGCAATTACAATGCATGAGCATGATATAAGCATGGGGTGCAACATAACTATCAACCATATCAACAATGAATCATATCCGACTGAGCATGGCATAATGACGAGCATGAATATCACAAGTATAACACTACTCATAGCATAACATGACCACTAACGTCAACAATAAATACCATGCAATAACACATCAATAACATTACCGAGTAAACACTTAACCAACTAACAGCAAAGGAACAATGCATATCAACAGTACTCGGTAACCGATGACAGTCATGCACCGAAGAACATGACCAACCCAACATGTACTATTACCAAGCATGACCAATATGAAAGTAATACTAGCAGGTAGAACATGATAACAGAGTGCAAGAAAACATAGCATGACGGTAACCACCGATCCATAAGCACAACCGAAATAACGACAGCAGTAGCAAAACAAACATACAGTTATTAAAGATTTAAGTTGAAAACCAATGCTACTACATGGCTATCATGCAAATGGTGGTTGTGGCTTGCCTGGGGATGAAGAAGGCTCCGGGGAGAAGTGCGGTGAAGCCGCAGAAAGATTCACCAGAAAAGATTCTCTCTCGGAGGGGGCTGATTAGGGGCAAGGCAAAAAGGTCATTTCCAGTATGTCAAACCATAGTGAAAATGATGTGAACGGAACAGGCTCGACAAGACGAAGATGTGGGCGTTGGATTCACCTCATTCGGAGTCTCGAGCAAAAAGTTATAGCCCGACGAAGTTCAGGGACCAATCTGTAAAAAAAAATCTACAAACAGGCCCCTGAGTGAGAAAACAGAAAGTGCCTTAAGCGAAAATATGTTTACAGAACTTGGAAAGCGTACTTATAGCCGAAGAGCACCAACATACACTTTCTCCATGGGAAAATGTACTTTCAGGAGTATGCTTCCACTTATCCACGCGGGCAGTGGTGGGGCCGGCTCCGGTATGGCTGACAGGTGGGACCGGGGCGACACGGGGCCCACCTGCCCTGACCATCTTCAACCTCCTGTTCGAGAGCGTGCCAGGCCGAGGGAGGTGCTCGCCTCGACGGCGACTGTTGGCGACTCTGGCCGCCGTTCGCGACGTACGACCTACCAAAATGCTCAGCGCGACGAGCCGGATCTGTTACCTGTGGAAGAAGACGCCGGGGAGCTCAGGGTTGAGGAGGACAAGGGCCGAGGCGGAGGGAGCTTCGGTTGGAGTTGGGCGTCGCGGCCAGAGGCCACCGGAGGAGTAGGCGAAGGGTGGAGGGGCTTGGGTGGACTGCGGGAGGTGCCCTGGAGGTGGATAGGAGGAGAGAGGAGGGCTAGCTCGCCGGAATCGAGGCAGGTTTTTCCGGCGGTCGAGGCAATAGAGAGAGGGCAGGGGGCATCTTCGAGCTTGATGGAGGGGCTAGGCGAGGTCCTGGGAGGTGGGTGAGGCGAGTGGTGTGCTCGGGAGGCCGCGGGGAGGGCTACTTATAGCCGGGGCGAGGGACACGGGCTCGGGTGCCGCCGCTCGCGCTCGGCCAAGGCTCTAGCGACGAGTAGCGATCACGGGGAGGCGCGAGAACCCAACAAAGGAGGGAGCAGACGAGCCGCAGAGCTCACGTGGCAGAAGATGTCGAGGGCGCAGGAGCAGCCAAGTGCCATTAATGCATGTCGGCACTGCTCACCCCTGGGCGCGCGACGACGGGAGCCAGCGAGGAGGTTTTCGGAGAGGGAGATGGCTCCAGGGGGATGGCGACGACCCGGTGAAGCTGTTGGACATGCTCATGCGTGCGAAGACGACGAGAGGGAGAGCTGCTGGAGCTAGAAGACATCCTGGACGCGGCCAACGACAGCAGAGCACGCGCATTGCATGCCAAAGCCAGTGATCACCGCGTGCACTAGTGCACAAAGTGGCACACGGTCGGCCAAATGGTGTCTGGGGTGGAGTCCCTCCAGGGTAGGTTGCAACTGAGGTGGTAGCTCGGTTAAAGACTTTGTGGTTAAATGGTAAGTGAGCTCTGAAGTTTGCTGTTGCAAACTTGATCATGAAACAGTGATCAACTGAGGTGGGATTAGAGCCACATAGGATGTCTGGGGAGTTTAGGTTAGGAAGGACTAAAATCCTGTCAATTATGAGATGATTTGGACCAGTATTTAATATAGTAGCTTAACAACCACATAACTTGGTCCAGAAACAAGAACAGGAAGAAGCACTCACATAGAGTGATGAATTGAGATGAAAATGATTATGGAAGGATTATTTGCGCATATGAGAGTGGCATAAAAATTTCATGCCATTTGGCCAAGCCAAAATGGCACTTCCTTCATACAGCACTTCTCTGGACAGAAACTTAGGAAAAATCCTGAGGGAAAATGGCATGATGAAATGAGCCCAAATCTTGTGGAGATAGGTAATATAGGTAGGAGAAGGCCCTGGATTTTTTTTAGCAATAATGGAGCAATATAAAATGTACTTGATTCACTAACTGAAAGTTTGGACAGAAACAAAGATTTGAAGCTATGCTCACATGGGTGAATTGCATGAGCTCAAATCTTGTGGAGAGCTTTTATTTGATAATATGAAGGACCATGCAAAATTTCAACTCATTTGGACCATCCTAGCTAGTACTTCCTTCACAACTCATTTCCCTCAGACAGGAACTTTGAAAAATTGCTCAGGAATATTTACTAGGATAATTAAGTTGAATTTTGACATGAGGCAATTATTTGGACATGAAAAGGTGTCCAAAAAGTTTGGGGTCAATTGGGAAAAGGTAAATGGCACCTGCTTCACAATCTGACATTTAGGACAGAATAGGAAAATAATTAATTAAGCATGATGAGGAACATGGAAAATGAAATATTTTGCCATATTTGAGAAAGATATGACCCAAACAATTTATGAGAATTATTTGGGAATTTTAGGAGTGATGGAAATATAGGTTGCTTCACAACCTAGGGCAAATTGGGTTATTCCTTTAATAGAAAAGGAATATTCTCAAGGAAAAGAATATTGGGGTTTGGTCCAAGATGGAAATGGCAAGGTCTTGGGAAGGGTTTGAGGATGACAAGCCACTCTGGAAAGGAAGAAGAGGGCATGTTCTTTAGTTTCCAGACCACATAGCCACAAAAAAATAAAACTCAAGCAAAAATCTCAGAAAAACAAAAGAAAACGAAAGGGCCAAAAATCAGGCTATGACAGTTGTTCTATGATGACACGAGATAAATTTTGGAAGCAATAAGAGGCAATGGATATCGTTTCGTCCCGAAAGGTGGGACGTTCCCAACCGAAACCATCATACTTGTTGTGGGAAGCTCTGGTTTGTGAGAAGCATATACCCAAACCTGCCCCAAATGGGATAAAAAATTTACGATGGCATGTTGATGCCGCTCCATGATAGCATGCCAAGTTTCATGAATTTCAGACGAGTTTTGGATTTACTAGAATTTAAAAAATAGGCATCTCAATGTTTTGCCGGCAATCAATGGTGCCCTGGTGTTTGAAATTCATTACCATTTCCTGCATGGGACCTAAGCATGCACCCAAGGACGCAGATTTGATTTTTCAACCAATTTATATGCACTGGAGCATATGCATGTAGTTCAAATTTTAATTATGCACATAAATGCATTGAAAACTCACTTAATGCATAAAAATGTCCAAACGAACCCCAAAATATCACAAAAATTGACACAACACTCCTGTTGTTCTATGTTGACATGAGAAAAATTTTGAAAGCAATAAGAGGCAATGGATATCATTTCGTCCCCAAAGGTGGGACGTTCCCTACCGAAACCATCATGCTTGTTGTGAGAAGCTCTAGTTTGTGAGAAGCATATACCCAAACCTGCCCCAAATGGGACAAAAAATTTACCAAAGCATGTTGATGCCGCTCCATGATAGCATGCCAAGTTTCATGAACTTTAGACGAGTTTTGGATTTAATAGAATTTAAAAACCAGGTATCTCAATGTTTGCGGCCGAGTGATGATGGCAGGGTGTTTCACATTCATTCCCATTTCTTGCATGGGACCTAAGCAGGCAACCAAGGACACAGATTTGAATTTTCAACTCATTTATATGCATTAGAGCATGTGCCTGTAGTTCAAATTTGAATTATGCACATGAATGCATAGAAAACTCAGTTAATGTATAAAAATGTCCAAATGAACCCCGAAGAATCCCAAAAATTGACACAAAACTCCTGTTGTTCTATGTTGACGCTAGGAAAAAATTTGAAATCGAGAGGAGGCAACGGTTATCGTTTCGTCCTGAAAGGTGAAATGTTCCCTACCAAAACCATCACAGTTGTTGTGAGAAGCTCTGGTTTATGAGAAGCTTATACCCAAACCTGCCCCAAATGGGACAATTTTTTTACCATGGCATGTTGATGCCGCTCCATGATATCATGCCCAGTTTCATGAATTTCGTACTAATTTTGGATTTACTAGAATTACAAAAGCAAGTACATCGACGTTTGCCAGAGAGCCACGGTGCCGTGGTGTTCGAATTTCATCCCCATTTCTTGCATGGGACATAAGCATAAACCCATGGACACATATATGATTTTACAACCCATGTTGGTGCACGGAGCATGTGCATGTAGTTTAATTTTGAATTGTGCACCTGAAATGGCTAGAAAACCAATTTAATGTATAAAATGTTCAAACAAACCCTGAATAATTCCAATTCTTTTACGAAACACATATAGTTGCATGTTCACTCTAGATAAAAGGTCTAGCAATTCAAACACCGTCCATTGCCGCTGTGACCCCATTATGTAATTCAAATAAAGATGAAAAATCAAGTAGATCGCACACAGTTTATTGTCACCAACCATGTGAGATGCGGCACAAAATATCCTGGAGCACCGTCGGTGTATTGTACGCCTATGGCTGACGCGAGAAGGTGCATCGGCTATAGTCCACAGCCGGCGTCTCAAGCACACTAGCTCGCTCCCCAAATATCATTTCACTGTTCAATCATCGCCGGTGAAAGATGGGCACATGGACCCGCGTCGTGAGGGCAACTTCGGTGGCCCACTCCGACGAGAGCGCGGCCGCAGCCGCCATGTGCGTGCTAACAAGGTGCATGAGGGTGGCCGCAATCTGCGACCGGGCGGCCATGGCAGCCCAAACGGCCGCTGTTGCTTCTCAGGTGGCGGCAGCAACATCTGGCCCGGGGATAACAACTGGCGAGAGCGGCACAGCAGCTGTCCGTTCCACAGCGGCGGCCTTAGCCCTGATGGAGGCCGCCCATGACCATGTCGAGGCCGCCCACGCCCAGCTCCTGGTGGTCACCGCACAAATCGAACGAAGCTTCTCCGACAACGGTCGGCAACCCACGACCGAAGAGCTGGCAATCACCGAGAGCGTTCGAGCAGCCGTCCGTTCCTCCGCCGCATACCTTGCCATGACGGAGCCCGTCCAAGCCCAGATCGCGTCCGCCCACACCCAGCTCGTGGCGGCCTTTTCCAAAGAGATGGCAAGATGCTTGCCGAGTATGGTGCGATGGATGCCATGAAGCCCCTTCCCCAGGAGACTGTCAGGCGCGAGCTAGACATGGAGGAGGCGGCAGAGATCGACGAGCACCAGTCGTAGTAGTACTCTTTGTTTTGTTTAATTAAGAGCGTCAGTCTTTAATTTGTTAGAGTAATGTTTAGGTCAGCTATCTCTGTTTAATTGCTGAACTTGCTCGATTAAGAAGTGTGGGTGTGCTGTAGTCTCCTTTGTGTACCCAAATTATGCAATGACGTGGATGACCACTGTAACTAGGGAAATTTGAACCAAAAATTTTGACGTTCAAACTCAACACACACGGGTTAAGCTATCTGAATCGTTTGTGATGTTCACATATCGTACACAGTTTTGAATAAGGGACCGTGTCTGATGATACGTTGCGTGCCAGTTTTTTCGCTGAAGCGATTCCAGATTTTCGGCTTCCGCAGAAATATCTACCTCCCCGCCCCCTTATCAAAAGCCACATTTCCCCTATTTCCGCCTTCCTTTCCAAGTTGAAACCTTCACTCCTTGCTTGCAGTGCTGCCGCCTCCTCGTCGGTGACCCTCCTTCACGCTGCTCGGCCTCGTCTATCCAGGCAAGTAATCCACACCCGACCCCCATCCTCCTCCTCCTTCCACATCCCACATGCCCCGACCGCCGGCGCGAGCACGACACCTTCCACCCAAATCACCAACCCCTCCACCAAATAAGTGTCGCCCTAAGCCATGGTGCACACAGTATAGCCAGGATCTCAAGGAGCATTTGGCAGCGGAGAAGCAAATCGCGGCCGCACGTGCGAATGAGGTCGCGATGGCTGCCATTCATGCCGACCCCCAGATCTTGGAGGAGCACCTTGCCATTTGCTAGCTATACCGGTTAAGCATGCTCGGTTTACCCGTTGCGTGTGCTGCTCCTGCCTTTCCTTCACAAATTCTAGTGAATTGTGCTATCTAATTTACCATGCAATCTGTTGCTCTAGTGTATATGTTCTATATGTCGTGCAGTGTGGTGCTCACTTATTAACTTTGTTGTTAATTAGTTGTCGTCTTCAGTTAACTGTTTGGTTCAATTATGCAAATGTGATGTTCAATTCTTCAAGCTGCAATTTTGTATTGTCTTCCATGTGAGAAATAAATCGAATTTATCTTTACAAAATACATGAGAAACGAATACAATTGCTATATTTCCAAGTTGTCAAGCATCCTTGGTTTGGTTATACATTGTGCAATGTGGTGCTCAGTTAACGTTTGGTTCATTTGTGTTGTGGTGTTTAGTTAACTGTTTGGTTCAATTCTGCAATGCGATGTTCAATAGTTGTGGGTGCATTCTGTTATTATATACCATGTGAGGAATAAATTGAAGTTGGCTATAGTAAATACATGAGAAACAAATACAATTGCTATAATTGGATGTAGTTAACTGTTTGGTTAACTGTCTGTTCTTCTATTAGTAGTATGTTATATTGTACAATATGGTGCTCAGTTAATGTTTGGTTCATTTGTTGTGGTGTTTAGTTAAATGCTTGGTTCAATTCTGCAATGCGATGTCCAATTGTTGTGGGTAGAACTTTGTATTGTTGTGCATGTGAGGAATAAATCGAATTTGGCTGCACTTAATACATGAGAAACATATACAAGTGCTATATTTCCTAGTTCTTAATCATGCTTGGTTTGGATAAATGGGTTTTCCATGTGGCTTGAATTAATCTGATGAATCTGCAACGTGCTTATTTTTCATCAACATATTTTACTGATAGCATGCGAACCCTTACTTAACCTGATGACTAACTACTGTATATGTGTTGCAGGGAAACAATGTGAGGTTAGCACGTGCATGGTCCGTTGTCTAATAGCACATTATTTTGCAATTGCAGGAACCATTCTAATATTTAGGTTTTTAACAATTTAGTCTTGCACATGTAGGTCCTGCTGTGAGAGGTTTTGACCCACTGTTCGACCCTTTTTGCATATGGGGAAATGAGTTGTCCATGAATATCAATCAAATCAAGAAACTCAGAAAGATTGTTAGGATAAAGAAATTAGCGACAAAAAACAACAAGATCTTTGTCTGCACAATGAAGAAGACATCAATTCACTACAAGATGGTACTAACTATTATACCTTGCCTTTTTTTATTCATTTGCCCCATTTCCAATATAGAGAAGATATTTATGCACATCCTTGTTTTCAGGCCTTTCCAAAGCAGTTCACTGATGATTACCTCTCAAACCACCTCTATGGTCAGGAGGCGAGGAAGGTTTTCATACAACACCCACGGTTCAATATTGAAGTGTTCCTGAAGAGGATGAAGGACGGACGGTCAATCATCCACATGCACTGGCCTAAAGTTGCAAAGACCTTCAACATGAATGAAGGCTCAATATTCGCCTTCCGCTTCAGCAGTTTTCCAGATGAGATGCATCTGTCTATATACCGTCTATGATGCTAATTTCGAAAGGTTCTACATGTTGCATGTGAAACTTGGTGCTAGTGCAGTTGTGTAATGGGGTAGCTGAGTGCTGAAGCTATATCATGTTGTACTCTGATGTATTTCAATTATGAGATTCTGCTTCCTTAATATGGAAATGAAATATATTATGTGCTTAATATGAATGTCAATTAGATTAACAAATGGATTATTAATAACAGGGCAATTAGCATGCTAATTGGGTTTTGCTATTGCAAACATTTATTGAAAAAATACCGTGGGCGAAGACCTCAGGCAACGCACACAGTTTCTAGGAATAAACCTTGTTGGATCAATGAACAATCACACACGAATTTCTCTTGAAAACTGTTTGCGTTAGGCCAGCTTGCGCAAACATTTACCACATAAAAACTATGTGTGATGCACAGCCTTTGCCACACATTTTCTTCTACGGACCGTGTGTGATACATTCAATAAAGCAAACGATTTAACGGGAAAAATTGTGTGTGATATATCTGTGAACGGAAATGTTTTCCTTCGAGCGACTGTCTGAGATGTACATACGAACGGAAACGTTTAGCGGGGACTGACTGTGTGGGATGTACTTGCGACCGGGAAAAAATTTGCCTGTATAATTGTATTTTTTAGCTCGACTGTACATATTTCCGTATTTGAGCGCTCGCCGGTCGCACACGACCTCATTTTGCCGAACGTGTGTGATAGGAGGGCATATCCCCGACGGTTTCTGGGTCATGTGGGAAGGAACCCCCTATCGCCCACACTCACTAGGCGACGGTTCCAAATGCCGTCGCGGAAAGGGGTTAAAAACCGTTTGTATAGAACCGACGCGTACCAGTGTCTCCTAGATAGATCTTGCGTGATCGTAGGAATTTTTTTGAAATTGCATGCTGATACGTCTCCAACGTATCTATAATTTATGAAGTATTCATGCCAATATATTATCATTCTTGGATGTTTTACAATCATTTTATAGCAAATTTATATCATTTTTTGGGACTAACCTATTGACCCAGTGCCCAGTG
Source organism: Aegilops tauschii subsp. strangulata (assembly GCF_002575655.3). Taxonomy (NCBI): domain Eukaryota; kingdom Viridiplantae; phylum Streptophyta; class Magnoliopsida; order Poales; family Poaceae; genus Aegilops; species Aegilops tauschii. The sequence continues at coordinate 237,088,046 of NC_053039.3, read as the reverse complement.
CGAGTTGCTGTTTTTTGCTTGTTTTTTACATCACAGAAAATCAATATTAAACGGAGTTCAAACACCGCGGAACTTTTTGTGGATTTTTTATGGGCTAGAGTAGCACCTGGGGGGTGCCCCGAGGGGGGCACAACCCACCAGGGCGTGCCAGGCCCCCTGGCGCGCCCAGGTGGGTTGTGCCCACCTCGGTGACCTCCCGCACCCCCTCTTTGCACTATAAATTCCCAAATATTCCGAAACCATTCGGGGGTTAACCTAGATCAGAAGTTCCGCCGCCTCGGGGCTCCGTAGCTACCGGAAACCAATCCAGACCCATTCCGGCACCCTCTCGGAGGGGGGAATCATCTCCGGTGGCCATCTTCATCATCCCGGCGGCCACCACGATGAGGAGGGAGTAGTCCACCCTCGGGGCTGATGGTTTGTACCCGTAAATATGTGTTTAATCTCTCTCTCTCGTGATCTATATCATGGGCTTTGTTAATATAGTCGGATCATATGATGTTTCTCCCCTATATACTCTTGTTGTGATGAATTGAATCTTTACCCTTTGAAGTTTTGTCATGTTGGATTGAATATTTAGAGATGAGAACACATGATGTATGTCTTGCGGTGTGAATACTTGAGGTGACATTGGGGTATCTTATTGATTCACTTGATATATGTTATGGCATTCAACTTGTGGATTCACGCGGTGATATTGGGGTAATCTTTGCATAGGGGTTGATGCACATTTTTATTATCTTTTCTCCGATAGAAACTTTGGGGTCCCCTTGTAGTTCTTTGTGTTGGTTGAGTATTATGAATATGAATTTGCTTTGGTGTTATTTCAGTATGAACTCTTGATTAGATCGTTCGGAAAGAATAGCTTGCGTTATTTTAGTACGAACTCTACGATAGATCGAACGGAAAGAATAGCTTTGAGGTGGTTTCGTACCCTACAAACAATTTATATCTTTTGTTCTCCGCTAATAGGAACTCGGGAGTGATTCTTTATTGCACTTTGAGGGATAATCATATGATCCAACTATGTTAGCACTATTGAGAGGTTGCACTAGTGAAGGTACAGACCCTAGGCCTCATTTTCAAGCATTGCAACACCGTTTTTGTGCCCGTTTACTATTTGCTACCTTGCTGTTTTTATTTATTCAGATTATAAAAATATATTTCTACCATCCATATTACACTTTTTTCACCATCTCTTTGCCGAACTGGTGCACCTATACAATTTTCCATTGTATTGATTGTGTTGGGGGCACAGGAGATTTCTTGTATTCGGTTGCAGGGTCGTTTGAGAGAGACCATCTTCATCCTACACCTCTCACGGATTGATAAACCTTAGGTCATCTACTTGAGGGAAAATTGCTACTGTCCTACAAAACTCTGCGCTTGGAGGCCCAACACGTGTCTACAAGAATAAAGTTGCGTAGTAGACATCACATGCTACGTTCCCTAACAAATATAAGTTTCTTGCAAACTTTGTACAAACTGAAAAGCTATGATCACCTCATCAAAGCGTATGATCCAACTCCGAGATGCTTGCTCCAGCCCATAGAAGGATCGCTGGAGCTTGCATACCTTTTAGCATCCTTAGGATCGACAGAAACCATCTGGTTGTATCACATACAACCTTTCCTCACGGAAACCATCAAGGAAACTTTGTTTTGACATCCATCTGCCAATTTTCGTAATTGAAAATGCAGGAACTGCTAACATAATTCAAACAGACTTTAGATCGCTATGAGTGAGAAAGTCTCATCATAGTCAACTCCTTGAACTTGTAGGAAACTTCTTTGCGAGAAGTCAATCTTCATAAATGGTGACATTGCTGTCGGTGTCAAAACCGGCGGATCTCGGGTAGGGGGTCCCGAACTGTGCGTCCAAGGCGGATGGTAACAGGAGGCGGGGGACACGATGTTTACCCAGGTTCGGGCCCTCTCGATGGAGGTAATACCCGACTTCCTGCTTGATTGATCTTGATGATATGAGTATTACAAGAGTTGATCTACCACGAGATCGTAGAGGCTAAACCCTAGAAGCTAGCCTATGGTATGATTGTTGTTGTCCTACAGACTAAACCCTCCGGTTTATATAGACATCGGAGGGGGCTAGGGTTACACAGAGTCGGTTACAAGGGAGGAGATCTTCATGTCCGTATTGCCAAGCTTGCTTTCCACGCCAAGGAGAGTCCCATCCGGACACGGGTCGAAGTCTTCAATCTTGTATCTTCATACTCCAATAGTCTGGCCAAAGGATATAGTCCTGCTGTTCGAGGACACCCTAATCCAGGACTCCCTCAGTAGCCCCTGAACCAGGCTTCAATGACGATGAGTCCGGCGCGCAGATTGTCTTCGGCATTGCAAGGCGGGTTCCTCCTCCGAATACTCCATGGAAGATTTTGAACACAAGGATAGTGTTCGGCTCTGCAAAACAAATTCCACATACCACCGTAGAGAGAATAATATTTCCACAAATCTAATCTGCTGACACATTCTGCAGTATGACATCACACCATGGCCCGGTCATTATTCGAACCGTTTTTCATAACCAGCCACTGCACATATCGCGAGGCGGTTTTCTTGGCACGTCTTGTCGAAGCAGAGATCGTGTCCCCTTATCACGGGATTCTCATCAATACGGGTGTGGGTAACCCAACCGCGCCATCAATTACGGCGCTTGGGGAATAAACGAGTTTACCAGGTAGGTGGGGAGGCGCATAGCTTCTTCCGCCCTTATAAAGGGACAAGGATTCCCCCTTTTCACCCACGCCTTCTTCCTCCTTGCTCATCCATTCTTGTGCACTCGAGCTCCAGCACCCAAGTTCACGTTTTTCTCCTCAAACCACTCCAAGCATGTCCGGAGCGGGAGGCAAGTGGATGGTCTCCTCCGTTACGGAGGAGGACATCACAAAGCTGCGGGGAGCCGGATATCTGGCCGCGGATATCGCACACCGTTTGCCAGATGCAGGGCAGATCATCCCTACTCCAGAACCCCATGAGAGGGTGGTTTTTCTTACCCACTTCGTCCGCGGACTGGGATTTCCCCTTCACCCGTTTGTCCGCGGGCTCATGTTCTACTACGGGCTGGACTTTCACGATCTGGCCCCCAATTTCATCCTCAACATCTCAGCGTTTATCGTCGTGTGCGAGGCCTTCCTTCGCATCAAGCCCCACTTCGGCCTGTGGCTGAAGACCTTCAATGTTAAACCGAAGGTGGTGGTCGGCCAGCAAGCGAAGTGCGGAGGCGCCATGGTGGGCAAAATGCCCAACGTCACCTGGCTCGAAGGCTCCTATGTAGAGACCATAAAGGGGTGGCAATCGGGGTGGTTCTACAACACCGAGCCGCGCGACACCAACTGGGTGGCGGCCCCCGAATTTCGATCTGGAATCCCCATGCGGCTCACCTCCTGGAAAGAGAAGGGCCTATCCTGGGGTTCCTCGGTAGAGCTGACCGGACTCCAGACATGCATCAACAACATGATGAGCAAGAAAATCAAGCTCGTCAACGTGGTCCAAGTCATGCTCTTCCGCCGGATCCTCCCGTGTCAAAGACGGGCATTCAATTTGTGGGAGTTCAACCCGGCCGAGCACCAGACGCTGCATGAGCTCTTTGACACAACGCACAAGGACGTCTGGAAGGTGCAGTTCAAGGGCGCCGAGGTACCTCCTCCCCTCACTGAGGACCGCGGACTCAGCGCAAAACGCCCTGCCAATCCGGTAAGTCTTTTACATCTCATAAGATGTTCTTTTCCCCAGTATAACCACGCGCGGGATCTAAGCCTCCACGCCATTTAACAGGACTGGGTAGCGACAGCGGAGCAGATCGATTGTCCGGCTCCCCTGCCCGTAGATCCAGCAGATGCTCTCCTAACGGAGATGCTGGTTCCGGCGCCTTATGAGGTGCCGGAGAAGAAGGCCAAGAAGAAGGCTACGAGGACCAGGAAGGGTCTCCAGCGCAAGGTTATATCGGACTCATCGTCCGACAAACCGACGCGCACTCCTCCCACGAAAACAAGGAGGAACATGAGGAAAGCTCTCCCCCCCAGCCGGGGGAGACAAGAAAAGGAAGGCCGCCCCGGCTGGGGCGGCCGAAGGGTCCAAGAAGGGAAGGACCCTCCTTCCGGACAACTCCACAACTGCCGCCTACAGCGACGACGAGTGGCTGCCCAGGGATAAGCCCCTGGCGAAGTCGTAAGTATCCGGATACCATAGTAATTCTGGTATGTTTTGTTGTACTGTTTCTTATCACGCCGCGCATGATTATGCAGCCCATCCCGAGCCCACATCGACGTCTCTTCGTCGGATGATTCTTTGGGCCCGTCGGATATGAACAGCGATTCACTCCCGACCGCCTCCTCCCCCCGCCCTACGGATGACGCCGAGGTGTTGTCTCAAAGGGGACTGAACCAAGGGGAGACAGTTCCGGAGGCGCCCCAAGGCGACATTCCAGGCGCTAGGCGCAAGAGGGGCAAGACTCCTCTGGGCCCTAACGCCGGGGGCAGCAAGTCTAGCCCCAAGCCGAATACGGCGCCGGAACCTCCAGTGGTTCCGGATTCTGTCAGGCAACCCCTCGCTAAGGGGGGCAAGCCGTCTGTGCTGATGGCCTCTGTCCATCTAGAGGCATCGGACAACTTGCTGGAAGCGCTTCGCGGCGCTTCCATTGACGAAGAGCACCGCACTATCATGAGTGCGGTAGTCAAGAAGGTTCAGTCCGCTAAGAGCGGACTGACTGAAGCCTGTGCCAGCCTCCTAACTGGCTTTGAGGTAAGTAATCAAATTATAAGAAAATATTCCTGCATAGACAGTAGCCCCGATGCTCTGTTTGGCGTTCGCGAAGGAAGGCCGAATAGAGGACCAAATAATAATCGCAGGAGTCTAATCATAATATGTCTATGTGCATATGCAGGCTTCACTACTGGCCGCTGCCGCACGTACTGCGGAGGTCACCGCACTGAAGCGGGACCTTGAGCGGTCCAAGGAAGAGCTCGGCCTTACCAAGAGGCAGCTCGAAGAGAACAAAGGTAAGTGATACCCCGTCTGTATATTATAAAGGAAAATTTGGTTTTGGAATAATAGGATCGTCATGACGAGCGAAGTGGCGGCCCTGCAGAAGGCGCTATCCGAGGCCGAAGACAAAGCGGCCAAGGAGCGCATCGAGCGAGAAAAGCAAGTAGCCCGAGTAGGCGAGGTGCAGCAAGAGCTCCAGGCTCTCGCCAAAAAACACGAGTCCTTGGAGCGTGACTCTAAGACGCAAGGGTCCGAGCTTGCGAAGGCCCTCGAAAGCGCACAACACGCCAAGGCCGAAGCCCAAAAGGCCCTCCAGGAAATTGAGGCGGTTAAGAAGATAGCAGCGGGTAAGGCATTCATTATGCAAAGCAAGCATGTGAAGGAAACTTTCTTTTTACTTACCCGAGTTCGGAGCTCTCCAGGAGCGTTCGCAGATCTACCCCGCAGTGTGTCGGATGCCGCGGAGTTCTACCGGGCTGAGGAGGGGAGCTCGACGGAGAAGTTGTTCTGGTCTCAGTATACTGGGACCAAACACCCAATGCCCTTGAGCGACCAGCTGAAGCAACTGGTCGAGCTCCACAAGGCGGCCGAACAGGCCGTGAAGGGTCTTATAGTCCGGATGTGGCCTGGCGAGCCCCTGCCTGATAGCTACTTCGGTCTGGTGAGGCGGCTTGTGAATGCCTGCCCACGGGTTGAAGTCATAAAGTGGTCCATCTGCATCGAGGGTGCGTGCAGGGCTTTTGCTCGGGCAAAGGTGCACTGGGCGAAGCTGGACGCCGAAAAGTTGGTGAAGGAGGGGCCGCCGGAGGGCAAGGAGCATCGCCACCCCGAAAAGTATTATGAAAGTGTCCTGAAGGGTGCTCGCCTTGTGGCGGAGGAATGTGCTAAGGATGTAATATTTGAATAAATGTACTCATGTGATCCTGTAATGTGAAACGAGTTCACTTGCGCTATGCAACGCTTGTGGATTTAAAATATTACCTTCTGTGCGGCCGTTTATAAAATCTGAGAGTTGGCCAGTCGTCGGCTTCTGCCCCCATGTAACTAGTACTGAGGTGTTCGGGATAAACCTGAGCACTCTTTATCCCAATTTTGGGCCCTTCGAAGGAGGTGTTCAGCACAACGAACCAGGCAATCGGACTATAAGGCTTTATCACTCTCACTTAGCCATAGAAGTCTACAATTTTAAATTTTGGCGAAGCCCCTAGTATTCGGAAGGCCGAATTTGGAGCGCTATATACGCCTAAGTCGGGCTAGGCCGACTCCTCGCCCAAAGCGGAAAAAGTCTTTATGGACTTGAGACCTCTTGAACAGCGACCAGCTCTCGCCTTATCATGACAGTCAGTTTTCGGCTTTCTCTACTGAGGTGCTCGTCCGGAAGAACCGGGACACAATCGCAGTAGTTCTCCCAGCGCTACCTTAGCCGATATTGCGGAACGTAAGGTACCAAAACATGGGAGCCGGGCATACCCAACTATTGACCCAAGACATGATTCGAAGCTGATGCATATAGTGCTATAAGTTCGGGGTGCCGCACTGTCGAAAGTGTTCGGACTTCTCACGCCGTATTTATGGGGTATACTGAAGCCCCTGGCGTACTGGTCGTACCAGAATGCACGGGTGTAATTTGTCGTAAATAAGCAGACAAGGAAAAAAAGTGTAATGCAATAATAGACTAACGCTATGCATTGTTATTAAATAATACGTCGAAGCGTATGGATACAAGTAGTGCAATAAGCAAAAAATAGGACTATTTGACATGTCCTATCCAAGGGCAAGCTGCGTATGGGTATTTAAAACAGGTATTTCGATCGTTATCAGAGACCACCTGGGGATTCCCTTGTACGTCTTAGCTTCTTGCCTCCTTGGTATTCCCTTCCCGTAATGCGTCCAGCAATCAGACTGCCGAAAAGGGCTTCCAGAGAGTAAGGTCCTGAAAGAGAGAAAATTATAAAGGTATACAGCCCCTAGGGCGGTTGAGCCGCATTGTGGGGCGTGTCTTGGCCGTGCCCCCGCCTATGCCCATGGTATTTTTAGTGCGTAATTATGTACGCGCGGCATAGATTTCGTCGCTTGACTCGGACTAGGACGGAGGCCGAATTGCTAGGCGAGCTCTAAACGTGCTAGGCGATCCTGTTGCAGGTTACTCCGGACTCGCTTGAAGGTGTTCGGGGGCTTTGTCGCCGAATTGGCAGTTTTCCTTAAAAGGCTGCTTTGTGCTTCTGCTGCGAGGGCCGCAGTGTGCTCCTCCGTGCGGAGCGAGCGTTCTATGTTTCCATTGACTGTTATAACCCCACGAGGTCCTGGCATTTTGAGCTTGAGGTATGCATAATGCGGCACCGCATTGAATCTGGCAAATGCGGTTCGTCCGAGGAGTGCGTGATAGCCATTGCGGAACGAGACGATATCGAAGATTAACTCCTCGCTTCGGAAGTTGTCCGGAGATCCGAAGACCACTTCCAGTGTGATTGAGCCCGTGCAACGGGCCTCTACACCTGGGATGACACCTTTAAAAGTGGTTTTAGTGGGTTTGATCCTTGAGGGGTCTATACCCATTTTGCGCACTGTATCCTGATAAAGAAGGTTCAGGCTGCTGTCGCCGTCCATAAGGACTCGGGTGAGGTGAAATCCGTCAATGGTGGGGTCAAGGACCAATGCGGCAGAACCGCCATGACGGATACTAGTGGGGTGGTCCCTACGATCGAAAGTGATCGGACAAGAAGACCATGGGTTGAACTTTGGGGCGACTGGCTCCATCGCATAGACGTCCCTTAGTGCACGCTTCCGTTCCCTCTTGGGAATATGGGTTGCGTATGTCATGTTCACCGTTTTCACTTGGGGAGGAAATTTCTTCTGTCCTCCTGTGTTCGGTGGCCGGGACTCCTCCTCATCGTCGCTATGCAGCCCCTTTTCCTTGTTTTTGGTATTCAACTTGCCGGCCTGCTTGAACACCCGGCATTCTCTGTTGGTGTGATTGGTTGGCTTATCGGGGGTGCCGTGATTTTGACACGAGCGATCGAGTATGCGGTCCAAACTAGACGGGCCCGGGTTGCTTCTTTTGAACGGCCTCTTCCGCTGACCGGATTTAGAGCCACTGAATCCGGCATTGACTGCCGTGTCTTTGGCGTTGTCACCGTTGTTGCGGCGCTTGTGTCTGTTGCGACGTGGTCTGCCGTTACTATATTTGGCATCTGAATTGCCATGACTTCTTGATGTGTTGTTGCTGTGAGCCAGCCAGCTGTCCTCGCCCGTGCAAAAGCGGGTCATGAGCGTCGTGAGGGCTGCCATAGACTTCGACTTCTCCTGGCCGAGGTGCCGGGCGAGCCACTCGTCACGGATGTTATGCTTAAATGCCGCTAAGGCCTCTGCATCCGGACAGTCGGCAATTTGGTTTTTCTTAGTTAGGAACCTGGTCCAGAATTTCCTGGCCGATTCCCCTGGCTGCTGAGTTATATGGCTCAAGTCATCAGCATCCGGTGGTCGCACATAAGTGCCCTGGAAGTTGTCAAGGAATGCATCTTCCAAATCCTCCCAACTGCCAATGGAGTCTGCTGGCAAGCTATTCAACCAATGCCGAGCTGGTCCTTTGAGTTTTAGTGGGAGGTACTTGATGGCATGTAGATCATCACCGCGAGCCATGTGGATGCGTAGGAGGAAATCCTCGATCCATACCGCGGGATCTGTTGTACCATCATATGATTCAATGTTTACGGGTTTAAAGCCCTCTAGGAATTCGTGATCCATTACTTCATCAGTGAAGCATAGGGGGTGTGGGGCGCCTCTGTGCCGGGCTATATCACGACGCAGTTCATACAAGTCTTGTCTGCTGTATTCGGCCCGGCCGGATTTGCTTTTAGTATATCTGGCGTGACGGTCATCGTCCCGTGTTGGGGCGCGCCCCCGTGATCCGTAGATCGATCTTGCATGGTTTGCTTTGTTTTCCAATACGTCTCGCAGGTCCCACGTGTTGCCCCGGGCCTTGGTATTTTTGTTTGAATGGCGGTGGTGTGCGGGCTAGACTTCGGGCTGATATGCCTCTCTGTCTCGGCCACGAGGTGGCCGATCCGCCGCATCATACGCTGGTGATGTAGGTTTCAATGCTTCCTCCTCGAGTTGGGGTAGCAACCTGCGCTTTGGGTAACTCTTGGTTGGGCGCTCGAGTTCTTATTCCTCGGCCGCCAGGACTTCAGTCCATCTATCCGCTAGCAGATCTTGATCAGCTCGAAGCTGTTGTTGCTTTTTCTTCAGGCTGTTTTCTGTGGCTATAAGCCAGCGCTTGAAGCGCTCCTGCTCGACGGGATCCTCAGGCACGATAAATTCTTCGTCGCCGAGGCTCACCTCGTCTTCGGAGAGAGGCATGTAATTGTCGTCCTCTGATTCTCCGTCTGCTGCCTGTTCCGGAGTGCTAGCTTGTTCGTCCTCCCGCTCGAGGTCTGGCTAGAGGGGATTATTGTCGTCTTCGGCACTATCCGGAGCATTATTGTCTCTTGTGCCGGTATCGCTGCTTTTTCTATGGCGGGACTTAGAGCGGCGCCGCTGACGTCGGTGCTTGGATTGCTTCTTGGAGGGATTATCCTCCGTTGTCTTATCGCCATCCCCTTCTTTGGGGGTGTCCACCATGTATATGTCATACGATGAGGTGGCAGTCCAGCGCCCTGTGGGCGGTGGTTCTTGTTCGTCTCCTGCATCGTCGTCCATACCGTCGATGTCTTCGGAGCCGAAGTCGAGCATGTCGGTTAAATCGTCGACAGTGGATACTAAGTGGGTGGTGGGTGGGGAGCGAATTTCTTCGTCGTCCGCATCCCATTCTAGCCGGACATAGTTCGACCAAGGGTCTCCTGACACAGAGAGAGAGAGACCTTAACGAGTTTAGCACGTCTCCAAAGGGCGAGTGCTGAAAGATATCCGCGGAGGTAAACTCCATGATCAGTGCCCAATCGGATTCGATAGGCACGGACGCAGGCGGCTCGGAGCCCATGGCCGGGGACGAATCCAACGGTTCGGCAACACGGGTCTCGTAGGAGGTGAAGTCAGTATTCGACTCTATCGCCACTGAGTGTGCGGCCTCCGTGGCGGGGTCCATCCACCCGTCCTCAGATGGCGCAATTTGTTCCGGATTGAGGGTCGGAGTAGTTGCAGGTGTGATCTCCCGAACACTCTCCAACGGCAGGGCAAAGTCATGCTCTTCGTGATTGTGCGGCGCACCTGACATGGGCTCGAATCCGTCGAAGATCAAGTCTCCGCAGATGTTGGCAGTATAGTTCAAGTTTCCAAACCTGACCTGATGGCCAGGGGCGTAGCTCTCGATCTGCTCCAGATGGCCAAGCGAGTTGGCCCGCAGTATGAAGCCGCCAAATACGAAGATCTGTCCGGGGAGGAAAACCTCACCCTGAATCGCATCGTTGCCGATGATCGAAGGAGCCATCTAGCCTTACGGTGATGGCACAGTGGAACTCTCAATGAAAGCAGCAATGTCGGTGTCAAAACCGGCGGATCTCGGGTAGGGGGTCCCGAACTGTGCGTCTAAGGCGGATGGTAACAGGAGGCGGGGGACACGATGTTTACCCAGGTTCGGGCCTCTCAATGGAGGTAATACCCTACTTCCTGCTTGATTGATCTTGATGATATGAGTATTACAAGAGTTGATCTACCACGAGATTGTAGAGGCTAAACCCTAGAAGCTAGCCTATGGTATGATTGTTGTTGTCCTACGGACTAAACCCTCCGGTTTATATAGACACCGGAGGGGGCTAGGGTTACACAGAGTCGGTTACAAGGGAGGAGATCTACATATCCGTATTGCCAAGCTTGCTTTCCACGCCAAGGAGAGTCCCATCCGGACACGGGTAGAAGTCTTCAATCTTGTATCTTCATAGTCCAATAGTCCGGCCAAAGGATACAGTCCGGCTGTCCGAGGACCCCCTAATCCAGGACTCCCTCAATTACCATCAGCGCCTGTCTTCTTCTTCAAGATCCATTTATTCTCAATGGCTTGCCGATCATCGAGCAAGTCCACCAAAGTCCGTACTTTGTTCTCATACATGGATCCGATCTCGGATTTTCATGGCCTCTAACCATTTGTTGGAATCCGGGCCCACCATCGCTTCTCCATAGCTCGCAGGTTCATCGTTGTTGTTGCCCACAACATGACCTCTAAGACAGGGTTACTGTACCACTCAGGAGCTGTACGTACCCTTGTCGACCTACGAGGATCGATAGTAACTTGATCCAAAGCTTCATGATCATCATCATCATTAGATTCCTCTTCAACTGATGTAGGTGCCACAGAAACATCTTTTGTGCTGTGCTACTCTCTGGTTGAAGTAACGGTTCAACAACCTCATCAAATTCTATCTTCCTCCCACTCATTCTTTCAAGAGAAACTCTTTATCAAGAAAGGACCCATTCTTAGCGACAAACACTTTGCCTTCGGATCTGAGATAGAAGGTATACCCAATCTTATCTTTTGGGTTCCCTATGAAGATGTAATTGTCCTCTTTGGGTTCGAGCTTTTCCGGCTAAATCCTTTTGACATAAGCATCGCTGCCCCAAACCTTAAGAAATGATAACTTAGGTTTCTTGCCAAACCACAATTCATACGGTGTCATCTCCACAGACTTAGATAGTGCCCTATTTAAAGTGAATGTAGTTCTCTCTAATGCATAACCCCAAAACGATAGTGGCAAATCGGCAAGAGACATCATAGAACGCACCATATCCAATAAGGTACGATTACGATGTTCGGACACACCATTACGCTGTGGTGTTCCAGGTGGCATCAATTGTGAAACAATTCCACATTGTCTTGAGTGATTTCCAAACTCATAGCTCAGATATTCTCCCCCTCGATCAGATCGTAGGAATTTAATCTTCTTGTTATGATGATTCTCAACTTCACTCTGAAATTGCTTGAACTTTTCAAACGTTTCAGACTTATACTTCATTGAGTAAACATACCCATATCTACTCAAATCATCAGTGAAGGTGAGGAAATAACGATATCACCACGCGCGTCAACACTCATCGCACCACACACATCAGCATTTATGATTTCCAACAAGTCACTTGCCCGTTCGATTGTTTCGGAAAACGGGGTTTTAGTCATCTTACCCATGAGGCATGGTTCGCATATGTCAAGTGATTCAAAGTCAAGTGACTCCAAAAGTCCATCCACATGGAGTTTCTTCATACACTTTACACCAATAAGACCTAAGTGGTAGTGCCACAAGAAAGTGGTACTATCATTATTAACTTCGCATCTTTTGGCATCGATATTATGAACATGTGTATCACTACGATCGAGATTCAATAAATCATTCACATTGGGTGCATGACCATAGAAGGTATTATTCATGTAAACAGAATAACCATTATTCTTTGACTTAAATGAACAACCACGTTGCAATAAAACATGATCTTAATCATGTTCATGCTCAACGCAAACACCAAGTAACATTTATCTAGGTTTAACACTAATCCCGAAGGTAGAGGGAGCGTGTGATGGTGATCACATCAACCTTGGAAACACTTCCAACACACATCGTCACCTTACCCTTAGCTAGTCTTCGTTTATTCCGCAACTTTTGTTTCGAATTATCAATATTAGCAACTGAACCGGTATCTAATACCCAGGTGCTACTAGGAGTACTAGTAAGGTACACATCAATAACACATATATCAAATATACTTTTGTTGAAGTTGCCAGCCTTCTTATCTACCAAGTATTTGGGGCAGTTCCGCTACCAGTGACCGTTCCCCTTACAATAGAATCACTTAGTCTCGGGTTTAGGTTCAACCTTCGGTTTCTTCACTAGAGCGGCAATTGGTTTGCCATTCATGAAGTTTCCCTTCTGGCCCTTGCCCTTATTGAAACCAGTGGTCTTGTTAGCCATCAACACTTGATGCTCCTTCTTGATCTCTACCTCCGCAGCCTTAAGCACCACAGACAGCTCCGGGATCATCTCCATCCCTTGCATGTTATAGTTCGTCATGAAGCTCTAGTAGCTTGGTGATAGTGGCTGGAGAACTCTTTCAATCACTATCTTATCTAGAAGATCAACTCCCACTTGATTCAAGTGATTATAGCACCCAGACATTCTGAGCACATGCTCACTGGCTGAGCTATTCTCCTCCATCTTCTAGGCAAAGAACTTGTCAGAGGTCTCATACCTCTCAACACGGGCATGAGCCTGAAATACTAACTTCAACTCTTGGAACATCTCATATGTTCCATGGCGTTCAAAACGCCTTTGGAGCCCCGATTCTAAGCCGTAAAACATGGCGCACTAAACTATCAAGTAGTCATCACAACGTGTATGCCAAATGTTCACAACATCTATAGACGACACTAGAGGGGTTGGCACACCGAGCGGTGCATCAAGGACATAAGCCTTCCGTGTAGCAGTGAGGACAATCCTCAGACTACGGACCTAGTCTGCATAATTGCTTACAATATCTTTCAACATAGTCTTTCTCTAGGAACGTATTAAAACAGGGAGCTATAGCGAGCTATTGAACATAATTTGCAAAGACAATTTAGACTATGTTCATGATAAATGAGTTCAATTAATCATATTATTACCTAAGAACTCCCACTCAAATCAAGATCCCGCCGGTTGTCCGAGTGTAACACGATCCAAATTCACCAACCCAAGTCCGATCATCACGTGACATGAGGTGGGTTCGATGGTGAACATCTCCATGTTGATCATATCTACTATATGACTCATGTTCGACCTTTTGGTCTCTTGTGTTCTGAGGCCATGGCTGTACATGCTAGGCTCGTCAAGCTTAACCCAAGTGTTCCGCATGTGCAAAACTGGCTTGCACCCGTTGTATGTGAACATAGAGTCTATCACACCCGATCATCACGTGGTGCTTCGAAATGACAAACTTTCGCAAGAGTGCACACTTAGGGAGAACACAATTTTATCTTGAAATTTTAGTGAGGGATCTCCTTATAATGCTACCGCCGTCCTAAGCAAAATAAGATGCATAAAAGGATTAACATCACATGCAAATCATAAGTGACATGATATGGCCATCAACTTGTGCTTTTGATCTCCATCTCCAAAGCACCGGCATGACATCATGATCTCCATCCTTGTGTCGTCATCGGGGTTGTCACGCCAACCATGCTTCTACTACTATTGCTACCGCTTAGCGATAAAGTAAAGCATTACATAGCACTTAATGATTGACACGCAGGTCATACAATAATTAAAGACAACCGTATGGCTCCTGCCGGTTGCCGTATGCATTGACATGCAAGGCGATATAAACTATTACAAACATGATCATCTCATACATCAAATATACATCATCATGTCTTTGGCCCTATCATATCACAACATACCCTGCAAAAACAAGTTATACGTCCTCTAATTGTTGCTGCATGTTTTACGTGGCTGCTATATGGGTATCTAGCAAGAATGATTCTTACCTACGCAAAGCCACAATGGTGATATGCAAGTTGCTATTTAACCTTCTGCAAGGACCGCCTTTGTCGAATCCGATTCAACTAAGGTGGGAGAGACAGACACCCGCCAGCCATCTTTATGCAACAAAGTCACATGTCTGTCGATGGAACCGGACTCATGTACGTGGACATGTAAAGTTGGTCCGATCCGCTTTATCCCACAATACTGTTGAATCAAGAAAAGACCAATGAAGGAAGCAATATGAATATCAATGCCCACAAACTCCTTTCTGTTCTACTCATGATGTCATCTACGCATAGACCTAGCTCTGATACCACTATTGCGGAACGTTGCATGGGAAACAAAAAATTTCCTACGCTCACCAAGATCAATCTAGGAGATCACCATCTATGAGAGGAGAGATTGCATCTACATACCCTTGTAGATCGCTAAGCGGAAGCATTAAGAAACGCGGTTGATGTAGTCGAATGTCTTCGCGATCCAATCACGATCAGTCCTGCGAACTCCCGATCCAAGTGCCGAACGGACGACACCTCCGTGTTCAACACACGTACGGCTTGATGACACCTTCACCTCCTCGATCCAGTGAGCGATGATGAAGTAGTAGCTCGAGTCCTCCGGCAGCACGACGGCGTGGTGGCAGTAGTGGTGGCGGAATCTCAGCAGAGCTTCGCTAAGCACTACGGAGAGGAAGAGGGATGCGAGGGAGAGGAGAGGCAGCGCCATTGCATGGAGATGTGCTCTTCAGGTGTGACTGCCCTCTCTCTACCTCTCTATATATAGGGGAAGGAAGGAGGAGGTGGCGCCCCTAGGTTTTCCCCTAGGGGGGGCGGCGGCCAGGGCAGATGGGATCTCCCCTAGGGTGACTTGCCCCCAAGCCAGGAGGTGGGAAGCCCTAGGGGAACGCCCCCAACCCTCCTGGTTACGTGAGATGGGGTGAGGGGAGCGCCCAACCCCTTAGTGGGCTGGTTTGCCCCCTCCCCTTGGCCCATGGGGCCCCCAAACACTTGTCGGGCCCCCCAAAACCCCTTTCGGTGACGTTGGTCATCACCCGGTTCCCCCAGAACAATTCTGGACTCCAATACCCTTCGTCTAACCTCCGTACCATTCCGGAGTTCCTCGTCACTTCCGGGATCTCATCCGGGACTCCGAACAACCTTCGGTAACCACCATAATGACTCAACTATACTTATATCGTCACCAAACGTTAAGTGTGTAGACCCTACGGGTTCGAGAACTATGCAGACATGACCGAGACACCTCTATAGTCGATAACTAATAGCGGGACCTGGATGCCCATATTGGTTCTTACATATTCTACGAAGATCTTATCGGTCGAACCTCGATGTCAAGGATTCAGCTAATCCCGTATGCAGTTCCCTTTGTCTATCGGTATGTTACTTGCCCGAGATTTGATCGTCGGTATCTCCATACCTAGTTCAATCTTGTTACCGGCAAGTCTCTTTACTCGTTACATAATACAATATCCCGTGGCTAACTCATTAGTCACATTGCTTGCAAGCTCATTGTGATACTGTATTATCGAGTGGGCCCTGAGATACCTCTCCGTCATGCGGAGTGACAAATCCTAGTCTTGATCCATGCCAACTCAACAGACACCCTCGGAGATACCTGTAGAGCACCTTTATAGTCACCCAGTTACGTTGCGACGTTTGGTACACACATGGTACTCCTCCGGTGTCAGTGAGTTGCACGATCTCATGGTCATAGGAACATATACTTGACATGCAGAAAACGATAGCAATAAACTTGACACAATCATATGCTACGTTCATAGTTTGGGTCTTGTCCTTCACATCATTCTCCTAATGATGTGATCCGTCATCAAATGACAACTCATGTCTATGACTAGGAAACCATAGCCATCTTTGATCAACGAGCTAGTATGGTAGAGGTCACTAGGGACATGTTGTTGTCTATGTACCCACACATGTATTTGAGTTTCCAATCGATACAATTATAGCATGGATAATAAACAATCATCATGAACAGGGAAATATGATAGTAACCAATTTATTATTGCCTCAAGGGCTTATTTCCAATAACTTCACCATACTTAGGCCTAAGGGAAGGTATTGGGGAGTAATAAGTAGATGATTGGTTATGAGATGACATAAACTTAAACCCTAGTTTATGCATTATTCCGTAAGGGACTCATTGGGATCCATATGTTTCATGTTATGGTTAGATTTGACTTAATTCTTATTTTGTAGCTGCGGATGATTGCGAGAGGGGTTAATCATAAGAGGGTTGCCTGTTCAAGTAAGAATGACACCCTAGTACCGGTCCACCCACATATCAAATTATCAAAGTAGTGAACACGAATCAACTAAACATGATGAACGTGACTAGGCGAGAATTCCCATGTGTTCTCGAGAATGCTTTGCTTACTATAAGAGAATTTTCTGGCTTGTCCTTTGCTATAAAAAGGATTGGGCCATCTTGCTGCACCTTTGTTACTATTGCTACTTGTTAATTGTTATGTATTTCCTTGATACAAAACTATCTGGCACCGCTACTTTCAGTACTTGCAAATAATACCTTGCTGAAAACCACTTCTCATTTCCTTCTGCTCCTTGTTTGGTTCGACACTCTTACTTATCGAAAGGACTAGGATTGATCACCTATACTTGTGGGTTATCAAGACTCTTTTTTGGCGCCATTTCCGGGGAGTTAATTAAGCGCCTTTGGTAAGTGGTATTTGGTAGGAAAACATTTTTATTACATGCTAAAATTTATTATTACTTGTCATTATGGAAAGTAATCCTTTGAGGGGCTTGTTCGGGGTATCTTCACCTCGACCAGAAGAAATAAGAGTTTTTCCTCAACCTACTGAAAATATTTACTTTGAGATTCCTTCGGGTATTTTAGAGAAACCGCTAGCTAATCCTTATGTAGGAGATGGAACTATACATCTTGATATGCACCTAATCTATATCGATTAAGTTTGTGGATTGTTTAAGCTTGCAGATTTATCTGAGGATGGAGTTAAGAAAAAAATTATTCTCTTTGTATTTGGGGGGGAGGCATTATCTTGGTATAGACTATTGGGTGATATTGGAGCATGGGACTGGAACCGGTTGAAGCTGGAATTCCACAAAAAAAATTATCCCATGCATTTGGTTCATCGTGATCGGAATTATATATATAATTTTTGGCCTCGTGAAGGAGAAAGTATCGCTCAAGCTTGGGGAAGCTTAAATATATGATGCACATATGCCCCAATCATGATCTCTCAAGAGAAATGATTATACAAACCATTTATGCTCGGCTTTCTCATGATGATAAAACAATGCTTGACACTTCTTCTGTTGGGTTACTTGATGAAGAGAACTACTGAATTCAAATGGGATCTTATTGAAAGAATTAAATGTAACTCTGAATATTGGGAAATTTACAAAGTTAACACGTCAGGTATAAATCTTGAATATGAGTGTGTTAAATCTTTTATTGAAACATATGCTTTTCATAAGTTTAGCGCGAAATATGGACTTGAGTCTAAAATAGTAGCTTCTTTCTGTGAATCCTTTGGTGCTCATGTTGATCTCCCTAAGGAGAAGTGTTTTAAATTTCACCACCTATTGAAGAAATTCATGAGGAACCTGCTATAGCTAAAACTGAAACTATTTCTTATCTTGCTAATCCAGTTGTTCCTACCGCTTACATTGAGAAACCTCCTTTCCCTGTTAGGATTAAGAAACATGCTAAGGCTACAACTATGGTTCATATGAGTAATATTAGAACAACTAAACCCTTTGAACAAATTAAAGTGGAACCTAATGTTGCAATGACTAAAGACCTATTGGTTGACAATATTGATGGGCATGTTATTTAGTTTTGTTCTAAAGCTGCTAGAATTGCCAAACCTGTCAGAATGAACAAGATATGTTAGACAAGAACAAGCTTGTTGTTGGCATGCATGTTGTTTCTGTTAAGATTGGAGATCATTGCTATCATGGTTTATGTGATATGGGTGCTAGTATAAGTGCTATTCCGCTCTCTTTATATCAAGAAGTTATGAATGACATTGCTCCTGTTGAGATAGAAGATATTGATGTTACTATTAAGCTTGAAAACAAATATACTATTTCTCCACTTGTATCATTGTTAGAGACGTTGAAGTTTTGTGTGGTAAGATTAAATACCCTACTGATTTCTTAGTACTTGAATCACAACAAGATAACTTTTGTCCCATTATATTTGATAGACCCTTTCTTAGTACTGTTAATGCTGAAATTGATTGTGTTAAAGAAAAGGTTAGAGTTAAGTTTGGTGATGTATCTCATGAATTCAACTTATCCAAGTTTAGTAAGAAATCTCATGATAAAGAATTGCCTAGTAAAGATGAAATCATTGGTCTTGCTTCTATTGTTGTACCTCCTACTGATCCATTAGAATAATATTTGCTTGACCATGAAAATGATATTCACGTGAATGAAAGAAATGAAATAGATGAGATATTCTTTTAGCTTCCATGGGGCGCCCCAAATAGGAGGAATCCTACTTGGGTCCCTAGTCCAATTCGCCCCCCTTTCCTTATTAACAGAAGGGGGGAAAGGGAAGAGAGGGGGAGGAAGGAAAGGGGGGCCGAACCCCCTCCTCCTTCTCCTATTCGGCCTCCTTCCTTAGGGGGAGCGGCACCCCTTGTGGGCTGGTGTTCTCCCCTCCTATGGCCCATAAGGCCCATTATTCCCCCGGGGGGTTCCCGTGTCCGAATATCATCGTCCTATATATGAATCTTTACCACTCGACCATTTCAAGACTCCTCGTCATGTCCGTGATCTCTTCCGGAACTCCGAACAACATTCGGTCACCAAATCACATAACTCATATAATACAAAATTGACATCAAACATTAAGCGTGCGGACCCTACGGGTTCGAGAACTATGTGGACATGACCGAGACACCTCTCCGGTCAATAACCAATAGCGGAACTTGGATGCTCATATTGGCTCCTACATATTCTACGAAGATCTTTATTGGTTGAACCGTTATGACGACATATGTTATTCCCTTTGTCCATCGATATGTTACTTGCCCGAGATTTGATCGTCGGTATTCACATACCTAGTTCAATCTCATTACCGGCAAGTCTCTTTACTCGTTTCGTAATACATGACCTCATCACCAATTCCTTAGTCTTTTGCTTGCAAGCTTATGATGTGTATTACCGAGAGGGCCTAGAGATACCTCTCCGAAACTCGGAGTGACAAATCCTAATCTCTATCTATGCCAACTCAATAGACACCTTCGGAGATACCTGTAGAGCATCATTATAATCACCCAGTTACGTTGTGAAGTTTGGTAGCACACAAGGCATTCCTCCGGTATCCGGGAGTTGCATAATCTCATAGTCGAAGGAATATGTATTTGACATGAAGAAAGCAATAGCAATAAAACTGAACGATCATTATGCTAAGCTGACGGATGGGTCTTGTCCATCACATCATTCTCCTAATGATGTGATCCCGTTATCAAATGACAACTCATGTCCATGGTTAGTAAACCTTAACCTTGTTTGATCAACGAGCTAGTCAAGTAGAGGCTCACTAGGGACACAATGTTTGTCTATGTATTCACACATGTATTTAGGTTTCCGATCAATACAATTCTGGCATGAATGATAAAAATTTATCATGAATAAGGAAATATAAAATAAAAACTTTATTATTGCCTCTAGGGCATATTTCCTTTAGTCTCCCACTTGCACTAGAGTCAATAATCTAGTTCACATCGTCATGTGATTAACACCCATAGTTCACATCGCCATGTGACCAACACCCAAAGGTTTACTAGAGTCAATAATCTAGTTCACATCGCCATGTGATTAACACCTAAAGAGTACTAAGGTGTGATCATGTTTTGCTTGTGAGAGTAGTTTAGTCAACGGGTCTGCCACATTCAGATCCGTATGTATTTCGCAAATCTCTATGTTCACAATGCTCTGCATGGAGCTACACTACACTGATACATCGAGGTGCTATACAAATGGTTTTAAACCCCTTTTCACGACGGCGTTTGGAACCGTCACCTAGTGAGTGACTGCAATAGGGGGTCCTTCCCACACGACCCAGAAACCATCGGGGATATGCCCTCCTGGCACACACGCTCGGCAAAATGAGGTCGTGTGCGACCGGCGAGCGACCAAATACGGTTATACGTATAGTAGTGCTAAAAATATAATTATACAAGCGAAATCATTTCCGGTCGTAAGTACATCCCACATAGTCAGTCCCCGCTAAACGTTTCCGTTCGTATATACATCCCACACAGTCGCTCCAAGGAAAACGTTTGCGCAAGGTGGCCTAACGCAAACAGTTTTCAAGAGAATGTCGTGTGTGATTATTCATTGATGCAACACGGTTTATTCCTAGAAACTGTGTGCTTTGCCTGAGGTCATCGCCCACGGTGTTTTATCAATAACCGTTTGCAATAGGAAATCCCAATTAGTAGGCTAATTGCCCTATTATTAGTAATCCATTTATTAATCTAATTGACATTCATATTAAGCACATAATATATTTCATTTCCATATTAAGGAAGCAGGATTTCATTATTAAAATACATCAGAGTACAACATGATATAGCTTCAGCACTTAGCTACCCTATTACACAACTACACCAGCACCAAGTTTCACATGCAACATCTAGAACCTTTTGAAAATTAGTATCACAGACGGTACATAGACAGATGCATTTCATCTGGAAAAATTGTTGAAGCGGAAGGCGAATATTGAGCCTTCATTCATGTTGAAGGTCTTTGCAACTTTAGGCCAGTGCCTGCGTATGATTGACCGTCCATCCTTCGTCCTCTTAAGGAACACTTCAATATTGAACCGTGGGTGTTGTATGAAAACTTTCCTCGCCTCCTGACCATAGAGGTGGTTTGAGAGGTAATCATCAGTGAACTGCCTTTGAAAGGCCTGAAAACAAGGGTGTGCATAAATATCTTCTCTATATTGGAAATGGGGCAAAGGAATAAAAAAAGGCAAGGTATAATAGTTAGTACCATCTTGTAGTGAACTGATGTCTTCTTCATTGTGCAGACAAAGATTTTGTTTTTTTTGCCACTAATTTCTTTATCCTAACAATCTTTCTGAGTTTCTTGACTTGATTGATATTCATGGACAACTCATTTCCCCATATTTAAAAAGGGTCGAACAGTGGGTCAAAACCTGTGGCAGCAGGACCTACATGTGCAAGACCAAATTGTTAAAAACCTAAATATTAGAATGGTTCCTGTAATTGAACAATAATGTGCTATTAGACAACGGACCATGCACGTGCTAACCTCGATTGTAAACCTTAGTGCTTCCCATTGTTTCCCTGCAACACATATAAGGTAGTTAGTCATGAGGTTAAGTAAGGGTTCACATGCGATCAGTAAAATATGTTGATGAAAAATAAGCACATTGCAGATTCATCAGATTAATTCAAGCCACATGGAAAACCCATTTATCCAAACTAAGCACGATTAAGAACTAGGAATTATAGCACTTGTATATGTTTCTCATGTATTAAGTGCAGCCAAATTCGATTTATTCCTCACATGCACAACAATACAAAATTCTACCCAGGACAATTGGACATCGCATTGCAGAATTCAACCAAGCAGTTAACTAAACACCACAACAAATGAACCAAATGTTAACTGAGCACCACGTTGCACAATATAACATACTCCTAATAGAAGATCAGACAGTTAACCAAAGCAAGCATGCTTAAC
Source organism: Aegilops tauschii subsp. strangulata (assembly GCF_002575655.3). Lineage (NCBI taxonomy): Eukaryota > Viridiplantae > Streptophyta > Magnoliopsida > Poales > Poaceae > Aegilops > Aegilops tauschii. The sequence goes on along the minus strand of NC_053039.3, from coordinate 237,065,855 downwards.
AACTTGGAAATATAGCAATTGTATTTGTTTCTCATGTATTTAGTACAACCAAATTCGATTTATTTCTCACATGGTATACAATAACAGAATGCAGCCAGAACAATTGAACAACACATTGCAGAATTGAACCAAGCAGTTAACTAAACACCACAACAAATGAACCAAACATTAACCGAGCACCACATTGCACAATATAGCATACTCCTAATAGAAGATCAGAGAGTTAAACAAACCAAGCATGCTTAACAACTTGGAAATATAGCAACTGTATTTGTTTCTCATGTATTTAGTACAAGCAAATTCGATTAATTTCTCACATGGTATACAATAACAGAATGCACCCACAACAATTGAACATCGCATTGCAGAATTGAACCAAACAGATAACTAAACGCCACAACAAATGAACCAAACGTTAACTGAGCACCACATTGCACAATATAACATACTCCTAATAGAAGATCAGACAGTTAACCAAACCAAGCATGCTTGACAACTTGGAAAATTGCACCCTCAAGAATTGAACATCATATTTGCAGAATTGAACCAAACAGTTAACTGAACACCACATTGCACAACATATAGAACATATACACTATAGCAGAAGATTGCATGGTAAAAGTAGATAGCACAATTCACTAGAATTTATTAAGGAAAGGCAGTAGCTAGCAAACTGAACATGGGTCCTTATAGTGAGCTAATAAGACAAGCTACTCCTCATTGTCGGAGATATCGATGATGATTGGCTCCTTGGACATGGAAGAGGGCGAGGCCTCCGCATCGTGGGTGCCCTCGTCGTAGTGGTGAGTTGCCTGAGCCGCTCCGGGCAGCAACCTGCTGGCTCTCGAGATGAGGTAAGCACATGCACGCTGAGAAAACACATCGTAGTCTTTGTCGAAGGCACCGATGTTCGCCTCGAGAAAATGCCATGAACTATCGTTTAAAGCAGCCAAGCGCGTCCCGGCGTCGGCGCACGAGGCAGCGACGGTGGCCTCGACGGTGAGGTGCTCCTCCAAGATCTGGGGGTCGGCACGAATGGCAGCCATCGCGACCTCATCCGCGTGTGCGACCGTGATTTGCTTCTCCGCTGCCAAATGCTCCTTGAGATCCTGGCTATACTGCGTGCACCATGCCTTAGGGCGACGCTTATTTGGTGGAGGGGTCGGTGATTTGGGTGGAAGGTGTCATGCCGGCGGTTGGGGCATGTGGGATGTGGAAGGAGGAGGAGGATGGGGGTCGGGTGTGGATTACCTGCCTGGATAGGCGAGGCCGAGCAGTGTGAAGGAGGGTCGCCAGCGAGGAGGCGGCGCTGCAAGCAAGGAGAGAAGGTTTCAACTTGGAAAGGAAGGCGGAAACAGGGGAAATGTGGCTTTTGGTAAGGGGGAAGGGTCGAGGAGGTAGATATTTCCGCGGAAGCCAAAAATTTGGAATCGCTTCAGAGAAAAAACTGGCGCGCAAAGTGTCATCAGACACGGTCCCTTATTCAGAGCAGGCTGTGGACTGTAGCCGTCGCACCTTCTCGCGTAAGTCGTATGTGTACTATACTCTGACGGTGCTCCAAGATATTTTGTGCTGCATCTCACATGGTTGGTTATAATAAACTATGTGGGATATACTTGATTTTTCGTCTTGAATTGAATTACATAATGGGGTCACAGCGGCAATGGACGGTGTTTGAATTGCTAGTCCTTTTATCTATAGTGAACATGCAACTATATGTGTGTCGTAAAAAAAATTGGAATTATTCAGGGTTTGTTTGGAAATTTTATACATTAAATTGGTTTTCTAGCCATTTTAGGTGCACAATTCAAAATTAAAGCACATGCACATGCTCTGGTGCACCAACATGGGTTGTAAAATCATATATGTGTCCATGGGTTTATGCTTATGTCCCATGCAAGAAATGGGGATGAATTTCGAACACCACGGCACCGTGGCTCTCCGGCAAATGTTGAGGTACTTGCTTTTGTAATTCTAGTAAATCCAAAACTCGTCTGAAATTCATGAACCTTGGCATGCTATCATGGAATGGCATCAACATGCTGGGGTAAAAAATATTGTCCCATTTGGGGCAGGTTGTGGTAAGCTTTTCACAAACCAGAGCTTCTCACAAGAAAATATCATGGTTTCGTTAGGGAAACGTGTCACCTTTGTGGACAAAATGATATTCATCGCCTCTTCTTCCTTTCAATTTTTTTCTCGGTGTCAACATAGAACAACAGGAGTGTCATGTTAAATTTTGGATTTTTTCGAGGATCGTTTGGACATTTTTATATGTTAATTGAGTTTTCTAGGCATTTATGTGCATAATTCAAAATTGAACTACATGCACATGCTCCAGTTCATAAAAACGGGTTGCAAAATCAAATGTTTTTCCTTGGTTGCAAGATTAGGTCACATGCAAGAAATGAGAACGAATGTCAAACACCTTGACACGGTCGCTCGGCCGCTAACATTAAGATACATGGTTTTAAAATTCTAGTAAATCGAAAACTTGTTTGAAATTCATGAAACTTGACATGATATCATGGAACGGCAGCGACATGCTATGGAAAAAATATTGTCCCATTTGGGCCAGGTGTGGGTATAAGCTTCTCGCAAACCAGAGCTTCTCTCACAACAAGCCTGATGGTTTCGGTAGGGTACGTGCCACCTTGGGGGATGAAACGATATTTGTTGCCTCTTCTTACTTTAAAAATGTTTCTCATGTCAACATAGAACAACACGAGTGTTGTGTCAATTTTTGGGATTTTTCGGGGTTCGCTTGGACATTTTTATACATTAACTTAGTTTTCTATGCATTAATGTGGATAATTCAAATTTGAACTATAGGCACATGCTCTAATGCATATAAATTAGTTGAAAATTCAAATATGTGTCCTTGGTTGCATGCTTAGGTCCCATGCAAGAAATGGGAATGAATGTCAAACACCCTGCCACCATCACTCGTCCGCAAACTTTCAGATACCTAGTTTTTAAATTCTAGTAAATCCAAAGCTCGTCTGAAATTCATGAAACTTGGCATGCTATCATGGAGCGGCATCAACATGCCGTGGTAATTTTTTTGTCCCATTTGGGGCAGGTTTGGGGATATGCTTCTCACAGACCAGAGCTTCTCACAACAAGCCTGATGGTTTCGGTAAGGAACGTCCCACCTTTGGGGATGAAACGATATCCATTGTGTCTTATTGCTTTCAAAAAATTTCTCGTGTCAACATAGAACAACAGGAGTGTTGTGATAAATTATGGAATTTGTTGGGGTTGGTTTGGACATTTTTATGCATTAATTTATTTTTCAATGCATTTATGTGCATAATTCAAATTTGAACTACATGCACATGCTCTAATGCATATAAATTGGTTGAAAGTTCAAATCTGTGTCCTTGGTTGCATGCTTAGGTCCCATGCAAGAAATGGGAAAGAATGGCAAACACCCTGCCACCGTCACTCGGCCGCAAACATTGAGATACCTGGTTTTTAAATTCTAGTTAAACCAAAACTTGTCTGAAATTCATGAAACTTGGTATGCTATCATGGAGCGGCATCAACATGCCGTGGTAAAATTTTTGTCCCATTTGGGGCAGGTTTGGGTATAATTTTCTCACAAACTAGAGCTTTGGGGACGGTAGGGAACGTCCCACCTTTGGGGACGTAACGATATCCGCTGCCTCTTATTGCTTTCAAAAACTTAATAGTGTCAACATAGAACAACAGGAGTGTTGTGTTAAATTATGGAATTTTTCAGGGTTCGTTTGGACATTTTTATACATTAACTGGTTTTCTAGGCATTTTATGTGCATAATTCAAATTTGAACTACATGCACATGCTCCAGTGCATAGAAATTGGTTGGAAAATCAAATTTGTGTCCTTGGGTGCATTCTTAGGTCCCATGCAAGAAATGGGAATGAATTTCGAACACCATGGCACCGTTGATTGCCGGCAAACGTTGAGATACTTTGTTTTTAAATTCTAGTAAATCCAAAACTCTTCTGAAATTCATGAAACTTGGCATGCTATCATGGAATGGCACCCGACATGCTGTGGTATTTTTCGTGTCCATTTTGAGAGAAGGCGAACTCGAATAACAACCAACAAAGGCATTTTGAAAAAAGAGCTGCCACTTTAATATCTCAAACATTGTATAATTCAAACTGTGTGCGTTCTGTTGACCATTCACGTGACGCCACATGTCTTGGTTTTAATGGCTATAGGAGGTGCCATGCGGACAACTGCTTGACTGAACGGGAGGCGTGCGAACGCAGGCTCACCGGGAAGCGTGCAAGCTGTTCAACGCAGGATCTTTGCATCTCTTCAACGCAAACGGTTCAGATTACGGTATGCAAATTAAAGCCAGACTTTGGCGCTAAGCCAAGAGACACTGCGATTTGTCAAAATATGCAGCTAAAAATCACTAGCACTATCTAATTTTTGCAACTAAAATTCAGTAATTAAGCATAGATTTCATTCATAGATTAAGCAGTCGTTCTCACCGGGAAGTGAGACAGCCTTGGACCGCCGCCCGCCTTGCTCCCACTGGTCTGTATTAATGGCACAGCCGAGCAGCCGCACCCCTCCATCCTCGCCACACACACAATCCTCTATCTCTGCCCGCATCCTCGACGTCGCTCTCAATCCTCAAAACCGTCAGTATATGAGGATTCCGCCGAAGCGCCCCATCGGAGGGAGTGGCGACGCGGAGGCTGCTAAAGCACCGGAGCACGGCGTGAATATGGAGACAGAGGTTTCCGTCGCTGCCGACGAGGTGGAGAACGAGGCTGCCAACAAGGAGAGGCGGGTCAAGAAAGAACCACAAGCGACTCCAGCAGGCCTAGACTTCATCAACAACCTCTCCAATGATATGTTGAGAGTCATCATATCCCTCCTCCCAGTCAAATATCGGGCGAGGACAGCCGCCCTTTCCCGGCGGTGGCGCCCCCTATGGCTCCTCACCCCTGTCAACCTCCTCGACGCCCACGAGCTCTGCCATGGCTATCGCAAAAGCTTGGATGCGTTCTCCCAGATCCTCGGCAGTCACCATGGGCCGATCAAAGGCCTTATCACGGGCAAGTTCCGTTCCAATGGCAAGGACCGAGCCAATCTTGACGAGTGGTTCCGATCCCCCGCCATAGATCAACTCGACAAGCTCAGTTTTAATGATGGGCATATGCGCTTGCTGCCAACGTCCACGCTCCGCTTCGCGCCCATGCTGCGCCTCGCCAAGTTCATGAACTGCCATTTCCCCCCCTTAATGACGCGCCCGCTCTTTTTCTACCACAACTGAAGCACCTCGAGCTCGTCGTCGTCTGCATCCCAAAGGATGAAATGGAGCGCCTGCTCCACGGCTGTACTGCACTCGAGTTCCTTTGTCTTTAGGCGAAGAATTGGTCAAGTTCCTTGCACATCACCTCCAGGACTCTCCGGATTATTTATGTGTGTTGCTGGTGCTGCAACGAGAGATCACAAAAGGTGGACCACAATATGGTCACTGAGGACACACCTTCACTTGAGAGATTACTTGTAGTTGATCAACAAGGTCCAACAAGAATCAATGTCATTTCTACGCCGAAATTGACACTGGTGGGCTACTCGTCTGCCAAATACTACTACTTTTAGGTACAACAGTCGCCTTATACCTCTCCTTCTTGATATCAACATTATTTCTACTTTTGAAGATGTATTTTCGTCTGTCATCCAGCAAAGCTTCACCCAGATTCTGGGCACAATGAAGGTCTTGGCACTAGAATCTGTGGGCCCCAACCTGGACCAAGTTGTCAGTTGCCTAAGACGCTTTCCGTGCGTGAAGAAGCTGTATATCGAGGTGATGTTCCTTTCCTGTTAAATTTTAACCATAAGGGAGTTAATTTTTTGCACCTTTTCCCAAGTTTACAATGACAATGTACTACGATTTCTGAAGGAATTTTGGAGGATGTCAGGACATACACCCCCCACCCTATATTGGTTGCTTGATTCATATGGTTACAATCCGTAAGCATTTCTCCTTTGGATTCATCTATACAAGTTTTCTTAGGGAATTTTTCATCCAATCCAACCTCTTGTGAAGAAGGATACATGTTTCTAGATTGTAATCAAATGCCCATGTTAATCATGTCAGATCGAAGATGGCACGTTGGTGCATTTTACAAATCATGCAAACCAAATGGGCGTGTAGTAGTGTTCAAAACTGCATGTAGGCACTAACACGTTCTCTTCTTTTGCAGATAATAATAGGCCCAGAGGTGGATAATGTTTATAACAACAATCACATTGAATGAATGGAACTGCATCTCTTAAATATTACTTTGAACTCCTACTGAGGGACCTTACCGGAGATTACACTCGCTAGGTTCTTTCTTGCCAGAGCAAAGGTGCTGAGGGTACTGAGGTTGAACACGCATTTAATTAGGAAAGGTGAATGGTATGTTGATCAGAGCCGGCAGGTACTGCAGAATGGAAGAGGCTCCAAAAAAGCTAAACTTCATATTGGAAGAGCATATGGCAAAGCAATTGGAAGTCATTGTGTCAAACCCATACATGACTTGTCAGCGGCTGATCCCTTTTCAAAAATGACGATGTTTGCAATGTTTGAATTTGGGCGTTATAATCTTTGAATTTGAACCTTGCAATATTTATGGTATTTGTTATATAACGTAATTGGATGTTTTGTCTAATCAATACACGGGCATCCGATGCAATGTTTGAATTTGGGCGCGCTCTGCCAGCTGTTGGGCGTGCGCACGATCACGTCGGGTGCCCCATATGCATCCGGTTGCGCCACGCGTGTTGCCAAGCGATGCAGTTACATGTGGCCGTTTCTGTTCTCTTGTCTCAACACAAATAGTTCATCCGAGTGAACCGCATGCCGTATATCGCACACACCTTGATCTGGCTGACCGTTTCTTTTGTGTTGCCTAATCACAAACAGTTCATCTGAGTGAACCGTATGATGTACATCGCACACACCTTCATCTGGGTGCCCATTTCTTTTGTTCCTCCTCATCGCAAACAGTTAATTGAACTGAACCGTATGCCCAACATCGCACACGCAACTAAAATCTCAACCGTGTTTGATGCATCTGTCATCGCAAACGTTTTGCACCTTTTTTGACGGTCTTTTAACACCACCATTTGCAATTATTGCATCGCACACAGTTTCGTCGAAGGGTCTCTGATCATAGTGTCGCGTTAGCAGCATCCTGCAGTAGTGCTAGCTAATTGCTCCCACTTTCAATACGTACCCAGATTGAGACTCAGATTCATCTAGATCATTGTTAAAGCTTGCATCGACGTAACCCTTTACGACGAACTCTTTATCACCTCCATAATCGAGAAACATTTCCTTAGTCCTCTTAGGTAACTAAGGATAATTTTGATCGCCGTCCAGTGATCCACTCCTGGATCACTATCGTACCCCCTTGCCAAACTCATGGCAAGGTACACAATAGGTCTGGTACACAGCATGGCATACTTTATAGAAACTATGGTTGAGGCATAGGGAATGACTTTCATTCTCTCTCTATCTTCTGTCGTGGTAGGGTTTTGAGTCTTACTCAACTTCATACCTTACAATACAGGCTAGAAATCCTTCTTTGAATAATCTATTCTGAACTCCTTCAAAATCTTGTCAAGGTATGTACTCATTGAAAATCTTATCAAGCGTCTTGATCTATCTCTATAGATCTTGATGCCCAATATGTAAGCAGCTTCACCGAGGTCTTTCATTGAAATATTCTTATTCGAGTATCCTTTATGCTATCCAGAAATTCTATATCATTTCCAATCAGCAATATGTCATCCACATATAATATCAGAAATGCTACAGAGCTCCCACTCACATTATTGTAAATACAGGCTTCACCGTAAGTCTATATAAAACCATATGCTTTGATTGCCTCATCAAAGCGTATATTCCAACTCCGAGATGCTTGCACCAGTCCATAGATGGATCACTGGAGCTTGCACACTTTGTTAGCACCTTTAAGATCGACAAAACCTTCTGGTTGCATCATATACAACTCTTCTTTAATATCCATTAAGGAATGCAGTTTTTGACATCCATTTGCCAGATTTCATAATCATAAAATGTGGCAATTGCTAACATGATTCGGACAGACTTAAGCATCGCTACGAGTGAGAAAGTCTCATCGTAGTCAACTCCTTGAACTTTGTCGAAAACCTTTTGCGACAAGTCGAGCTTTGTAGATAGTGATATTACTATCAGCATCAGTCTTCTTCTTGAAGATCCATTTATTCTCAATGGCTTGTCGATCATTGGGCAGTCCACCAAAGTCCACACTTTGTTCTCATACATGGATCCTATCTCAGATTTCATGGCCTCAAGCCATTTATCGGAATCTGGTCATAATAGCTTCTTCATAGTTTGTAGGTTCGTCATGGTCTAATAACATGACTTCTAGAACAGGATTACCATACCACTCTGGTGGGGAATGTGCTCTGGTTGACCTACGAGGTTCGGTAGTAACTTGATCTGAAGTTTCATGATCATTTTCATTAGCTTCCTCTCTAGTTGGTGTAGGCATCACGGGAACGATTTTTTGTGATGAGCTACTTTCCAATTCGAGAGAAGGTACAATTACCTCATCAAGTTCTACTTTCCTCCCACTCACTTCTTTCGAGGGAAACTCCGTCTCTAGAAAGGTTCCATTCTCGGCAACAAAGATCTTGCTTTCGGATCTGTGGTAGAAGGTGTACCCAATTCTTTCCTTAGGGTATCCTATGAATATGCACTTCTCTGATTTGGGTTCGAGCTTATCAGATTGAAGCCTTTTGACGTAAGTTTCGCAACCCCAAACTTTAAGAAACGACAGCTTAGGCTTTTTGCCAAACCACAGTTCATACGGTGTCGTCTCAACGGATTTAGACGGTGCCCTATTTAACGTGAATGCAGCTGCCTCTAATGCATAACCCCAAAACAATAGTGGTAAATCGGTAAGAGACATCATAGATCGCACCATATCTAATAAAGTACGGTTATGACGTTCGGACACACCATTACGCTGTGCTGTTCCAGGTGGCATGAGTTGTGAAACTATTCCACATTTTTAAATGAAGGCCAAACTCGTAACTCAAATATTCGCGTCTGCAATCAGATCGTAGAAACTTTATTTTCTTGTTTACGATGATTCTCCACTTCACTCTGAAATTCTTTGAACTTTTCAAATGTTTCAGACTTGTGTTTCATTAAGTAGATATACCCATATCTGCTCAAATCATCTGTTAAGGTCAGAAAATAACGATACCTGCCGCGAGCCTCAACACTCATCGAACCGCATACATCGGTATGTATTATTTCCAATAAGTCATTATTAGCTCACTCCATTATTCCGGAGAACGGAGTTTTAGTCATCTTGCCCATGAGGCATGGTTTGCAAGTATCAAATGATTCATAATCAAGTGATTCCAAAAGCCCATCTGCATGGAGTTTCTTCATGCTCTTTACACCAATATGACCTAAACGGCAATGCCACAAATATTTTGCACTATCATTATCAACTTTGCATCTTTTGGCATCAATGTTACGAATATGTGTATCACTACGATCGAGATTCAATAAACCATTTACATTGGGTTTATGACCATAGAAGGTTTTATTCATGTAAATAGAACAACAATTATTCTCTGACTTAAATGAATAACTGTATCGCAATAAACATGATCCAATCATATTCATGCTCAACGCAAACACCAAATAACATTTATTTAGGTCCAACACTAATCCCGAAGGTAGAGAGTGTGCGATGGTGATCGTATCAACCTTGGAATTACCTCCAACACACATCGTCACCTCGTCCTTAACTAGTCTCTGTTCATTTTACAATTCCTGTTTCGAGTTACTAATCTTAGCAAATGAACCGGTATCAAATACCCTGGGTTACTATGAACAGTAGTAAAGTACACATCAATAACATGTATACCAAATATACCTTTGTTCACTTTGTCGTCCTTCATATCCGGCAAGTATTTGGGGTAGTTCCGCTTCCAGTGACCATTCCCTTTGCAGTAGAAGCACTCAGTTTCAGGCTTAGGTCTAGCTTTGGGCTTCTTCATGGGAGTGGCAACTTGCTTGCCATTCTTCCCGAAGTTCCCTTTCTTTCCCTTTTCCCTTTTTCTTGAAACTAGTGGTCTTGTTAACCATCAACATTTGATGCTCTTTCTTGATTTCTACCTTCGCCGATTTCAGCATCGCAAAGAGCTCGGGAATCGTTTTCGTCATCCCTTGCATTTTATAGTTCATCACGAAGTTCTAGCAGCTTGGTGATAGTGACTAGAGAACTCTGTCAATCACTATCCACTACAAAAAAGAGACATCCGTGACATTTCGGGCCGAACGAAACTTTTTCTGTCATGCTTATGACACTTCTATGACGATAATTGTGACAAAACCCGGTATCATCATAGATGTGGTGGGCTCCTACTTCTATGACAAAAAATCATGATAGAAAATGGGCTTTTCTTCCTGCGCGGGCCGGAGACGATGTTTCATGACATTCTTTGGGCCGTCCATGACGGAAAAACCGTGGTAGAAGCAAGGGCGAGGAAAATATCGGGGGAGTTCCCGGTTACGGTGGGTGGTCGGGAGCCGAGCGATGCCCGTTTCTCTCGTACGTACGCGCGTGTGTGCGAGGCGTTGGGCTCTAACTAAACGCGAGTGATTGCACTAGCTACGTTACTGAACCCGAGCGATCGATCCCTTGCTGTTAACTGAACCCGAGTGATTCCTTCGCTACTGCTGCTAACTGAAGCCGACCGAACCCTGCTGCCTCCTTCCCTGGATGAACAGTGGAGCATTGTTGGGGGGGTTTGGATGAACAGTTCCTGGTGGGGGGTTGGATGAACAGGACCCCGTGGTAGTAGAGGCCGTTGCCGCTGGATGAACAGGACCCCGATCGATCGAGCCGGTTGGGGTGGGATGAACAGGACCCCGTCGAGGGCTGGATGAGCAGGACCCCGTGGAGGGCTGGTTGAACAGTAGCCAGTGGAGGGCTAGATGAACAGTAGCCCGTGGAGGGGTGGTTGAACAGGACCCCGTGGAGAGCGCTGGTTGAACAGTAGCCGGTGGAGGAGCGCGCGGTGGAGGCTGGATGAACAGGAGCCCGTGGATGAACAGTCGCAGGTGGAGGCTGGAGGAGGTCGACGGTGGATGAACAGTAGCCCGTGGAGGCTAGAGGAGGGGTGGAGATGAACAGTATCCCGTGGAGTCCTGTTTTGCGGTACGCCACACCCCTCCCGATTAACAGGACCCCCGTTTCGACCGTAGCGCTCCAACACAAGTCTGTTTCCTTCGTTTTGCGGTACGCCACACCCCTCCCGATCAACAGGACCCCGTTTCGACCGTAGGAGGTCCAAGAAAAGTCTGTTTCCTCTGTTTTGCGGTACGCCAGACCCCTCCCAATGAACAGGATCCTGTGTCGACCGTGGCCGGTCGAACACAAGGCCGTTTCCTCCGTCCTGCGGTACGCCAGGCCTCGTTTCCATCGATTGTTCTATCCAAGCCAGTTGCTCCCAATGAACAGCCGTGTTCCGTTGCCTCCCGATGAACACGACGCATTCCGTTGCCTCCCCATGAACATGTCGACGATGCAGTTTCTCCGTTCCAACCCAGCCATGTACACGAGCCCTGGCCGTACGTATGCACGAGTAGGCGTTCGAGACCCCATCCGTATGTACGTACGTGGCCGTATTTTTTGGCATGTGGTTGTATGTACGTGTACACGGTTTAGACGGGACAGCTTGAACTGCTACGTGGGGGGCTATACTATGACATGTGCCGCTACTTACTCGGCCACGGTTCATCGTTGCAAAGCGACCGATCGAACAGTATGTACGTACACGTTCCCACAAGACAGACAACGCTACGTACGCTTTGACCGAGTGGGTCCCAGCTGTCAGGGAGGATAAGGACGCACTTCCTTGCATGCGAAGATATAGCTGTTGGGTCCCAGCTGTCAGGGGGGATATTTTTTTTGCCCGTAATAAGGACGCACTTCCTTGCGTGCGAAGATGTAGCTGGTGGGTCCCAGCAGTCAGGGGAGAAAACATTATTTTTTAGGGTAAAAAGGATGTAGTTGCATGCATGCGTCCATGGGCGTGGTGCGTCCCCACTGTCAGCCTCTCACATACAGTCATCTTCCGATGACTCTTGTTTGTTGACCACGTTGACCACACCGTGCCGAACGCACCAAGGCCGGTGGACGACGGCGAGGCCCCAGACTGGAATGACCCGGAGATGGGGAAGACGCAACAGTGGAGTCGCAGATGGAGAGGAGTGGGAAACTTGACTGGTTCGGGTGCGCGGCAGCACTGGCGCCCACGGGAGACAGGAGCAAGAACAGAGGTTGAAGAAGGAGCACGGCTGTTGGATTAACATCCAACGGTCTAGCTGCTAGAATCATTTGTTGATTAAGTTGACAAAGCCCTGCGTACACGTCCGCTTAGTAGGCCCACAAGTCAGCCACCAAATCTGACGGGTCCCAGCTGTCAATGGGAGGAATTGTTTTTTTCGCATAATAAGGAGGCACTTCCTTCCGTGCGAAGATACAGCTGGTGGATCCTAGCTGTCAGGGGGAGGAATTTTTTCCAGCTTAATAAGGAGGAACTTTCCTTGCGTGCGACCATGGACCTCGTGGGTCCCAGCCGTCAGGATCTCCACGTACAGTCCTCTTCCGATGACTCTCGTTTGTTGACCATGCCGCGCCGAGCGCAGCGAGGCGGTGGACGACGGCGATGCCCCGGACGGGAACGACCCAGAGATGGGAAGACGCGGCAGTGGAGTCGCAGATTGAGAGGAGTACAAGGGTTATAACTAGTTCTGGTGCGGCGTGTGGCTGCAGTCGGTGGAGAATAACAGGAGGTGTGGAGGGGTGGAGGGATAGCCTAGCCAGCGGTGGGGTAGGCTTTGCAGCGATGCGTGCTAAGCAGAGACGCTAGCCGCCGGAGGCCGGACCAGGCGATCCCGGCGACGCTGGAGGAAGAAGACGAGAGATTGAAGGTGCATGCCGGCCATTGGATATAAATCCAATGGTTGTGGATGTCATAATAATTTGTTGACCAAGTTGACAACGCCCTCCGTAGGCTTTGACCTATTGGCCCACATGTCAGCCTGCAAAAATGTGGCATATATTTAACCCATGTTTTCTAGAATGTACAGTCCATTTGCTGGGTTGGGTGAACAAATAATTTCGCATCAATGCGCCCCATTCAATATTTTCTAAGAAATGCCAGCCCATTTGCACTTTCTTGAAATACACGAATTAGTTGGGCTCGTTCTATATATAATGTTAGGTTAGAAGGAGCAATTAATATCAAAAAATAAACTGGGGCGACACATTTTTTATATATAAAATTAACAAATTAGCGAGTTATTGCTCAAAATAAAAATGAGCGCATTATTATTACATTGGTCCTTAACATCTTTGCAAGCTTTTGTATGCAATCACCAGGATTTTCCTACCTGTGAGTCAAAAAAAACTAGGATTTTCCTTGCCAACTTCTGTTAAACATTTACTTTTATAAGTTAATAACACGTGGGATGTTTTTATAATGTATATATAAGTCTCTATAAAATATACGATAATAGTAATAATATAAATATATATAATGTGGTTAGAAGGGAAAACATAAATTGGACATAGCATTATTATTCATATATATATAGATAAATAGAACAGGGATCTGCGTTTTATTAAAAAAATACATTGGGCTGGCGATCTTTAAGAAAAAGTAAAACCTACGCTAGGAGGCCCATAGGCTGGTATGGACCTCAAAAAATAAGTTGAAACCACTGTTTCTGTATGTCGTGGGCTACGCCTACCTAGGCCTAGCTGATACTTGTTCGCCCTCTGGGAAAAAATGATACCAGCTAGATCCCTGAGCGAACTAGATTAAAGAGGGGGCCGGCGGCGCGACTGAAGAAGAAGCACGTCAGACGCGATTTTTTTCTTCAGTGGATGGCTCTCGATGGCGTTTTTTTACTTGCCTCTGCACCATACAACTTGTATTTTTAGCCTCCCAGTCCGTGGTGGACCAACAACCCATTTGCTGGGCGGGCCAACCTACAGAAACTAGGACTCGATTTTTCATGAAGCCCCAAAAACAACGCAGTACTATGCTTGTTTTGAGGCCGAAAACATTACGGCAGAGGTTGAGCGGGGGAGGGGGAAAGATAGAGGAAAATATTAAAAAGAGCTGATGCGCCGTTGCTACCCTAAAAAAGCAGGTGCAATTCTTCTTGGGAAGAAGGTGTGCTGTTGACACCCACATGTCACAAATCCCACAGTAGACATACTAACAAGTTCACACACAAGTACAATAGAACAGGTAAACATTCGTATCAAACTCAGGTTCACAGGACACGTTCATATTCATAGCCAACATTCACAATCAACAACTCAAAAGATTCATATATACACAAGGTCAGCATGTCTATGCATCCAAATGATTGATAGATCACATGACAATATTCATAGATAATTCACAAAAAGATTCAGATATACACATGTTCGGTATGTTTATGCAACCAAATGATTGAGATCACAGCCAATATCATCCATGGACGAACTTTAATTACCTAGGGTACAGACTGGTAAATGGTGTTCAGTCGGAGGTACTTCTTGCTAAAATTAATGCTTGCACGAGTAAACTTTCGAGTACATAAGAGGCAGCGCAGACAATCTGAACTTTGCTTGTAGGTTTATCCTCAAATTCTGGCCTCGTGCCGAGGGAGGTTTGAGCAACTTGGCCACTACTTTCATCCAACTAGTTTACTGGCTCATCTTGGTCCTGTAGCTCGCCAAAATTCTACATTGCAGACAAGAAAGGAGGCGGTTGAGAAAATGAACCACCCAAATTTTTTGTGCAGTTCAACTGAAATGGAGCATCCCTGGCGTGCAGACTGATTAAGTGCCAGACGAATATATGCGTCAACCAACTTGTTTGTAATATTTAGACTCCATGCCATACAGTTCGCTACCATATGTGCCACCACCAATGAGCTTAGAATAAAGCGATTTAACTAAAAAGCGCACAGAAGCAGTGTGCGTCCAAATCACCGAGTCCAAATTCACCGAGAGCGGGGGGGGGGAGAAGGTAGTAAGACGTTGCCAATCTTCAAACTCTTCAGGAGACAAGGACCGGCGAAAGGCCAGGTTCCACCCATGGGTAGCCAGCTCCGCAATAGATATATCCGGGTCAGGGCAGTAAGAGAATAAGGTGGGGAAGGTCACGGATTTCTTCTGATTTTTGGGATGCTGATAGTAGGATATCCTCTGGTGAAAATGCGGAATTAATGGTTCCCTTATCTGATGAGGAAATTTGGAAGGTGATTAGCTCGGCCAACACGAACGCTGCCTCGGGGCCAGATGGTTTCTCTATTCCCTTCTTTAAAAAATTCTGGCCGCAGTTGCGGGAGCTCGTCTATAGATCATCCAAGGTTTCTGCCTAGGGACGGTGGACATCTCTCGTCTTAACTATGCTGTCATTACTCTCATTCCTAAAGTCAAAGGAGCTGATTTGATGACGCAGTTTCGACCTATTTCTTTCATTAACAATTTCGCTAAGTTCCCTGCGAAAGGGTTCGCCACGTGCCTTTCCCCCATTGCTCATCGTACCATCAGCCCCTTTCAATCCGCCTTTATTAAAGGCCGATTCATCTTGGATGGGATCCTTTGCTTGCATGAAATAGTGCACAACCTCAAAATTTGTAAGTCGAAAGTCATGATTCTAAAGCTTGATTTTGAGAAGGCGTACGACTCGGTGAGCTGGCCTTTTCGAGAAGGGTTCTTCTGGCTAAAGGGTTTGAGGGGCCCTTTGTCCATAGAATCATGCAGATGGTCTTGGGAGGCCACACTGCCATTTCTGTGAACGGCCAGGTTAGTAAGTATTTTTGCCAATGGTAGGGGCCTAAGGCAAGGCGATCCTGCTTCTCCCATCTTGTTTAATTTTGTGGCGGACGCCCTATCTTGTATCCTCTCCGGAGCAGCTAACCATGGGCATATATCTCCGGTCATTTCTCATCTTATCCCTGAAGGGATTACCCACCTTCAGTATGCGGACGACACAATTATTATGGTCGATTTGAATGATTATTGCCTCGCTAATCTCAAATTCATCCTCCTCTGCTTCGAAGCTATGTCGGGCCTTCAGATAAATTTTGCGAAGAGTGAGGTTATTTTCACTGGTGTGCGTGACAATGAAGCCCTGCGGGTGGCTCATCTTCTTAATTGTAAGCTAGGGTCCTTTCCTTTCAAGTATTTGGGCCTCCCCATATCCCCGGATGTGCTTCATGCGAAGGATTTTGCCCCGGTGGTAACCAAGGTGGGCAACAGGTTCCTACCCTGGCGTGGGAGATACAATACCAACGCGGGTAAAGTGGCATTGATCAATGCATGTCAGACCTCTCTTCCCATGTTCTTGATGGGCTTTTATCTACTCTCGGGAGGTACCCATGTTGGCTTTGATAAGCACCGTGGGGCTTTTTATTGGAACGCTGCTGATAATCATTGCAAATCATTTCGTTAAATGGAAGCTGATGTGCAGACCCAAAAACCTTGGAGGGTTGGGTATTATTAACACTGCCATCATGAACCATGTCTTATGATTAAATGGCGGTGGAAAATCATGAGTGGTGGGGATCAACCCTTATGGTTTTCTATACTTAAGGCCAAATATTTTCCTCTCTCTAGCCCGATGTTTGCTAACTCATGTGGTGGTTCTCAGTTTTGGAAGGCCTTGGTGAAAGTAAGGCCTCTTTTCCAGGCGCACGTTAAGTTTGTAGTGGGGGATGGCTCCTCCATTAGATTTTGGCTGGATTGGTGGTGTGGAGATTCACCGCTCTCCGTGACCTTCCCCACCTTATTCTCTTACTGCCCTGACCCGGATATCTCTATTGCAGAGCTGGCTGCCCATGGGTGGAACCTGGCCTTTCGCCGGTCCTTGTCGCCTGAAGAGTTTGAAGATTGGCAACGTCTTATTGCCTTCTTCCCCACGCTCTCGGCGAATTTGGACTCGGTGATTTGGCCGCACACTGCTTCTGGGCGCTTTTCAATAAAATCGCTTTATTCTAAGCTTATTGGTGGCACTCCTACTAACCGTTTCTCTCAGATCTGGAAAGCCCGGATCCCTCCTAAGGTTAAGATTTTCTTATGGCAAGCTTTCAGGGGCCGACTGCCTTCGGCTGGCCATATCCATAAGAGGAATGGTCCGGGCTCACAGTTCTGTGCTTTTTGTGGTGACTTGGAGGATACGGCTAGTATCTTCTTCCACTGTGTCTTGGCTAAGCTCATCCGGAGTTGCGTTAGAGAGTGTCTTCATGTAGCCTGGGACCCTGGTTCGTTCTCTGAGCTTCGGGCCCTGGCTAATAATTTGTCCGGCGTTACCAGACGTATCTTTTGGGTGGGCCTGGGAGCTTTATGCTGGTCCCTCTCGACAACTAGGAATAAATTTACTATTGAACATGTGTTCCCGGCTAACCTGCTGTTTGCTTATTTAAATCGTGTGCTCTCTTGCAGTAGTGGAAATCATTGACTAAGGTGGACGACCAGGATGCTATCTGTGTTGATCTCCAAAGTTTGGGCCTCGGCGTCTAATCTATGCAGACAAGAGCAGGATGCTTAGTTGGTTTGCGCGTTGCTGGCTAGTTTCTTTTGGGCAGTAAACTTTCCGGCCTGCGTGCCGTGTACTGGCTAGGGAGCCATGTACCCCTGTTTTAACTTTCCCTCGTATGACCCATGGTTGGGGTCTGGCTGGTTCTGTGTTTCGAACCTATGTGTGTTTGCTACCTGCCTTATGGCTTTATTTGTAAAGTCGGGCGCATGCCTTTTCTCTAAAAAATATGTGCCGATAACCAAAAGGAACAAGTTGGGACCAAAGACTGGACTACGTTTTTCTGGGCTATGCGCCAAGCAATATTTTTGGCGTTCACTCTCCTAATACTTGGAGTTTGACAACTGGTTGACGCCGGTTGATACTCGAATGAATATAGGCACTTCTTCTTGTCAACATCGATGCTTGTCTGAGTGAACTTTGGAGTACATAGAAGCAGCATAAGTATCTGTCCATCTGATCTTTTGTGCAGTTCTACTGAAATCACCCAATGTAATGATTTGCCTGTGAGTTCAGGCTCCAAGTTACTTCTTTATGAAATCGGCAAATAGTAGCACAATACCAAATTACCAATACATATGACAAGCACAATAATCAGGATAAAGACCAATACCAACATGTGTGAGGTAGCATATCAATTACTATTTCCTTTGATTGGAAGCCAAAATAAGCGAAGCGACTAACAGCAAAGGAAGGAAGCAAGCCCAGATTAGCGGCTCACAGGAAAGGAAGGAAGCTGTCGAGGCAATGAAGCACTCAATGTTTTTGTGCAGTTCCACCAAAATCGAGCATCCCTGTTGGCACATATATTGAGAGAGTGATATTACTGTAATAGTGGGACTAGTTGATGAAACATACACTAACAAATAGAAGCACCCTCATTATCTTAATGTAGCAACATAGTAGTCTTGCTTAAAGAGAGGTATTAGTTTATTTAATCAGTGCCAATTAGCTCAACACTCAAAGCATTGCCATGTATCATAGGTTGCAAAACTTTAACATGCAAAGATAAAGGAGTTTCTCATGACAGTAGCACGATACAAATAGAGATGACAGCAAACTAATATGGATGAAGGCCTTAGGCCGGTACCAACCTGAGCAAAAAAGCTTATTCATGTAGTCCCAGAAGAGATGATAAAGCACTCACTGGAATCACTCAATAGTATATATTTTTGTGCACTTCAAATGTATGGTTGAGATCACTCTTGTTTACCAGTGCTGAGATTATATCGAAAGATTATCAAGAACTTCCAGCGGAGTTAAAGCACTGGCTGGGATACAGTTCATTGTATTGTTAGTTCCACCCAAATATATGATTGGCACAACATGATCCCTGTTTGCACAAGTAGGAACAAGGTGAAACCTTCATTAGCTTAGTGAGAAAGGATAGAAAGACATTAGCATATTACTCTAACAGTAGCATCAAATTCATGATGGACAATACGCAATAGTGGAAGGGCTCCCTGGAGGATCGTCTCACATGTAAGGTAGACGTTGCCGGAGCCCTTGAATGGCCTCGACTGAGGCCTCGGCTTCAGCAAGATCACCTTGGCACTGTTTATTCTTCTTCTTCTTCCTCTTCATGCTCTATTTCTCTTTCTCCTCACTAGTTGGTGAAACTAAGTACATGATTGGCCTTCTATTTCAGAATTGGTTTCGTCAGTGAGGGAGTACAAGTGTACTAGTAAACAATAGCATTATTTTCTCATGGTAGTCGCAAAATAGAGATGAACACATGCATTAAATATCATTCTTACCTAAAGGAAGGTTATGGTGCCAATATGGATGATGAGGATTGGAACACAGATCTCCCTTTGTGTAGTTCCACCAAAATGAACCAACTGTTCCATTCTGACATTCCAGTTAAACAGCACAAAAGTCACTTCTTTTAAGAAGTGGTTTGTGCAGTGCACCAAAAGGTCACAACAGCAACCAGGTGAAATGGATATCCCTGTTTGCGCAAAAAGCTACAGAGGAAACAGTCAGAGTCTCAAACAATTACAGCCAAAAACATTTGGCTAAACTTGTCATGGCTTAACAGTGGCATGGCTTCATTTTACCAGGGGCATTAGATTAAGAACAACTAAATATTTGGTGTAAGGGCATGGGACAGTGGGTGCACCAGCACTCCAGCACCATGTACCTAAACCGGAGCATAAAGTGGTAATTCAGAGTTTGTTGCCCCGAGAAACAAACATCCAAGAAACATATCTGGGTTGGTCCCATTTTTGTTCACTCTAGCCACCTACTCCTATGTGTGGATAGCAAATCTAGTCCTGGCCATACCACTGTGTACATCGTTTCCCCTATATTTCCCTTTTCGACCAAGAGACCGGTTGGATGACCAGTCTGTACTACTTTCACCCCCTTTCCTTCATGTTTGTACCAAGTCCGATGTACATACTAAATTCCCCCACCCCCACTTTATTTCTTGTTTGAACCAAGTACAAGATTCGACTCCATGAAGTAGCTTTACCTCTAACAATAGAAGAAAAAAATATGTGTCGTTGGACCATCCGATCGAGAGGGGCTGAGAGGTAGAAAATGATGCACATGCAGCGACGTAGCGAGCTGGAGAAGTAGAGCTAGGGCGGTTTCGAAGGAAGATATACCTGAAGGTCGTCGGGATGTGGATAGGTGGGCGGCGGGAGGCCGGATCCGCCCACACTAGGTCAACAACGAAGGGATCGGAGGACCTCCCGTGCCGGCGCTCGGCCAGAGATAACGGTGCGGCCGGGAGTGGGTCTCCTCCCTCGCTGTCGACGACGGCCTAAATGCTGCCCCTCCTCCCCTTCACCGGCGGAGGGGGATATGTCCGGATCTGTAACCAGCGGTGAGGATAGAAAGACAGTGTTTTTTGAAGGGAGAAAGACAGTGTTACCACCGCTATCTTGTTTAGATTTGGAGAGGATGAGAGTGTGTGAATAGAGCAACCCTAGCAAGCAAGCGCGGAGGCTCTGGCCTATATATACGTAGTGGGGTAGTTTTCCTTTTTCACTCCATCAAAACATTCGTTTAAAACTGTGTACGTGCCAGGTCGCCGTTATTTCTTTTTGAGTTGTTGATTGTTATTTGAGATAGCTACCCGCTTATTCCAAGTGGTGTTACGGTGTGCCAGGTCGCACTTTGTATCATTCAAGTCTGGTACAAGACCCTCCATTAAATGAGCAACCACCCCCTCGTAAACTTTGTGAACAAGCCCACGGCTAAAATTATCAGAAACGTGGGCTACCCCAACATGCATTATTATTTATATTTTCTATGTGGGAGTATCCTCAAAACAAAATGTGAGAGTACAATATTTATTGGGCCCCTTTGTAATTGGTGCTAAATTTTGACCAAAGATTTAACTAACAAAATGTTAGTGCATGTTAACAAAAATTATATCGTTTGATTCGTATTTGAACATAGTTTTCAATGATGTAATTTTTTGTGACATGGATGAACATTTGGTTAGTTAAATTTATAGTCAAAATTTGGCAAGGTGCATCAAATCAACACATGCAAGTATCAAAAGGAGAGTCACGGCATGCATGCATGCGTTGTAATTAATGCATCGATAAACACAAATTATTGAAATATATCGAGTGCAGTGCTTTGATGTGTCGCGTCAACTCGTACAAGACCGAGAAGTTTGATTACTACAACGCCCTCTCCCTCGCGGACTGAGCTCCGGTGCCTTAACTGCACCTGCCTTTGGCTGCATGACAGGTGGGCCACCCACCTGTTGGGCCCACCTGTCATACACACAAAGGCAGGAGAAGTAAGTCAATGAAGCTGCGTCCCTCCCTCGCCCATGAGCGTGGTGGCTGGCAGGACTAGGAGAAGCTTTCGCTACACGCTCTCCCTCCCGCACGCGGTGGACATGCAGCAGTTCGATCGGTGTCAAATGGCCAGAAGCATACTGTAGTACTCCTCCACTACAGTAGTACTCCATCATTGTTCGACTTCCCGAAGAGGCGAAGAGCCCAGCGCAGCCCGGACGCTCGTGTGGCAGTTTCATGTGTAGAGTAGTCTAGGATAGCGTGTATCGTGCCTCTAAGCTTAAAATCGTTGGGGTCGGTTCCATGCTATGAGGCCGTCTCGAAGCTTTTTTTGATTAAAATAATCTTCTGGCCCTACCTGTCATCCTGGTGATTGTAGTTTGCACGCTCATCTGGTCAAGACAGGAATATATATTTTAATTTGTGGTGGGGTAAATGTTAGAGGTTGCAGCAAATATATTGTACACTGCGGGTCTTTCAGCCAAGTTTAGAGGCAACCATGTGGGGCCAGTGCTATGATGTGTCATGTCAACTCGTACAACGAGGAGAAGCTTGATTTTACTACTACACGCCTTCTCCCTCGCCCATGCATGCGGTGGCTCGCAGACGAGGACAGGCTTTTGCTTAGGCTGGTCGTAATGGAGTACTAGTATCATGCATATGATACTAGTGTATGATACTACACATCCGTAGTGCATAGTATCATATGTTAGTATCATCGATGACTTCATTTATTAGCATGCATGACACATAGTAGTACAACATTTAATATGATACGGTATCATGATATGATACTCAACCCTCAGTTTCTTCATTTACTTCTATGCCACCTCATCAAATTTGCCTAGTTGGCATGCATGATACTCCCTCCGTTCCTAAATATTTGTCTTTTTAGATATTTCAAATGGACTACCACATACGGATGTATATACACATATTTTAGAGTGTAGATTCACTCATTTTGCTCCGTATGTAGTCACTTGTTGAAATCTCTAGGAAGACAGATATTTAGGAACGGAGGGAATACTACCTATGATACTCCCATTACAACTAGCCTTATACTACTACAACAAGCTATCCCTCCCGCACGCGGTGGACGGACATGCAGCGGTGAATTCGATACTGTAGAAGTAGTAGTAACATCATTGTTCGTCTTCTCGAAGAGGCGAAGAGCCAAGCGCAACCCGAACGTGGCAATTGCGAACGCTCGCTACAATGTGTTTGGTTGCATTCTCATCTCAGCATAGTTGTTCCCTCTTCATGCATGCTCATCCCAGCACCCCTCTTCATGCATGCTCTTCTCATGCATGCTCCTAGTGTATTTGTGTTAAGCTAGTGTGGACTCATGCACCCTTCATACACCCTACCAAACACCCAAAAGTGGGTCGAGAAGGGCTTGGAGCACGCATATAGCCAGGCTCTTGCATGAGACAAAATTGCTATTTGAGCCCACTATTGTAGTACTACTTGCTAGTATAGCCCTATAAACCGGAAAGGAGTATTTGCCTTTCTAGAGATTTCACCAAGTGACTAGACTACACCCTAAATGAGTAGTACTAGAGCAAAATGAGTGAATCTACACCGTAAATAAATGCCTAGTTCTCTCGTTTTCCTCTCCGCCTTGGTCGCGGTGCACAATATTGAGTACCCCTATATGACTAGCCGCTCTATCTACATGCGGGACATCAAAGCATCCGGGCCCGCGTGCCATCCACCAAATCTCAGCGAGATGCTATAGTCGAGACTCGCCGGTCACCCCGGTGTGGCCGTCATGACCCGTCATATCACAAAACCCACACCTTTACCAGCAGTGGTAAAGTGGCCTCGAAGTTGGACTGGACAAAGCAACCATCATTTCACTGGAACGCTCGTTGAAGCCCTTTCTCCCCTTTCTTGAAGAAAACCTCACTCCAGGCTACTCACTTCTACCATTTTTCTTCTGTACCGATGAAGGAAAGGTGGCGAATCAGTGATGCTACTATATTTTCATTCCAAGAATCTTCTTTTTGCGAAGCACCGACCGATTCTCACAGCCTATTCTTTTCCCGTTTTCATTGTGATTGTGGTTTCCTTTCGATTGCTTTTTGTTTGTCAGTTCATTGATGGATCCTCGAGCACTAGGCAAACAGTTGCCGGTGGACAACCCACTGGAGACAGCGCTCTCCAGGAAGCGAGCACCGACCAACGAGTTGAGCATGTTGGCGGGCCAACCCATGGAGACGAAGAACTCCAAGAAACAAGCACCGGCCAAAGAGTTGACGACGTTGGCGAATGAACTCCTCAAAGAAAATTGGAAGAATAGCAAGGGCCCCACCGTGCCTACCCCAAAAACTCTAATGGCCACCTATGTGAGGCTCAAGGCCGAGTTTGAGGAGATAGTCGCCGTTGAGAAGCAGTATTCCCCTGGCAAGGTGATGGCCCCCATCGAGGACGAGGAGATGGCCCCTGGAGGGATGGGATCCCCCGGTGAGCTGCACAAGGTAAAAAATAATGGCTTACCATAGTTGTGGTTTTTGATTATTTGCAATGTGCTTGCTAATATGTTAGGGTTGTGCAGGTGCCGGTGGACGTCCTTGATGATTCCGATGTCGCGGGCCGTCCTGTGGACAACGCCCCAGAGATCATTTTTATGTAGCGGTCCGTCCTATTGACATCGCCCCGGAGATCGATTCCGATGCCGCTGTCCATCCTGTGGACATCGCCCTAGAGATCAATTCCGATGTCGCGGTGGACATTGCCCCAGAGATCAATTCCCATGCCGCTGTCCGTGCTGTGGTCATTGCCCGAGAGATCGATGAAAAGAAATAGTTGGTCGTGCTAATCCTTCAGGGTAGTTTGCATTGTGTTTAATTACCAGAACAATGCGTGTTATCAAACCATCTTAGGGCTAGTGCACGGTCTTGTGTGGGCGGTACTTGCTACTTTTGTTTGATAGTGAATCATGCGAACCCTCTACGAGTTGTGGAAACAGATGTATCCTCACCAGCTTTTGATGTAATATGTGGCATGCTTAGATGTAAGTTTGAACTATTTATCATATCAGCAGGGATTGTTTGATGATTCTTGGTGTTAGTAGGCTAGCTACTGTGCGAGCTATAGTAGTTGCAAAACACTCACCGAAGAGAAACGTTGGGGCTGATGAGCTCGTGGTACGCTTATACTGATCCGTCGTCGATCAGCTAGTAGCCCAAGCTCCTAAAATTGTAGCCTTAGCGATCGATCAGACAATAGTCGACACAGATACATTCAGGCCTCATTTGGTTCATAGGGTAGGAAAATCGTAGCAAAAGTACAGAGACGTACAACACAAAATCATAGCAGTACAGAGACGTACTCCCTCCGTTCCAAAATAGATGACTCAACTTTCTACTACTAACTTTGAAACGGAGGGAGTACAAATCCTAGGCGGGCTAGTTTGGCCTAGTGGGTTTCAGTGATATGACGTGGTACAGTGCCGTCCAGTCTTCGCGTGTGGTAGCAGTACTGCGGGTACAGTAAGTTTTCTTGAAGAAGTGGAATTCAACGAAGTCATGATGGTTCTGTTGGGGAACGTAGTAATTTCAAAAAAATCCTACGCACACGCAAGATCATGGTGATGCATAGCAACGAGAGGGGAGAGTGTGTCCACGTACCCTCGTAGACCGAAAGCGGAAGCGTTAGCACAATGCGGTTGATGTAGTCGTACGTCTTCACGATCCGACCGATCAAATACCGAACGCATGGCACCTCCGAGTTCTGCACACGTTCAACTCGATGACGTCCCTCGAACTCCAATCCAGCCGAGCTTTGAGGGAGAGTTTCTTCAGCACGACGGCGTGGTGACGATGATGATGTTCTACCGACGCAGGGCTTCGCCTAAGCACCGCTACGATATTATCGAGGTGGATTATGGTGGAGGGGGGCCCCGCACACGGCTAAGAGATCAAGAGATCAATTGTTGTGTCTATGGGGTGCCCCCTGCCCCCGTATATAAAGGAGCAAGGGGGGAGGCGGCCAGCCAAGGAGGAGGGCGCGCCAAGGGGGGAGTCCTACTCCCACCGGGAGTAGGACTCCTCCTTTCCTTGTTGGAGTAGGAGAGAAGGAAAGAGGGGGAGAGGGAGAAGGAAAAGGGGGCTGCACCCCTTGTCCAATTCGGACCAGAGGGGGGGGGTGCGCGCCTCCTTCCTTTTGGCCTCTCTCCTCTATTCCCGTATGGCCCAATAAGGCCCAATACTTGTCCCCGGCGAATTCCCGTAACTCTCTAGTACTCCGATAAATACCCGAATCACTCGGAACCTTTCTGAAGTCCGAATAGAGTCGTCCAATATATTGATCTTTACGTCTCGGCCATTTTGAGACTCCTCGTCATGTCCTCGATCTCATCCGGGACTCCGAACTACCTTCGGTACATCAAAACACATAAACTCATAATATAACCGTCATCGAACTTTAAGCGTGCGGATCCTACGGGTTCGAGAACTATGTAGACATGACCGAGACACGTCTCCGGTCAATAACCAATAACGGAACCTGGATGCTCATATTGGCTCCCACATATTCTACGAAGATCTTTATCGGTCAGACCGCATAACAACATACGGTGTTCCCTTTGTCATCGGTATGTTACTTGCCCGAGATTCGATCGTCGGTATCTCAATACCTAGTTCAATCTCGTTACCAGCAAGTCTCTTTACTCGTTCCGTAATACATCATCCTGCAACAAACTCATTAGTTGCAATGCTTGCAAGGCTTAAGTGATGTGCATTACCGAGAGGGCCCAGAGATACCTCTCCGACAATCAGAGTGACAAATCCTAATCTCGAAATACGCCAACCCAACAAGTACCTTTGGAGACACCTGTAGAGCACCTTTATAATCACCCAGTTACGTTGTGACGTTTGGTAGCACACAAAGTGTTCCTCCGGTAAACGGGAGTTGCATAATCTCATAGTCATAGGAACATGTATAAGTCATGAAGAAAGCAATAGCAACATACTAAACGATCGAGTGCTAAGCTAACGGAATGGGTCAAGTCAATCATATCATTCTCCTAATGATGTGATCCCGTTAATCAAATGACAACTCATGTCTATGGCTAGGAAACTCAACCATCTTTGATTAACGAGCTAGTCAAGTAGAGGCATACTAGTGACACTATGTTTGTCTATGTATTCACACATGTATCAAGTTTCCAGTTAATACAATTCTAGCATGAATAATAAACATTTATCATGAAATAAGGAAATAAATAATAACTTTATTATTGCCTCTAGGGCATATTTCCTTCAGGTTCCTTCGTCTGACCAACTTACAGTGGGAAAGGTTGGGCCTGCGCTACGACCGGGGTGGACCAGGATAATTTTGTGCATGGCAGGTGGACTAGGATGGTCGACGTCCCACATGTCGGCGAATGAAAGTATTCTTTCCGGTATAGTGGATGGGCAACGAGTATTCATTGTTTATTTTTGACGAAAGCTATTGTCTCCACTGTTACGACGGAGGAGTGTGAAACACGGCACCCCAATGAACTTGGCATGTGCACCACTCCCTCCTTCCTCATGTAATACTACCATAGTGTTGACTATAAGGTTACAAATTTTTCTCACTTTCTCTCTATCTATTTCCTCTCAAATGTTTTTTACCTTTCTTTTTTTAGACACAATTGTGTTTTATGCCTCTTTTTTTAGAATTAGTTTTTTTATACCTAGGAGCACGTGTAGAGATGGGCTCCTGCGGATCCCACTCCTTGACTTTGTCAATGCCTCTCTCTCCTCCACATAAGCGGGCTTATAGCCCAGAATTTTACTGGTACAACTTGCTATGAATGCGGGCAGCTGGCGTCTGAGGGGGGAGCGCGCGCGGGGGAGGTGGTGGTGGGGGGTTCTGGTGGGCCAGGGCGGTCAAAAGCGGGCTTGGAAGCGGTCCGGACTCCCGCATGGCCCACCTCACATTATCACCATATATTTCTTGGAGTCCGTGCGTAGCGGGCGGACGATCTCTTCTCCCTCCCCCGTCTCTCTCTTCTCAGCCGACGCCCGCCGAGCAATCAGATTTCGGCTATCAACGGTTTAATCAATTGCAGTCCCACATGTCAGTGAAAATGCAAGACAACGCGTGTCCCCTCTGGTGAGACGCGAGTGAGCCGGACTGTCGGGGGTGCGACGCGTACGAGTCGTAAGTGTGCCGCCTTTTCCTTTTGAGCTTGCAAAGCATAACATTTTCGTGCAATCGATCGATAGAAATCCATAACAAAATGACGAGGGCGGTGCTTTCCCACGCGTTAGGCGGGCTAGTTTGAGTGATATGACGTGCTACAGTGCCGTCCACTTGCTCCATTTTTATGTAAGCAAGAGTCTACACTCTTACGTGGGAAGAGTGCGAAACACGGTGGATCTGATTTTGCTCGAGGGATAACTGTTCCCTGTGAAATAATGGAGCACTATTAGCGATTATAGCATGATAGTTAGGGCATCTCCAGTGCTGGCCCACAAATTTACACCGGCATCTGTCCGAGGACACTGATGGATGCCATCCAATGCTGCCTGCATACCTTTCGACAACTATATGAACTAACCAGACGAAATTCATGCAAACAAAGCAAATTTCAAATTAACCGGATGAAATTTATTACATTTCGAAAACTTTTCCTATTAGCTGGACGAAATTCATTACATATTTCGCACAAACCGTACTAAAACCTACTATAAACCTAATCTAAACGATCGTCGGCGCCCGACTACCATGTCCGGCCATGAACCCGAGAAAGCCGGCCATTGCCTTTGCCTCCTCCTCATACGCCTCGATAACCTCCTCCTCCGGAGCACAAGGTTCTGAAGATTTCCGCCTCCACATCGCTGTCAAACGGCTAATCGGTCGCCGATGTTTATCCACCAAGCTTGGTGTCGACTTAGTGGAGGAGCGGTGGCCTACCTGGGACCAGAGCGGCGTCGACCTACCGTGTACTACTCTTCCTCGCTGCCGGCTGCGCCCGCGCACGCGCGCCGGCTTCGTGGTTGTGGCTGCAGAGGGCGGCCGAGGGGAGCAGGTGATCTCCTTCGTCTGCCCTGCGACAGTATGTCCAAGAGAGCTTTGGAGCGTGCCCGGATCGGAGCCGCCGATGTCCTTCGTCTGCTCCTGCGACAATACGTCCAAGAGAGCTTTGGAGCGCCAGGAGGCCATGGTTGGAGTGGTGCAGACAAAAGGAAGGGACCGGTGGAGAACGAGTGTGGGTCTTTGGCTATGGCTGGGAGCTGGGGCTCAAGTTAATATAGCGGGCGAATGGCAATGAGCCGCGACAGACGGATAGACGGCTGGCGCTGGAGTAGGTTCGTCGGCAGCCGCGTGTCATTAATGTGGGCGGCGGACGAAAGGATGGTCGTGGTGTCATTAATGTGGAATAGTCGCTTGCACCGGGATGCAGTGCGGGTGGCGCTCTCTCGGCTGTCGCGCTGCTGCAATGCCGACGCCAGTGAGAGGTTGCGTCGGGCATGAATGCGGACGCTGCTTTAGTGACTTAACCGCAGGTGCGTTGGGTCACTAACATGTGGGCCCAACTGACATCTGGCCCGCATGTCAGTGACACACCAACTGCACCTGCAGTTAAGTCCGGTGAATGCGACATTGACATTCTGGAGAGACGGTGACCGTTTCAGGTAGGAAGCGTGCGCTAGCGACGGAAGGGGTTTCGGTAGGCCAGGGCGGTCAGACGCTGGCGTGGTGGTAATATGTGAACTCATGGATGACGAGCCTTTGAAGCGTATGCGGCACGTATTGACAACCAAGCATCCATGCAACCGCTCTTGTCGCCAGCTAGCCTTCCACGACCACCATTAGACACCACACAACCATGCATAACTTACGAATAATGGACAAATCGATCAGACACACACTCATGTGCAGTGGCGCTATGATCGGTCGCTCACGATAGTACATACTCCATACCATAGTACCCTCTCTAGCTAGGCTGTTTTATAGATTGTTGTTGTGATGGACGATATACATGAGCAAGGCGCCGAGTCACGAGTATGATCGTTGGTGTTGAGCCAGGTGAATACATGCTTGGTGTTCGCGGAGGCCTCCAGCAAATGTCTACATAGTAATGTCAGGCACCGCCGGGGCGCGCAGGTGACGGGCTCGCCATTTGCGTTGGGCCATGAGCAGGACTTTGATTGAGAGGGCGACGTGCATGCTTTAGCATGGTTTGACAGCGTGAGCTTGAGTGTCTGCACACGTACATGCTACTTGCCTCTATGGACGGTGTGCGCTAATGTGTGCATCACGTACAATATAAAAAAAATCCGTTTGTGCATTTAACGCAAAGTATTTCATTTTCATTTGGCTGACGAGTGTGCGTTGCAGCGACGAGTCCGTGGTTTGATTCCTCACATACGCATAGTTTCGGTTTTTATTTCTTTCTCCACTGAAAGGTAGGCCCGCATAGATAAATAGATAAAGAACACGAGCTGATGAGGCACATGCGGATTGTTTGACTGGTCAACCAGACAAATACGGAGCTATACACTGAGCCAGTGACCGTATAATCACCATATCTCGTATACAATGATCAAAGTGAGCTATCAAGACAAGTTCGATGACCGCCAATGCATTTTAGTCAGTAATAAATGACCAGGATTTAAGGGGAATCCAAATTTCCTTCGTCTTCTGTCCTTGAGCTCTTGACAAACCAATGCACTATACAGTTGTCCGGCCACTCCACCCCAGAGCTGTCACCAAGCATCGTTCATGCCACTGCACTGCACACTAACCGGTAATGAAGCGATGGCATCCCGCCGCGCCGAGTTCCTCGCCGCCCACGACCGCACACAGAATGGTAGGGAAGCGATGGCATCCCGTCGTGCCAAGTTCATCGCCGCTCGCGACCTCACACCTATGTGGGCAGAATTTGAAGCTGCCAAGGCCGAATGGGCGGTAGAGCAAGAGGCGGCCAAAGCCGCACAGAGGGAGCGGAAAATTCAGAAAGCACTCAAGAAAAGAGAGGCCCACCGCCGCAAGAAAGAAGAGGACGCACGCGCTGCTACGGAGAGGTCGGCAGAGATCCAAGCACGGTGGGGTGTCACCGACAAAGCCGGGAAGGAGAACGACGGCGTCTGGCCAGCATGTGAGAAGTAGTAGTACTAGTAGTTAGTGTGTGTGTCTGTGTCGCCCGTACATTTGTTTAATTAATTACGAGCATGTACCAGTACTAGTTACTACTATAGTTTTTAGAGCAAATTACCAGTACATTAGCCTAGACTCAATGGAAAAGTTCCTATCATATGCATCAAATGGCATCTCTTTCTCTATAGTAATTGAGATGCATGTCATCTCACTTCCTATGATTTTCATATTCCTATAAAATTCCTATCCTATGAACCAAAGGAGGCCTCTGCTGGAGTAACTACTGTAGCTAGCAGTACTGTTGGTACAGTAGTTTTCTTCAAGAAGCGGAATTCAAGAAGTCATGATGGTTCATTCGTCCGAGCAACTTCACAGTGGGAAAGGTTGGGCCGGTGATTTGACGGCTCATTAGTAATTACTGCGGCGCGACGACCGGGGTGACTCTCCCTTGGAGTTCTGCGGGCATGGCAAGTGGACCAGGATGGTTGACGTCCCACATGTCGGCGAACGGAAGTATTCTTTCCGATATCGAGGAGCAAGGAAACCGCGTGGTATAGTATCACTGCTGATTAATATTTATTTTTTATTTCTGATGAATGTTGCGTTTCAACTCTTACGACGAAGGAGTGACAAACACGGCACGTGCTGGATGTCCCACATGTCAGCGAAAGGAGTGGGACATGAACAGCGTGGTAGAGCGTCTCCACTTCTTCCACTTCTGGGTCAGAGACCACATGTAGTAAGTACTAGTGGTATGAACGATTTTACAAAGTGCGACCCGGAGAGAAAGACACGTCTAGTTGGAAGGTCTCGGGGCATACACGTAAACAAATATAAAACCTAATATGTGCCTCCAATTAATATAGTAGTAGTAGAGTACTTAGGCACGTACTCCATAACATCACCGGGCATTGCACGTACAACATTTAGTGGTAGTAAGAGACAAATGCCTATATGCCACGCATGTTCATACTATTTGTGCCTTTCTACTTCACTTACTGCGCTACATTACTCGGGTTCGTACGTCCACTCCGGGGTACATGTCCGTCTCGTAGTTCCAGTCCCACGTGTTCTTCATAGATGGAACGAGCAACGGGAGTCCATATCATCGCAGTTAGTGTGGCTCCCCATGATGGAGACTCATCCAAACTATGGCCAGCCTCGACGCGGAGCAGTCACGTGCACCAGGAAGCGGCGCTCTCTCGGCCGTCGCGCTGCTTCAAAGCCGGCGCCAGTGAGAGGTCGCCTCCACTCTGGTCGGGCGTTAATGTGGCACTGACGTTCGGGGCGACACTGACTGTTTCATGCGGGAAGCACGTGCCGGCAAGGGAAGGGGTTGGGTCGGCCAGGGTGGTCAGACGCGGGCGTGGTGGTGGTGTTGGTTTCGAACCGTTTCAGGTGTAGTACTGGTAGTTTGCAAAACTACTCAATTATTGCACTCAGTTTCCTAAGAAAATGTGGTAAAAAACGTTACTCCACAGCCCGCTTCCCTTCTCCTTCCTCTTCCACCGCCCGCGCACATCCGCGGGAAGTGACCGGTCAACCCTTATATAGGAGTGCTAGCACAAAAAGATGCATGCATGACCACTAAAATTTCCAGATTAAAGCGCCACTCCAGCGGGAGTATGGCGTATGTCGTTACCTTCGGCCGGGCCATGGCTACCGGGCTACGGAGACCAGAGAAGAGGCGGCGGGAGGGGAATGAATGCAGCTACTGTTTGGGTTCACCGTCCGGCTTAAATAAATGCGCACCATCACGTGTACCCGCGGGTGCACAAATTGTAACATACGTGTCTGCTTAAGTGGGCGTCACGTAACTGGTGTGTGCGAGAGATTCTGAGAGACAGAGTGCGTGTGTGCGGCTCTACTCTTCGGACATGTACTCAACCTTTTTCATCGGGATATAAGTATAATCATATTACACTTTAGCTAGTGATTTACGTGGCCATGTTAACATGGTTGTGTAAAAAAATATCACTTCCTGCTCGTGATTTGCGTTATATAATTACTAGCAAGATGCTCGTGCATTGCACGAAACATCACTATGCATTTTTTTACAAAACACCTGTTGTGATTGACCCATGCAAGAGTAATCCCATGTGTAAAAACTAATGATATCTCGAGAATTTTATCGAAAAACTGGTATCTCGATAATTTCATAGAAAAAAGGAAAGATGAGAGATAAGGTGAGGAGGAGTGGAGCGTGGTGGTGACTGGTGGTCAGACTGGGCGGAGGCATGGGGATGGACGGCGCCGGCAGGCGGTAGCGGCCACCATGCTAGATTGTTCCAGAGACTTCCTTTTTTAATTGCTCAGCAATGAGGTTGTGGGAGATAAGGATGAATGAGGCAAGGCCATGTCTGTAAGAGCATAATTGGTTTGGTGCCAAAAATAGGCATGCCAATGTTTGGCATTGTGCCAAATATTCGCTACTACTTGGTTGGTGACCGAGTTGTCTTGCCTATCTCACATAAAGTTGCCAATATTTGGCAATTCCAACATTTGGCTAGCCAAATATTGATAGCAAACCAATCATGCTCTAAATGGGGAGAGAGGTGCGGGTATCTTTTGTAAAATTGTCGTACTTTGCTTTCTATCTGTCAGATATAGGTCGGACGGTCTATACTACAAGATGGCAGGCACACCATCATCACCAACTCGTTTTTTTATAAGAGTAGAGATGATAAGTTTGCTAACTACTAAATTAAAGTGGAATTTGTCCATGTTATACAAGTAAATTAAGGTGATTGCTTATCATACGGGTAAGGTTGGACGAAGGGTGGTAGGAACAAATGCTCCGCCTAGAGCATGTGTGTGTGAGATGGAGTCTTAGTGTGTGTAGTGTGTGTGTGGGTGTGTGTGTGTGTGTGTGACATGGGGTCCTCGGTGGCGGATGTAATTTAAGTGTGTGTGGCTTCATCATAGAGAGGTGATATGTATGGCAGAGGCCACCAACGAGGGGGTGCGAGAGAGAAAAGGCCCGTAGAGAGGGAAGATAAGGCGTGTGCGCGTGAGAGGAGTCGACATCGAGAGAACGTGTTTGTTCGAGAGAGACCGAGGAAGACTACTATATATCAATGGTGCATGTAAGCGGGAATTAAATGAAGGGATGGTCCTATTGGTTTCGGGGGTATAGGGGAAGAGTGAGAGAGGGGGGTAGCTAGAAGGAGATTGTTAAGTGTGAGTGTGTGTTTTACCCATCCAGGCAGAAGTTATGTGCACACAAGAAGAGAACGATTCGATGAGATCCCGAGAGACGGAGTTTTGTGTCTGCGAGAGAGAAAGATATTTCACAACGAGAGTGATATCTAGAGAGACATATGAGGGAACACAAGATATCTCTAGGGAGAGAGAGTGTGTGTGAGCGACATACAAGAGAATGGTGGAGAGATATGAGACCCTGGGAGACAGAGTTTGTGTTTGTGTGTGAGAAAGAGATATTTAAGAGGAAGAGTCGTAGCTTCTCATACCTAAGGAGCGAAAGACATCTCTGTGTGGGAGTGGGTGTGCGAGTGGCACACAGGGGAATAGTAGAGAGAAATGAGACCCCGGGAGACGAAGTTTGTGTTTGTGTGAGTGAAAGAGATTTCACATGAAGAATCATAGTTAGAGACACATAGCAGGGAGCGAGATATACCTAGAGAGAGATAGAGTGATGAAGGTCGAGGGAGAGAGTACCGTCAGTGTGGTGTGAAGATAAAAGATCATTGTCGACATACAGGTAGCACGATAGATACCCGAGAGACGATGAACGCGTATAGGTCTAGAGAGATACTCCTATATAAGCATGAGTGATAGCTATATGAGACAAATATCTAGATTAAAGGGGATTCAAGTATTTAAACTGCAGATCACGACATCGATAATATCATAACGCAAATTGGTGTATCAAACATGCATATTCATTTGAATTTGTGGACATGTGTAATGTTATATAGTTTATCAATATTAGTGATCCATAGATTCTTTCATTAGAGAGAATGCATGATTTATATGCAATTAATGTCTAAACGGGATTACACTATATGTTGTGTGTGTGAAGCACATTATACATGTTTGAGAAATAAAAAACCCGCATGAAACACACATTAATTGGAGACAGTTAGCGAGGAATGCATACATTGGATTTCAACATAAAGTGGTTTCAAATATTTGGAAATCCAAATTAAGATGGATACAGCCTTATGAATCTGAGATCATGCCATTTGTAAACCATATTTATGTATAAAGGGTGCTGTTCTTTTGAAAGTATATATATAAATGATGTATATAGAATTTTATTCCACTCGAAAATGGATCCTGCCCGAACAAAAATAGAATACAAACTGGATTCGAATTGATTTGGCATGGTAAACGTGCACTCTTGCTCTGCAAAAATTTGAACGAAACGGGGAAAGTCACAGTAACTACACGAAACCAAAATCTGCGAGATGGAAATTACTGCCTAGCCCTGACACGCAAAGCCTATCGGCTCAATTTCTATAGGTATCGATAGGGGTAGGTTTGTAATTCCACTCAAACATGACATAACCGCCTCTCACCCGGATTCATACACGGTGGGTGCCAAAACACAGTGTCTCCTCGGCCGAAATCGACTCCCTCCCCGATTCATACACGATGGGCATCGAAAACAAACTCTCGTCGGCAAATATTCGGTGTATTCGAGATTACCGTCCTATCCCCAACCGACTAATATTGCTGTGACGTAGGAAATTTTAAACGGGGCCTAAGTTTGTAAATGTCCTCGCATTTGAGACAAGCGCGCCTTGAAGACATGGTTCCCCCTTCCTCTCTCCCTCCATTTCCCCATTCGTACTCTGTGGGCGCCAAAACACCCTCTCCATCCCAGCCTCCTCTGTCCGCCACCCCATCCACCGCCGTCCTCCTCCACCATGCCGGAGCTGATACCCTGACGCCGTCGTCCATTACAAGAGATCGACCTCTCTCATCCACGGCCTTGCACCGGGATCCTTGCATCCCGTCCTCTCGCTTCATCCCCGCCGTCGTCCACCTTGCCGGCGCCGCTCCTACGACCGTCTCGTCCACCACGCCCCGCCGCCACCGTCTACCCTCCTAGGTCTGCTTCCACGCCACCGACAGCCATCGCTACCGCAGCACCGTCAAATTCTCAGCAGATGCATACATGACACCGCACCAGAGGCGGTACTCTTTCGTATCTGCTCAACTTATTTATCGCAGCAAGAAAATAGACCGCCATTGCTTTACTCTGATTTCTTGTCCGTCACTTACTTGTTAGTTGAAAGCAAACATTGGTTGCGAAGTTGCCTTTGTCCGGTTTGCACCTTCAGATCCGCCATGGCACGCTCAACACTATACTCGCAATGCTTATGGTTTTCCCCTTTTATATTCCACACTAGTTAAATGACAGTAGACTAAATTTCAAAATTGGGTCAGTCGATTTTTGAGAGCTCGCCGGAGTTCGCCGGTGCGAAGGAAGGGGCTCGGGTGGGGACGGTGGTTGTGGGGGGCGGTGGTGGGGCCTCGCCGAACGAAGAAAACTCGACACGGGTGGGAGCGGGGGAGGGGGTGGGGTGGCGGAGGAACACAGGCGGTGGGGGCGGTTCAGGGGAGGGCGGGGGGTCGGGGCCGGTGGTTCAGCCGGCGGCCCATGCGGTGTTCTGTATGGGAAGAATCAGAGACGAGGAAGAAGAAGGGTTAGGAGTCATAGGATCTTCATCCAACTGCCTGAAATGGTCGACTGACCCAAATGACAAAAGTCACGTGACTTGCATGCAGACATGCAGAATATGCTTCCTCTTCTGTTCTTTAACATGTTCCTCTTCTGTTCTTCTTTAGTAAGCACAATATGTTACTTGTCAGGAAGGGGAGCAGGGACATCTACAGTCGACACCTCTATTGGGCCGGTTCTGCTAAATGATTTTGCACTTCGAGTTGCTCTGCCATAATACTCCGGAAATGGTGGGAGCCACGCGGTCTTTGATAGACTAAACTGATAGTAACAGCTGTGCGTCTTCAGGTGAATAGTGCTAGCCTGTAGGTGATCGATAGGCTGCATATTAGTAGCGGCAAAACCCTATGTTCCAGCCAGTTCCGCTTTCCCGATTTATTTATGGTGGTTATGGTGTGCCCCTATTATCTACACTACGATCTGCCTACTGGCTCTGCGCTCTCGTTATCATGGTTTGGCAATAAACTTTCTATACAGTATATTACGAACCTATCGTCTGCCAACTATCCTTACATCTAGGGGCCCCAACAGGGAGCTTATTTTTTTGTGTAGTTGTGCCAAATTATATTAATCTACTCACCATATTACAGCACACATGGGCTCTCTCATTAGAATCTAGTGATAGCACACAAGGGTTTACAGGGAGCCTCGTATTACAATATCCTCTGCATTACAAAGATAATCTCACTACTGTTTGTGTTTTCATGATTTATAGATATTGTACGTAATCACAATGAATATAAGAATGCGCACATCAGAAGAATATTGCAGAACAGTTCAATGTGTAACAAACTTGGCATCAAGGGATTGAGGTCCATTGTGGATGCAATGAAACCCACATGCTCCCGACCTATAGATTCGTATTCAGAATATGATCCTAATGACTATTCTGAGCTCAAGGAGTCAAAGGCAGATGGCCTATCCTGTTCACCCAATAAGGCGCCTATTCTAATTTGGCAAGGTTTTATTGGTTGCACATATCTTGCATAAGGTGTCTTGCATTTCTTTTGCTTCGTTGCACCGCCATCTGCTTAGTTTACTCATGATATATGTGAAGATGCCATGCCCATCCATTATCAACACCTATTCCATTTGTCGTCATACCATGTTTTTCCATTCAAATGTTGTTCTTGTGTTTCAGACATCCAAAAGGAAGAGGGTGATTGCAGAACCTGAAGGAGTACAAGCAAAGTCCTTGAAAAAGGTGGTACTACCGGAGAAATCACATAGCACCCGACGTATATTGGCGATAGAACCAGCGCTGCAAAACCTAGGATATCGCAACTATGCTGGTCGCTGCTTTGCTCTTGTGAGTACCTATTGTCCTATCGCTGTCCTTATTCATACCTGGTGGATTATGTGACATCATTGTGCATTATAGCTTGCTTATCCACTATTCGCTCCTAATTATCAGATATATATTAATGCTTAAATTATGGTAGAATAAACCCAATGCCTATGAAGAAATTTAGTTCTGCATTATTCTTGTAAGTATCTGTTGTCCTTCATCACTGTACTTATATTTGTCAGCTAGTTCTTCATGTACACTTTGCAGCTTATTTTCCCTTGTCCTCCATTTTTCTACACATCAGATCTACATTTACTCTTGCCAAAATATTGAACAAAAACAATGTTACTGAAGAAGTTTAGCTCCGCATTGCTCTTGTCAGTGCCTTCTGCCTGTATGTTGTATTTACATTTGTACTCTGCATCTTAAGTTAAATAATCGCCATTTGTTCCTATATTTTCACATCTATATTTACTCTTAACAAAATGTAGAATAAAGGCAATACTCTTGAAGAAGAGTCTGCGGTAAACTTCTTGAATTGCCCCCCCCATCAATATGGACAAGGCCTTTATAGAGCTTGTCTTCACTACTAATGTAAGTTTGTCCTCATCGAGCCTTCAAACTTTGTTGTTTATATTTGGATAGCAATGAGTGCAAATGCTGTTTATTTTTGTCGTCTGCATCAAATTGCTTGTTCAAAGTTTATAAAGTAGAAGTTCATAAACATAAGTTTGTCCTTCTCAATTTCAGTCTTTAGTTGTACAATCTAGGTCCTTATTCGTACCATGTAAATTAAACTAAACATAGAAAGTTATCTTCTTTAGCACTATGTGTATGCTTGTGTTCTTGATCTGTAATCCAGTGGTGTGGTGAGACTACCAACAACAGCACAATGTCATATCCTGCTATGTCTCAACTATGAACAATGCCATATTATATTAATGTTATTTAAATCGTGTCTCTTTATTTACCAATCTGAAATGGTATAAATTGACAGTACACTCACCATTCATGCTTATACGTTGTTTAGAATTACATCTATGCTTGTGTTTTTGATCTGTAATCCAGTGGTCTGGTGAAGCTGGCCGCTCCTGCACAATGCCATTTCCTGTCGTCTTAAGTATGAACAATGCCTATTATGTTAATGCTATTTTAAACCGTGTCTCTTTATTTCTGACAAAGAAATGAGATGAATTGACAGCGCTGATGCTTATACGCGCAAAACCTGTTATCTACCTACTTGTCTCTCTTTCAGGGTGACAACACTACTGCTAGGAAGAACTGCCACAATGATAGTGAGACGAACCCATTGTTTGTCCCTCTAACACATATTCCAGAGGAGAAGGCAACACATATTGAGGGTAGGGATACAACCACGAAGTCACATCTTGATGTAGTGTCAAATTTACTCAGTGACACAAGCTCGATGAAGTCGCCGTCTGAATCTGTTCGACTTCTTCAGTCTGAAATTCAAGCAGAAATACATGCTTCCGCTCAAATACGACTGGAACTCCAATCTCTATGCAAGATTAATCGTAAGTACAGGACATTTATTGATGCTATGCAGCTTAAGTTGGTGGATATGAGTGCCAGAGAAGTGCAGTCTCATCAGGTTGCTAAGCTGCTTGCGCTGCAGCTCCTGGGCCGGGCTAACCTTTCTTGAAGTGTGTTGAAGTGTTGTTGGTTCTGTCTATTATTTTGTCCGCCTGTTAACTTCCACTGGTGGCGACCTACCCAGTTTATGTAATCTGCTGTCTGGTTGCCCTGTATTATCACTGGCGGCGAACTTTGATGCCGAGGGGATGTAATATGCTGTAATTTATTTGTTGTGTAGTCTAGGTTTATTCTTGGTCGGTATGCTGTAATTTAGGTCGGAAGGTTCAATGGATCTCAGTGTTGTCGGTCTTCAAGCCGACCCGTTACTCATATGGGCCAAAACATGGGCCTATAATCATCTTGGGCCATTAGCAGGTCTAAACCTATAGTTGTTTCCCGCCTTTAACAGGCCGAGTAAAGTTCTGTCCAGCTGGGCCAGAGAATACCATGGGCTTTTAACAGGCTAAAACCTAGATTGGGCTAGCGTTGAGCCAAAAAATTCATGGGCCAATACAGGCCGAAACTGCCTAAGGCCCATGTTTGGCCCAAATAGGACGAGCAGTTAACAGGCCAAAATATATCTCGGGCCTGTTTGGCCCAATAAAATTATGGACTTTAATCAGGCCGGTATCTACGCGGGCCATAGGCCTAAAAGTGTCACTAGCCATTATCAGATGAGCTACAAGCACACCGGATTCAACACGGGCTATAATTAGGCCCAACTGTTACATGGGCCTGTTGGCACGCAAAATTGACGCGCAACACCAAGATAACCGTCGTGCTTTCGTGACGACGAACGATTGCTTTCTGAGCAAAGCAACAAAGATCCCCTCAATTTCGTAGAGGAGGCACGACTACTTTTCAACACAAACCGGCAAAGATGAACCAAACCCTAGGGCTGCTAGGGTTCAGTGGGAAAAGAACGATAGATAAAACATACATGAAAAGGTAGATTGGTTTTGTTGAATAGATCAATTGTTATCCTTTCCTTCAATCGGCCAGGACCCTTATATAAAGGGCACGAAGGACATGACGTGTACAACCAAAACATCAATTCCAAACCGAACAGCACAAATCCCTTGATTCTGTTACATGTACAAAGCTGTACCTACCATATCTGCTTGCTAATTTGTATCAACACGTAATAATTCCAAGTCCCAACTACACTCATGTACAGATACGTTTTGGTCCACAAGGAAATTAATAAAATATTCCGGCAAGGTCGCTAATCACACCATATAATAATGATTGATAGTCCATCATGTATTGTTGCACCTTCTGCGTACGTGACTCCATAGCTCCTGCCAAAATTCTTCAGCTTGGTAGCCGAAGCTTGTTAGGACTTGTCCTAAGCAGCGGCAGTTTAGCTTAGTGTATGATAATCTGTCCAGAACTTGTTATTAGTGGCTGCTAATCCTTGCAAAATCCCATATATTTGTCCTGGGTAAATAGCTTCAGTGCACCTGATCTCCTGATGTTTCATCTGCACTGGACTATGACCACGCCTGCATTTTGAATTAAATAGAAAGGGTAGATATATGTATGAACGAATAATCCAACCACATTCATTTAAATTAATTTGGCCGATCACAAACTATTATCCAAATTACACCATGAACACATGCCCCCTGCTTTTGGTATAATTGTATTCACCAAAAACACTATCACATTTCCATAGGAAGGCTTCGATAACTTCACTTGCCATATAATTTGTTTAGGGGTGATGTCCAAATAGCACATTGGCCAATTTCTTCTTTAGAGATATATTCAAATAATATGTTAGCCGAATTTTCTTAGGGCGATATTTAGAATAATATATCGGCCACATTATCTCAAGCCTCCTTTGACATGCTAGCTAGGATAGTAATTTTTTGAATATTTTCCATTGGGATATTTTGGAAACTTCTCCACAACACGCTTCTCCATCCATGCCATCTTCGGCACCATTGGTTTTTGTCGATTGAACAAGCGCTTCTTCTCGGCTATCTCTTCTTTCATTGTAAATGCTCGTAGTCGCTGGACATGCCGTTTCTTAGTGTGTGTGTGAGTCCCATTAGACACCACCGAGTTCCTGGTTTAGTCCCTAGTGCAGCTGGAATAATTCTACTGCCCCCCGAGTCTCTCGGCCTATACTGTCGTATTGTTGTTCCGGGAGCAAATATTTTGTCGTTGGCCGAAGAAATCATCCGCTGATCATATGTACTCGTAGTTCTAGATTTCCCAATGCCTCCGGTGAATATATTGGCACATGCATCAGCCGACTCATTAGTACTAGCATGTACAACTTCCTTCTCTGAACGTGTGTGCACCTTAGCCTCTAACTTAGATGCATCAACATCTCTTGTTTCTGGACTATTCTCTACACTTGCAGCCGATAGGTGTGCACCAAGTTTCATAACATTAGAAGCATCCAAATCATTTGAACTTTGTATAGACTTAGATTCAGCATGCCTCACCGGCACCCACACAAACTTCTTACCACCCCTATGAACTATGCCATTTGTATTGTGCCTCCTAGGCGAGTTTGAAGTTCCCAAGACCAGCATGTCATCATTACCACGGATTACATTGCCATCACGTGGTCTCACTTCCTGATTAAACTGAACTCCTTTTTCATGTAATGATTTCTTGTACATAGGCCCTGCTGGAATTCACTCTGGTCGAGAATAACATACTGGCCTTGTAGGATGTGGCGCCGAAGGATTAAAACCCCACAGAGGAAACCGTGGATAAATAGGAGGTGCATCCCCCATATGTCGGATCCATTTTAAAATACATCTGCTGGTCATATGAATTTCCTTGCTGTCGCCGATGACTGGTAGTTCTAGAAGCACATCTAGGACACTTATTACCTCCAAGCCGGTTAAACACACTGCTTGCCTTGCGTGAGTTGTACTTTTCCAACAACAGGCTAACTGTCGGCTTTGGTCTTGGAGCTTGTTTCCTTCTTCCATTGACTCCACACTCCTACTTCTGGATTTTTTGGTTTGATCATCCTTGGAGGAGCACTATCGCCAACAACATTCTTTTCTCTTGCGGATTCGGTCTGATCCAACCGAATAAGCATTTTCTTACTCTCAAGCTCGACCACATTGATGGGAAAAGGGTCACTATCAAGCTTTATCTTAGAACTTTCTGTAAATGTGAATCGTCCTTCATTAATGGCCGATTGCACCTGTCAACGAAACATGTTACAATCATTAGTAGCATGAGAGAAAGAATTGTGCCACTTGCAATAAGCTCGTCTACCCAACTCTTCTGGAGATGGAATTACATGGCCCTCTCTCACTCTAATTATTTTATTTCCCAGTAACATATCAAAAATTCTATCACACTTGCTAACATCAAAAGTGTATTTTGTTTCATCTCTTCTAGCAGGTGTGGGCTTCAAAGGAGAACATGCAAAAGGTTTTGACTTTGGCACTTGAACCCACTCAGCTACACATATATTAATGTCATCTACACTAGCCGAATTACTATCATAATCTAAGGCATTACCTGCATGGTTACCCTTCTCATTATCAGTATTATCTTTAAACCGGCTATATTGTTTAATATCCTTAGTCCGGTTTTCAAGCACCAAAGCTTTCTGCAAAACATGGTTAACATCCAGAAAATCATGCCCTTCTAATTTATCCTTAATATGAGCAAGCAGACCTGAAAAGGCAAGATCTGCTAAATCCTTTTCGGCTATGGTCAACCTAAAACATCGGATTTTTGACATCTCTAAACCTTTTAATATAATCATGAACATGTTCATTATATTTCTGCCTAACCATAGATAAATCCAAAAGTCGAAATTCAGTTTTATCGACATAAAAATAATCATGAAATTTTTGCTCCAATTGTGCCCATGTTGAAATAGAATTAGGAGCCAGCGTTGTAAACCAAGTAAATGCAGTACCGGACAAAGACAAAGGGAATAATTTTACTATATAAACATCCGATGTATTGACCTTGCTGCATTGTGCTAAAAATTGTTCAACATGCTCAAAAGTGGATCTACCATCTATCCCTGTAAACTTAACAAATTCTGGAATTCTAAAACCACGAGGATATGGCGTTGAGTCCAAATAATCAGGGTATGGTTTTTGATACGTGCGCGCTTTACTCTTAGGTTCTAAACCTAATTCTTTTAGTATACTAGCAAGCTTATCCTTAAAACTATTATTTGGCTGTAGAGAACTAGTGTGTGGAGCAGATGGAACACTAGCACGTGATGGAAACTCCGGCAAAGAAATTTGAGCTTGTGATGCTTGCAACGGAGACCCATTAAAATATGAATCGGGTACCGGCCCACACGGAATCCCGGTACCGATAGTCAGCAACGGTGGTTTACTATATTCTACAGTTTGATAAAAAAACTTGCTGCAAATTAGAATTAGAACTAGCACTTCGGTTATTGCTGTTGTGATTTTGTGGAACCGAAGTTGAGACAATAGGAGCAGCTACGCTAGGCATAAAATTATCAGCCGAACTGCTCTCATAGTTCCG
The DNA here is from genome assembly GCF_002575655.3 of Aegilops tauschii subsp. strangulata. Classification (NCBI taxonomy): domain Eukaryota; kingdom Viridiplantae; phylum Streptophyta; class Magnoliopsida; order Poales; family Poaceae; genus Aegilops; species Aegilops tauschii. The sequence continues at coordinate 237,022,290 of NC_053039.3, read as the reverse complement.
GCCACCTTGATCACTATTTGAAGGCACATGGGGCTGCTCAATGTTATTAGCCGATGCTCCAAGTGTATGAATATTACTAGGAAAGTTAATGAAGCCACTATTCTCAATCGGTCTTTTGTCAAAATAATCATCGTTGATTTGCAGCACTAACGACCGAACATGACTAGGTAAAATATTTTCAAGATCTTTGTGAAGCTGCTCCTTAAATTCTTCAATTCTATTAGCTACTGATTGAGTAATTGTGTGTGTCGTAGTTTTCACATCAGAATCATACTTGGTAGCTACGCACACATCAATCTGATGAGAAATTTCTTCGGTTGACTTTTTTACCTCGGTGTTGATTGAATCTGAAGGGTTCGGCACATGTACCTTGTTGACGACGCCGATCCTTGTCTTGAAGTATCCAGTCAACTTCAATTTTAGTTGCTCGACCATCTCTATCTTAAGCTCTTGTTCAAGCTCCTGACGATCATCTTTCGATAGATCGTCGAGTGTGACGGCGATGACGTTCTCCGGGTCGATGTCGCTCCCGTTCCTGGACTCGGTACTCATCGTGTGCCTCTTCTTCTTCCCGTCCCCAGTGGAGTCGCCAATTGTGTTGGCACGAAAAATTGTCGCGCAACACTAAGATAACCGGCGTGCTTTCGTGACGATGAACGATTGCTTTCCGAGCAAAGCAACAAACATCCCCTCGATTTCATATCTGCTTGCTAATTTGTGTCAACACGTAATAATTCCAAGTCCCAACTACACTCATGTACAAATACGTTTTGGTCCACAGGGAAATTAATAAAATATTCCGGCAAGGTCGCTAATCACACCATATAATAATGATTGATAGTCCATCATGTATTGTTGCACCTTCTTGACTCCATAGCTCCTGCCAAAATTCTTCAGCTTGGTAGCCGAAGCTTGTTAGGACTTGTCCTAAGCAGCGGTAGTTTAGCTTAGTGTATGATAATCTGTCCAGAACTTGTTATTAGTGGCTGCTAATCCTTGCAAAATCCCATATATTTGTCCTGGGTAAATAGCTTCAGTGCACCTGATCTCCTGATGTGTCATCTGCACTGGACTATGACCACGCCTGCATTTTGAATTAAACAGCACGGGTAGATATATGTATGAACGAATAATCCGGCCACATTCATTTAAATTAATTTGGCCGATCATACAAACTATTAGCCAAATTACACCATGAACAGGGCCATTAACAGGCTGATGGGCCAGTTGGGCTGAAATTTATCCAGGAAGACTACGGGCCGTTAAGAGGCCTAAAGTTCCTTCGGACAAGAAATAGCCCAGTTTCTGCATGGGCCGTTAACTGGCCTAAAGTTAAACCAGGCCGACAACGTCCCAGATGCACCACGGGCTGCTAACAGGCCGAAACTATTATCGGGCAGAACTGGTAAACGGGCATTTAACAGGCTGAAATACAAACTTGTCTTAGAATGGGCCCAAAAGAACAGTGGCCTATTAACGGGCCTGATCCGATATGGGCCGTAATTTGGCCCAAAACACGACAGGCTGTGAACGGGCCTGATGTGGTATGGGCCTCAATTTGACCCAAAACATGGCAGGCTGTTAACGGGCCAGCCTCTAGTGTCTGAAAAACCATGGTGGGCCTTTAGCTGGGCCGACCTTTTCACCTGAATGGGCCTCTGTTGGGCCGTGCCACGTGTCGACGTATCATAGGCGCCTCCTGTCCAATGAGTGGATGACATCTGTCCCAACGGTGAGCCAACACATGTTTCCTGTGGCCAATGAGAATTTTACACGTGGAAAATCCCCATTGGTCTGGGCTGTTAACGGGTTATCGGATCCAAAACCGGACCCAATAGCTTAACAGTGACCCGTTACGGTCAATGCCAAATGTCGGTCACCCATGACGAAAGCACTTTTATGACGCGCAATTTATCGTCATGGAAGTGGACACTTCCGTGATGATAATTTTGGTAATGTCATGGAACACTTCTACGACATCACAGGTATGACTATCTTGTTCTGTCATAAAATCGTCATGGATGTACATGCATGATAGAAAATGTGACCTACTGTGACAAACACGTATCATCACGGAAGTGTATTTTTTTGTAGTGATCTTATCTGGAAAATTAACTCCCACTTGATTCAAGCGATTGTAGTACCCAGACATTCTGAGCACATGCTCACTGGCTGAGATATTCTCCTCTATCTTGTAGGCAAAGTACTTGTCAGAGGTCTCATACCTCTCGACACGGGCATGAGTCTGAAACACCAATTTTAGCTCTTGGAACATCTCATATGCTCCGTGGCGTTGACAACGTTTTTGAAGTCCCGGTTCTAAGCCGTAAAGCATGGTGCACTAAACTATTAAGTAGTCATTATGGAGCTTGCCAAAACGTTCATAACGTCTGCATCTGCTCCTGTAATAGGTCTGTCACCTAGCGGTGCATCAAGGACATAATTCTTTTGTGCAGCAATGAGGATAATCCTCATATCACGGACCCAGTCCGCATCATTGCTACTATCATCTTTCAACTTATTTTTCTCTAGGAACATATCAAAAATAAGGGTGCTAAATCGCGAGCTATTGATCTACAACATAGATATGCAAATAATATCAGGACTAAGTTCATGATAAATTAAGTTCAATTAATCAAATTACTTAAGAACTCCCACTTAGATAGACATCCCTCAAGTCATATAAATGATACGTGATCCAAATCAACTAAACCATGTCCGATTATCACGTGAGATGGAGTAGTCATCAATGGTGAACATCTCTATGTTGATCATATCTACTATATGATTCACGTTTGACCTTTCGGTCTCTAGTGTTCCGAGGCCATGTCTGTACATGCCAGGCTCGTCAAGTTTAACCCGAGTATTCTGCATGTGCAAAACTGTCTTGCACCTGTTGTATGTGAACGTAGAGCCTATCACACCCGATCATCACGTGGTGTCTCAGCACAACGAACTGTCGGAACGGTGCATACTCAGGGAGAACACTTTTATCTTGAAATTTAGTGAGAGATCATCTTATAATAATGCTACCGCCATACTAAGCAAAATAAGATGCATAAAAGATAAACATCACATGCAATCAAAATATGTGACATGATATGGCCATCATCATCTTGTGCTTGTGATCTCCATCTCCGAAGCACCGTCATGATCACCATCGTCACCAGCGCGACACCTTGATCTCCATCGTAGCATCGTTGTCGTCTCGCCAATCTTATGCTTCTACGACTATCGCTGCCGCTTAGTGATAAAGTAAAGCATTACAGGGCGATTGCATTGCATACAATAAAGCGACAACCATATGGCTCCTGCCAGTTGCCGATAACTCGGTTACAAAACATGATCATCTCATACAATAAAATTTAGCATCATGTCTTGACAATATCACATCACAACATGCCCTGCAAAAACAAGTTAGACGTCCTCTACTTTGTTGTTGCAAGTTTTACGTGGCTGCTACGGGCTAAGCAAGAACCGTTCTTACCTACGCATCAAAACCACAACGATAGTTCGTCAAGTTAGTGTTGTTTTATAAAGAGACAACCATAAGGCTCCTTCTGGTTGCCAGTGACTTTTATAAAACATGATCATCTCATACAATAACGTATGTGACATCATGTCTTGACCATAGCACATCACAACATGCCCTGCAAAAACAAGTTAGATGTCCTCTACTTTGTTGTTGCAAGTTTTACGTTGCTGCTACGGGCTTCTAGCAAGAACCGTTCTTACTTACACATCAAAACCACAACAGTGATTTATCAAGTTTACTATTTTAACCTTCAACAAGGACCGGCCGCAGTTAAATTCGATTCAACTAAAGTAGGAGAAACAGACGCCCGCCAGCCGCCTTTATGCAAAACTAGTTGCATGTCTGTCGATGGAACCGGTCTCATGAACATGGTCATGTAAGGTTGGCCCGGGCCGCTTCATCCAACAATACCGCCGAATCAAAATAAGACATTGGTGGGAAGCAGTATGACGATCACCGCCCACAACTCTTTGTGTTCTACTCGTGCATATCATCTACGCATAGACCTGGCTCGGATGCCACTGTTGGGAAAGGTGGCATGCAATTTCAAAAAAATTCCTACGCTCGCGCAAGATCTATCTAGGAGATGCATAGCAACGAGAAGGGGAGAGTGTGTCTACGTACCCTCGTAGACCGAAAGCGGAAGCGTTTGACAACGCAGTTGATGTAGTCAAACTTATTCTTGTTCCGACCGATCAAGCACCGAACGTACGGCACCTCCGAGTTCTGCACACGTTTAGCTCAATGACGTACCTCGAACTCTTGACCCAGCAAAGTGTCGAGGGAGAGTTCCGTCAGCACGTCGGCGTGGTGACGGTGATGGTGAAGTGATCCACGCAGGGCTTCGCCTAAGCACTACAAAGATATGACGGGAGGCGTAAACTGTGGACGGGGGCGCCGCACACGGCTAACAATTGTTGGTGTGTGTTCTAGGCGCCCCCTCCCCACGTATATATAGGTGGGAGGGGGAGGGGAGCTGCCATTGGGGCGCCCCAAGTAGGAGGAATCCTACTTGGGCCCCTAGTCCAATTCGCCCCCCTTTCCTTATTACCGGAAGGGGGGAAAAGGAAGACAGGGGGAGGAAGGAAAGGGGGGCCGAACCCCCTCCTCCTTCTCCTATTCGGCCTCCTTCCTTAGGGGGGTGCCACCCCTTGTGGGATGGTGTGCTCCCCTCCTATGGCCCATAAGGCACATTATTCCCCCGGGGGGTTCCGGTAACCCCCCCCCCCCCCCGGTACTCCGATATGTACCTGGTACACGCCGAAACACTTCCGGTGTCCGAATATCATCGTCCTATATATGAATCTTTACCTCTCGACCATTTCGAGACTCCTCGTCATGTCCGTGATCTCATCCGGAAGTCCGAACAACATTCGGTCACCAAATCACATAACTCATATAATACAAAATCATCATCAGACGTTAAGCGTGCGGACCCTACGGGTTCGAGAACTATGTAGACATGACCGAGACACCTCTCCGGTCATTGACCATAGCGGAACCTGGATGGTCATATGAGCTCCTACATATTCTACGAAGATCTTTATCGGTCGAACCGTTATGACAACATACGTTATTCCCTTTGTCCATCGATATGTTACTTGCCCGAGATTCGATCGTCGGTATCCACATACCTAGTTCAATCTCGTTACCGACAAGTCTCTTTACTCATTCCGTAATACATCACCTCATGACCAATTTCTTAGTCTTTTGCTTGCAAGCTTATGATGTGTATTACCGAGTGGGCCCAGAGATGCCTCTCCGAAACTCGGAGTGACAAATCCTAATCTCGATCTATGCAAACTCAACAGACACCTTCGGAGATACCTCTAGAGCATCTCGGTCAAAAAATATTCTGAAAGAGGTATTGAAGTAGATAAAGCTAAAGTTGATGGAATTGAGAAAATTCCATGCCCTAAGGATATTAGAGGTATAAGAAGTTTCCTTGGTCATGTTGGTTTTTATAGAAGGTTCATTAAAGACTTTCTTAAAATCTCTAGGCCTTTTACTAATCTCCTACAAAAAGACGTTCCATTCGTTCTTGATGATGATTGTGTAGAAGCCTTTGAAGTACTTAAGAAAGCTTTAATAACTGCACCTATTGTTCAACCACCTGATTGGAACTTAACCTTTGAAATTATGTGTGATGCTAGTGATTATGCTATTGGTGTTGTTTTAAGTCAAAGAGTTGATAAGAAACTTAAGTTATTCATTATGCTAGTAAGACCTTGGATAGTGCCCAAAGAAATTATGCTAGTACTAAGAAAGAATTTTTAACAGTCGTGTTTGCATGTGATATATTCAGGCCTTATATTGTTGATTCCAATATTACTACTCACACTGATCATGCTGCTATTAAATATCTTATGGAGAAGAAAGATGCTAAACCTAGATTAATTTGGTGGGTTTTTTAGCAAGAGTTTGATTTGCATATTGTTGATAGAAAAGGAGTTGAAAATCCTATAACATATAATTTGTCTAGGATGGAAAAGGAGCTGCCCATTGATGATAGTTTTCCTGATGAGCAATTAGCTGTTGTAAATGCTTCTACTTCTCGCAATAACCCTTGGTATGTAGATTATGGTAATTTCATTGTTTCTAAATATATATACCACCTGGTTATACATACCAACAAAAGAAAAAGTTATTCTTTGATTTAAAACATTACTTTTGGGTTGACCCACACTTATATAAAGGAGTGGATGGTGTTATTAGACATTGTGTACCTGAGTATGAACAAGGACAAATCCTAAGGAAGTTCCATTCTGAGGCATACGGAGGGCACCATGCTGAAGATAGAACTACACATAAGGCATTGCAATCTGGTTTTTATTAGCCCACTCGCTTCAAAGATGCACGTAAGTTTGTCCTTTCTTGTGATGACTGTCAGAGAATTGGTAATATTGATAAACGTCAAGAAATGCCTATGAATTATTCACTTGTTATTGAACCATTTGATGTTCAGGGTTTTGATTATATGGGACCTTTTCCTTCCTCTAATGGATACACTCATATTCTGGTTGATGTTGATTATGTTACTAAGTGGGTAGAAGCTATTCCAACTAGAAGTGCTGATCACAACACCTCTATTAAAATGCTGAAGGAAGTTATATTTCCAAGGTTTGGAGTCCCTAGATATTTAATGACTGATGGTGGTTCTCATTTTATTCATGGTGCATTCTGTAAAATTCTAGCTAAATATGATGTCAACCATAGAATTGCATCACCTTATCATCCCCGGTCTAGTAGTCAAGTTAAATTGAGCAATAGGGAAATAAAACTAATCTTGCAGAAGACCTTTAACCGATCGAGGAAGAATTGGTCTAAGAAACTTGATGATGCATTGTGGGCATACATATCTACTTATAAAAATCCTTTGGGTATGTCTCCTTATAAAATGGTCTATGGAAAAGCATGTCATTTACCTCTAGAATTAGAACATAAAGCTTATTGGGAAATTAAAGAACTCAGCTATGATTTTAAACTTGTCGGTGAAAAGAGGTTATTTGATATTAGCTCCTTAGATGCATGGAGAATATAAGATTATGAAAATGCCAAGTTGTTCAAAGAAGAAGTTAAAAGATGGCATGATAAAAGAATTCAAAAGGGGGAATTTAATGCAGGTGACCAAGTTCTATTGGAAAACTCTCGTTTTAGATTTTTTGCAGGAAAACTTCTCTCTAAATGGGAAGGACCATACATCATCGAGGAAGTTTATCGTTCTGGAGCTATCAAGATTAATAATGCCGAGGGCACAAATCCAAAGGTGGTTAATGGGGCAAAGAATTAAATATTACATTTCATGTACACCCATTAACATGGAAACCAACATTATTCAAACAATCACACTGGAAGAACACCTAAGGGAGACTTTCCGGAACGCTCTAAAATTCTGAGAAAGTACTTTTTGTTTGTTTAGGAATATATTTGTATGTGAAAAGGTAACTAAATCGACTCCAAAAACTCCATAAAAGTACTTTTTTGTTTCAGAATATTTTTTTAGGAAATAACAAACAGCCACGAAAGTGCACGAGGGAGCCACGAGCCCAGATGGTGACCCCCCCTGGGGCGCGCCGTGTGAGCTCGTGACTCCCGCGCGAACCTTCCCGACTCCGCATTCTTCCCGAAGACTTC